>NC_084472.1:39626974-41119700 GCF_027409185.1 Cynocephalus volans
TTCTATAATTTTTTATATTCGTATTTTACAAACTGAATAAAAAAATATATTTGTCTTCAAGTTTCATTCCCGCCCCCCCCCCCCCGTTTTTTTGTGACTGGTAAGGGGATCGCAACCCTTGGCTTGGTGTCGTCCGCACCACGCTCAGCCAGTGAGCGCACCGGCCATCCCTATATAGGATCCGAACCCGCTGCCGGAGCGCCACTGCGCTCCCAGCGCCGCACTCTCCCAAGTGAGCCAAGGGGCCGTCTCTCAAGTTTCATTTTAAATACCACTTGTCAACTAGAGCATTTTCCAACACTTTCTTCTTCCTTATTTAACCATATCTTCTTTGCATTCTCATACTCTTTTACAACTACTTCTGAGTATCATATACATGCCATGGACCTTTTTGTGTGATGTACACACCTCACCACTAATCAACATATGAAACCTGTAAGGAAGGTAAGAATCTCTATAAGTCAAAGATAAAAAATAAGGGCCAAGCCCGTGGCGCACTTGGGAGAGTGCAGCGCTGGGAGCGCGGCGACGCTCCCGCTGCGGGTTCGGATCCTATATAGGAATGGCCGGTGCACTCACTGGCTGAGTGCCGGTCATGAAAAAGGCAAAAAATAAATAAATAAATAAATAAAAATAAAAAAACAAAGATAAAAAATAAAATGTGTGACTCAGTAAGCTTACCAGTGGATCTGTTAGGCTGAATTAAAATGCTTTCACTTCATTCTTTTTTAATTATTAGTATTCATGTTTTCTTTGACACAGATTCTAAATTCTTGAAGAAATTCATCCTTTATGACCCATAGCCCCTTCGACAGTAATGTTCATATAGTAGGTATTTTTAAAACAAATTATTGAATTGATCAAACGTTGTAGAACGGTTCCTGGCATCAGGGAAGAGGATGCATTAGAAAACTTAAATTTCTTTATCTGAATAGAGTGTGTGGGGATGAGGAGGAGATAAGGTGTGGTTATATACAGGATCACAGTTTGACATTAAAACTCAATGATAAAAGTCTATTCTAATTCTCATGCTTGTAATCATCCCTACCCTAGATTAGAACTTTGCCTTATCCTTTAAAAGTGAGGAATTTCTTTCCCTGTTCTAGAGGTTCACGGGCTGTAACCTTTTGGTTCTCACCTACATTACCTCCCTGCTTTGCTGGAATCAGAGATAAATGTCATGATATTAACTGTGCATATTAATAACAACAGTCACAAATTTCCCAGAGCATCAGAACACACATAAAAGCAGCACATGGAAACTCTCACTGTGGAAAATGTGCTAACTGTAAATACATATTGACATCTATAAATATTTAATCATATTCATTTTTGATGAACCAGGGAAAGAGTCATGAATTAGGTGAAACTGTACTTATGTGTATGTAGAATAAATGATAATGTGATAAACTGTTGGAACTCCAGTTTCTAATATTAACTTGTCTCCTAGCTACCAGCAAACTCCCCAGGAGGTACTCCCACCTGCCAGGTGACCAGGTGCCTGACTGAAAATGCTACAGCTACGCTAAACTATGGCATCACCTATGCAGACCTCATTAAATGCTGTAGACATGCTGTGAATAGCAATAGTAATGAATCAAGGCTCAAAAGCCTGAGTTCTAGAAAATTTCTCAATTATATAGTTTTGTGACCTTGAACAGGTGGAATAACTAACCTGGTATTCAATCTTTAAAACAGGATAATATATATTACCTAACTATATCAAAGTCATGGCTGCATGCCTCAATTAAAAAAAAAAAAGTATGACAGTGTAAACAAGAACATTTTTTTTTTCTGTTTTCTGTCTTTGTTACATAAAATGTCATACATAAATAATTACATAAAATAATTCTGAGCTATAGTTTCCATGGCCAATATATGGCTTTGTGAGTTTGTCAGGGATCTAGGCTTCTTCCGAGTTTAATGCAGTCAGTCCTTAGTTCTTGATTTCCAAATAATTGCTCAAGTTTCAGCCAGACATCTGCATTTCCTGCTAGCAATATGAAGAAAGAACTCATAAAAATGTGCGAAGTAATCCAGCTATATTTTAATGTGGTTTCTAAGAGGCCTCCACACAATCTGTCTGCTTACATTGACCAATCATTTTGCCATACTATTTACAAGGGCAGTGACTAATATGAGGATACTTCAAAATTCATAGAAAGATTCATATTCTCTTTCACTTCTATTTTTCCAAAATTTTTTTGTAGTACCTTCATACAGTCTTTACTTCAAAGGGCCACATGTCTAGCTCAAAGTCAGGCATTCTATCTCTAAAGAAAAAGAGAAATATTAGTGTAATTGACTAGCACTTTCAGTTACATGAGCAAATCCAAGGCCTAAACGGATAATATGGTGTAACTTCCACATTTTTGACTTATAATTCTATAATCTTTGTCTACAGAAACATGTAAAACATCTCCACCATATGTACATGCACACTATATTAAACCTGCCTGTCAAATTTGTGAGTATGAAAATATAGCATAGATGCACAATCTTTTTGATATGCACAGCTTTGTAAAAATAACATTTCCATGAGGCACTACAGCTTTAATATCTACAACATTCCTAAAAAGGGGGGAAAGAAAAAAACACATACACATACCACAGAGCTCAAAACCTGCTATCAATTCCATTCACTGTGGCAGAATGGCTCTAATAGCAAAGACATTTATGAGTCATAAATTACCATTTATAAATGCAGTGTTTAGTGTTCATTTCAATGGACGACATATGGTCGCAACATTTCCAAATAGCTTGAACTGATAAATAGGCCACTGAAGTGGTTCAATTTGATAAAATGCTAACACATTAACTCCTGCAGAAGTCAGGCTGCAGGTTTATATCTGAAATGCTGAGCACTGACTTTGAGATTGCAAGATGCTACCTTTGAAAACTGGGCCAGGATTTATGAAGTGGATCTCATAGTCCTTTTTTCATCATGATTTATACGATTCCATGCAGAGAGACTTAGTGATCCATCAAGACGAATCCCACTCATTTGACTCCATGTTTCAGAATTAGACCACCCCTAGTACCAACAATGTCTTACTATTTTAGTTGAGCTATCACTGAGCTATATCTAGGAGACATAATTGGAGACCAGAATGTTTCCAGATATTTTAGTACAAATTACTAAAATTATTTAGCCCTTCCAAAAGGAAAGAGAAGAATCAGTAGAGGGATGTCTGATTTACATTAGCACATTTATATTAAAAATTAATTTTAAGGGCCCAGTACATAAGGAGCTTTGAAGTTGTCACTTAGTCCTAACAAGTGAATAGCTGAAAAAACAACAAAAATGAAAAAACTCTTCTTGGAACTACCAGAAAACTTAGGCCACAGGGAAAACTGTTGTCCCCCACATTGGAGAGGCAGACAGGCAAATAAAGAAATTCAAAACTTGCCAGAATAGAGACACTAGAGGGAAATAGTACTGAGATAGAAAAGCTGGAACTGTAATTGACAAATTGTTGGGGGCTCAGTGTGAAAAAATCTGAGAGTTGTAACTCCAGGGTCCCGTATTTGAAGGGAGTACATCCACACTATTGTGAGTTTTACTAGGCTCTCAAAGAGAATATTTGAGAAAAATCTCCTTGTGCTTCTCATGGGGGGAGGGAGAAATTATTTTAAAATACTTCAGAGCATTCTGTTCTTCTTAATAAGGCCCATCTTTAAGAAAAACTATTTTCCCAGAGCCTAATCTATTGGGGTTTTATCAAAATCTGTGTGTTCAGGAGGGAAAAAAATGGCCCAACTTCAGTACTTTCTAGTCTTCCATGTGGAAGAAAGGAAATGCCCAAACCAGTCCCTTCTAGCCATTATCCCACCTAGGGAGGAAAAACTGAGAAATATATGTGAAGTTCATAGTTTGGGCACAAGCTCACTAAAACAGTGACCTAATCATTAAAATCACAGAATGCTTCCCCTCCCTCTATACCTTACCACAACTTTACTAAAGGCCTATTTACTGCCATTCCTTTTACACAGTACATCATGTCTGGTTTCCAACAAAAAATTACAAGACATACCAAAAAGTGAAACAAACAAACAAACAAACAAACAAACAAACAAAATCACACAATTTGAAGAGACAGAGCAAGCATCAGAACCAGACTCAAATATGTCAAAAATACTGAAATTATATGCTAAGGGGTCTAACAAAAATGTAGACAACATACAAGAACAGATAGGTGCAGAGAGATAGAAGTTCTAAGACAGAATCAAAAATTCAAATGAATCAACAACAACAACATAAAAACCTCCTTGAACTAATAAGCAATTACAGCAAGGTTTCAGGATATAATGTCAATACACAAAAGTCAATCATTTTTCTATATACCAGCAGTGAACAGTTGAAACCTGAAATTAAAACTGCATTGCTGTTTACAATAGCATTGCCTAAAATGAAATACTTCAGTTTAAATTTAACAAAATATTTATAAGATACGTGAGGAAAACTACAAAACTCTGATGAAAGAAATAAAAGACAAACTAAATAAGTGGAGAGATAGTCCATGTTCATGAGTAGTAGGAAGAATCAGTGTTGTCAAGATTTCAGTTCTCTTCAACTTGGTTTATAGATTCATATTGATCTCAAACAAAATATCAACAAATTATCTTGTGGATATAAACAAACTGATTCTGAAGTTTATTTGGGAAGGCTAAAGACTCAGAATAGCCAGTGCAATAGAGAAGGAAAAAAAAAAAAAAAGGTGAAGGACTGGCACAACACAACTTCAAGACTTACAATAAAGCTGCACTGTCAAGCCAGTGTGGTCTATTCTTGGCAAAAGGATAGACAAAAAGATCAATGGCACAGAAAGAAGAACACCAAATAGGTCCACACAAATACAGTCAACTGATCTTTGACAGAAGGGCAAAGGCAATACAATGGAGAAAAGACAGTCTTTTAACAAACGGTACTGGAACAACTAGACATCCATATACAAAAAAATAAATAAATAAATCTAGACACAGAACTTCTGCTCTTCACAGATATTAACTCAAAATGGGTCATAGACCCAAGTATAAAATATACAGCTATAAAATTCCTAGAGGATAACATAGAAGACAATCTAGAACTCCTTGGGTTTGGTGATGACTTTTTTGGTACAACACCAAAGGCTTGATCTATTAAAGAAAACAATAATAAGCTGAAATTCATTAAAATTTAAAGCTTCTGCTCCACTAAAGACAATGCCAAGTGTGAAAGAAGGCAAGCTACAGAATGGGAGAAAATATTTGTAAAAGACATATTTATCAAAGGACTTCTATCCAAATACACAAAGAACTCAAAACTCAACAATAAGAAAATGAACAACAAAATTTTAAAATGAACGAAAGATCTTAAACACCTCATCAGTGAAGACAGAAGAAGAGTAATCATATGAAAATATGTTCATCATCACACATCCTTAGGGAAATGCAAATCAAGACAATAATGACATTAAAAGACACCTATTAAAAAGGTCAAAATCCAAAATACTGACAATCCCAAATGACAGTGAGGATGAGGACCAATAGGAATTATCATTCATTGCTGGTGGGAATGCAAAACGTTACAGCCACTTTGGAAGATAGGGTGGTAGTTTCTTACAAAACTAAACTTACTTTTACCATTTGACCCAGCAATCAAACTCCTTGGTATTACCCAAATGCGCTAAAACCTTACGTCCCTGTAAGAGTCTTCAGATGGATGTTTATTCATAATCTCCCAAACTTGAAAGGACACAAGATTTCTTTCTGTAGGTGAATGGATAAATAAACTGTGGTACATCCAGACAATGGAATAGTATTCAGTGGTAAAAAGAAGTGAGCTATCACGCTACAAAATGACACAAAATAATGTTAACTGCATATTACTAAGTGAAAGAAGCCATTCTAAAAAACTACATAGTTTATAATTCCAACTATATGACAAGGTGGAAAAAGCACAATTATGGAAACAGCAAAAACATCAGTGGCTGCCAGAGAACAGAGGATCAGGGAAGGGATGAACAGGTGGATCACAGATTTTTAGGGCAATAAAACTATTCCGTATGGTACTACAATGATGGATACATGTCAGTGTGCATTTACCAAAGCACACAGATTTTACAACACCAAGAGTGAACCCTAGTATAAACTGTGGACTTTGAGTTATAATAATGTGTCAATGTAGGTTCATCAATTTTAACAAATGTTCCAACTCTGTTGTGGAATATGAGTAGTAGGGAAAGTTGGGGAAGGGGTATATGAAAACTCCCTGCACTCACTGCTAAATTTTGCTGCTTAACTACTCTAAAAAATGATTTCTATTAAAAAATGAATTTTGAAAAGAGGAACTGGAACTTGGCAAAATTTTGTGGACAAGTATTATTCTAGACTTGTTCTACCACCATACAATTCATTTTCCCTACTCCTGCCACTCAACCCTCTCATTTAATCTACCTCTACCATCTGCTATCAAGATATCCAATTCTCAGCTGATACCTCTTATCTAAACTTTCTTCCCAGAAAGCCTGTGACCCATCAGGTGACAGCTTACTTATCCCCTTCTATCTACTATAATTTATTACATGTTGCTGTTAATGCCTTTTCCTCCTCTAAAGCCCACTTTTCTTGAGGACAGTAGCCATGTGTTTTTGTTTGTTTGTTTGTTTGTTTTTCTTTAATCCTGTTGCACGGAGGCAGTATGGTTCAGTGTTTAAGTAAAAAGACTCACGACCCAAACTGCTTAGATTTGAATCCCAGTTCAAGCACTGGCTAACAGCACAATCATTTAACTTCTCTCTGCTTGTTTCCTCATCTGTAAGATGGAAATAATAATAAAACCCACTTCAGAGAGTTGTTGAGAAAAATAGAAGTGATAATAAATATAAAGTACTTAAAAGAGTGTCTGGCACATAATAAAACATACAGAAATCTCAGCTTTTATTATTGCCAATGCTGTGCTTGGCCACAGTGTTCTCCTCAGAGAGACTTAGAGATTCATTTTTCTCTCTTATAAAAGGAAGGGTCTTGTCCCCTGTTAAAAAGATTATATGCATGAGATGAGGAAGATTTGTTGGGAGAATGGCTTTCACTGCAGCCTTGAAATCATATTATTGGGAAGATTTTTTCTATCTTCTTTTCTAGCTCTAAGACTCTGCCCTGGCGTGAAGATTTGAAAAGAGATTAAATTCCTCACAGCCAAGTATTTTCTTCTGCCCAACCCAAAGTCTAAATTGCTCATAATGGTCTGCTCTTGTAGAAAAGAAATCACTTCATATGTTCAGATTTCATCAAGTGGATAGATGTGGTTGCTCCCAGCTGTGACTGATAGAAGCAAGAAAATAGTGGACGAAGAAAGGGGTCTGAAAAGTTATAGAAAAACGGTGTCCTTTAATGAAAGATCACATGCTCAAACCCCAGGACAGGTGGCTGTAGGCAGATGTGGTCAGAAGAAATATGACCCTGAAAACAGAACATAGCAGAAAGAATCAGCACTAGGTATCAGAGCCCTAGGAGCCAATCTGGACTATGCTGTCCACTAGTCAGGTGGTCTTGAGCAAGTCCTGTGAATTATTTGAATCAGAGATATATCATGTATAGGATGGATTTCTGAGAGGATTAGATCAAGAGATGATATGTAGACACAATTTGAAAATTATATAGAAACAAAATTTATGGCAATATTATTCTTTTCCATTGAACCCAGTTCTTCTTGTTTAGAAAATGTGCATGCGTAATTTTTTTTTTAATTGGGTAGGTATTCTTTGTGGGAGACTGTATTAGTCAGGGTTCACCAGAGAAAGAGAATTAATAGGATTATAGATCTCTCTCTCTGTACATATATATGCTTGTAGAGAGAAAAAACACTCTCTCTACATATATACGCATGGAGAGAGAGAGAGAGAGAGAGAGAGCCTGAGAGAGAGAATTTATTCTAAGAAATTGATTCATGCAGTTATGAAAGCCAGCAAATCCCAAGATCTGCAGGGTGAGTTTCAAGCAAGAGATCTAGTGGTATCGAACAAGTCCCACGGGATTCCCCTGGAAGGGAACCATATGGGTACGAGCGCTTACTGCTATAGGATTACCAATCAAACTTATTAGACAGAACTTAAAAAAAAAGTCTTTTTATGGACTGGGAGACAGTCGGGGAGGCAGCTGGAACTGGGTAAAGTCCCAACTGCCTCCCTGATTGACTGAGGGCTAGGGTTTATATAGGTAAATGTATTAGGCAAGACAGGATGCTTCAAGAGATGTATTAGATGAGAAAGGATGCTTTGAGAAATGTATACAGGATGTAAGATGTCTTTAAGCGTGACAGAGAGCTGCTTCCTGCTTTGTGAGAGAGGATGCTTTGAGAGATGTTTTGAGGTGTATTAAGCAAGACAGGATGTCTACTTCTTATACAATCTTAGTTAATCATTAACGGTGAGATATAAAGGGAAAACAAAGTTAGATTTACAGCATATACACAATTGAGTAGGATTTCTTACATCTATACCAGGAAAGCCAATAATTTAGTTCCAGTCCAACTCCAAAGTCCTGAGAACCAGGAGAGCTGATGGTGTGTTGACAGTCCAGAGGCTAGCAGGCTTGAGGACCCAGGAAGAACCAACATTTCAATTAGAATCCCAAGGTAAGAAAAAGCCAAGTCCCAGCTCAAAGGCAGTCAGGCAGGAGCAATCTTCACTTTCTCATAGGAGGATCAGCCTTTTTGTTCTACTTAGGCCTTCAACAGATCAGATGAGTCCCATCATATTAAGGAGGGTAATCTGCTTTACTCAGTCTACAAATTCAAATGTTATTCTCATCCAGAAACACCCACACAGACATACCCAAAATAATGTTTCATCAAATACCTGGGCATCTCATGGCTCAGTCAAGTTGACAATTTTAGTCAATAAAATCAACCATCACAGAGAATAAAATCATAATAATAATAATAATAATATTGTTATAACAATTGTAATCCTTACTCTCTAACTTTCAGTGCTTTGCTTTGTGTTCATTCATTCTACACATATCCCAAATGTCTTCTGAATCCACAGCCATCACCTATGTAGTGAGAGTTCAGCCCTCTCTATTCAGCTATGTTATCTGGTCTTGTACAGTATGGGACATTTCTAAAGGGAAGCTTTATGTGAAGCCACTAACCACAAATCTACTCCAGTCACTTTGAATAATCTACCCTCTTCTACTTTCCCCCAACCCTAGTCTGTTGCCCGAAGGCTACTTGAAGACATCTCACCACTGTCATTGTCTATCAAAAAGATACAAGATGGCTGTGTCGTTTGCTGGCTTTGAATGCTGAAACCTTCTAAAATTCTGGGTGCCAAAACTGTACGAAGTCAGAGAAGCAGCTCTAAGAGAGGCCTAATCCCCTAATTCTGTGCTAAATTTAGTTTCTCAAATTCAGAAACAACTCTCCTTAATCCTGGAGTTCAATACATCTGAAAAGGGATTAATATCCAGCTCATACAAGGAATTCAAGATATACAAGATTAATATTCAGGATATACAAGAACTTCCCTGTAAAAAAACCAAATAATCTAATTTAAAAAATGAGCAAAGGATCTGAATAGACATTTTTCCAAGGAAGACATGCAAATGGCCAACACATACATGAAAAAAATGCTCAACATCACTAATAACCAAGGAAATGCAAATCGGAACCATATTGTGTTATTTCATCCCAGTTAGACTGGCTATTATCAAAAAGACTGAGAACAACAAATGCTGGCAAGAACGTGCAGAAAAGGGAATTCTTCTATACTGTTCGTGGGACTGTACATCAATATAGCTATTATGGAAAATAGTATGGCGTTTTCTCAAACAACTACAGATGGAGTTACCATATGATCAAGCAATCCCACTTCTGGGTATATGCACAAAGGAATGGAAATCATCATGTCAAAGGGATACCTGCATTGAATGTTTATTGCAGCTTTATTTACAATAGTTAAGATATTGAACCAACCTAAATGTCCATTGACGGTTGACTGGATTTGGAAAATGTGGTATATATACACAATACAATACTATTCAGCCATAAAAAGGAATGAAATTCTATCATTTGGAGCAACATGGATGAGCTTGGAGAGAATTATGTTAATTGAAATAAGCCAGGCACAGAAAGAGAAATAACGCATGTCCTCACTCATAAGTGGAAGCTAAAAAGAAAAGATCACAATAACATGTTGAACTTTCAGAAAGAGAGAACAGAACTATAGTTACTAAAGGTAGGAAAAGGGAAAGGAGAGGAAGAGGGGGAGTAATTGGGTAAGGGACACAAAGAGTAATTACAATTTGTAATGATGAACATGCTAATGATATTGATTTGATCACATACAGTACGCGAATACTGATACTCAACTCTGTATCCCATAAATACATATAATCAAGAATAAATAAATGAATATTTTAGGGGAAAAAAATGAAACGTCATGCAAATTCACAATTACAAGATGTTACATGCCTAGAAGCAGCAAAGCAATAACATAAGGTGAGAGAAGAGATTTGAAAAGAAAACTGATGTGAAATGCCAACTGTTTGTAAATTATGAAGCAAAAGATCATGAACCACATGGAAGTGGTACCATTTATCTGGATTTTGACTATTATGAGAAGTTGGCTCATAAACAGCTACATCATTAATGGTGTAAAGATAATGTAATGTTGTTTGGGTTGGTTTTATACAATTTATTGCTATACACTACAATAATTTCAATCTCAATAATGAGTCTCTACAATGAGACTTGAATGAGTTTACGCTTTTGCTCTACTATTCGTTGATCATTATAAATTTGAATGGTTTTAATTATTTTCATTATATCAAATGAAATAAAAGTAAAAATGGCATAGAAGCTATCCAGAGGACAGCAACACAGCCATGTAGGGAACTAGGGATTCTTGATGTTTAGAAGGGAATTCTCAAGAGTCCTTAAATCTACTCATAGTTACCTGAACCCAAGCATCACTTTCAGTAATATTGCAGATTCTGGAGCCAAAATTTCTAAGTTCAATAGTTTACAACGTTTGGGACTCTGAGCACTCATGCAAAGTAAATAAACTTTAATTTTTTTTTTCTTTAAAAGAGGAATAATACGAAGGCTTGCCCTAGGGAATACTGTAAATATTAAATAAAGTAATCCACTAAAAAAGAAAAAAAGAAAGAAGAAAAAATCCAACTATCTCTGTCTTGCCATGCTCATTCTATGGGATTCAATACTTTAAAACCTGATAGAGAACAGACAAAATTTTATTTCCTCTCTGTCTACTTTCTCTTTACACCCTCCCATTATATTTCCCAAATTTCTTTCATTTTTTACTTTTGTTTTGTTTTTGGTGGCTGACCAATACGGGGATCCAAACCCTGGACCTTGATATTGCAAGGTTGTGCTGTAACCAAATGAGCTAACTGAACAGCCCCTCAGATTTCTTTCAACTAGAAAAATTCCCTACCAATATAAATGGAGGCAAATAGACACTTGAGAACAGATGAGAGAATGATGAGAGAAAGGTGTATTGTCAAAACTAACAGCAAAAAGCAAAAAAAAAAAAAGAAAGAAAATGAAATCCATTACAAACATATATGTGTCTTAGAGAAAGCACACATACACAATTGTGCCATGCACAATGACATGGTGACTTTTTCATTTTCTTTTAACTGGCCTAACCTCCCTCACAATCCTCCCCTCCTCCTCTCCACTACTCAGCTGGGTAGCAGTTGATATCCCAAGCACTCTTGCGTTAAATGATCTCTGTGCTACAATATTCAATGAATTCTAATTTTCTTTTTCTTTCAGAGCTGGGTTAATATTGTTTCTTTTAAATCTGCTCAATGTCAGATCTTTCAGATTCTTTTGCTGTCTCTGTTCTTTTTCAAGATGGCATCTGGACATATGACAGAGAAGGTTAAGCACCTTCTGTATGGGAATGACATGAGACCACGAACACAGAGTTGTTTCTGGGATTTTCTATGATCTCTGCCAATCTTACTCTCATTTCTGATGGAATGCCAAAGTGTAATTATTCCAGTTAGTCCTTAAAGGTGTCGTGCTTGATACATTAGGTACAAAAGTCCCACAAAAACCATTTAATTATGACCCCAGGATTATAGGAGTCTACCAACCCTCTTTGCACTTTGAAAACTTTTGAATTCTTTTTACTCCACATGCACAGCTTTTCCTAGAGGCTCATAACCATCCAGTACCCACTCTAGGGATCTCGGAGTCCTATACATATGTGGATGCTTTTTCTGATACCTTCCCCCACTGATCTGGAAGGAATCATGAGATTCTACCTGAGAAGACAGGAAAACAAGGACACTAACATGTGATCTCTTATCATGGCCTCTCCTCCTCACAATTCACAGAGTCGGGAAAAGGCAGAAAAGCACAGAAAAGGGATTTCTGCTTTCCTTTTCCTTTCTGTGTGTGTGTGTACATGTATAATATAAACACACACACACACACACACACACACACACACATCTCTTTCTTCTTACAAAGAATGTAAGCTTTACTCTCAACCTTAATAAAGTTGTGCCCTCTTTGAAATATGAAATAAAATCAATAGTTTGATTTTACCCTGTGTTTGTTATTGACAGGAGGTTTTAGAACAACTTAGAAGTTGGGATTATTGGAGTAAAATTTTATTGATTCAGTATCTCAAAATATTATCCCTGTTACATGTAGATACTGAAAATCTGCAATGCAAAAAGGAAACTGATAGGCACATTTGACATCTAAAATTGCTTGACAAGGAAAAATGATGAGCAAATTTGCATTATTTACTGATCTCTAAGTTTACAAAACAAGCAAGTAAAAGAGGGAGGTTTAAATGTTAGAGCTCCTAAATTCTAGTTCAGTCATGACATGATGAAATTTATCAAACATTCTCTTTTCATTCTCACAGGCTTATGTAATGCCAAACACCAATCAATATTTAAAACTCATTAAATTGATATGGATGAAAATCCCCTTTGATTCACAAGCTTTACAAAGAAAATATTGTATTTTTGGACTAGGAGAGTAACTAGCAAGTTGCCAGAATGCCCGTGACCTGTACTTTTATCAGTTGCATTCCACTGGAGGAGGTGATAGAGAAATATAAAATATCACAAAGTTTTTCAGTTATTACACCTGTCAAACCCGCTATTTAGACAAGGTAGTATCTTCACAGTTACTCACATCTAACATTGTCCTTCCATGTCATTATATTGCCTTTCTCCTTCCATAAAGCTATCACTCTAAATTTCATGTTTATGATTCCTTTTATTATTTTATGTATGTTTTTATTTTATTGCTAAAAATAAATTTATTTTAGCTATTTTTATATTTATACCAATAACATGCTGTATGTAATATTTTGGAAAATGATTTCTTCATTTAATATCTTATTGTGAATTTTTTTCTTTATTGTGATAGGTTGCTGAGTTCATTTGTTTTCACTCAGATATAATTTAAGTTACACATACACATCATAGTCAAATTGCTGATAAATAAAATAAGAAAAAACCTTAAAATAGTGAGAAAAAAAGAAACCTTACACAAAGAGGAGCG
Organism: Cynocephalus volans; assembly: GCF_027409185.1. Lineage (NCBI taxonomy): Eukaryota > Metazoa > Chordata > Mammalia > Dermoptera > Cynocephalidae > Cynocephalus > Cynocephalus volans. The sequence goes on from NC_084472.1 coordinate 39,640,515, forward strand.
ATTATAAGAATGACTGCTAAATTTTTATCAAAAACAGTGGAGAAGACAAGAAAATTATACCTTTAAAGGGCTGTAGTCCAGAATTCTGAATCCATTGAAAGTTTTCTTCAAAAATAAGGCCACGAGCCTGTACTACAAGAAGCACTAAAGTATGTTCTTCAGATTGAAAGAAAATGATGTCAGATAGAAATTTGTACATAGAGGAAGGAATGAAGAGAAGTGGAAATACTAAGTAAATGGTAAAATATAAAAGTGTATAAGTTTTTCTTTGTAGTTTAAAAACTGAATTTTTAAAGAAAAACAATAACATCATAACATTTGGTTTATACCATATGTTTAAGTAAATGCTGTGTTAATAATAGCACCAAGTATGGCGTGAGGGCAGTGAAATATAATTAATTGTCAGATTACTGTGTACTTGAGAAATTTGAAGGGGCAAATGGGAAATTGCATGTTTGAAGTAGAAACCAGAAGTGTAAAGTGTCAAGGGAGAGAATGTGATGCATAACATAAAAAAAGTAATTTAAAGTGAACCATGGATTGCCAGGTAAAACAGAAAACTCTGTACATGTAGAAGAAAACATAGGAAAAATCTTTGTGACCTTGGATTAGCCAAAGGTCACACCACATGTAGATACACACCACAAGCACAATCTATAGAAGCCCATTTTGATTAACAACTTCATAAAAATTGAACCTTCTGTTCTTCAAAGGATATTTTTGAGAGTTAAAGGACACACCACAATCTGGGAGAAAATATTTGTGAATAATATATAAACAACTCTCAAAAGTCAAAAATAAGCAAACAAGTAATCAAAGATTTGAAAACAGACATTAAAAAAGAAGTGGCAAATATACTTCTGCCCAATAAGCACATGAAAAATAACTCAACACCATTATTCATTATAGAAATGAAATTTAAAACCATAACTTCCTACATCTACACAAGTAGATCACTAAAATTAAATGCTGTCCACACCATATATTGCATGGATGTGAAGAAACTGTGATATTTACACACTACTGGTGGGAATGTCAAATGTTATCACCAATTTGGCAGCAATTTAGCAGTTATTAAAAAATAAAATTTGCATATACCTACCAAATAGTCTAGTCATTACATTCCTTGTTATTGACCCAAGAAAAATGAAAGCTCATGTTGCTACAAGAACTTTATACAACTGTGTGTAGCAATATTATTTGTAGCCAAAGCCAAGAAACAAACCAAAAGTCCGTTAATAGATGAATGAATAAAAAACAAAATGTGATATCTATAAAAAGGAATATTTCTTAGCAGTACAAAGGAGTGAAGTATTGATACATGCAGCAATATAAATGAAGTCTCAATATGAGTTTGCAAAAAGAAGTCTGAAAATAAGTATACATATAGTATATTTCTATTTACATAAAACTCTAGAAAGCACAGGGCTTCCTCTAGAAATGACTGATTCAATCTCTGGAAAAGATGATTCTGGATAATCCTGATGTATATACCAAGTAGCAAGGAAGCTTTGGAAGAATAAAGGTATCATCTGAGTAACATGCAAAATTCAGGTCACTATCAAAGATTCTTCAACAGATGAATTTTAAAGAGACAAAAAAGACAAAGTAGAAAATTACAAATTAGAAGAGACTTTGAAAACATATTTTTAAATTGGTAAGCTTTTAAATTGATATTAAGAGTATGATCATACTGCATACTTGTATGATAAAGTTGTAAAAATGTCTAGGAAGCGATTACTACAAGTCATGATAATAGCTTTTATTAAGTGAGGTTTGGAAGTGTGATAGAGAAGGAACACATGAAGTTTCTGGGATTGATGGCAAGATTCTATTTCTTGACTTCAGTATTGATTACAATAATGTTAATCTTTCAGCAGTGTATTATGTCATGAATTTATTTAGTGTAATTTTCTATATTTAAGTTCACTTTTATAATGAAAATATAAAATGAATACATTCAAATTTGTGGAAAAAATGTATTGAAGATTTCAACACCATTAACCAAGTTCATCTAAATTGATATTACAGAATGCTGTACACACCAACTCTAGAATATATGTTCTTTTCCAAGTACACATAAAAAATATTCACTGAGAAGATCCACGTGCGATTATTTCAAAGAATGTACACTTTCCAACTAACACAGAAAATTCACTACAAAGTATTTATCCCAGTAAATAAAATAACATGTTCCCACAAAGACTTGCACATGGATATGCATAGCAGCTTATTAATAGCCAAAATCTGGAAACAACCCAAATGTCTATCAACTAGTGAATAGATAAACAGGCTGTGACATACCCATGCAATGGAATGCTACTCAGAAATAAGAAAGAAAACATTCTGACCAAAAGAAAAAAATTACATTAATCTCAAAATGAACAAATGACAACAACATTACAGTAAATGCAAGAAGACAAATACAAAAGAAAAAGGCACTAATTCTGTTTGATTCCATTAATATAAAATTCAGCCAAAACTCATTCAGTCAAAACATACCTATACTGGTAGAAAACTAGTGAGGCAAGGAATAGGGGGCATTGACTATGAAGTTACATGGTGAAACATTCTTAGTTGTTAGAAATGTTCTATATCTTGATTGGGGTTACATGTGCGTGCAATCTGATCAAATTAATCAAACTGTACACTTAAAATTAATTCATTTTACTTTATGTAAAGTATACCCCAATAAATACTATAATTTATGTAGCCATACTTATGTTTAAGCATTTTATTTTCAGGTTTTGTTGCTGTGAATATTATTATTCATATATCCAGATAAAAATATGTAAGGATTTTTCTGCAGTATGTAGAAGTATGATTTCTTCATCTAAGACTGTTAAACTTTATGATACGATGTTAGTTTTCAGTTTATTCGTAGTAAGGAATAAATTAGAAAACTGGAATTTGCATTTTTCTCAAGCAGTTGATATTGTCAGCCTTTTTAATGTTTGTCAGTTCAATGGGTGAAAAATGTATCTTAGTATGGCTTTGATTTGCATTTCCCTGATCAGTAAAGGTGTTAAATATTTCTTCATATATTTATTGGCCGAATGCTTTCCTCTGTGAATTGTTTGTCCATATCTTTTGCCCATTTTTGGTTTATAATTTTCTAATTGAGCTTTTGGAACTTTTATGTATTCTTGATACTAGTTCCCTTTTAGTTCTGTATATCATGAATATCTACTAATTTGTAACTTGTATTTTTAATTTCTCAAAGTTCTTAATTTAAAATAGTCCAACTGATCAATATATTCTTTTTTTAGTGTGTGACTTTTTGATAGTGTTTAGTAATCATTTCCTGCTCCTAAGTAGAAATGTAGTTGCTTATCTACAAAAAAATGAAATTAGAACTCTTTCTCACTTCCTATTTAAAGATGTGTCTGCAGTGTACTGAGAATTTGTGTCACAAACACAATTTTAAACTCGTAGTAAAAACTTTATCTTCTGTGAAGTAATTAAACTAGGGACAGGATGTTACCATAAAATAATTAAACTAAAAAAAAATCATCAGTGATTCTTCCAAAATAATGAATAAATTGTTGTTGATTATACTCTATAGTTTTTCTTGTGGTAGAATATGTGCCTAGAGATTGTCATCTTTGCCACAACACTGGGAAAGTGCTTGAAAATGAAGCCAACACAGAGGAATAAAGGCCAAGTGACAGAGAGAGGACAAGAGATCATTTTCAGGTAACATTTTCTGGGCAACGAAAACATCCTGTCTCTGAAGCTTGAATATTTCCAGGATTCCCAGCTGCATGCATTTCCTATTTTGCTTAAGTCAGTTTTTGTTGAGTTTTTGTTACTTGCTGCTACAAGCTGTTTTTATTTAAACTATGAGTTTAATTTTACATGGTATTAATTGACAACCCAATGTTAAAAATGTGGAAATGCACACTTTTCTTAAAATTTCTTGACATTTATTTTTAATGGTAATTTTTCTTTCTTAGTGTAATATATTTTGTATCTATTCTGCATACATAATACCTTCTCATCATCATTATTTTACTACGACTTGTCTGTTGTATTCTTCCTTTGCTGTCTTTCATTAGAACTTCTTTCATCAAGTATGAGAGCACTAGATTCTTGAAATTTTTATATGCCCAAATATTTGCATGTTGCATAGTATAATGTTGTTCAGTATAGATACAAATCTATTATTTTCTGGAATTGAAGGTACTGTGGACTGTGGATGACATGCTTTTAGCCTGGGATACATGAAGAATTCAATGAATTGTATTTTGGTGTTCAAATATTCTTGGAGATGAGACTATACCTTTAATGTAGAAATTTAATTATTCTTTGGTCAGGAAAATTATTTTCAGTATTTTTTATTTTGAATATCCTTCTTGGTCCACTTTTTCAGTTCTGTGAACTTATTTTCTTCATTTGGATCAACCGTTACTTTTGTGTTTAATATCTTTATATTTAATACCTCTGTTTTCTTCTTTATATTTGTTCTGGTTATTTCAAAACTTTTCTTTGTTTTTTTTTCCCCAATATTTTATTACAAAATTTTTAAGCATACTGAAAAACTCATAATTTTACAGTGAACATAGTTTGCCTAAGGGTTAGATTTTACAATTAGCATTTTACTATATTGCTTTCTAACATGTCTATCCATTTTTTTTCTGCAAAAACTTGGAATTATGATTAGGTTTGCATAAAATTTATAGATTAATATGACAAGATACAACATCTTACTACTATTAATAGTTCTAGTGCAAGAACATGACTGTAAATAAACAAGTAACCTGATTAAAAAATGGGCAAAGGAGTTGAAGAGGCGTTTCTTAAGGGAAGATATATAAATGGCCAACAGACATGAAAAAATGTTCAACATCACTCAGCATCAGGGAAATGCAAATTAAAGCCACATTGAGATGTTATCTTACCCCAGTTAGACTGGCTACTATCGAAAAGACAGGGAATAACAAATGCTTGTGGGTATGTGGAGAAAAGGGAACTCTTCTACACTGTTGGTGGGACTATAATGTAGCTCGGCCATTGTGGAAAATGGTCTGGAGATTCCCCAGACAGCTACAGATAGAACTTCCATATGATCCAGCAATTGCATTGCAGGGTATGTACACAAAGGAATGGAAATCATTATGTCAAAGTGATACCCGTACTCTTATGTTTATTGCGGCTCTATTTACAATAGCTAAGCGTTGGAACCAACCTAAATGTTCATCCTTGGACAACTGGATAAGGCAAATGTGGTATTTACACAATGGAATACTACGCTGCCATAAAAAGGACTGAAATACTGCCATTTGCAGCAACATGGATGAACTTAGAGAAAATTTTAAGTGAAATAAGCCAGGCACAGAAAGAGAAATACCATGTGTCCTCACTCATAAGTGGGAGCTAAAAAAGCAAAAAAACAAACAAATAATTAAGAAAGAAAGATACAACAATCACAATAATATGTTGAGCTTTCAAAAGGAGAGAACAGAACTGAGATTAACAGAGATTGAAAAGAGGGAATGGGAGGTGAGTTAAGGGAAGAATTTATAAAGGGCCATTAAAAGCAATTACATTGTATAATGTTGAATATACTAATTATCCTGAATTGAGTAGTACATATTGCACACAGGTAATGATATTCAACACTGTTCTCCACAAATATGTACAATCAGCTATGTTTCAATAAAAAATATAAAAAATAATAATATGGACATATGTACACATATGCTTCACATTATTATTTCTTCTATATCATTACCTGTATTTTGCCCATATGACCTATCATGTTTTAGAATGGTATGCTAAAGTCTACTATTAATAGTGTTTAGTTTATTTCTCCTTGTATCTCTTATTTTTGCTTCATGAATATAATTGTTACGTTATTTGGTGTATAAATATCCTTCGGCATTATATGTGTCTTTGTCTTGTTTAAATTTGGGGGGGGTAATTTTTTGATGTAGCATTTCAAATACTGCTTTCTTATTGTTTGCATATAACTAAACATAGCTTTGCCTATTGCTTTATTTTTAGCAATTCTTAGTAACATTGTTTTAGGTGTGTCTCTTGACTGTGGCACAGGGTTTTGCCAGTAAACCAATTTGATAAATTTTCCTCTTAATGGGGAATTAAAACACTTTGATTTATTGAAAAATGAAAAGAAAATACTTGTATACTCCCTGTCATGGTTAATTTTACATGTTAGGCCTGGGGTTCTAGGCAAGGAGCCAAGGGCAGCCCTCTCAGTCCAGAAGAAGGCAAGACAGCATGCCTGGGGTCCTATGCAAGAAGCTGAGTGCAGACCCTCTACCCAGAAACAGACAAGAGAGCACACTGAAACACCATTTCCAAGCAGGTGACCCACCACAGCCACCACCATAGCCACAGCTGCCATAAAAGAAGCTCAATGGCACAGCAGTAGCCACAGCCACTGTGCCCACAAACATTCAAATCATGGGTGTTCCAGAAGGGGAGGAGAAAGGAAAAGTCATTGAAAACCTATTCAATGAATTAATAGCAGAAAATATTCCAGGAATAAGGGAGACACAGACCTTCAGATCCCTTCAGATCCAGGAGGCTCAAAGAGTCCCAAGCAGATTCAACCCAAAAAGATTCTATCCAAGACATATTGTAGTCAAACTGGCAAAGTTCAAAGACAAAGAGTGAATCTTAAAATGAACAAGAGAAAAGTGTCAAGTCACTTATATGGAAGCGCCTATTAGACTAACAGTGGACTTCCCAACAGAAACTCTAGAGGCCAGAAAAAAATGGGTTGATGTATTCAATATGCTTAAAGAAAAAAACTGCCCATCAAGAATACTATACCCACCAAGGCTATCCTCCAGAAATGAGGGGAAAATAGTGTATTTTCCAGACAAACAAAAACTGCAGGAGTTCACCAAGACACAGTCAGCCCTATAAGAAATTCCCGAGGAAGTCCTGCATCTGGAATCCAAAAACTGATAATCACTACCACAAATACACAAGAACAAAACACACGGCTATAACAAAAATGCAAATGAGAAAGAGAAAGCAACTAAATCTTACCACCACACAAAACCATAATGACAATGTAAAAATGCCCCTGCTTTATCTCTGATTTTATTAATTTCAGTGTTCTCTCTCTCTCTCTCTCTCTCTCTTTTTTTTTTTTTTTTTTTTTGGTCAGTCTATACAAAGGTTTACAAATTTTGTTGATCTTTTTAAAGAATCAATTTTTGGTTTTGTTTAGTTTCTTTATTGTTTTTTTTTTTAAATTCCCTATTCATATATGTATGTTGTAATCTTTGTTATTTCCTACTTATATTTGCTTTTGTTTTAATTTGCTCTTCTTTTTTCTATATTCTTAAGGTAGAAGTTTACATTCTGATTTGAGATTTTTCTTATTTTTAATATAGGTGTTTACAAGTATAAATTCTCATGTGAGCACTGCATTATCTCTGCGTCCTGTAAATTTTGATATGCTGCACTTTGATTTTTATCTCAAAGAACTCTTGAATATCTCTATGATTTTTCTTTCTAACCATTGTTTATTTAGGACAGTGTTGTTCAATTTGACATATTTGTGAATTTTTAAAATTTCTTTCTGTTATTTCTCTGTGGTCAGAGAGCATATTTTCTATGATCTTAGTATTTTTAAATGTAAGATCTGTTTTGTGGCAAAAAAAAAAAAAAAAAAAAAAAAGCCAAAAAATTTTGATTTAGTTTGACCAGATCCCATTTTTTTCCTGAACATATTTTGTGTTCTATAATATTCTGCGGCCTCTGATAAATTTTTTAGTGTGCTCTTGCATCTGTATGTCTATATGTGATGAAAAAAACTTGGCTTCAGATCCCAGACCTAGAGCTGTGAAGTTAACTATCCTTTGTTTCTTTAACTCATAGGAGATAAATTTTAGTATAACAGAATCTTTTGAAATGGGGATTGTTAATCTCTTGGCTCAAGCTGTATGTAACCTTTGTTTAATTTAATGTACTTAAATGAACATCTTTTAGTGATTAAATATATATATATATACATACATATAAATATATATACATACATATATATATACACATACATACATATATGCATATATATATATATATATATATATATATATATATATGTCAACTGTGAGGGTGTGTTGAGATTAGAATAACATTTAAATCAATGAACTTGGTAAAGGAAGATCGCCCTCCATCATGTAAGTGAGCCACATCCATTTACCTGAAGGCCTAAACAGAACAAAAAGATTGACTTTCTCAAGCAAGAGGAATCCTCTATCATAGTGCCTTCTGACTTCCTCTGCATCGTGTTCTCTCCTGGGTCTCTATCCTGCCAGCCCACACTGCAGATATGGACTTTCCAGCTTCCAAAATTTGACACACCTCTTTACCTCTTAAAAAGTGTGTATATACAGAACCTGTTGGTTCTGTTCCTCTGAAGAACTGTGACTCTGTATCAGAGTATCTCAACCTGGGCACTACTGAGATTTTGGGTCAGAAAATCCTTTGTTGTGGGTGCTGTTCTGTGCACTGTAGGATGTTTAGCAGCTCCCTAGTTTCTACTGACTAGATAACAGTTACACCTCCTCTCCCAGCCGTAAAAACCAAAAATATCTCTAGATATTAGTAGATTTCTCCGGGTGGGGAGTGTGAAACATTGTTAGTGAGAACCATTGTGCTAGATGACCTTAATCCTATTATATTTAGATTTATTTTATGGCTCCACATATGTCCTACCTTGGTCCATGTACTACATGTACTTAAAAAAAAATTTCATTATGAAAGTTGGGAGTGTAATGTTTTATAAAAGTCCATTATGCCAAAGTAGTCAGTAGTGTAATTAATATCTATAATTTTATAGGATTGTGTCTAGTTGTAACCTTACTGATAGGGGATTGTTAACATCTCCAAATATGATGATGGACTAGTAAATTTCTCATTTTAGTTCTATTCACTCTTGTTTCGTGTATTTTAAGTCTTTGCTACACATTTATGCTTATTCTATCTTTGTAAAGAATTAACCCTTTTAGCATTATAAAATTTTTCTCTTTATCTCTGGTAAAATTTGTTTTCTTAAAATATACAATATATGATATCAATATAGGTACTGGAAGTTTCAAGTACATATACATATAAAATTTGTATAGTATATAATTTTCCATCCATTTATTTTTATTTTCAACTTTTATGTCTTTTAATTCCAAGTGCCTCTCTTTCTTGTGTGTTTATTTGTGTGTGTGTGTGTGTGTGTGTGTGTGTGTGTGTGTATGTATTTATCCCTTGTGAAAATCTTTGCCTTTTAATCAGACTAGTTAGCTTTGCCATTTATGATAATTATAGATTTGGTTGGATTTAGGTTTTTTATTTCATTATTTGTCTTCTTTCTGTCATTGCTGGTTTGTTCCTGATTCTCCTTTTCTGCCTTCTTGTAGCTTAACAGAGTATTTTCTTTTTAGAATCCCATTGCAATCTATTTTAAAAAGTTAGCTGCATTAGGTTGATTTTTATAATTATCTTGTAAGACTTTATATAGGTTTGGCTTGGGTACTAATAAGGCGAGGCTGGCAAGGGTACAAATGATAAATTACTAGACATACCTTGATTTTAGCAATATTCTCTTGTTAGCTTTAATTGATATGAAGTGATCACCAAGAAGTCCTTGAGGACATGCAAGTAAGAAATAGAGCAAATAAAAATTTCTAATCTCATAATTAGGTATAATTGATCCTACTAAATAAACAAGAACATCTATTTTAAATACCCCTGAAACTAGCTCACTGTGACTGAAGATTATCAGGAGGTAGGGCAAGAAATTGTCTCACTTTTTCTCTCCTTAATAAGCATTTGGTAAACAGTGGCTAATCCTTTAAGTATGGTGGGGCCATGCCTGGTTTTGTGGTCTCATAACTCAAAGTTATAAAATTCACAGTCTTTTCCAAAGAACTAAAGAGAATTTTAATGGTATTTTTTAAAAATTTTCTTTTTAAGTAATACCTCTTTGCATCTTTTTTTTTTATTGATTACTCTAGAGATTATAATATTATCCTTTAATTTTTAATTATCTATTTAGAATTAATATTTACCACTTCATGTAAAATGTAGAAAGCTTACAACTTTATAAGTCAGTTCATTCCCCACCAACGGCATCAATTTTTTATGCTACCTACAGTATTAATCATGCTATGTAGAATTACATCTACATATATTATCAACCTATGGTATCTTATGTTTGCTTTAGAGGACCAAATATATTGTAAAGTAATTTAGAGGAATAATATTCTTCTATGTTTATTCAGATAGTTAAAATTATACTATTCTTCATTCTTTCCAGAATGTCCAAGTTGCCATTTGTATCATTCCCTTTTAGACTGAAGAACTTCCTTTAGAATTTCTTGAAATGAGATCTGCTGTCAAAAAAATTCTCTTTGTATTCTTTTTCTGACACTTTTTTTCACCCTACTCATTTATTAAGATTATTTTATCTGAATATAGAATTTCAAATTGACAGATTTTGGTGATGTTTAAGGTTATCTCAGTACTTTAAAGATGTTATTTATTGTCTTCTGGTATACAGGATTTCTTACAAGAAGTCAATGGATTTGAATTGATGTGTCCCTGTACGTAATGTGTCAGTATTTTTCTGGCTATTTTCAATAGTTTTTCTTATTTTTGATTTCTAGTAGTTAGATTATGATATGCTGAGGCGTGATGTTCTGTATTTTTATCCTTTTTCAGGCAGTTGAGTTTCTCAAATATATAAATTTATGTGCATGACCAAATTTGGGAAATTTCTGGCCATCAACTTCTCAAATGCTTTTCTGCCCCCTCTCCTTTTTTCTCCCCGTGTACCTCTAAGTAGGTGCATTTTAGATCTTTTTATATCGTCCCTGAAAATATTTTTCACTTTTTGGATTTTTTTTTCTCTTTTCTTCATATTGAATCATTTACATTGATCTATCTTCAAGTTCACAGGCTTTTTCTTCTGTAACAGTCATTTTGCTGTTAAGACCATCTAGTACACTGAAAATTTTTACATATTATATCTTTCATTTAGTTCTGAAATTTCCTGCTTTTTTTCACATAGTAAAGGCATATTTTTCTTTTCATCATTGAGCACAGTGAAAACAGCTTCTTTAAAATCGTTTTCTGCTAATTCCAACATCTACATTGTCTCAGTATTAGTCTACATTAATTGTATTTAAAAATAGGTTGTGTTTTCCAGTTTCTTTGAATATAGATTACTTTTGTGCTGTGTACTGGACTTTGTAAATGATATACTCTAGAGATTCTGTTATAACCCTTTCAAGAGGATTGAATGTTGAAAGTTGGCTGGACTCAAACTGCAAACTCTCTCTCCTCCTGCAGTGGGCAGCACAACACATCTCAGTTCAGTTAGTTCACCTTGAGCTGTGCTGCTTGTGCCCATGCCACTCATGCAAGTTTTAATTGTCAGCAAGAGGTTTGGGAAGAATTTATACATAGAATTTAGAGATTTCCTTCTCTGGCTTTCTCCTTTCCTGGATTTTCACCCTCAATTTCCACTGACTGCTGTTGTTGCCTTTTAATCTGTCCTCTGGTGCTGCATGCTGGAAAGACTGTGGGTTTTCTCTCTGAGATGTGTTCATTGGATATGGTGCATACTGAGCCTGCCCTCAGTCTAAAAACTCTGAAGCTAGAAAACTCATCCATTGTGTTGACTCTGATACACTATTTGTCTGCATTTGGTGACTCTCCCATATTTTCGGGTAGGTTGTGTGTGTGTGTGTGTGTGTGTGTGTGTGTGTGTGTGTGTGTGTGTGTGTGTGTGTGTGTGTGTGTGTGTGTGTTGCCCAGAGTTTACAGTTGTTGTCTGAAGGAGAGTTGGACTGTGCTTCTCATTCATGCTCAGAAATATATTTCCTATGTCAGTGTCCAAATCCTCCTTACTGTATCTTACAACATTCTAAAATGTTGTTGTTTTTCTTCTGATTTTTATTTTTTCCTCCTTGTGGCTCTTCTCTCAGTTTGATTTGAATAAAAGTTCTTACTAAGTTTACCTGTCTCATCTAGTAGTCCTTGAAAGTTTGGTCATACATTCTATTCTTGGAATTAAGCTTTATTCCATTCTGAACTGCTTCTACTTCTTATTTTTTTTTCCACACTACATTTTTTTATTCCATTCTCATTTTTAATTTTTTCCTAATAATGTTTGCATAGCTGCCATGCTATTGTTTCATCATTCTTGCATCTCATTTGAGCACCCCAATCTAATCTTTTAATTTATTCTGATATAGAATGATTTAGTTTGCTTCGTGACATATTTTTGTATTATTTTATAAGCTGTAAATTGAAAAGGGAAATAATTTTGCTCATTCCACACTTTTTAACCTGAGAACAGAAGAGAGAAAGGAGAGGTATAGGCCACCAGGGCAGTGTGAAGCCTTTGTTGGTATAGCCTGGCTCTATATCTCTTTTAAAGGTTGGCTAAATATCTTTTACTGGGCTTCACCTTCTGGGAGAGTAAGATAGGAAGCATATCATGATCTATTGCGATGGAGCAAAGAGAACTTCAGATTATTTTTTAACTTCACTGTGAAACCCTGAATAATAAAGTGTCCTGTAGGATTTTACTGATTCTGCTGAGGCTGCAAGAATTCTTAGTAGGAATTCGTACTTATGAAGTTTTTTCTATTATTATTTCATTAACTGCCTAATCACACCAATTCTACATAATTTTAATCTGGAAGTTATTAGTGAGAATTCTCAGAATTTTCTTGATTCATTTCTTTCTTACCTCTTATGAGGATAAGGATAGTAGGCATAAGGTGTATAGCTGTCTCAGCTGAACCCAAATTTTCACTTTATTTCTTAAACTGACACTTTAAAAAGTATATGGTGTAAGATATGGTATAGGATTTCTGCTGATATTTTTTTCACTAGTTTTTGTTGTTGTTGTTGTTGTTAATTTTATAAAATATTGAAGGTTGTGGGAAGGATAATTGTGGCTCTCCAGTCTGCTTTCTCACCCATAACTCTTTTGTCATGGCTTAACTTCTCTTTCTATCTTGAATTTTTGTCTTCTGAAATTATCTTCTACTGTCTCATTTAAGGGATTCTAACATTCAAATTCAGTCATATCATTCTTCCACTTAAAATTCCCAATCCATCAGATATGACACCAAAATCAAGCAACAGAAGAAAAACTAGATAAATTGGACTATATGAAAAACAAAAACTTTTGTACACCAAAGGACACTATTATGAAAATACAAAGACAAACTTGAGAATGGGAGAAAATATTTGCAAATCACATATCTGATAAATGATTAATATCTAAGATACATCAAGAATACCCACAACTCAACAACAATAAAACAAGAAAAAAAATAGGTCAATTCAAAAATGGACAAAAGATTTGAGTAGAATTCCCCAAAGAAGATAAACAAATGGCCAATAAGCACATGAAGAGATGCTCAACATCTCTATTTATCAGAGAAATGCAAATAAAAACCAGAATGAGATACCACTTCACACCCATTAAGATGGCTACTAAAAACAGATACAAAGTAACAATTGTTGTCAACAATGTGGAGAAATTGGAACATGTGTGTATTGCTGGTGTTGGTGGTTGGAAAATAAAATGGTGCAACTGCTGTGGAAAACAGGGTGGTGGTTCCTGAAAAAATTAAACATAGAATTATGAAATGATCCAGCAATTCCACTTCTGTATATATTCCAAAAATAATTGAAAACAGGGACTCAAATAATACTTGTATACCAATATTTATAGCAGCATTATTCACAATAGCCAAAAGGTGGGAATAACCCAAATCTCCATCAACAGATGAATAGATAAGCAAGATGGGTTTACACACACACACACTCTCTCTCTCTCTCTCTCTCTCACACACACACACACACACACACACACACACACACACACACACACACACACAGTAGAATATTTTTCAGTCTTAAAAAGGAAACAGATTCTGATACACACTACAACATGAATGAGTCTTGAAAACACTGGGCTACATGAAGTGAGCCACACATAAAAGGACAAATATTGTGTGATTCCATTTTATGAGGTACCTAGAACAGCCAAATTAATTGAGATAGAAAGTATAATAGAGGTTTCAAGGGGCTAGGGGAAGTGGGAAGTGGGCTGTGAAAAGTCATTTATTAACAGGTAACAGAGTTTCTGTTTGGGATGACAAAAAAATTCTATAAATTTATAGTGGTGATGGTTGCCCAATATTTTGAATGTAATTAATGTCCCTGACTTGTACACTTAAAAGCAATTAAAATAAAAGACTTTATTTTACTGCATTAAAAAATAAAATAAAATAAATTTCAGTCACCTATAAAGAAAATCAAGAAATGGGCTATTCTAGTCCAGTTATGACCTTCCTTCCTCCTCTCTTCTTGCCCTCTTTTATATCTTCTTTCTCACCTTTTGTCCCAGCAGTATCCTAAGAACCCACAGGTCCCCCCAAAATGCTGTACTGCTTCAATATTTTGATTAATCTTCTATTTTGAAAAGAATGATCTTTATTTCTTGTTCCCTGAAGAGTGGGGCCCCACAAGGCCATAAAAACAGAAGACCAGTAATTCTCTGACATTGGCAGTGGTCCCACAAGATCCACCTGCCGCTGTTGTCAGGGACACTCCCACACAAGTTATCTGCCCATCAGGGGTACCCGTCTGCTCATCAGGAACATGTCTGCCCATAAGAGGCACTTTTTTCTTGGGTTTATGTGGCATCTGGCAAGCCATTGACCACCCAGTCTTGCAGCCAGCATGCTGCATTCTCCAGCGTAGCTGCTCAGCTACATCAGCTGCTGGAGCTGTCTCCAGCCATCTTACCTTAGCCAGTGCATCAGCTTCATCATTGCCAATTCAACATGAGGCCTCCGGTCCTCACCTGCCCCCAAAAGATGAGCACATTGGCCTGCTCCCTTATAGAAATGGAGCAGTTCATCTGCCTCCTCGGGAGCAACCAAAAAGTCTTTTAAATCCACTGAGCGCACCTTGCTACCTGGTTCTGGATATTTAGTAAAATGCTGTTTAGGGTGCAATTGTTGCCACAAGGCAAACAGAACCGCATTTGGCTGCCAGTCAGTTTTCTTACTATCAACCCCTGTTGCAAGCTAGTCAAACCACATCTGCTTATGGCTGGTCTTGCTTGGTCCCTTTGGGATAAAATCCTGAGCATTTCTTGGGGGTTAGTTCTTAGCCACCTTTTGAACCCCTTTTGCTTGTCTCCTATCCTCTGCTTCACCCAAGCTGGCTATCATGGTCATGACCTCATGTATAGGATGACCAATGTATGGGGCCAGTATGGCCACCAGTGACCCAAAGGATGTTGACGGGGCATTCTGCAGTACTATGTCTCTCATGCAGCCTTTAAAATTTCATCATCCAGGCCACGAGTGTTCACATTAAACATGGACTGCTGCATCCCCAGCTCTCGAATTATTTGAACTAACTCAGCATACATTTGCTATTTACTAACAATCTTGGGCAGTTCTCCAGCATTTGCCCACATGGTTCGGGCAGCTGCACTCACCTATTCCATTAAGTAGTGATTATCTGGCCCTTGTGCATATCTGCTGCTATTCTGCAGCCACTGTCTCAGGGATGGGTGTATGGTAATGGAGGTCAATTTTTCTATCTCCCCACCAGAGCATATCACACTATCCACCCCTAGGTCCCACAACTGCAACAGCCAAGCAGCCAGGGTCTCCCCCTCTTTCTGCCAAAACTGTCTCCCCAAGTCAACTAATTCAACATTGTGTATACAGGACATAGGGTAAATTGGGTCACCTGTGGATTGCCCATTGGTTGTCCACCCGGTCCCCTAGGCTGCTCGCATTTTACTTTCTCATGCACAACAGGTCATGCCTGGAGATGCACGGTCTCCCCCAACCCACCATTGGGTTCATTGTCTTTCCTGGTGTGAGAGACTGGAGTGGCCAGTGGCTGCACATCATCCTCCAGTATATTTGTCCATGCATCCAACAACTCTGCTTTCCTCTTTGAATCTTCCAGTTGCTATACATCATCTGCCAACAACGCTGCTTTCTGCTTCAAATCTTGATCAACTTGCAGCATATTAAGCAGTAGCTAGGCTCTGTTCAGCAGAAAAGTGGCCACCAGGCACCACATGTTCAAGGATAGCTACATGTCTTTCCCCTCCCAAGGGGTTTTCCACTGTAGCTCCTGGTCTATACTGACTTGCAGTGCATTGAACAGCAACCAGATCCCGGTCAACAATAAAGTAGCCATAGGGCACAGCACATTCAAAAGTAGCCACATTTCTTCCTTCTTCCAAGGGCTTTTTGGCTCCTATACCTGCTTGGAATACTGCTCCAACTACACTAATTGTAGAGCTAGGGCTGGGTCTGGAGCTCACAGACCCCTCAAACCCATTCACAAACCCTTCACACACAGGTCTATGAGCTGGGCGACAGACAAAAAGGTCCTTGGAGCCTTGCTTGAAAAAAGAATAGTCTTTATTCAGCATACACAGGTCTGAGAGTTAGGCAGTACAAAGAGAAATTCAGAAAACTCAACTGCTACTGGCAAAGTCCAAAGAAAAACTGAGCAGCTGCCAGCAGAGTAAACATGCTCTATTTTTAGACGTGAGCTCTACTGGTCAGCTTCTGCTTCAAAAAATGCAGAATACACAATAGCAACAAAACTCAAAAGATACATGGGTGCACGTGCACACTAACTCCACCCCCACACAACTTGTTAACAAGAAATTGCTGCACCACTCCCAATCAGACCTGAGTCGAGGGTGCCTGAGTAAATTATTTTATTTTCCCCACAATAGTATTTTTTTTTTCTTTATCTATGTGAATTCTTGGGTATTTACTCTTCAATTATTCCAGTCAAGAGTGGGAGCGGAGAGAGGAAAAGGTCCTAGACAAAGGAAAAGATGCCAAAGGAACAGAGCATGTAACCTCTGTTTCTGTCTTTCTAAGCATTTTTTTTTAATCCCATCCTAGTCCCATTATCTATTTACTTATTCAGAATATATAATAAATGTCCAAAAATGCAGCACAATGTACTAGGCCTTGGAAATGCATCATTAAAAAGACAAACACAATCTCCCTAAAGGAATTAACATTCTGGGAAGTAAGAAATGTTATCAACTAGGAATCATCACCTAATCAATTATTTTATAGTTGCTCTGTAATTAAAAGTAAAGTAGGTAGTGAAAGTGTATAACAGGGACTCAATAAACAATCAGGGGAAAGTTTCGTTGAAGAATTAGCATTGAAAATAAACTTTAAAAGACGTATACCTAAATGAGGAGTATCACAGCCAGAGGAAATAGCAGAGACTCCAAGATAAGACAGAGAAATAAATGGATGTATTTCATGGATTGAAAAAATGCCAATGTGGAAGAAATAAGAAAGAAAGGGAGACAGCAGCTAGAGGCAAGTCTACGAAGTAGACAGTGGACCCATCCCACAAATGTTCTATATGTTTATTTTTATAGTAATGAAAGACATTAAAGAGTTTTAAGCAGGACAGTGACAATCATATTTTCTTACATTTCCTTTAAAATATTATTTTGATCACTGTGTGAATCACAGATTATAGAGTGGGAAATTAGAATCCAGTAAGCAAAGCTAAGACTTGAAAGAGGATGGTAATTTATACTATGACGGTGGCAGGGAAATTGATAAAAGTAGGTGAACTTGAGGGATATTTAGAAATATTTATGTTTCATATCTAAAGAGAAATGAGGGAGAGATAAGAATCAAGAGCTACCCCTGAGTTTCTGGCTACAGCAATTACAAGGGTGAAGGTAGTAGTGTTTGTTTGTTGAATCTTACAAAGACTCTTGATTACTTCTTACTGAACCCCAAGCTAGCATAAAAACAAAATGCAGAATTAGGAGATTTGTTGATTTAAATAACCAAAAGTTTGGAAGAACAGATATAGAATTAATTTTATGGTTGAGTGCAACACAATATTACAACACATTCAGACATCTGTCTTTTCACCTCTTAAAACTGATTCTTGCAAACTTTATTTGACTTTTCCTGTTGGGTAGGTGGGCTTTCTTCACACCATGAGAGGCTTGGCTACAGACATGTCTGTTTCCAAACTGGAAATCCAGTAGGCATGAGGAGCTTCTCTGCCACTTTTAATTTTGTAAGTCCTAGAAAAGAATTCCTACTATCTTTGCCTGTTTCCCTTGTTGCATTTCTACTACCAGAGTTGTAAAATGCTCACCCAAGAAGAGTGGGCAAACAGTGCCACTGGCTGACTCACTGAATACTTTAAAAAGACACCACAGTTTGTATTTACCAACATGAAATTGATAAATATCAGAAGATCAAATTGGAGAGTCGATGGAAGAAAATGATAAATGTGTTCATATTAATGATAAATTTATTAAATGATGAATTTGTGCAGATAAATCTGTGCATATTTCTATCAGTTTTCCCTTTATGATGTATCAAATAAAAGAGTATTCACTTAAATGAAATGATCACATATTCTATACAAGTTATTAATATTGTTATGAAATTTTATGTATCTTATAACATTACTAATTGCAATAAAAGTGCAGAGATCCGAACCCACAATTTTCACATAAGATCAAGCAAGAGATAATTGTGTAAAGATTTCTTCTTATATTATTGAAACATAATTGATTATAAATATTTTTAGGGTACAGAGTTGAATATCAATACCTTTGTACAGTGTGTGATGATCAAATCAGGATGATTAACACATTCATCATCACAGAATGTAATCATTTGTTTGCAATGAGGACACTTTATTCCTCTCTTCTAGCTATTTGATAACATACAGTAAGTTAATGTTAATTATAGCTGACTAGCTCCACAGTGCATCAAGAGAACTTATTTTTCTTAACTAGCTGTTTTGGGTCCATTAGCCAGTTTCTTACTTATCCCATTCCCACTCTCCCATTCCCACATCTAGTAACCACAGTTCTGTTCTCCCTTTCTGAAAGTTCGACATGTTACTGGGATTCTCTCCCTCTCTCTCTCTCTCTCTCTCTCTCTCTCTCTCTCTCTCTCTCTCTCTCTCTCTCTCTCTCTCTCTCTCTCCATTTCTCATTTATTTAATTATTTGTTTATTTATTCATTTGCTCCCACTTATGAGTGAGGATGTGGTGTTTCTCTTTCTGTGTCTGGCTTATTTCACTTAACATAATTTTCTCTGGGATCATGCATGCTGCTGCAAATGTAACAATTTTGTTATTTTTTGTGGCACAGCAGTATTCCATTGTGTATATAAACCACATATTTCTTATCCAGTCATTCATCAATGACAATTAGGTAGGTTCCAACCCTTGGCTATTGTAAATAGAGTTGCGAGAAACAGAGGAGTGTAGGAATCCACTTGACATGATGATTTCCATGCCATTGGGTATATACCAAGGAGTGAGATTGCTGGATCAAGTGCTAGTTCTATCTATGATTGTTTAAGAAAACTCCATACTGTTTTCTATATGGCTGTACTAATTTACAGTCCCACCAATACTGCGGAAGGGTTTCCTTTTCTCCACATCCTCATCAGCATTTGTTATTCTCTGTCTTTTTGATAATAGTCAAGCTAAACATTTTATCTCAATGTAGTTTTAATTTGCATTTCTCCCATGATTGGTGATGTTGAGCATTTTTTCATGTGCCTATTGTTCATTTGCATGTTTGCATTTGAGAAATGTCTATTCAGGTTTTTTGATCACATTTTCATTATATTATTTGCTTTTTTTACTATTAAGTTGTTTGAGTTACTTGTATATTTTGGATATTAATCTCTTGTTGGATGCATAGTTTGCAGATATTTTCTTCCTTTCTACATGTTTTCTTTTCACTCTGTTGATTGTTTCCTTTGCTGTGCAGAAACTTTTTAGTTTGACATAATCTCATTTGTTTATTTTTTTCTATTGTTGCCTGTGCTTTTGAGGTCTTATTCATAAAACATTTGCCTAGTCCTATCTCCTGAACTGTTTCCCCTGTGTTTTCTTCTAGGGGTTATATAGTTTCAGATCTTATATTAAAGTCTTTAATCCATTTTAAGTTGATTTGGTGTAGGGTGAGATGTAAGGGTCTAGTTTCATTCTTCTACACATGGATATCTAGTTTTCACAGTACCATTTATTGAAGAGTCTTTCCTTTCCCCAACATATGTTCTTGGTATCTTTGTCAAAGATCAGTTGGCTATAGGTACTTGGATTGATTTCTTGGTTCTCTATTTTGTTCTATCAGTTCTCATATCTGTTTTTATGCCAGTACTATGCTGTTTTGGTTACTACGGCTTTGTAGTATAATTTGAAGTCAGGTAGTATAATGCTTCTAGCTTTATATTTTTTGCTCAAGATTTCTGAGCTATTTGGGGCACTTGTTGCTCCATATGAATTACAGGATTGTTTTTTATATTTCTGTGAAGAATGGCACTGGTATTTTAATGGGTATTGAATTGAAACTAGGTCACTTTGAGAAATATGGACATTATCACAACATTAATTTTTCTAATGCATGAACATGGAATGTCTTTCCATATTTTGTGTTCTCTTTGATTTCTTTCATCAGTATTTTCTAGTCCTCATTGTAGAGATCTCTCACTTCCTAGGTTAAATTTATTCCTACGAGCTTTATTTTTTTGGTAGTTATTGTAAATGTGATTGCTTTCTTGATTTCTTTTTCTCCTATTTCATTGTCGGTGTATAAAAACACTACTGATTTTTGTGCATTGACTTTATATCCTGCAATATTACCAAATTTGTTTACAAGCTCTAGAAGTTTTTTGGTTAAATCTTTAGCTTTTTCTGTGGGATGCTGTCATCTGCAACAAGGACAATTTGACTTCTCTTTTCTAATATGGATGGCCTTTATTTCTTTCTTTTGCATCATTGCTCTGGCTAGTACATCCAATATATGTTAAAAAAAGAGTGGTGAGAGTGGGCATCCTTGTCTTGTTCTTGTTCTTAAAGGAAAAGCTTTCAGCTTTTCTCCATTCAGGGTGATGTTGGTGGTGGGTTTGTCATATACGGATGTATTGTTTTGAGATACTTTCCTTCTATATTTAATTTGTTGAGAGTCTATTATGATGGGATGTTGAATTTTGTCAAATGGTTTCTCTGTCTCCTGAGGCAATCATATAGTTTTCATCCTTGATTTTGTTGATACAGTGTATCACATTTATTGATTTGAATATACTGAACCATCCTTGCATCTTTGGGATGAATCCCACTTGATCATGGTGTATAATCTTTTTGATGTGATGTTGTCTTCTATTTGCTAATATTTTGTCAAGAATATTTGCATCTGTCTTCATCGAGGATACTGGCCTGCAGTTTGTTGTTGTTGTGTCTTTGTCTGATTTTGGCATCAGGGTGATGCTGTCCTCATGAAATGAGTTTGGGAGAATGGCCTCTGTTTCAATTTTTTTGAATTATTTGAAAAAATATTGGCATTAATTCTTCTTTAATGGTTTGGTAGAATATATCAGTGAAGCCATCCAGTCTGGGCTTTTCTTTGTTGAGAGACTGCTGGTTACTGATTCACTCTTGTTGCTTGTTATTGGTCTGATTAGATTTTCTATTTCTTCCTGGTTCAGTCTTGGTAGTTTGCATATATTCAGAAATTTATCCATTTCCTCCAGATTTTAAAATTTGTTGGCATATAGTTGTTCATAATAATCTCTAATGACTCTTTGTATTTTTGTGGTATCAATTGTAATGTCTTCTTTTCCATTTCTGATTGTTGTTATTTGGGTCATAGTTTTTAGTTTGTCTACTTTGTTTATCTTCTCAAAAACAAACTTTTGTTTCATTGATTTTTGTATCACTTTTTTGGTCTCTGATTTAGTTCTGTTCTAATCTTTACTACTTCTTTCTATTACTAATTTCAGGCTTAGATTGTTCTTGTTTTTCCAGTTCTTTGACCTTTAACATTAGGTTGTTTATTTGAAGTATTTCTATTCTTTTGATATAAGCATTTATTACAATAAACTTCCCTTTTAGTACCACTTTTGCAGTATCCCATACATTTTGGTTTGATATACTTTTATTTTCATTTGTTTCCAGGAATTTTTTGATTTCCTATTTAATTTCTTCTTTGACCTATAGTTCATTCAGGAGCAAGTTGTTTAATTTCCATATATTTTTACAGTTTCCAAAGTTTTGCTTGTTATTGATTTGTGGTTTTAATCCATTGTGGCTGCAAAAATACTTGAAATAATTTCATTGCTTTTTGGGATTTTTTTTTCTCATTTGTTGAGTCTTGATTTGTGACCTAACATGTGGTCTATCCTGGAGTATATTCCATGTGCTGGTGAGAAGAATGCATATTCTGTGGTCGATGGAGGAAATATTCTGTAGATGTCTGCCAAGTCAAATTCATACAATGTGTAGTTTAAATCCTGTGTTTTTTCTGTTGATTTGCTGCCTAGATGATCTGTTCAGTGTTGAGATAGGGGCACTGAGGTGCCTGTTACTGTATTGGGGTCTATCTCTCTTTTTAGGTCTGATAATATTTGCCTTATATATCTGGGTACTCCAATGTTGTGTGCATATACACTTGTGATTGCTATATCCTCTTTCTGGATGGATCTTTTTGTGATGATAATAATGACCTTGTCTCTTTTTATAGTTTTTGATTTAAAGTCTATTTTATCTTGTTTAAGAATAGTTGCTCCTGCTCATTTCCAGTTTCAATTGGCATGGTATATCTTTCTCCATACCTTCACTAGTAGTCTGTGTGAGTCTTTACAGGTGAAATGTGTTTCTTGTAGGCAGCATATAGTTGGGTCCAGTTTTTTAATTCATTCAGCTGGTCTTTATCTTTTGTATGGGGAGTTTAATCCATTTATATTTAGGGTTGTTATTGAAAGGTGTTTTCTTACTCCTGACATTTTATTGATTTTTGTATGGTTGTTTTGTATATTTTTTGTTTCTTTCTTTTCCTTATATTGTTTGTCTTTGGTGTTTGGGGGCTTTCCTAGTGGAAAGATATAGTTTCTTTCTTTTGCATATCTGCCATACCAGTAAGATTTTTTTCTCTCTTGTACATTCATGGTGGTTATTATCATCTTTTGGATTCCATATATAGGACTCTTTTGAGGATTTCTTGTAGGGCTGGTCATGTGGTGGTGAACTATAGTTTTCATTTGGGAAATATACTCTTTCTCCTTCATTTCTGAAGGACTGCTTTTCTGGATAATGTATTCTTAGCTGATGAGAAATCTGCTGTTAGTCTGATGGGGATTCTTCTATAGGTGACTTGTCACACTTTTATCTTGTTGTTTTTAGGATTCTTTCTTTGCCTTTGACTTTTGCCAGTTTGACCAGAATGTGTCTTGGAGACAGCCTTTTTTTGGATTGAATTTATTTGAGGATACTTGAGCTGCTTGGATCTGCAAGTCCATATTTTTCCCAATACTTGGGAAATTTTCCACTATTATTTTCTTGAATATGCTTTTAATGCTTTTCCTTTCTTCTCCCCTTTTGAAACAATCATAATTTGGGTATTTGTATGCTTAAAGTTTTTTGATAGCTCTCATAGATTTTCTTCATTTTTAAAAATTATTTATTTTATTTTATTTTATTTTATTTTTTTATTTTTGTCTGCCTGAGTTATTTCAAAAAGCTTATCTTTGAGAATAGGAATTCTTTCTTTTGGTTGTTCTAGACTATTGCTTAAGCATTTAGTTGTATTTTTATTTTATTTATTTATTTAATTTACTTTTTTATTGAATCAAAATTGATTATACATATTTTTGGGGTTCAACATTGAGATATGTTGATCAAATCAATATTACTAGCACATATATTGTTACAAATTATTCTTTATGCCCCTTGTCCAATCTCTCCCCATCTCCCTCCTTTCCACCCTGATTATCCTAGATTTCTTCTCTCTTTCTGAAAGCATGATGGCTACTCTGTTGATTTGTTGCCTAGATGATCTGTCTAATGCTGAGAGGTGTGAGAAGGTCCCCCAATATTGTCATAGAGCACATGCTTCTTCTGTCATTCTGAAAGGAGCTTTGTGGAGAGAGACATACTCTTCTTTTCTTTATCTCTGCTGGTGACTCTCCTTGTGTTGATGCACTCCAGTGGTTGGTGGACCATATACGTGGGTAGCCACGGTTATTGTGGTGGCTGTGATGGGCCACCCACATTGAGGTGATGTTTTTGGCATGCTCCTTGGTGCTGGCAATATGCCTGGTTGTGGAGTGTGTCCAGTCCCCTTCTCCATGCTTCGGGTCCCCAGGCATGCCCCAAGGCACTGGCATGGTGTGCATGGTTATGAGAGGGGAATCTGGTCTCCTTCTCCATGCCCCAGGTCCCTGGATGGGCCCTGAGGCACTGGCATAGTGTGTCTGGCTGTGGGAGGGGGATCTGACCCCTTCTCCATGACTCGGGACCTTGAATGGGCCCTGAGGCACTGGCACAGTGTGTCTGGTTGTGGGAGGGGCGTCTAGTCCCCAGATTCATGCCCCAGGCACCCGGGCATGGTACCAAGGTGCTGGCATGGTTTTTCTGGTTGTGGGAGTGGGGTCCGGTCCCCTTCTCCATGCCTCAGGTCCTCAGGCAGGCCCTGAGGCACTGGCATGGTGTTCCTGGATTTGGGAGTGGGGTCCAGTCCCCAATCCAAGCCTCCAGTTTCCAGGCAGGCCCCAAGGCGTTGGTGGTGTACCTGAGCCAGAACTAAATTTTTGTCCTTTCCTTTCTTCTAAAATGAGGGACCTTCCTGTGGGAATCAGTATGTGATCTTTGTGGTTGAGCTAAATTGCTGCTTTGTTGCTGTTTCCCTAGGGAAGGCTTTTCATGCAGCTCGGGGTTTAATGGTTGACCTTATAGGTACTTCCAACTCTCCAGAGACCCAGTGGATCTGGATTGTGTAGAAACTCTGATTTCGGCCTGAGTTTTTTCATCAAACTGCACCCCATGCAATCCTGCATTCCTGACCAGTCTCCTCTGAGTGGTCCTGTGCTGATTGGGAGGCAGGTCAGCTGTCCTTGCTGTGCCCCAGTGTTCTCCTGGTGGGCCTGTCTCTGTCACCACCCATGCTCCAAACACTTCCCATGGGATGGTCCCTGCTCCAGTCCCTTGCGATGACTCGCCAGCCTCTGAATGGCTCCCTTTTTTCAGTTGTTCTGGCTCCTTGCTCCTGCATGGGTCCATAGGAACCCTATTAGTGGTCTTGCTGTCCTGGGGGTTGCCGAGGCCCTCTTCTCCCCTGCTGCCTTGAAGTAACTCCATCTGAAGGGCACAGCTGTGGCTTCTGCTGACTCCTGCTCCATGCGTTCAGCAGTTCTAGCCTCAAAGTGGCTGCAGCCCAAAAACCTCCAAGCAGTTTTTTCTTTCTCTCATCGTGGTTTCTCCTGCCTTCATGAACTCTGTAGGTCTCTCCTCGCCTTCCCCAGAGCTCCAGCAGCCTCAGCCTGGCTGATGTTGCATTTTTATACTTGTAAATTTGTTGATTTGTGGGAGAGAGTGATGTTGGGAACCATCTATCCCACCATCTTGACTGGAACTGGTTGCATTTTTAATTTCACTGAATGAATTCTTCAGTTCCAAGTGTTCTGTTACATTCTTTTTAAAGGTATCTATTACATTGTAAAATCTCTCCTTCAGATCCTGGATAGTTTTTCTCATTTTGTTGTATTATCTACATGAGTTTTCTGACAATCTCACTGAGTTTCCTTAAGATCGTTGCTTGGAATTTGTTTTTAGTCATTTCAAAGATTTTCGTGCTTTTGGAGTCTAGTACTGAAGATTTACTGTATTCCTTTGGGGGTGTCATATTTCAGGTTTTTTTTCATATTTCTAGTATCGCTACATTGATGTCTGGGTATCTGGTGGAGCAATTGCTTCTAATACCCTGGAGTAGCTTTTGAGGAGAGAGACTCCCTCATGTAGATTCCCTCATATTGACCATTGGGTAAGGTGCTTTAGTTTTGGTTCTGGGTAGACAAAGAGCTGTATTCTTTGTGTGGTTACCTCAACCATATTCAACATTAGAGTTGTTGTGCCTCCATGGCCTAGGCACTGGGGTAGTCAGTAGTCCCTTGCTGAAGTGATTGACACTAGGTTGGGTCTTCAAAGTTGTGGATGAGATCTTGAGGTCTCTTGGGGAAAATGACTGTTCCTTCTTGGCTGAGGTGGGTGACCCTAGTTGGGCTCACTGGCACCCTGGCTAGTGTCCTGTGACTCTGACAGGTGCATGTGGGTGTTCTGAAACTCCTCAGGGTTAAATAGATGACCCTGGGTGGGGTTTCTAGGGGTTGGGATTGGGATCTTAGGCTTTGAGGGAGACAATGAAGTGTTCAGCAGCCCCTCAGCTAGAGTGAGTGACTCAATGATATCACTGGGGTTCTGTGCAGAGCTCTGTATTCCCAGGGGAAGATTTAGGGTATTCCAGCTTCACTGTGGAAGTGGGCAACATTGAGTGGGAAAATTGGATTTGTGTGGAGGGGACCTGTACCCTTGGGAGGGACACTGGGTTGCTCCGTAGCACCACTACTGAAGTGGGCCACTCTGTGTGAGATGTTAACAGTTTTGGATGGGACCTTTCACTCCCAAGAGGGGTGCTGCGGCCCCCTGCAGTAATTCAGGTGAAGTAGCCACTTTGAGTGAGGCTGCTATAGTTGTGGGCTGGCCTCTGTGACCCTAGGAGAGGTGCTGGGACACTCTGAAGCTCCTCAGCTGGGGTGGGCTGCCTTACATGAGGTTGCTGGAAGTTGGGTGGGCTTCTGTATCCTCAAGGGAGATGTTGGATTGCTCTGATGCACCCCTGCTGAAGCAGGCAGCCCTGGGTGGGCTCACTGGTGCTGCAGGAGTGTATGTGTGTGTAAGGCATATATGTCTTCCACTGTATCCTCATGGCTGTAAGAATTGTAAGTGTGATTCACCAAAGAAGGTGGTGTTTCCAGCAGTGATTAGAGCCCTAGACAGACAGTTTTCTGACTCTAGAGATTGCACATACTGACCTCTTCCATCCTGAAGATGGCACCCCTTCTGCAATGGACTACCCATTCCCAGAATGCAGGGTGTTGCATGGGCTCAGGTGTGGGCAACGTGGAGCAATGGTGTGACCTCAGGGATTTGGGACTGCTGCCAGGGTTGAAGCAAAATGCCCTCAAGTGTTGGGATTGATCCAAAACTGTGATCGCCACAGTAGCCTGGGACCAGGAGGGTGTGGGCAGCTCTACATGTGTCCTTCCCTGGGCCAATGCAGCCATGTGGGCCTGCAGCAGACCCCAACACTGGTGTGCAGCTATAGAGGCCGTGCAAATTCCCCTGTGGGTTGGACTGCTGGCCCACTCATCTCCTTCTTGCAGGAACAAACGCTTCCTGTATCCTTGCTGCTCCCGGTTTGGGATGGGGTAGTGGTGGCTGGAAATTTTCTTCTGTTCTCTATGTAGCTATCCTGAGTTTCTGTACTCACTAGCATCTCTGCTGATCCTTTAACGTCTTTCAACTCTCTCTCTTTTTTCTTTTTTTTGGTCCATGTATAGGTATAGTTGCACATTCAATGTCTTCTCTGTCTTTGTGGGAGAGAAAGTGATGTGCCCTTCCAGTCAGCGACCTTTCTCTGCCCCCCTACCCCCTGACCATATGTATGAATTTCTTATGCTATGGTAGATGTCAGATTTGGTAGGGACAAATGATTGGGCACTTTAGAGATAAAATTTGGTTTCCAGGACTGTGATCCTTAAATATTTATGGAAAAGAGTCAGTATTAAAGTCTTTAGAAATTGAACTAGGAGGGGAAGACATATGGCTAGGGGAAAATTACTTAAGATTCAGATAGGGGTACAAGATTTAGAGAATACAGTGAAGGATTTCTGGGTAAACAGTATAGCATTGAACATTCAATTAAATTCTGGCACAACCTCTTTTGGGCCAATGGCAGAGACAGAAGCAGAAAAACTGCAGCAATGTGTCACCAGGGAATCCATATATCTATACACACACGCATTCATATACACACAATATTTCTCTCATTTTCCTTCCACAATCTAGTTCACAATGCAGTAGTATTTTGGACTTGACAGGACTATGAACACTAATTGAAAAAAAAAGACATCTACCAAAGCATAAGAAACTGTGAACTGCAACAAAAAATATCCATAGAAGTCATAGGATAATGATGGCAGAAATTACAGTGAAGGATTTTCTAAGTAAACTTTATAGTGTAGACTCTATTTTTTGTCATCTTTGGAAGAGGAAAAAGATAATGTTCACAAATACAGATAGAACACTACATGGTCTTTATCTAAATCACAGTGAGGACTTTTGAAATTTAGAGCTATTAATGATTAAGATTTCCTCTCTGTGCCTCAATGTTTTCCTAAAATACCAATCCTTCTCTGTACTTCCTATTCACTCACCCCAACTTGGACATTAAGCCACAGAAACCTCATAAAACAGCACTGCAACTGTATTCCTCTGGAATTCCCGCTCTGTCCCCCAGTGCCACATATCCAAAGCACAGGCTTTTGGTAGCTCTTGCCTTTACTGCTTGGTTCTCTTCCTTTCCTCTCTCAACTTGAATTCAGAGACCTAAGTCCATCAATAAAAATCCAGACCTTCCATAAGACACTAAATAACATTCAACAAAGCCTCAAAAGAAGTTTGTCTGGGTTCTTCAGTACTTGCTTTAGGTCCTCATAGGTCTCAGAAACTAGACAGTAGGACATTTTATATCTCCAGATGACAGAGACATCTCAGCCTCCTGCCAAATCAGCTTGCATTTCTGTGAATCTCTTCCTCTTCCTTCAGAGAGTACAATTGAGTAGTAAGTTTTCTGTATTGAAACTTTCTGGCAAAGGGAGGGGGACAAGGAATCCAAATTATTATTTCTAAGGTAAACATCAGCAGAAGTGAAAGATGGGGGAAATGGAGGCATAGTATAGGGTGAAAATAAAAAGGCTTCTCAATCACAAAAGATCAACACTTAGAAAAAATACACTGGCACTAAAATTTTAGAAGAGAAATGAATGCAGAATAAAGGCATATTTTAAAGAAGGGTTGACATGACCAAGGAAAACCTTGAGTAACTTATAAGCAGAACTTCCTACCACTTCCTGTATTGAACGGGATGTGTGTTCAAACATATATCCATGCAGGTTCAATGTGAGAAGTAGAACCATTAGAAATTATTAGATTAAGAAATTTACTAAAGGGACTTGACCTTCCTCAACTATGACAGCAGCATTAGCTCAGCTGTTTCTTCTACTTTTGCATCTGGCCCTGAGCCTGATGTCACAGCACAGCCAGTGGGCCAGAGAAAATGAACATAAAATAAGGGAGAACGGGGACAACTGGAACCAATATTTATTCTACCTCTTTCCAGAACCCATGTTAAACTCTCCTTATCTCAAAGTGTCCAACTTCACTGGTATGGGTACCAGCAAGAAAAGCTGGCATCTTTGTAATGGAACTACATTCACACCTGGCTTAGAGTGTACAGAAGCTGAAGGAAGAGCTCCTGTGAGTTCCAGGAGTCTCATTCCCTGTTGCTGCCCTCCCGAGCAAGGTCAGCCAACAGAGATGCAAAAACAGGCAGAAACTACAGAAGGGTCTCGCCTATACCCACCTTCAAAGAATAAATGTGGCCTCTTCCTCCTGTGGCCAACTCTTATCAAAAACATGTAGGAAAGTGAATTCTAGGAAACATTGCTCAGCTAAACCAAATTGAAACATTGCAAGGAAGGTGTTGGTATCTTCTAGCAATGATTTTCAGGGCTATAGCTTAAGTTTTATGGAAAAACAAATTCAGACCTTCCTTGCCAGAATGCATCATTGTCCAAAGATGCCTGCAGGCTTCAGGTACCTTGCCTTGACCTCTTTCATCAGAGTGAAGCCCTCATGAATTGTGGCTAAGTCAAAGAAACAAGGAGTTTTGAAGGATCTGACCTTTATGAGAAATATACAGTGACTATTTTCATGTTTTTAAGAAGAAGGAATTTTAATTCTCAAAAACCATTAGCCATTTTTATTATGTTTGGAAATATGAGGCTACTTCAAAAAGTTTATGAAAAAGTGAAATTAAAAGATCATACAAATTTTTGCATGAAATTTTGGGAGACTCTTTATATCAGGCTTTAAAATATTTACCAAATCAGCCTGTTTTATGTAGTTACTTAGTTCTGTTTCCTTCTGCTTCATTCTTTTATTATCATTTTTTTTAACATTTAAAGTGATGCACAGGAAGACACTTTTATATGTAGTTAGTACACAATTAACTAAATAATGATAACTGGATAAAAAATGGGAAAACTACTTATGTCTAACATTTTTCTATTGCCTGAAATTCCACTGCTGGTAATTCCTATTTTATAAACATATTTTACTTCCTGCCTGCAATTTTCTATTAAAATATGAATCAGGTGAATGATTAAGTCAGTGAAATTTTAGTAATAATTAGTCAATTGTATTGATTTTTCAACTAAGGGAAAATAAAGCAGGGAAAAATAATTAGCTGTCTGAGAGAAGAGACATAAGAATCAGATATAGTAATGCAAAAGACAAAATTTTCATAAGTTCAGAGTTTGCCTGTAGAAAATGTTACATCAACAGTGGCACTTTTTTTCAAAATATTTAAGGAAAAAGATTTCGAGCACACTGGAAACTCAGCATTCAGTAATAATAGCTGAATGTTATGGACTGAATGTTTATGCCCTTCCAAAATTCATATGTGGAAGCTCTAACCCCTAGTGTGATGGTGTTTGAAGATGGGACCTTTGGGAGTAAATTAGTAATAGATTAGATGATGAGAGTAAGGCTCTCACGATGGCATTAGTGGCATTATTAGAGGAGGAAAAGAGGGGGTATCTCTCTACACATGCAAGCACCAAAAAAGGCCATGTGAGGACTTAGCAAGAAGGTGTTGTCTGCAAGCCTAGAAGAGAGCCCTCACCAGAACCTGATCATGCTGGCATCCTGATATTGAACTTCTAATCTCTAGAAGTGTAAAAAAATAAACTTCTGTTGTTTAAGCAACCCATTTTTATGATATTTTCTAATGGAAATCTGAGCTGACAAATACAATAGCCAACACTTGGGGAGAGTGTGTGCTTGGCACTGTTCCAAGGTCTGTACCAGCAGTCACTCAAGTATAAATTATACAAGCCTATGAGACAGGTACTATAATTACCCTCATTTTACAGATTGTGAAACTGAGTCACAGAGGTGTAAAGTAACTTACCCATGCTACGTACCCAGTAGGATGCAGACCCAGAATTTGAGTTTAAGAAAGTCAGAAACTGATAGGTATTTCTCTAATTTGGTTAACCTTAGTACTTAAGGAAGTAAATTTGCATAATCACCATCAAAGATGGGGAGAAATTTTAGACAAAGTAATTAGGAGTGAAATGAAAGGGATTTTTATACTAAGATATTTACAGTTAGAAAATATTGAAAAACTACATTTAAATAGAAATGAAATGCAGAATAGAGATTTTTAAATAAGGCTTGAAAATCAAGATAAACCATTGGATATCAAGTATATAAAGCCCATTTCTATATATTTGACCTGCTGTGTTTTCACTTGAAATATTCTATCCTCATTTCTCTACTTTGCCAAATTGGACATATTCATCAAAATCTAGTTTGGGAATGTGGTCACAGGCCCCACCATCAATTTAATAGTAGTGTTAACTAAGCCCAAGAACAGCAGTGCTGTTACTTATGGAAAGAAGATTTGTGATGCAGAGTGGCAGACATGGTTAGTTAATTAACCACTTCCCCTTCTTCCTGTGTAATAGAACTCCACTTTTGCTCAGGACTATATAAATAGGTTCAGTATCAGATGAGTTAACTTTTCCCCAATTGCCTTGGTATGTAGGGATGGCCATGTGTCACAGTTATGTCCAATGAGATAGAATCAGGCATGTTCTGGGTTTTCAGGTTATACTTTTGCTTATAATATTGTTGTTGGGAGGGAGGGGAAGGCTGTTATGGTTTTAACCATATTGAAATTTAATTGCTATTGTAACAGTATTAAGAGATGGAACCCTTAAGAGATGATTAGGTCATGAGGAAAAGACTTCATAAATGGATTAATGCTGCTATCACAGCAATGAGTTAGTTATCTCAAGAGTGGGCTCCTTATAAGAGGATGAGTTTAGCCCCATCTTGTCTCTCTGTCTCTCTTGTGCTTGCTTGCCCTTCTGTCATGCTTTGATGCAGCATGAAGGCCCTCACCAGATGTGACTTCTCAGTGTTGGACTTCCCAGCCTCTAGAACTGTGAGCTGAATAAACTCCTATTGTTTATAACTCGCCCAGTATGTGGTATTCTGTTATAGCAACAGAAAACAAACTAAGACAGACAATTGATATTGAGAAGTAGAGCTGTTGCTATAACAAATACTGCAAAGTGTGAAAGCAGCTTTGGAACTGAGTAATGGGTAGAGGCTGAAAGAATTTGGAGAAGCAGGCTAGAAAAAGCCTGTGTTGCTGTATACAGACCACTAAGGGTGATTCTGTTGAGGGCTTAGAACAACAGGAGATCTATAGGAAAAGTCTGAATCTTCTTGGAGAATACATAATTCATCATGACTGCAATGTTAGTAGAAATGCAGATGGTAAAAATCATTCTGATGAAGTCTCAGAAGGAAATAAGGAACAACATATTGAAAACTGTAATAACCACCATGCTTATTATAGAGTAGCAAAGAAGTTTGCTAAATTGTGTCTATGCCCAAGGGTTTTATGGAATGCAGAACTTAAGAGCAATGATCTAGGATATCTGGCAGGAAAAAAAAAATATCTAAGCAGCAAAGCATTTAGCCTGCTGCATAGTTACTTTTAACTGCATACAGTGAGATGCTACAGAAAAGAAATGACTTGAAGATGGAATTTATAATTAAAAGGCAAATAGAACAGAAAATTTTGAAAAGATTGCAGCCTAGCCATGTAAAGAGTAACAAAGTGTGTTTGTTAGAGAATACTAAGGGTGTGACTAAAGTGACTATTTGCTGAAGAGATTACTATGAATAGAAGGAAGCCAGGCACTCTTCTTCAAGACAATGTGTTAAAACTTCAAAGGTATTTGAGATCTCTGAAGTTGCCCCTCTGTCAGAAGCCCAGAGCTCTAGAAATACAGAATAGTTCCAGGGGATGGGCCCAGAGAACCCTCAACAGACTTACTGCTAAGAGTTCCTCAGTACTCTGTTCCCCTCATTCCATCACAGTGCTTCTATGTTGCCCGAGCTGTGCTCCAGCACCCCAGGTACAGCTTGATCCATTACTCAGAAAGTGCAAGTGGTAAGTCTTGGTGGCATCCATGTGGTGTTAAGTTTTCAGGCTCACAGAATGTAAGACCTGTGGTGTAATGGCTACTTCTGCTTAGATTTCAAAGAACATCATGGACAGCCTAGGTGTCCAGGAAGAGATTTCTCGCAGGTGTGGAGCCTCCATAGAGAGTCTTTTCTAGGGAAATGCCAAGTGGAAATGTGGGGTTGGAGCCACCACAGAGTATTCACTAAGGCAATGTCTGGTGGAGCCATGGGAGAAGAACTGCCACTGAGACCCCGGAACTGTAGAGCTGCTTGCATGCCTGGAAGAACCCACAAGTGTCTGGAAAAGTTGCAGGCCTAAGACTCCAACCTGAGAGAGCTGAAGCATGGGTTGACCCCAGCAAAGACATGGGGGCAGATCTGCCCAAAGCCTTGGGGCTCAACACTCACATCAGTGTATTCAGGAAGCTGGACATAGAGTCAAGAGATATTATTCTTCAGCTTTAAGATTTTATGGGTTTTTTGTTTGTTGTTTGTTTGTTTGTTTGTTTGTTTGTTTCCCTATTGGGTTTTGAACTTACTTGGAATCAGTTACCCATCTTTTCTTGTCTGTTTCTCCCTTTTGGAATGGGAATGTTTATATTATGTATGTCACACTATTGTGTTTTATTAGTAGGTAACTTGTTTTTATTTCACAGGCTCACAGCTGAGGGAATTTGTTTCAGGATGAATCATGCCTTGAGTACCACCCATATCTGATTTAAATGAGGCTCTGTATTTTGGACTTTTGAGTTGGTGTTGGAATGAGTTAAGACTGTGGTGCTATTGGGATGTAATGCATGTATTTTGTTTGTGAGAAAGACAAGTTTTGGGGGCACTAAAGGCTGAATGCTATGGTTTGAATGTCCCCTCCATTACTCATGTTTAAATTTAGCTGTATTAATATATGGGACCTTTAAGAGGTGATTAGGTCATGAGGCTTTGAGGTCTACTTTGCAGGCTCCCAAGCTATGCAGTACTGTTTGTCAAACTCATCATGAGGATGAGTTTGAGGGTGAGTTTGATACCCATCTTGTCTCTCTCACTCATGCTTTCTTACTATTCCATCATGTTATGACGCAGCAAGAGAGCCCTCACCAGACACAGCCCTCAATTTCGGACTTTCCAGCTTCTAGAACCATAAGCTAAATAAACTTCTATTGTTTATAATTTATAATTTACGCAGTCTGGGCTAATCTGTTATAGTGGCAGAAAATAGACAAGGTGAAGACATTTCTGTCTGGCAATGCCACTTTCCTGCTATTCTTGTTTTAAAGGCAAGTATTATATCTGGAGCTGTAGCAACCATATTTTTCATGGTAAGGCATGAAAAAGAACCAAATATGTCAACAATTGCAAAAATAAAACAAATACCTTGCATTGCTGATGGAACTGTTAAATATATGAATAAATTCTAGCACTATTTCAGACTTGCTTTTAAGGAAGAAATAGTACTTCCTTTTAATGTTATTTGGCTGTATTTAATGTTAGTTGTAACTGATGTATGTCCAACTTTTATTTCTAGGGATTTTCAGAAACATGTACTAAGAACAGACAAATGCAAAGAAACTGCATCATTCAGATTTTCAGTGTGGGGTAAACAGTACTGCATAGTTTGGGAGCCTGCAAAGTAGACTAACAGGGGCACATGCAATAGACAAGAGTATACTAGTATTTGAACACTGAGTATTTTTCACATATTTATTTCACCTATTCCTCACAATGACCCAGCTAAACTGACTTGTTCTAGTTAACAAATGAGGGGATGAAAGCCACAAGTAATTGAGATACATATTCAATATGAATCATGAAAATGAGGCTTAAGATGTGAAACTAATTTAAATACCTAATTTTGATTTCATCTTTGACTTTCAGAGCGGCTTAGGAATGGCTCCATTGAAAGGACACTTTGTAATAAATCTGTAAATGGCATTAAAGTGTTTCCTAATGCTCTAATCTTATTAGAGGTAAAATACCTCTATAGTTTATAGAACAGTTAATATGACCGCATTCAAAAACATAAAGAAACTGAGAACTGTCTTCAAGAACAGTACGTTACACTTGTATTGTGTCCTGCTCAAGGATAGAAAAGTTGATTTCACTCCCAGATCCTGAAGACTCAGCAGACTCCTAAGTAAAAATTTAATATTTAATCAGAGTAATTTAGAAATGACTGATTACTTTATATTTTATTTGTTTGTTTGTTTAATAGTCCCCACACCCAGTCTCTTAAAGCAATGAAAAGTGATCACAGGCCCCTCTTTTTGGTTTATTCTTCTAACTCCATCTCTACCTTTCTTCTCAGATCATGAAAACAATCTCTTTTGATATCCCACCCACCACAGTGGTCATAGGCAAACACTTTTCTGTCCTACCTACTTTTCTGTATGAGTAATACTTGAATGGTGAAGTCACAGAGTGAGGAAATCCTACACGTATCTAGGGAAGGTAAACAATCCCTAGATATTCTCTTGGCACCCATCCCTTAAAAAAGTTAACCCAAAATAATTCGACTCAGTGCCTAACATGACATAATGAAATAGCTCCTTTTATATAATTTGATTTCCAATGGACCGATGTTATTACTCATTCAAATTCACGTCAACTTTACTCTGTTTTGATCTTCCTTATTTTCATCTTGCATCTACTTTATCTCTGACTATCTTGCAATGGTATTTGGACTAGTCTATACTTCACATGGGTGTCCTACAAGCCCCCAGAAGGAGTTAGGAACTCCCTGTTGTATTTATGTACTTGCCTTTTCAATTAAGAGGATGTGGAGGATGTGGGGTTTAGAGTGACCTGCGCTATTTATAAGGCTGCATGGCAGAACTTATTTAAAACAGATACTAGGCTCTCAATAGAAAGGTATTATTAATTTCATCATAATTTTTATTATTTTACACAGTAATAAAGAACTCAAAAACTTATTGATGATGACAAAATTCAGAGAGTAAAATTCTACTCCTTGGCCCTCTCCATATGACCTAGTAACACTCACAGTCCCAACTGACCCCAAAATTTCAGGTTTGCCTTTAAGTCCTATGAGATCCAGTTGGCTCTCTATTAGAAAAATAATGGCGTGAGTCCATTCATTTCATGTTCTCTTATTTTACTTTCCCGTCTTCTGCCCTTTCCCCTACCCTCCTAATTGCCCTACACCCTGCTGGAATAAAGTGGCTACCACAGTATCTCACAGAAATGTCCCTATCCATATGTCCAGAGCAAAATTGATATTGGATTTATAATCAGAAAACATGCTTTTGATTTTAAGCTCTTCCATAAACTAGTGCTATGACTTTAGATGGGACAGGTACCCTATCTGTGCCTTAGTTTATTTAATGGCAAAAGGAAGTCAAAATCTCTGCTTTCCTCACAAGAAATTTGTAAAGATTGGATGAAATAAACATTTTTTTTTCTGTGTCTGTGAAAATACTCTTGACATCTATGATGTCTAAATGTTAGGTAGTCTATTATATTTCATGCTCCAGATTATATCTTTGTGAATATCTTTTTTTTAGTCTGACCCAGTTCTATGTGCATTTCTTCAGTCTCTGGCTTATTTATTTATTTTTTTTAACTTCCATTGACTACCTAAAGGTGCTATTACTATTAATAGGTATTTACTGGATAATTAATATTAATGCAACCCATGTGAAATATTTAGATTTTGATAGAAGCCTTCAAGGAACAATATGTAACTATCAGGACAGTGGAACTACTGAAAATATTAGTTGTTCTGAGCTCAAATTGGAAAATCTTAGAAAGTGTGTTAGACACAAGTTGGACTTTTGGTGTCATAATGTAGTTTTTATTGCCAGTCTCCTATAGACAAGGATGAGCTCTTGATTGGGTATAAAGCTCATACCATCCCTTGCATTAAACCTTACATCCCATTCTCTTAACAACCAGGAATAAAAGCACCTTTTGATTTCATGTTTTTGTCTATTGCATGATATGACAGATGGAGTAAAAGACACACTACATCATGAAACACTGGGGAGAAGCTGACTTCACATCAGATTTAGATAGATGTGAAAATTAAAATAAAAATAAAACTAGGTTAGCAGTTTGGTACATGGCATCTTATAGAATATGTTTATTGAAGTGGGTTTCAAGTTTAGCCTCCTCAGCCACTAGGGGTCAGAATTATACAGCACACTCACAGAAAAGGGAATGCCGGTGGGCCAAAAAGGAGGGTCCAGAAATCACCATTTGGAAATGGTTTTGAGTATTGTGTGCAGAGTACACTGAAAAAGCATTTGCCATATGCCTGCCAGGTCTAATTATATGTTAAAGGGTAAGAAGATACAATTGGCACATAGACTTGCTCCAGCCTATTTTTCCAGTCTTATTTTTCTCTATTCCATCATAATATATCACTTGGAACTAGATTTGAAAGAGGCTCTCCCCATCTCTAGGGGTCGGATTTCTGACAGTCACCATGGCAGGACAATTTGACATTAAAGAACGTAAAATCTTCTGGGGAAAATAGGATTAAGAGAGGCAATATGCATAGTTAACCTATGGAAAGCCTTTATAAATACCTCTATCTTTCCAAAAGCAAAACAATAAAGCAGCATGGTTTTACACAAACACACACACACACACACAAAAAATGCCAACACTTTATATATCTTTTAATAAGAAGAGTGGATAGAGTATTATCAATTTCTGACTATTATGTCTTGGCTCATTAGAAGCTTTCCATGATTGTCCTGCAATTTCCAAGGGGTACATATGAATGTTTTTACTTATTGCAAAAAACACTTATTGATGAGGATATGAGGCATGTTTGTATACGTGGTCCTCAATATCCTTCGTTTTATTACTGAAAAGTGGTTCACTTCAGTCCCTAAATTTTCACTGTGTCTTAACTACAGCCCTCCTAGGTTTCCTCGATTAATTTCTTTGCTTTGGTTCATCTCTCTCCCTCCTCACAAAAACTAGGCACAGAAAGCTCTTCAAAAACTTACATTTAACCCCCTCACCTGCCTTTCATTTTGCTGTCTTGCTGTAAAAATATATTTTTTAAACATTTGCTTTCCTTTCCTCTTCTTTTAACAACCTCTAGCTTCCTTTTTCTCTAACCGTACTCAGATAAATCACATTTTATGTATACGAGAACAGAAAATTTTACAGTTGCCAAAAGGTTATTCAGAAATAAATTCACATGTGCAATTTCATAGAACTTGTGGGATTGTGATTGGAAATAAATATCTCTGTAGATATAGATACAGATCTTTAGATAGAAAGATATTGTGTTTCTTTTTTATTGTTTTCTGTGATCATTCTCAACTCTAAACTAGTAAATATGGACTGGAAATACTGATTAAAAGTATTTGTATTCTCCCTTAACAAAGGTAGGATACCACAGAACTAATCAACAAAAATAGGAATTACATTTTTACAGATATACAGTCAGTGTGGTCAATAAAATAAGCACAGACGGATAAATAGTGGGGTAGCAGGTAAATTGCTGTGTTTAAGTACTGACTATGAGTTATTGCTATGAACATGAACAACTTTCTTAAATTCAGTTATTCAATGAAAAATAAACTAATTTAAAGTACTTTTGTGAAAGTTTCTGTTTAAGTGAATGTAAACAAAAAGTCTCAAGCTTTGAAAGGTGTTTAAGTGAGGATGTGTTTCCAGTCTTTACTGTGGATGCAATTATAAAATGATTGTATTTTTTGATCCATGAGTGTTGATCTTTAAAATTCCTGTTTCCCATAGTTTTAGAGACCTTTGTAGAAAACTGAATAAAACGTCTGAATTGCTTCTCTGGAAATATGGTCGTTTTAGTGCAGAACATTTATGGATTAGAACTCTAAATATTGAGTTACAGTTGGCTTGGAGAGTGTTTCTCGAACTGCTGTAATAAAAACAGTGTTTGATATACTCTGTAGAGAAAAAAGGATTTCATTCATTTGGATAACTGTGGGAAGAGAGGACACAGAAGGAGGACAGAAGTAAGTTAGATTCCTTTCCCACATTGATGTAAGAGCAATTCCAAATTGACTATAAATTTATGTCTTTTAAAACTATAAAAAAGTATTATGATAAAAAAAATTAGATTTTTTTCATACTTTTGCATTACAGAAGGTTTTTCTAAAACACAAGATCAGAAACTGTGACGGTTAATCCTAGGTGTCAACTTGATTAGATTAAGGCATACTGAGAAACCTGGTAAAGCTATCTTTTTAGGCATGTCTGTGATGGTGATTCCAGAAGTGATTAGCATGAGAGCCTGAGTGGACTAGGTGGGAAAGGTCCACCCTCAATATGGGTGGGACTATTCAATCCACTGGGGTCCCAGAGAGAACAAAAACAAAGTAAAAAGATGAATCTCTCACTCTATCTGCTAGAGCTGAGGTACACTCTGCTCTCCTGTTCATGGACATCAGAGCTCGAGACTCTTCAGCTTTCAGGTTCCAGGACTTAACACCAAGGACACCTGGTTTGGCTTTCCTGGTTCTAAGGCCTTCAGACTTAAACTGAGCCATGCTGTCAGCATCCAGTTGCAGACACTCTATTATGTGACTCTTCCTCACAATCACATGAGCCAATTTCCCAAATAAATCTCCTCTCATATATTTATAAACATATCCTATTGGTTCAGTCTCTCTGGAGAACCCTGACTGATACAGAGGTTGGTACCAGGAATGGTATAGAAGTTGCAGTAGAGAAACCCCATCAGTGCCATGCCCACAGGAGCTGAAGGAGTGGTACTCCCATGGAGACAGATCCTAGAACTGTAGAACTACCAGCATGCAACACCAGCCTGTGACAGTTAAAGCATCCCTTGATATCAAGCAAGCCATAAAAACAGGGCTTCCTGAGGGCTTGGGGACCCAACCTCCATACCATTGTGCAGAAGACGCTGAACATGGAGTCAAGGTACACAATTCACCAGCTGTAAGATTTAATGCCTGCCTTGCGGGGTTTTGGACTTGTTTAGGACCTGTTACCCCCTTCTTTTGGCCTATTTCTCACTTTTTGAATAGGAATATGTACCCTATGCTTGTCCCACCATTGTATCTTAGAGGTGAATAACTTGTTTGGATTTCACAGATGGGATCTTGAGACTTTGAACTTTTGAATTCAAACAAGTTAAGACTTTACGGATGGAATAAATGTACTTACCTATGAGGAGAACAAGAACTTCGGGGGCCAGGGGTTAAATGCAGTGGATTGATTTGTGTCCCCCAAAGCCTGTGTATTAGAAATTTAACTTCCACTGTGACACTATTAGGAGAGTGGGAAATCCTATTGTGGTAGTTTAAAGGTGGGACCTTGGATAGGTGATTGAATTGTGAAGACTGTACTCTCATGAATGAATTTATCATTTTGGGCATAATGGGAGTGGTTCTCATGGCTTTAAAAGGAGAGTGAGTGAGGAGGTTATTCTCTCTCTCTGCTCTGTCATTCTGCCATGTGATATACCTATGTCACTGTCACCACCCACGAGGCTTTTATCAGCTTCTTGCCATGTGAATGCCTACCAAAGGGTGACCTTAACAGAGGAGGACTTTAATAATCAGGTGGATAGGATGACCTGTTCTGTGGATACTAGTTAGCCTCTTTTCCAGCCACCTTTTGTCATTGCCCAGTGGGCTCATGAGCAAAGTGGCCATGGTGGCAGGGGTGGAGGTTATGGGTGCTCAACAACATGGACCTCCACTCACCAAGGCCAACCTGGCTACAGCAACAGCTAAGTGTCCAATATGCCAGCAGCGGAGACCAACACTAAGCCCCCAATATGGTACCATTCCCTGGGGTGATCAGCCAGCTACCTGGTGGCAGGTTGACTAAACTGGACTGCTTCCATCATGGAAAGGGCGTTGTTTTGTCCTTACTGGAATAGACATTTACTCTGGATGTGGATTTGCCTTCCTGGCATGAAATGCTTCTGCCCATATTGCTTCATCCATGGACTTGCAATATACCTTATTCAAAGTCATGGTATTCCACATAGCATTGCTTCTGACCAAGGAACTCAATTCACAGCCAAAGTGTGTCAATGAGCTCGTACTCATGGAATTCACTGATCATACCGTGTTTCTCATCATTCTGAATCAGCAGGTCTGACAGAACAGTGGAATGACCTTTTGAAGTCCCAGTTACAGTGCCAACTAGGTGGCAATACTCACAGGGCCAGGGCAAGGTTCTTCAGAAGGCCATATATGCTCTAAATCAGTGCCCCATATACAGTACTTTTTCTCCCATAGCCAGTATTCATGGGTCCAGGAATCAAATGATGGAAACAGGAGTGACACCGCTCATAATTACCTGCTAGTGACCCACTTGCAAAATGTTTGCTTCCTGTCCCCATGACTTTATGCTGTGCTGGTCTAGAGGTCTGGTTCCAGGAGAAGAAATGTTTCCATCAGGAGTCACAAAAATGATCCCATTGAACTGGAGTTTAAAGCTGTCATCCAGCCACTTTGGGCTCCTCATGCCTTTGAGTCAAGAGGCTAAGAAAGGAGTTACAGTGCATTGGTTTTATCTCTCGGGGGAACCCTGACTAATACAGAAGCCATAAATAAGTTATTATATACAAAATTTAATTTTTGGTACAGCAAAACACAAAAGCAAGGTGAAGGGCAAATATTCATAATATTAAAAGAAAATCTATGAAAATCAGTAAGATAAAGAAAAAAGACTAAAAAAAGAAAAACAGTCCAATGGGAAAAGAAGCAATGTATAGGAAGGCAATTTATAGAACAAGAAATGCTAAGGATAATATTGGGGGAAAAAAACTTTATTGATAATTGAGAAATAAAAATTGGAATAACAATAAAAATGATATTAATTATTTTGTATTTTTTCAATTAAAGAAGAAATAAATGCTTGTACAAAATAATATATTATATCTTTCTTTTCCAAAGGTAACTACTTTTTCAAATATAGAATTTATACCTCTGGACTTTTATCTATGAACAAATATACATATAAGCATATGTGCATATCATTGAGATTTGTGGAGATGGTAAGGAAAAAGAATTTATTTATTTATTTTTTTCTTTTACAATATATCATAGATGTCTTTTTATGTCAGCACATGCAAATCACAGATGCATCTATAATTTAATTAGCTATTTCCTTATTGCTAAATATGTAGGTTCTCCGTAATGTTTTATTGCAAAACAATAATAAAATAACTTCAGCCATTGCCATTTGAAATATATTTTTTACCTTTAAGATTGACAAAAAATGTAATTTAAGAATATCTGGCATGCTATGGATGCAAGAAAACTAATACCTTGTTACATTACTAGTGGAAGAATAATTGGCAAAAACCTATTTGAGGGAATTTTGTCAGTACCCAGAAAAGAAACAGAACTTAAAAAGAAACACAGCAAATTTTTAACTGAGGTTATTTCTAAGAAGAGGAGTCGGATTACAGGAGATGGAGTAATTTAGAAAGAATTTTACTTTTTACTCTACAAAATGTCATATTGTTTGAATTTTTACAAAAAATTTGTATCCGTTTGTAAAATAAAATAAAATAAAAAATGTAACAATTCCATAATCAAATACCTTTTTTTTTTTCTATACATACTATATACTATATTTTTTGGGGGGAAATTTAAATGCTCATTGCATTTTTAAGCTCTGAGAAGCCACAAGTTATTTAAACCCTGCACCCTTTATTCAAATCACTTCTATTTATATGTCAACAATTGGGTATTTCTATAAAATCTTTTAGAAAATCATGCCTATAGTTAGAGAATAACTATAGAAAAAGTAAGATTTTCCCAAATACCAAATTGCTCAAAAAACAGTCACTCAAATTTTCCATATCAGGCTCATGCCTTTAGATTCAAGAGCAATCTGTTAGAGGAAATGACACTTCCCAGGTTGGCTTCGGTGATTAACTCTGTACCTGATGAACTTTGTGTTTCAGGGATGTGTATACTCCCAACCACAAGTACGTGGTCCCTACGGGGAGCCAAGGAACCCTGGAGCCAAGTACAATGAAAATCACTTACTCTAACATTCTTAAATGTGACTTGAGTGTAAGGCTTTAAGCATAAGCAAGACATAGCAGATTTCCTTCATTTTCTCAAACTGCAGCTCCTTTCAGCTTGCCTCCCCTACCTCAGCTACTGACATTCAAATTGACATTTCACATTTATAATAGCAGTTTCTGTCTTGTTTTTACCATTGTCAATCGAGATCACTGCTGTGATTTTCTGCTGATGCACAAGATGGAAGAAAGTGTCCTGGAAAATGCACCACTTATTCCAGTCATTTTGCTAAAGGACACTCAAGTGTGGACAAAGTCGTCAGAGAAAATGACAGAGAGCTGCACGCTGCTGTCAGGAATTGCTTCCTCATCAGTGGCCCAATTTTCAGAAACTTGACCAAAAACTCATGTGCTCTCCAGCTTTCAGACAAGAAAGAAGTGAGCTAAGGGACATCTAAAGGGTTGAGCCAGATTACTTACAAAAAAAAAAAGAAAGAAAGAAAGAAAGAAAGCGTAACAAAAAGAAAATAGAAAAAGAAAGAAGACCTCAGTGATGCAAAGCCTTGGGCAGGCATGCCAGTGATTTGAAAGGACAACATTAAACCTGATCCAAATGCCAATCTATGATATTGAAATGTTTGTGCAGAGCACTCGGCACATTCTAGGCACTGAGAAAAAGCGGACAGTGAGGGTGGAGCATGTAGAAAAAGGAAAATAGGAGCCAAGATTTCCTACACTGAGAAGTATGTAACCCCAAAGATATAAATGAGAGAAAAAGAAAGGAAGGTGGGATAAGGGAGAGAGAGAGGGAAGCAATTCCATATTTCTCAAAATCATTCACAAAACAATGATTCTTAAGATGCTAATAGGTGCTATGAC
The DNA here is from genome assembly GCF_027409185.1 of Cynocephalus volans. Classification (NCBI taxonomy): domain Eukaryota; kingdom Metazoa; phylum Chordata; class Mammalia; order Dermoptera; family Cynocephalidae; genus Cynocephalus; species Cynocephalus volans. Next base: position 39,684,593 of record NC_084472.1, read on the forward strand.
AAAAATAAAACAGAATAATTAACAAAAATAACTCTGAGGTCAATTAAATGTCAAGCTTCTCAGAACTTTTACTATGTGAATGTGTTTACTGACATGCCTAGACAGATATATTATTTGCTTCATTTGATATTGGAAATTGCTTTTATTGACACCAAGTCTATTAATGCTGGAAAACTATTCTTTGGAAATGCTAATTAAGAGTACCCAGAGGTCTCCAGTTGTACTTTTGCTGATGTTTACCATGTGACTTTGGACAAGTCTCTATCCTTCACTGATCTTTATCCCATCTATAAAGTAAAGGAGATGTCCAAGATAGTTTTTCAGAGGCCTCATTCTTCTATGAATCAAACATGATAGTACATTCCCAGATCTCCACCGATGTAAAACAAATTAGAATATCACCTTATTGCTTAGATAATGCTTTCCCAGGCCACACATTCTGGGAGGATTATTAATATCGATGGAAACAAACAAACAAAAAGACTTTGGCTCTAAATCTAGATTCAGAAGACCCAGTGGATTTAATAGAAAAATCCAGGTTTGATAATTGATAGTCATTAAATTCTTCTAGTTATATTTGTAGGCAAAGTCTCTGGTCAACTCCTCAGTTCACTGTAAATCACTACACAGCTGATATTCTTGTTTGGGTCCATGTGGACTTCCCAAACATATGGGGCCTTTTCCTGTGATGTCACTACATTTCCTCACATTCTAATAAAAAGTATCAACATGAGAATACTTGAAACATCAGGTTTTCAGCTTCAACATGAAAAGAACTTGGAAGTCATCACCCCTATCCTTACAAAAATAAAAAGCTAGACGTATTGAAAGCCAATGATTTTTATGGACCCATCAGAGAATTGAGGTTGCAGGGCAAATTACCACTAGGAAATCTGGAGAGACAGAAACATCCAAAGAATCAAAACTGAGATCTGTTTAACTGGACAGAAGTTGTTGGAGCCATAAACTGGTGGTACGCTTAATAATAATTTTGACAATTGCTAGAGGTCAAGATTGAGTGACAAACTCCTGGGATCATAGTCTGCACACTTTTCTAGTCTTTACCCCCCACCAGGTTCTCATGGTAAAGATTCAAGAGAGAGTCGCCATTCATGAGTCTGGCAGAGAACATTAAAGGAAAGAATAAACATTGTTATATACACTCAGAGACGTCTACATAACAAAGGTCTACTTCCAGGGGAAAAGACTAGCAGAGCTTTATCGCAGGTGGGGGAAAGGCATTCCTCCCATTCCCATTCCAGCCCCATCTAGCCTTTCTGTCTTGCTTACTGACTCACCTAGTCAACAGGAGCCAAGGTTTCAAGGGTATGGCCTTAGAACCTCAGCCAGGGAAGGGAGTAGGCAGCAAGAAGTTAAACATATGTCATTGTAGACACTCTTATGAAAGTCAGAACAGATAGTTAATGTATGCAGAAGAAAATAGAAATGATAAGATTGAGATTTTGTTATAAAATTACTAATATTTTCCCTAACCCATACCTTATCAGCACACAACAAGGCTCCAGTATAGTAACCCTTGATTCCAGATGAAAGGGCTACAAGACACAGACTCCATCTAAGCAGGAGTTTTTAGGGAAGGCCCAAGGCAACAGGGGAGTCAAAATAAGCAAGAAGAATTTAAAGCCTGTGGCACCAACCAGCCATGGCAAACATTAACACAGCCCAATTCTTAGACAGATTAACATTAAATTTCACACTAAATTCCTTGTTACTTTATTTTCCATTATTTGCTATATGGTCCAGTTTTAAACAACAAAAAAATTACAGGGCATTTCAAAAGTCAAGAGAAAACATAGTCTGAAGAGACTAAACAAGCAACAGAACCAGTCTCAGATAGGATACACATGTCAAAATCATCAGAAAGGGAATTTAACATGAGTATGAGTAATAATATTAAAAGCGCTACTAAAAAATGTAGACAATATGCAATAACAGATGGATAATGTAAGCAGAAAAAAATAAAAACAATAATAAATAAATAAAAAGAATTGATAGAAATTAAACACTGTAACAGAAATGAAGAATGCCCTTTGACGGATTCATCAGTACATTGGACACAACTAAGGAAAGATTCAGTACATTTGAAGATTTATCATTAGAAACTCCCAAGACAGAAATACAAAAAGAAAAGAAGAATGAAAATAACAGAACACGATGATATATAAGAACTGTGCAACAATTACAAAAAGTATAATACATACATAATAGGAACACCACCAGGAATAGGGAAGAAAACCCCCACCAACCTATAATTTTATTTACAGTAAAATAATCTTTCAAAAGTAAAGGAGAAATAAAGTCTTTTGGAGACAAAAACTGAAGGAATTTATCTCCAGTCGACCTGCCCAGCAAAATGTTAAAGGAAGTACTTCAGGTACAAGGAAAAATGTGTAGGTCAGAATCTTGGATCTACATAAAGAAAGAAAGACCACTGGAGAAGAAACAAATAAAGGAAAAATATTCTTTTTAATCTCAATTGATCTAAAAGATAACTATTGAAAGTAATAACAGTAACAGCATATTGGCTATTATAGCATGTGGATAAATGAAATGAATGACATAAATCTCATAAAGGACAGAAGGCCCTACATGGGAAGCAGTACAATGTGTAATTTGACGGTAGATTTAGTTAAAAATGTATATTATGAACTCTAGTACAACCACTAATTTTTTAAAATGGATAATTGATAATGCAAAATTAGAAAAAAATAGAATTATATAAAATGTTCAATTAAAACCAGATATGGCAGAAAAAGAGAGGAGAAAAGAAACAGAGAAAAACTCAATAAAGAGAAACCAGTTACAAAGATGTAGATGTTAATTCAGTGTTTTAGTCTGTTTTGTTTTGCTGTAACAGAAATACCTGAGACTAGGTAATTAATAAAGGAAAGAAGTTTATTTGGCTTACGATTCTGGGACAGCTGCATCTGTCATGGGCCTCAGGCTGCCTCTACTCGTGGTGGAAAGTGGCAGGCAGCCGGCGGGTACAAGCAGATCACATGGCGAGAGGAAGCAAGAGAGAGAGAGAGAAGGTGCCAGGGTCTTTTTAAGCAACGAGCTCTCACGGGAACTAATAGAGTGAGAACTCACTCATTATCCCGCCCTCCCCCAGGGAGAACATTAATCCATTCATGAGGGATCTGCCCCCATGACTCAGTTTCCAACACTGCCACATTGGAGATCAAATATCCACATGAGTTTTGGAGGGGACAACACATCCAAACTTCATCATTCATCTATATCAATAATCACTTTAAACATGAATAATCTAAGTAACTGAAAAAAAGATAGTAATTGTCAGAGTGTGTTCAAAAACAAAGCAAAACAAAGCAAAACACCAAACTAAATGTCTGCAAGAAACACACTTTGAATATAAAAAACAGGTTAAAAGTAAAAAGATGGAGAAAGGTATACCATGCTAACACTATGAAAGATAAACCATGCTACTAATCAAAAGAAAGTTGGAATAGCTGCACTAATTTCAGACAAATCAGATTTCAGAACAAGGGACATTAGAAGAGATAATGAAGACAACTATATAATGATAAAGGGGTCAATTCTCAAAGAAGACATAATAATCCTAACATTCACAACCTAACAGAGGAATAACAAAATAGAGGAGGCCAAAACTGATAGAATTAAAAGAAAAAATAAAAGTCCCTATAAATTATGACTTGTAATTATTTCCCATTTACACATGAGAAAAAAGAGAACCATAACATTTAGATAATGTATTGAAGATTACGTGGTTAACCAGGTCATTCTATTTTAAAATCTAAGCTCAAACCATTACAATTTAATGCAATACAGTTTAATGCAGTAACTGCAATACAGTACAATTTGCATTGGGTTTATATCGGTTAGGAAGACTTTGGCTGGAAGTAACATTGCACCCTGAATCAAAATTGTTTAAACAATGTATTATGTCATGTAACAGGAAGTTCAGATTTATAGAAATGCCAGGCGTGGTTTGTTGGGACTTTAACTCTGCTTCTTTGCTGTTTCTTTAGATCAATAGCCATTTGTATGTGACTTTGTCCTCAATCTGGCACCTGTTTTAGTTTGTTTTGTGCTGCTTATAACATAATACTTAAGACTGGGTAATTTATAAAGAATAGAAATTTATTTTCTCACAATTCTGGAGTCTGGGAAGTCCAAGATCAAGGTACTAACATCTGGTAAGTGCCTTCTTACTGCATCTTCACATGGCAGAAGGTGGAAGAGCAGTGAGCTGAATGCTGCCTGGAGCCTCTTACAAAGGCCTTAATCCCATTCTTAAGGGGGAAGCCTCAGGACCTAATTACTTCTTAAAGGCCACACCTTTTTATACCATCACATCGGGGGTTAAGTTTCAACACCAAATTTTGGAGGGGACACATAAACCATAGCAGAATCAAAGTGGCTCAAGCAGTTCTAGTAATCACAGCACAAGATGGTGTTTAGAGAAAGAAAGGGGCTTTATTCTTACTCTTTTACTTAGAAATAAGGAAACTTATCCCAAAAGCTTCCTAGCAGACTTCAACATTGGCCAAGTTTATGTTATATTTTTACTCCTAAACCGATTACTGTCAAGGGGTAGAGAATTAGATTACATGGCTAACTTAGACTTCTTATTTAGGGTGCAGTGAGTATAAGGGGTTCAGCCACTATAATCATTGCAAAAGGAGACTTGTTGGTGTCCAAAATACACTTTTCTGTATGTGAAAAAGCCTGGGAAGTCGATGAAAACCAATGAAAAATAATACGAGTGCTTTTGACACATGGGTGATATAGATTATAGCAAACCTAGACGGTATTCCTGTGCCACTAAGTGTATATTTAATCTTGGCATATTCATAATAATTAATTGTTGTGCAAAACCCATCAGTAAAGCTAACACTGTTTCAATAACCACTGTCACTATCCTGCATCATTATTAAAATGCGTTTGTTTTATGAAGTTTCTGTTAACAAAGTTGTTTAAAGTAGAATCTCTAGCATTGCAGGTTTTATTATTTAGTATAATACTCATTATAAATAAATAAATATATGACACTTTAAGGAAATCAATGGTAATTGTTCAATGACTGATATAATCAACATACTAAGGTACATATCAAAAGAGGAAATAAATGGAGAATGCAGAAATAATTTCATAAGGGGGGTAGTTATTACTTCACTGTAAAGGACACATGCTATGATCTGAAGTTTATATCTTCCCAAAATTCATTTGTTAAAATTCTAACCCACAAAATCTAGGTATTAGGAAGTGGATCTTTTGGGACATGATTAGATCATGGGGGCAGACTTTCATGAATGGTATTAGTATCATTATAAAAGAATCTAAAGACAGACTTTTCCCCTTCTACCATCTATAAACCAGGAAATGTGTCTTCACCAGACCCTGAATGTGCCGGCACCTTGATCTTACACTTCCCAGCCTCCAGAACTGTGAGAAACAAATGCTTGTTGTTTATAAGCCATGGCGTTTATGGTATTTTGTCATAGCAGCTGAAATGGACTGGAACAACAGGTTAGACATGATACCAGCCTACTTACACATGTAATGAAGAAAAAATTATATCCTTGCTCATTTGTTCATTAGATTTTTTTCTTTATGGTATTTTTCTCTATACAGAGAGCTGTTTATATCCCATTTGTGGTCATATTTGTTTTATTTAAATAGGCACATTTAATGGAAGTGTAGTCTTTTGAAGTCATATAGTGTCTAACAGGAAGTAGGTACAAGATGACTATTAATAGAAATAGACTATGCAATTCCAGGTAACATTCATGCTCCTTAGCTGCAAGCAGCAAAAATTAATATAGGCTAACTTAGGAACTGAAGGAAGTAAGTCCTATGGCAGAGGACAGCTCATAGAATATTCAGGAAGCTGGACAATTAGGCTTGGTATCTTCCCTGTCCTAAATAAATATAAAGTCATGTCACAGTGTTAGTCTGAAGAAGACACTAAATGTGCAAATTGCACCTTAATTCTACCTTCACCAAAATAGATTCAATGTATTTTCTCCTTTTTGATATTCAACATTCAAATCTCAGGTGGGGACATCACATTAGTAGAACCTATGGCACATATCAGTATTCTAGCTGCAAAGAAGGATGAAACAGTGAGTATCAGGCATATTCAGTCTCTGTAATAAGATGCAAACTTAGCCACTTAAGTGCAAAATTTCCCAAATATAGAAATATAGTTGGGTATTTGAAAGCCCATTACACGTGTGTGTGTGTGTGTGTGTGTGTGTGTGTGTGTGTGTGTGTGTGTGTGTAATGTTTGCATATAATATATCGATAAATAAAATATAGATGAAAGATTGTTTGTGTATGTGTGCATGTATATACGTATGTGCACATTACCATTCTGACTACTGAACCCATTACAGGCAGAGCTAATTGGTGCTGTATTGTTTCCTGCCCAGCCCAGACACAATTCTTATAAATACTATGATCCAGGTACCTATGCTAATCATTCAGAGTTGGTATTTAAGATAACATCTACTTGCAAACACAAAACCCCATTACTGTACAAATGAGAAAGCAGAGATTGAAGGAATTTAAAGAACATTCTCAAGTTACTTATCAAGACAGATAGTTAATGGAAAACTCAGGGCCAATGTCTAATAGCTGACATTTATCTAGCTCCTCAATCTACCAGTCACTCTTCTGAATGCTTTATGTGTAGTAATGCATCTGATCCTTGTAACATCCATGTAAGATAAGCATTATTATAATCCTTAATTTTATAGATGAGACAACTGAAGCACAGAGAAGTAATTTGCAGTTTCGGAATTTGAATCCAGAATATCCAGATCCAGAGTTCACACTCTTTACCATGATGCTAAATTCCTCACCAAACTTAAGCAAGAATTCTGGCTTTAAAAATTACACTAACAAAATTTCAAAAAAACCTAAAAATTTACTTTCTTATTCACTTAGAATTTGCACTGTATAGCATCTCCTGCGTACTAAAACCAGTTTCTTGATTTAGTTAAATTGTTCTCAAACGTTCATCTATTAAATTGTCCTCAATTGCTAGAAAACTCTTTCCACAACCCCACATGACTTGTTTACCATTAACAGAGTGCTGAGTATAATGAAAATATTAGTTATAATTTTTCTCCTTAGGTTTTGAATCAATAATATATCTTTATTCTTTTTGACTCCTTTAAATACTTAACCTTTTGCTACAGAAGAAGAGGATAAAAAAATCTCCAAGTATTATTTTTTATATGTATAAAATAAAATCAGAAGGTATACCTCTAAGATGTCTTCATGTTATATAAACAAACTCTCAGAAAAGGGATATATTAAATAATTTATTTAAGAATATTGAAGATATTTAGTTAAAGTAGCTCAATATGTATAATGAATATAGATAAACTCATATCTTATTCATATTCTAGTAAAAGAGATAAAATCCTCCCATTCACTTAAAGAGGGATAAATTTTTCTTGCTCAACTATTTTCTAGTTGCAAACTAAGGCTTCTTTCTAATGTAAATAGAGGAGGGGAAAAAGTCCCTTTGTAATTTCCTAGAAGTTTGTTAAAACTTCAAATTTAAAGTTAAAACTTCAGAGTTTATATGTACAGAGGTAAAGGTTAAAACTTTACCTCTATGTATATAAAGTACATAACAAGAGAATTTCTCATTAAAAACTTTTTTCAAAAATCCAATAGGTTTGCTTAACACAATATATGTTTAAACCAGGAATCATTTAAACTGAAAAATAACAAGTTTGGATGTATCTCAAATTCAAAAAGAATATGTAGAAAATTATAATCATGATCTTATTTGTATTAATGAAAAAAATAGAGAAAAACCTGAAAATCCTCAATATAAGATTCATTAAAGTGAGTTATTCTCATGTTTTAAAATACTATGTAAGGGTGCACTCACTGGCTGAGAGTGGCGCAGACCACACCGTGCCAGGGGTTGCAATCCCCTTACCAGTCAAACAAACAAACAAACAAACAAGTACGTAAGGTCTTTCACTCTAGCCTAGCTGTAGAAACAGGAACCAGATATGCCCAACTGTAAGAAACAACTAAAAAAAAAAAAATCTTAAAAACACTTTGAAACATCTTTCAAGACATTGGACATAGATAATGAAGGACAATGATCCCACAGGAATAGGACACAAACAAGGTGAGCCCCATAATTGCTCCAACTTACTGTCTTAATAAAGTCTCCAGCCATGGGGCAGGCAAGGGGAACCAGGCATAGCCCAGTGAAATCCATGAGCTGAGGAAGGAAAACTGAAAGAGACCATGGCAGTTAGAGTTCACAAAATATAGCTGCATTGAGAGAAAGCTCAAGAGATAGCAGAAGGTCCTTCTGAGTATTGAGCAGAGTGGTGATCAGTACATGCTGTGAGGAAACTACCTTAGCTTGAGAGGTTAAATGGAAGTAAGCACTAGAAAATATTAGAAGGAAGAGTACCCATAGCTCACACAGGGCCAAAAATAGCTTTTGTTCAAGAACACATCTTATTTCAAGGGGCATTGAGCAGGGAATTCATTCTTGCCTCAGTAGTGTAGATTAATTAGCCCTATGCTATATGCTGCTCTAGTCCTGCCTAATAAAGTTTAAAAACAATTATTGAAAGATTTAAACTATTTCTAAGTAACTGCATCTGAAAAAAACTTCAAAAATATTTATAGGAATACAAAAAAATAACCAGCACACAGCAGAGTAAAATTAACAATGTCTGACATCTACTTAAGAAACTGGGAAATATTGTCCATAATTAAGGAGAAAAGTCAATCAGATTTTCCCAGATGAAAGACTCCACAGATAGAGATATTAAAACAATATTATTACTAAATTCTCCATGTTCAATAATCAGAAGAAAGACTAAACATGTTAGAGACATGTAAGATATGTTCATATATATATGTGTGTGTGTGTGTATATATATATGAACAAATTAAACCTCAATAGTTAAAAACTACAATGCCTATGATGGAAAATGCACTAGATAGAATTAGTGGAAGATTAGACATTGCTGAAAAAGAGATTAGTGAATTGAGAAATAGCATAGAAAACCAAAAATAAAAGACAGAAAGAAAAGTGGCTCCCCCAAAATATAAAAAAAGCAAAATAGAGGATCAGTTAGCAGTGACACAACTTTATGTGGCCGAATATGCATGGAAATGGTATTCTTGAAGAAGAGGGAGGTTGGGGATAAATATATATATATATATATTTGAAGAAATAATGACCTTATTGGTTTTTTTCCCCCAAATTTGATGGAAAATATAAATCCCACATTCAAGAAGCTCAAGTATAAGAAACATAAGAAAACTACACCAAGATACATTATCACATCAAAATCAAATTAGTAATGAAAGAGAGAGAATATAAAATTTTAAAAGCATTCAGGAATAAACCAGAAACTGCATACAAATAAAGGTAAGAATGACAGCAGACTACTCAACAGAAACAGTTCAAAAAAGATGACAGTGGAACAACATCTTTAAATTAGTGAAAGAAAAAAACCTCAACCTAAAATTCTAAACTCATACACAACATTGTTCAAAAATACAATTAAAATAAAAACTTTTTCAGAAACAAAAAGCTTAAAGAATTCAACAGTAGAACTGAATCACACAACAGGAAAATGATACCATATAGAAATATGGATCTTTGCAAGGAAAACACTATATGTAATTTACATGTGTAAACAGGTAAGATTGTATTCTTATTCTTCAAATTTATTCAAATGATAATTAAGTGTTTAAACAAAAATAATAATGTGGGATGGGAGAAACAGAAATAAAGTACTATAAGATTTCTACTATATCAGTAGAAAATAAGTTGTGATAAGCAATTAATAAAAATCACACAACAATAAATTATAGCAAATAAGCCAAAAAAGGAGATAAAAGAGAATTTTTTAAAAAGTAATGAATTAACACAAAAGAAGGCATATTAAGAAAGGGAAAAAAGAAAACAGGAAAAGAAAAAGCAACAGATGAGACAAAGAAAAATAGCAAGATGATAGATTTAAAAATAATTGTATCAATAGTTACATTAAACATAGATGTTCTAAACATCACAGTTATAAAATATTTTTTACATTTAATTTTAAAAATTTAAAAGAAACTCATCTATCTAAAAGAAACATTTTAAAAATAAAAACAAGCCAAATGTCCATCAGCAAGTGAATGGATAAACAAATTGTCATATAGCCATACAATGGAATACATAGATTGATCTCAAAACAATTATGGTGAGTAAAATAAATCAGATCAAAACAGAAAAACAAAGCAAGGTTACATATCGCATGTCTCCATTTAAACAAAATCCTAGAAAATGAATTTATAGAAATAAGATCAGTGGATGTGTGAGGATGGGGTGCAGGTTATGAGAAGCAAGGAGAGGCATTACAAAGAAGTACAAAGAAACTTTTGGTGGTGATGGATATGGTCCTGTGCAGACACATGATGAGTCATAAAATTGTATGCTTTAAATATGTGCAAGTTATTAAAAAATAACTATGGAAACAATAAGTAATTTTTAATATTCATTGATGTGGAGAGATATTCATAATATGTTTATTTAATAGAAATAAAGCAGATAAACCATTATGTACAGTATATCAATTAGGAGTAATATAAACTTCATATTTCCATTTTTTCTGGAAAGCATGGCACTTCATCTTTTCCCAGTTCAAAGAATGCTGAGAAAATGATTATATAGATTTTCTAGCCCCTCTAAAGAAATGATTAAGAAAGAAGGTATTTGGGATTGTCTACTGGGGTTATCAACCAACAGTATCTACAAAAATATGATTTAGTTTCTTGAAAGAAAAAAAGGAGAAAAAAGGAATGAAGAAAAATAGCTAGATAAAATTTAAAAAGTAAACATAGACACAGATAGGTATAGATATGGATATGGATATAGACATTGGTATATAAATGTAGAGGTATAAGTATACATAGGTATAGGCATAGATATAGATATAGATATTGATATACACATTATATATATGAAATTAAATTATTTATGTTGAAGAGATCATGTTGGTGGAGGTGGCTCTGTATGTCTAGGTAGAAAGAGAAAAAAAAATCTTAAAATATGAAGCACTCAAATCATAGTAAGGGTTATTCTGAGTTGAAAGTTTATGGGAGAGCTTTTTATTTTATTTATATTTTTCCGAAGTTTCTAAAATTTCCTTTTCAGATATTTTAATGAACATAGATTATATTGCTAATAAGCAAAAAATGATAAACTAATTTTAAAAATTTATCATAAAAGGAAAGTTGCCAAAAATAATGCCACAGTAGATCATCAGTCCATTAGAAAAACCTGGAAATGAACATCACCAAGCTGTTTCTGCTGTCTGGAACGTTCCAGTACGACACCTCTTGTTCCCTCCCTTCTTTTAGTTCTCTGCTCAAATATTCACAAATCAGAGAGCTTCCTTGAATACCCTATATCAACTTATTTTTTATATGTATGAAGGTCCTTCAAAAAGTTTGTGGAAAAACTGAATTAAAAGATAATATGAATCTTTCCATGAATTTTCTGAAGACACCTTGTAGAAACTTTGGCCTAAGTTGTAGCAGCTGATATTCAAATGTCTTAATGAAACCTACTGCAGTCTTCCCGAGGACCTTTACCTTCTTATTCTGTCTGCGTTGTCTCAGTCTTAAACAAGAGGAAGGGAAGTGTCTGCTGCTAGATTCCACGCATCTTTGCAGATAGATGAAAATGTAATTCTTCTTTCTAGGGCATGATTGAGAAAGGGTTCTAGTTTATTTGCTAAAATCATGTGAATAAATTTAAATGCATGCCATTTTATCACTATAAATGCCTTTTATATGAATAGTTTTCATGACTGATATGCACAATTCTTTGTTTTTGAAAATCTTAAAGGATAAAGGGTCAGTGTGGCCTGTACACTGTCAGTTAACATTCTTCAGTTTTCCCTACTTCTTATGAGTCAGCATGGTTATCCTTCACACACAGCTGAGCCATTCACTGAATGTAACACTGCTTCTATGTCTGATGACTGTTTTTCCTTCTGGGCAACTGCTTCCAAACTCTTACTCCTCACTTTTACATAAGAACTGTTTGGAAACCAAGAGATGAATCAATTTTACTAGGGGGTGTGGGGAGTGTTAGGGGGTGGGGTGGGAGTCTAGCTCCAAGTCTACCTTGAAAATTCTCCTGAGGGGCACGTGATAGTTTAGTGATCCTTGGACCACAGTTTGAAAACACATCTCTAGTACAACCTTTCTTTCTTAAAATCAGAAAAGTTTAGTGACTTGTACTTGCTCACACATTTTAACAAATTGTTTTCTGTAACCCATTTCCTCTTAACAACTTTCAATGAGATGGACTTATTTCCCATGTAGGATCTGCAGAACTCAGCTCACTTCCCACTGATTCTGAGTGACTCATGCCACCAAAATATCATGCGTATGCCTTTACTAAAAAAAAAAAAAAAAAAGACAACAGACTGCACAGTTTACCAAGCAACTAAGCTTTTAGGTCAATCTAATATTTTTTAGGCAGTTTTAATCATGTAGCCCAAGTCTTTGCTTAGATAACACCCTTATTTGTATCGTAAGCTACCCAGGGTATGCCCACCTGTCATCTCTCTGAGATTCAGCCTAAGACTTCTGTGTTTGCATATATTAAATGCTCATATACTAAACAAGAATGGCTAATATTCTGACTGACAGGCCAACTTCAACCTATCGTCAGTGACTGCACAGAGCTATTGTGGTCTGTTGTTGTTGTTGTTTCTTAAATGAGAATTATGAGGCAATATCAAGATTCACCAGAAAAGAGGTTAATGGCTAATTAGCCAAGTCTTACATGAGCTCTAGAGGGTGATACTTTGGCACTCATGCAGTATATCAATGCCACACTTGCTCTGAATTTTATGAGAAACCCTGCAGGACAGAACCATGATACCATTAACTGCCTTCCCCAATTAGCTACAACCAGCTCTCTGAGCTTTCACAATGCCTACTGGCCACTAGGAACTTTGAAAATTAGAATTTGTATAGCTAGGTGGTTGATATCTCTTCAAAGTTACAAAAAACTCGATTTTTTTTTTTTAAAGGACCCAAGATGGTGCCTGGGTTTTACGAGGGTTCTTCAAAAAGTTTATGAAAAGATTTGTATTATCTTTTAATTCTATCTTTCTATGAACTTTTTGGAGTACCCTCATATGATTCAAGCAGCAATGGATTCACAACAGTTGCACAGGGCTTTGTGCTCAGAAGGTTCAGTACCTGGTCTATTCAGGACTCAGTAGATAGAAGCTTAAAGGCTACTAAGATTAATTCCAGGCTTTACCTGCTAGTAGGAATGGAGCTTCTAATAAATTGTCTCTCCTGGTTAGACTGGTACAGAGATTAGATGCACCTCAGGCTGCAGATCATGATTCCAAAATATGGAGTATGTCTTATTCTTCTATGAAGATGATGTGTGTAGTTTTCCAAATATTTGGCTGTGTCTTATTCTTATGTAAATCCCTAGATGGTAGTATGATGCCTAGTATAGGGGAGTTCAGGAGTAAATGGAATTAAACTCAACTGCAGATCAAAATCTTTCGTGGCTGCAGTTCTGTGGTTTTGTTGTTGACAGGAACTTGCTAGACAGGCAAGACAAGTCTTATCCCAATTATATGAATAAAAAATTAAACTTTACTTGATTAAGGGACCCAGTTGCCGCAAGCTGAAACAAGAATTGCAGTCTTCAGATTCCAGTCCCCTTCGGCCATACTGTCTCCTAAATTAATAAAGTTTTACTGAACTGAAAATGCATCCACACAAAACTCATTTATTTGATGATGAGACCCTAACACCTAAACACCATCACTGGCTCTTTGAGAAGAAACTCAGTGAAGGTGGGATTCATATATCCTAACCAGGAGAGGCTGTGGAGTCTTCATTTCTGATGAGCTTAGTCTTCCAAGACATGATAAGGAGGCAAATGAGCTATACGATGTTGTCTTCACTTCATTGTCTTTCATTACTGAGTGATTCAAGCCCATGAACTTTTCCAGGTCAGAGTATTTCCAGGATATGAAAACAAGCTATAAGTATTTTTTTTTTAAAAAAAGAGCCTAAGTTTCATAATTTTGTCATATTAGTCAATTAAAATAATAGGCCCCAGAAATTTCTTCTTCATTATTGCCCATTATCAATCCTTTAAAAATATAGCTTCTATTCTATATGGCTTAAGATTCTGCTTAGTGAATTGAACAACTGAATGATTATCCAGTTAGTTGAATCAGGATAGACTACTGATGTAGTTAATATTGCCTAAAATACATCTGTTAGATTAAATCTGATAGAGAGCCCGAAGGCTATTTGGCTATGTAAGAAACCTGATAAGAACTATATCTATAAAATTTATATCTCCATCAAAGACAGAGCATGATTCTTCTCTGCAGAGGTTTGTCCTTGTGTGAGAATAGGTCTACAGTTCATCTGAGTCAGCCTTCCTCCTACATCAGAGCTGGCAACTGTGGCTGCATGTTAGAGTCACCGGGGAAGCTACTAATAAGCAGGGTTTTCCGGTCCACACACTAGACAAGGATGCCCACTCTCACCACTCCTATTCAACATAGTGTTGGAAGTACTAGCCAGAGCAATCAGAGAAGAGAAGGAAATAAAGGGCATCCAGATTGGAAAAGATGAAGCCAAACTGTCCCTGTTTGCAGATGACATGATCCTATATATCGAACAGCCTAAAACCTCTACAAAAAAACTGTTGGAATTGATAAATGATTTCAGCACAGTAGCAGGATACAAAATCAACACACAAAAATCAGTAGCATTTCTTTTCTCCAATAGTGAACATGCAGAAGGAGAAATCAAGAAAGCCTGCCCATTTACAATAGCCACCAAAAAAATAAAATACTTAGGAATTGAGTTAACCAAGGAGGTGAAAAATCTCTATAATGAGAACTACAAACCACTGCTGAGAGAAATTAGAGAGGATACAAGAAGATGGAAAGATATTCCATGCTCTTGGATTGGAAGAATCAACATAGTGAAAATGTCCATACTACCCAAAGTGATATACAAATTCAATGCAATCCCCATCAAAATTCCAAAGACATTTTTCTCAGAAATGGAAAAAACTATTCAGACATTTATATGGAACAATAAAAGACCACGCATCGCCAAAGCAATGCTCAGCAAAAAAAATAAAGCTGGAGGCATAACACTACCTGACTTTAAGCTATACTACAAAGCTATAATAACCAAAACAGTATGGTACTGGCATAAAAACAGACACACTGACCAATGGAATAGAATAGAGAATCCAGAAATCAACCCACACACTTACTGCCATCTGATCTTTGACAAAGGCACCAAACCTATTCACTGGGGAAGGGACTGCCTCTTCAGCAAGTGGTGCTGGGATAACTGGATATCGATATGCAGGAGAATGAAACTAGATCCATCCCTCTCACCGTATACTAAAATCAACTCAAAATGGATTAAGGATTTAAATATACACCCTGAGACAATAAAACTTCTTAAAGAAAACATAGGGGAAACACTTCAGGAAATAGGACTGGGCACAGACTTCATGAATACGACCCCAAAAGCACGGGCAACCAAAGGAAAAATAAACAAATGGGATTATATCAAACTAAAAAGCTTCTGCACAGCAAAAGAAACAATTAAAAGAGTTAAAAGACAACCAACAGAGTGGGAGAAAATATTTGCAAAATATACATCTGACAAAGGATTAATATCCAGAATATATAAGGAACTCAAACAACTTTACAAGAAGAAAACAAGCAACCCAATTAAAAAATGGGCAAAAGAGCTAAGTAGGCATTTCTCTAAGGAAGATATCCAAATGGCCAACAGACATATGAAAAAATGCTCAACATCACTCAGCATCCGGGAAATGCAAATCAAAACCACATTGAGATACCATCTAACCCCAGTTAGGATGGCTAAAATCCAAAAGACTATGAACGATAAATGCTGGCGAGGCTGCGGAGAAAAAGGAACTCTCATACATTGTTGGTGGGACTGCAAAATGGTGCAGCCTCTATGGAAAATGGTATGGAGGTTCCTTAAACAATTGCAAATAGATCTACCATACGACCCAGCCATCCCACTGTTGGGAATATACCCAGAGGAATGGAAATCATCAAGTCGAAGGTATACCTGTTCCCCAATGTTCATCGCAGCCCTCTTTACAATAGCCAAGAGTTGGAACCAGCCCAAATGCCCATCATCAGATGAGTGGATACGGAAAATGTGGTACATCTACACAATGGAATACTACTCAGCTATAAAAACGAATGAAATACTGCCATTTGCAACAACATGGATGGACCTTGAGAGAATTATATTAAGTGAAACAAGTCAGGCACAGAAAGAGAAATACCACATGTTCTCACTTATTGGAGGGAGCTAAAAATTAATATATAAATTCACACACACACATACACACATACACACACAAACCGGGGGGCGGGGAGGAAGAAGATATAACAACCACAATTATTTGAAGTTGATACAACAAACAAACAGAAAGGACATTGTTGGGGGGGAGGGAGGGGAGGGAGAAGGGAGGGAGGTTTTGGTGATGGGGAGCATTAATCAGCTACAATGTATATCGACAAAATAAAATTTAAAAAAAAAATTAAAAAAATAAATAAATAAATAAATAAAAAATAAAAAAAAAATATTCAAATTGAATGATAGAAAAGTGGTACTTCAAATCAATGGTGATTGGGAAAAGATAATCAAACAGATGTGCTATTATAATTGTGATGAATGGTATTAAAGAATACATTTTGGTGTAAAATGTTGTAAATAAAAAAAAATAAATAAATAAAAATAAAAATAAATAAGAATCTCCAGAATTAATATTCTTTGAAACTCTACAGAAATAACCATTGCCTTAAAGTCTCTGGCAGCAGAAAATTTAGGTTTTCTTACTCTCTAAATGAGCATCTCTCATCTGAGCATGTGTACTTCCATGTCATTGGTGAAAATCTGCCCAGTTTTAAATTGGCTTATCTACTGTCAATTTCTTAGATGTACTCAACTTGTCCCTAGTGTGATGTGCCAGACCAGGCAAAAAAAAAAATGACCCCAAAACTCATCTCTGTCCACACTCTCCCCTCCACCTCTCCGGCTTGTTTTCAACCTACATTTGTTATGATTCTTTCTCTATCAGGACTAAAGAAGTTTACATCCTTCATCTAGACCAGTATCCCAGCCTCTGCCCTTGCAAAACTTGTTAGTTTTGCTTTTACTAGCATTTGACTTGGTTTCCCCCTTTGGACTTTGCTGTAGTTCACTCTTTCCATTCAGTGTTCCCCATTTTCTCTAAAGATATTTTCTTTCCTCATGTTTACCAGCAGAGAAACCTAATTCCTGACCCTAATCATGTAATCAGCATTCATCTGACTCCCACTGGGAAATTGTACAAGGTCAACCCAGTCCAAATTCAAGGCACTCCTTAGAGATTCAGCAAAACTAACATGAGAGGCAAGCTACTTTAATTAATGGCTCTTACCAACACAAATTTCAAATCTTCTCTGACTCCTTACTTGAAGGAAGAAAACAGCCAAGTCTTCAGCAGCCACTAGTAATAAATTTATGCTTTGGGGGTTCTTATTCCATAGCTTAGAAAAGCCAAGAAAGGCAAGCAAACAGAGAAACTTCTGAAACAATATGCTCATTCCACCAGAAGTCAAATCTCCAAGGCTCTTAGTTGTAAGACATGCCAGAGCTTAAATATTACAGGACAGTGTAAAACAGAAGGAGGTAGTATATACCATGGACAGAAGGAACTGACCCTTTTATTGGGTGTCTAAAATGGTAATAGCTTACAATCAGTATAGTGATTCCAAGGTAAGGTAGCCCCTGGGGGTATCTGTGAAGCTGTTGCCAATCTTAATGATACCTAATGTTTTGGTTAGTTCATAGGTGCAAATTAATACTCCCGGTTTAGTGGGCAGAAATGCAGAGCCCTCCTTGGTGAATCTGTAGTGAGTAGCGCCCCAACCCATGTCTGGGAATATGGGTGACTTGTGTCAAGATCTTTCGCCAGGTAAGATAGAAAACATTGCAAGGTGGCAGTCCCTCAGCCGAGAGGAATATGATTCGCAACGTGACTCCCCAGATCCCACTAGGACAGATGTATAAAGTAGAAAAGGAGGCCACAAGTCCAGTAGAATTAACTCCAGGTCAAATCAGGTAACTAAGTCTCCAAATGCCCTTAGTGCCTTGACATTATGTCGGTCTGGCCAGTGTAGAACATGCAAGATGGGTGCCTCGATACTTATTGAGAGATTGAAGTCACACAGTTATTCATCATGAAGTTTTAGGTTGTCTCTTTTTTTCTCCACATTTATACAAATTTTGGCTGGATCTTTTTAAATATGAGCAAAATTTCATGGAAGGCATATATAAATGGAATAGTATTAACATTTTGTTAAACACATAATGTGTCAGTCACTTCTGGGTACGTTAAATATACTATTTCATCCAAGGAGAGATCTCTTGTGCAAAGTTATTTCTTTATTACACATGAAAATACTGAAGCACAGAGATTAAGCAATTTTTCTCCAAATCAGTTAAATTTGAAGTACTAGGGCCAAATTTAATTACAGAAATTAAATGACACAAGAAAATGTCTCAAAGTGCAAAAAAAGTATATAATCTTTTACCCAACATTTTTAATTTTGAGCTTTGAAGAAAGAAATACACTGACTGTATACTAACAATTAATAGTGAGTAGTATTACAGGAGTTTATATTTATATTGAGTTTTATTTAATTATTAAAGTTAACCATATTATTTGTGTAATAAAAAAAATATTGAAAAATCAGCACTGGCCTAATTAAAACCAAGGTACACATTCTTTATGCTGTTCCATATGACCTGAGAACTGACATTCATCCAAATAAGCCTATTGCCTACATAAATATGGCTTTACTATTTTTCAGTTAACTCTTACCCAGGAAGAGAAAAGCTACAATTACTCTATGGTCTATTCTTAGAAATTTCTGAAAGGCTCGTCAACTTTTTAATAGAAAACAACAGTTATATCCAATGACAATTATGCCTCCAAGATTCTCTGAATACCTTACCTCATAATTTTTACCTTTCTATGTCTACCAATCATAAACTGTTATAAAATATTATACCAAAAATGCCCAATTCTAGCTAAGACTATGTATGAAAGACCTGCCTTAATTAGATTTCAATACCTAAAAAATTAAAAAATAAAAATAAAAATCCCCATTTTTCCCTTCCCCTTTGGGGAGGCTAAGAATGTGTTGAGTTAGTGCTCCCCCTCACCATGGTAAGCAATAAATTCAGCTTTGTCTTAGTCATGTGTTTTTTAAAAGATAATTAGGCAAATAGCATTTGGCATTTTAGTCTAACTGGGATCAAAGAAATAACAATATTGGGGGGGAAAAGTGAGCATCGCTATTCTCATCACAATGAATGAAATAAAGCAAACTAATTTTTAGAATTTGATACTAAACAAACAAGCAAACAAAAAAACAACAGCTGGGGCTAAAGTAAGCTAAAAGTTTGAGATTTACAACAGCCTAGGTCTACCAAAACGCACAGGCATGACACGAACTAAGCAAGCTGCTCAGACCAAAAGAAAGCATTAACCTGAAACCTAGTGCAGACATGGGCAAAAAGAATGATGGAAGGACATGATCTTCAAGAGGCTGGAGCTGGGAGCTACATGAGAAATATAAAAGGGTGCTATTCCCAGGGAGTGAAATCTGCTCTCCTCATACCTAAGAAGTCCTCAAAAATCGACCTACCTTAGCAGAGGATTTCAGATTTGTCATGTACCAGTGATAGCTGTGTGAAATTTCAGGGTTGTTTGTTATTACAATCGTCTCTTTGAGAATTTATATCCTTTGAGAATTTGTTTCAGGACCCCACAAATACCAAAATCCAAGGATGCTCAAGTCCCTGTACTTTAAATCATCTCTGAATTACTTATAATGCCTAATACAATGTAAATGCTATGTAAATGATTGTTATACTGTATTTTTATTGTATTATTTTTATTGCTATATTGTTATTTTTCATCGTTTGTTTGTTTTGTTTTGTTTTGTTTTGTTTTTTTCTGACTATTTTCGATCCATGGTTGATTGAATCCATATATGTGGACAGCACGATATTGAAGGTTGACTGCTTAGAGTAACCTAGGACATTCTGATGTATAAACTTTCTTACAGGGAGCTGTAAGAACTAAGCAGATCACATATATTAACGTCTTAGTGCCTGACACAAAAGAATCACTATATATATGTTTGCTATTATTTCAATCTACTTAGGTTAGCCCCTAGACAAGACTGAGAAGTCAGCAAGTTATTTTTCTCCAGTTCCTTTTTAAATAGTTAATTATTCTTCCATGGACATAGGTGCCATACCACAGTGCTATAGACATTAGGAGTCACTTCAAATGGGTTTCTTTTAAGTCTTTGTGAGAGAGTACTTAGTTCATAGTTAAATGTTACAAGGGTCAGGGCACCTTGTTAGATAAAGACTGTACTAGCTTATAGAATTTTAAGACATCAATTCAGTAACACCATAATTCCTAAGTAGACATTAAAGAAACTGGGCCATAGGTAGGCATTCTGATCAAAATGTGGAAAGTGAGAAAGAGAAAAATAAGCATATTTTCCTGCACAATCCCATCCTAGTTTTGTCCTTATTCCACCCCCAAAATAATCCCCATGGAGTGTCAGGAAATGGAAGGATTTTTATTATTAGGAAAAATGGGGCAATCGAGTAGCCTCTAAACCAACACATTTAACATAAAGACATAAGGTCATTCTCATCTTCTCTTCCATGCTCGACAAATTGTGACATTAATTTGATATCTTAATGCTGGGGTCTTTTTTCCCAAGAACAGTATCAAAAGATCAGATAAATACCCTCCATAGTTAGAAAGGCCCTATGTATTACCTAAGGTAAAGATGTACACACCACATGCATACACAGTGTTTACATTAACACCGAAAGACACTGCTTAAATAGGTGGAAATGCAGGTTAGAGAGTCACAGAAGTGACTAATGTGGAGCAACTTTGACCTTCAAACTATAGTGAATGGAGGATATCAGACTATTTCACCAGCGCTGATTCCAGCCTCCACTGCATAGGTGATGAATTCAGTTTAATAAAGTATCAAACACCAATTTTCTGTAAGAAGATGCACTAGGTATAGATAACAGCAGCAACTCTCTGTCCTATTCTTATAATACTTACCATCTATTATGGAAAGAATAATCAAAAAATAAAAAGAAAAAGGGATATGGAAAATCCATTAGAGCCATTAGAGAGTTTCCAATTTCTGTGTAGATCTAAAGAGGATATTATTAATAGGTTGAAAGATCAAGAAAATTAATTTTATTGATGAATTAATTGGAAAATGGTAGAATAAATTGAATACATAAAATTAATAAATAAAATTAATTTTGTCAAGTAGGATAGGGGCAGAGAAATGACCATATAAAACAATTTATATGTATGAAGACACAAAAATAGAAAATCATAATGTATAATTAAAAAAAAGCAAAACTAAACCAAGTTGTCTGATTAGGCATAAATTCAGGGAATATGCAAAAGAACAATATGGGTTGAGGCAGGAAAAGTAGGTTGCTATCTGTCGATAATGCCAGGCATGCTCCTGACTCAAGACCTTTTCCCTTACTCTGCTTGAAACTCTTTAACACTTTATGCTCCCTTAGTTATCTTTTTTGCCTGATACAGTTGGATACACACTGTCATCACCTCCTCAGAGACAACTTACTTAACTACCCTTCCTAAAATAAGGCTCCCTGTATTTATAATCTGTTCTAATTTTCATTCTAACCTGAATTGTTATCTTACATGATAACATAATATTACAGTTAATTTTTTTCTTGTCTTTCTCCCCACTGGGATACAAGCTTGCTGGAGGCAAAGAGTTTTCTGCTTGTTTACAAACTACACACATTTCCAAGATCAATGTCAGACACATAAACAGTAGCTTATCAGATATTTATTGAATATGTGAGACTATATTTACGACTTTGGGGTAGGGTGGAATTTTTCAACCAGATGAAAGAAAGCACAAACAATGAAGTAAAAGGTTAATAAATTTGGTAGAATTAAAATTTAAAATTTTGTACTACAAAATAATTTTAAATGTAATAAAAGATAAGTCACAATCTTGGAGAATATATATTTTGTTCATATAAACAAAAAAGATATACATAGTGGCCCCATAAAATAAAAATAAAAAGACAAAAGAGGTAACAAAGAAAAATTAAAGCAATTTATAAACAGGCTACTTACAACAGGAAACAAGAACATTCATAAGCATATAAAATATTCAACCTCATTAGCAATGAGGAAATGCAAATTAAAATATTTCACCACCATTAGACGGAAAAAGTGTGTGTGTGTATGTATATATATATATGAAAATAGGAAGTGTTAACAAGGATATGAAGAAATTCTTGCACTCACAGAAAGGAGTATAATTGATAACACTACCTATCTATGTATCCATGGGAAACTCCAGCATAATAGCACAAGATGATGAGCAAAAGAATATATACTGTAGCATCGTAAAATATCAGAAACAATTTATATGTCCAAACCCAAGAAAATGGATACACAAATTGTAGATTACTCATATTCATGTGATAGAATAAAAAATATATATATCAAACAAAAAAAGTAGGTGAATGATGCTTGATAGAATGTTGTTTTCGAATATTTAAAAATCTAGGAAAATACTATTATATACTCATATTTTTATTTACATGTAAATATTTAGTAAAATTATAAAAAACATTCAAGAAGAGACTAAATAAAAAATCTTCTAGTGGAAAGAGAGAGGTAAATGAGATCATGGAATGGAGATATACATACTGGCCTGATTTTTCAGGAAAAAAATAGAAGAAAATAGGAATTTTGTATACATATGTGTTTTGTTTTAATACTTGCTGTACCTTTCAGTAACTTTAAAACATATCATTATATCCATGTTTTTATAAGTATTACTTACACTAACCTAACATATTACTAAAACAATGCAGTTAGTAGGTCACTTCCAATCTCCTAAACCCACATGAATTTCTGCAACTATCTGATAACTTGGAATCATGTCTGTTGCTGATTCCTTTAAACTCTCCCTATAGCCACACCTATATCTAGGTCTGTAACTACATCCCTGTGCATTAAGAGCACTATAGTCTTCAACCACGAGAGATAATCTAATGCCCTCTGTTTTTGGTAAACTTTACAAGGAGTTATGAAGTGAGTTATCTAATAGTGTGGTTTGCAAACTGACAGTAGTACATCCTTGCCCCAAAATAGAGTAATCTTCTTCCTGATGCTTGAAATACCACAAACATTGCTTTATTCCTTTATGGTAAGTATCACTGTCTTCATTCTTCTTAATTGAAATGCAAATTTTTCTGGGTAGGATTTGCATTTTAATTGAGCCCCTAATAATTTAAAGTTAATGAGTTTATCAATACTTTCTTCTTGACAGGTACTAGGCTAACTGAAAGGCCTTTTGATCATATTGGGAAAGTGTAAAATATACATATGTTACTAAAAATAGGGAAGAAAGGTACAGATTAATTACAAAATTATACAAAGGATTTATTCTGGATTCTTTGCAATCTCACAAAAGGCTGGATGGGATCCATCACTTTTCTTCCCTTTCTTATATTTCAGTAATACAATTTCTCACTGTTCTTTTTTTTTTTTTTTTTTTTTTTTTGGTTTTATTTTTGTTTTTTTAAAGCTATTTTATATACCTTAATTTTATTTGTGGGGTACACTGTGTTGTTTCGATATTGTGCATATACTGAACAATAATGATTCACTTAGGGTAGATGGCATAGTTTTGTACCTGTTAGTCCACCCCTTCTCTCCCTTCCTCCCCTCTCTTACTGGCCTTCGGTACCAAGAATTTTTACTCTTTACTTCTATGGGAACCACTTTATTTTTAAAATATATATTCCACATCTGAGTGAAATCACACAGTATTGATCTTTCTGTGCCTGACTTACTTCACTTAACATGATGGTTTCTAGTTCCATCCATGTTGCTGCAAATGATAGGATATCATTTCTTCATATAGCTGAATAGTATTCCATTGTGTATATATACCACAGTTTTTTAAATCTATTCATCCGTTGATAGGCATTTAGGTTGATTCCATCTCTTGGCTATTGTGAATCATGTTGCAACGAACATGAGGATGCAGATGTCTTTTTGATATATTGATTTCATTTCTTTTGGGTATAAACTCAGTAGTGGGATATCTGTGTCATAAGGTAGATCTATTTTTAGTTCTCTGAGGAACCTCCAAACTGTTCTGTACAATGGCTGTACCAATTTACATTCCCACCAACAATGTCAGAGAGTCCTTTTCCCCCCACATCCCTGTCAGCATTTATTTTCTGCCTTGTGGATAATAGTCATTCTAACTGCAGTAAGATGGTATCTCATTGCGGTTTTAACTGTCAGTTCCCTGATGATTAGTGATGCTGAGCATGTTTTTCATATACCTGTTGACCATTTGTCTGTCCTCATTGGGGAAATGTCTCTTCGAGTTCTTTGCCCGTTTTTTAATTGGATTATTTTCTTTTTTGCTGTTGAGTTGTTTTGAGTTCCTTATATATTCTGGATATTAGCCTCTTGTCTGATGTGCAGTGTGCAAACACTTTCTCGCATTCCATAGGTTGTTTCCTCACTTTGTTGACAGTGTTCCTTGCTGTGCAGAAGCTTTTTAGTTTGATGTAGTCCCATCTGCGTAATTTTGCTTTAGTTGCCTGTGCCTCTGTAGTCTTACTTGAAAAAGTGCTGCCCACTCCCATTTCATGTAGAGTTTCTTCTGTGTTTTCCTCTATTAGTTTCATAGTTTCAGGTCTTAAATGTAGGTCTCTAATCCATTTTGAGTTGACTTTTATGTATAGTGAGAGGTAGGGGTCTAGTTTCAATCTTCTGCATGTGGATATACAGTTTTCCCAGCACCATTTATTGAAAGGGCTGTCTTTTCCTCCTTTCCACACTGTATATTCTTGGCATCTTTGTGAAAAATCAGTTGGCTGTAAGTGCATAGGTATATTTCTGGGGTCTCTGTTCTGTTCCATAATTTTATTTGTCTGTTTTCATTCCAGTACCGTGATGTTTTGGTAATTATATCTACATAGTATATTTTAAAGTCAGGAAATGTGACATAAGCAAGTCAACCCATTTGGTTTTTCAATAATTTCCAGGGGGTGTAAGAGAAGAGGTCAAATAACATAACCATCAAATGTGTTTCTGAGTATCATGCTGATTGTTTATTTTGGAAGCTCAGTGACCATCTCTGTGGCCAGAGAGGTGTTACACACTGACTGTCATGGCCTTTACCATCATTAACACAGGAGTAGCGTGATTGCCCAGACTGCCTTAGGTCAGTCAGAATTGGCCTCTGGGAGTGGAATTAATTCCATGCAAAGTATAATCAGGTGAGATGAAATGGTTATTCAACTTGTAGTCTTATACCAATCGGTACCTACAAATTGTTTTATTTACTTCATTAGTACTAACTATACAACTATTATCATCACTATTACTTCTACTTATACTACATGACCATTATTTCTACCTTGATTATTATGTCTTTCTAGAAACTGAAGAGAAGTTACAGATGAACAGCATTGTGAATAGTTTGTCAAGGACAATTAGCATGCAGTTAATATTATTTCGTTGCAAAATAAAATCTCACTATTGGTATATGTTAAAATGTTTTTTTTTTTTTCATCTCAAATCAATTTTGTTTTTTCTCCATTTCCCTTACTACTAATAATTGAAGTATCTTGTGATGGTATCTTTTTATGAAACTCAAGGTGATTAATTCCAAACTAACCCCATCTCCTCTCTTTATTGACTAATGGTCAGTCCATTTGTCATGAAAACTTATTAAAATTGGTTTGATCAACAGAGTCAACATGAACACAGTAGAGAAATACATCCTGTAATTTGTGGAAACTGCAGTAATCAGATAACTTATTAAGCCAATTTTTGGATAAAATAAAGGAATCAATAAATCATAATTTCTGGAGTGTGATTCAGACAGACTTATGGTTTCACAGTGTTGAAAACCTTATCATAATGCCTTCCTATGATGACAATTCTATGATTATATAAATTTATGAATTGGGATAAGCAATAACCCTTATGAGATCTTCCAAACCACCACGATATTCCCACTTCTCTCCATTTCATTTCCAGGGAGGGCATGTTAAATTATTTTGAAACTATCCATTGTTTTGTGCATTTTAATTTAATTAACTATGTTAAATTCCATTGTAATAATCAATTAGGCAATTGCACTGATTAAACATACAAAAATACAAGAACCACAGCATTTTTCATGTCAAAGCCTGAAATATAGTTAGTAATAACAGGATATGTGCTTAAAATATTGCTAATAACATAAAATTATTAGAGACTTCTTCAAGAATATGAAAAAAATATATATAGATATCAAAACTTCAGGAAGAAAGGAGATATTGCCGAGGGATGGGAATGTCAAACCAGTTTTTGTGAGGCCTTCATGTGGCCTCACCAAATAGGAAATACTAAAATAAGGAAAGAAAAGCATAGAGAATATTTCAGGTTTGGGGTTTATTATATGCAAAAGCACACCATTAGCCACCCAAGTTGTGTTTAGGAGACTGTATAAATTAGTGGTATCGAGAAGAACATTTGTATAAATAACTAGCAGTTAAAAAGGCTGGTGAGAAATTTGGGGCATTAGGCTGAAATGTTGAGTATTGATATTAATAGAAATAATTTAAAACCACAAATAAGGTGCTAAGGACCATAGCAATAAATTTGGAAGCATTTAATCCTGACAGCAACCATATGAGATAAGGAAAATAAACTCAGAGGTTCAGTCTAGATCAGAGTGATAAGTCTTCAAACTAGGACTTATTTTATTTACTATTCCAGATTCTACAGACAGGAGTTAGCTACTCTTGAATTGGAGAAGATGATAAATGCAATACTTTTTTTTTTTTTTTTAAAGTAACCTAAAACTAATCAGTATGTGGAGTGCTATGAAATGAGAAGAGTCTGAATATGGAAGATTT
Source organism: Cynocephalus volans (assembly GCF_027409185.1). Taxonomy (NCBI): domain Eukaryota; kingdom Metazoa; phylum Chordata; class Mammalia; order Dermoptera; family Cynocephalidae; genus Cynocephalus; species Cynocephalus volans. The sequence goes on from NC_084472.1 coordinate 39,711,743, forward strand.
ATTATAAGACTTGATGTACTGCCTGAGTAATTCATAAACAAGTGGTGAAGATACAAGTAGAATCATAGAATTACAGAATGTTTAAAAGAACAAAACAAATTTAAAAGATATAATGATGAAAATATTAACAGGGTTGGGAGACTGAGTAGATGTGAAGAAGCAGAGGAAAAGAAAAAAAAAAGTCAATAATGACTTGGAGGCAATTGGGGAGAATGATACTGTAACACGTAGACAAAAAGAAATTGAATGAGAATGTTAATTATAATAGAAAACTGAAGATATGGTTTTAAATGGGGTGATTTTAAAATGGCAAAGAAAAGATTTCAAGGTAAATCATTGTAGCAAGTGGTAATCCAAAATGAGATTTAAAAATGATGTATGTTTGAGATTCACTAATTTAAAAGTTTGTAGTGGACACCAAATTATTTTGATTATTCCTCTCTTGTACCATCACTACTTTCACGAGACTGACTCTACCATCCATACGCTTGGTTTCACAGGAGTAGCCATATTTATAAAATATGACCTTGATCTAAGACTATACTTAAGTGGTCCAGTGAGTAAGAAACTGACAAAAGCTGGGCCATTAAATATTTTCCTCTAGAAATTTGAAATTGGGACTAAGAATTTCCAGTACAGCATGTCTTATCTTCCTAAAGGAGCAGATTGAAATAGTGATGTTTATTTTTCAAAATATGTATTTGTAAACAAAGGAAACTTGTCTGCAGAAAAAACAAAGAATAATGCAATATATAAAATAGAATAGAAATGTAAAAAAAAAAAATAGAAATGGGGAACAGGAAAAGAGGATTCTGTGCCCTGAATTACTGTTTCAGTCAATTTCTGAGGTCAGGCTGCACTCCGCCCTTTGAGTTTCTGGAGAGATCTTATATCTTAGTAATAAATGGCTCTCTTTATGTAAATAGGTTTGCCAGATTTAGCATATAAAAGCAAAACCTCTCAGTTAAATTTGAATGTCAGATAAACAGTGAATACATTTTTAATATAAATATGTCCCATGAAATATTTAAGATCTGCGTTTTCTTAAAAAATTTGTTATCTGAACTTTACTTTTTACTCAGTGGCCTGTACTGGCAACCCTAAAAGTGAGCCATCTAGAGTTGGTTAAAGGTTTTTTTGGTAACCAAAACACTTCTAAAACAGAATTGTTGCAGTTATGAGAAATGGTGACATTTCTGAGGGAGAAAATAAGACAAGTCTGAGTACTGAGTCTTAGAAGAGACTCGTAATCAAATCTGTGATCACCAAATTTACTGAGCTCTCAAAGTGCTGGAATGTCTACCATGGTCAAGTCATCATCTTTTATTTAAAATAAAATACGTTGCTTACTGTTGTATAACTTATGCATGCGTCATTCATCAAAATCAAAGATCTTGATAATAGAGACCCTGTCATTTTTGTGTGTGTTTCCCACAACACATAACTCAGGTATTCCACACGATGAACACTAAATAAATACTAGTAAAACTGAAATTTTCATCATATAGATTACAGGCATAATTAGCTCTCTCTCTCTGTTTTTTTTTTTTTTTTTTTTTTTCCTACTCTGGTTTTTGCTCTCTATGCCCTAAACTGTATTTGAGATTCTTTGAAAGTTGAGAAGCCTTAGAGGACCTCACAGTGATATAATCACATTAAAATGAAGAAAAAGAAAGAGGTCTGGGAAGGGGTGGAAAACAAAAGCCTAAAGAAAAATCTGAAAGAAAGCCCAGCATTTCCACTAAACACTTCAAGCTCGCCTGCTTCAGCCTCTGCAGGCAGCAATTACATTCCAAAGGAAAATGTTTTACAATTGTAATTACACATAATAGGAGGAATGTATTTTTCCTTCATCCTACTCCCATGGTGAGTCAATTTAATTTTTAAATACAAGAGACATAATTGATTTTAGCCCTAGATTAGCACTGAAAATGATCTATATGTGTTCTTGCTAATGGAACAAGAGAATTGGTCCTCCTTGGAGACTTTTACCCAAACCTGTTCAAGCAACAATTACTGGAGTCTGACAGTTTAGTGTGCAAGGAGAGGGATGTGGGAGGAAAACACCCACTGATTAACAATTGAGCAAAATAATTAATATTATGCTCTTCCCAGTTAATTATGGATTAGGCATAAATATATTATCATCATAGAGGCCATGAAGTGATGAGACTGGATGAAGGAGCCTTGTCCTGAACACCAGAATATGGGCCTTCCGTGAGGGTTTCAGGGCAAACCCATTTCTGGGTGGGGCTCAAAAGGGACGGGATGCATTAGGGATGGGCTGATTCTCTCCAGTATTGACAGATTTACCTCTTATCTGGCAATGGACTTTCTATCTGTTCCTCCAGCAGACTGCCATGCAGCTGATGGGTAAACAGAACAGGAGTAGTTCAAGGAAAAGCGTTGAAATGAGTGGTTTAGAATCTGCCATTTCCCCGTCAAAACCAGCCCTCAAGCACATCAGAGTTCAATTCTTCCTCTCACTGATTTATCAACTAATCCCCCCTAAAGCAGGATTAGTAACTGGGATATTAGCTTCTAAGACTGTAATTCCCAGGTGTATTTGCATTTTAATCGATGATTCCAAGGAGGCAGATTTGGCACTGACTTGCCACTGGCGAGGTAGTGCAGAGATCTAGGATCCAATTCACACCCCTCCATTTGCCAGCTAGGTAATTCTGAAGCTGTAAAATAAGATCGTATCCACCTCGTGGAAATGTTATGATAATGAAGTAAATTATATAATATATTGTGAGTGTCATTAGCACGGTGCTCAGCACTTTTGAATGTGTCTCAAGGTGGTGGAAAAAGCTCCTTGATTCTGAAAGGGAGGAAGCTACAGTGATGATGCTGTCTGATCCTACAGAGTCACTTCATCTGTGAGGACTTCAGCTGCATCACTTTTAACAGGAGTGCTTATCTATATGATATCTAAGATCCTTTCCCTTATAAAGTTCCAAGATTTCATTTCTGAAAAGTAATAATGCTCTCCTTAGTCACACACAAACAGATGAGGACACACAAGCCCAGGGGACCCAGCCCTTACAGTCATAAATGGAGACTGGATTCTTTCAAAGCATTTATTTGAAGATGACTAGCTCTGGCCTGTGCTAAGTGTTCAGGACATTTGCAGTTGGCAGTTAGAAATAGTGGAAGAGATGTGTCGATGTGCCTTTCCTGTGAGGGAATGGAACATGCAAAGGGCAGAAGCCATAGTAAATTCTCTCAACTTCAACTGGCCAGAAAACTATAGGTCCTGCCTCTGTTGCACTGTTTGACTGGCCCTAGCTCCTGTGACTTGGAATATATAGTAAAATCTCACAACCACTGACCTTCTATCTCTGATGTTTCACATCACGCTGCCATATGATGTTACATCAATCAAAGCATGATATTTTACAGACGTTTTGAGAAATGGAAAGATAGCATGTGTTTCTGTTTGTGTGTATATCTGGGAGCATGTTTTTGTGTCTGTGTCTATTACATTTGCATGTCTGTGTGTCTGTGTCTATTGTGTCTGTTCACATTCCTAGAAGACTATCTTTGTAAGATTTAGAAATCACACAACTTGTCTTTAATAATAGCAGATGTGTAATATATGGGAAATTATCTGTTTTGCTAGGATAGCACTGGAGCCTATAGTTCACTGACTAGCTAAATTAATTATGAGTGGTCTGATGTATCTGTGATGTTAAAAGTCACACTCAAGCACACTTAGAAGAGTTTCAAATGGCAATATGCTAGGCCTATGAAACTCACTCCAACCACTAGTGAAAGTGGGAGGCCATGTAAAATCAGGCCATGTAATATCATTTCCAACTCGATTCACATGACTCAATTTCATCAATAGAAAAGGCTCTGTACTTTTGTTTGATTATATAAATGAATTCCTAAGAAATTCAGGAACTTGTCACTTACTTTGCACAAGATTAGAAGCAATTATTCTCCTGAAGAAACTGAATTTGCCGCCTTTCTCACCTGGATGAATAGGTGAGAAACACTCTCTTTAAGTACATTAATGTGTCTTTCACGACTGTATAGAAATTGGATGGAAATGGGAATTATGTGTGATGAAATCAACATTTGCCTATCTTGATGAAGGAAAAATTGAAAGCCCAGAGAAGTCAATGAAATGCTTCCTTGCCACGAGTGTAACATGGACCCTTGCAACTGTGAATTCATCATTTAAAAAAAGTATTTATTTAAGTGTGACATACCAATATGATGATAATGGAGTAAGCATTTTAAATCTGAATTTGAAAGGATCAGAGAATCCTTAATATCTGAGTAGAATCAAAGATTGTGTGCACTTTGTGGATCACTGAAGTAACAAATTAAAATAGATTTCCTTTTGAAATCATGATTTGAATGGCCAAGTCAAAGTTTGTGCAAAAAGAATATTGAATCCTGGAATAGAGAAAAGGTAGTCTGTGAACAGATGGGCCATCTGTTACCTGCAAGAGTTACACCTGCTTTCCTTGAGTGGGTGTTCTGGAAGTTAGGTTTACAATCACCTATGGTTGTGTTTACAAGATAACCACCTCTAGACTCAAAGGAATCACTTCTTTTTCTAAATATTTTGCATTCTAGTTTGTGGGGACACCTGTCCCTTTGACACCTCCTGTATTTCTATCTTTCTCTAGAATTTAGCTTCCTGGGTAAGAATATTTGAAGCTCTGAGACAGTGGCTGAAATCTAACAGAACTCCAGTTGATGATACACTCCTTTGTATCTCCTTTTTGAATAGAATACAGCTTTTTGAGAAATAAGACTTATGTATCACTTTAATTCTCCACAGCTCTTAACATAATGCCATTTAGATAATAGGCAATCAATAAATATTAGTCGAATCAATGAATTCATGTCTATCCAGGGTTAAGAGTGCAAGAAGTCATTCAGTGGCCAGGCGTTGAGCAGAGCCCGCTTCTACAATGATGGAAACTGGATTATTGGCTTCATTAACACCTGAATGACTGGACTGATTACTTGCTGTCATGATGAGAAACTTTTCTCTGCCCCAGGCACTGTGCTTATCACTTGTCAAAAATTACATATTCACAGGAAACCTGAAAATAACTTACTCATTTTACAGGTAAGGAAACTCAGGCACAGAATGATTAAGAAAGGAGGCCGAGGTCATACAGCGAGCAAGTTTGGGAGTCAGGATTTCTATTATCTGCCATTCTGTCTCAATGACAATGTAGTTGTTTGTACCACATCACCTCTAGGAAATTTCTGGCCAACCATCCCTAACTCAGTTTCCCGGATTTATCAGTATCACAAAAAGAACAAAGATATGTGCCAATTGGATTAACTTGACTAGACTCTAGCAAGTGGATAGGTTATAAAGGTACTTAAGTAATAGGTATAGGGAAACCACAAGGATAATGCAGTACCCTGATGTTACTTACTTCTCTTACAAAGATGAGAATTCAGAAGGAAGAAATAGTCACTGGGACCTCGAGACAAAGAGGCTGTATGGAAAGCCTGTCCCTCACCCCTTCCACCTTTCCATTCTCTCCTCACCCCACTGCCTAGAGGGGTAACTGGCAGCTGAGCAATGAGGCCAGCCTGAGATGACCCAGCAGGGAGGAAATTAGGAGAGTAAACTCTGTTCTCCTATCAGTGTTTCCCACTGGTCAAATCTAAAAAGAAGCTATAGAGCAAGGGGTTCTATTTGGAGAGTTCATGTAAATCAGCTTCCCAAAGGACAGAGCAGGTGGAAAAGAGTGAAGAGTGGATTTAGGGGAGCAAACAGAAGTTTTCCATAAAACCCATCACATAAAATAAGTAAAAAATAGAATTGTGCTCTGTGGTTCAAGGTCTTTGGTGGCAGGGAAATCTATAAAACAGAGTAAGTCTTGGCTAAATTTTTTTTAAAAATCTATAAAGTTATAAAAAAAAATAATAATTGCTCACTGCTGAGTTCAATTTAAGCCTGTTTTTTATTAAAGGAATGGCATCAAGAGCAAACTTATAATGCACCCAAGATATTAATTGGAAAGCAGTTTTAACCAAGAATGAGGGCAGAGAAATAATGGCAGCACATTTAGCACAGTGGGTAGCTCTGCTTTGTCAGATAAGAATGGCCCCCAGACTGGGAGTGATGCGTTTCAATTCCAATTTAACAGTCATGGCACCCTGGAGGAGGAGTGGAAAAATGCCAGCTAACATTTTTAATTTTGCCCTCTGGAGTCAGTATTTCTTTTCTTTCAACTCAACCCTTTGCTCTACTCAACATACAGACTCAAAATGTTCTTACCAACTCAAATCTTATCACTTTCTCAGCTGTGACACCAGGTGAGCTTCCACTGACCTTAGAATGTTCCTTACTTTAAATCCTAGGCGCTCCTTTGATCTTCCTCATCTACCACCCATATTCTGGGTGCCCAGCATGAGTCAGAGTGACTGGCATGGACTGAATAGTGAATGGATAGAAATACTCAATAAATGCATAAATATCTAAATAAAAAAATTAGTTAGAATGAACATATCTCCCTCCAGGTAAAATTAGACAGAGGGCAGATATGAAAGAAAGACAGGAGCCAGCCCTACGTTTTGAGAACGTATCTAATGTACAATTTAAAACCTATATTTTTCAAGGATGGTTTTTAAAATGTATTACTTATATTTTCCAAGTGTACTAAAATACCTGAGGACAGTTTAGATAGAAAGAAGTGGAGAAAGAATGTGAGGGACCAGAGCATGTGTAGAAGCTGAGTTTAGAGAGCCCACAACTATTACTTTACAGTGGTCGAATTCTCACTTCTCATGTTCTCATCTGTGGTCCAGCAAGATGCTAAGGTTCACCAAGGTAGAGAACCCCTTTCATGCTTCTTGCTTATCCCCCTGCAGAGCCATCTCATAGGTGATATTCCATGGAACTGATGAAAAGCAGTGGCCAACATTCTTTGCCATTTTATCCGATAGTGGCATATTCAACTAAACAGAAATTTCTCTGAGGCTATTTGAAAGCACTTGAAAAAGCAAGCTGTTAGGAAGGATTAATGACAAATATTCAAGTCTCCCCTGAATGTTATTTCTTAAGAGTGTAAAGGGGTAATTTGTGGATAAAACTAAGGTTAAACCATTGGACAAAGGAATCAGTGAAAGGCAATTTAGAGAAGTTTCTAGCCAATTTTCATATGCCTGAATAATTTGTGAGGCTTTTTTCTTATTATAAGGACTTCCAACCTATATAAAAACCAAAGGTTTAGATCTGAGGGGAAACGATTCTACCACGAGGTTTACCCTGCCAGCTAAGCAACCTGAGGCAACTACAGATTTATATTTCAACTATTAACTCTGCATACATAATTTTATTAACAAGTGGTTTCAAATTGCCCCATTGTTTCATAGAATTTTTTATAGCTTCTTACATTTTTAATAAAACAGTATCTTTAAAATGCCTGCCATATCTCATGGACTACTATATCTTTTTTTTTTTTTTTTTTTTTTTTTTTTTTTTTTTTTTTTTTTTTGCTTCTCACCTGTGCCTACTTTGAAGGAGAAAAAGTTCTGGATATTTTTGATTATTTGTTTTGCTTTCCTTGCTTGTGTTTTCTCTTTGGAACAGGTTGCTTTGTTTAGTGTACACAGAACTGCTAGCTACTGTTCTTATCAGATACCTAGGGGATATAGAATCTGGAGTAGGCATGAAACATGTCAAGTCAGAATTGGTATGATGTTGGGTTGGTTAGCGTTTTGTTTACTCTTGACCTTTTAAGACTATTTCCCCTAGGAGTTATGGTCTCCTGCTTCTTATGGTCTAGGCAAAGCACCAATTCATTCCTTGTCCTCAGCTTCCACTTAGTCTGCTGGCTCACCAGTCAACAAAGGCAGAGACTAGCCATAACTTCTTACTTGTGAGGACATAGAAGAGTTTAGGGTAACAACTTTTCTTAGTAAAATTGAAAATTTTCTCTAAATAGAAAAAATGGAAATGTAAAATTTTATGTAAAAGAGAAAACATATAAGCTATGCATTTACAAATCAAGGATGGATGGACTATGTTTTCAGTAGAGATAATTCAGTTAGAGATGCCTTGGGCTATTAAAACCTTGAAAGCGCTTTAGGGAATCTACCCCTTTCCCACAGTAAAAGTCAAACATGAACTATGTCTGATTAGAATCAACTTATTTTGACAATGATTTAACTATTTCTTTGGGACTTAATTTCAACATTTACCTACCATTCCTGTCACCATCCATTAGTCTTTTCGACCAACATTTTCTCACACTTGGTTTCATTCAGTTTACCCTATTTGTTTTCTTACAGTGAGTGAAAACATTTAAAAATTGGGGAAGAAGATAAGATTTTCATTGGAAATACTTCTCTTAATTTGGGTTGTATTCATCTCACACACAGAGACTTCCTACATGAAATGCCCAAACCGCTACCATTCCCACCACTTACACACACACACACACACACACACACACACACACACACACACACACACACACACCCCGTAACATATGCAGGGTCTAAGACAAGAATAGAAACAGAAACCCACATACTTTACATACAAATATTTAAAAGTTGTATGTCAAACTAATAAAATATTTAGTAACCATTTTATATTCTCCTACCATAAAAAAAAAAAATATATATATATATATATATATATATATATATATATATATATATATATGTTTTCATAATGATCAGGAAGACCAAGTTTGGACTGAGACTTTGTCAATACCTTGAAGTTTCACAAGAGAATGATAACCAGTGGAGGCAGAGCCTCCTGGCCCCTGATAAACAGCTGTCCCCTCTTACTTCTCCCTATTTCCCCTGACTGTTACTGCTTGTGTGGTTCTGAACTGTCAGAAAGCTCATGTTCCTGTTTGTGATTCCACTCAGCCTGCATGTTCGATCCATCACTCCCCTTACAAGAGGTGGCCTCTTGATCACTCCTTGAGCCCAGGAATGCACACACTAGTATGAAGGCACAGCAGCAGGAGAAGGGAACCAGGGAAGAGTCAGGCACAGGGCCTGGAGTGAGCCAAAGCCCCTTTGGAAAGGACATTCCAGGATCCCAAGATCTGTAGAGTTTTCTAAGAGTAAGGTGTGGGAACTTCTGATGTGTTCCTGGTGGACCTGAGAATTCCTCTTTATGACCCTGCTGGAGGACGGCCAGGGCAGGCTCTCTGAAGCATGGAGTCCAGGAAATGGCTCAGATTTCTCATGTCTAAAGGCAGATGTACAGACTATTATTTAACCTGGAAATTTAAGCTAGATAACGTATTTTTTCCCCCTCGTATGTAAAGGCCTGGACCCCACATATTACAAAGCTAGACTGGCTTTTCCTAACACTTGAGATATGACATAGGTTTCCCTACCTTCAACATGCAAGAACACCACAGTGGCCCTTTCTATTGAACTCCATCAGAACAAGCTACTAAATAGGCAAAATATCAGGGGAACATGACTTCTGGTAATCTGTGACTATATGCATGACACATATATGTGCCAAACAGTCTGCATCCCTCAGGCTGAACTAGAATTCAGAGAATCTGGTCCATGCTTGGACCTGGCTCACATTCCAACAGGTTTTCCCAATTCTAGTCCTATCATATTTGCTTAAAAATAAAACCTATTGAGCAAAAGCATCTATTTTAAGCATCCACAGATTCTATCCTCACTCTAATTCTCATTCTTATTCCCATAAAGACTTTCAAAGTCAGAAGATTAAAGTAGATGTGTTATTTACATTTATTCATAAACTCATTTACTCAAGATGCATTTTTTTAAAAACATATATTCAGAGGATTCTATATTCTGGGCCTACTGTTTGTATTGTAATAGATCAAACATCTGATTTCCTCTAGGCTTCAGGTTTAATAATCCCAATTCACAGATTATTTGTAAAAATTCAAAGACAGGTATGTAGTACTTTCAGATATTTTCAACAAAATCCATGTCTTCTTAAAAAGAAGCCCAAGGAAACAAGGGAAAATCCAGAATCTTGGGCTTGAGAATCTCCCTCCTGAAAGGTCCACAGAGAGCCTAGAGATGTTTCTCATCCTCCCTTATTAGATTAAAATCTTTAAAAAAAAAGAGAAACAGCAGCACTACTTTCTCAGACTTATCCAAAGATCTACTGCCATTTCTGATTTCTAGTGGCCTTTGAAATGCAATGCTGGACTTAGGCAAAGACTTTTTGGAAAATTGATGAAGTTAAAAGACATAAATAGTGTGTTTCTTTTGCCTTCATTTTTATTGTATTCCTGTTATTCTTTGTGGTTCTTTCCCCAACAATTCATGACCCATCAATCTTTCTACTGGTTCTTGTGGCAAAACATTTTTAAAAAGCTCTTTTATCAGTCATCTATGCCCTAGTATTAATTAAATTAATTTATTGTATTTATTCATTAATTATTGAATGTTTTAACACACTGGCAACATTACAAGATTCAGGAGATATAAAAATTATTGTTCTAGTAACTAACTTAAGAACCTTGGGGCCCCCACACCCCAAGCCAGTCATGACAGAGAAGGCAGGTGGGATGGGATTGCCAGCACAAGCTGGTCCCTGCTGCCAGGAGAGACTCAAGAGCCTCGGGGCCCCCACACCTAGAGCCAGCCACACTGGAAGAAGGCACACGGGGCAGGACCTCCAGCCCAGGCTTGTCCCTGCTGCCAGGAGAGACTTAAAAACCTCTGGGCCCCCATGCCCCAAGCCAGCTGTCCCAGAACAGGAAGGTGCTATGGAACCCCCAGCCCAGGCTAGTTCCTGCTGCCCAGAATTGGCAGTCCTTTCAGGTTCCAAGACAGATATCAGGGTGAAATAAGTGCACTGTGATACCCCCTGTCACAATGACAAAACACAAAAGGAAAGATACCAGAAATATGAAAAATCAAGAAAGTACATCACCACCAAAAGAAAATAATAACTCTCAAGCATTAGATCCTATAAAACAGGAAGTCTTTGAAATGACTGACAAAGAATTTAGAGTAACAATTCTAAGGAAACTAAATGAGATACAAGAAAACTAAGTTAGATAACACAATGAAATAAGGAAAAATATACAGGATCTGAAAGAAGAAATGTACAAAGAAATCATTGCCTTGAGAAATAATGTAGCAGAGCTTGTGGAGCTGAAGGATTCATTCAATGAAACAAAAAGCACAACAGAGAGTTTAACCAGCAGACTAGAACAAGCAGTAGAGAGAATTTCTTACCTTGAAGACAGCCTGTTTGAATTAATACAGGCAGATCAGAAAAAATAAAAAAGAATTTAAAAAAATTGAAGAAAATCTCAGAGAGACAATAGACAACCTAAAGGGCAAAAATATCCAAATCATTAGTATTCCAGAAGGGGAGGAAAAAGGAAATGACATTGAAAACAAATTCAATGAAATAATAGCAGAAAACTTCCCAGGTATAGGGAAAGTCACAGATCTCTAGATTCAGGAAGCCCAAAGATCCCCAAACACATTCAACCCAAAAAGATCTTCTCTAAGATATGTGATAATCAAACTGGCAAACTCAAAGACAAAGAGAGAATCTTAAAGTTGCAAGGAAGAAGTGGTAAGTCACCTATAAGGGAGCCTCAATCAGAATAATATCAGACTTTCCATCAGAAACCCTGAAAGCCAGAAAAGAACAAGATGATACATTCAAAATACTAAAGGACAAAAATTGCCAGCCAAGAATACCCAGCAAGGCTATCCTTCTGAAATGAAGGAGAAATAGTACATTTCTCAGACAAACAAAAACTGTGGGAGTTCACTACCACATGACCAGCCCTATAAGAAATTCTCAAGGAAGTACTGGGTTTGATACCACAAAAACAATCATCACTGCCATGAATACTCAAGAAAGAACAATACCTACTAGCAAAACAAAATGCTAACAAAAGAGAAAAAAAAAAGTTTATCTATCACACCAAGAAAGCATCAAATACAGAAGACAAAGAGAAAATTAGAAAGAAAGGAACAAAAGGTACTTTAGACATCTAAACAAAAATCAGTAAAATGCTAGGAGTAAATCAACACCTTTCAATAATAACTCTAAATATAAAGGGAATAAATTCCCCATTCAAAAGACACAGATGGACTGACTGGATTCAAAAGATGGACCCAACAATATGCTGTTTTCAAGAGACTCACTTGACCTGTAAAGACACACATAGACTAATACTGAAAGGATGGAAAAAGATATAGCATGCAAATAGAAATGAAAAATGAGCTGGAGTAGCTATTCTTATGTTGGATAAAATAAACTTTAAAGCAAAAACCATAAAAAGAGATAAAGAAGATCACTGTATAATGATAAAAGGATCTATCCATCAAGAAGACATAACAATCATAAATATATGCAACCAATGTCGGAGCAGCCAGATTTATAAAGCAAGCACTATTAGATCTAAAGAATGAGAGAGACACTAACACCATAATAGTGGAGGACCTGAATACCCTACTTTCATCATTGAACAGATCATCTAGGCAAAAAATCATTAACGAAATGCAAGATATAAACCAACTGGACTTGGCAGATATCTACAGAACATTCCATCCAACAACTTCAGAATATCCATTCTTCTCATCAGCACTTGGAACATTCTCCTGGATAGACCACATGTTAGGTCACAAAGCAAGTCTCAATAAATTCAAAAAAATTGGAATAATTCCATATATATATTTTTTCTGATCACAGTGGATTAAAATTAGAAATCAATAATAAATGAAACTCTAGAAACTATACAAACACATGGAAATTAAAGAGCATTCTACTTAAATACATGTAGGTCCAAGAAGAAATTAAATACGAAATAAAAAAATTTCTTGAAAATAACAACACATCATACCAAATCCTGCGGGGTACTGCAAAAGCAGTATTAAGGGGGAAATTTATCACATTAAATGCTTACTTCAGAAGAACGGAAAGATGACAAGTAAACAACCTAACACTTCACCTTAAAGATCTAGAAAAACAGTCCAAACCCAAAGTTAGTAGATGGAAAGAGATAATTAAGATCAGTGCAGAACTAAATGAAATAGAAACCTGAAAAACAATATAAAAGATCAATGAAACAAAATGTTGGTTCTTTGAAAAGATAAATAAAATTGACAAATCTTTAGCAAGTTTAACTAAGAAAAGAGAAGAGAAGACCCAAATAACAAAAATTAGAAATGAAAAAGGTAATATTACGACTGACACCTCAGAAAAACAAAGAATCATTAGAGACTACTATAAAAAACTATATGCCAACAAATTTGAAATTCTGGAGGAAATGGATAAATTTCTGGACACATACAAACTACCAAAACTGAGGCAAGAAGATATGGAAAATCTGAATAGACCAATAACAATAAAAGAGATTAAAGTTGTTATCAGAAGGCTCCCAACAAAGAAAAGCTGAGGACCAGATGGGTTCACTGCAGAGTTCTACCAAACCTTCAGAGATGAACTGAAACCAATTCTCTACAAACTGTTCCAAAAGATTGAAACAGAGGCCATTCTAACAAACTCATTCTATGAGGCAAACATCACCCTGATACCAAAACCAGACAAAAATACATCAAAAATAGAAAACTATAGGCCAATATCTTTGATGAATCTAGATGCAAGAATCCTCCATAAAATACTAGCTAACAGAATACAGCAACATATACACAAAATTATACATCATGATCAAGTGGGATTCATCCCAAGGATGCAAGGTTGGTTCAACATATGCAAATCAATAAATGTGACACACCATGTCAATAAAAGAAAAGACAAAGACCATATGATCATCTCTATAGATGCTGAAAAAGTATTTGACAAAATTCAACATTCTTTCATAATAAAGACTGTCTACAAGTTAGCCATAGACAGAAAATATCTCAACATAATTAAAGCCATGTATAATAAGCCCATAGCCAGTATCATCCCAAACAGGAACTAGACAAGGATGCCCACTCTCACCACTCCTATTTAACAAAGTGTTAGAAGTACTAGCCAGAGCAATCAGAGAAGAGAAGGAAATAAAGAGTATCCAGATTGAAAAGGATGAAGTCAAACTGTCCCTGTTTGTGGATGACATGATCCTGTGTATTGAACAGCCTAAAGCCTCTATAAAAACAAACAAACGAACAAAAAAAAACCTCCTAGAGTTGATAAATTATTTCAGCAATGTTGCAGGATACAAAATCAACACACAAAAATCAGTAGCATTTCTATACTCCAACAGTGAAAATGCAGAAAAAGAAATCAAGAAAGCTAGCCCATTTGCAATAGCCACCAAAAAATAAAGTACTTAGTAATAAAACTAACCAAGAACGTGAAAAATCTCTATGAAGAGAACTATAAACCGCTGTTGAGAGAAATTAAGGAGAACACAAGAAGATGGAAAGATATTCCATGCTCTTGGATTGGAAGATTAACATTGTGAAAATGTCCATATTACCCAGAGCGATCTACAAATTCAATTCAATCCCCATCAAAATTCCAATAGCATTTTTCTCAGAGATGGAAAAAGCTATCCAGACACTTATATGGAATAACAAAAGACCATGCATAGCCAAAGAAATCCTGAGCAAAATAATAAAGCTGGTGGCATAACACTAATTGACTTTAAACTATGCTACAAAGCTATAATAACCAAAACAGAATGGTACTGGCATAAGAACAGACACACAGATCAATGGAATAGAATAGAGAACCCAGAAATTAACCCGTATGCCTACAGCCATCTGATCTTTGACAAAGGCAGCAAGTCCACATACTGGGGAAGAAACTGCCTTTTCAACAAATGATGCTGGGAAAACTGGATACTCATATGTAGAGAATGAAACTAGACCTGTACCTCTCATCCTATACCAAAATCGACTCAAAATGGACTAAAAAGTTAAATATACATCCTAAAACAATAAAACTCCTTAAAGGAAACATGGGGAAAACACTCCAGGAAGTAGGAGTGGATACAGACTTTACAAATAGAACCCCAAATGCACAGGCAACAAAAGGAAAAATATACAAATGAGATTACTTCAAACTAAAAAGCTTCTGCACAGCAAAAGAAACAATCAACAGAGTAAGTAGAAAACCAACAAAGTGGGAGAAAATATTTACAAAATATACATCTGACAAAGGATTAATATCCAGAATATACAAGGAACTCAACTTTATGGCAACCCCCCCAAAAAAAAACACACAAATAACCCGATTAAAAAATGGACAAAGGAGCTGAATAGGCATTTCTCAAAGGAAAATATACGAATGGCCAACAGACACATCAAAAAATGCTCAACTTCATTCAGCATCTGGGAAATGCAAATCAAGACCACTTTGAGATACCATCTCACTCCAGTTAGGATGGCTAATATCCAAAAGACTGAGAATGTTAAGTGCTGGAGAGGTTGCAGAGAAAAAGGAACTCTCGTACACTGCTGGTGAGGCTGCAAAATGGTGTAGCCTTTATGAAAAATGGTATGGAGGTTCCTCAAACAATTGCAGATAGATCTACCATATGACCCAGCTATTCCACTGCTGGCAATATACCCAGAGGAACGGAAATCATCATGCTGAATAGATACCTGTACTCCAATGTTTACTGCAGGATTATTTACAATAGCCAAGAGTTGGAACCAGCCCAAATGTCCATCATCCGATGAGTGGATAAGGAAACTGTGGTATATCTACACAATGTAGTACTACTCTGCTATAAAAAAAGAATGAAATACTACCATTCACAACAACATGGATGGACTTAGAGAAAATTATATTAAGTGAAAGAAGTCAGGCATAGAAAGAGAAATACCACAAGTTCTCACTTATTTGTCAGAGCCAAACATAAATAAATAAATAAATATACACACAAGCTAATAAAGATGGGGGTGAGAAGACACAACAATCACAAAAATTGCTTGAACTTTTTAAGTCAAGTGAACAGATATGATGTTGGGGGGAGGGGAAGGGGTGGAGAGGAACGGGTAAAAGGGTAAGAAAATCAACTACAATGTATATTGAGAAGCATTTTTTTTTTAATGAAAGCTCTTTTACCAGTCATCTATGGCCTATTACTAATTAAATTAATTTTTTTTGTATTTATTCATCAATCATTGAATATTTTAACACACTAGCAACATTACAAGATTCAGGAGATATGAAAATTAATGTTCTAGTAACTGAGGCATTTGTAGATTAACTGTGAATTGGGAAGATTCCAGAACCAAAACCATGTGCCACACTACAGTCTGCAGAAACATGACTGGACCATCACCTTGTTTTCATTAGAATAACTTTACTATTCCAGGAGACTGTCGGCAGAAAGATAAAAGTTCCAAATAACTTTATTGCTTACTCATGAATCTTCCAAAAAACTCATCAACACTTCAAACAGAAAGCATTAACTGACAGTTTACAGCCTGATATTTTTTTAACCTTCTTGCTTCAAATATCCTCCAATCCTAAACTATTATATTATGATCCTTATCCAATTCTAATCAATTATGCACTTTTAAACCAGACATTGAAGTCTCAATAAATATTGTGACTTTGCCTCTTTCCCTTTTTGGGGTTGTGGTCTCTCTTATCTTGATAAGTGACAAAATCAGATTTCTTTTAGCAGCAAGTAGTTCTGGTAATATTTGGGAGGCTGGTATTCGACAGATTATTTGAGTTCCTATTTTGGATACCTGTGCTATTGAAGTGTTCGAGAACCCATTTCTCTCTATTGTTTAGTGTGACCTATATTCCGGGAAACATCATTCATTTACATTAAATATGTTGGGATTTTCTCCTCAATTCATTTTGGTAAATGTGTCTGACTCTCTTGCTTATGTGTCACATCTAATGATTGTATCACCATGTACTGGATTTTCATCCCCTCAAGCTATTGAGATTGGTCACAGATGGACAAAAATACCAGCTTCTCATAAGTCATCATTATTTTATTTGTGAAAGGAGAAAGGAATGAATCCTGAGCCAGCCTTTCATTCAAATGGGTGTGAAGAGATCACAGAATACAAGAAGCACTCTACCTCCCTATTTAAATATCTACCACTTCACCCCAGGCTACAGGAATAAACTACTGTGCCTGTCACAATTAGATTTGAATACTTATTTATTTATTTATTTTTGATTTTATTTTTTAAAATTTTTATTGATTATGTGTATTCATGGGCCACTGAGCTGACTGTCAGCACCTGTGCCCAAGATGTGGTAAGAATCTTTAATATTAAAGAGTGTTGTCCTAAAAAAGACACGTATCATTGTAATGGCTGTCATCTAGAAGTTGAAGGAATCAATTAGAGATTTGCCAGCTGACAGGAACAGGAGACTAGACATTTAAAGGAAAAAACATAATAAGTGGACAAGGAGTAGGAGAAGGAATAATTTGAAGGCTTGGAGAAGAGCCTGAGAGCCATGAATAGAAATGATTTGGAAATGGCTTCGTGTACACTTGCATCTTCACGATTTCCTCAACGTTACTGTGTAAACTTTTTAATATAATGATAATGCATTCTTTTCACTATAGATGAACCTGATTTGGGGAAATAACTGTAAAAAAAAATAATTAGTCCCGAGTAAAATAAAGGGCCATATTAGATAATGTAATTCTGGATCCAAAACATAAGATAGAGAAAATGAATCATATTATTTTACTGTTGTTACTGTTTATTGCCTCTGCACTTGCCCTGAAGACAAGTACCACAGGCATAAGCGTAAACCTCCAAATGTGACTTCTATGAAGGGTACACTTATTCAGGATATGGAATTCTGTTCACTTGTTTAAAATCAGCTTGAGTTATATAATTCAATTCCATATTAAAAAGGAATTCAATTAGCTGGAACTTTTTTAAAAATCAAATTCACCCCTGCTTATCAGGAGAGTCTCGCACTAGTGGGGTTGATACTTTTTATTTGGAAAGTTATATTCTCTCAATGAGGTTATTTACTGATGTTTAAGACAGGTTTCTGATGGTTCTGTTTATAAATTGTTTGGGACATTCTCTGGGATCTAGTTGTCTTCCAGCTAGAATATTCTCCACAAGTACTTGCACAGAGAATCTCAATTTATCTGAGGCCTGGAAAACTTGAGATATCACACATGAGCTCCTGTACAAAGCTTTGTAGAGCTTACAGTATCCTTATTTCACCTTCATAAGTAACAGTTTAGCCATATATACCCAACTACATTAAAATTAGTTTTTCTCTCGATATTTTGAACACATCACTAGATCTAATTCTTAGTTATTATGTTACTAGGTAGAAGTTTCTCATCAATTTGGTACTTGTTCCTTATAGATTGCCTACTTATTTATTCTGGAAACTTAAAATTCTCTCTTTATCTTTGATATTTTAAAATTTCAATCAAATATTTCTACATTAAAGTTTATTTTTTAAAAATCTCTCCTGATTGATAATACTGAATACTTTTCATCTATTCTTAAAAATCATTCTTTAATTCTTAAAAAGTATTAGTCATTTTTTCTTCATATATTTTCTCCTCTTCATCAAATTAATTTTCCTCTGTCCTTTTGTGAAACGTATTTTAAAAGTATTGACATTTTCATTTCTATCTTCTATATCTTTTAATTTTTTCTTCTGTATTTTGTTTTTATACATTCTTCATATCTCAAATAATTCCTTGATATGCTATAAAAATTAATTTATTTCCCACCTTTATACATAATACTATTCAATTCAACTGTTGAGTTCTTCAGTTTTACTAAAACTTCTCAAGCAAAATATTGAATTTATCTCTTTAAGAATATTTGTTATGCTAATTAAAAATGGTTTATTCTTCATTCAGTATGAGTTGTTCCACTTTGTTGTTGTTGTTGTTGTTGTTGTTGTCATTGTTGTTGTTTTTTAATAATAGTTCTACTTGTGCATTTGATATGTTTGCTGGTTGGTTTTCTCTTAGCTCACATTCCTCTGGAATATCTGGGACTTTGCTAATATGCATGAGGAAAAGTAATTAAATCCCAGGACATATCTTGAATCTTTTAGTTGGTTTAGGGAAGGTATCTGTGGAGGGAAAGGTTCTTCAGGGTAAAGATCCTCTGCTGTTACAATTTGAGCTCAACTAAATTTTATTTGTATACGTTCCCTCACAGGTGACTCTGTCCTTCAGAGAATTCTTACCCTCTGCCCCAAGCACTAAAATTTTCCAAGAATTGCTCCCTGTTTATTGTTATCCATTGCTTAGTGATATGTGGGTAAGGGTAGGTGTGCTCAAGGGTTTAGTGGCTCTTCTTGCACATTTTGTCTTCTTCTAATCCCAGACTGAAGCTACCTCTCTGCCAACATTACGCCCACCATCCTTAGTTGGCCCTAAGAGATGCTGCCACTCTCTGCTTCTGGTTCCTAGTGATTCAAAAGCTGGCACTGGAACTTCCAGGCAATGTGGGAGAAAGAAAAACACAAAACTAAGGGCTTTTCTCTAGTCTGTCCACATGTCACATCTGGCCCTCCTTTATTTTAGGCTGCTATATCCCCAACACCAGGATGTAGCAATCTATTCTTTTCAGGGGATCATACCATATTTTTTCCTTCATAAAGTCAGCTATGCCTACCAGATCCAAGGGGATTATTGACACAATCATTTAATAAGTAGTGAGGACTGGTGGGGAAGGGAAAATATTGTACAGTTTCCAGTATTTTTTTTGTCTGTTCTCTAGATATTATTCCACCTTACTCTGAGCTTTCTGTTAGAGCACAGATCAATCATGAATGTTTATCAGTTTGAGGGCCATGTATCGTCTGTCTTTAGGAGATTTTAATGTGCTTGGGTACCCAAGCAACATCATTACCAATGGTTTAATGGTATATAAATAACCAGAACTCTGAGCCTAGTGGAATGACGAGATTGCAGAAGGTTAGAGGAACGGGTAATTGCTGTGAACTAGGGTGATACAAAGAGGCACAATAATGTAAGAATAATATATACATATATAATATACATAAGCAATTTATATATAATCCTTTTAAGAGCTCTTTGATGTAGGTATTATTAATCTCTGTCGATGAACCTAAGTTCCAGAAAGCATAACACAGTTTGTTGAAATCACACAGGTAGCAAGTGAATTCAAGCATATGACTCCAAAGCCATTGCTCTTTAGAACTTGTCAGAGTCTTTATTGTGAAAGAAGTTCATCTTAACAGTTTGTATACATGAGCAGGTACAGTTGGCATTTACAGACATAAATTACAGGCCCTTAATACTATGTCAATTTAAATTGATGCATGCATTGAAAGTGGAGGACTCCCAACACTGCAGTGATGACCACTGTCTCTTGTATGTACTGACCAATGGCCCCTTTACACTGGGGTATAGATGATCAAGGCTGGCCACTGTAGTAAGACACAGCAGGGCAGTAGTGGTCCTTCTCAAAGAATAAAAGTTACTCTATCTCCAAATAAACTGAGCATTTAGAAAGTGAATTTAAGAAGATGAAAGTGTTTTATACAAAATAATCGACACAGGTAGGGAAACACAGCTCTGGATTTTATTTTCAGTATTGTCAGAGAATTCCAGTATTATAAAGTTTCATAAGCAATGTCAATGGGAACGTCAAAAGTCTAGTCTGCTCGTCTGATTGCAGCAAGCATCCTGCTGTGGTTGTGGAATGAGAATGCCTGAATTTCCAGCAGAAGAGCTCATAATGGAGCATGCATTTATGGCTTCACATGAAAAGTAATGTATGGTGCAAAAGATAACGAAGAAGAGTACAATACGATCTGCACGCATTCCTGGGTTTATAGCTAATCAAGTAGAGTATTGAAATCTGAGCACACTTAATTAAATGTCTCATTTGGAGTAGTGTGATGAATAAGGGTCATGAAATGGTTAGTGCTGAGAAGTGAAAGTCAGATGCTCTAGATGCCATTCCAAGCACTCTCTTCGATTCACTGTTGAGATTGAGAAGACGTGCATTCAACCTTCTCCTCACTCACACCCTGCCTTGGTCTTGCAACATAAACTCTGAGTTACTACCATGCCTTGTCAAACTCAACCCGCACCTAGGAAAACATAACTGAGCCTCGTGGTTATAAAGAGAAAAAAGAGGAACTGAGTCACTCAATTCATCGGGAGGTGTGGAATGCCCTGTTTCCATTTTCCAAAGTTGTTATCTATTTGTGATAAGAGTTTTCTAAATGTGTCTTTCTTCAAAAGGCAAATCATATGTTTTTAAAGCTTATTTGCTAAAGAAATGGGAAGTCACTGTTCATAACTGTTGTTTCCGTCTGTAAAGAATTATCAGGGGAGCTGCAGAAATTCATCCTGCAGAGGATCACTGGTGTCATTCTTTTAAATAAGTCTACAAAGGCAAATAGTCTATTTTGAATATTTAAAATCAGATGTAAAGACTTATAGAAGACTAAGCAAACACATGATTCTCAATTAGTCTCGTCTAAGTATTAGAAAACATTTTTATTAAACCTGAAAGATTCATTTATTCAAGGTCTTCTGTCTTATAGAAATTGTGCTGGTTCCTGTTCTTGAAGAATTGCTCACCAAATTTAGAAGTTAACATATTCACATGAAAAGATTCAATAGTAGGAAATATGTTTCATAAGGAGGGCATTCAGTAATCAGACTTGGAATCTAAACTATGCAATGAAAAATTACTTAGTACTTCACTTTGTGCAGGACAGAGAAGTAGCTGTTGTGGGTGATATAAAGGAATTTGGAACTGAAAATCTAGGTTTTCCCTGTTTCTCATTGCCACAAGTGCACTTTCTTAGCTATTATGTAAATATCCAAATTGTTCTAAGTGCTATTAGAAATAAAATCCTTATGCTTATAAAGACAAAGAATAAACCCTTTCTCTTGTAAAGCATTTGACAATTTTCAAAGCATTTTTATATTCATGATCTCACTTCATATTCACAGCAGACCTATAAAATAAGTAGGGCAGGTGTTACTACGTACGTATATTTTCCACCTTAGAAACAGGTGTAAAGAGATTACAACTTTCCCAAAGACACAGCTAATAAGTACTGGAAAAGAAACTAGAACAAACATATTCTAACTTCCAATGTGGTGCTCTTTTTATAACAGTCCACAAAGGAGTCAGAATTATTTGACAGTAGGCAGGAGAGGAGAGGAAGAGAAGAGAAGGAAGAAGAGAGAAGAGAAGGTTTAGGGGCAGTTATCAGACAAAAGGTAATGATCAGCTTTCCTGGTTTGTAAATAGTCTTCATGCCAACCTGTACACCTTTGATTGCTATATTATTCTTGTTCTGGATCTGGTTATGTCCCATCACATATGTAAAAAGTTTTTAGATTATTTCTGACTCCCATAGGGGTCCTTTGAACTCGATTAGCACTTTCCTGTGAAATGGAAATAGTAATCCCTCCCCTGCTGGTCATTTTCCTTTATATTTTTTTCCAGTTGTTATTTTATGGTTTCATATCTCCATGATTAGATTATACGCTTCTTGCAGGCAAGTACCAGAAAAATAATCCATTCTATTCCTTCTTTAAAACCTTTAAAGGTATATCAATAGAGATGTACAGGAGAGAAATTAGCCTTTAAAGGCGATCCCACCAAGGCAAAATACAGTTGGATTTTATCCTGATCTGCTGCCTATGTTTTCTAATTGTGCTTATTTTGCTGATACAACAATCTAGAGCTATTCCGTCAAATGTGGTAGTCATTAGCCATTTGTGGCTAACCTTAAAATTTTAAAGCAGCTTTATTGAGGTATAATTGACATAACCTGCACATATTTAAAATGTACTCTTTGATAACTTTTGATATATATGTACATCTGTGGAATCATCACCATGATCAAGATAAAAAAACATATCCATTTCCCACAAAAGTTTCCTTGTGACCTCTGTAATCCATCCCTAACACTCCTCCTGGCTCAAATAAACACGGATCTGTTTTCTGTCACTATAGATTAGTTTGCATTTTGTAGAGTTTACTGTAAGTAGGATCATATAGTATGTTCTCCCTCTCTCTCTCTCTCTCTTTTTTTTTTTTTTAATCTGGCTTCTTTCAGCAAGCATAATTCTTTTGAGATTTTTTTCCTCATTTTTTCATGTATCAGTAGTTCGTTCCTTATTGTTGCTGGATTGTAGCCTCATTGTATGGGTGTACTATAGTCCATTTATCTAGTTGCCTCTTGGTGGACTATTGGATTGTTTCTAGTTTCTGGCTATTACAAATATGAACATTCTTTTATAAGCCTTTGTACAACCATGTGATTTCACTACTCTTAGGATGCCTCTTAGGATCCCCAGGTTTTACCACAAAAACTGAGGGTCAGATGAGTCCTGGGATTTTCCTGCTTTAGAGCCGCACTGTCCAGTAAGGCCAGGTGGGTAAATGACACCAGTTGTGCCTTGTTCACAGGGAGGAGAGAAAGGCTTCAACTCTTTCCCTTGGTGTGTTCTTTTATTGGACACCCCATCCTTCACTTTCAATTTGTAAGACATAGAGGATCAAGCATTGACTGTGGATGTGGAGACAGTGGATTGGGTATATGTGTAGGAGCAGAATGGCTGGATTATATGGTAGTTTTATGTTAAACATTTAAATAAACTCCAATATTTTCCCATTAGCATGGTGCTGGCTTTAAGGGTGAGATGGATATATTAAGATGACATTCATATTTTGCTATGTTATTGAAGATTTTTATGAAAATTTTTGATATCAAATGCTTTTTTAGTCTTGTGGAGATGTTCATTTTTTTTTTTTTCCTTAGACCATTAATAAGATAAATCATATTAAGAGATATACCAATACTAAACTATCTTCACATTCTTAGAGTAAACCTTCCTTAATAATTTTTTAAAAATGTTTTGCTGTTTTCTGCTTTTCAATATTGTACTTAAGATTTTGGCATAAATACACAAATAAGGTTGATGTGTGGAACTTTATAGTTCTAGTAGTTTAATATTAATATTGCAATTGTTTCCTAACAAGAAATTGATAGACTTCCTTTTTCCCTCTATGTTCTCGAACATTTTATGTAACACTAGTTTATCCATTCTATAAATGTGAAAACAATAAAAAAAACACTGCTTTTTTCCCCAAATTGTCTTGTTCATATTTGGAAAGTTGTCTTATAAGAATTTCTCCCTCTTCTAGGGTACTTTTGATGGAGAACTAAAAACACCTGCTTTCACATAATTTAATTAGCAATACTGAGAACCAAGACCATTTATGTCAATGTGACTTTGTTTATTATTGTTAAATTCTTGTTCAGGAAGATAAGGTTATAAATCAATGAATAACTTCATTATTAGCTTTAGGAAATTACTAAAAACCCATTTATCCAGTTTACTCACCTTGGCAAATAGCTCTTCTGGTAAACAATGGGTTGTCTCCCTAAGTGAGCAGCTTGCTTAATAACCAGCAGTTTATTTTATCAAAGCTTGTTTCAATATCTGTATCTTATTGTGTTCAACAATCCTCATATATTATGTCATCAACTTTACCAACTCCAACCAGTTACCAACCTTGATAGACCCATCTTAAACTACTTGATCCCATTCGCCAAAACCCTATATGTATCTGCCCTGACCCCATTCTAAGACTACCAAAATTGGGTCGACTTTGTGTTCTCCCCTACTGCAATTGTTTAATGGATTTAGCTTTGCTTAATCAGCAAGTTATTCTTGTGGTCTTTGAGAGAGTTGGCAATTGATATGGTAAATTATATTTTTTTAGAACATTCTACCTTTCATCCAAGCTTTTCAAATTCATTTTCATAGAGTTGGGCATACATTTTTATGGTATTTTTAACTAATCTCATTTTCTGTTTGTATTTTCCTCTTTATTTCTTCACTTGAAATTTTCCTCCTGGCTTCTTGAATGGGTTAACTACTGTTCTTATCTATTTATGGTATTATTATTAGTAGTAGTATTTCCTATTTCTGTTTATTTATTTATTTATTTTGCATAAAGCTTTTTTATGTGAATTCTAATTGTTGGCTATTAAAAACAACATCCTATTTACTTACGATAGTATTGGCTTGTATAAGTTTACCCACTATTTTGTTTTTATATTTTCATAATCATTCTGTTTTATATATATCTCACAAAAGTGTCATGGAGATGGGTTTGTTTCATGAACCGATTTGAAAATGTTTCGTTTAATGAGTTAAGTCCATTTATATTTATTGCAGACACATTTGATCTTGGTTCTGTCAGAATATTTTATGTTTCTTGCTTTCATAGTTTTTTGTTTTTATTTTGCTTTGTTCAAGGCATTTGTGATCTGTTCCCAATTTCAGGCATCAGGCATATGTCTATAAGTTATGTTCCTATTTTCTTCTTTTGCTCTTCTTTCCTTCTACACCAATTACATAGTGAATATTTTCTAGCTGCAGTTGGATATTTCAAATTTACAGGTAAACTATTTATGTCTGTTTGTTTCTAAGCATCTTACCAAATTCCTTAATTATTGCTAATGCAATTAAAAATAGAAATTTGTAATTAATCTCCTTTTCTATTTGGGGGTTGCTAATTTAGTTTTCTCATCTTTCTTCATTTTCTACATTCTATAAAGGAAATATCAATAATAATGATAATAGCAGCCATTTTGTCTTATTTCTGATTTTAATATAAACTTTTAGCATTTTACCATTTACAAATTATACAGTGTTATTCTTTAATAATTAGCCTTCACCACCACTTCTAGTTCTATTGTAATTTTATAAGCCAGTTTCTCAAGTGTTATTGGGTGACTTGTTGATGGCCTGTTAGCTCAGTTGTTAGGAGCATGGTGTTGTTAACACCAAGGTCAAGGGTTTGGATCCCCATACTGGCCAGCTGCAAAAAAAAAAAAACAAAAACAAAAACAAAAAAACTGGCTCTCACACAATAAATAAATTATTAAGATGATCACAGACTTTTTATCCATTAATCATCTTGATAGGCTTGTAGACACAGACACACTGCTGTATTCCTGGAGTAAATCCTAACTTTTCGGAATATATTATTCTTTTTTACCTGTCTGAATTCTATTTGCCCCTTTTTAGTCAAAATTTTACATGTGTATTCCTAAGTAAGATTATTTATATTTTATTGGGAAAGATTATTTATATTTTATGTATATTACCTTTATGAAGTCTTGATATCCCAATTAATGTGGAATAATTTAAACAGCATTGGAATGATCTATTGTTTAGGGGTTAGATAGAATTTAGCTGTGAAACTTTGGTCGTAGAATAAGTTTTGTACAATATTAATTTTTTCATCTGTTTTCTGGTTTTACATTTCATTAACTGTCATCTTTAATTATCTTTTTTTATGTTTTTATGTCTTTTGATTTATGTTACTGCATGCTTTCAAAAAATTTAGAATAAATTTATTGATGACTTTTAAAATTATACATTTTCAGGTCATTTTACATATTTTCCATTGTTTCTGCAGACATTTTTAGGAATCTACGAAACACACATTTTTCCCTTAGGCCCATTTAACCCAATCAAGTAATCATAATTAATGTAAGTAAATTTTGGATCAAATTTACTTTACCTGTAACTGACTTTTACTTAGACGTGTAACAAAATTCTGGGCAATAAAATATGAATGGATGTCAACTGGGGAGATTTGGAGAAAGATTTCTTGTTCTTTCAAAGAGACAAGCTAAATGAAATGGTCTCTTTATCTAATGGATGCTGCCATATTCAAATATAATACCTGGAATGAAGCAGCTATCTTGCAAATGTAAAAGAGGACTGAGAACAAATCCAACAAATCAAGGATGGCATGGCCTATCGTGGAAGCAACACAGGGCCTTTGATGGTCTACCTGAGCAGGTGTAGTAACCCTTGATGTGTCCCATTTTAGGATGACTTGTTACAGAAGATTATTACTAAAACTATCTGAATGGGCTGTCTGACGACTTCATCTAAATAATCTTAGCATAGAATTGCTTATTTGCCTTTTCTTTTTTTTCTATTCTTTACAATTTTATTTTTTACTTTGGCCTCAAGAATTATTCAGATAGATAATCCTTAATTTGTAAGAAGTTAATATTTGAAGGGTATTTTATATTAAAAATTACATTGGATTATGATCAGAGATTATGGACTATAAAATTTCTTGTTCTGAAAGTGTTTTAATTTTATTTATAAACAGGATGTGAATGATTACTGTAAATATATTCTGAATATAAGGGAAAATGGATTTTTATTTTTGTAGAATGAAATGATGTACATATTATGTATCTGTGTATACTTACACATAAAATCTAGATTATTGGCTGCATTATTCTATGCTGTGTGCCCTCACTTATTTCTTATCTATTATATCTGTGCAATTCTCGAATGTGGTGCAATAAAATATTTTCCCGTAATTGCATTTTTATCAAGGTCAATGTGCATTTCTAATATTTTGCTTTATATATTTAGCTGCTATCTTCCTGATGCATGTAACTTTATGACTTTTATATCTTCTTCATAAATTGTTGCTTTTATTATTGTGTAATGTCCATCAGTATCCTCTTGAGTACTTTTCACCTTAAATCCCTTTTTATCTGGTATCAAGTCTAATACTTCTGTTATATTTCATTTGCATTTACCTACTGTTTTTTTTTCCATCTCTTAGTTTTCAAACTTTTTTATTACTTTGTTTTAAGTGTTCTTGCAAGCAATGTGTAGGCAAATGTTTATATTTCATTTAGTCTGAGACTTCTGTTTCCTTGCTGGTAGTATGGAAAGTGATACCACACTGTTTAATGTTGACTATTTGATTTACTTTGCTATGCCCTCTTTTTAATTTTTCTCATTTTAACTTTTTTGAGTTACTCTTCATCTTACTCTCTCCCTTGTTAAATCAGACATTTGACTGATTTATTGACTTTCCATTCCTGTAGATTTTCCTCCCTCTCTCTGCACATTTATGCAAATACATTTACTTACATTATATGTAACTAATGCTTTTTCTTTTGCCCTACCAGGGCCCTCATCCTCTACCTGCAAGTTTGGAAGGTTTTTATTTTCTCCCTCTTCCTTATATTTTATAACCCCTGGGTTTTCCTGAAGTATTTTAGTATTTTTATATAACTATATTATTACCATGTTTTTTCTTTGCAATATGTCTTGTCCATTTCACAAATCCACATTTAATAATTATAATGTATGTAATAATTCTCTCATAGTCAGTTTATATTTAATTAAATTAATTGCAAAGTTCTTTACACACAATTTCTCAATCATCCAATTCTTTCCCTTCATTGAGATTTCAGTTTCGATTCATCTGGTGTTTTTTATTTATTTATTTTGGTGGCTGGCTGGTATGAGGATCCAAACTCTTGATTTGGTGTTATAACACCACACTCTAAGCAACTGAGCTAACTGGCTAGCTCTCCGGTAGGTGAATAATGTCTTGGATGAGAATAGAATTCCAAGTTCAGAGTTCTTTTAATACATTAGGCTATAGATGGAAATGATTATCCCATTATCTTCTAACAATCAACAAATTTTTCATGTAAAGACACAGATAATAAAGAGTTTGGGCTTTGCAGGCCAATTTCTCTCTCTTAACTTTGGGGTTGTAGTTCAAAAGCCATCACAACAATATATAAATAAATAATAACTTTACTTACAAAAACGAGCAGCAGGTTAGATTTAGCCCATGGGCCAATGTTTGTCAACTCCTGATTTAGTACTTTTGCAAGTAATTTGTTCTTTTAACAAAATGGTTTTGAAAATTTTTTTCTTCATCATTTTATTGAGAGTATTTATAAGATATTCCAAGGCATGTTTCTTTTTCTTTACTACTTTGGAATGAAATGATATTTCAGACTGCACAGTCACATTTTTATTGAGTTTAGGAAAGTGATTTTCTGCTATTTAGATAAGGATTATCTCCACTTTCTTTTTTATTTTCCTCTCCTTTCATAATATAAACCCCTATTGCTGGCATTTTAGGGCTCCTGAATATCTGCCTTCCAAATATCTTTTCTTTTCCTCATGATTCCCATCTTTCTGTATTTTTTTCCCTGTATTTTCTTCTTTGTTTCATTTCTAGTTGATTTTCTATTAATGCTTTATTTTTACTGTTTGATGTGCAAGAAAATACCCATCTCTTAAATAGCATTTAAGCTTTCTGTTCTGGATGCTATAATTGTTTTTCTCTCTAGTTGCTGGTTGTTTTTGTGTTTATTTTCCTCAGTCAGAGTTTTATTAATCTCTAGACTCAAATTTACTGACTGGAGAGGAAATTTCATGATGGGAGGAGGTGCGGTAATCTTGGCCTCTGTTGAGAAGTTATTTTCCAGATTACAATTGGCCTTTTCCTAGTCAAGACAAACAATACCATGCATCTTCTAAGGGGGCATAGTTATATATGACCTAAACTCTTTCCAAAAATCAGAAAGTTCACATCCTCAAATGGCAGTCTTTCCTCCAGATTCCCACATGCCATATGTGACCATTCAGATCCCAGCAGAGTCTGAAGCTAGACTTCACTTCTGGACCCAGCCTGCTTCCAGAAGTTATCTGGGTACATGAGGTGATTGGTAGTTTCATTGTTGTTAGGAAGGA
Source organism: Cynocephalus volans (assembly GCF_027409185.1). Classification (NCBI taxonomy): domain Eukaryota; kingdom Metazoa; phylum Chordata; class Mammalia; order Dermoptera; family Cynocephalidae; genus Cynocephalus; species Cynocephalus volans. The sequence continues at coordinate 39,741,199 of NC_084472.1, forward strand.
AGGTGAATGTTGTGTCTAGTCCTCTAGGATCCCTGAGTCATAGCATTTAACCACACATAATACTGCCTTTTCTTTGAATTGATCATGGATCATTAAATTGGCTCTCGAGTAGAGAGCTAATTCATTTTCTGTGAGTCAGGATGTGCTTGTCTAGCTTTGCTTTCCATGCCATCTGATCTCAGCCCACGCTCTGTCTTTGGCTTGACACTTCTGAATAGTCACTGGCAGCCTAAAAGGATATTACTCCACTATGTGACCCATACTAGAGCAGCAGTCACCATAACTGTCAGATATTTGTATCTTCCACAATATCTACAAAAAGCTGTGTTAATAGGAGGAATTATTTAAATACTTATTGAATACATTCTTCTATTCTCTATGTATTTAGAGAGAGTATGTATGCATGTTTGTATGTGTATCTGTAGGTGTGTATATTTAAAATTTACCATCACATATTACAATCACATATTTATATATATGCACAAAACACATGTTAACATTTGATTTACTGATTATAAATATAATTTACTTTTAACATTAAAATTTAAAATTATTTAAAAATTAGTTTTCCAAATTGAAAAATTAGTTTTTGTTAGTTTGTTTTCCTCTTTTCTATAAAGGTAATGCTGGAAATAATATCTTTAAAAATATTTAACTGTTTGAGTGCTATGTGAATGCTATTCAGATATGAGCTATACAGTGTCTGTAATTTGAAACTTTATTGAGCCTTATGCTATAGAAGATGAACAATTCTTAAACATCTTCCATGGATGATTGAAAAAAATATGTATTCTTCATTGGTAAGATACACAGTTTGAGCCAGAATTATTGGATAAAACCATTTAAATAATCGATGTATTATTTTTATTTTTGCCATATTAATCTGTAACAAGTTAAGACTGTCATCTTAAATTATTCAATTTATTTTAATATTTCTGTCAGTTTTAATTTTAGATAGATATAAATATAGAAATAAGATATACTTCTCTTAAAAGATACTTTTCAGAAAAAGGTAAAATCATGACTTTCAAACAGATATAAAAATGAACACGTTAAAGGAGTTGCTTTATTTATCTGATATACAGAAAAAATAAAAAAGTTCTCAGAAGATTTTAACACCTAAGATAACAATTGGATGGTGGATGCCTGATAAACAATAGATGGCTACTCATTTCAAAGTGACAATAAAATATTAAAAAGTAAACCTAGAAGGTAGCATGATTATAAAGAAACAGTTTTTTTTTTAAGTGAGAAAACTTTGTTTTCTTAAATAATCAGAGATGTAGTAAAGTCAACATAAACCATGGAAGATTTTTTCTGCTAAGACAAAAAAAAAAAAAGTCTTTGTTTTCTAGGTAGATTTCACAGAAAGAAAAAAATGATAATAATCCTTTTCATATTGTAGGTGTGAACAACACGAAACAAGGAAATAAGCCCATCAAAATTTAGCACACTTTGTGAAGATTTTAACACATCATAGCTTTTCAAACTGAGGTACTGAAAACCAAGGTAAATAAAATTCATTTTCAAATTTTGTATGTTGCTATGCCCTTTTATATTCTGGAGCAAGTGGACACTTTACCTTAAAACCGACCTCAAGGTGTCCACAAGGTAAAAATTAATGTTATTTTTTACCAAATTGTTATTAGCATGCAATGCCTTCATTCATGTCATCTTCAGTGTGGTAAATATTAGTAACTACAAAAGTTCTTTCAGTCCTCTATAAAGTTAAGGAATGCAAAGAGGTTTGGATATTAAAAACAACCAAACATACACTCCTTTAGGACAAAATTACTTTTTTCCTTAAAAAACATAAGTACATACACAATTGTGTTTCTCTAAACTATATCGCAAAGAAAATTTTAATCAAAGTAACTTCCATGTTGAAGAGAAACACATGAACAACCATGAACAACCATGAACAACCACGAATATTGCACACTGGCATCCTGGCAGTCCAGCAGAGTTCACGAATGCACATAACACAACTTTCTGAGGTCATACTTTATACAGCTTCTCTAATTAGCAAAAACAAACATGTCACTAAGAGACCCAAGGTGTAGCTTTGCCATAGCAAATGTAAATAAGAAGCAAAAGCATACAAACAAAATTATTGCTTAGTAATCAATGTTTTAGTATTATATCTTAGTTAGAAATTATCTAGGTAGCTAGTGAATATCCATTAACCAAGTTACCTAAAGATTTTAGAAATTATGTTCAAGCTGGCATACTACAAAACATTACTATAGAATTAAATTTTAAAATTAAAATTAAAAGCAGAATAATCAATCAATTTGGTCAAGCACAAATATACATTTTTCATAATTTTAAACACTAAATGGAAGTAATGTTATTTTATTAGCAGACCTGTATAAGTTTAGGAAGAATATAATTAAATAGAATAAAAATATAAGATTGTATTACACTTAACACTGATAAATGGGAGAAAACACAACTTTTTATTAAATCAAAATTACTAAACCAGTTTAATTTTTCTAAAGATTTACTTAAATTATGTAAATTTGGGTGCTTGAATCATGAGTTAGGAGTTAGTTTTTATAAGTATACTTTTAAAATCTAGCATATTGAAAGTATAGGAAGGTAATTTTTTTGGGGGGGGGATTTTAAGAATATTCAATTTATATAAGCACTTTATAATCCAGAATGGAACTTCTTAAAGAAATTTAATAATCTTATTTATTAATACAATCCAGAGGCAGAAAAATATTGTACACAGAAAGGTTTTTCTAAATTATGGACAAATAGACAAACAGACACAAATAGAAAAACTTGTAACTAAAATTTTAGCCATGGATCAAGAATAAACACAAATTACAGAATTCACCAGTCTGTATCAGAGCTGTTCTCTTCTCACTGGGTAAGAATTCTTAATTGATTTTATTTAAATAGACAAACACACAGAAAAGACTAACAAATTCTCTAATATCTCTCACCCAACAGAGACAAAATTCTATATACCATTAATCCATTTACAGAGATCACTGAATGGTCAGACGGTAAAATTAAACACTCAGTGGGGAATAACTTGTCAGCTGTAAACAAACTAAATACAAACCAAAACAAAACTACTAGACAGCAAAATTAAAAGTAGAAAAACAGAAAGTAAAGTTCAATTGTTGCTTTGGATTCACCGCATGGAGCCAAGAAAAATGTACCTGGGTTTAAAGCATCCACAAGCTGCACTTCTCTCAAAACAAAGTTTATTGGGCATTGGTAAATGAAACCATTTGGCATCTCAGTGGGAAACCTCAAAACTGTTTAAAGATAATTTTCAGAAAAAAAAAATAAATGTAAAATCGTGACTCCCTTAATCAATGACTATTCTTATAGGTATAGAAGGCAAAGTTCTGGATAATCATGTATTCACTACCTTACAAGATTTTAGACATACTAAGCAGTATGATGGAATTTGGTGGTTGCTCTTTACTGTGCTGGAGAAAGTGGGGAAAGAGAAGAATCAGCCTAGGGCTTCAAAATCCCTGTCCAAGCTCTTCATTAATAACCTGAAGACTTCTATATCTTTAAAAAAAAAAAAAAAATTCCCATACTCTGTCATTAATGGGATTTCTGAAAACCAAACCCAGAATTTTATACTGTGAATCACTGATTAACAACTCAAATTGAATTCCCAGCTTCTCTGGGTGTCTTCTGTTAAAGTGAGGCAATTATTGAGAAAGAACACGGTCCTGAGCATTGGAATGGGGACACTGGTAGATCCCAGTTAAGCTGGGAATATTGAAACCCTAAATTCTGCCATCTTCTTTGCCTATAGACTCAGCTGTTCTATCCTCTCCTGAAGAGATTAGCCCTCCTTTACCTGAAGGAGCTATAATGGCCTCCCCTGAGATAATTGCTTTGTAAAACACTGTTGATTTTCCTCAAGGCCTAATCTGTCATCCCTCTTTGCTTTTAGATCTTTATCTACCTTCAAGTCCCAGAGGCCCCTAAGTGTTGAGTTACAAAGTGTGACTCATAAGGAAGTACACTATACACCAAAAGAACTGCACAGTTTTTCCAATTTATACAGACAGAAATATGTGTGGGCTTGGATATTAAAGGTGTAGATAATGGGAGAAGGAACATGAAGTTGGATCAGGCTAAATTTATTGATGTGGGTATAAGCAGAGATTCTGAATTCAGTGTTTTAGCTCAATAGGTTAAAAAGGTATTTAACAGTTTGCTTGGTTAGTTGGCTAAAACATGGAGCCAAAGGTGGGCTACACTAAATAAAGCTGAAATGCGAGTGTTGTCTCATTATGATATAGAGAATAGTATCCCAAAGCTCAGGGAGATAGGAATGTTGAAGTGGGTTTATCGCATGAGACCTTCTTATTCACCCTGGAGAAATCCAGAGGACGCATTTTACACTGTTTCTCAGTGACTGAGAAACAAATTTGTGAGGGAGTCCCTACATCCCTGAAGATCTCTCTGGATGCTCTTTTTTGTAGGTCAGAAATTACTGTAAGATTCCTACCATCTGCTATAGATTGATTGAAATGTGTCCCCCAAATTTCATATATTAGAAGCTTAATCCTCATCATAACTGTTGAGGTTGGGAAATTCTATTATGGTAATTAAAAGGTGGAGCCTTGAAGAGGTGATTTCCTTGTAGGACCATGCCTAGTGAATGGATTAAAAACAGTGGTCATGGGTGTGGTTTGAAAAGCTTTAAAAGGAGGGTGAATTAGGAGGATAGTCTCTGCTCTATCTGCTCCACCATTTTCATAATGTGATACTCTGCCATCACTGTCACCACCACCAAGGCTTTCACCAGATGTTTTCCCTGGACTCTGCACTACCCAGCCTCAGAAACTGTAAGCAACAAATTTTGTTTTCTTTGTAAAATCCCCAGTTCCATGTATTTTGTTATAAGCAACAGAAATGGGCTAATATAACATCTAACTAGAATCCCAAAATGGAATGGGTATAATTGGATCTCAAGGTGGCAAGAGCTGAGTGATAGTACATCGTCACTAAAGACAAGGTGGATGTGGCTACCATAACGGACAGCAGGGTCAAAGCAGTAATCAGAATATTCTGACTTACAGAAAGCCCTGATTAGTTCATCATGCTAGAAAAGAAATAGATGGGCAATCTATTCCTACTTGATCTATACAAGAGGAAGAGTTTTAAGTCTCTTGAACTTAAATTACCAGAGCAAAAAGTCATGGTTCCTCAATGAATTCTCAGACATGAGCCAGTTTACACAGCCAGTACCTTTTTAAGAAAGCAGAGGCCAAGTACTCTTGAGGAAGGACCCTGATACACTGATAAAAATTTATACTATTAATCTTACTCTCAGCTTTCTCCAAAGAAGTTTACAGACGTTACCAGGGTGATTGTTCATTGGGTAAAGGAAAATAATCAGACTTTTCGGTTATTACTAGAAACTGCCTCTGAATTGACACCAATTCCTGTTGACCCAAGATGTCACCCATCAGTCAGAGTAGGCTGCTGGAGGTCAGGTGATCACTGGAATTTTAGCTTATGTCCATCACTGGCTCCCAAATACGTCCTGTGGTTACTCTCCCAGTTCCAATGCTTAAGAGGAACAGACTCGGCAACTGACAGAATCTGCAAAAGGTTTCCTGACCTGTGGAGAGATAGCTATTATGATAACAAAGACTGGCCTCCACCTACAAAAAAAGCAGCATATCACCTCATGTACCTCTTTGAATTTTGGAAGCAACATATTCTACATTTGGATGTACTACTCCAGTCCATTTACTGAGTGACTTGAAAAGCTGCTGGTTCTGTGTATGCTCAGAGAAAGAGAAAGCTCCACAAGTCCAGACCTCTGTGGAAACTGTTCTGCAACCTGGGCCATATGATCCAGCAGATCCAATGGTGCTTGAAGTATCAGTTGCAGATAGAGATGCTCCTTGGAGATTTTGGCAGGCCCCTTTAGGTGAATCCCACTGAAACCCTTAGGATTTTGGAGCAAAGTTCTGGCATCCTGTGTAGATAACTACTCTCCTATTGAGTAATAGCTCTTCACTTACTAATGTGACTTAGAGAACCAACACTTAATCATGACATCCAAGTTACCATCTGATCATAAACTGGGTGTTGTCTGACCCACCAAGTCATAAATATGGGTATGTATGGCAGCATTCCATCATCAAATTAAAATTATATATATCATATATGTATGAATTTGGCTTGAGTAGGCCTTGAAAGTACAAGTAAATTACATGAGGGAATGACCCAAATATTCATGACCGCTACTTCTGCTCCATTAAATTATTTATCCTAGCCCACACCTATGACCATGTGTGTTCCCTATGACCAGTTATCTAAAAAATAGAAAACTACTTACTGGGATTTATAGGCAGTTCTGCACAATATTCATGCCCAACCCAAAAGCAGACAGCTACATCACTACAGCCACTTGCTGAGACATGCCTGTAGGATGCTGGTAAAGAAAAACCCTCCCAGCTGGCAGATTTTTGAGCAATGAACTTGATGGCTTATTTTGCCTGGAAGGAAAAATGAGCAGAGATATGAGTCTATATGGACGACGGTATGAGGCCAATGGTTTGGCTGAAAGGTCAGGAACTCAGAAGAAACACAATTAATAAATTACTGACAAGAGCTCTGGGCAAGAGGTATATCAGGGTACTTCAAAAAGTTTATGGAAAGATTGTATGATCTAGCACCAGCCAGTGAAACCATATGGCTGGAGGTGGACCCCTCACACTGCCACCTTGGACCCAGGCATGGGGAGAGTGCCAAGCCCCACCCGTGCACCCTGAACTTGTGCTGCCAGTTGAGCCCACTGGCAGCTTCCAGCAGTAGTACCATCCAGCAGAACCGAGTGGCTGGACATGGCCCCCTTGCCCCACCATTTCAGACCCAGTGGGGAGCACCAACCTATGGTTCCAACCTGCCAAATTTGGCCCAGCAAAACTGCACAGCAGTAGGGGCTCATTCTATGACCACAGAGTCTTGAACAGAAACCAAGGTGGTTTAACATAACCACCACCACACCTACTGTCAAGCAAAGCCAATTCACTCCCTTCAATAGCAACCAGGGCCACTCCACAGCCAAACTCAGTGTAAAAGAAGAAGCAAACCCTCTACCAAATGACCAAGCATCAGTGAAAAGATACTAGAAGTACAAACAATCAAGAGGAAATGACACCATCAAAAGGATACAGTAATGCTCCAAAGTCAGACACCATGGAACAGAGAATCCTTGAAATTTCTGAAAAAGAATTTTAAGCAGTGATCTTAAGAAAACTTGAAGAAATAAAAGAAGACTCAATTAGAGAACACAATGAAACATGACAAAATATCCAGAATATAAAGGAGGAAATCTACAAGGAGATCAATACCATAAAAAGGAGTGTAACAGAACTCCTAGAAATGAAAGACTCACTCAAAAAAACACAACTGAGAAATTGAGCAGCAGGGTAGAGCAAGCAGAAGAAAGAATTTCAGAGCTTGAAGATGGTCTTCTTGAAATAACTCAGGCAGACAAAAAGAAAAAGGAAAAAAGAACTAAAAATAATGAGGAAAATCTAAGAAAGATAGCTGGCAACCTCAAGCACTCTGACATCCAAATTGTGGATATTCCAGAAAGGGAGGAGAAAGGAAAAAGTATTGAAAATCTGTTCAAGGAAATAGTAACAGAAAACTTCCCAGGTGTAGGGTAAGATACAGACCTTTGGATCCAGAAGGCTCAAAGGTCCCCAAACAGATTCAACCCAAAAATATCCTCCCCAAGACACATTATAGTTAAATTTACAAAGCTCAAAGGCAAAGAGAGAATTCTACAAGAAGCAAGAGAAAAGTGTCAGGTCACTTATAGGGGAACTCCCATCAAACTAACAGCAGACTTCTCAACTGAAACCCTACAGGCCAGAAGAAAGTGGAACAATATATTCAAAGTACTAAAAGAAAAGAACTGCCAGCCAGGAATTCTTTACCCAGTAAGGCTCTCCTTAAGAAATGAGAGAGAAATAGTGTTTTTCCCAGACAAACAAAAATTGTAGGAGTTCATCATCACATGACCAGCCCTGCAAGAAATTCTCAAGGGAGTCATTCATCTGGAATCTGAATAATGGTGACCACTATAACAAATACACAAGAAAAAGCAAAACCCACAGTTAAAAATGCCAGCAAGAAAGAGAAAGAAGCTAAATCATTCTACCTTAACTTCCCAACTAACATTGTAGAAGAGAAATAAAATGGGGAAATAATGATCAAACGGTGTTTAAACCATCTTAACAAATAGCAATTAAATGCAGGAATTAAGCAACATTTGTCAATAACTACTCTAAATATAAATGGACTAAACTCCCAATTCAAAAGACACAGACTGACTGGATTAAAAAGCTTGACTCAAGTACATGCTGTCTTCAAAAGACCCACCTCACCTTTAGAGACACACATAGACTAAAAGTGAAGGGATGGAAAAAGATATATCATGCAAATGGAAACCAAAAACAAGCAGGAATAGCTATTCTTATATCAGACAAAATAGACTTTAAACCAAAAAAACATTTAAAAAGACAAAGAAGGCCACTATGTAATGATAAAGGGAACTATCCAGCTAGAAGATATAAAAATCATAAACATGTATGCACCCAATACTGGAGCACACAGATATGTCAAGCAAATACTGTTAGACCTAAAGAAGGAGATAGGACCTCTTACATTAATGCTGGGTGATTTGAACACCCTCTCTCAGTATGGGACAGGACTTCCAGGTGACAAGTAAAGAAAGAGACACAGGATTTAATCTATACCCTAGACCAACTGGACTGGGCAGATATATACGGAACATTTCACCCAACAGCTAAAGAATATACTGTCCACTCATCAGCTCATGGTACATTCTCCAGGATAGACCACATATTAGGTCACAAATCTATTCTCAGCAAACTTTTTTAAAAATGAAATCATTCCAACAATCTTTTCAGACCACAGTGTACTAAAACTAGAAATAAACAATAAGCAAAATGCTGGAAGCTATACAAATACATGGAAAATAAATAATAGGCTCCTGAATGACCTATGGGCCCAAGAAGAAATTAAATTGGAAATCAAAAATTCCTAGAAACTGGGCCGAACCTTTGGCTCACTCAGGAGAGTGTGGCACTGGGAGTGCAGCGGCGCTGGGAGCACCGAGGCCGCAGGTTCAGATCCTATATAGGGATGGCTGGTGCGCTCACTGGCTGAGCGTGGTGCGGGCAATACCGAGCTAAGGGTTACGATCCCCTTACCGGTCTCACACACACACACACATACACACACACACACACACACACACACACACACACACACACACACACACACACGAAATTCCTAGAAACTAATTAAAATAAAGTTACATAATACCAAAACCTGTGGGATACTGTAAAAGCAGTACTAAGAGGCAAACTTATTGCAGTAAATGCTTATATCAAAAAAGGGAAAGACTTCAAATAAATGACCTAACACTACCCTCAAAGAACTTGAAAAACAACAATACAAACCTAAAGGCAGTAGATGGAAGGAAATAAGTAAGATCAGAGCAGAACTAAATGAAATAGAGACCCAAAAAACAATAGAAAAGATCAACAAAACTAAAAGTTGGGTTTTTTTTGAAAAGATAAGCAAAATAAACACACAATTAGCTAGATTAATAAAAAAAAGGAGAAAAAAGACCCAAATAACAAAACTTAGAAATGAAAAGGGAGACATTACAATTGATACCACAGTAATACAAAGAAACATTAGGGACTATTATAACAACTGTATGACAACAAATTTGAAAATCTGGAAGATATGGATAAGTTTCTAGACACATATTAATTACCAAGACTGAACCAAGAAGAAATAGAAAACTTGAACAGACCAATAACAAGTAAGGAGACTGAAGCAGTAATTAGCAATATTCCAACAACAACAACAAAAAAGTCTGGATCCAGATGGCTTTACAGGTGAATTCTATCAAACTTTTAAACAGGAGTTAATACCAATTCTCCTCAAACTATTCCAAACAATTGAAATAGACGCTACACTCCCAAATTCAGTCTATGAAGCCAACATAACTCTGATACCAAAACTAGATAAAGACACAACAAAAAATGAAAATTATAGGCCAATATCCTTGAAGAACCTAGATGCTAAAATCCTCAACAAAATATTAGCAAACAGAATACAGCAACATATTAAAAAAAATTATACACTAGGATCAAGTGGGATTCATCCCAGGGATGCAAGGATGGTTTAACATACAAAAGTCAATAAATGTGATACATCACATCAACAAACTCAAGGACAAAGGCCATATGATTATCTCAATAGATGCCGGAAAAGCATTTGACAGAATTCAGCATTGCTTCATGAAAAAGACTCTCAACAAATTAGGTATAGAAGGAAAATATCTTAACACAATAAAAGCCATTTATGACAAGCCCACTGCCACTATCATTCTGAATGGGGAAAAATTGAAGTCATTCCACTTAAGGACAGGAACAAGACAAGGCTGTCCACTCTCACCTCTTCTATTCAACATAGTACTGGAAGTACTAGCTAGAGCAATCAGTCAAGAGAAAGAAATAAAGGGAATCCAGATTGGGAAAGATGAAGTCAAACTTTCTCTATTTGCAGATGACAAGATAGTATATATAGAAAAAGCTAAAGACTCTATCAAAAAACTCCTAGAGCTCATTAATAACTTCAGTAATGTTGCAGGGTACAAAATAAATGCCCCCAAATCAGTAGCACTTATATACTCAAATAATGAATTAACAGAAAGAGAATTAAAGTAAGCAAACCCATTTACAATTGTCACACACAAAAAATAAGATACCTAGGGATCAATTTAACCAAGGAAGTGAAAGACCTCTACAATGAGAACTACAAACTACTTCTGAAAGAAATTAAAGAAGACACAAAGAGATGGAAAGATATTCCATGCTCTTGGACTGGAAGAATTAACATTGTAAAAAGTCTATACTACCCAAAGCGATCTACAGATTCAATGCAATCCCCATCAAAATACCAATGACATTCTTCACAGAAATGGAAAAAACAATCTTAACTTTTATATGGCACAAGAAAAGACCCTGAATAGCCAAAGCAATTCTGAGGAAAAAAAATAAAAATAAAAATAAAAATAAAGCCAAAGGCATAACTCTGCCTGACTTCAAATTATACTACAAAGCTGTTGTAACCAAAATAGCATTGTACTGGTATAAAAATAGACATTCAGACCAGTGGAGCAGAACAGAGAACCCAGAAATCACTCTTCAGGCTTATAGCCATCTGATATTAGACAAAGGCAACAAAAATCTACACTGGGGAAAAGACTGCCTCTTCAGCAAATGGTGCTGCGAAAACTGGATATCCATATGGAGAAGAATGAAACTTGATATGCATCTCTCACCATACACTAAAATCAACTGAAAATGGATTAAATACCTAGGTATAAGCCCCCAAACTGTAAAATTACTAAGGGGAATATAGGTGAAACACTTCAGCAGTTAGATCAGGGCACAGGCTTAATGAACATGAGCCCAAAAGCACAAGCAGCAAAAGAAAAAATATACAAATGGGACTATATCAAACTAAAAAGTCTCTACACAGCAAAGGAAACAATCAACAGAGTGAAAAGACAACCTACAGAGTGGGAAAAAATTTTTGCTAACTACACATCTGACAAGGGATCAATATCCAGAATATACATAGAACTCAAGCAATTATGCAGTAAAAAAATAATTGACCCAATTAAAAAATGTGCAAAGGAGCTGAATAGACATTTTTCAAAGGAAGACATACAAATGGCCAACAGATACATGAAAAAAATGCTCACCATCACTAGTCATCAGGGAAATACAAATTAAAACCACATTGAGATACCACCTCACTCCAGTTAGACTGGCTATAATCAAAAAGACGGTGAATAACAAATGCTGGTGAGGGTGTGGAGAGAAGGGAACACTACTGCACTGATGGTGGGACTGTAAGTTAGTACACCCACTATGGAAAAGAATATGGAGGTTTCTCAAACAACTACAGATAGATCTTCCATATGATCCAGCAATCTCTCTTCTTGGTATATATACAGAAGAATGGAAATCATCATGTCAAAGAGATACCTGCACTCCCATGTTCATCGCAGCTCTGTTTACAATAGCCAAGATCTGTAACCAACCTAAATGTTCATCAATAGATGATTGGATAATGAAACTATGGTATATATGCACTGTGGAATACTACTCTGCCATAAAAAAAGAATGAAATACTCCCAATTGTAACAACATGGATGAACCTGGAGAAACTTATGTTGACTGAAACAAGCAAAGCACAGAGGGATAAATACTGCATGTGTTCACTCATACGTGGGAGCTAAAAGAGAAAGGAAGGCAGGAAAGAAAGACCACAGTAGTTCCATGGTCTAACAGAGGGAGGGAATATTCTTACGGCTACAAATTGGAGTGAAGAGGAGAGGGGGTGGGAAGGTAGGTTGGGGGATAATTGGGTGGGGACAAAGGGTACAAAAGTAATTTCTGGTAATGGGTATGCCCCAGTATGAATCTGGCCCTCACATCATGGGCAGGAGGGGGGACAATTAGCTTTGTATCTCATGAATATTCTTATAAATAAATAAATAAATACATAAACAAACAAACAAACAAACAAACAAACAAACAAGTAATAGAAGAAACTAGAAAAAGGGATTCTGTGTAAAAAAAAATTTAAAAAAATAAAAAAAGTATTCAGTGCTTCAAACTAATACAACATAATAATGCATATGCTATTATAGATATGTGAAATTTACCTTTTTTACTCCTTTCAAATAAAAATTGAAGTTAATATCTCATTAATGTTACAAATTAAAATTAGTACATCTTTATAGCTATTCCCTGATATGTTAGCTAATAAACTAAGTAGAAAGGAAACATAATATTGAGCCAACTACATTGAGTAAGTGTGATGGCCATTATCAAAGGAAAGTAAATAAACTTTAGAAATTGATTAAAAAAGAAAAACATTGTATGATCTTTCAATTCAATTTTGAGTTTCCATGAATTTCTTGAAGTACTCTTGTATATATAGATCTTTTTCAGTGGATAAAAAAATGTGCAAATATTTCTATCTTATGTGAATGCTTATGTGAAGGTGGCCAGAGTGGAGGAGGATTTCGGTAATCTAGTGTCCAGGATGACCCATTCACATGATACCAGTCTGCCTTTTTCTTTGGCCACTCCTGTCATTGTACAATGGGCTCATGAACACAGTGGCCATGATGGCAAGGATGGAGTTACATATGGACTCAGCAACATCTTCCTCCACCAAGGCTGACGTGGTTCAGTCATTGCTGAATGCCCAATGCCAGTAGCAGAGACGAACAACAGAGTCCCTGATAGAGCACTATTCCCCAGCATGATCTGCTACTCACATGATGTCAGATTGATTACATTAGACTGCTTCCATGATGGGCGAAGCAGTTTTTTGTTCTAACTGTAAAAGACACTTGCTCTGAATCTGGATTTGCCTTCTTCTGTATGTGCAATGCTTCTGCCAAAAGTACCACCTGTGACTGCCTTATGCACTATCCTGGTGTCTCACACAGCATTGTTTCTGATCAAGGAAATCTCTTCACGGAAAATATATATAAAGTGTGGCAATGGGCCCATGCTCATGGGATGCACTGGTCTTACTATGTTCTCCACCATGCTGAAGCAACTGGCTTGTACAATAGTAGAATGGACTTTTGAAGACAGGTAGGCAGTATCCTTTATGGGATACAGCAAGTTTCACCAGGAGGCTGTACGTGCTCTAAATAAGCAAAGAATATATGATGCTGTTTCTTCCATAGCTGGGATTCATGAGCATGGGAATCAAGAGGTGAAAATGGAAGTGTCACCACTCATTATTACCCCTCACAAGCCACTAGCAAGATTTTTTCTCCCTGTGCTTTATCTTCTGCCATCTTAGAGAATATAGTTCCAAATAAAGGAATGCTTCTGGGAGACACACAATAATTCCATTGAAATGGAAGTTAAAACTGCCACCCAGACACTTGGAACTCCTGTTCCCTCTGAATCAAGAGGCAAAGAAGGTGATTACTGGACTGCCTGGGGAAGACTGAGCTACTACTGTATATGGAGGTAAGAAAGAGTATGACTGGAATATAGGAAATTTCTTAAAGCATCTCTTACTGCTACCGTGTCCCGTGATTAAAAGTCAGTGAAAGACTGTAACAACCCAATTCAGGCAGAACTGCTAATGGCTCATTTTTTTTTTTTTTTTCAGAATAAAGTTATGGGTCACAAAGAACAGCTACTACCTGAGATACCTGCTGAGTGAAAATGGAATGTAGAATGGGTAGTGAAAGAAAGTGGTTAAAAATACCAGTTAAGACCACATGACCAGTTGTACAAATGAGGACTGGAATAGTTATGGGTATTTCTTCCTTCGTTATGAATATTTTTGTATATATATTAAGCAAATATTTTTATTTTCTTCCTTCTCTTATTCCCTTATCATCTAACAGAAGATGTTTTAATAATAATTAACTTTATAGCACAATGTTTAAGGTACAGAATATTAAGAACAAGAGTGAGCATTACCCAAGGACTCTGTATCTTCTTCTGGGTAAGAAGTTAGCATGTTTTGGTTGCATGCAGGATAGTTGTATCATGTTATGTGGAAGTATGGATTTGTTCTTGTCTTTATTAGGTGATTACGTATACTTTAAGGATATGTATATGAATGCCAGTTTGTAGACTTTGATATTTAGTTTTATACATCAATTTGTTTACACTATGCTCTCCAGATATTCAAACAACCGCTAACCCAGGTGCTGCAGTGAAGGTATTTGGTATATGTGATTGAAGTCTAGTATAAATTGACTTTAAGTAAGGGAGATTATAGTAAATAATTTGAATAAGTCTGATTTAATCAGTTGAAAAGTCTTAAGAGAAGAGCTGTAGCTTCCTTGAAGAAGAAAAAATTAAGCTGGAGAACAACAGGCTTATACCCAGAAATTCCAACCTTTCCTTCCTGATGGCCTGTTCTCTGAATTTCAGACTTGCCTAGCCAATTCTTTGCAATAAATCTCTAAATATGTACCTAATACTGGCTCTGTTTCTCTGGTTGAACCCTGACTAACACAGCACTATGTTTTTCATTTGCATTAAAGTATTTCCTTGGATTGCATTAATTGTTGGCAATAATTACACATTATCTTTTCCAGATGTTTTTATGTTAGTGAGAAACTCCTGGAGGCACATGGCCTTAATCCAAATAAATAACTTTTTAAGTAGTTGGGAGTTTCTTATTTTAGGAAAAACATTTGGGTACAGGCAGCATTTTGACAGTATTCTTCCCAGTATTACACAGGAACAAATTTGCTATGGCTGAAACAGGCAATTGCCACAAAGGTTTTTGTTTGTTTGTTTGTTTGTTTTGTTTTGTTTTGTTTTATAATTTTGTTTGGCTTATGCATTTATTTTGTTTGTTTGTGATTAGACTATTTGCCTAATTTCTTGTTCTGGTTGTTTCCACTGGATTGTCCCTATATTTTCTCAGACTTCTGGGAATATATTCCATCATGAATCTCAGAAAAGTACATCCATCATATTTTTCTGCAGGTATAAATTTATTTTAGTACATCACATAAGAGTGATTAAAGAGGAAATGTCTGAAAACAGCTAAATGATAATTTCCTTTCTATTTATTCAAGATTAGCTGATGGGAAGATAAAGTTCAAGATGCATTGCTCATTTTACATTTAAAGTAAATTTGTAGCAAGTTGTTACAGAAGCAATAGGAAACTAATACACTGCTTATTTACAAGTTATCATTCACTTCCTCTGTTTTATTAATATGTATATAAATATATATGTGTGTGTATATAGGTACATATGCTATATCATATATTACCATTGGGTTGAAAACACTGTTAGAATAGACACTGTGTTTTATTCTTTTTTGTATACACCAGGATCTAGCACTATGCCCCTTACAGAAGAGGTAATCAATGCTTAAGTTCTACCTTGGACTTCAAAGAAGAATGGACAGCCTCATTACATAGATGAGCCATATTCTCATCTTCAAGATCTAGGCTGCCAAAGTTGCTTGTAGATATTTTTTACTATGTGGTAGTTTACTCAATTTTTTTT
The DNA here is from genome assembly GCF_027409185.1 of Cynocephalus volans. NCBI lineage: Eukaryota > Metazoa > Chordata > Mammalia > Dermoptera > Cynocephalidae > Cynocephalus > Cynocephalus volans. The sequence goes on from NC_084472.1 coordinate 39,757,344, forward strand.
CCTTCTTTTTTTCTCCCCCTTGCAACTTCATTTTGCAATAAGTCTGAATTACCTCTATATTTTCTATTGAGAACGTGCTTACTCAGTCACAACATAGCAGACCAAGAAATGAAACAATAATCTAATAATAGTATTATTTAACATTTTAAAACATTTACTATGTGTCTGTTTTCTGTGTGTGTGAATTAACTCTTTTGATCTTTATCCAAATGATTTGGTGTTTAATTTCCTCAAAATTTTCTAATCGACTTGTCTTCTACATTAATTTGTTCATTTATTCAACATCCTTTGAACGCTGGTTTTGTGGCAGGCACTGTCCTGAGTTTGGACAGCACAGCACCTAAGACCATGTTCAGTGCATGGTGCCTGCCCCATCCTACATTGTCAAACTCATTTCTTGCATTATGCCCCATGAAGACTCTGGTCCAAGTACTCTTTTGTTTGTATTTGTTAGAGTAGACAAATTAGAAGGTTGTTTAGATTATTTTGAAAACTACTCCTTAATAAGGTAGCGAGCATTTCACTCTATGGTTAGAAGAAAGAGCTCTCCATGATACAATGCTGGTTTATAATTATGATCAGAATTGTCTGCCAAAGCACTGATCAATACAGTCCTTGGCTACTTAAAAAGCTAAAGGGAAAAGCTGAGAATCTGCAAGAAAGTGAATGAGAGAAATAACTATTGGATGCTATTAAATCAATGACCTCTGGAAGCTCATTTTTTGTATAATAGCCAATGTTTCAAATACATATTGATTCACCTTTATAACAATTATGCTAGATGCAGGGGCAGGAACAAGTCCAGGAATAGGGAAATAACAAATCACAGGCATTTCTTTATGCCTCAAAAGGCATGTTAAGTGCCAAATATTCACACTTGGATGGGTAATTTGTTCTCCAAGTGGCTGGAGAGGGGCTGTGCTTTGATACACCCAGACTTATGCATTTGCTTAATCATTCATGGTGAAATATCTTATCTTAATGTTTCCATTGCTTACTTCAGCTCTGCAAATTAATATCAACTGTATCACAGACCCTTTCCCTTTGGATGCTTGGCCTCTTTAGACAGGCTTGCTACAGAAGCCGTCCTTCCTACATTTTTTATTAAAGCATGATAAGGTGAAGTAATTACATTATCAGATATCTCTGTCGTATTTGAGCAATAAGGCACTATAATAATAGCCTAAGACATGTTGGAAGGAGGGTATAATTACCACAAGGCAATCACACTCCTGGGGATTATAGGAGCTTGAATGCATGTCTTCCTTTATAATGCCCTAAGGATGTGATTATCTCAAGAAGAGAGAAAGAGAAAGAGAGAAATCCAACGAATAATGTTGTATTCCGTTATACAAAATTTATAGAAAAGGGCAAAAGTGTATTTCATAAGATGACATAATGTGGCAGTTTAGAATATTTGAACAGCAGCTGAGGTATTCATGGAAGTTAACCTGTTTCTTCAGAAAGCTAGTAGGACACATTAAGTCATTTTGTAAAACGAGATTGAGCTCAGAAAAGCATTAGAATTTTAGTATGGTTTTAATGTTGAGAAAGTGGTCTGATGGAGCTCTCCATTTCTAGCTGGCTCAATGTATCAAGCTTTCCATGCCAGTCTTTGGCTAGCTCTGAAGAAGGTTGGTAAGGCTGGGGGTCATCAAGCAGACTGTTGTCAACACGTGTTGCCTGGTTGTACCAAAAAGGAAAGAAAAAAAAAAAGGAGGTGCTTCTAAATTCTCTCACCAAATCCATGGAAACCATGCTTCAGTTGTGGTTAAATTGAATTTCCAGGCTGGCAGAAAAACAAAGAGAGAAAAAAAACAAATATCAAGCAGACTAGGGTCACATCCACAACTTGAAAGCTCCAGGAGACCTCAACTGTGTCTTTTATAACTAAACCGATTCAAGAATGTTCTGATCTATGAAGAACTGCAAATAAAAATTTCTATAAGCACATTAAGGTGATTTCCTGAAGAATAATCTTCAGAGTTTTGAGGTAGAATAACAGGACTGAAAATGAATTATTGGAATCACTTCGACATCGTACCACAAAAATTATTTCAACAGTAGAAGACAGAACTTTTTGTAACAACAAAAACAGATTAAAAAAGAGGAAATTTGTTAATTACACAGGTTTTCAATCAAAAAATCTAAAACATCTGGATAGACAGAAACATTTAGTGATTGAGTGATGATTTCATTTGGAGACATGTTCTGTGACACCCAAACATCTAATGAGAAGGTAAATATTTTAGTACACTATTTTCATTTGAAATCATTTACAAAATGTCAGTGTCTAAAATCACATGAAAATTCAGTACCTTCATTAAGTTGATTTATTTTAGTGTCATCCAGATACAAATATCATGTGGATTTGGCATCAAGTAATATCACTCAGAATCATATTTATCTATTATGCATAAAGCATGGGCTCAGTCAGCAGTGAGGAAAGTAAGGAATTGGAGCACAGGGAACCACAAACAAAGGAGAATTATTAAATCTCTGTGATTGAGGAGTTTTGGGAATGATGAGATCTCATTTCTGGTGTAATAAAGTTCTGAACTAGGTGCTGAGAACACAGTAGGAAGTCAGACATTGCCTTTGCCCTCAAGAAGATTGACGTCCTATTTTTTTCACTTTTATTCTTGAGCTCTTACTCCAGACAGGTCTCTTTACATGAATACATTTATTTAATTTTTACAACAACCCTACGTGATAGGTGTTCTTACTATGTTCACTTCAAAGATAAATAAATTGAGACAGAAAAAGTTGAAGTAATGTGCCCAAGGTGACACAACTCATAATTCAGGGATAAGCTTTGATCTTATTTGTGTAGATCTGGAACCCCTGTTTTAACCACATACACCCTGTATGGCTTCTATTGAAGGAAATATGTGCAAATTAAAAAGGGAAATAAATTGTTATAGGTGCTGTGAAAAGCATATGTAAAAGACACAATGGGGACACACATAAATATACACTGAATTTTATAGAAAGGTGTGATGGCTAATTTTATGTGTCACCTTGATGGGCTAAGGAATGCCCACATAACTAGTAAAACATTATTTCTGGGTTTCTCTGTGAAGGCTTTTCTTAAAAAGACTAGTATTTGTATTGGTAAACCAGATAAAAAAGATTTCCCTCAGCAATGTGGATGGGCATTATCCAAAGTGTTGAGAAAGTGAACAGAAGAAAATGGCAGAGGAAGCGGGGCAGGAGAGGGGCATTGGAGAGAGGTTGGGTGGGGGACATGGGGAATAATTGCAATTTGAGGTGGTGGGCATGCTGATAGCATTGATCTGCTTTCCGTAACTTGAGCACAGGTGCTAACAATCAGCTCTTGCTCATGAAAATGTATAATCAATGAAAAAATAAAAAATTTAAAAAAACGTTCATAATACATGGGAAAGTGCTAAACTTTTTGAGAAATGAGAAGTACAAAGATGCTTATTTATCAGATTAATTTCCTGTCCCCCCTTACAATGAGGGTGTGGCCACTGGTGGTCCCAGTTTAATGCAAGTGATCACTTATTACATCCCTACCTTGGGTTGGGCCTAGCTTCTGTCTGCAGAGCTCCAAGGAGCGAAGACCAGAGTTCAATTTCACTAAGGTTTCAGGTTAGACAAATGCATTCCTCTTCCCATATTTGCAGTCTTCTTTTTTATAGGTTTTCAAATTTTCTTTCTTTCTTGCCAATTCATTGACAAATAGTTTATCCAATATTTTCAGTTATTTTGAGAGTGAAGGCTGTCTAGTTAGCCTTTCTATATTAAACAGAAACCCATGCTAATATTCTTAAATTTCATTAAAATGTTGGTTTTTTGGGATAAATAAATATTATTTATTTGAGGATCTGCCAGTCTATTTATCTACCTATTTATTTGACTCATCCATCTATTTTTTTAGCTAGCACTCTAACTCTTTAACCAAGATATTGTGAAAGAAGGGCAGAAGAAATTTCTAGAAAATCCCAAATTAAGATGCTGGATTGATTGAATTGTGCCCCCCAAAGTTCATATATTAGAAGTTTAATTCCCGCTGTAACTATTGAGGTAATTCTATTATGGTAATTGAAAGGTTTGGCCTTGAAGAGGTGATTAGATTTAGGACCATGCCATAGTGAATGGATTAATAATGATGGCCAGGGCCCTGGTTCTGAGAGCTTTAGAAGAAGAGCACATGAGGGTTAGTCTCTCTCTGCTCTGCCATTTTGTGCCATGTGAGACCCCTGGGTCACTGTTGCCACCACTAAGGCCCTCACCAGATGTGTTCCCTGGACTTTTGACTTTCCAGATTCAGAAACTATAAGCAATAAATTTTTTTTCTTGTAAATTACCCAGTTCCTGGCATTTTGTTGTAAGCAATATAAACAGACTAATACATAAGGTTAAAACAAAACTAATCAATTTAGAAGGTGGTGATATTCGTGAAGAGTCTTTATACAAAGTCCTTGTCATGCCATCTACCAAAGAAAAATGCCCTCGTTGTTGGAAGTATACAGCTGAGTCTTCAGATACTCTCTGTCCCCGATGTGCAGAAGTTGTCAGTGGATAATAGTACTATGATGTTAATAGCTCTCTCTGAATAAGAACCCTCCTGACAGTACTGACTGGGAGTTTAAATGGATTGTTTACAATATTGGAAAGAAATCCAAGATTTAGGTAATGAGTGGGAGAGTAAATGGTGTAAGGTGAGGGTCAAAATCAGATCATAAAGTAAGTATTTCCTGTAATTAGAGAAAGAATAATGTATATATATACATGTGGCAGTATATATGTGTGTATGCACATGGATTTATATAGATCCATAATGGACTTATTCAGAACATAAGACACTGAATAATGCTTGCCTTCAGATGTGGCTGAGCAGAAGAAAATGTTTTATATTCTGTAAATCTTTTTCACTCAGTACTTAAGTTCTATGAGGTCTGAAAATAAAGGCATTCTGGAAAACTAAAAAAAAAAACAAAACAAAACAAAACTAACCAAATTTTTGAACAAATGTTCCTATGTAAATATAATTAATTATTTTGGAATATAATAAAATTTCTAAAGACAATATACTTAAGTATAGAAGTACACAAATAATGTAAGGACAATAATCAAGAAACACAAATATCATGTTACTAAATTTAAAAAACGGTCAAAAGCATATTTTAAAATAAGCTAAAAGTTTCCCTCTCTAAATTATGATCTGATAAAGAATAACAGTTAAGTACAGAAGAAAATCAGAATCAACATCTCAAAATCTACATCAGGTCTGTTTTTTGGTTTCCATCACCTTCATTAGACCAGTCTTTCTCCCCCAGTGAAAGTTAAACATTTCACACTACAGAAGCCAAAGTCGTCTGAAAATACAATTCAAAACTAGGATACTAATGACCTCTAGGATATTACTTCTTAAGAATCAAGAACCAAGAAACAGTTTTCTGAATTTCTGAGGAGATGGTAGAAAATTTATCTAACCATCCTTCTTCATTATCTCTGTGAAATGGGAGAGAGGAGAAAGGCACTGGCATTGCACTGTGATAGAAACATCTAGGAGGATTACCAGGGTCCATTCATATGATTTTTTAATATTTAAATATTTTATTACATTTATTAGCATTTGGATTAGTTTATTGATTAAATCCCTTTTAGTTTGGAGGTCTATTCTTTTGGCTTTGTTAAATGCATATGCAAACTGTCAGATATTTGGGATGAAAAAGTATTGATTGTAATTGTACTAACTAAAGATTTGAGAACATCTTGTGGGCTGAATGATTCAAGTTTAAGCAGGTACCTAGATACAATCCTTCTATGACTTTGTATCCAATGTCCCAATGATTTTTTTACATTAAAATATATACATTGACACTGGACAATTAGATATTTTGAACATTTATGATTTTGAATCTGAAGAGATATTGATTAAATACATCCACATGTATTGTTAAATATATATGTAACACAAAAAGTACTTAGGATTTGTAATTATGAATATGCTAATAATATTGATTTGATCATCACGTACTATATACAAATACTGATAGTCAACTCTGTACCCCACAAATATGTATAAATAAAAATAATAATAAAAAAAAGAATTGCACTTGAGAGGAAATCCCACAGCCAGTGAAGTCCTTGTCTACCTGACCAGGACTGCATCAAAGATTTCCAAGGTGTTGGAGCTTTTATTCCATTCAACTTGTTCATGCCTGAAATTCTCATCAAACTTGGATCTGTGTTCATTTTTTAGGGGAAGTAATCTTATTCAAAATTTTCATGACTTCTCATACCTTAAAATAAATCAAGTGTCTATAAGCAATTTCTAAAACAAAGAATGATGAATAACTGGCCAAAGGGCTTCCAAATTAAGGGAAAGTAAACATGGGCAGGAGGAAAAGAAGACAAAAGACTAATACAAACTTCCTGCACTCTGCTTAGTGTTTCTCCCGAGGTCCACTTTCATAATCGGGAGACTTGAAAAGAAATACTGATGCCTTGGTCCCTCTCCTGAACAGAGCATTTTTAATATGCCACACAGATGCTTCTGATACATAGCTAGTATGGGAATCATTGATTTACATACTGAATCCTGGGCTGCTCCTGCTGTAAGCCGAATGATTTGGCATTTATGCTCACTCCACATTGTGAACTTCTTCTACAGTCCTCAAACCATTTAATAAATATTTCATGCAAAATAAATTTGATGCAGTTCTTTTGAGAGAAAATTACTTTTTCATAAAACAATGCTACTTAGTAAGCACCTATGTGTTGGTGACAACCTGAAGAATGTGAACGTAACCATATGCACACGTGAACTGCCACTGAAGTGGAAGGATCCAGCTGATAAAATTCCACAACAGGGAATCTAACATTTTTCCCCCAAATGCCCAAAGCTGGGGAGAAAGAAACTGACAATGCAAGTCCTTGAATCTTCCAACATATGTCTATGAAAAACCTTAGGGGTTTTGGGATGCTTTGTAACTGACGAAGGGAAAAAGAAAAAGAAAAAAAAGTAAAGAAATCTGACAACATAGCTATAAAGAGAGCAGACGCTGAATACAACGTCACTGCAAGGGTATTCATCAAATCAAAGCTAATGTTTTAACAGGTAAAATGTTCTCATTAAACTCTAATAAAAATTTCCTCCTTGAAGGAAGTAAAACTATTTTTATCTTCCTAAGTCTTCAGGGGAAGCTCTATTATCAGAATCAAAAATTCTTCTAATTCAACTACTCCACAGAGAAATCTAAAATTTCAAGGCAGCCTTTTATTCCTGTGAAAGCCTTTTTTCTTCTTCGAATTTATTTTTTCACGTTAAAGACAATAGTGTGGTGCAAAGGCAGTCGGACATCTTTAAGAATGGTCTGTTATTATTAAGCATTGTCTATGATTAATATCAATTAGAATCTATTAAATTTAATAGACTTTGAGTTATTGAGTTTAATTCAATTTCAATAAATTTCAATTAAGTGCAATTTGTTTCCATTACTTTTATTAATTCCAGTCACTATCAATTACCTTCAATTAATTTAATTTACTGGCAATATATGTTCAGGTAATTCCCTATTACTTTCAATTAGTTTCTATTCATTTCAATAGGTTCCTTGGCTTCTAGCTGATTTCATAGACACAAATGTGCAGCTATAATATAGTTTCTACAGTACAGGACAATCATACAAACAAATTAGCTCTGCATTCAAACTTTCCATAACACAATCAGACCACAACATGATCTCCGTACAATCTGTACTCACCTCTACTTACCTTTTCCCTGGTTGATGTAGTCTGGTATTTGCAAAGAGATGTCAGAACTTTGAATTGATTCATAGATCAATTGCATCTGCTTTGTATCTAGAACTTTGCCGGGTTCTGGAGGTAATACAGGTAAAGGAAAGTAGATTTAGAAGATTACAACAGGATTTCCTACAAACAATCTGTTTGATGGAAGGGTCTGGATGTGTCTTATTCACCGTGATACTCAATGCATAAACCCGATGCTTTACGTAGAATAGGTACTCAACAAATATGAATATTTTCTGGGGCTGTCAGTAAAGTCAGTGTCAAAGTGGAGAAGCAGGATAATCAGAACAAATTCTGGGTCCCACAGTAAGTGTAAACATGCTCTCTCTATTGAAGAAAATGACTCATACAATTATCAAATATTAGTGATAGAGAAAAAAGTTAGAGATCTTATAATCTAATATTAATTATGCAATTGAAGTTTTTAAGGTCAAATAAGTCATGCAATGTGTATATTACATCTACAGGCAATAGCCCTATCTGTTCTACCTAGGGAACATTCACATTAAAAAAATCAACATAGAGGGAAGACCATGTGAAGACACAGGGAGAAGATGACCATTAAGCCAAGGAGAGAGGCCTCAGAAGAAACCAACTCTTCCGACACCTCCATCTCAAACTTCCAGCCTTCAGAACAGAAAGGCTGCCTCGTTTACAGGCAACAGCTTTGAAGTGTGGAGCAGGAAAAGAACTGTTTCTTAGCTGCAGCGGCCTGCTGCCCTATTCAGGATTCGAGGTTTCAGGCTGGCATAAAAGAAGATTCCTGGGAGAGCCTGAGCCACACCACAGGACTGAGTGAGCAGCCCGAGGCGGCGGCGGCCGAGGATGGGGACAGCAACTACACGGAGGCAGAGAGGGAGCTGGCCGGCCCAGCCCAGCCCCGTGAGTGACCCCCGGCCCGGCCCTGCTTGGGGGGTAGACGCCCGCCCGGCTTCCGCCTGCCCCACCGGGCCACTCACTGGCCCCGGGGCTGCCTCCATTTTCTCAGGTGGTGGCAGCTCCAGCCCGGCTCGGCCAGGCCTGTCCTCCTCGCCCGGCTTGGCTCCTCACTGAGACTTCCCACTTGCTTGCCACAGCACGGGGTTTCCCGGGGCCTGCGGGCCGGCCTCCCCTCTCACTCCCTCCACAGTTTTCTGGTGGGGCTGGTGGTGTGGGGCATCCCCAGCCAGTGTCGGGAGGGCAAGGCAGTACGGGCTGGGCCGACTGACACTCCACTGCACCCTGGGCTCCGGCCCCTGGTAAACTTCCTGTTACCGGGAGGGAAATACCATGTCTGGGGCCACCAGTTCAGAAAAATGCCTAACCGATTTCTGGTTAGGAATAGTGTGGTCAGAGCATTCCTAAGTTCCCTTGAACCTGCCAGAGAGCTGACTGTGGGCGGGCACTGGAGTCGGTCCACGCCGGGGGATTCAAAGGTGAACCATGTGCTGTGGGCTCCTCCCCCAAGGAGCTCACGCTCTAGTGTGGGAGATAAGACAAGTACACAAATAACCACGATACCAGGAGGAAGGTGATAAGTCCCAAGAAAGATCTACACAGTGCTACAAAGGCACCCAGAGCGACCAGTCATCTGCACCTAGCAGAAACCCGGTAGACTTCTTGGGCAAGGCAGTGCCAAGCAGGGTCTCAAAGGCCCGGCCGATAGACGAGGGTTGCAGAAGACACGACCCAGCCCAGCCCAGTGCACACAGAGTGGGGAGACATCCGGCGAGGGAGGCAGAAACTCGGCAGAAAACACACACCCTGCAGGGCCGACACTGCGAGATCCAGCAGCCCGGGCCAGAGGGCACGGAACAGGGAGAAGTCCTGCATGGGAAGTGGAAGCTCAGCAGAGACCACACACCCTGCGGTACCACCCCGTGATCCAGCAGCCCAGCAGAGTCCAAGCTGACCAGAGAGGTGGCTCCCCGGAGAGGCCCAAGACCCGAGGCAAACACACACACAAGGCACTAGTGGCCAACTGAGCAGTCACGGAGGTAGCCATAGAAAATTGGCAACCACAGCAACATCTTAGTTAGTCATTAATCTCAAAACAGTGGACTGTGAAACCCCCTGCCACAATGAATAAACATTAAAAAAAAAGACACCAGAAATACAAAAAATCAAGAAAGTACACCACCAACAGTTAATAAATCTCAAACTCTAGATCTTATAGAACAAGAAGCCCTTGAAATGACTGACAAGGAATTTCGAGTGATAATTCTAAGGAAACTGAATGAGATACAAGAAAACTCAGCTAGACCTCATGATGAAACGAGGAAAAGTATACAGGACCTGAAAGAGGAAATGTACAAGAAAATCAATGTCCTGAAAAAAAAAATGTAGCAGAACCTGCTGAACTGAAGAAGTTATTCAGCGAAATAAAAAACACAACGGAGAGTTTAACCAGCAGGCTTGTCAAAGTTGAAGAGAGAACCTCTGAACTTGAAGATGGGCAGTTTGAAATAACACAAGCAGACAAAAAAAAGAAAAAGAAAAAAGAATCAAAGACATTAAAGAAAATCTGAGAGAGATATCAGACAACCTTAAGCGCTCAAATATCCGAGTCATGGGTATTCCAGAAGGGGAGGAAAATGGAGCTTCCATTGAAAACATATTCAACAAAATAGTGGCAGAAAACTTCCCAGGTAAAGGAAAAATCACAGATCTTCAGACCCAGGCAGCTCAACAATCTCCAAACGTATTCAATCCAAAAAGGCCTTCTCCAAGACATGTCATAGTCAAATTGGCAAAACTCAGAGACAAAGAGAGAATCTTAAAAGCTGCAAGAGAGAAGCGTCAAATCACCTATAAGGGAGCACCAATCAGGCTAACATCAGACTTTTCATCACAAACCCTAAAAGCTAGAAAGGAATGGGATGATATTTTCAAAATACTAAAAGACAAAGATTGCCAGCCAAGAATACTCTACCCTCCAAGGCTATCCTTCTGAAATGAAGGGCAAATAGTATATTTCTCAGACAAAAAAACTGTGGGAGTTCACTACAAGACAACCACCCTTACAAGAAATCCTCAAGGGAGTACTGGGTTTGGTTCCTGAAAAATAACTACCACTGCCATAAAAACCCAAGAAAAATCAAAACCCGCTAGTATAATAAAAATGGCATTCATGAAGAGAACACAAACAAACAAAAACGCTATCTACAACCTAAGGAACCAACAAACACAGAAACCAAACAGTAAATCAGAAAGCAAGGAACAAAAGACACCTAAGACAACCAAACAACCAATAAAATGCTAGGAATAAATCAACACCTTTCAATAACAACTCTTAATGTAAAAGGCTTAAATTCCCCAATCAAAAGACACAGACTGGCTGACTAGATTAAAAAGGAGGACCCAACTATATGCTGCCTACAGGAGACCCACCTCACCCATAAAGATTCACACAGACTAAGAGTGAAAGGATGGAAAAAGATTTACCATGCAAACAGAAAAGAAAATGAGCTGGAGTAGCTATTCTTATATCAGACAAAATAGACTTTAAACTAAAAACCATAAAAAGAGACAATGAGGGACACTACTTAATGATAAAAGGACTGATCCATCAAGAAGACATAACAATCATAAATATGTATGCACCCAATGTTGGAGCAGCCAGATTTATAAAACAAACTATACTAGACCTAAAGAAGGAAATAGACACTAATACCATAACAGCAGGGGACCTGAACACCCCACTGTCAATATTAGACAGATCATCTTGGCAAAGAATCAGTAGAGAAACACAAGATCTAAACAATACTCTAGACCAATTGGAATTGGTAGATATCTACAGAACATTCCACCCAACAACCTCAGAATATTCATTCTTCTCATCAGCACATGGATCATTCTCCAGGATAGATCACATATTAGGTCACAAATCAAGTCTCAATAAATTCAAAAAATTGGAATTATCCCATGTATTTTCTAAGACCACAATGGATTAAATCTAGAAATTAATAACAAATGAAACTCTGGAAACTATACAAACACATGGAAATTAAACAGCATTCTACTTAATGACATATGGGTCGAAGAAGAAATCAAGCAGGAAATCAAAAAATTTATTGAAACTAATGAAAATAACGATACTTCATACCAAAACCTGTGGGATACTGCTAAAGCAGTATTAAGGGGGAAATTTATTGCATTAAATGCTCACCCCAGAAGAATGGAAAGATGGCAAGTGAACAACCTAACACTTTACCTTAAAGAACTAGAAAAACAAGAAAATCCAAACCTAAAATTAGCAGATGGAAAGAAATCTTTAAGATCAGAGGAGAACTTAATGTAATTGAAACCCGAAAAACAACACAAAAGATAAATGAATCAAAAAGTTGGTTTTTTGAAAAGATAAATAAAATTGACAAACCATTAGCATGGCTAACAAAAAAAAATAAGAAGAGAGAAGATTCAAATAACAAAAATTAGAAATGAAAAAGGCGATATTACAACTGATTCATCCGGAATACAAGGAATCATTCGAGACTACTATAAACAACTATATGCCAACAAATTTGAAAATCTGGAGGAAATGGATAAATTTCTGGACACACACAAGCTCCCAAAACTGAACCGTGAAGACGTAGAAAATTTGAACAGACCAATAACAATAAAGGAGATTGAAACTGTTATCAGAAGGCTCCCAACAAAGAAAAGCCCAGGACCAGATGGATTCACAGCAGAATTTTACCAAACATTCAAAGAGGAATTGACACCGATTCTTTACAAACTATTCCAAAAGATCGAAACGGACGCAAATCTCCCAAACTCATTCTATGAAGCAAACATCATCCTGATACCAAAACCAGGTAAAGATATAACCAAAAAAGAAAACTACAGGCCGATATCCTTGTTGAATATAGATGCAAAAATCCTCACTAAAATACTAGCAAACAGAATACAGCAACACATACGTAAAATTATTCATCACAATCAAGTGGGATTCATCCCAGGGATGCAAGGTTGATTCAACATACTCAAATCAATAAATGTGATACACCATATTAATAAAGCCAAACACAAGGACCATATGATCATCTCTATAGATGCTGAAAAAGCATTTGATAAAATTCAGCATTCATTCATGACAAAGACCCTCTATAAGTTAGGTATAGAGGGAAAGTATCTCAACATAATTAAATCCATATATGCCAAACCCACTGCCAATATCATCCTGAATGGGGAAAAGCTGAAAGCTTTTCCTTTAAGAATAGGAACTAGACAAGGATGCCCACTCTCACCACTCCTATTCAACATAGTGTTGGAAGTACTAGCCAGAGCAATCAGAGAAGAGAAGGAAATAAAGGGCATCCAGATTGGAAAAGATGAAGTCAAACTGTCCCTGTTTGCAGATGACATGATCCTATATATCGAAGAGCCTAAAACCTCTACAAAAAAACTGTTGGAATTGATAAATGATTTCAGCACAGTAGCAGGATACAAAATCAACACACAAAAATCAGTAGCATTTCTTTTCTCCAATAGTGAACATGCAGAACGAGAAATCAAGAAAGCCTGCCCATTTACAATAGCCACCAAAAAAATAAAATACTTAGGAATTGAGTTAACCAAGGATGTGAAAAATCTCTATAATGAGAACTACAAACCACTGCTGAGAGAAATTAGAGAGGATACAAGAAGATGGAAAAATATCCCATGCTCTTGGATTGGAAGAATCAACATAGTGAAAATGTCCATACTACCCAAAGTGATATACAAATTCAATGCAATCCCCATCAAAATTCCAAAGACATTTTTCTCAGAAATGGAAAAAACTATCCAGACATTTATATGGAATAATAAAAGACCAAGCGTAGCCAAAGCAATGCTGAGCAAAAAAAATAAAGCTGAAGGCATAACAGTACCCGACTTTAAGCTATACTACAAAGCTATAATAACCAAAACAATATGGTACTGGCATAAAAACAGACACACTGACCAATGGAATAGAATAGAGAATCCAGAAATCAACCCACACACTTACTGCCATCTGATCTTTGACAAAGGCACCAAGCCTATTCACTGGGGAAGGGACTGCCTCTTCAGCAAATGGTGCTGGGATAACTGGATATCCATATGCAGGAGAATGAAACTAGACCCATACCTCTTACCATATTCTAAAATCAACTCAAAATGGATTAAAGAATTAAATATACACCCTGAAACAATAAAACTTCTTAAAGAAAACATAGGAGAAACACTTCAGGAAATAGGACTGGACACAGACTTTATGAATACGACCCCAAAAGCACAGGCAACCAAAGGAAAAATAAACAAATGGGATTATATCAAACTAAAAAGCTTCTGCACAGCAAAAGACACAATTAACAGAGTTACGAAACAACCAACAGAGTGGGAGAAAATATTTGCAAAATATACATCTGACAAAGGATTAATATCCAGAATATATAAGGAACTCAAACAACTTTACAAGAAAAAAACAAGCAACCCAATTAAAAAATGGGCAAAAGAGCTAGGTAGGCATTTCTCTAAGGAAGATATACAAATGGCCAACAGACAAAAAAAAAAAAAAATGCTCAATATCACTCAGCATCCGGGAAATGCAAATCAAAACCACACTGAGATACCATCTAACTCCAGTTAGGATGGCTAAAATCCAAAAGACTCTGAACAATAAATGCTGGTGAGGTTGTGGAGAAAAAGGAACTCTCATACATTGTTGGTGGGACTGCAAAATGGTGCAACCTCTATGGAAAATGGTATGGAGGTTCCTCAAACAATTGCAGGTAGATCTACCATATGACTCAGCTATCCCACTGCTGGGAATATACCCAGAGGAATGGAAATCATCAAGTCGAAGGTATACCTGTTCCCCCATGTTCATTGCAGCACTCTTTACAATAGCCAAGAGTTGGAACCAGACCAAATGTCCATCATTGGATGAGTGGAAACGGAAAATGTGGTACATCTACACAACGGAATACTACTCAGCTATAAAAACATATGAAATACTTCCATTTGCAACAACATGGATAGAGAGAGAATTATATTAAGTGAAATGAGTCAGGCACAGAAAGAGAAATAGCACATGTTCTCACTTATTGGTGGGAGTTAAAAATTAATATAGAAATTCACACACACACACACACACACACACACACAGACACACACACACACACACACACACACACACACACACACACAAAGAAAACCGGGGGGGCGGGGGAAGAAGATATAACAACTACAATTACTTGAAGTTGATACAAAAAGCAAACAGAAAGGACATTGTTGGGGGGGAGGGAGGAGAGGGAGGAGGGAGGGAGGTTTTGGTAAGGGGCAACAATAATCAACCACAATGTATATCGACAAAATAAAATTTAAAAAAAAAAAAATTGTAAAAAATAAATAAATAATCCATGTAAAGTTACTTGGTAAGCTGCAAAAGCACTAAACAAATGTAAGAGAAAAATGGTTTTTGTCAAAATGGACAGAGAATTTATTGGATTTTTTTTTCTGTTTAGAAGAATAGTATGTGCTTATGTCAAAAAAGTATAAAATAGTACAGAAAAAAATGTAAATAAATAAATAAACATTATTCAAAGTTCTACTATCCAGAGGTGATTCGCAACTTAATGTTAATACTTCAGAAAATCATTCCAAGTGTGTTTATGTGTGTGTACACATCCAATTATTAATAAATGGCATCATAGTATTAAAAAAAAAGAAACTGTAAGCAATAAATTTCATTTTCTTTATAAAAGTCAACATATAGCTTTTCATAGTTTGCACAGCATTTTAGCCTCCATTAACACATTTGATGCTCCTAAAAACACTGTAAACTTTGTTATCTGCACTGAGAAACTAAGTTATATTAAGGTGAAATGGTGTGCTTAATTTTGTGTAAGTATAAAGTGGTAGGGTTCAGAGAAAAAGAAATCACAACAACAGAAAAATGGATTTTTGAGGGCCCCGCTTCAGGAACAGAGGCAATTCAAATCTGTAGATAAATAAATCCTTCCCACTCACCCCTCAGATGGTGAGTACCTCTAGTGGTCCAAGCTATGTTAAGTGGGCAGCTATGTCCCTGGGAGAGACACACAGAACAAATGACTCACTTCCTGGGCATCTTGTTCTCCTCCACTCAAGTGTTCCTTAGAAAAATGTACCTGCCTGAATGCAAGTGACTGGATGTGTGACAGCTGAATAAAGCAGAAAGCATGAATGGAACACAACATCCCACCAGGGGGTGGCCACTTGCCTGCAGGAGGAGCTGACTTTGAGCAGAGTTCTTTGGCAACAGGGCCATGCTAGAGCACAAGAAACTTGGCTCATTCCCAATATGTTCCTGGCAGCAAACTCATTGTGAGAAAAGAGGGGAGGAATTCAAAGCTGAATCCAAATCAAGTTGCCAGAGCCCTTCAGCTAAGATGTGGGAGGTCCTGGGAAGGAAACCAGGGACTTTAATATCAAAAGGAAAATTGGCTGGAGGGAATGACAGAGCCATGTGAAATGAAACTGAAGGAATCTCAGCTTGGGACCAATTCACTGGCAGGGACCAGTCTTCCCACAGTGGCTTGCAGATAGCAAAAATGGAGACAGGAAGAGGTGCAGACCATCAAAAGCCAAACATGTAACAAATTGAGACAGGGATGGGATATTAGTTTGTAATCATTCTGCCATTTGATATTTAATTTCTTTAGACTCATCCTAAGTTAACATAATAAATATTTCTATGAATGCTTAATGACTGTCCTTATTACTCCCCAGGACAAATTCTCTTCCCCAGGTAGCTGTTCCATGCAATTCATAAACCATGCTCTGTTCTTGCCTACCCTGCTCCTCTGTCCTTCCTGCTTCCCTCAACTCCCCACTCATCTCAATGTTCCTTATCCTGCACGGCCTAAGATCAAGTGCTAAGTTTTTCAAGAAGTCTTCCTCACTGATATAAGTAGAATTTGATGCAAACATCTTAATAAAACACATATTGATCTCCTAGTACATGCCAGGCATATGAGAATAAAACTGTTTCTTTTCTCCTAGTAATAAAATGGTGGCATCCTAGGGAATTCTTCCACCCACTTACCTGCAAATAGTGAGTTTCTTTTTCAGAACTGCTGTGGCACTCATAGACTCCACCCCATTTCACATTTATAATTATAACACTTGTACAGTATTTTACATTTATACGGTGCTTTCAGATGCCATGTCTTATTTAATCATACACTAATTTAATATGTTTTTGAATATACCCTGTGAACAGATTCTCCTGCTAGACACTGAAATTAGAAACTGTAGCTTTTCTTTTTCTTTATACCTCAAGATGTACAGCACTTAGAATATACTTGATAAGGACTTATTATTTGTTGTTATCAGCTGAGTGGGGTAGTCTGGAAGAATGAATCAACAGGAGTTTTTCTACTTCATTTAATACTTAATAAATATTAAGTATCTAGAATGTATAAGGCACTGTGATAAATGCTTTGATCATGTGGAAAATCTCACTCAGTCTCTCAGTGATATGACATTACAGCTCCCAGGAGTAGATGAAGATTCTTTTTCCCTCAAAAGTGGTTTTTATTTTGGTAAAACCTCCAATTCTTTTATTTATTTTTTATTTTTTTTATTTTTTTGCATCTCACATTGAGTTCTTTATTTTTTAAAAAATGCACATGATAATTATACATATTTATGGGGTACAAGGTGATGTTTTCATACACGTATACCTTGTGTAATGATCAAATCGGGGTGATTAGCATTTCCCTCAACTTGAACATTTATCCTTTCTTTGTTATGAGAACATTCAAAAACCTCTCTTTTAGTTATTTTGAAATATGCGATACATTATTGTTAAGTATAGTCATCCCACTGTGCAATAGAACATCAGAACTTATTCCTTCTTTCTAATTGTAACTTATGGGTAAGCGTTTTGTACCCATCGACCAATCCAATTCTTATATTTGAAAAATACAATCGAAAGTTCAGAAATAAAATCACTATGCAAAAGCAAAGAACTCACAATTTGCAATAGACAAAGTAAATATCTAACAAATCCACAAATATATTCAGACTCAGCAGTAAGGAATTAATTGCAAGTAAAGCTCAATAGTACACTTCTTTTTTTTTTTTTAATCTATTAAGTGATTTTTTAAAATCTCCATATCTAGCATGAGGGTAGATAGCTGCAAAATATGTGCCTCATGAACTGCTCTTACAAGGTAGTATTTGGGAGGAATCCATTTTTGGGGATCTTTCTCATAGACGTGCAAGCATACACAAATATGTACCATCTTAAACATAAAAAAGAAATACCCTCACTTCACAGTATATCTCTCCCCATCTAATACCCTATTTCAAAGTTGCAAAGATCCTTGGACATATGTGGTACTTTTACTGGAACAATGTTGTGCCTACAATCCCCTATTCTAATTGCGCTTCCATTACCATCACTTAAATTTCAATAATGACCAGTGCATTGATGTATTCAATGGACACTTCTGTTTTTTTAGTATCATAAATAAAAACATTAATTAATTAATTAATTAAGCAATCAAACAAGCGAACAACCACTGAAATCTGTGGGCTCTGGGCTTGACTGAGTTCACTCTCAAGTGACCTCAAGTAAGCATTCTTGGCTTCCATTCTCTCTGAAGGTTTCCTGCAGTGCCCACTGGTCTCTTGGACTCATCTAGTCCAAATGTCCATCATCAGATGAGTGGATAAGGAAAATGTGGTATATCTATACAGTGGGATACTAGTCTGCTATCAAAGAGAATTAAATATTACTATGTGCAGTAACATGGATGGACTTAGAGTAAACTATATTAAGTGAAATAAGTCAGACACAGGAAGAGAAATACAACATGTTTTCACTTATTTGTAGAAGCTAAAAATGAATAAGTAAATAAATATACAAACAAATAAAAGGTAGGTGGGGAAAGAAGACACAACAATCACAACAATTCCTTGAACTTATTAAGACAAGTGAACAGATATGATGTTGATGGTGGGGGAGGGTGCAGAGGAAGGTGGGGAAAGAGGAATTGGTAAAGGGACATGAAAATCAACTACACTGTATATTGATAAATTAAAATAATAAATAAATAAATAAAATCACAGGAACACAGTTGCTGAAGAGGGCAATAATTTTCTGGAGATGATAACAGGGGCTGTGTCCCACCACAAGTCAAGGCTTTCGAGATCCAAGGGACATAGTCAAGACAGATTGGTCAGTCTTAGACTTTAGTGAAAACTTTAACTCAGAGGTGGTATAAAGTTGTTGGAGGTGAGACCTCTAGAAGGCAGAAGAGTTCATGGAAAGGGAATGATAAAGAGTGGATTCACCTGATTTTTAACCTGTTCTCTTGGGGACAAAAAAATCTGCAGGAAAAAATATCCTTTCTGTGGAAAGCAATATCCCACAGAGAAATGATACATTCAGGGTTTGGAGTAACAGATGGGAAATGTGCCTAAAGAACAGATATATGCAGCTGTAAATATCTCTTCTACTGTTGTTCCTTGAGCTGTACAACCTTGGGCTGGAAGGGACATGGTTGTTTCTTCTGGAGTGCTAAGTCTGACTAGGGGGCCAATGCTTGATGCCTTCCTGCTGTCATGTCTAGTGAAAGAGCTCCAGTCTCCATCATCAACCATCCAGGGAGGAATTCAGATTTTCACATAAAATCCTTCCTCTCAGACATCCCATCTAGGTGAGCCCAAAAGTGTTTTTTCAAGAACATTTGATATTCTCTTAATAGATATAGATAGATAGATAATGGATAGATAGAAATATGTCTTTATCCATCTCCCACTGCTAAGTACTCTTTCCTCAGGGTCCTAACACTTTATTCATTAAGCCATATTCTTCCCTGTATTTGAAATATTAAATGAATGCTTATTTTATTAACTTCTTTAGTTATTTTATTTATTTTCTTTTTATATAGCTTTTTGAAGACCGGAATTTTTTTTTTTTCAATTAGCTTTTTGAAGACCAGATTTTCTGTTTTCCATCTTCTCTTTTCCACCTATTGTGATATTGAGTTTAACACATGCTAGCTCACTTATCTTTACATACTTCTTAGAGAGACATCCAAGTTGCATTTATGAGGCTTACTTTACTATGCTTGCTTTAAATTACCCACGTCTATTATCACATTAAGAAATGTACAGTGTTATGCAACCACAACAAGTTGATCAGGGGTGTCTTCAACTCCTGTTAGGCTCTGGATTTCTCAACATAATAACTAGAGGTGGTGATATAAAAACGCTCTATGCTACTTTTATAACTATTTATTTTATTTATATGTATGTTATGTGTGTTAAGTTTTTGAACGTATGGCTTCATATGAGTCTGCAGTGATTGTGGTTTCTTTTTTGCAATGGTGAAGGGAGTTTCCTGTGAATTGTCAGAGCCAAAAAGTATAAGAGTATTTTTATTTGTTCGAATTTTTTTTTTTTTTTTTGAGTGTTGCAAGCATCTTTACTGGAAAGGTAAATAGGTTGAAGTATTTAAAGGACTCTATGTTAGCAAGAAGAATGGCACTAAGTCCAACCCTACATGGGAGTAAATGAAGATTGTCATGCTTTGTAGTGCTCTTGCAGATCAGATCATGTTGGAACAAGCACATTGGACCCAGCCTGGAGTTACCATAAATTCCCCCAGCCCTTTCCGAAAAGGTACAAGTGGATGATTGACTGGAGATTTTTGTGAATATGTTTTTTTGTTGTTGTTGTTGTTGTTATTTTATTTTTATTTTTTTATTATACATACATGTGTGGTACAATGTTGATTTCAATAATTGTGTAGAATGTGTGGAGGTTATGCAATCATTCTTTGTGTCCATTGACCAATTCCTCATTAGCCCCCTTACCTCTCTACTTCCCCTCCCCTTGTCCTCCTCCATTTTTATAAAAGTTCAATGTATTGCTGGATTGTTGTTTCCTTCTTTCTTTCTCTCTGTCTCTCTTTATTGTTCATTTGTTTATTTATGGATTCAGCTCCCAGTTATGAGTGAGAACATGCTGTATTTCTCTTTCTGTACCTGGGTTTCACTTAGGATAATTTTCTCCAGGCTCATCCACATTGTTGCAATGGTAGAATTTCATTATTTTTTATGGCTGAGTAGTATTCCATTGTATATATATACCCCAATTTCCTTATCCAGTCATCCACTGATGGACATTTAGGTTGGTTCCATCTCCTAGCTATTGTAAATAGATCTGCAATAAATATGGGAGCACAGGTATCCCTTCGACCTGATGATTTCCAATCCTCTGGATATATCCCCAGGAGTGGGATTGCTGCATCATATGGAAGTTCCATCTGTGGTTCTTTAAGGAACCTCCATACTGTTCTCCACAATGGCTGTACTAATTTACAGTCCCACCATCAGTGCAGGAGTGTTCCTCTCTCTCCACATCCTTGCCAGAATATGTTATTCTCTGTCTTTTTTTATAATAGTCAGTCTGATTGGGGTGAGGTGATATCTGAGAGTGGTTTTGATTTGCTTTTCCCTGATGATAAGTGATGTTGAGCATTTTTTCATATACCTGTTGGCCATTTGTATGATTTCCTTTGAGAAATGTCTATTCAGCTCCTTTGCTCATTTTTTAATTGGACTATTTGGTTTTTTGCTGTAAAGTTGTCAGAACTTTTTGTATCTTCTAGATATTAACCCCTTGTCAGATGCACTTTTTGCAAATATTTTCTCCATTCTGTAGAATGTCTTTTCACTCTATTGATCATTTCCGCTGCTGTGCAGAAGCTTTTTAATTTGAAATAATCCCATTTGTTTATTTTTTTTTTCTTTTGTTGCCTGCGCTTTTGGGGTGTTATTCATAAAGTCATTGTCCAGTCCTAAATCCTGGAGCATTTCTCCTATATTTTCTTATAGGGGTTTTATAGAACCCCTGTATTGAAGGGCCATCATTTATTAAAGAGGCTGTCTTTTCCCCAATGTATGTTCTTTGTGCCTTTGTCAGTTGGCTGTACACATTTTGGTTGATTTCTGAGTTCTCTATTCTGTTCAATTTGTCCACATGTCTGTTTTTATGCCAGTACCATGTTGTTTTTGTTACTATAGATCTGTAATATAGTTTGAAGTCAGGAAGTGTAATGCCTCCAGCTTTACCTTTTTTTTTTTTTTTTTTTTTTGCTCAGGATTGCTTTGGCTATTTGGGGTCTTCTGTTGTTTCATATGAATGTTAGGATTGCTTTTTCTATTTCTGTGAAGAATGTTCTTGATATTTAGATGGGAATCACATTGAATCTGTAGATGGCTTTGGATAGTGTGTACATTTTTACTACATTGATTCTTCCTATCCATGAACAAGGAATGTCAATAAATGCAGTTCTAGTAAATAATGATGAAAATTATGTCATTGATCTTAGGTCAAGATACCAGAACTAAAGAAAGTACCTCAGGGACCTGTAAATTTTGAAGCTAGAGAGGTCTTCTTTTCCTTAGAGAAATATCGGATGGTACCCGCAATAGGAAGGCAGGGAGTCAGCAGAAAAGCTGACAAGAAAAGAACCAGAGATGCTGAAACGGTTCCTGGGCTGAAGGTCCAATTACCTTAGGATTAGAAACGTAAGCTTTACAAACTTGGCTGCCTCTGGGTAATTGTGTCCTTTCTGTTATTCTTTGGTATTCAGTCAAGTTCGTATTTATGTTTTTCTCCCTCTTTTTCTAACATTGGAGCTCATCTTAACTGCAATCTTAGGAACACAGTAAGGGTGTATGTCTTTCCTGAGCCTCGAGTTTTCAAGCAGGAGCAGGAGCAGTGTCTTCCTGAAGAGTTTCTAGAATTTGGCAGCAGCAATCACAGTGAGTGGATCCCACGGAGAAGGTAGAAGCAAAAGAGGAGGCTTGGGACTGTTTATTCAGACCCTCTCACCTGCTTAGATTGCTCCTTGATGAAACCTTGGAAAAGAGTGTATATGTTTAATAGGAGGAAACTTCCATTTATGGAGCCTTTTTGCTGTCTTTTAAACAAAGAGAGATCATGTATTATATAAAATGGATGATAGAAGCAAAGCGTGCTCTTAAAGTTTTACAATTTGTGTTTGTGTGTATGTAAACCTTGAAGGAGGGGTTTTCTATAGCAGGCTCTCAGCTGGCCTCCCTTCCTCTCGGCGCTCTCTCCTTAGTCTTTTTCAGCCAACAGTTGGTGGACTCATCTCCCTTAAACAGGGCCTTTGTCATGTCATTGCCAAAACCATAAACTTACATTTGGCTTCATTTCCTACCACTTCACTTTTAAAATCTCTTACTAGGCTCCTTGGGTCTTTCCATTCTTCTCATCCATCAGTTGTTTCCCAGCTCCTCATTCTTGCTCCCTTCTTTTTCTGTTCTTATAAATGTCTTCCTATGCTCCAGCTTCTCAAACTCCATGCATCTTCTAAAATTGTGCAAAAATTTACTCTCTCTTGAAGGTGCCAGTGACTATATAGCTATGCATTTTCAAGACCATCCTTACAAGCACAGATGCTAAAGCACTGATATCATAATGTCATTATGCCATGCTGAATTCTTTAACTACAAGGAGATTGATGGCTGCCCCAAGGAGAGGCTTCTACTCATGTGCCTTCTGCATACTCCTCAAACCATAACAGAGCAATGAATAGACAGCAGAAGACCTCGTGTTGTTTTCTGAAATATCTGCTTTCCTCCACCTCAAGGAGAATAAGGCTATGGGTTATTAAGATGTAATGTATTAGCCCTAAATTCTCAATGGATCTAAAAGCATCTGTGTTTGCAGAGAAGAAATCAGTCAGCCTGAATCCTTGCATCCAAAACTTTAATTTTTTTCTGCCAGGGCCATCTGAATATATTCCAGATAAATGAAGCCTAAGATTTGCTAAACTTTCAAAAAGTTTAATGCTTGGGACATCAGTATAAAACAATAATTTCCAAATCATCCCATATCATCGAGGCTCAGATTAATCAGAGTTTCTAGTACTCCACACCTTGTGTTCTTGTGTCTGCGTATGTCTTATTTGGCAAAGTAGTTTTATCTCCAGTGAAAATATCTACAAAATATTGCATAAACTACTCTTTTCTTTTCACAATCTTAGTAAAGTATTCAGGCCCCAGAGCTTGAGAGCCCTTTGCATAATTCAATAAAACACCATCCCATTGATTCCAAATACCTCAGAAACCACAAATCCTTTGATAGTCTCAGAAGAATAATTGACCAAGAGACAAATGAAGGCAGGCTTTAACTACTTGTGGTAAGAAAGAAGATCAATGCTAACAAATTCAATGTCTCAGTAGACTAGGAGGAGAACTGCATTGCATATGGACAGCAGAGGTTCTAACCAGGGACTTAGGGAAGACCTCACTGATCCCCTGGCCATCTATACAACAAAGGAATTGGACTCAATTGTACTTGTTTTCTTTTAATTATACCATTCAGTATTTCTGTGATATGCTGGTTATTCTGTTTTCTTCCCACTGCCACCAGATGCGTTTTTAAAATCCTTCTTTGCTTTGTGCCCCAAGAGGCAAAACTTTGCCAAATCCATCACCTTGACTGCCTTGCTCTTCAGGTTTTGGTTGGGTTTGGCCAAATATGAGTCCTCAGCAGGATCTCAGAGGAAGGGAAGAGAGACAAAGTCCAAAATCAGTTTCACTGGGCTGAAGCTGGGTATTGGCAAGGGCATACTCTCTCTAGTGAATTCAGGGGAAAATCCCATATCTTTCTACTTTTTAGCTTCTAGAGGAGCATTACTTACATCCCTTGGCTGTTTATCCTCAAAGCCAGCAGCAAAGCATCTTGCTTCAGTGGTCATATCACCTTCCTATCTAGCAAAATCTCCCTCTGACTCTCTCTTTTGAAAACACTTGTGATTACAATTAGGGCCACTCAGATAATCCAGAATAATTTGCCTGTCCCAAGATTCTTTAAATTAATCTTACCTGCAAAGTCTCCTTTGTTACTAAGGTAATATCCACAAGTTCTGAGAATTAGTATGTAGATATATTTGGGGCTGTTATTTAGTCTACCACAGTGTGATGGTTAATTTCATGTGTCAACTTGACTGAGCCATGGGGTGCCCAGACATTTAGTCAAAAATTATTCTGGGTATGTCTATGAAATGAGGGAGCTTCTAGATGAGATTAATATTTTTGTTGTGGAGAAAAGATTTAAGCACATAAAATGATTATCAAAGATTACCTGACAATATAGAAAAATTGGGGAAAAAACTATGTGGAAGTGTTGAAACAGTTTAGCCCTTAAAAGAGGGGTAGGTCACAAAGGTGATGGAAAGGAAAATGTAGGGCATTGTGTTTGAGAAAAAAAAGCATGTACATTACAAAACAGAGCTGAAGGTGGACTTCAATACATCATCCCACCTCCAATGGAGGTGAAAGTCTCTTTTAATTCATATTCTTGGAGAAGCTATCTCATCCAGATTGCTTCCAGAAAAGCTTTGATAGATTAAAGATCAAACTGGAAATGTACTGTTTCTAATAGTTCAAATTGTGACCGTTCAGAAAAGTGAACATTTGCATCTGTGTGTGTTTATGTGAGATTATGTGTTCAAGGTTAGTCTAGTATTACTGGTGAGGTAAATTGCAATGGTTAGAAAGAAGCCCTAGAGAAATGAACATGGTGTTTCAGAAGCTGACCATTATTGGTAATAAAACCTACTATGGAAAGCCTTTCCTAGATTTTTAAAATAGACCAAGAGGAAACTAAATACATACACAAGAAGAATTATTATTTTTTTAAGCTAAGTCTTATACAAACACATGACTTTGAAGCATGGGAGGGTGGTGGGAAGGTCAAACATTTTTCATGTAATCTTATTTTACTATTAACAGGAGATAAGTTTTAGAGTTTGGGAGTTGTGTTTTTAATCATTCTCAGGCACAGAAAAATATATACTTTTAAAAAGACATTTGCTGTTTTGAAGATTGAATTGTTTTGGTGGCATCACTGCAAATTTAAAGATCCCATGTGTGTTGTATAATGCTAAGAGATTAGTCACATCAGTGGAGAATCTTAGAACTTCTTGTTCAGGACACCTGGTAATGAGAGAGGACACAGACCAATGCACCTGATGGTGACCTTACATGACTAATGAGAGTGGGATTAGATGCATGCTAGAAAAACATTTGAAATGTAGATCATGGGTACAAAAAGGACTTGAAGGAAAATTAGCCTAGGACTCCAGTTCTTCAAAAAGTCATAGCAATTTTATACTTGAAGTACATTTTCAGTTCATCGAGTTCTCTCTGACTTCATATCCACAGGTCGAGTCTAAGCTACTATTATCAATTCATCACTTGCTTAGACTAACACAATACTCATCCCTAAATCCATTCTGTTCTCCAAACAATTTTCTAATATCAGCCAGTAATATTTCAAAAATAAAATCTTCTTTCTCCTAAAATTCTTCAGTTATTTCAGCTTTTTTTTAGACTAAAGACCAAATCCTGTACTGACTTTTTCTTCACCTTCTGCACTCCTGCAGCACTCACTACTGTTTCTTGCTTATGCTCTTCCTTCTCATTAGCCACAACCCCTGGCCCTTTACCATGCTAATTCATTCTCATTCTCTAGATGTTGCTCAAATATCCATTCCTCAAGGAAATCTTCTCTATCCCACTTCCCATCTAGATTAGATCCCTATTTTTTTCTTTATAGTTCCTGTGCCTTTCCTTCACTTTCCTTATCACAGTTTTTAATTGTACATTTATCTGAGTGATTATTTAATATTTGTCAAAAACTCTGGCACTCTAAGTCCCATAATGTAGCTACTGTGTCTGTTGTCCACTAATGTGGTTCGTTCTCCTACCCCAACACCTGGCATTTAAAGGAATTCATAAGTATCTATGGATAAAAAAAAAATAAGAAGGGAAGGAATAAACAACATAAAGGAAGAAGAGAAGTAAGATGTTATCTATTAATGAGAATACGAAGGTACTTCAAAAACTCATAGAAAATTGAACTAAAAGGTAATATAAATCTTTTCATAATATTTTTGAAGACCCCTCATATAGTCAAATAGAATGACATAGGAGTGGATATGTCCCATTGCAGTACTCAACTGAGAATTAATAATAAAAAAAAGGGGGAAATTTGGATGGTAAAACATTATAAAATGTGAAAATCTGGAGTAAGACTAGGCTGTTAAGTGTTCTCAGTTTGTTCCCAATCCTACCTCCTATATCACCAAATTCACTTTTGGAGAAATATGTAAATCAGTGCAAAAGACCCAGCTAGGCTGGATTCCTATTTCTCAAGAGATCCTTCTGTATGGGCAGAAGCCAGCATGTTAAAGCTCTGTTCCCTGAGTCCTGATCTGGAGGGACTCTAGATGTCTTGTCTACATAATTATGATTGCAAAGAATGATTATGAGATTTGACTTTTATAAAGAGGAGAAACTTAGCAATTCTGATCCAGACAACTTGCTGGGACTCATCTTGAGGCCAGTCAATAAATACCTCTATGCTTCCCTTATGGGACCGTAATTGGAGAAAACTTTCCACAAGGAGAAATGTTTTGAAGCCCTGCCTTGGAGGGCATGATTTAATTTACATAGATCTTGGTGAAGGAGGTACAAGGAAAGAGCCTTTAGATTGGGACATCAAGCTCAAAAATTAGTCTGAAAAAAAGGAAACATTCATTTTCAAGAAACAGAAAAATTGATCTTGCCATCAAGCAAAATGTACAAAAATAAAAGTCTTAAAAGCTGCCACTCTACCTATAATTCTATCATAATCCTAAAGATTTATAGAAAAATACTGCTATTTGGTACTGCTGGAATAACTTCACATGAACTTAACACTTTATACTGTATAATCCTTTACACGTTACAAAATCCTTTTTATACATAATCTTAGTTAATCTTACAACAATCCCATGAAAAAAGATTTTACAGATGAGGAAACTAAGGCTAGCATCTATGAAGTAGCAGGCAAGTCACTTAACTTATGAGTGGTAGAGCTATCAATTAAACCCAAGTCTTTCTATTTTAGAGCCTTCTTTGAGCATCCCTAAGTGTTCAAAGGGAATCTCTAAGTATTCAAAGGGATTAAAATAATGGTGAGAAATGATGCAAATCTACCTTCCACCCACCTACAGCATACATAATCCACTCAAGGATTTCACAATCCTCCTAGTGAGAATATCCACACTAACTTTAATACTCTTTGGTGCACAAAAGTCTATTTAGAGTCATCCTACCACATGGGTATGGAGAAGGATAATGAGCATCCTCATAACTAGAGAGATTGTCCAGTCACACTCCAGAGTTTTCTTGGATTTTATTGATTTCCATTATTTAAATTAACCTCAAAGACTGTGCTGTCTAAATATTTTTTTAAAAAAATGTATTTTTGTCCTTTTTCAATGTAGAAAATTGGGAAAATAGAGAAAAGTATAAATTAAAATATATAAAACACTGCAAATCCTCTAAAGCACTTTAACTACACACACACACACACACACACACACACACACACACACACACACACACACACGTGTGTATGTACTTTGCTAATTTATATAACCTTTCTAAATCAACTGCAGTAGATTGCACAGATGGCCCCGATTCTTCTCCTTCTACACTCTTTTGCAATATAACTTGAAGTTCCTTCCACCAAGAGGTGGAGACTATTTCTCTATCCTTTGAACCTAGTCTTATCTTGTGACAATGTAGCCATGGGAATGTTGATGTCAGCTCTGACCATAGCCTCAACAGGTATTACAGCTTCTGCTCATATGCTTGGAACTATGTCAAGCTTTCACACGAACTTTAGTCCTGAACCAACCTGTTTGGTGCTGAGAAACACATGGCTTTCTTATTAATTCCCAGAAGCAGGGCCACTCGAATAGCTAGCAGTTGATCAAATGAGCGAGGCAAGCTATGACTGACAAACAGCTCAAATGAGCCCAGCCTAAATTGCTGACTCACAAAATCGTAAGCTAATTTAATATTGTTGAAAGCCACTAAGCAACAGATATTTGATACACCAATTTTTCTTCTCTACCAAAATCTTTCATAAAAATTTTTTTAAAAAATTACACTTCCCCCTATTGTGCAAAACACAATGCACTCAAGATTTCTGAATTAGCTTCAGGTGCTCAGTTCCTTATTCTGCCCTTGACTAGAGGTGTTACTGCAAAAACATCAGACACATTCTCTGAGTTTGTTTCTATACCTACAGACAAAAATCATGTTGCATACTCATTCTACCTTGACGGTTTATAACAGACAAATGAGAAATTAAATATGAAATTGTATGTCTTTATACCCATCTTCCCTTCTCTGGGCTTTAGTTTTCTCATTTAGAAAAATTCATGAGTTAGACTAGGTAATATTCAAAGATCAAATTGACTGAAAATTTCTGTAATAGTATTATTGTTGGTAATGTTGTTGTTACTGTTATTGGATAATCTAATTCAGGATCTAGGCCCTGTCCCACAAGTCTCTATGAGGAGCTCAGCATGAAAGCATTCCTGTTATAACACATTCTCCCATCGCACAGATACCTCCTGGAGACCCTCTTAAAACTTGTACAACAAGCTGATCTGATTTCCCAACCTACACTAAAAACGCAAAGGTAGGGTGGATTTTAGGCATAAATTTTGTGAGCAATCCCTTCTCTAGTGAAATTTTAAGAAGGAAAACTCTTATACCTAAATATTCCTTCAACCACTCTTTCATTTGTGAATCACCTTTTCAAATAAGGCAGACATTCTCAAAGTATTGATCACAAGCAAAAGTAAAATAACTTGGAAAGGTTTATAAAAATACCTAAAAAGGCAAATTTTCAGCCCTCTTTCCAGTTCCACTGAATCAGAATTTCCAAAGGTAAGGTCCAGAATTAAAGAAGCTCTTTTGGTGATTCAGAAGCAAGCATACATTTAAAAACTATTAATTTTGTTTTTCATTCTTCCCAGAATCAAGAAGGAATGAGTTACTAACCTGTTTCTAATCATTTTCAAATGTGCAAGTTTAAGTAAACTGATTTATTTAATTGCTGCAATTCTTAAAGAGAACCTTGAGTGAACTGTAGTTTTGATTTGTGATGTGAGAGATAGATGAATTTGGACCCCGATATGAAGACCAAATAAAGTATGAGTCCCAGGCAGCAAGGGAACACTGAAGTCTTGGAAAGAGCAAAGGCAGAGAGGGAGAGACAAAAAAAAAAAAAAAAAAAAAAAAAGATTTGTAGGAAAACAAATATCTCATGGTTTCATTGGGCTAATCCATGCTAAAAGTCTCTGGGAATCATGCTGCTTGGATTAGTATGGTTTAAAGATAATTGCTCTCAGGACTTGCCCCCAATTTGAGGTTCCACTAGGTTAGACAGACTAGAAAGTATAAAATATAAAGCAAACAGGAGATCCTATAACTTCTCAGCATTGTAGCTGTCCAAAGCCACACATATCATTTGCTCTTTTCTCTGCCAGATTTGCTAGTTAGATTTTTCGTGGGTCAGTGGCTGAAAATATTTTCCTTTTTTTCTTTCAGTACCTAATTGACAGCCTCCTTCATGAGAATTGACCTTATTTCTTAGCAGATGAAATAACCACCTACATTGCATGCATTATACCTTGTATTCTAATCATTCCAGATTCAGTCCTTTAGGTTACTTTAAAAAGCACTACTTTTTTTAAAAAAAGAAGGAAAAAAAAAAAAAAGGAAAGTGGAAGATTTGGGGTTAGATAGAAAGGAGTGAACCAATATTTATTCAACACCTATAATATATCAACTTCACAAACATGTTATCGCATTAACTCTCACAATGACTCAGTGAGGTAGTCATGAATTTTTTCCCTTGTTTGCAAATGAAGAAATTGAAATTCAGAAATTTTATAAATCATTCTTCAATGGGATTCAAATCTGCTTAAATCTGGCCTAAAGAGCATAATTTTTCACCTCTATTACCAGTTTGAAAACAAGAATCCCTAGGATTACGGCCACAGAACTCTCAAAAGTCAACAAGCTCATGTGAATAAATATACCTCTAATTGTTTAGCAGGCTTGAGAGGAACTTTGTGGATAAACTCTTGTCTGGGTCAATGTACTTTAAACTGTGGATGTTTACTCACTAGTGAATCATGACACCAATTGTGTATCAACCAACAATGTTTAATAAAATACTACACAATGGAATAAAATCAAGTAAAAATTTTCATGGGGTATTACATGTAGTAAAGATAAGAATTTTTTTCTAAAAATATTTTTTTAGTTATATAGATGTGCATGTATGAATGTGTATGCTGAGTCAGAAGGTATAATGTGTTCTCAAATGTAATCTGTTATGAAAATCAAAAATCTGAAAGCTACTGGACTAGACAAAGGGAATGTTGCACAAGGCAGGAAAGTTATCTCAAAGAGAGAAGTACATGAGGGCCCTGGAAGAAGAATAACAGTACAGACATGATTGTCAAGAGTTTCTTTTAGAGTTTTATAGATTGTGCTGAATAGTTGTTCTCCTTATTTTCAACTAATAAAGTCATTGAAATGAAGTGAAAAGTTCCTATAGCAAAGTCTGATAGAAGTCTGCAAACACCAAGAACCTATGAGAAACTAGGTCTTCTATTAAACTCCTATTAGATTTTTCCAATCTCATTGGATACATGCAGTATCAACACTGATTACCTCTTTTTTTTTTTCTTTTTTAATCAAGCATTGTCCAAAATGGATTAGGCATCTCTTGTTATCTCTACCTTGAGAACATAGGCATCATTTATTCAGGACTTGCTGAGATATATGCTCTTTATTTTCCTACTTGCTCAGGAGAAAAAAAAAAAAATCCTGCTACATTTTCTCCTCCATTTGGAGCACATGAAGGGTTACTGAAAATAGGTAACCAGCATCAGCTGTTTTTCTGTCTTGGCTGTGAGATTTTTGCTTGTTGAAGAAGCCAAGGAAAAATGTAATGAGGCTTAATATATGGAATAAATATCGGTACACTCAGTTAGCCATTCAGAATATTGTTCTAGCCTGAGACTGTCACAGAAAAGGGAGAAACATACAGTGGAATTTGCTATTACTGCTTGTATTATGACTTTATTTGGCCACTGATAACCATTTACTGAGCCTGATGACATGGAATCAGTAGTAACAATAATATCTATTATCTATGCAATGATTAAAAGACCACTTCAAAGTAAGTTTACATATTTATCTTCTTTTCATTCTTATAACAGCCCTACATAATCAGGGAAGCATTATCTCCAGTTTTACACATGAGAAAAATGAGGCCCAGGTGAGTTAGTGATTTATCCAGGAACACACAAGTTAGCTGCAAAATTGGAACAGAATCTGTAGCCACTGAACCCCAGCCCTGCATCCACCCAATAGATAGCAATGCCCTCATTAATTTTGCCTTATAATGTACTCTCTTCTGTTTCCCCATCTGGCCTGTTTCACAAAAGTATTTTTTAAATTTTATGTTTAAAAGAAGGAAAAGGAAATGGAAGGCAGGGTGATTATTCTGTCACATCTGTTGAATGCAGTTAATTCTTTGGTTTCATGAATATGAAGTGGTCTAGAGGAATATGTGTCTATTTATGTAACAATCACATATGCTGGGAAAATGTATGTGGTTGAAATACAGATACATTGGTTTCAATTCTAATATTGGTTTAAGTAAATTATAGGTTAGGCCCCAGCCAACAAATATATCCGTTACAGTTAACTTCTCTAATTTGGTTAAAGTACCCTAGGTTTATTCAGCAGTGCATGTATATCAGGTTATGCAAAATTAATAGCTGAAGTTCATTCATATGGCTTTAATTAGGATGCATGGGTTGGGATGAAAAAGCGAGAGCTCTGGCTTTGATTATAACTGTATCTGCTCCAGTATCAGTGTCTGCAATAGCAAGTACATGTTGGCTTCACTTAATACACGCTCGCTCAAAGAAACCATGCATTGGCTTAATTTCACTTTGAAAGCTTTCATTAAAATACATTGTTTATCTAAATACCAGTTTAGTTCACTTTATTTAATTATCTGACAGTATTTACAGGGCCTGGAATATAATTTATACATTGAAAAAAAGTTGATTGTGTTATGTTTCAAAGAAAATAGATTCATTTCTGTGAAAACTTCATGGAACTTTTGAAAATTGCACTGTTTCCAAGTCTATCTACTTGTCTCCAAACATGGCTTTGAGAGTCTGACTGACTTGTCTTCTTTCCTGGGAAAGAAAACTCCTTGAGAAGAAAAGCATTCCTTGCTGGGTAATAATGTTCTTCTCAGGTTGTTGCTAAACTTTCCCACCATAACTAGGGGGAGAAGTGAGTTTCATAAAATCAATGACTTCTTTTACATTTGCCTAAGATTTATTTGGTCTTCAGGATGACAATAATTCCCTACCTGCTTTCTGATATGTTCTGTGATTATTTGGGTTTTCTGTGAGACTTTTCTTGTTTTCTTGCCTGCTCAACCTGATTGTCATGCCTTGGAGGCAGGCAACCATTCTCTGAATTACTTGCTCATTTTTACTTTCCAGGTCTGTGCTCCACACACAGCATGGCTTTCTCTGTGTTTGTAGATACAGATGGTGTAGGAGCTTCTGGGTGAACGCAAGCTACCAGCAAGTAGCATGATGTGTATTCTATAGCATGATCACGTTGATCCATCAAGAGGAGCCACACACCAGTCAGGGTATTCCAAACAGTTAGTGGCTGGAGGAAGCCTGGACAGACAAGTAGAGCCTCAAGAACGTCTAGTATCTGACATCAGTAGGCAGAGATCTGAACTGGCAGGTAATAGGCAACCGAGAGCTCCACAACGGACAGCATATTTATATTGCATAAGCCCAGCATAGGTCCAGATAGGCAGCCCAGGAATCCAGCCCAGGTTAAGAGTATGATTGGTTCTAGATTTTTGTGCAGGGCACAGCTTGCCAATGGGGATAACTTGGCTTAGCTGTGGGTATTGGAAAATCTTCAGGAAAGGAAGCCAGACCCACTCAATCTAAACATTGTCAGATCCCACCATATCCCTTTCCATTTGTTCTTTTTCCTTTTCCTTTTTCTTCAAATCTTATTTCTTTGTTTAAGGTCTGAGCTTCAAATCATGTGGCCAAGAACATGATAAGAAATAGTGCTGTGTATCCTGGCCATCAGTTCAGAAATACCCTCCTCACAAACCATCTTAGTGCCAGACTCACCATAAAATATTCATTGCTTTTGATACTGAAATATTTTTAGTCAGCAAAATGTCTTCTATTAAAATGAAAATGTCCCTTGGGGAAGAAAGAACCTTTTAAGCTATTATCAGTTAAACCTGTAGTGGGTAGTTAGTTTATGAAAATTGAGATTAAAATTCTCCAAGAACCGAAGTACACAGAATATGTTTCAGGAAAAATGGAGAAACCCAGTGGGGAGAAAGTGGCATAAAGGATGTCATTGGGGGCTGTTAAATACAGTTTCTCATTTTTTCCTGAGGTTTGGTGCTGCTTTTGTGTCATGTACCCTTCAATTCCTCTCTCTTCCTCTTCTCTTTGCTCTTACTCTTCTTCATCCAACCCATCCTCCCTGTGGAACTCAAAAAGAACTTGAGGGTGTGGGACAAGATGGGAGAAATAAAAGTTGGAGATGTTAAGAACATACCTCATGCTGAACTTAAAAATTTCTCAGTAATTTGTGATCCTAGAGTAGAGTTGGTTAAGAGAATGAATGTTGAAGTCATGATTCAGATTCAAGCTTTACCATTCATCTGTGTGACCTCGGGCATACTATCATCTTATATTCTCTAAGCTTCACATTTCTCTTCTTAAAGTTAAAGTAAAACCTAACTTAGGGTGAGTTTTGAGTATAACTGAAACATTTAGCATGGTAACTGGTGCACAATAAGTGCTCCTTATGAGGTAGCTAGTAATAATAAAATGTTAATATAACAACAAAAGCAATATCAATAATACTACATTAAACCCCATGTCTTTTAGATGTTGAATATTCACTCTTCCCGACCACTTTTAGATTCACACTGTATTCTTTAGATTAGGTTAGAGAGCCAAGGCCAGAGTAAAACAGAGTGAAAGAAAGCACTCTTAAGATGTGAGAGACTGAATTAAGAAAAGCATGTCTGACAAAAATGTATAACATGGTGACTGTAGTTAAAAATACTGTGTTATATACTTGAAATTTGGTAAGAGAGTAGATCTTAAGCATTCATACCAAAAAAAAAAAAAAAAAAAGGAACGTGATGTATGGATGTGTTAATGAGATAGTGGTAATCATTTAATCATTTCACAATATATATGTATATCAAATCATCACATTGTACACTTAAAATTGACAAATAAAATTGTGCTTTTTTCTGAGATGATATGTATACATCAGAGTAAAATATATCACCTCCAAAAGAGAATTGCCTAAGTCAGCTCTCCAAAGAATAAGACCAGAAAGAGAATCTGTAACTAGATTTCATCAAGGGGGGGTGGGGGTGGATCATAAGGGCATGATGTGCTGTCTACAGATACATTAAAATAAAGTAATATGTGGAAGGGTAAAGGTTGTAACCTCATTTAAGTAGAAGCCTGTCTCTAAACTATTGGGGTCATACCTAAATATTAAGAAACAATTTTTAAAAATAAAATTTAAAAATGGCTATACACAGTTCAATAAATGTTGGAACCCCATAAAATTAAACCCAAATATTAGACTCACAATGCCACAGGCTGATAATCAATCTAGATTTTCTTACTATATGTATTCAAAAGAACCAGATTATGTTCTATGTCTGCGATAGGCAAACAATCTTAGCAATAAGGGCTAGTTCCTGAACACTATACTATGAGTCCAAGAAAGGAGAACCTAAAATTGAGAAGTACCGCTACCAAAATCAGAAAATATTCATTTAAGTGGAAATAGGCAAGAACTGGTTTCCAGGAAATTTTCTGGTTTGTCTAAAAAATTGGGAGATGTTTGTGTTCATCGGAGACCCTGGTAAAATGGAACTACAGCTTCAACTGAAGGGCCAAGCCAGAAGAAAAATTAACAATGACAATGATGGTGATAATGACAATGATGGTGATAATGACAATGATTGCTAATAAACACAACTATCCTTTAAATTCTTGATGCATAATTAATAGTAATACACACAACCATTCAACATAGAAGTTGTCTTCCCTAGGTTAAAGATGAGGAAACTGAGACTTAAAAAAGTGAAGCATATTGCATAATGTTACACAGGTAACAGTCTCAGAACTAAAACTCAAATCTGAAGGTTAAAATTTAAAGACATTTCTCTTTAAAATGTATCATGTTTATGAATACAACATCACAAAACTACCAAGAAATTATCCAAAAGGTATTAAGATGGCCTTCCCAGAAGACCAGGTAGCAAAGAAAGGCAAGGAAGGCATCATCCCTGGACCTAATCTGGCCCAATACCATTCACTGAAATCTGACTCCAACATTGCAGTCTGTAGTCAGCTCTTTCCTCAAGCAGACATTCTTCTTACAGTAGAGACTGAGGTCTGTCCTGCCATGCTTGACTGTTCTGCCCTAACTTGCATTTGGCACAGGCTCTGAAAATAGCAGTATATGATACCAGCATAAAGGCAAATGTCCCTTCTGTGGGTTAAGATGAAAGGACCAATTTTGCCTATTTCAAAATTATGCCCAGGGCTTGGCCTTGTGCATTAATTCTACTTATGAGAAAAGTGTAGTCAGTTGCTGGCAGGAGTGCAAGGCTCAATTTGCATTGTTTTGGAATCTTTCCCTATGAAGTTAAAAACTTGCATTCTACTTCCAGGTAATATTTTCTAAAGACACTTCTTGACTATTGACACTATGCTTTTAAGTTGTCAGCCCTAGGCTTATCAGAGATTTAGAATGTACAATGCTCTGACATGGCCCTAACCACATAGCACACTGTGAGGGAGGTGCCCCTAGAACTGGAAGAGGGAGGAGTCATGTGCCCCTATCATGTGTGCCACAGGAGCAGGGGCTGGAGGCTATGTTCCTATGGAGGCTGATGATCAGAAACTAAGTTTCATAAATCCATTCTATGTGATATCTTATGTGGATATGTTTTAAGACAGAACAGGAAAGAGAGAGAATTCAAAAGACAGTGTGTATTTTGAGGGCTTGGCTCTGAAGGTACAGATTAGAAATTACAGGAGTCTTAGAAGGTATATCTCATTCCCAAATTATTTATTTCTCCTGAAAAGCATTATAAGGTTGAGAGGTATGGAAAGAATTACAAGGCTGAGATGTAGGGAAATGACATTAAGTAGCCATGAGGTGGAAGGAAACACCCAGACCGTTGACTATAACACAGTATAAGGATGTCCAAACCTCCATGTAAGAGACTTTTGTTTTAATTACCCAGGGGGAAAAAAATTAAATTGCAAATAGTAGCATTGTCACTTTTTTGTGTCACAGAACTTCCTGAAATCTCTCCCTATTGGCAAAATAAAAGAAATCAGAGGCAACTCTGCCCTGAGACTAGTAATTAAAGGGGTGGAGGAAAGGGCTGAGGCAGCCAGTGAGCCCATTCCCAACTGTTGGGTTGGGACTAGGATAAATCAGGAGCTGTCCCACCCTCGGCCCCACATGGTCAATATCTATACTCTGGCCCCTCTCCAGGCTCACCCCACATTAAGTATTTTGGCCCATACTTCATTCCTCACCCCCATGTACAGAAATTAATGCTTACCTCACCCATTTTAATTTACCCCGTCAGAGTCCCAGAGAATATAGATTTATATATAAATGCATGTGTGTTTTTAATCATCCATCCAACAATGTTTATAGACTGCTTATATAAAAATGATTGAAAGGTAGAAACATTCTCTATAAATGTTGTGATCCTTCGATTTAGTGCAGGGCTGTGAGTAAGAATCTAATCTGCCCTACCAGCATGTTTTTTTGTTTGTTTGTTTGTTTGTTCGCTTGTTTGTTTTCATATTTTGTCCCCATATGAAACGAATTACTAATACGTGAACTGAATTTTTCACTTGTCTCACATTG
Source organism: Cynocephalus volans (assembly GCF_027409185.1). Taxonomy (NCBI): domain Eukaryota; kingdom Metazoa; phylum Chordata; class Mammalia; order Dermoptera; family Cynocephalidae; genus Cynocephalus; species Cynocephalus volans. Next base: position 39,795,035 of record NC_084472.1, read on the forward strand.
TGATACTGCGTTCTGACTTCCACAAGCAAGAATGATTGCTTTCCGTGTTTCGAAAACATGTAGAAGAAGGTAGAGAGTGAAGGGGAAGATGTGCAAAGTGGCTGGGTTTTCAGTGGTGGAAATGATCATTCACTCCCCATGGAAAATAAAGCCCCTTAATTACAGCATCCCATACTCTTGCCATCCTAAGTCTACCAACCAGTCTGCAAACATCTTCAATGCTGAAAATGAATGAATGTTTCTGAGAATTTCATAGAGCTATTCTGCCTTGCAATTAAAGGCTTGACAGAGTATTAGTATTGAACTGAATACTAAGAATGATGAACAGTCTTGAGAACTCACAGTGAAAGAAGGTACTCCTCCCTGCTGGCTGGCGTCAACGAGGATTGCATGCATGGGGAGAACCCTAGAGTTTCCTCACTCCATATGCATTAGTCACACTGGACACAGTTCTGCCATTAGTGACTCATTCTCATTCTGAGGCCAGATTCTCCCATCAGCTATTTGCTGGTGCTGCCAATCAATTTCCCTGCCCTTCTCTCAAAATCAATGGGCAAGAGAAGCATAAATATTCAAGGGAAGAAAATGAGTAAGCAGGGAGGTAATCAAGGCCACCTGTGGCTCCAAGAGGGCAGGAGAAATTTCTCACAGATGGACATTTTTAACAAACTTTGCATAGAGAGCAAGACCCTGCTAGAGTATTGTCTGAAAGACACTGGAGCTAGGTGCTGGATTTACATTACTCTCAAAGAGTGCCAAGTAAAGATATCCTTAGGCTGGAATTAAGGATATGTTACCAAAAAACATAGAATTTCTTCCCTGCAAACATTAAAATCAAGTCAATTGGGAGTGACAAAGTGTTCAGGGTAATTTAATGCAGACACTTGCCGAACTGATTTATGCTCCAGAGCCTGTGCAGGCAAAGAGAAGTTAACTGGCAAAGAGGTTTGAAACATACCCTAGTTCAGTCAGAAATTCAAAACGCCAAACCCTGACCTTGCAGATCTGCTTTCAGGGATGTCCTAATTTTCTGAGCTTTACAAACCCTGGACACTGAAGTGTCTGTAGAAATATGCAAGTAAATTATTTGCTAAAATCTGAGGACTTTGTGTAAAATCAAGATGCTGCCAACACTATTGTCTCTGCCTTTCAACAAAGCCACATACATTTCTGCCCCCAACCCACAATGTCAAATCATCAGCATCACATTTCGGTTCTGTGTTCCTGACCCACCAGACCCAAGGTCAAATTCCAACTCAGCCATTTAAGAGTTTCTGACCCAGGACATATCACTGAATTACTTTGTCAAGTAAGATAGCACCAGTTTCTATCTCACTGGATTTTTATGAGGATTTAATTAAACAATAAATGTAAAGCACTTGGTAAAATGCCTGGTATATAAGTGCATAATAATACCTATTATTGTTATCTCAAATGTTATTATTCACGTTAATTGTTGCATTCTCGGCCAGTAGCAAGCTTAGGGTTATATGAAACTAGAACCTCCCACTTCCAAGGTTCTTCCTACCTATTCTTCTGCTGTGCTACCTATGGGTAGATTTCCTTAAAGCATTACTAGCTATTCTATGAAATACATGAAAATGAAATAACATTTTTTTGGAGCAGGAAGAATAGTAGTTGTCTTTCCAAACAAGAACATGCAAAACAGTTCTACTACTTAGGATGCATATAAATAATAGAGAATGCCTCTCAGTCTCAGTTTATATATCCGAAATCACCTTAAACTATAACTTTTGCCTGTACTGAAGAGGTAAAATTTTGTCTGTTTCTCTCCTGAAGGTTTCTCCTCTGGGGATTTTTATTTCAGAAGTATAAAGCATTCAGAGTAACCCAGCTTCCTTAGAACTGAAACAAGTCTGTTCTTCCGTTTTCCAAAGTAGTGCGACATTAGGAGGATTTTCAGTGTAAAACATTTTAGACCTGAGCTCAGGTGTTATGATGATAGGAAGCTAATAGTTTAAAGAGGCACATAATTCCCTAATGACCCATTCTGTGTGAACTTTCAGGAAGTTTTTAGGCCCATTCATACACATCAGTGGGCTATAATTCACTCAATTCAACCTGTAATGCATTTATACACTACTATCTTAAAAAAAAAAAATTCTCCTGAGATTTGCTCTATGTTTTTACATTCAATTAAAGGAAACTTATCTGGAATAACCTGGGGAAAAAAGAACTCTGGTTAATTTAATTTTCTACTTTAGTTGAGGGTTAACTAAACAGTTTCATTTTTATTCTTATTGTTTAAAACGTATGAGCATGCTTTTTTCCCTTAGGAATTACATATTACCCAACAATTCACTTTGATTTTTTTGTAAAGTGATAGAGTAGGACAAGATTATCTCTAAAGTCCGTGCCTTATTTAGTATTCTGTGAATGTGACACCAATAGATAACCTAAGAGGGGTGAGAGAAACCCTAACACATGCTCTGGAATGCCATGCTTATTAGAAACAATACTTCCACTGATGGTTTATTTAAAATATTGTCTTGACAAGTTCCCTGCAGCTGGGATGATAGTATAGTAGTAGGCAAAGGCTCAAATGCAGTTCACCTGAGGCAAGGAAGGAAAAAAGAATCTAAGAATGTTCAGTTTGCTATAGTACCAGGAAATGCCATCTCAGAACAGCCCACAGCAGATGTGATTTCCTCTCAGGCTCCTGCTCAGAAAATCAACAGAAACACTTGAGTGCCTGTGCTGTGACTTCAAAAGGACAGAGTGAGTCTTTTAATCTGGAATTATCTGATTAGCAGAAATCTGAAACCAGAGAAAAAAGTTATCAACCATTTGGATTTTATTTCCAACCTACCTACCTTCTTATTCAACAGTTACCTCCATCCAACAAAGACAGCCAACAGGTGCCTGAGCAGAGAGTGAATTTCATGGGCATTTTGATGCTGAAGGGGGATAGGGGAAGTCGTGGAAAAGGTTTGGAACTGATCCTTGCTGACTCTGTGCTGAAATCCTGGGTGTTTACTTTGAAATTCACCATTTCTTGGATGCTTGTCATGGTTCATAAAAGAGATTGACGGCTCCATTATCTCTGAGATGCCTGTGTATAATTCCTATCGGTGTGAGCAGGAGTCACGGCGGCAGAGCAATTTGGGAGCCTAGTCTCTTGTCTCACTCTAAAGAGAAATGTTGAAAATCAGCTTTCAGGTAAACTGCAGAAAAGTCAATTCATCCATTTAAATATTTGGCAAATGGTTCTGTACCATAGATTAAGAATGTTAGTGCTGGAAAGAAATTTAGAAACAATTAAGTACAACATTCTCAAGTTACAGATGAGAAAACCAACTTGTAAAGAGGGCATCATATTTGCTCTAAGTGATGGAGCTATCCATATGCAAGAAATCATGACTGTATCCCAGGACTCCTGATTTCTCTTCCAGTGCTTTTTAATACTATAGTGCTCTTCAAATACTATACCCAGTGTAGTATTTGATCCTATTAGAAATTTAATGATGTTACTCTAAATAAGAAAGTACAATATGGGCTTTTGTTTCTAGAAATGTTTGAATTAAAAGGACTGGGCTTGACTTCATACCATAAACAAACAGCCAGATAAAATACATAAAACAATTGTTTTTAGAGATTGAACAATACAATCTCTATTGGACAGGCAATACAAGATTGCACACACTCAAAAGAAGAGAAACACTGTAAGTCCTACTCCCCTGAGAATGGAAGGAACCAAAATGGAGCCCTATCAGGTCACTGAGCTAAGGAGATGGAGCACAAAGGTTAGGGAGGCTGAGAGAGCTGGAAGTTGCAGGACAGAATTTTGAAAAGAAGGAAAATATGTAGAAAAATAGGGCTCCGGAAATCTACATAGGGAGGCCTTGCTTGTTACTATGCTGCACATATAAAGAAGGAAATTCCAAACATCCAGGTAAAGAAGAACCAGAGTTATAGTTGAAAAATTCCCAGAGCCCCCATACAGTGGACAGATGTGTGAGAACTAACAAGCCAGTCCCACTGTCCTTGGATATTTTCTTCCATTATTTTTTTTCATGGTTATTTTTTTTTCTCTTTGTGTTTTAGTTTGTGTAATTTGTATTGAAATATGCTCAAGTTTCCTAACTCTTTCCTTAATTTAACTGAATCTACTAATGTTTTCACTAAAGAATTTTTTCATCTCTATAAGGAGTTATAGAGACTCATGGCCCTTTACCAATTGCTACCTTTCCTCCCTCCCCATCTCCTTTTTCCCTCAGTTCTGCTCTTTTCTCTTGAAAGTTCACATATTATTGTGATTTTGTAGTATATATTTTTTTTCCTTTTTTTTATCTCCCATATGTAAGTGCCTGTCTTGTTTCACTTAACATAATTTTCTCTATGTTCACCTATGTTACTGCAAATGGCATTATTTCATTATTTTTTATGGCAGAGTAGTATGCCATTGTATAAATATACCACATTTTTCTTATGCAGTCATCTGAGGATGGACATTTAGGTTGATTCCAACTCTTGGCTATTGTAAATACAGCTGCAATAAATATGGGAGTAGAGGTGTCCCTTAGACATGATGATTTCTGTTCCTTTGGGTATACACCCAGTAGTAGGTTTGCTGGATCATATGGCAGTTCCATCTGTCCTTGTTTGAGGAACCTCCATACCATTTTCCTTAATGGCTGCACCAATTTACAGTTGCACCAACAGAATAGGAGAGTTCCCCTTTCTCCGTATCCTTGCCAGAATTTATTGTTCTCTACCTTTTAGATAATAGCCAGTTTAACTGGGGTGAGATGATATTTCAGTGTGGTTTTGATTTGCGCTTCCTGGATGCTTAGTGATGCTGAGTGTTTTTTCATGTGTCTGTTGACCATTCATATATCTTCCTTTGAGAAATGCGTATTCAGCTCCTTTGTCCATTTTCAATTGGGTTATTTATTTATTTTTTACTATTAAGTTGTTTGAGTTCTTTCCACTTTTCCATGAACTTTTTGAACTACTACCATATTTTCTAGTTCTGAAATTTCTATTTGCCTTATTATTATAATTTCCATTTGTTGGCCAAAATTTCTTATCTGTTTATGTATGCTACTTTCTTTTCTACTTTAATGGATTAATCATAAATCATAACATGTTTAAAGTCCCTGTGTTATGATTCCAACATCTGGGTCACCTCTGGTTCTGGTTCTGTTGATTGCCTTGCCTCTTTGCCTGGAATATCTTGTTCCATCCTTTCACTATTAGTCTATGCGTGTCTTTATTGGTGAGTGAGTTTCTTGCAGGCAGCATATACTTGGGTCTACTTTTTTAATCCATTCAGCCAATCTATAGCTTTTAAGTGGGGAATCTAATCCATTCATATTCAGAGTGGTTATAGAAAGGTATTGCTTTGTTCCTGCCATTTCATTGAATTTTTGATGTTGGTTTATATTTCTTTTGTTCCATTCTTTCTCTTTTATTTTATATAAGTCTTTGCTGTTTGGTGTTTTCTTGTAGTGATAAATACATTTTCTCTCTCTCATTTGCATATATGTTCTACAAGTGATTTTATTATTTCTTGTGTTTTTATGGTGATAGATGTTACTCTTTTGATTCCAGATGTAGGACTCCCTTGAGGATTTGTTAAAGGTCCAGTCTTGCAGTAGTGAATTCCCACAGTTTTTGTTTGTTTGGAAAAGATAGTATTTCTCCTTCATTTTGAAGAGAAGCTTTGTTGGGTATAGTATTCTTGGTTGGCAGTTATTTTCTTTTAGCACTTTGAATGTATCATCCCACTCTCTCTGGACCTGTAGGATTTCTTTTGAGAAGTTGTTAGCTTGATGAGAGTTCCATTATAGGTGATTTGATGCTTTTCTCTTGCTGTTTTTAGAATTCTTTCTTTGTCTTTGACTTTTGACAATTTGACTATAATGTGTCTCAGGGAGGTCCTTTTTGGGTTGAGTCTGTTTGGGGATCTTTGAGCTTCTTGGATCTGGAGGACCATATCTCTCCCAATACTTGGAAAGTTTTCAGCTATTATTTCATTAAATAGGCTTTCCATGCCTTTTCCTTTCTCTTTCCCTTACAGTACACCCATAATACAGATGTTTATATGTTTAAAGTTATCAGATAGATTTAGGCAATCTTCATTTTAAAAAATTTTTTTTTTCTTGTTTTTTTGTTGTTGTCCAACTGTGTTAATTCAAAAACCCTGTCTTCTAATTCAGAATTTCTTTCTTCTGCTTGTTCTAGTTTGCTGCTTATTCTCTTGGTTGTATTTTTTATTTTGTTGAATGAACTCTTCAGTTCCAGGATTTCTGATTGGTTCTTTTATATTGTTTCTCTCCTTGTTGAGTTTTTCATACATGTCCTAAATTACTTTTTTGACTTCATTGTGATTTCTGTCTATTTTTTCTTGCATCCTGTTGAGTTTACTTAATATTGCTGTTTGGAATTCCTCTTCAGATGATTCACCAGTTTCCTGTTTGGGGGACCTGGTATTATAGAATTGTAGTCTTCTTTTGGGGGAGTCATGTTTTCCTGTTTTCTCATGCTCCTCATATCTCTGCATTGATGTCTGGGCATTTATGGTTTAGTCACTTCTTTTAACTTTTGGAGTCATTTTTGAGGAGAGAGATTCTTACCTGTAAAAGTATTCTATATTGATAGTTGGGTTGGGTGTTGTAGATTTGGTTCTGTATGAGCGTGATAGTAAGTGCCGGCGTGCTTCCTGCACCTTCTTGACTGGTGTGGGAGGGCTGCTGTGTCAGGTGGGACACTGGGCTCCTTGGGAAGGTGGGCATGGATCTAGGCAGCTTACACACCCCCACCCCCCTTATGCTTTCTGTTAGTGCTGGTGTGCTCAGTGCATCTGGCAGACCTCTGAGCTCCCAGGGAACGAGGGCATGGATCCAGGAATCCAACACAGGAGTGCTGAGTCAGGCAGGTCTCTGAGCTTCTTGTGGAAGAGGACATGGATCCAAGTGGCTGGTGCAGTCCCCCCCACTTCCGTTGGTGCAAGCAGTTCCATTAAGTCAGGTGGGACTCTGAGCTCCTGGGAAAGAAGTGTGTAGATCCAGGGGACCAGCTCAGTCCTGGCTTACTGTCCCCTGCAGTGGGGGTGAGGGAAAGCATTGAGTCAGGTAGGGATCTGAGCTCCTTGAGAGGAAGGAGGGCATGTATCCAGGCAGCTAACACATTCCTCCCACACTATCCACTGGGATGTGCAGGGCTGCTGGGTTGGTGGGGCTCTGAACTCCCCCAGCTCCTATCCCAAATTGGTCTGCCTTGTTTCTTGATGGTGACTTTGATTTACTTGATTTTTTATGTGTCTCCTACTTATTAATTGAATGCAAGACACTTTGTGTAGAACAGGAGAAACTGAGGTAAATATTACTCATACCCACACATTGAAATGCTCAAATTCCTCTAAAGATGCTTTGGACTTAGGGTGTGGGCTGGATTCAATGACTATTTTTCTCAGCATCAGAGACCTATCATCAGTTTTCTGCACTTCCTGAAATTCTGTGCCACAGAGGAGGTTATTCACCATGCTCTTGCCTCTCTCCTTTTTTAGAATGTTGTTATTTGTTATTATTTCTCAAGCTTTGTATTAGGGAGAAGCAAGGAGATGTTCTCTGTTTTCCTGGTTCAGCACTTGTTTGCTCAGGGCTTAGGGATGGAGTGTTCTCAGCATTCTTGCCTCTTTTCCCTGTGGTGTCTTAACTCTGCCTTATAGCTGTGTCAGACCATGAGCTAGGAGAGTTTACTTCCTGCCCTTATCAATAGAATCAGGAGATCAGTATCCTTTTCTCCTCCTACTACAGGGAGAAAGGTAATTTTTCCTCTCCTCTATCCTTCTGCTAGGAACAATGGGTCTTTACCTGACCTTAGGGGCAACAAGATCTTCTGTCCCAGGTCTAGTGGTTTAAGTTTTTTAAATGAAGCATTTGGTGACAGACCTTCATTTCACACAGTGGCATCTGATTTCCTGCTTTGAAGGAGTCTCTGTAGTCTTCTGCTCTGCCCTGAATCTTTCTCATGAGTCCCAGGTGGAGGTCCTCTAAGAGCCTGCGAGTGAATATAAAACTCTTGACATACCAGTCCATACTTGGCCTTTTGCAATTCATTAATATTTTAACTGATTTTTTCTTACCAGCTTGTGTGATGGCTACATCTTCCTCCTATACTCTTCTGCAGGTTACAGAACACGTATCTATCTTGCTGTGGAGGTAGAGAGACTGTCTATGCTTGGATTTCAGGCTACGTGTGTGCCTCACAATCTCAAATGTCTGGTAGGTTTAAGAAAAATTTGTGAGTTCATAGTTTACCCAGCTTTTGCTTATTATTAGTGTAGCAGCAATAAAAATGTCTAGCCAGTGTAATAAGGTGAGAAAAAGAAACAAAATGTTTAGAAAATAAGAAATAAAATTAACATTACCCATTTAAAATACCATTAAGATGTAGAGAATTCAATTATACATGTATGCAAATTTAGCAAGGCCACTCAATAAAAGGTTTACATAAAAATTAATCATATTTCATTGCCCAAAACAAATTATAATAAAATAAAATAAAATAATACAATTTATAGTAACTGTAAAAACTGAATCCATAGAATTTAATTTAATAGAAGATGTTCATGGCATCTTTAGAGAAAATTAAATTATCTTACTAAGGTTATTCTCATGGATTGGGAAGTTGTTAATTATCTTGAAATTGATCCGGAGATTCAATACAATCTGAGTCAAAATTGTAGCAAATGTGTTTTATTTGTGAAAATGTAAAAGCTGATTCTAAATCATATGGAAAAATGTGAAAGACTAAATATAGTTAACATCATATTAAAGAACAACACTGAAGGACATATTCTAACAGACATTGGGGTCTTTTAAAAAAGTAGAATAATTAAGACTCTTTGGTAATTGGAGCTAAATTGATAGACTAATGATATAATATAGACATACATGGATATTTGACTTATGTTAAAGATGACACTCTAACATAAAATATAAAGAAAAAATTGCCTTTTTATATTGATAGAATTTTAGTTCTGCATGCAGTTGTAAGAAATAATACAGAGACATTATAGAGTTTTTACGAAGTTTCACCTGATGCTAACATCTTAAAAACTATATTACAGTATCACATCTGGGATAGATATGTATATAGCCAAGATATACAACATTTTCATGACCATAAAGTTCCCTCCTATTGCTCTTTTACAGTCACATACACTTCCTTCCTGTTCCCACTTCCCATTCTAAACTACTGTCAACCACTAATTTGTTCTCCATTCCTATAACTTTGCTACCTCAAGAATGCATATAAATGGAATGTTGCAGTCTGTAACCTTTTTTGCATTCATCATAATTCTCTAGAGATTCTCTAGAGAATCGTCCAAGTTGTTGCATGTATCAATAGTTTGTTCCTTTTTATTGCTGAGAAGTATTCCATGGTATAGGTGAACCACAAGCTGTTTACCTGATCACCCACTGAAGGACATCTGAGTTGTTTCCAGTTTTGATCTCTTATGGTAAAAGTGGTAGTACTTTAGTGAAGTTGAAGAGAGGTGGACATTAGGTTTTAGAGTGGCAGTCAACAGGGATTGCTAAAGCATTAGCTGTAGCAGCTGAGTAAAGAGATTACAATCGCTAGATTCTTGAGCATCTGGGAGAGGAGGTGGCTTTGAGGTACAGGGCTGATGATGCTCCTTACTGAGTTGCAAAGACTAAGGGAAACACAGTTTGATAAAAATTAGTGGAAACATTTTTAAAAATATATTTTATTTTAGGTGTGACTGAAGCGTTTATTATATATCCAAAAGTATGCTTCCATTTTTCTGATAATTAATCTAGCTGTTCTCCTTGCTCAGAGAAAGGCCCTCTGGCCTTTGCATGGCTGGTTCTTTCAAGTTATTTAGGTCTTGGTTGATATTTTGCCTTCCCAAAATCTTTTTCTGACAACTTTTCTGAAAGTAGCATTATTTACTCTCCATTACTCTATTGTAATTTTCTAGGTAGTATTATTACTAGAATAATTCTAGGAGATATTATTTTACTTGTTTGTTTATTATTGGTGATATTATATGCTAAACAAGAGCAGAACTTCAAACAGTGTTTAGAACCTGGTAGAGGATCAATGTAAATATTTATGCAGTAAAGAACTGGTGCTGGAAGCACAAGCCAGTAGTCATTTAGACCAGTAGACAAATAGATATGACCAGAGATAATAATACCTACATTACACATTTATGAGGATTAGCAATAATATATGAAAATTTCTTGGCAGTGTTTGGCCCATGGTAGACACTCTATGAACACTGGCCAAAATTATCATTTCCACCAACATGTGCTACCTAGACAGTTTTGCCTTCTCAGTTAGCAGCCCTTTTAGCTGGGCCCAAACAGCACCGCATCAGACACTTAGAGAAAGGAAATATTTTGTCAGATGGAATAGTGTTGTCTTTAATAATAATAAAATTATTTTAACAAATTTTACCTTTCTTTAACTAAATTTGAATATGTTCATTTTTCTTCTCCTGAATTCAATCAGACTAATAAAAACATAGGCTCATTATAATAGGTGTCAAAAATATTAAGAAAACAAAAAATCACATTAAAACTAATGACTGAAACCTGGCATTGAGATATAAAATAAAGTTGCTATGCAACAGAAGAGATTACTTCTTAGGATGTGTTTTGGGCCCCACCCAATAAGCTCTGGTTATCCATTCTTGGGTTGTGTCCCTTCCTTATTCCAACTATTTTCAGGTTATTAGTTATTGGTAACTACACTCTTTTTGATGGCTTTCCACCCATCACTATGTCTTATGTTGGACAGGTCTGTTATTTATAGGGTGCTCAAAGGAAATTAAGTAGGCAATTTTGGAGGCTGAACACAGTCAGAGCAGGGCTGGGCAGGGCTGAAGATTTGCCAGCACTCTAGTCTTCTGCTTCATCATGACTGTGACTTAACTGCAAGCTTTCTAAATGATCCCCCGCAGAGCTTGGGAAGGACACTTTATTTTTCATCTGGGCAGAAGCTGTAACAACGAGGGCATCTATTTTTTTTTTTTTTTTTCTGCCTTTGACCTCCCTTTATCATTACTGTGTGTCAGAATCCCTCAACTTGTTACAGCTTTGCTTCTGAAATGGAGGTCAGGGGTATGGTTAAAACATTTCGATTCACGTTATTTCTGCCCTACAAAAATATAGCTCTCTACTAGGAGGGAGAACTTCTCCAGAGACTACGTCTTTGAATTCTGGAGGGTCGCATGTTTGAAATGTTAATACAATTTTATGGATGAAAATTTTACCTGCAAAACATTTCTAAAATATGTGCCTGTCGAATGTCTTCCCCCTCAGGGACAGTCCTCCCTACACATCAAAGGCATCTCCTCTCCCAGAGACAGCCCTCTGCAGTGGGAGAAGTGGGACCTTCTGTTACAAGGAAGCAAGGCTCACAGTGTTCTATTACTGTAAATTCTCAATTATCCAGTGTTTGGAGACAATAGACACAGAGAGAAAAACCCCCAAAACATTACTTTTTATGAAGCATTTTCATAAGATATTTGTACTATAATTTTGTGATCTTGGAATTGTCAATCTCTCTGGCTTAGGTAGACTGAAATATATTCATTTTGCCCCCTGCACTTAAATAGCTCCAGTCATAATAAAAAGGCAACTTCTCTCAAGATGGAGAAAAACAAATCTTAGAAAATAGCAGAGTCATATTAATTAATGATGGTGGTGATGAACTGGAGCAGTGATCTTTAAACTTTAGAGGGTAGTGTACTAATATTAGCCGGAAGTGACAGATGTTTGAGGTAATATAATCATTGCACACAGTATGAATGTACACAAATGCCATATTATACTCCCTAAATATATATAATTATAATGGGTCAATGCCAGTATGAATCTGGCCTTCATATCTTGGGCACGAGGGGTGATAATCAGCTCTGTGTCTTGTGAATATTCATAACCAATAAAAAAAAGAAAGAAAAATAAATTAAAAAGAGAGAAATAGAGAACAGAATAGTGCTTATCACAGGCAGGGCAAGAGGAAGGGAAGGGGGACCAGGGAAAGATTGGTAGACTGGTACAAAATTACAAAGTTACAGTTAAGTAGGAAAAATCACTTCTGGTGCTCTACAGTGACACTAGCTAATAATACTGTATTGTATATTTCAAGATAGCCAGTAAAGAGGATCTTGAATATTATAACCACCAAGAAATGATCAAAGATAAATATGATAGATATGCTAACTATTCTGATTGGATCATTAGACAAAGCACGCATGCATTGAAACAACAAACTGTACCCCATAAACATGTGCAATGAAAAAGAAATTAAAGAAGGAAAGACTCAACAAAGCACTTCTAAAATAAACCTTCTGAATATGGAAAAAAACAATTACTAGCTGGATAGCAAGTTCCCAGGTGATGGTCAGTGTGCTGACCCAAGGACCACACGTTGAAAATCTTAGCACTGGAATGAAGACCTGCAGCCTGTCCCTGCTCTAATTCATCTTGTAGCTCCACTGCACTGTGGTGCCTGCTCTCTACTAGTGCAGGGTCTTCAACTTTTCTTGGGATTCTCACTGGAACTGACTTCAGTAAGTCTTTGTTGCTTGCAAAGCAACTGACTAAAGTCAAAACAAAACAAAACAATAACAAAAAAAACCCCACTAATATCCAGGGAGTTTTTTGTTTGTTTGTTTTTTATCAGTTATGAAATATCTACTCTGTGTGTATATATTTGCATGTGTGTAAATTAAAAATAAATACATAAAATTTAAAAGTTATGGAGGTTACAAAGAATGAGAAGCCCTGTCTTAATTCCTTTTAGGTTTATAGTCTGAGGGAAAATCTTGCTGGCTCTTTGACTGCCTCTTCAATCTCTTTGTGGTCATATTCAAGTTGGAGGTAATGAAACAGCAGCAAATACATTTCCATCAAGATGATAAGAGGTCAGGAATGTCAAGTGAATTTGTTACAAAATTCACTTTTTTGTAGGAAGGTTACAAAAAAATCATTCTTAACCTCTCTCTTCATTCAGCTCTAAACCCGTAAAATAGGAAATTGCTCCAAAACTTTCCACCCTCTAGGATAAGTGGTAGGGAAGAAATTGTTGCCATTACTCATCCATTCACATGCAAAGAATCAAATTTTGAACTGGCGAGATGATGTGTGATGTTGATACTCAATATTCTTCATTTCCTTACTAGGCTACATCAGTTGTCAAAGGTTTTGTGTCATGTTTTGTCTACTTGCTTGACATGTGTCTTCTGCTCATGTTTGTTTGATAAATTTTGGGGGAGGGTGGGAGATGCAGCATGAAGCTGTCTGACCGTGCAAAGTCAGGTACCGCTCAAGTGATTCTTGATGTTTAAACTTGAGGTTCGGGGTGGGAGAGTTCAGCCACAATTTTAGACTCAGGACCAAACCATGCTCTCCAATATGGCTTTGTAAGCAAAGACTCTATAATTACTGTAACCTTTTTCTTGTGCGTATGTCTTAATTTGTTCTAGTTCCAGATGAAAAGATTCTTCTCACTACAATCCCCATCTGAGAGAAGTGGGCAGGTGGAATTGGGGCTGGCAAATATTGAGAGTAAAGATAGAGAAGACCCACGCTGAGAGGTATCTTGAGTCCAAGCATAAAGTTTCATGGAAGGAAACATCGGCAAGTACAAGGAAGGTGATATGAACCACACCAGGCTGCAGAGTTAAAATGCAGGTTGGGCATCCAGGTGTGGGAGTGGAGCTGGGAGCTCAGCCAGGTGAGGGAGCTCAGCCCCAGCAACAAGAGCATGAGCCAGCTGTCTGAGGACCATGAACACAGGTGAAAGAGTTGTGGCTGAGGCTAAAGCTTCAAACAGCAGAAACATGTCACACCCTAGAGGTATGGGGAGAAGCAAGGAAGTTGGAGGAAGGCAAGAAAGAGAGACGTGAAGTCCACATGAGCACTTTTTTTGTTTCCTGTTCCATAATGTAATCTAGTGGCTTAGATTTTTCCTCATTTTCAATGGTTTTTCTAAGAACCAATCTTTTTGTTTTAGTCTCTTTTCATTTCATTTTGTGTTTATTGGTTTAAAAATGGAACAAGAATTAACTACCAGGTTCTAATACAATGGTAACAGTTGTCATTTGCTTTTTAAAATCTCATCTAGCTGGACCAAAGGTGTTTTTCAGTTGTTTCATTTTTGGTTTTTGGTTTTTGGTTTGTTTGTTTTTTGGTAATTTTTGTATCTGCTTGTTTTGTGCTTATGAGCAAGAGTGAGAATGAGAAAGCAATATTTTCCTAAAACAACTTAAGGGAAGAAATCACTGGATACAAATTATTGATTGCATGCTTCCCTAGTGGGCTTGTTATCCTATTGACAGTTGGTTCAAGATCACAAATTAATGCTGTATCTTCTAGGAGAAATATGATATTCATTCAATGTTGAGTAAATCCATATATTAAAGCCAAACATTGATAAATAATGTAGGCCAATAACCCCAAAAAGACATATTTCCATATTTCCTGGAAGGGTGACAGCATGCTACTATTTTTAATGGTTCTTACTATTGCCATCTCATATGTATGAAAGATGTTTCAGTGGTTAAGGCTCTGATTTATTAATTAGAATGCAGTCTTCAGTGTGCTAATGTTACGCTGAGTTGAATGATAATTACATATTTTAAATATAAAGTTTGGCAATTGCACAATATTTTAAGTTGAGTTGGAATATGTAAAGGTTGAAAATCTCTCAAAGGTATAGAAGATTCGGATCACTTCCCTGTGTACTGGCAGTTTAAAAACAAAATTAGCATTTGTTTTATCAAGGATGAAGCAGAACAGAACAGGGTATTACTTTAGTGGCAACTTTTTTTTTTCTTTGCTTGGAGACATTCTCCCATCTACTGTCCCCTGCTACCCAACCAAAACCCAGATATTCTGAAATATGTTACTTTCCTATGTATGTTCTGGCTCTGCAGCAGCAACATTGCAAGACTGTTCTTTACAAAGACACTCTCTTATCTTTCTTAAGGGAAACCTACCTCTAAATCTTTCTTAATTGATGACTTTTTTTTTTTTTTCTGGAAAAGTTTTCAGTATAGGCCAAAAAGTCATCTACTTTGTGTGTGGGTTTTCTTGTCTGTTTGTTTCATTTTGCATATTTTTGTTTTTGTTATTGAGTTTTTTTGAAGTTCATACTTATTTCAAGTCCAGAGTTACTAGGTACCCCTCGTTTGTTTTTCTTGGTTTCCCAGATCCTAATAGTAGTCTCACTAATTGGTGACTTAATGCTCACATTCAGATGGGAAAAGCCTATAACATAGGAGTTGGCTCTGTTCCCTGGCACCAGCTTCATAATGGAGTTCTTGAGTGTGTGAGTGGATTAACTGCTCATTGGTTGTTCTTAAACTGTTTGTACAGTGGAAAACATGATACTATCTGATGTCAGTATGGCATAAGAATGAGAATAGATTACTTTGTAATGTTTACTTTTTGTTTGTTTCTTCTCTCTTAAGTTCTAACAAAAAGACAATAAAAACCATCCGGTTGATCAAAAGCGAAACTTCTTAACTCTACAAACTAATAATCGGTGCAAGTGTGAAGAACAAAGGTGACAAGTCCTCCTGTGTCCACACTGTAGAGGAGCTGAAAAGCCCTCCTGTCCCCAAGCACAGGGATGGCCTCCACACTTTCTGAAAGTTTCTTTTGTACTTTTCCTGTCTGTATAATTAAACTATACTGTAACTTCTACTCACATGGAGGTAAGAATTTAGAACACAGACCACTGGACATCCAACATGGTCTGTAAGGGGAGCTCAAAAGGCCTCTCACTAAGCCCATTTCAAAGGTAGTTCGTCCATCACTCTCCCAAATTTCGTTGAAGTAAAATTGCTGATTTGAAGCAGCAACTCATTGTTGCTATTATCTCTGTGGTCTTGATCATTTGGTAAAGGGATTTTTGGACATATATGACTCAGTATCCTCCAAGGCCAGCCCAGTGTTTTTCTCATTATGGTCATGAAATTTTCTGAGGATAAAGCTGTTTGCTTTGAGTTCACATATAAATAGGCAACACCTCTCAGGGCAAGTGTTTTACTTATACAGAGATTCTCAAAAATCACTGCCCCTAGCCTTTCCATGTGAGGCACTATTTAGGTTGTTTTGGAAGTCTTAAGACATCAGTCAGAGGGTAGTACTGAACACAATCTGCTGGCAAGACAGTTTCTATCCATATTCTTTTCTTTGTGATTTCACTTGCTGCACAGAACGGGAAGAAGCAGTAACAGCCATGGGCTTGATTCATCAAGTAGATACTTGAGACAGTCTGATTTCTGCTTAATCATATTCACACATTATTCTATGCAATTAAAGAACAGCCATTGACTGCTTTATATTTGGTGAAAGTGATAAATAAAACACAACGTCTATCTTCCAAGGATTTCTAGCTTATGGCAGAGGCACAAAGGGAAACAACAAATGAAAAGCAACACACAGACACACAGACACTCAAACTCACACACTCACACAGAGCTCAATAAGATGTAGATAGAAAAAGTAGAGAGATACAGTGGTGGTAGAATAGCTAACTCTCTGTGAGGCAGAGATTTCACAGGGGAGGGGATAATATGTACTGAACATTGGGAAGTAAATAGCACTTAACAAAGAAGACATTAAGAAAAGAACAAGTAAAAAGTCTTTTATTATTTGAAAAAATGCATTGAGCACACGCTGTGCTTTGTATTGGGTATATAGCAGTGTGAACAAAACAAAGTCATTGGCTGCATGAAGTGTACATTCTGGTGGAAGGAAGTCATACAACAAACATAAGTATGTTCTACGTCAGGGATAATAGGGTGCTCAGCAAAGATCTCTGCGGTAAGAGGTCTTTAGAGCAGACAGTGAAGACATGTAACCGTGAGCCATTGGGATATCTGGAGAAGGAGTCTTCCAAGCAGAGATAACAACAAATGCAAAGGCTCTGAGGTAAACCTGTTAGTCTTTTTCAAGAAACAGCAGGTTTACAGGGGACAGTGATTACAGATGTGTTAGAATGGTAGCCAGGGGTAAGTTCTCATGGAGCTTTAGACCTTTGTAAGAACATTGACTTTACAGTGAGATAAATGGGAAGGTGTTAGGATTTGGGAAGAGGAAAGACACACTGTAACACACATTTAACTAGATCTCTCTTGTTGGCATTCTGAGTTAGGCTAAAGCAGGGGAAAGGTGGAAACAGGGAGTTCAGTTATGAAACAAGTTCAAAAGAGCAAGGTGTTTCTGGGAAAGCACAAGCAGGTCAATATTTCTTGAACCTAAAATGTTCTTAGGGAGAACTGGGAAATAAGCAAGAAGACATTGAAAGGCTTGATCTTAAGGGGGCTTGAGTGCTCTGCCATGGAGTCTGACCTTTTCTCTAGGCAGTAGAGAGTACATAAAGAGTTTTAAGTTAGGGCATGATATGGTCCTATGGGCACTTTAAGACATAAAAGTGATATCTTTATGTTAGATGACGTCAGTGTTAGAGAGCAAATGTAGTAATCTAGAAAAGAGAAGCTAAATGAGTTAAAGAAGTAGCAATATGATTAATGTGGAGGAAGAATCAGGGGCTAGGGGCTAAACTGAGAGCCTTTATTTTAATTATTATTATTTAGCAATTGAAAAAGGTTAGGGTTAAAGAGAAGGGGCAGTGGAATTCCATTCAGGAGCTTTAGAGGTTTCTCTTCTGCCATTTCTGTGTCCTGCCCTTGAGCTTTGTGATTTATAGGAGTCTAAAAGACTAAAGATCTTAGCATGCTTTTAGAGCAAAGTCACTTCCCCAGGGTTCATAAGTCTGTTGCTAACAGAGTGATGCCCACTGTACTTGTTGGAAGCAGTTATACAGAAGGGAAAAAAAAATTAGATTTCCTGCTTATATGCATAGGAAGAATTCTATCTTTACTTTAACTTTTCAAACCTCAGGATGCTCCCTTTCTGATCATTTCCTGTCACATTTTAAAGCCAGCTTCGTGGATGTTCCCCCTTCATTTTGCTTCCTGTTCTATGTAGATACTTCTCCTACAATCCCCTGGTTTGATGTATGAAGACACAGTTATCACTGCAGCAGACTCTCCTTACACCCCTTCCATCATAGTTATGGCTGCAACCTAACAGGAACTTCACTGGAAATGAATGTTAGAAATCATAATGGCATTTTGTCTCACGCAGTTTTATTCAGGGAAATGCTATTTGGGACATAAAACAAGGGGCTGCTCTAGAAACTAATAAACAACTGAGCCCCGTAATGTCATGATTTCATGTCAAGAATATTATTTCCTGGGAAGACTCTGATGATGTTTTTATTCTATATTTTATCCCATCTTCTTTAATTTTGCTTAAAAATTAATTTATGGTCTTCATTACCAAATTAAAGATTGTTGGGGTGGTTAAACACTTCTGTTTTATGTATAAACAGAAGGAATCCTTAATATAGCATAAGAAATGGTGCCAAAGGATGGCTTTCTCTTCTGGTGCTCATTCAAGACTTTTCAATTCAGTGCATATTTTTGGCTCATCTCCTATCTTAAGGCACTGAGCAGTCACTTTATAGATGCAATGTGAGTGATGGGCCACGGTTCTTCTACTCAAGATTTTATAACCTGAGATGGAACTTGTGCAAAATGTAAACATAATGAGAAGGGAGTTCATCCAGTACCATAACATACAAAGCATTGTGAACATGAAGGAGCAAAGAAGAGATAACTTCTTGCTGCACAAATGGGAAAGTGCATGTGAGTGTCTTGAGTACAAATCAGGGGTTGGCTCATAGTGGGTTTTGGGAGTAACTAAAAATGAAAACCAAAAGACTGAAAATATGAAGTCTGGGTCCTAAAACATTGAGCAAATGGAGTAAGGACATTCTAAACTAGTTAGAAATAGAGAAGTAAAATACAAAAATAAGAGCCGTTACTGCATATTTGAGGATTGAGGATGCTGAAAAACTCAGTGGACTATGAGTGTGGAGTAGGGCAATGGTATGATACGGTGCTAGAGAGACGAGGACCACAATTGGCAAGGTACTTCATATCTTCCCAGGACATGGAAGTCACTGAATGCTCTAGACCAGAGCATAGCTGGTGGCATGATAGGGAGTTTGTTAGGGCAGGGCAGGGGGTGGTGGGGAAATAAAGCACTGGTAAGAGATAATGAACCCTTTATCTGAGGTAATGGCAATAGCAGCTGATTGAAGGAGGTACACTTTAGAGCTATTTAAGAAGTAGAATTAATAGGGTTCAGTGATTGCCTGGATATGGGGATTAAGTGTGATAACAAACTGGAAGATGATAAAATTTATGAATAGAAATTAGCAGTTATTGCTACTAAGGGGGAAAAATACTCTAAGAGAACAAAAATCCATTCATTTGATTGGATGATTCATAAAATAGATGCTCTTATGAATTTTAATATATTTGCAAGTAGGTTTTGATGGAAAATATTAAAGGTATCTTGGGGTATATTTTCCTTTTATTTGGCCTCAAAATGTGGCATCAGTGAAGATTAGCTTCTTACCTTCTTCCCTTTCTCTATAGATTAATAAGGTGTACTGGTGGTATAAAAACCATTTGCCCATCAACCTTCTATTTCTAAAACATTTCTGCCAGAAAGATAGACCAGAAGCTCTTCTAAAATAATTACAAAAATTATTAGCCCCATGGATATTCAGATTCCAGGTCTTTGAGTGCTAAATTACAAAATCATCTCTATAATCAGCTGTTAGTGCACTCTACAGTCAGTGTATTCATTAGTTTGTTCTTGAGCAGCTCCGGTACATAATTTAAAAAGACATTGATTCCAATTCATCTCAACTCATGTAATTTAGGTTTAGTTGTATATTTTGATTACTTGGTAGTGATGCAAGGTTTTTAAAGTTTCTGTAATTCACAAAGGAATCCTCATTTCTAATAGCATGAATTAGAAATAAAAATCAACCTCTGTATTTATATGCCCCCTTTATTAGTCAGTTTTCTATTGCTTATAACAAAATACTGGGTAATTTATATATAAAAAAAATTATTCCTTACAGTTTTGAAGGCTGGGAAGTCCAAGGTCCAGGGTCCACATCTGGTGAGGGCTTTCTGGCAGAA
This sequence comes from Cynocephalus volans, assembly GCF_027409185.1. NCBI lineage: Eukaryota > Metazoa > Chordata > Mammalia > Dermoptera > Cynocephalidae > Cynocephalus > Cynocephalus volans. Next base: position 39,815,115 of record NC_084472.1, read on the forward strand.
ACTCCCTACAGGGTCCTGTGGCAACACAGGCAATCATGTGGCAAGCTCTTTAAAGTGCTCACTTGCTCTCTTTGTAAAGCCACAAGTGCTACTCTTATGACAACCCCTTAAACCATTAACCCATTGCTCCAGGAATGTATTAATCTATTCATAAGGGCATAGTCATCGTGATCCAATCATCTCTTAATGGCCCTCCTTTCAACACTGCTATAGTGTAATTTCCCATCCTCTTAACACTGTTACAATGGTGTTCAAGCTTTAATGAATTTTGGGGGTGGGCATTCAACCCCTCCTCTCACTTTCTGGTAAGGGAAGCAAAGTAATTTTACCTAGTTGATTAGATTTTTGAGATGAATAAGTTCCTCTCAATACGTAACAGAAACAGCCTACAATGTCATGGGATTCCTGTTTGCTTTAGTCACTAACTAATTATGATCCCCTTAAGCTAAAGGTACCTGCCCTTCTCTAAAAGGTTTATTTATTCTCAGGAACCTGCTTAGTAACACTAAACCTTCCCTCTAGATGTCCAATGTACTTACTTGTTACACCAAAATTACATTTTAACAGTCCTTAGTACTTTAAGACTTACAAAGCACTTTGCTATATCTTATTTTACATTTTTCTCCTAACATTCTCTCAGCCCTATGATACAAAGCAAGTATCTGTTATTGGGAAAAACATCTTTCTCAACAGGCTACTGAGGCAAAGAGCAATCGGAAAATTGAGGCTAGGCTATCATGAACAATATTGATTCAGGAAGGGGGGTGCCTTTGGTGTATGACTCCAAGAGAGAAATAAAGATCTATTTGGGATGTTGGACACATGGGGAGTTAGAGGATGGGTCTTGAGTATCATTGCTTGGGCTCAGATTTTGGCTCAGCCATTTCCCAGTTGTATATCTTCCCAAGGCCTCCATTTCCCCAACAGCATAATCACAGGATAGACTGGAGAGATATACAAAGGACTTAGAACAATGTCTCACACTCAGTTTGCTCTCCCAAACCCAAGGGAATGTTTGTAATTGAATAATGTATAGGTGTCCAACAAGGAAGCCCTGTTTGATAATTGTCACAGTACCTTCAAAACTAACTTCTTGTTAGCCCCATCCTCATCAACTAACCCTTCTCTAAGATTTTCCTTAAAAATCCTGCTGACTGGAATACCATCTCTCCAGATGTGCCCAGTTTAGGTTTCTATTCTGTTCTCAGAAATCAGCATTAACTTTCCAAACTTCTCTCTAGTCCTGATCTGTTCATGCTACTAGAGGCTGTTTTATCTCCTAGAATTCTTTGGTATTTGTATATTGTATAGTGATGCCTTATTGCTCTAATATAACTTAGCTTGCATTTATTTTACTTGAAAATAACACAAGGAAGTGAAAAAATGCTCATTAAGGTAATACTTCTTTGTTCTGCTGTAAAATCATATCACCTTAAACGTGTAATTTTCCAGTTGGCTACAAGATAATGCAATATTGTTTCTCTTTAACTTAGGATATTCAATTGGTTATGTGCATGTAATAATATGTAAATTAATTAGCTGGCTAATGAATTAATTAAATGTCTCTGTTCTTGTATATTTTAGCAAGAAGCTTTATCTAAACAAAATAGACATAAATGGGGTTCTGGAAGATTGTGAGACTTATGACATCTTCTGATGCCTATTTACATGAGTTTAAGTGAGAGGAGATTTTTCTGCCACTGACTGGAAGAGCAAGGAATTGAGTGAGTGATTCTTTTGTATGAGTCGTAGGATAATGATAAAGATGGTGGTAGAACTGACTTTAAGCTCTCACAGCAAGAAGGTTTTAGAACTAGGTTTTAGCACCAGCTAAGTTCATAAATGATCATTAGGCTCTGGCACAAGCAGTACAAATTTAGGGGTCCAAAAAGTTTGAACACAACTTTAGAGAGGAGCATCTCCATACATATTTCTGCCACTCAAACATGCACACCACGCCATAGTCCAGATATAAAGCTAGCACCCTGAGAATTTAAGGACACAACAAAAAGAGAAACAGACCAGTATTGCCAAAAACTTCCCAAGGAAACAGATATTGGATAGTGCAAAAATTTTTTCTTAGGTCATTTATAATCATTTTCTCTTTTTAAAATGTTTTTTTGTTGAACTAATTTAGTTTTACAGAAGAGTCACAAAGGTAGTAGAGTTCCTCTATGCTCTTTATTCAGTTCCTGCTGTTAGCATCTTACACAGTTGTGGTGCATTTACCAAAACTAAGAAATTAATAGTGGCACATAACTTTTCACTAGACTACAGACTTTATTTAGATTTCATTCATTTTTTTTTTTCTATTACTGTACTTTTTTAAATTTGGGGATTTAATCCAGGATACAAATTTAGTTGTGTCTCCTCCAAACTGTGACAGTTTCTCAGTCATTGCTTGCCTTGCATGACTGGAACACTTTTGAAGAGTGCTAGCCAGACATTTTGAAGAATGACCCTCAATTTGAGTTTGCCTGTTGTTTTGTTATTTTTAGCTTAGAATTGTGGATTTTAGAGTAAAATGCCTCAGAAATGCTGTGTCTTTCTTGGTGCATCATATCAGTGGGTAGGTGATGTTTATATGCATTGCTAGTGATGTTAACCTTGATCATTTGATTAAGGTGATAACTGCCAGATTTCTCTACTAAGTTACTATTTTTCCCTTCATGTGTGCTAAAAGCAAATTGCTATCCCAGCCCACCTTCAAATAGAAGAAAATTCATCTCCTGAAGAACATTTGAACATGTGTTATAGCTAACATGGTAATTAATAAATATTTTGGGCAAGATACTCTGAGACTATACAAATATCCTGTTTCTACTTGAAGTTTCATTCATGAATTTAAGCAGTCATCAATGGATATTCACTGCAGCATTATTTCTTTTTCTTTTTTTTTAAGTTTTAAACTATGAATTCAATTTCTTTAACAGATATCAGATTACTGAGGTTATATATTTCATCTTGTGCAAGCATTGGAAGTTTGTACAAACATGTTCATAGAAGGGCAATTCATAATAGCACCAAACTAGAAACAACTCAAATATCCATCAATAGTACAATGGATATATAAATTATGGTATAATCATATGAGGGAAACTATATACCAGTGAGAACATATATGCTATTGCCATATGGAGCAACATGTCTGAATCTTCCAAATGTAATATTAAACAAAAGAAGACAGGCACAGAAGAATACTAGTATATCTATATTATTCTATTCATATTAAGTTCAAAAACAGAGAACACTAATTTATGATGTTAAATGTCAGGATATTAATCCTCTGAGGAAGGACAGTAACTGGGAAGGGCATGAGAGAGGCTTCTGGGGTCTGGTAATATATCTTCATCTGTTTCCTGGTTACACACATGTGCTCAATTTTGGAAAATTCATTGAATTGTACATCTATACTTCAGGAATTGTCTTCTATGGCTATTTCCCTGTTTAAGTAAGATACCCCTTGTATTAGTCCATTTCTGTTGCTTATAACAAAATACACGAAACTGGGTGATTTATAAAGACAATGGTATTTATTGCTTACATTTTGAGGCTGGGAAGTCCAAAGACCATCTGGTGGTGGCAACAGTGACCCAGGGGTCTCACATTGCTAGATGGTGGAAGCAGAGAGAGCAAAGAGAGAGAGAGAAAGACAGACTCTTTTCTTCTTTTAAAGTCCTCAGAACCACATCCCTTACCACCGTTTTTAATCCAATCACTATTGCACAGTCCTACAATCCAATCACCTCTTCAAGGCTCCACCTTTCAATTACCATAATAGGACTTCCCAACCTCTTAAGAGTCACGGTAGGGGCTAAGTTTTTAATACATAAAACTTGGAGAACATAATTCAAGCTTCAATGAGTTTTGGAAGGACATAATTCAATCCGCTACATCCCTCTAGATATCCCAAAAAGTCAGTGGGTAAAATTTGAGCATATGATTGAAAAACCTGCAAGTGTCATTGATAAATGTGAATGTAAAGTCATTGTGCACAACAGATGGGATAGCCAGGAGAAATTATTTATAAAGGATTCGAAGAAATCAATTTTTCCACCATATTAAATGTTCAGAAATTCAGAACCATACTATAACAGCACTTCCTTATTTATTAGTCTAAAAATTCTATCTATCAAACTGTTTTAAATAGTAATTGAAAAAAGTTTGGGATAATCATATTTTTAGAGAATGTTGAAAGACTTTTAATAATCACCACTTCTTTCCTAGCTAACCATATTAATCTGTTAAGCAATTCAGTCCGAGTTTATTCTTCCTCTCTCCTTGATTTTTAAGCCATTAATCATCACATTTATTCTACCTTATCCAATTATGAGAGCCTCTTCCTGGATTGAGTACAGAGCAGATAAGGTTGAACAATGTTGCATGCTCTGGTATTTATTAACATGACAACATCTGTTCTTAAGCAATAGACTTTCCTCTTTCTGTGTTCTTTATTTTGTTCACTTTAGAAATTTGTGTTGTTTTTCTTAACTACCATTGGCATAAGCCCAAATTTATTCCAGTTTTTTGTCTTTATGACAATTTACTATCATTTTATGTCATCCTTTTGTGTTTTTCAGATATGTTGCTTTTATTCCTAATAAATCTCTAGGTTATCATGAAATTATCTGTAAGAAGCAATATTGTTTGTAGAAAGAGAAGAGCTTTCTCAAAAGACTTATGAGACTAAACGTTGCCACTCAATGACCTTGATTCAATCCCTTAAACTCTGTGAGAATCAATTCCTTCATTTACAAATAGCAAAAAATATCTACCTCAAGATTGTTTAGTGAGCGAATTTACATGTAACTTAAACCATTATACTTTACATATGCTAATATAGTATATGTTATAATGTGTATATATAATGCGTGTGTGTACAGTCCGTAAGAATAGCATATATACTTAATGATATACTAATTACTAAGTTGAGCTTATGTTGTCGGTTTTTCCCATTTCACACTTATATTGGTAGTAATTTATTTTCTCTTTCAGAATCCATCCTTTCTGAAATATTTTGAAATCTCTTTGACTAGCATCTACAATCTATCTCCCACACTCAGCCTTTCCTTCCTAGATCATTATGAACTCTGAGATGACACGGTCACTTTCTCCCTGGATGCCTGTCACTTCTGCTTCACCAAGCAGTTCTTTCTAGTTAGTCAAAATTAATTTCAGAGTAGCAGTTCTCCTCATAGCCTTTTTAGCCCTCCTGAGAGCTGAAATTGTCAGGAAAGTCAGTCTGGAGTTTAACAGGTTTTTCTTTTAGCAGAGACATCCAACAGTCATCTGGATATGTGCCACTCACTACTGTAGTCTGGGTACAGGCTATATCCACGTCCACCACGGTGAATACATCTTTCAGAGCTGATGACCTGCAGTCAAATGGCCTAGTATCTACTTCCAACAGTGTAGTTACTTATATTCTCTTCTTTAATACCATCCAAATCCTCTCCTTTAAAATAAATCTCAAGTTATTGAATTTTATTAATACAATTGTCTTCTTGATTATTGCTCACTAATTCTGTTAAGCTTGTTTCTTTTCAAAATTTTAAGTCCACCCACAAGTACCACCTAACCTAATTTAAGTAAGTTCACGAGAATGAATTTTCTTCTTTCTTGCTAAAACATTCACATGTATGAATTACTAATTATTTTCAGTTACTTTATTACCCACTCTCTATCCACATCTGTGGACACATTTTAGTCTAAATGATCTTCTCCATAATTTTATTTTCAGTATTTTGATCATCTGTGATACTGCAATTGTTTATTCCTTTGTCATTTCTGCTCCACTCTATAGTACCCATTTTACAACTATAACTCGGTACATTCTTTCTTCCCTTCAAATTTCAACTTCAGCTGCTGTTTAAAAAAAAAAAATCATAGCAGTTGGCTTTCTACCAATTTCATTGTTTTTAGTTTTTGTAAATTGCCCTCCACCCCTTGCCAACAGTAGGTTTTTCTGTTTTTGAAAATAATAATCCAGAAATCCCTCTCTCCAGCCACTTGCACATTTTCTCCAAGTTCTTTTACTTTTAAAACAATGACCATCAAATAAAAGAAAGACAAAAATCCACCAGTACTACCATTTCCTATGTATAACTCCAAAGTTGCTAGAGCACCACTTCAAAGTATGACTAGCAGATCACAATCCTATGAAAAGCTTCAGGCAAAAAGGTTTCTATGGCCACAGAAGCCTAAAAACGGCTAAATAAGTATATGCTCATTTTGTAGATTTACAAATCTACATAATAAAACCACAAAGATGTCCTGCAGTCAGTACAAAAATAATAAAGCACTGTGACTTTAACCCAGCACTTCCAAATTATTTGGAAATTACTTTGTTATGGAATATCAAATAACAGTTCAAGGAACATATTTTAATATAATAATGCATAACATTTATTGAATGCTAACTATATGTCAGATACTGTGGTAGAAAACCATATGTATATTCTTTCATCAGATATTTATTGAACATTTACTATTTGCCAGCACTCTTGTCAATGAGAAAATAGTAGTTTTAAAAACAATAAACAAAATTACCTGCCATCTTTTCAATAGGGAAATGAAAGAGTAAGTTAAATACACAGTCTATTAATAATAAGAAGGAGAAACAGCTAAGCAAGAGCAGAATTTATATCATTTAATGATAGGTGGGGTAGGCTTCAAATTTTTGATAGGTAGATAGAAAAAAACTTATGTGGAAAGTAACTTTTGAGTAAATCCCAAAAGGCAATGAGGTAGTTGGCCATGCAGATATATTCTAGACAAGGGGACATGTAAGAGAAAAGAATCATAGTAAAGGTCACCCTTAAGTATAAAGGCTTTTATGCAAAAGTGTGCCCAGTCTATTCAATAAACAGCAAAGAAGGCCAATATGGCTGGAGAAAGGACCAGGACAGAACAGGACGCCTTGCCTTTTATTGAATTAGAACTGACAAGTGACTAGAGGTTGTTGAGCAGAGTGACATGATTTGACACCTTTTAACAGGATCATTTTGGCTGCTGGGTTGAAGTCAGATAACATCTGAGCAAGATCAGAAGCAGAGTAATGAGGGAACTTGCAGTGGTGAAATTGACATCTTTTGAAGGTAGAGTTTCAGTGCCAGTTTTGGCTGTTGTTATGTGTGCTCTCCCTTGAACAACTGGAAGACAGAAGTTGCCATTTTCCAAGATGGACAAGACTGCATACAGGAGAAGCTGATTTCACTAGAGTGAGAGTAGAGGATCTCAGGAGCACAATTTTTAAGCATGCTAATTGGCAGCTGGACTTATGTGCCTACGTTATCTCATTTCTCTTCACAACTCCACAAGCTGGGTAGTAATAGCATACCCATTTTGCACTCGAAAAATTAAGACCTAAAGAATTCAAGAAATTGTGAGATTTCAAATTCTTGAATTGTGTGAATTCAAGAAAGGTGAGCCAAATGCTGAACTGGGATTTGAACTAAGAGACATTTTACTTCTTAGGCTCAGGTTAAGAACTGACAAAATTATCTGTGAATAATAATGGCTACTATTTATTACTGCTGAACTGAGAGACATTCGAGGTTTCTTGCACTCAGAACAGCCAAACTATATATCCACTGGTGGGCTTGGAAGTTTCTGGAAGACTCTCATGAGTTAGTTTTGTGCCACAAGAAGACAGTGAACTCCCCTCCTAGTTATTCATGTCAGAAGCATTCTTAGATCTCAGGTGGAAGTGACCACGCCTACTGCATACTTCTTCCTTCTGGGTCGGTAATGGGGCTCTGGAATTCTTTGGCAGCATTCAATCCATTCCATCATTCTGTAGAGCACAGGACACCACATTTTCTTCAGTCCCAGGTCTGTGTTATACCTCCCGTGTCTATGAATTTGTACTAATCATTTCCTTGCTATGTTGGGTTTTCATCCTTATTGATTTTGGCTTTGATCCTTCTCTACTTTCACAAAATCTTTCTCTTTTTATCATTCTTACTTGGCATCTTCTTTTATGTTTTGGAATCCTTCCTAATTCTTAATAAGCCTGAATACTTTTAAAAAATAGCTTTTCTCAAATGTCCTTACTTAAAGGAAGACATCAATTAGCAGTTACAAAACTTACTTTATTCCCAAACTTCTTAGATTTCAAATATAAGCACAGACATTTTCTCCCCTAGAACTTTCAATTTCTTGTGCTTGTAAACACCCTGGCACAGATGGGGAACACTGGAGAGAAATGGGAGTAAACTAGACAGGGCGATCATGTCATCACTAAAGGCTTGGGTTCTCTGCAGAGGAGTTTGGTATTGATTTAATGGGCCAGACTGGGGATGACATAAAGCCCATGAATCACTGGAAACCGATGGTTATTTTTGCCTTTTTGCCCCTTGCCACTCTTAGCCCTGTCACCATTGATGCTAAGATGAGATGTAGGAGGTGGTGTTCTCCAGGCTGCAAAGCAGTCTCTTTAGCTCCAGAGTCTGAGTGCCTTGAGTCAGTTTGATGCAGATTCCACAAGTGAGCCTTGACTTCTCAGCAATCTCCCTCTCGAGAGGCTTCCCAGAAATCTATCTGTTCAGCTCACCCCTGAATGCACTTTGAGCAACCAGCTGCCTCTCCCATAAGCACGTTATTAATGGTCTCTTTTCAAAAGCAGAGATAGTGCCCTGGAAAATGTAGTATTGATTTTTTCCCCTTCTTTCTCACTGTTTCAATCACTGCTCGTTTGAATGGCTTTCATTTTTAGCAACAAGAGAATCTTCGAAGAAAAGTGGTTTATCGGATCAGCCTGAAATAAAATCACCGCTCAATTTAAGCTCTGAAAGATACTATTGATATTTTAATAGAAGTTTGGAAAACCTACTGCGAGTTCAATAATAGCTACAAGGAGTTTATACACAGAAATCATACTTAGGGATCATTTTATTTCTTAGGCGGTATGTGTTAACAGCAAATAAAGGTTTAAACCTTCACTTACTTCCATACTGTATACATCAAGAGTCTCAAGGGTGTGGAAATGTTCAAAGTACTTCAGAAGGGGTGAAAGCCTTTCTATGACAAATGATTTGTCTCTAATTGGCCCTTGTAGAAAAACCTGGGGTGATTTATTCTTAAGATCTCTATTTGTGTGTTGTTGAAATCAGGAAATCTCAGCTACCTCACAATTGAAAAACCTAGAGATCACATTATTATGCTAATTTGTTCTCAGATGAGACAAGCAAAGTACAGGGGATGGTGTGACTTGATGGAGATGGCACAGCTTCAAATTCATGCCCAGGACTCTCTCTCTCTGTGGGCACTTGGAGTCCTTCTTACCTGGAACTTGCTATAGTGCTGATTTCTCGTCTCCGTTTTCCTCCCATATCCTCTAAAATGCCTATGGATCTTCTCAATTGTGAATCTTCCTATGCTGCATGAATATACTCAGTTATGAAGTAGAATAGTGATATTACCATATTAATTGGCTAATTACTCAGCAAAAGGAGTGTGTTACTTTCAAGGGTCACATTAAGAGCTGCTTCTTTCAGGAAACACATTCTGTGATTCAGTTCATATTGGTGTTTCTCCTTTTTGTCAACCCCTGTAAATCACTGAAAATGGGTATTATACAGTGTCTTTATGTGTTCTTAAGTGTTCTCTCTCTGTGTTCAGATTTCTAGTGAGGTTCTTGAAATCAATATCTACTAAATGAATTGCTATTTACTATGTGGCTAATAAGTATATAAAACACCATGCTATATGTTAAGAAAAATACAAATAAGGGTAAAACATAACATTTTCCTTGAATTATTCGTGTTTAATACAGATACCCGTGTTAAATGGATAAAAAATTTTTCACAGAAGACCATGGTGTGGAGAAGGATAGTAGAAAGGAACTCCAGAAAGAACAGTACAAGAACAGAAGAATTTAGGGTTGGTCAATTTAGTCATATTAGATAGGATACCAGGAGAAATGTACTAAAATTTAGTTTTTAAATATAAAGGTCAGGAAATAGGATGAGAAAATAAGATGTTCCTGCATCTGGAGAATCAATGTTTTTATTATGTTACTTGGAAAGGGAAAAAGAACCTTGATTAGAATGGGGAAAGGGATATCCACTCAATCAAGCATATAACAAGGATTAATTGAGAATATACCATATGTAAGGCACTATCCTAGGCTCTAGAGGTAACTTTGAAATGGTGGGGTTAGAAAGCCATTACACTGAATGCCAGACTATCATGATTGCTATGAATAATGAAAGCAAGAGTCAGATTGGAAAATGTTGGGGAAACTGTGCCTGACTGAACATAAAAGGCAAAAGAGTCCATACAGCATAAAGCACCGATCAGGATGCCACTAATAGGAAGAGGGAAGACGGGAGGAGCTGTGTAGACAGAGGAGGAGCACTGATGAAATAGGTTTTGGCCACAGTACTAGGGATGAGGTATTTGGTGAAGTATTTGTCTTTTTCATTTCTCTCATTTAGGATCTCTCCTTCTGCTCTTCCAGAGACTTGTTTGATTACATGGGCCTGAAGCCACAGAGGCTGCTTGATCTGCTTTGTGTGGACATTAATCCTGTTTAACTTCTTGGAAGATGCAAAGAGCTGTCACCATCAAAAACCAGGCCAGCTCCCATGGGAAAGGAAGCCCCTTAGTCTTGTTAGGATTCTTGCAAGTTCCATTCGGCCAAGCAACTCTCACTAGCAGCCTACATCGGGTGGGGGGGGGGGCAGGGGAGGTGGAGGGAGCCCCTTTATTTAACAAATGGTGTAGGATTTGCCCAGACTTTTCTTCCCTGTGCACATCTTTCTTGGGAACCACGAAGGGAAACAATTCTGGCAGGCAACTATTCTCATTATTTTCTCAGCAGAGGGGAACCTAATATAGTCCTGCTCATACTTGCAGAGCTCCTACTCCCTATTTCCATGTGTGAAGCACGACCTGATATAGGATCTAACCAGACCTCTCTCAACAAAGACTTTTCTATACTCTAAATAGTCAGTCCCTAAGATGTAGACAGGTAATGAGAGGATAAATTTCCTCATAGAAATGCATTCCTTTCTGAGAATGAAAGTTCTACTTATGAAAAACAATATGAAGGAGGAAAGGAGGACAAAGAAGAGGAGGTAACTACTCGCTCCATTGCAGGCAGCATGCTTGATGCTTTAAATGTGTGATTTCACATAGTCCTCACAATATCTCATTTTACACATGAAGAAAGAGATGCTCAGCTATGTTAAATGACAATATCATACAACTTGTCACTATCTGTTATTGATGGCTTTCTGTTTCCTCTTTTCTTTTTGTATGCCAGAGTTTTACTATGAGCTAAAAGCAATATTTAACCCAAATGAAAAACATGCCCTTGATGTAACATCGTACCCTGGTGGGAGAAAATCTGATGGCTAGGAAGACCTCTGAATGATGCTAAAACTGCGCTAAGTAGAATACTACCTTTTCTGCCTTAGGAAGGCCAAGACAAATTCCAGATGGCTACTTTGTTAATGACCTGAAAACAAACTAGATGAACTATTATGTGTTCTTTATCCAAACTATGCTGACCCTTAGAAAATAAATTCAAGTTACATTCCATCTCTATTTGAGTTGAACTGGGCTTGACATCTTCAATTATATGAACTATGACATTGTTCCATGGAACACAGAAGCAGAACTTTTGGTCTTTTGAGCTCAGGATGTGGACATGGCCTCAATTTCAGGGGTTCTCATTGTTGTCATTATCATGATCATTGTTTTCCAAGATAAGTATAAACTATATAATTCTTTAAAAATTTTTAAATTCTATTTTTCTTTCTTGGTATAACATTATCCTTAAAAAGATAGTTTCCCATTGTCTACAGGATTTGTTAAAAACATCTTACTTCATCTGAGAATCAAAGGCCTTGAAATATTTGAGCACAATATTATTTTTTTATTCACTCACACCAGAAATGTTTATTGAGGACCTAATTTATGCCAGGATATTCTCTGGGTATTGTGAATGCCATAAATATTTTTCTTCTTCACATATACCTATGCAAAGTCACATCATTTTCAAACATTTGTTGAAAATATTAACTACAAAAACATCTTGGGGTTATAGAGAAACTGTCTATAATAATCTTGCAACTTTTCTGTAAACATAAAACCATTCTAAAATATAAAGTTTATTAAATATCACACACAAAAAAATCTAGAGTATTTCTAATCACCTCCCTTCTGTGAATATGCCTATTTCTGGAATAGGGTCTAAGAAGGACATATAGAATCTTCATTTATGACCTGAGCAATAGCATTTATTCATATATATCTGCTAGTTATTTAATTGGTTCCTTTGTTCCAAGACGATTGAACTGTGTCTGGTGCTTCCTAGTATCCCCCAAATAGCTTAATAACAAAGCCCAAAGGATGAATGAAATCACCAGAGGCATTGATTTAAAAAAGAATTTTCTAGAATTACTTAGGTTGGAACCATATCATACTGCCAAAGCTAAGTTCCCCAAATATATACATGAATCTGTCATCAAAAATGACACTGTTGTGATTTAGAGAATTTATCTTCATAGTTAGTTAAAGTCACACCCAGATCCCTCAGCCATATTCTGTCTTCTACATGCACACTCACACCTATGTGCAACATACATACAACCAACTCCAAATTTTGACATTTTTACAGAAGAAAAGGAACTTCGATAGCTGTTTAAACTCATTTTAGTCTACTTTAAATAAATATCCTAAAGCACAGGTCCCAATGATTTTAATCATTAAAAATTATTTATAATTAAATTAGGGTTATCATCTTTTTTTGATAGAATAGTTTTTTGATTAACACTTTCAACAACTCATTTAATAAAAATATTATTGTACATTATCCCCATGCATAGTACTTTATTAGTTAAAAGGGCTATATCATAGCAAAAAGAAACTTACCTCCACTTAGAAAATTATAATTTAGAAAGAAATTCAAAACTTATATACAAAAATTTAAATTACAAGAAAATATAAAGCTCAAAGATATCCAGATATTTCAGATTTACTTGTCAATAGGGAGTAACAACAATGCATCTATGTGTTCTGTGGCTCAGGTCAGGCCAACGTTCAATTCTACATGTTTAAATACAGGGAACCCCAAAGGTTTGCATGAAGAATAAATGAGATAAATGAGAAGTCCTCAATAATTCAGGATAATATTTTGATAAAATACTTGAGATGTGTTGCAAATTACGCAGTGTGATAGTGGCAACAGGAAAAATCCAAATTAGACTCTTCCCAATGAAAAATGGATGTCTGAATTTATAGATTATAATCTATATTTCTTTTTATGCCCCTTAAAGTCTAGCATCAGTCAAATTGATCCAATTCAAGTTAACCATTTAATTGAATGTCCTGTCGTTACATTGTTATCTTATGTTGGTTGCTCTGGGCATCAGATTCCAAGAATCTGAGATTAGAGTACAGAAGGATTATTGAGATATATTATTGACAGCATCATGACCGGGAAGAGAGAGAATCTGAACTGGGATGCAAATGCAACAGAGACTTCATTCAATCTCACGCGTACCTTGATTCTAGAATAGCCCTTCAGAGATGTCCCAAAAAAGACATGGGAGCTGGACATGTATACCCTCAGATCAACTAGTTATTGGGTATGAATTTTCCCAAGATGGGGAAATAACCTTGGGAGAGACAGCTCCCATCAACCATGGGTAATTCCTGGTGAGGGTTTCAGCTATGGTCAGTCTGCAGCTAACATTCCTACCACTGGATGGCACACATTCCAAAAATTTTATTTTAGGTGTTTGGGGAATAAAAAGCTACTATGGTACTCAGGCAGGTCACTACCCTCAAGAAGCTCTTAGTCTGCTTTGGGAAATGAGGACAGTCACACAGATAAACAAAAATGTATAAAACAGTGAAAATTCTGTTAAGTACTGTTACCAGAGGATGGATAAAACACTGGGTATGCAGAGTGGGGAACTGCAGAGTGACAACAAAGAACCATGTTAGTCATTTCACAGATAACAGAAAATTCATAATCTTTATTGTGAACAGCAAAGTCCAGGAAAACTGAAATTTAGTCAAAATTGTGAGAACAATTCACCGTCACTAATTAAACCAATGATTCAGAAAAGCCTCATTCTGAAGTAGCTAGAAATTATCCAAAACATTGACAGTCTGAAGCACAGATTCAGAGAAAGGCCAATCACAAATTAACATTCTTTCTTGTTCTACTGGAAAAGTGGGACTTTAAAATGCCAGCCAAAATGGATTCAAATTCATATTCTATACACGACCAGCCGTGAAGTCTTGACTGAGCCAATCAACATCTCTAAAACAACAGTTTTCTCAACTGAAAATGAGCTTAACACTTATATTCTAGTGATGTTATAAGCATTACGTAAAATAGAGCTTGGTCCCAACAAATTGAAGACTAAATTAACATGAACCCACTCTCACTACAAATACATAGAAAGTAAACAAACAATAAGACAAATACAGGATTGAACCTAAACAAATTGAAATTAGTGGGTGACAGAAATAGAGAAATTAAAGCCAAAGCAGACCTTAGGAAATGGGAACTTGTAATTTAATATTCACATGAAATTATTGAAAATCCTCTATCAAGACTGATCAAGGAAAGCAAATACACCTCCTGCAAATAGTATTAGAGTATGATTCATGTTACATGAAATAACAAAAAATAGGGGGGAAGAAAAACCTATTTTATGCTATCAGAATTCAGGATATCAGTTACCCTGAGAAGAATAATGACTTGAAACTAGTTCGAGCAGCCGTCATGGGAGTGCTGGCAATGTTTTCTTTGTGGCTCTTGGGGATACTTGTGAATTTGTTTGGTTTGGGGAATTATGATATTTATCATTTTCCATATGCATGTTACATTTGAATAAAAATGTTAAAACTATAATAATGTACACAAAAGACAAAATGGTATGAACAAAGGCCAAACAAGAAAGTGAAAAATAGAAATGAAATACTATGCAAGTAGAAGCATAAGAAAGTGTTGTTTTTTTTCTAACAGCAAAATATGAGCAAACATATGAAAAAAGATGATAAGTTACATTCCTTAATGTCAGAAGAACCAATTCATCAAAAACACATAACAGTTATGAATAGGTACATGCCTAATAAGAGAGACTCAAAATACAAAAAGGAAAACAGAAATAATGAAGAAAATAGACAAATCCATAGTCACAGCTGTAAACTTTAATTCTGATTATGAGTTACTTACATAATGTCTAGACCCAAAAAATCAACAAAATTAAGACACTCTGAATGATACTAGCAACTCCTTTGACACAATTTACATTTATAGAATAGCACAGCTTACAAGTACAGAATGCCTATTCTTTTTAAGAGCATACATAACATGAACTAAAAGAGACCATATGCAGGAGTACAGAACAACTCTCAAAAATTGTTAAGAGATTGTAATATTATGGAATAGGTTTGTCAAAAATGATGGAGTTAATTTAGATTTTTTAAAAAAGAATAAAACCATCATATGTTGAAAGTTAAAATAAATAAATTTCTAAATAACCTATGTACCAGAGAAAAAATACAATAAAAATTTGAAAATATTTTAAACTCAGTAATATAAACTCAACATGTCAAAATTTGTACAATGCAGCTAAAGCACTACTTATAATGAACTTTGTAGCAATATGCTATTAGAGAAAAAGACAGGTCTAGAATAAAAATCTATATGCATATCTTAAGACGATGGAAAAAGATGAGCAAATTTAAACCAATGTAAGCAACAAGAAGAAACAAAGATAAGAGTAAAACTCAGTGAAAGGGGGAAAAAGACTATTTAAAAAGCCAATAGTTGGTAATTTGGAAAGATTTATATGATTGATAAACACCTAACAAGACTGATAAACATTAGAATAAGAGATAACATATCTTTACAGATCCTACGCGCAAATTATAGAGGATTACATTAAATCATTTTATCATATTAATTAATCAACTTACATAAAATTAACAAATTTCTTGAACCAATCCAAAAATTTTTAAAAACATACAATCTGAGTAGCACTATATTTATATTTAAAGTTGTATTCATCCTCAAAAATTAAAACAAAGAAAACTCTAGGCATCAGTGATTTTATTGGCAAAACCTATTAAACATTTAAAGATGATAATATTCTGGCTGAGAGGTGAGCCCAGAAGATCTACGCAGTGCCGGCGACCTGTCCCCACTCCTTGGACCCAGAGGGGAGTGCCAGCCCCACCACCTGACCCACCGAGGTAAGCCAGCTAGGGACTCATTTTCTGACCACAAATTCTGGAACATGACCCAAGGTGGTTAACATAATCCATAACTACCACCATGCCTACTGTCAAGCAAAAACAATTCACCACCACAGTAGCAGCCAGGACCACTCCATAGCAAACCTCAGTTTAATAGAAGAAGCAAACCCTCTACCAAATGACCAAACATCAATGAAAAAATACTAGAACTACAAATAAACAAGAAGAAATAGCACCACCAAAAGAATACAGTAATGCTTCAAAGTCAGACTCCATGGAACAGGGAATCCTCAAAATGTCTGAAAAAAAATTCTGAGCAATGATCTTAAGAAAACTTGAAGAAATAAAGGAAGAGTCAATTAGGGAACACAATGAAATGAGAAAAAAATATCCAGAATATGAAGGAGGAAATCTACAAAGAGTTCTGTAGCAGAACTTCTAGAAATGAAAGATTCATTCAATGAAATAATAATAATAATAAAAAACCCACAACTGAGAACTTGGGCAGCAGGGTAGAGCAAGCAGAAGAAAGAATTTCAGATCTTGAAGGTGGTGTTTTCAAAATAACTCAGGCAGACCAAAAAAAAAAAAAAATGGAAAAAAGAATTAAAAATAATGAGGAAAATCTAAGAGAGATAGTAGAAAACCTCAAGTGCTCTAACATCCAAATTGTTGGTATTGCAGAAGGGGAGGAGAAAGAAAAAGGTATTGAAAATCTATTCAAGGAAATAGTAGCAGAAAACTTCCCAGGTGTAGGGCGAAATGCAGATCTTCAGATCCAGGAAACTCAAAGGTCCACCAAACAGATTCTATCTAAAAAGATCCTCCAAAAGACACATTATAGTTAAGTTTGCAAAGCTCAAAGACAAAGAGAGAATTCTGAAAACAATAAGAGAAAAGCGTCAGATCACTTATAGGGGAACCCCCATCAAACTAACAGTAGACTTCTCAACTGAAATCCTACAGGCCAGAAGAAAGTGGAACAATATATTCAAAATACTAAAAGAAAATAACTTCTAGCCAAGAATTCTTTACCCAGCAAGGCTCTCCTTCAGAAATGAGGGAGAAACAGTGTATTTCCCAAACAAACAAAAATTGTGGGAGTGCACCACCACATGACCAGCCCTGCAAGAAATTCTCAAGGGAGTCATTCATCTGGAATCTGAATAATGGTGACAATTATCACAAATACACAAGAAAGAACAAAATCCACCATTAAAACAAAAATGCCAGCAAGAAAGGAAAAGAAGCTAAATCATCCTATATTAAATCTCCAACTAACATTGAAGAAGAGAAATAAAAGAAGAAATAATGATCAAAAGATATTTAAACCATCTAAACAAGAAGCAATTAAATGACAGGAATTAAGCAACATTTGTCAATACCTACCCTAAATGTGAATGGACTAAACTCCCCAGTCAAAAGACATAGGCTGACTGATTGGATTTAAAAGCTAGACCCAAGTATATGCCATCTTCAAGAGACCCACCTCACCTATAGAGACACACACAGACTTAAAGTAAAAGGATGGAAAAAGATATACCATACAAACAGAAACCAAAAATGAGCAGGAGTAGCTATTCTTATATCAGACAAAGAAGGCCACTCTATAATGTTAAAAGGATCTATCCAGCTAAAAGACATAACAGTTATAAATATATATGCACCCAATGCTGGAGGACCCAGATATATAAAGCAAACACTCTTAGACCTAAAGAAAGAAATAGGCCCTAATACATTAATAGTGGGTGATCTGAACACCCTTTTCTCAGTATGGGACAGATCTTCCAGGCAACAAGTCAGCAAAGAGACACTGGATAGACCAACTGGACCTGGCAGTTATATACAGAACATTTCACCCAACAACTAAAGAATATACTTTCTTCTCATCAGCTCATGGAACATTCTCCAGGACAGACCACATATTAGGCCACAAATCTAGTCTCAGAAAATTGTAAAAAATTGAAATCATTCTAAGTATCTTCCCAGATCACAATGGACTAAAATTGGAAATTAATAATAAGAGAAAATCTGGGAACTATACAGATACACAGAAACTAAATAATAGGATCCTGAATGACCTATGGGTCCAAGAAGAAATTAAACAAGAAATCAAAAAAATTCTAGAAACTTATTAAAATAAACATACCTCATACCCAAACCTGTGGGATACCACAAAAGCAATACTAAGAGGCAAATTTACTGCAATAAATGCTTACATCAAAAGAACAGAAAGACTTCAAATAAATGACCTAACACTAAGCCATGAAGAACTTTAAAAACAGCAACAATCCAAACCTAAAAGTACTAGATGGAAAGAAATAATTAAGATCAGAACAGAACTAAATGAAATAAAGACCCCAAAAACAATAGAAAAGATCAACAAAACAAATAGCTGGTTTTTTTGAGAAGATAAATAAACTAGACAAACCATTAGCTAGTTGAACAAAAAAAAAAAAAAAAAAAAAAAAAAGAAGAAAGGAGACCCAAATAACAAAAATCAGAAATGAAAAGGGAGACATAACAACTGATACCACAGAAATACAAAGAATCATTAGAGATTATTATAAACAACTGTATGACAACAGATATGAAAATCTGGAAGATATGGATAAGTTTGTAGACACTTACAAACTACCAAGACTGAACCAAGAAGAGATAGAAAACATGAACAGACCAATAACAAGCAATGAGATTGAAGTAGTAATTAGCAATCTTCCAACAAAGAGAAGTCCTGGTCCAGATGGCTTTAGAGCTGAATTCTATCAAACTTCTAAAGGGAGTTAAAGCCAATTCTCTTCAAACTATTCCAAAAAACTGAAATAGAAGCTACTCTCCCAAACTCATTCTATGAGGCTAACATAACTCAGATACTAAAACCAGATAAAAACACAACAAAAAAAAAGAAATTACATGCCAATATCCTTGATGAACATAGATGCAAAAATCCTCAAAAAAATATTAGCAATCAGTATACAGCAACACATTAAAAAAGCTATACACTATGACCAAGTGGGATTCATCCCAGGGGTGCAAGGATGTTTCAACATATGAAAGTCAATAAATGTGATACATCACATCAACAAACTCAAGGACAAAGACCATACGATTATCTCAATAAATGCTGAAAGAGTATTTAACAAAATTCAACATCCCTTCATGATAAAGACTCTCAACAAATTAGGTAAAGAAGGAAAGTATCTCAACATAATAAAAACCATTTATGACAAACCCACCACCAATATCATCCTGAATGGGGAAAAACTGAGGGCCTTTCCCTTAAGAACAGGAGCAAGAAAAGAATGCCCACTCTCTCCACTACTATTTCACATAGTACTGGAGGTACTAGCCAGAGCAATCAGGCAAGAGAAAGAAATAAAGGGAATCCAGATTGGAAAAGATGAGGTCAAACTCTTTCTATTTGCACATGATACAATATATAGAAAAACTTAAAGACTCTATCAAAAAACTCCTAGAGCTGGTTAATAACTTCAATAATGTTGCAGGATACAAAATAAATGCCCCAAGTCAGTAGCACTTATATATTTAAATCAATGAACTAACAGAAAGAGAAATAAAGAATATAAGCTCATTTGCAATTGTCACAAAAATATTAAAATACCTATGGATCAATTTAACCAAGGCGGTGAAAGACCTCTGCAATGAGAACTACAAACCACTTCTGAAAGAAATTAGAGAAGACATGAAAAGATGGAAAGATATTCCATGTTCCTGAATTGGAAGGATTAACATGCAAAAATGTCTATACTACTCAAAGTGATCTACAGATTCAATGCAATCCCCATCAAAATACCAATGACATTCTTCACAGGAATGGAAAAAAAAAAACAAAAAACAATCTTACTTTTCATATGGAACAACAAAAGACCCTGAATAGCCAAAGCAATCCAGAACAAAAAATAAAAATAAAGCCAGAGCCATAACACTACCTGACTTCAAATTATTGTACAAAGCTATAGTAACCAAAACAGTATGGTACTGATATTAAAATAGACATTCAGACCAGCGGAGTAGAATTGAGAATCCAGAAATCGTCCTTCAGGTGTATAGCCATCTGATACTGGAAAAAGGCAAGAAAAATCTACATTGTGGAAAAGAGTGACTCTTCAACAAGTGGTGCTGGGAAAACTGGATATCCATATGCAGAAGAAGGAAACTACATATACATCTCTCACCATACACTACAATCAACTCAAAATGGATTAAAGACTTAAGTATAAGACCCCAAACTGTAAAATTACTAAGGGAAAATATAGATGAAACATTCGAGCAACTAGGTCTGGGCACAGACTTTATGAACAGAAGCTTGAAAGCACAAGCAGTGAAAGAAAAAATAAACAAATGGGACTATATCAAACTAAAAAGTTTCTGCACAGCAAAGGAAATAATCAACAGAGCGAAATGACAACCTACAGAGTGAGAGAAATTTTTGTTAATTATGCATCTGACAATGAATTAATATCCATAATATACTAGGAACTCAAACAATTATATAGAGGAAAACAAACAACCCAATTAAAAAATGGGCAAGGGAGATGAATAGACATTTTTCAAAGGAAGACATACAAATGGCCAACAGGTATGTGAAAAAATACTCAACATCACTAGTCATCAGGGAAATGCAAATTAAAACCACATTGAGATATGGTTAGACTCACCCCAGTTAGACTAGCTATAATCAAAAAGACAGTGAATAACAAATGCTGGCAAGGGTGTGGGGAGAAGGGAACACTCCTAAACTGTTGGTGGGACTGTAAATTAGTACAACCACTATGGAAAACAGTATGGAGTTTTCGCAAACAACTACAGATAGATCTTCCATATGATCCAGCAATCCCACTTCTGGATATATCCCCAGAGGAATGGAAATCATCATGTCGAAGGGATACCTGCACTTCCATGTTCATTGCAGCTCTGTTTACAATAGCCAAGATATCAAACCAACCTAAATGTCCATCAACAGATGATTGGATAAGGAAACTGTGGTATATATACACTATGGGTTACTACACTGCCATAAAAAAGAATGAAATACTCCCATTAGCAACAACATGGATGAGACTAGAGAAAATTATCTTGAGTGAAATAAGCAAAGCACAGAGGGATAAATACCACATGTCCTCACTCTTATGTGGGAGCTAAGAGAGAAAGAAGGAGGGAAAGAAGGACCACAGTAGTGCATTGGACTTGCAGCGGTAGAGTACATTCTATAGGCTACAAAGTGGAGTGAGGGGGAAGAGGGGAGAGGGAGGCGGGTTGGAGATAATCGGGTGGGGGACACGGGATACAAATGCAATTTGTGGTAATGGGTATATAGCCAGTATGAATCTGGCCCCCACATCATGGGCAAGAGGGGTGACAATCAGCTTTGTATCTCATGAATATTCATAAAGATGATACTATTCAAGAATGCTTTTAGGAAACATAAAAATAGAAAATACTTCTGATTTTGTGAATTGAACAACAATACCTTGACAGAAAGAGAGAGTACCAAAAAAAAAAAGAAAAAAAAATACTAATATTCTTCATGAGAATATACACACAATTCTTAGCAATATACTAGCGAATTGAATCTGGCAATAAACCCCAGGGGGATTTTACCTGAGAAATGCAAGATTTGTTTAAAATTTGAAAAGTCAATCAATGTATTTTATCATATTTACAGAATAGAGAAAAATTATATAATAATCTCAATAGATGCAGAAAAATCATTTGATAAAATTCGACAAACTCAGAATTCTGGGAATAGAAGAAACTTCATCGATCTGTTAAAGGACATCTATGAAAAATTGTCATCTTACATCATACTATTGACATAATGAGTGAATTATCCTTGAACAATACATGTATTCCCATGCTCGTAATCTCTATTCAACATTCAGGCTAGTGAAATACAGCAAGAATAATTTTTAAAATAAATAAATATTGTAAAGGTTAAAAATTAAAAGTAAATCTCACTCTATTTGCATAATTGTCAATGTAGAATATCCTAAAAAAAAGTACTGAAGATCAGATTACTACATAATAAGCTAAATTAAGAAGTAAATTTAGGTGCATCACAATATACAAGGGCAATATACAAATATCAATTAGAGTTTTGTATACAAACAGCATACAATTGAAAAATAAAGAGAATTCTAAATCCAATATCATCAGAAAACAAGTCAAGAATAAATTTAATGTAAAAAAGTAACTTTCCTACACAGAAAATTGAAAAAAATATTTTAAAAATTTAAATAACTAGAATTTAATTATCTGTAAACATATACTTAGGAAAATAAAAGTTAAATATTTTTTTCACCAAATGAAAACAGCAGAAATATGGACAAAGATATAATTCTTAAGCTTGGAATTCATATGCAATTTTAATTAATATTTTCTATGAAAACAATAACTAGGTCATGTTTAATTTAAAATATATAATATACAGAAACATGACAAGAGGTTATTATTTGTTTTTAAAAATAAAATTATTGAGCCATATCGATTGTACATATTTATGGAGTACAGAACTATATTTCAATTCATGTGTATAGTATGTGATTATTTAGGGTAATACTCATATTTACTATTGTGAGACTTAATCATTTCTTTGTGATGTGCGCATTTGATCTCCTCTCTTCTAGTCACATTTGGTAATATGTAGTATATCATTGCTAATTATAGATTCATGGGTTGACTGTGCAGCAATAGGACTTATTTTTCCTATCTAGCTTTAATTTTGTGTTCATTAACCAGCCTTTCACTATCCCCCCTAACTGCCTCCCCTTTCCTGTCTCTATAACCACAGTTGTTCTCCTTTTAACAGTTCAGGCTATTATTATTACTTATTGTTTGTTTTGTTTTGTTCTCTTTTTAAGCTCCCACATGAGTGAGAACATGCAATATTTCTCTTTCTGTGTCTGGCTTGTTGCACTTAACATAATTTTCTCACGGCTCGTCCATGTTGCTGCAAATGGCCGAATTTCATTCATTTTTGTGGCTGCGTAGCATTCCATTGTGTATATGTACCACATTTTCTTTATCCAATCATCTGCCGATGGACATTTAGATTGGTTCCATACCTTGGCTGTTGTGAACAGGCCTGTGATAGACATGGAAGTGCAAGTATCCCTTCAACATGATGCTTTCCATTCCTTTGGGTATATACCCAGTACTGGGATTACTGGGTCATATGGTAATTGTATCTGTAGTTGTTTAAGAAATTTTCATACTGTTTTCCATATGGCTGTGCTAATTTACAATCCCAATGGCAATGTATAAGCATTCCCCTTCCTCTGCATCCTCACCAGCATTTTCTATCTTCTGGTTTTTTGATAATAGCCTGTCTAACTAGGGC
Source organism: Cynocephalus volans (assembly GCF_027409185.1). NCBI lineage: Eukaryota > Metazoa > Chordata > Mammalia > Dermoptera > Cynocephalidae > Cynocephalus > Cynocephalus volans. The sequence continues at coordinate 39,838,702 of NC_084472.1, forward strand.
GAGATGATATCTCAGTGTGGTTTTGATTTGCAGTTCCCTAAGGATTAGTGATTTGGGGCATTTTTCCATATACCTGTTGGCCATTTTTATGTCTTCTTTTGAGAAATGTCACTTCAGCTACCTTGCCCATTTATTTCATTGAGTTATTTGTGGGTTTTTACTATTGAGTTGTTTCAGTTCCTTGTATATTCTGGATATTAGTCCCTTGTCAGATGTGTAGCGTGCGAATATTTTCTCCCATCCTGTATGTTGTCTCTTCACTCTGTTGATTGTTTCCTTTGCTGTGCAGAGCTTTTTGGTTTGATAAAATCCCATTTATTTTTATTTATTTTTGCTTTTATTGCCTGTGCTTTTGAGGTCTTATTCATGAAATATTTGCCTATTCCTATGTCCTGGAGTGTTTTCCCTATATTTTCTACTACAAGTTTTATAATTTCAGGTCTTACAATTAATTCTTTAATCCATTTTGAGTTGATTTTTGTAAAAGATGAGAGGGGTCTAATTGCATTCCTCTACACATGGATATCCAGTTCTCCCAGAACTATTCATTGAAGAGGCTATCCTTTTGCCAATGTATGTTTTTAGTGCCTTGTCAAAGATCAGTTGGCCATAAGTTCATGGGTTTATTTCCGGGTTTTCTATCTTGCTCCATTGGTCCAAGTGTCCATTAGAGACTATTATGTACAACTATGTGCCAACAAATTTGAAAATCTAGAGGAAATGGATAAACTTTTGGACAGATACAACCTACCAACACTGAACCAAGAAGAAATATAAAACCCGAACAGACCGGTAATGAGTAATGAGACTTAATCTGTAATCAGCAGTATTCTAACAAAGAAAAGTCTAGGACTGAATGGCCTCACTGCTGAATTCTACCAAAATGTTAGAGATTTAACACTTATTCTTCTTAAACTATTCCAAAAAATTTAAAGCAGATGGTATTCTCTCAAACTCATTCTATGAGGTCAGCATCACCATGACACTAAAACCAGACAAAGACACAACATAAAAGAAAACTACAGGCCAATATCCTTGATGAACTTAGATGCAAAAGTTCTCAACAAAGTACTGGTAAATAGAATCCATCAGCACATCAGAAAGATTGTGCACATGCCTGGAGACCTCAGGAGTCACTGCAGGTATCCCCTACCACTGTCACAGACACTGCTTGGGCCACCACAGCCAGCACTAGTCATTGCCACTGTAGTCAGCTACCATACAGCAGCAGTCATAGCCACCATGCATGTGGTCTGATGACCACTGGACCGCACTGGCACATGGAGAGTCACCAGTGGGGCCCAGGGAAAGAGGAGAAAGAGAGCAGACCAGACCGAGTGGTCCCAACCCACAGGAAGAAATATGCTGGCACACGTGGTAGCACACTTGGGGATGGGAGATACATGTGCAGTCAACATGACTGCCTTAGTTCGGTGAGAGACACACATGGAACCCTCCAAGAGTGCAGAAACTCAGGATATCCAAAAAAAGTAAGGGAGAGAATTCTTAATCACCACCAAGCAATCCCTTCACTGGGGGAAGCAAGGACTCAGGAAAAGCCTCTGCCTAAAGGAAAAAGGAAAGAGAACCCCTACTCAGGGTCACCTATTCAAACTGAGGAGCTCCAGTGTACCCCAGTGCACTCATCAGGGTCATAGGACACTAGCCTGGGTGCCAACAAGCCCATCCAGGGACACCCAAACCAGCCAAAGAGTGACAGGGCAATTCTCCCAAGAACTCAGGAGGTTACCCACATCTTTGACAAACCAACACAGTGTCACTAACCTCAGCAAGGAATCACTAAGTGCCCCAGTGCCTAGGCCATGGAGGAACTCACACACAACTCTAACACTGAATATAGCTAAAGTACCCACACAGAGACTACACTACTGCATCTATTTGGAACTAATACTAAAACACCCTACTCACTGGTCAATATAAAACACATCTACAGGAGGAAATCTCTCTCCTCAAAGCCCACTCCAGAGTAATAGAAGCAACTGCTATACCATATGACCAGACATCAACACAGAAATACTACAAATATGAAAAAAAAGAAAATATGACAACACCAAAGAAATACAATAATTCTTAAGTACAAGACCCCATAGAGCAGGAAACCCTTGAAATAACTGAAAAGGAATTATGAGCAACAACCTTAAGGAAACTCAATGAAATATAAGAAGACTCAGTTAGACAACACAATAAAATTAGAAAAAGTATTCAGGATATGAAGGAAGAAATTTACAAAGATATTAATACCTTAAAAAAGAATGTAGCCAAACTCCTGGAACTGAAGAATTCATACATTGAAATAAAAAAACACAACTGAGAGCTTAAGCAGCAGGTTAGAAGAAATGAAAGAAATAATTTCTGATCCTGAAGATGGTCTTTTTGAAATAATCCATGAGAACAAAGAAAAAGAAAAAAGAATTTAAAAACTGAAGTGAGGTCATTATGGAAAACGATATGGAAGTTCCTCAAATAACTACAAATAGAACTTCCATACAAACCAGCAATCTCAAATGAAGAAGCCCAAAGGAATATAAATCATCATATTGAAGAAATATCTGCTCTCCCATGTTTAACACAGACCTATTTACAATAGCGTAGAGTTGGAACCAACCTAAATGTCCACTGATGGGTGACTGGATAAGTAAAATGTGGTATATATGCACAATGGAGTACTACTCTGCCATAAAAAGAATTAAATTCTGCCATTCATTGAAACATGGATGAACTTGGAGAAAATTATGTTAAGTTATGTTATGCCAGGCAAAGAAGGAGAAATACTGCATGTCCTCACACATAAGTGGAAGCTAAGAAGAAATAAACAAATAAATTTTAAAAATAAAGACATAAAAATCACAATTATTCACTGAACTTTCAATAGGAGAGAATGGAAATAAGGCTACTAGAAATGGGAAAGGGAGAGGAGGAAGGGAGATTAGTGAGAAATTGGAAAAAGGCCACAAAAATATAATTACACTGTGTGATGTTGAATATACTAATTATCCTGATTTGAGCATCACATATTGCACACAGCTATGGATATTCAATATTGTACTCCACAGATATTACAATCAATTGTTTCAATAATTTTCAAAAAATATTTTTTTGAAAAAGATTATACACCATGATCAAGTGGGATTCATCCCAGGATGCAAGGATGGTTGAATATATGCAAATTAATAAAAGTGATACACCACATAAACAAAAGGAAAGAAAAAAAAATGATCATCTCATACATGCAAAAAAAGCATTTGATAAAATTCAACATATCTTTATGATAAAAATTCCCTACAAATTAGGAATAGAAGGAAAGTATCTCAACACAATAAAAGCCACATGTGACAAACTACAGCAAATATCATCCTGAATGGGAAAAAGCTTTTCCTCTAGGAACAGAAAGATAAGATGCCCACTCTCACCACTCCTATTTAACATAGTACTGGAAGTGCTAGCTAGAGAAATTAGGCAAGAGAAATAAATAAAGGGTAGCCAAAATGGAAAGAGAAATTAAAAGTTTCCTGTTTGCAAATGACATGATCTTATAGAGAGAGAAACCTAAAGTCTTCACGCAAATAGTCTTAGAGCTGATAGACAAATTCAGTGAAGCTACAGGATATAAAATCAATATACAAATGTCAGTAGTGTTTACATACACAAAGAACAAACTAGCAGAAAAAGAAAGCAAGAAAGCAAGACTATTTACAATAGCTACCAAAAAATAAATACATAAATAAAATACGTAGGAGTAAGTCTAACGAAGGAGATGAAAGACAACTACAAGGAAAACTATACAACACTGATGAAAGAAATTAAAGAGGTCACTGTCTTGGGTTGAATGTCCCCCCAAAACTTAGCACCACTGTGACAGTGTAATGAGGGTGGGAAGTCCTATAATAGTAACTGAAAGCTGGGACCTTGGAGAGGTGATTAGATTGTAGGATCATGTAGAGTGAATGGATTAAAAATGGTGGTCAGGGGCATGATTCTGAGGGCTTTAAAGGAAGAGAAAGGAGACTGTTTTTCTCTCTGCTCTCTCTGCTCCACCATTTCACAATGTGATACCCTGCTATTGCTGAAGTCATCACCAAAGAAATATTTCACCAGATGTGTTCCCTGGACTTTCGACTTCCTAGCTTCTGAAACTGTAAGCAATAAATTCCATTTTCTTATAAATCACCCAGTTTTGTGTATTTTGTTATAAGCAACAGAAATGGACTAACACAGACAAAAAAGAAAAAAAAAAAAAAACAGAAAGACATTCCACTCTCATGGATTGGTGGAATTAATATTGTGAAAATGTCCTTACTACCCAAAGTGTTCTACAGATTCAACACAATCAAAATACCAATGACATTCTTCACAGAAATAGAAAAAAAAAAGTTTCCTAATATTCATATGGAACAACAATCCTGAGCAAAGAGAGTAAAGCAGGAGGCATTACGCTACTTGACTTCAAATTATACTACAAAGCTATAGTAACAAAACATAGCTTGGTACTGGCATAAAAACAGAGGTTGGTATTTTGAGTGAAAATGTTGCAAATCATTGCACTGTCTGATAAGAGGATAAGAGCACCAACTGGACACAGAGAATGAGAAGGTGAGAGATAGAGAGGGAAAGAGAGATACTGGCAGCACTGAAGCCTTCAGCTCCATCTGAACCTGGTGCTTAGCTGCATACTTTCCCATATTTTAGGCCTTTTTATAAAATGTATCAAGAGGGACTCCCATCACTTGAAATAATAGAAAAATCCTCATTATTATAAGGTTGGACCTTATCTTTTGCAATTAATGAACTTTTAGAGTTACTTAAATAAGTAAACAGTGAGGATTGTCATACCTACTTTGAGACATTGTTGTGGGGAGCAGAAATAGTAATTGGAGATATTGTTATTTAGCTATTCTTATATGAGAGTATGTCAAAATGTTCATGGAAAAATAGAACTGAAAGATAATATAGCAAAGGAAATAATCAACAGAAAAAAATATAAAAAATACAATCTTTCTATGAACTTTTGAAATACGCTTGTATAAATAGCATTTCTGTACTCAGCCAAAAGTCAAACATAACTGTGATTCTCTCTTTCCTCAAAATATAGAAAAAAATAAGGTGGAGAGTGAATCCTTGGTAACGATCCAAAGCTGTTTTCATGGCATTGAGTCTGAGTATTTTCTGCCCTTGCCCTGTTCTTGGGTTTAGGATAAAATTTACGTGCATTGTAGATGACTCTGCAAGTTGCTTAACACTGCTATGGGGATCTCCTGTGAAAAGCTTTAGAAGTTTGACTCTCAGACATGGAATACAATTTGCTTCAGTGTGTATTTTTTGTTGTTGTTGTTTTTTGAAAAATTAATTTGTGCCATTGGAAATAAAATAAGATAAATAGGAAAAATGCTCTGCTTCACAGTTACAAAAGAAAGGAAGTAAGAAATGCATGTGTGGGCAGATGGATATCTGGATTCCCTTTTAGCAATGTATAATTCTCTGCTCAAATTCTTAAATTTGGTTTTACCCCAGATTGAAACAATTGCCCAATTACTCCTCCTACATCCCAACCTCTATACCAATTATTTTGGTATGTCTAATGAGAACTCTTAAGCCTTTTTAAAAAAGCATAGTTCGAGGTGCTATTTCAGTAGAGAAAATATTCACATCTGATGATTACAGAAATGACAGTGTTTTTAGGAGCATCAGTAATAGGAAATAAATCTTAAACATCTTAGAAGGCAAGGCTCCAGCCCATCATGTTCATACACTCTGGATGTGCCAACTGAACTGAAAATCTGCCTAAAAGGAGCCTCTGCAAGAAATATTGGGCTTGAACTTCAATTGCATGATTCTGTAGCACAACGGGATTGCCTGGCTGTGACCCTGAAGACTCTGAAGTCCAAGGATATCGATCATCTTCCCCAACTGTCATACTGCCCCATCCACAGAATCTTTAAGTTGAATAAAGTCTTAAATGTTATTCATGCCACCCATGCAGTAATCTTTACTCTAGCATTCCTGAGAAATGATCTTCAGGTTAAAGCTTAAATGCCTTCAGTGACAGGCTGCTCATTTATTTGACAAGGCACATTGTTGCTTTGTTAGATGGCTCTAATTGTTGGAAAGTTCTTCCTCAAATTGAGGCAAAATCAGCCTCCCTGTAATTTCCACCCACTGATCCTTGTCCTGCTTGCTATTGCCATACTGAATGAATCGACTTCCCTTCTTCAAATAACAACCCTCTGCGTGCGTAGGCTGAGGCTTTCAGTTGACTGTGCAGTATAGGGATGGTGTGGACTGTGTTTCAATCTGAAAACCTGAGTTCAATTATCCAGTCTTAGTTGTCACTTCCTAATGTAAAATTACCTGTCTCTCTGAGCCTCATGCTCTACATTGTTGTAATGGAGATAAGGGCATATGTGTTATACTTTTCCCTTGGTTGCTGCATGTGGTGGGGAGTAAAAATGGTGGATTCATGGGTATAAAACTATGCTAATATCCTAAGTGAATCATTGTATAGTATATGCATGTATTGAAATGACACACTGTACCCCACAAATATGTAGAAATAAATGTTAAAAATTAAAAATAAATTAAAAATAAATTAATTCACTTTAACAACATTGCAAATATGAGACATTGCTAGTGAGTCTTTATTCACACTGCATAGCCCACCTTTGAATTTTTTTCCTGGTGAGTTCAACTTCCATTGCATTGTTCTCATATTTATTAGATCTTCTTCAGTGAAATATTTCAGTGCTAAAGTCAAGTTCTCTCTAATTGCCGCTTCTCTGTTTAATGCAGCTGGCTTTATTTAACTTAGGGAGAGTGGAGGGCTAAGCTTCATCAAGCCAAGTGATAAATTGAAGTATTTTCTCACCTTATTTTGTTTACTCATCTAAACCTGAGTGTTTATCTATGTATTATAGAAGGTATTACACTTTCCTTATTTCTAATCCATATTAAAGACTATTTTTATTGTAGATGAATTCACAGCAATAAGGTATGAAATTCAAGCCAAAGAGAGAAACAATTGCCAAGAGTCAGGGGCATCTGATTAGTGCTTATTTTCTCTAAATTTCTCTGAATTAATTTCTTCACCATGAGTCAAGCCCAAATCTTAAACACAGAAATGTCTGCTTAAAAAATAGGCTCAGGCAAAGTTTGGAAGTCTAATGACAATCATTTCTTTTCAGTAAATGATTCAGGACAGTAACTTAATCAACAAGATTTATGATACACTTAAAACACATGTGGTTTTGTTCATAATTTCTAGGGAAACATGGTTATTAAATCTGATAACATTTGCATATGTAAACTACTATAATTAGGTTAAATTTTTCTCCTCCTAATTCTAAAGGGCATTTACCAGAAGTACTAAGGAAGTTTAAACTGTCAGGTGTAAGTTATATTATAAGATATATATAAGTGAAAATATTCAGTGTCTTATTTTGAATATACAACAAGCAGTAGATTGCTAATTTTGATCATAGGATACACTGATAGAAAAAAATTGTTGGTAATGGAAATAAAGAAAGGAAATAGTAAAAAGGAAACTAGTGATAAACTGATTTTTGAAAAAGATAAAAGTAGAAGAATTCAAAAAGTTTGAGGAATGAAGGTCTAGAAATTGCATATGAGAAATATCAATGATATGGCCTCAAAAAACCACCAGGACCCAAGTGTCAAGGGTGCTTTTTTTGCCTTGTGGCAAACATTACAGGCAGGATAAAAAGTGGATGAAAACCAGGCAGACAAGCAGAAATGATGGTATATTATTAATCCTAAAAGTCAGGATAAATTGGGCAAGAAAAAATGGCAAACAGAAAGAACCAGTAATATCTCAACACTGAGTGGTTCCCTACTGGCAAAAGCCAAAATAAATACTTTAGGAAACAGGGACATGTAGAAATTGAACAAAATAAGAAATAATTCCTGAAACTCAGATAAGCAGTCAGGGCATCTGAGGTGGAAGCAGGAATTGGAAAAACCTGGGTGCTTCAGGTAGAATTAGATTCAGCTGCATAGAATAAAATAAGCTAATAAAAATGTAGTTTAAACATAATAAAAGTTGAGCTGTTTTACATTTTTTAAAAAAGTCTAAATATAGGCAGTTTATGGCTACTACTTGGAAATCCTTACAGTTATCATTCTGTTCCATTTCACCTTCCCTTGGAAAATACCCTTGTCTTAATAGTCATAAATGACTGCTAGAGCTTCAACCATCATACAAGCATGATGGAAGCATGAGGAAGCAAGATACAGGAAGAAGTGAAGAACAGTGTTTCTCTTTTATTTAAGGACTATTCCCAGAAACTACACAAAATATGTCCAATTTTGCTTCATTAGACCAAATGCAGTTATATGGCAACACATTTGCAAGGAAAGCTGGGGGATGTACTCAGGTAAACTCAGAAGAAAATGGATTTTAGGAGGTAATTAATTTCTGCCACACATTATTACATAGGAATATTAACTAACATTGAATGCTCATTATGTAGCCAAATCCTGTACAAATTCTTTTGCATGTATCATCACTTCACAGTAATCCTGAGTAATTCAAGAACTATAGACAAAGAGCATAAAACCTAGTTCAAAGCCATAGACTTGGCAAAGGGCAAAAGAGTTTAAAATCTGGGTCTGCCACACTCTAGGGACTGAGGGCATAGTCCCTGCAGCACTGCTTCTCTGAGAAGAGAAAAAGACTGACATTCCCAACAGGACATTTTTGATGACTGGGGCAATATTCCTCCTCAGCCAAATAGTTTATAAACACAACTTGTCAAGCAGAGGGTTAATTTTATAATGTAAGCATCCCAGAATCAGCAAGTCAGGGAATCTACATGGAAGAGAATGATGGGAGGATAAGCCAATATCCAACTCTGGGGTAAAGAAAGAGAAGAAATCAAGTGACAAAGGTAGAGAGGGAAGACAGACAGAAGAGAGTGAGAAAACAAGAAATTCTCAAATTAAAAAGGATGGGTGAATATGGAAGAGGAGAAAGAAAGCAAGATGAATAAAATATGCGTGCACCACTGTGCCTTGAGGGATCATACATTCAGCTCATTCTCCTCAACTATCCAAATGGCTGGAAATATAATTCCTCAGTAGGCAATGCATGAGTTTACATAGACATAAAAGAATTTAAAAATGAAAATGACAATGGAAATTATGTGATCCATTTGGATGAGAAATTCCAAGCATTTCATTTCTTATTAAAAAGAACATTCCAGCTCCCCAGTCTCATGAGCAATATCTTTGTGTGCTGGGTCTGACCTGGCAGTCAAGCAGGAAAGTCTAAAATATGCAATGGGGGGAAAAATGAAAGAAAGTATAAAAGAAATGGAGCAATTACATTTTTATCTCATGTAAAATCTGTAATAATCACTGTAATCTAAAAGCTTTTAGGTCCAACTTTTGTTTGATGGTTGGATATGCACTGACACTTGTAAAGAAATGAGAAGTAATACATCCTCCTTCATGGTAATGGCTGGATGCAGAATAAAACTCAGACAATTTTGGCACCCCTGATGCTCAGGCCTTGGTTGAATTAGCTGCAACAGCTTAGACCATTATAATGATTACAGCTGACTATAATACACAGTAATAGCAAGTGTAGGACTGTAAAACTCCTTGATAATATTTAGTTATGTGCCACTCTGCAGTACCTAGAAATAATTAAGGGCGTTAGTGAGAAAGCGCAACTAGTAGTTGGATAGTTGTCTCTATTTCAATAAATTAGAGAGAGGGTGGATTTCAACAAATTTCAGTGGTTTTAAGACTTACTGTTTTGAAACTACCAAGAGAAACAATCTTTTTATTTGGCATTTTCCTTAGGAGGATCTGAATGAGAAGTTTAAATACAACTCATATCGAGATCCTAACTAAATTAAGCTTTCCAGATGTGGCAGAAATAAATATAAGAGCCATTGAACTCTTACATTCTGTCTTAGTTTCAACAGGGAGTCTAAGGCCCAGTGATAAGCTCTGAGAATACAGTGGTCAGCAAGATGGACTTAGTTCCCATTGCAAGGTGCTTTTGATGTTGAAAAACTCCCCCAAAAGCTCATATGTTGGAAACTTGATTTTCATTGTAACTGTGTTAAGAGGGTGGGAAATCCGATTATGGCATGTGAAATGCAGAGCCTTTGAGAGATGATTACATCATGAGGACTGTGCCCTCGTGAATGGATTAATCCATTCATGAAGTGATGAGTTATCATGTGCATGGTTCTGATGACCTTGGACTTCACAGCCTCTAAAACTGTAAGAAATAAATATCTTTTCTTGTAAATTACTTAGTTTAAGGTATTCAGTTATAAGGAACAGGAAATGGACTAATACAACTCTTGTATTTGAAGTCCTATAATACTTGTGTATACTCTGCTTTATATACAAGTATTAATATATGGACAGAAAGAATGAGAGCATGTGGCTCTATATTTAGGAAATCAAGTGAAATTTGTGAGGAACTGAAAGTCACTGTTATCCAAAATTTAAAGGGAATGGAAACCCAGTTTTCTCCTGGGTTTAAAATCTACCAAGACAAAGGGAGATGCTCTCACTATTAATCCATCTACTCTCATAGAAACTATAATCTCCATTCAATTTTAGAGATCATTTCTGTAAGATCATCTTCTCCATCTTTTTCTCCACAATATTCAATAAGCTTTAGCCAATTTCAAGGGCTATCTGAATTCCAAATTTTTTTAAATTTTATTTTATCGTAAGGAGTTTGAAGAACAAAATGACAGAATGGAATACAAATAGGTCTAGAGGGTAAGGGCTGGTCAAGCTTAGAGAATGATGTCTTGGACTTAGGTTGAGGTTATCAGCAGTTCGTTTCACTACGTTTTATCCAGCAATAATGCAAATAATACCCTCTAAATCCAAGATATATTACTGTGCTGGTGGATGGCTCCCCAGGGTGATCCTCTCTCTCATAGAGGGAAGCCCCGTATTTCAAGACCCCTTTAACCTGCAGTGAGGAAGGAATGCAGCAGGCCAGGGCAAATGAGGGGCTTGTTTCCATCCATGGAGGAATAGGGCAGGGAATAGGCACCAAGCTCAGATCATCCAGACCTGATATCCAGGTTCTGGACTTACAATTTCTTGTTAAGCCAGTTTATATAACCTAGTTTTATTTCTTGCTTCAAAATCAGGAATCAAGGTTTCAGTGTGTCAGATCTGGCCTTGGCTTACTGAAACACGCACCTAGGTGGAAGTCATAAGTAGGGATCATCTCTTATTATCAACATATTTCTAACTATTTAGTGACATATATGGCCATTATCTCTTCAAAATAGTAACAACACATGCATATTATGTATTCTAAAATATTAAAATGTAAAAACACCTATCCAACAGGTGACATTATTGATGTTAATACTGTCCCTCTCACTGCCAAAAATTACCACAAAAACTAACAAATCATCCAGAAATATTGTTTTGCATACATTCTCCCAAACGAATCTCTCATTCTTGTTCAGCCAGTGCTTCCGTTGCAAGTGGATCCTGAAACAAATGTTGTTGACCTTTCAACTCTTAAGGCTGCTAGAGAATCTGAATGCATTTCACTGTTTGCTTTTCAGTTTAAGTAGCATGCACAGTTTATTGAGCTCACTGCTGAGAACGCACTATTAAGGATTTCAGGCCTTCTGTGGGGACTGCTGTCAAAAATCTCAGGTTGAAAATTCTAACTGATCAGTAACATTACCACTTGGAACCAAAGTATTTGGCCAGTATGACCATGCAATGCATCTATCTCAGCCTAATGATACCGTATTCTTCAGGGAAAAAGAGGTTTCTAAAGGATTTCACCCCCTTTACAGCAATTCTGTCATAATAGTCTCCTCCTGTCACTGTTACCCATTTTGTATTTCCCGGGTCCTCTGAATTTCCCTCTCTCTATTACTCCACATCTCTCAGCTCCTGATTTCTTATTGTTCCTGCTACAACAGCTCACATTTGTATAATGCTGTCTTCTTCGGCAGAACAGAAAATAGAAAAGTTATTCGTAAATCTCCAATTATTCTGAGAACATAGACCATTTGATGCAGGAGGCAATTTACTCAGTGAGGTACCATGAGAAGCATTAGCTCTCATAGTTCAATAGGATCTGAGGTGAAGAGGAAGCAAACCCACGCACAGGAGCTCAGAAAACCAGGTTCTAAAATTGCCCCACACCTACTTATTCTCTCTGAGCTCATTTCCTTTAAGTTAAAAGAGACTAATTCTTGTCTGCCCACTTTTTATACAAATATAGTTCAATGTAATAGATACTCATAAGTAGAAAATGATCTAAAAACTTTTGAGTGACATAAATAAAGGAATTACTATTTGTAAACATCACACTCAAGAATTTTAAAATGATTTTGCACTTTTTTTTAAGGTTCTGTGTAAAACCTCAGTGCATTTGCAGCAGACTTGTCCTGAAGAACAAGAGACGAAAGACTCAGTTGTCTCTTTCACATGTATTCATTATGTTAAACAAGTAATTGAAACCATACATGTTCCTTAATGCATCAAACCAATTATCCTTTCAAAATAACTTTTCCTTAAAGAAAAAAAGATAAATTTCCTTGATCTTAAAAAACAATTACTTCTAACAATTTGTCCTCGTGATGTATGTCTTTTTGGAAATTTACAAATACACAATACACATATATTTTTCTCTCAGCAGTTTGTTCTGAAAACCTACTTAAGATTTTTACCATTTCATGCATTTTATTTTTAACCATGTCCTGTTACTGTATATTTTCAAAAAGCCAACTTAAAAGAAGATGCAGACTCAAAGACTTCCACACGTTGATTAGACTAAACAATGGGATAAATGGCAGGATAATTTATTGACTGCTCTGCCTGGAAAGGGCATGCAGAGGAGCCAAATCAAGTTCTTCCTTTTACAGGATCCTGGAGAAAATGGCATTTGGACTTTGGAAATAATACAAAGATCATATAATTGCCCCATCTTGGCACATGTGGGGCTGTTCAGAAAAGTTTCATGTTTGTACTTTGTCTAATATTTTCTTCGTAGTCACAGCCACACACAAATGAAGCCTATCTTGAACCTGCATCAAGTACTTTTGAAAGCTTTGTGAGAAAGGTGACAACTTTACATGATCACCCAGATGTGTGCAACTATACTAAATCTGAAGCACTGTCTGAAGGGAACACAAAGATAGCCAAATGACTTTCATATATATGATCATGTCATCAACTATTTTGTAATAATCATCATAATTTATTTCTCTAAGTCTCCTTTCAAAAAATTGCCTGTAGCAAGCAGCTCCAAATTGCTTCTTGTCCCCAGATATTCTCATAGCTACCATCTCAGGGATTACATAACAAATCTGACTACCAAAAGCAATTACAATTTTGACTCTCTAAATGTCCCTAAGGACAATAGATGTTGCTTAAAGAGATTTTTCTTGATATCAGTGTATTTAATTAAAGCCTTAAAATTACCTGGTGTACTCAAAAGGCATATTATACTAGCTATTGCCCCAAATGAAAACAAAATAATAGAAATCTAGGTAGATGTCTTTGCTGACAGAAATGAAATAGTTTATAAGTTGATTGAAATAAGTATCTGACCAGTCCAAAAGAAATCAAAATCTAAAAAAAGGGTGCAGAAAACAGTAATTATTACAATGAAGCTCAAAGGCAAGGAATCCCATCAGCTACATGAAGAAAAGATCTGGCATACCTAGGTAAGATGCAAAGGTTCTGTTACCATCAGCATTGTAAGATAATGCACCCCAATATGTTCTTCTTTTGAACCTGGTCTTTCAAAATCATTGCAGGCTCAGGTTGGAGAAATATTGACATGGCCTGACTCTGTGGAGAACAGGGGCAGGGGAGAAAAAGGAATGTCTACATTAGCTGTAGAGAGAGTAAACCAGTTGACTCAGGTGATTCAAGATTATTCAAAGACCCATTGAGACAAAGGTCTTTAGACAGCACTCAGAAATCTCCGATCTCACTCACTCAGGAGTTAGAAAACACTAAATAGATAGTTGTCCACATGTGTACTAAATGATCATTTTTTGTTTTTGTTTTGTTTTGTTTTGTTTTTGTGGCTGGCTGATACAAGGACCCAAACCCTTGACCTTGGTGTTATAAGTCCAAACACTAACCAACAGAGCTAACTAGCCAACCCTAAATGATCAGATTTTAAAAGATCTTGGTGAGCTGATGGAAAATTAGAAAATAATAATAATCCATTTCTGACCTTAATTAAAGCAGGGAAATCTTTTTTAAAAATCTAAGTTATAGAAACATAATTTACTTCTTAAAATCAAAACATAAAGCCTTGCATAATTGAAATTTTGCTGTTGAATAACAGACTGTGCCTTACAAGTGGAAAAATATTTTGTAACATTTCTAAGGTAAATATGATTGGGCTAAATGTGTTATTAACCACAAATTTTCAAAAGAGAGCTCACACTTTTTCTGTTAGCTTTTAAGACTTTAAAAAAAAAAAAAGCTTTATGTGTTCATATAAAAAATTTACTTCCTGTACTTTAACCTTCTCTGTGGGAGGAAGTCCAGTTTGAAGAGGTTCAGACAACATCCTCTTAAGGAGTGTGTTTACTTTCTAGCAGTTGTCACCATTTACATGGATAAATTATTCAGCTACTTTTCTTCTCTGATAGTTTTAACATATTGATATGGGTGTCATGAAACATATTTGAAAAATTCAACTCAAGAAAAATAAAATGTAGAATAAAAGACATAGGAAATACAACTAATTTTCCTGTATACCCAATATAACGTACGCTGAGTTTTACTAACATTGATAGAAATTTGGGGAAAAGTTTTCTGCCTTTTTTCCTAAAAGACTTGAAGATTTCAGGGATGTAGGAGATCTTAAAAGGCACCAAATTCATATTGTTACAGATGATAAACTTGAAGTACACAAAGTTGCCCATGATCACATGTGCACCTATTAGGTCTAAAGCTAGGCTTTCTGATATTCTGGCCAAAGCTTTTCTACTGAATCATGCTGTCAAAACTGACACCCTTCAAACATTTTTTTAAATTTTATTTTAGTGAAATAGGTGTGTGCATATACATGTTGTATGTTGTTTTTGCATGCACACACTAATGTCAGATTCTAGATGGATTTTACAGATATCACTGACTGCCTATCAGTTAATTCTTCCTGCCATACCATGCCACCAGCAATGGAAGATCAACCAATGATGATTCAGGGATGAAAAATAAGCCAAAGTCTATGAACAAATCAAGACATTGTCCAGATCAAAGAAGTTTATGGTAGTTATATAATAAGGATTGAAGATAGAGTATAGCAGTGAAATAACAAGTCAAGCAACTTGTCAAGACCCACAGGCAATGCAGAAGTTCAGGTCCAGTAAAGGCAGTGAAGAAAGGCAGAAGAGCAGAACATGAGGCTGAATCACCCTACAGGTATGTATTTCCTTGTGTTTTTCTATGACATCCCACATTTGCTTTGGTAATATTTACACAGCCTTTCTGAAAATTACATTGGCAGTTATTAATATGCTCATTTTGTAAGTGAAAGAAAATGACAGCCAGAGCATTTCTAGGTTCCTCTGTGTTCACACAGGCAGTGGGTATAGAGAATCCAAGCGCTGTGATTTCTGGCTGAGAGTGCTTTCCAGCCTCAACACTTATTTTCCTCATTTAATGAAAACAAACTAGAAAGTACTGAAATAAATGTGTCATACTCATTCAAGAAGTCAATAAAGCACTTTAGATTACAAAATATATTTTTTCTTACCAAGCTAAACATAAAGAAGAAGGATAAGTAGGTGATACACAGAGGATTTTTAGGGCAGAAAAACTATTCTGTATGACTGTGTGATGGTGAATACATGACATTATGTATTTGGCAAAACCCATAGAACTATACAACACGAAGAGGGAACCCTAATGTAAAATTAAGTTAATAATACTATATCAATATTGGTTCATAATGGTAACAAATGTACCTCACTAATGTAAAATGTTAATAATAGGAGAAACTGTTTTGTGAGGAGGGGTATGGGAATTATGTATTCTTTTTGTTCAATTTTTCTGTAAACCTAAACCTCCTGTAAAGATGAAGTCTACTACTTAGAAGAAAAATAAAATGTTAAAAAAGGAAAAAAAGAAAAGAGAGAGAGAAAGAAAGAAAGAAAGAAAGAAAGAAAGAAAGAAAGAAAGAAAGAAAGAAAGAAAGAAAGAAAGAAAGAAAGAAAGAAAGAAAGAAAGAAAGAAAGAAAGAAAGAAAAAGAAAGAAAAATTCATAGAACCAGTTATCATTAAAATCCACGGTAGTAATCCATTCTTCCCTTCTAGACAGTTTCCTCATCCTAGGCCTTAGAACCTCTGGTATGAAACCCTCTGCATCTATCCTACAAAAGGTTGGGGTAAAGAGGATAATAATTCCTTTCTAGGGCAGGAAAACAGCAAGATGAGCCTGGGATGGCTTGTCTCTGATAGCAAAGAGGCATGCAAAGTGTGGGGTCATGTCAAAAGGACACAGAAATTGACTTGCAGGGATTCTCAATTACAATGTGTAAAATGTGTTTGAACCATGATTTAAACAAAAATTTCTGTGAGAATTGGGGAAAATTTAATACAGGCTTTTATTAGGTGATTTTAAGATTTTTAAAATTATCTTTATTTTATTGATAATGATAAGAAATTGAAGTTGTGTTTTTAAAAAAGTCTTATCTGTTAGAGATATACACTGAAGTATTTGGACAGAGTGTGTATGGAGGATTACAAAATCAATATTTATCTAACATTCCTCTTTTGTCTGTAATCAAAACTATTCCCAAATTTTTGTGTAATATCCACATTTATACTGCTGACAGCGTTTGTACTTTTTTGAGTTATTCTCTTAGAAGGTATGCTCTTATAAGGGAGTCAAACTAAAAAGTATTGAAAATATATTTATAGTTTATTTTATATTTTTTTATAAATTGTTTTCCAAAGAATTTATCAGCAATATGTCAAATTAAAGAGTTATTACTATCTTTCCATTTTACGTACAGATAAACAAAGTTTAAAAAAGGTTTTATCACTGGCCTACCATCAGGCAATGAATAATTGAATCCAAATCTGCAGAACACATGTGTGTGATTCAGAGCCTGAGCTTTTGCCACTATACCACAGTTTCACAAATAGTTGTGTGACGGGACAAAAAATAAATCCAAGCTTTACATTCTGGCAGAGGTTTAAAAAACATGTCATATATTCTCATGAAGGGTGTGTTAGAAATAATGGTAAAAATCCTCTCCCAGAATCAATAGTAGCTGAAATGAAACAAGCCATTATTTCTCCCCCAACCCAAGGATAGCACACAAGGGTACATCCTCAGAGAGCAGAAAGTACTCCATCGAGACAGGATCAGGACGCCTGATGAATGTGTCTTGCTACAATGAGGTTCAGGGAAGTTACACATCCTCACAGGACAAGGATCTCCTTTTAATAAGAGAATCAAAATTTCTAACATGTTTGAGGATGCCTGGGTTATTTAATTTCTAACATGCTAATGAATTCGATTTGATTATTTAAGATTTTTTCATTTGTGCTTAATTGTGAAATTGTTTAAAATCACTAGTTTGGGGTTTCAATGGCTCACTATCGGTTTTGGTTCATATCCACTTGATATACGAGCTTCTATTTCTTTATTTTGTTTCAACGTATTGTTCCTTTGCTGAAGTGTATTTTTAGAAGTACTGAACCATTTTTATTTTTATTCTTTTTAGACAAACTAGTAATCTGTGGTATTTTATAAGTTACTTTAATGCATTTACATTTGTTTCATTCCTTATATTGAATATGTTTCTGCTATCTTGCTTTGTAGTTTTGGTTTATTCTTTTTTTTTTTTTTTTTTGGCTCCTTTTTGTTTTCTTTCTTTTCTTTATTTTGAACTGATTAAAGTTTTATTTTATTTTGTTTCTCTGTTGTATTAGAAATTACAAATTGTAATCCTATTCTTGTAGTAGTCCTTTGTTTTTATAGAAAGTGACATAACATATATATATAGAAAATTTAAAATATAAAATATATTCATGTAGACTATTTCATTTGATATTAATATAGCTTCAGCTGCTTTTATTTTTATAATTTGTATGATATATAATTTCCCATTTTTCAACTTTTGAATTGCCTAAATTTTCTTTTTTTAGAGATGACTGAAAAACAGCAAGTGGATGTTCAACTTGAGCATTTAGCACATTTATAGTTAATGTAACTTCTAATGTAGTTTGAGTTAATCTATTCATCTATTTTATGTTTTCAATTTGTCCTATTTCTTTTTGTCTATGTTTTATTGCTTTCTTTCAGATTGATTATTTTCCTTATACTTCTATTTTTTCCTGAATTAGTGTGGAAATTACAATACACACACTTAGGAAAAACTTAAATGTATCAATGTTTTTACCTTCCTCTCAGAATATATATCAACTTTAGATGCTTTTGAGTCCTTTTATCACTTTTTTGCTTTACACTGTTAATCAGTATTTTAATCCTATCTTGGTTTTAGCCCAACAAATTAAAAATTAGTATTGCTTTATACAGTTAATTTTTGTTTATGGAAACTTTCAAATTTGGTCCTTTCTTTACTCTTTACACTTACTGCTTCTCGACTTTCCATCTAGCAAACTCTCTCAGTTTTTCCCTGAAAATATATTCATTTTACCTTAATCTTGGAAATATACTCAGTAATTCTGCTGGGTACAGAATTCTAGGTTGTCAGGAACTTTGAGCAAATCAGAAATATCATTCAACTGTCTTTCAGTTTCCACTGAGAATCCTGAGAGGTAAGATATAGGTCATAAAGCTGTCCCTTTAAGATTTATGGTTTTCTCTCTCTCTCTCTCTCTCTCTCTCTCTCTCTCTCTCTCTCTCTCTCTCTCTCTCTCTCTCTCTCTCTCTCTCTCTCTCTCTCGCTTCTTTTAAGATCTTCTCTTTATCTTTGGTGTTCTTGAGGTTGATTATAATGACTATTTTCTCCTCTGTTATCCTGACTGAGATTTACTGATGTCTTTTATCGGTTCTAGAAAATTCTCAACCATTATCCCTTCATATATTACCTTACCATACCCTCTTTGTCCTTTTTTTTTTGGAACTCTTACTTATCACGTTAGTTCTTCTCCCTCAGTTGCTGTCTCTTAACCCCTTTTTTTTCATATTTTTGATTTTGTGCCTCTCCTTGCCACATTAAAAATAATTTTTTCTGACTTTTTTCCAGGTACTCTTCAGTCATATCTAGTTAGTTGTTGAATGCAACTATTGAGTGGTTGAATCTGCTTTAGTATTCAGTAAAATGCCCCTATTTTAAATAGTTCATAAGTTTTGACAAGTATATACACCCTTGTAACTTTTACCAAAATTAACAGAGACCATTTTCCATACCTCAGAAAGTTCCCTTGGTCTCTTTCTAGCCAACCCTCCCCCCAATCCCACTCCACCCCAAGCCACCAGTTTCTATTGTATTAATTTGTTTAGTTTTTTTGAGAACTTCTTTAAATGGAATCATCCAGTATTTTCACTTTTTGGCCTGACTTCCTTCTCCTATTCAGCGTAATGTTTCTTAGATTCATGAATATTCTCTCATGTATTTATAGTGTATTCATTTTTATTAAGTGATATTCTATTGTATCACTATAACATACTTTTTAAGCCCATTTCCCTATTGATAGGTCTTATAGCTGTTTCCAGTTTTGAGGTGTAAGGAATGCTATGAAAATACTTGCACAGACTAAATCCCCAAGAGCAGAATTTCACAATTATTTAGTAAGTGTATGTTTAATTCCATTAAAAACTTCATAGATCATTTCCAAAATTGATGTTCAATTTATTCTCACCAGCAATGTACAAGTGTGTTCTACAATGTTTTTCCATAACATCACTTACACTTCGTCTTTTTAATTTTAGCTATGCTAATGTGTGTGGTACAATTTCATTGTGGGCTTAACTTGCATTTCCTTGGTGAATAACACTGTTGCACTTATCTCCATAAACTTGTGTCAAGCTTCTCTCTTCACCATAGCAAACCAGTTTGCTCTTTTTGTGACCAATTATTTCCTCCCTGAAGTTTTCAGTCCATTCTAGGCATTTCTCTTTGAAAACATTGCTATCAAAGCTAACACAATCTGCACATCTTTACTGAGAAACTCTCCACAGAGCACTGGAAGAAGCGTGAACATGTTTCTAGGCTGAGGGTAAAGAGCCAGCAGAGCATTGGAGAGACAGCTTTGATGACATTGTTTTTCATTTCACAGAGGACGACTCATGTTTCTCTCCTTAAATATACACTGCAAGCCACAAGAGATGGCAGCTGTCTAATTAAACCTGATAAAGCCTCCTTACAAATGAGACTCAGGGAAACACATCATTTCAATTGTAGAGCTGCCCCATTTTCCCTGGAGCCCAGAGGGAGCTGTGTACTGTTCGGGAGGGACAGAGCATTGGACCTGAGGGAAAGAAGGCAAAATTACTGGCACCATCAAGTCATTGGTGTGAAATAACAGAACATACATGATACATATTTAATGCAAACTAGATAACTTTACTTTATAAAACATGCAAAAGGATAACTTCATTTACCATTTAAAAAGCCACTGATGAAGGCTTTGATAATATACCAAATCCCTGTTTAAATTATGAAGATTTAATGGGAACAATTTATTTTCTCCGGCAGGCTTCTACTGAAAAGAGAACCTGGGAAATTGAAAGGGATATCATAGTTTTGTCTAAGGCTTTGGGACAGCCCAACCCATCTCTCCCTTTTCTCTGTTTGAACCCATAAAGAGGTAATGTTCACTTGGGCTTCAGATAAAGATGCCAAACAAGTGAATGTAGATATATATGGTTCTTAATTCAAGTACCTAAAAGGAAAAGGAGAAGTTGGCCTCATAAATGCTCTCTTTATTCTTTCTTAATTTTATCCACTCTATTTTCATTGTGTCTAATACTCTCTACCAACTCTGTGAAAGGCCTGGCCTGATCTGCTGTGAACCTGGTGATGTTTTCAGAAATAGAACATGAAATGTCATGATTGTGGTCTACTAGAGAATCCCTACATGGTAAAAGTGAGAGCCTCGCCCACTGGCGTGATCTGTCCAGAGTCTAATGAAAGGAGAGGCAAGGAGTCTCGAGCTCTGAACTGCTCTAGCCTGGGAGAGCTCGCACTCTTGTGAGGTGTGGAGAGGACTGACCATGAGTTCAGGCACCCATCTCTGAGAAACACAGGAGTATGAGAGAGCTGCAAACACTGATGTATAATCTTATCTTATGCATTTCCTTCACACTACTGAATTGCTGGCCTAATCATAACTTACATGGAAGGAAACCTAAACCTAGTTGGAGTCATCAGTTATGACCTGAACCTGGATTCACTCATCAACTGAGTCTGGATTAACTTCTTTGGTGTCATCTACCTCACCCCTCTAACTCTGTGTCTCAATTTCCAGCACCAAATTTCACCTCCTAGAAGATTTAACTTATCCCTTTCAGCCTTATTGGTTGCTCTGTCTTCTAAATTCCAATAGTACCTGTCATATGTATCACTTGGTGTTATCACTTGCTTTTCTTTTCTTCTTGATGCCTACACAACTAGGTACGTCTTTAAGGCAAAGGTTCTACTTCTTTTTATTACTCACAGAATCTGGTCTACAGATTGTTGTTCTAAAATGGTTATTCCATGAAAAGACACTCAGAAAATTTTCCTGGAAGAAAAAATTCAAAGTTAAAGAGATGGACACCACGCCAGGCCTCATGTTGTCCCAGACAAAAGTTTTCAGGAAGAAATTAGGCAGAGTGAGGAGAAATGTTGACCTCCAGACATGGGTTTAGCATTGCATTAAAGAGTATCAGAACATAGAGCTCAGGCCAACCTTTTTCAAACTGTACTCCATGGAACTAGAATTTCATGGAATTACAGTTGGTAATATAGTCAAAAAGGATTCTGAGATCGAATTAGTCCAGAAAAAGCAAGGTTAAACAAAGTTTAACAGGTCATTTTACTGCAGAGCTTGGCAGAACATTTAATAGCTAAAATGCACAATGAAATTCCAAAAGGGGGAAATTTTAGGCAGAGTTCCTAAAAGTATTTCACCATGGAAAAAAGAGGCTAGAAATACAATTTTGAATATGTGACTCTAAATTCATATTTACCCTTAGAAAGACATCTGAGGTCAGGGTCCCTTAACATTTATGGAATTTCATTTGCTAATTTCTACTCAAAGTTTGCATTATAAGTTTTTGTAATTCTTTGAATCAATTTGAAATTGGACCAGTTGTGAACATATGATTGTAAACTTACCTATTAGTAATATGGGCAAGTAAATCTGGTATGGGGCTCATTGAAACACAGAAGGATCTTAGAGGTCATCTCTTTAAATCCCCTGCCCTCCTCCCATAATGAAAGTATAAAATATTCATGGTTTTCAACCAAAGTCAATATTTAAACACCAATGTTTTAAGTTAAATGTAACAAAATAATTTTTTAATTTAGAAAGAACCACTTTCATATCCACAGATGAAAGATCAAAATATATGTAGGTAGGTATCATAAAAACTTTCATGTGTGATTAAAGAGCTCTGCAGGACAGAGCCAGAGAATGTAGGAAGAGGTGGAGAAGGGAATGGACTATTGAATTCAGGGAAGACTCCCTGGAGTAGGTGACACATGAACTGAAAATGAATAGAAGTCAACGAGGAAAAGAATGGCAGAGAAAGGGAAAGAATCCCAGGTAGAGTGAAACTAGTGGGGATTGTGCTGGATCTTTTCACTATACCAAGCTACTGCTAAGTGTCAGTATTATTAGGCAACAACATTACTTTTATAATATTTTTCCTTATTGCAAATATAGCTCCTAAAATATACTATTTTGGTGACAAATTTTGTTTGTGGTCTATTATATTCCTCCCTGAACAAAACTGTAAGCATTTATTGGGTGAAGATCATACCTTTTCTTTCTTTCAGATCCCTCAGAGCATGAGGCACAGAGCTGAATATTTGAATATGTGCAATAAAAATCATAATTTTTCAAAACTGAGGTAACATAGAATGTAAAAGCTTAAACAACAGTTTGAGAAGCAAAGAGCTGAATTACTTTAAACAGCAATGTGATTTGTCTCATTATCTCTTTGGAATCAGGTACTTAGTTAAACTCGGTGTCCCAGGAGCCAAATCCAAGTCCCCGAGCACCTTCTAGACAGAGTAATCACCTCCTTGTAACCTGCCTTCCTCGGCAATAGAAACTGCACTAGACCTGAGCCTGCTCTAGGTGACCAGGTGCCTTGGCAGTTGGCCCTCCTGGAGTGTATGATTCCCAGCATCCTGTGAGGGTCAGAATTAGAGCAGCCCTAATCCTGGTACCTGGAGATAAGCAAGGTAACCATTTCAGTGAACACTCAAATGCAGGAAGGCGGGATAAAGGAAACCTTCTCTGACTTATAAACCCTGGTTTATATTCTTTCTCCCACCCCAAGAGCATCCTGAGCTTTCCATTACCAGATTCTAATCCACTGGGTTATAATCGCCTATCTATTGGTCCATTAGACTGATTTGATCATGGTTACCATGTACTCACCAACATCCAGCATAACACCTGACTCTTAATAGGCAATAAATTTTATAAAGTATTTTAAAAAATAATATGACAGGCCTTTGACCAAGGAAATCCATCTTAATTTATTTTTTCTCATGCATAGAATAGAAGTTATTTAAAGTCTTAGTGGTTACCAAAGAGCTGCAGAATATTAGATCCTCT
Organism: Cynocephalus volans; assembly: GCF_027409185.1. Classification (NCBI taxonomy): domain Eukaryota; kingdom Metazoa; phylum Chordata; class Mammalia; order Dermoptera; family Cynocephalidae; genus Cynocephalus; species Cynocephalus volans. The sequence continues at coordinate 39,862,462 of NC_084472.1, forward strand.
TAGAGCAAATTCAAGTACAGACAATAAGCCAAAAATAAAAATAAAAAACAAAGAACATTTAATCATCATGTAGGCAGAGACTCTAAAAAGAGGGGAATAAATTGACTAAATGGGAAATGGTTCAATAGTTTTCATCATCCAAATATTAGTTTTTCCCATAGTCCTGAACACAGTCAATATACATTTAGACACTATTCCTTTGTCCTTTCTTTTCTTTCTTCCTTTCTTCCTTCTTTCCTTTCTTTCTCTTTCTTTCTTCCTTCCTTCCTTCCTTTTTTTTTTTTTTTTTTTTTTTTGCTAGCTCATTTGGTAATTCTAAGTGCTATTCATTGACATGAATGTTGATTACATCCCAATGCCTTGTACAAACAATTAAATTGCAGACCAAACATGATCTTTTGAGCTCTGCTAGGTCCAATATATTTACTGTTTTTATCACATGATTTAATCTTATTATCAAAAGTTAGAAAACTGGGATTGGGGTGTGGAGGGTGTGTAGACAAGAATTAGTCAAAGGCAGAGTGTGGGTGCTCGGACTGGTTCTCATTCTTCCTATCAGGCAAACAGAGATACCCAGTTCTCATATGCCTCAGACAGCCACTCCTCCTCAGGACAGGACAATGAGAAATGTGCTGAAACATAGAGGTTCTAGACTGGGAACGTTGGGAAGCAGATGTTGAGACAGAATTTAGCATTTAACATTTATTAGGGTGTTTCCTTGGTATTGCTGCTTGCAGAAGGGAGGGGCGGGAAATGGGATTGGACAGATGGAAAAATTAAGCTGCAGTGCAAGACCATTGACAGTCTTGACTAACCCTATAGAGAGAGAGCTGTGAAGCTACAGGGACACTTCAGAGTTGTCCCTTGTTTGGCTGAGATGGCCAAGTCTTTTGTATTCCTATAATGATCAGTCATTGGATGTTGGCGACCCTCAGAAGGAATATAAATCTTGACAAATTGGTTCTCTGCCTCAAAGGCAATACACGAAAAGTTTAAAAATTGATATGATTTTCCTAGGTCACACTTCACCTCTTGCAAAGCTGAGCATAGAACCATGAACCCCAATAACTGCAAGCCCATTGGACCTCCCTGAGATATAGAAGATCAATAAGGAAGTAGCAGTGCGTGTGAAAGAAAGCAGGCATATCACTTGAGTGTACTCTACAGGCACTAGTCCAAGAAGGGACAACCTGGTTCAGATTAGAATAAGACCTAATGAGCAGTAAAGGTATTAAAGTAATAATTAGCCTTATTTGTCTATGCTTTAAAAAACATTTAATAAACTGTTTATTCACTGTTATATTTGCTCTTATATGAACCCTGTATAGTAGACAGGGAAGGGAATATCATCTCTAATTTACAAATGAGGAAACTGAAGATCAGGAGGAAGAAGTGATTTTCCTATGGGCATTTGGTTTGTTTCAGGTCTGGGGCAACATCCATGACTTCCTGACTTAAAAGTCTTACAGCCCATGAAACTCATTACTCCCTTCTTACTTTTAATCTAATGGAATGTCTCACTCAGGAAGCTGATCCCAGCCAAGGGCTTTAGCCCAGCTGGGAGCAAAGAGCCCTATCTCTCGGGGGAAAAAGGATTCTCAGTGTCTCTGCTGCTGGCTTCCAAAATTCACATAGTTCACACATACTAACTGTCCTCCCATTTCTCCTCTGTAGACCATGGTAATCCCATTCTGTCCCCATCTTGTTGTAATTTCATCATATACTAAAAGTATATGTTTAAGCTACTACTGAATTCACAGCCTAACTCCAAAACTGGAAGTTGAGATATCTGGATTCTGTGGCATGACCTACCTAGAACTCTGTTTCCTAATTTGTAAAATAATTTGTTGGGCTAGGTTTGAAATGCAGGCTATGAATTTAGAAGCTGTGTGTTATGGTTTCTAAAGCTTTTAAAGTTGCTATCAATGAGTGGATACGGAAAATGTGGTACATCTACACAATGGAATACTACTCAGCTATAAAAACGAATGAAATACTGCCATTTGCAACAACATGGATGGACCTTGAGAGAATTATATTAAGTGAAACAAGTCAGGCACAGAAAGAGAAATACCACATGTTCTCACTTATTGGAGGGAGCTAAAAATTAATATATAAATTCACACACACACATACACACACACACACACAAACCGGGGGGGGGGGGGGGAAGAAGATATAACAACCACAATTACTTGAAGTTGATACAACAAGCAAACAGAAAGGACATTGTTGGGGGGAAGGGGGGGAGGGAGAAGGGAGGGAGGTTTTGGTGATGGGGAGCAATAATCAGCTACAATGTATATCGACAAAATAAAATTAAAAAAAAAAAATAAAGTTGCTAACAAGGCTGTTGAATAATGCTCCTCAGGTACTATCAACAAATTTGATTGCTTTTTTTTTTTCATGTTGTGACATTCTGAATCTCAGTCACATGTTGCTACTGAAGTCACATCATCCCTTCTATTAATTCCAACAATTAGAAACTGGTATGTATATTACATTTTTTTTATTGCTGCTTTAATTTTTTTTCCGAAACTGAAAAAAGCAAGTTCAAAGAATATATTAAAAGAAGTTTCATGAAATCTTAACTCCCTTGAGTATCCATCGTTTTTTTGTTTTTCAAGGTTCCCTAAGACCAGAGTAATCAGACTTAGGAACCTATGTATTTAAAATATAAACTATTGATTTTGTAATAAACGGAACTGCAGAGATCATCTGGTCAACAAATTACTTAACAAATAAAGAAACTGAGCTCTAAATATATGGAGTATACACTGTATATATGTCTTTATTAACTTAAGAAAATAAAGGGAGGGCAATTTTGAAATTATGCCCTGAAACTCTACTTTATTTTTAATTATCATCCAGGCAATAATTACAGAAGAGAAAAGTAAGTGGTGACACTCATTATACTAGCTCTATTGTTCTGCTTAGAATCTCTATGCCTCTCACCAATTAGTTAAGTCTTTAACTAACCAGCGTATCAAGGAGGGAAAAGAGCTACTCTGTCAGGTACCAAAATCTCTGGGCCTTTCCAAGCCATTGTGGCCACATTTTCTTCCTCAAGGAGTTAGGAACTTGAAAGACCTAAATAAGTCCAGTAACCCCAGAGAACAAGTTAGTCAAATCAGCCATCGTCCCTAGGCGTAGGTGATGATAACAATACAAAGTGATAATTTTCTGAGAGTGAGGATTAAAAGATGTATGCTTTTCTATTCTCTGTTAAAACTTCTTTGATTCCAATCTTACTGTGTCCCCAGAAGTTATTAATCCATTTAATAAAACCAAGAAAGAGTGTCCAAGCCAGGTTTGACTTCAATATTTAAACACAAATACCAGTGCCTCAGAGAGGCATCCCTCTTTCCTTTCTACAACATTAGATTAGCTGTTAGTAGAATCTCTGAAAAACTAACTTCCATTAATTAATAAATAATCCACAAAGTCCTAAGTTACTCCTCTCCCAAAATTTGTTCTACAGTAAGAAAGAACCTGGGGGACTAATTCTTTAAATCAAAGGTTTTGGTCTCTAAAATTGGACTTCCAACACTGTGACAGATCAGGGAGGGACACATTTGCCTGGAAGCAGTCTCCACAGTGACTCTCTAATTGCAATGCATAGGTGCAATCACACCTACATCATCTGGGCACAAGGCCAAGCCTCACAGTGAATTTTTAGAAAATGCCAGCATACTTTTCTAATTTGAGCTTTTTTGTGTTGAAAGCACAACGTTCCTCTAGTCAACATTGATATTAATCTACACAAAAAGTCTGTAATTCAGTCATTATATGCCACCTGGCTGGGCTTTTTACCTTGAGGTAATTTGTCTCTGCCTTGAAACTGTGGGATTCAGTATTTTTCTTTTCATTTCTAGTTTCCTTGAAGATATTTATGTGCAAAAACAAAAACAAAAAAAGGGAGCAAAAATACACTTGAGTTCTTATTTGCACAAAATTAAGGCAAAACCCAACACCAAGTATTCTCTGCCTCCCCCTCCTAACTGCCCATCAAGACACAAAAACTCAAGATGAGCAAGTGAGTCTTACATTTATATCTACATGGCATTTAGGAAAATTGAAGAGTGGAAGCTGCACATACAAATAAAACCAGTGATTAGAGACAATGAGATTCAGTCTGAAGAAAAAAACAGTGATATTATTAAAGAGACCCTGACAAGTCCTTCAGACCCAAATATAGATTATATACCAAAAAGCTAACAGTTCTAGAATTCATCACAAATGTAAGCATGGATTTCTTTTAATATCAATACAAACATGTTTTCCCCACAGTTGTGCATTATGTCAGAAAACTTTGGAACCCACATATTTGAAATACTACTTTAAAATTCTCCCAAGTACCATTCACTTAGAGGCAGGAGAGAGAACACCATGGAGTGCACAGGTTTTGGAGGTGGGTAAACAGTGAGAATTCAACTTTGTCACCATCTATATGATCTGGGCAATGTATTTTATTCCTCTGAGCTTCAGAGTCCACTCCCATGAATGAGGCTCTTATAACACAATTTTTTTGTGAGAATTAAATGTGATATAGCACACAGTGCCTGACAGATACATGTCTTCAGTAAATACTAGCTATTATATTACATTCTAATTATTACTGCCAACCCAGAGGCTCTGACCACCCTGGCAGAGAGCATAGAGGAGAGAGTATGTCAGCTGCCTAGATACATTCCCTACTTCTTCTAAGGAGCACAGAACCCAGCTCAACATAGGGGAATTGCCTGTGACAGTGGAGAGTTAGGGGAGTGCACTGGTTGTCTGGATCCATGACCCCCTTCCCCTGGAGCTCAGAGCCACACCCATTTCAATGCTCTGCACTGATTCCAGTAGACAGTGAACAGGGGCTGCACAGGCCCTTGCACTGCTTTCCTGGATCGATGCCCTCCTCCTCCAAAAGCTCAGAGCCCCACCCTACTCAACACTTCACACTAGTCCCAGTAATATATTTATAGTTGGGTAGGTTTGTTAATAGCCCAACCCAACTAACAATGAAAAACACTTCTACTGGTAAGAGTCTCTACCCCAAAAAAAACACTCCAAAAAGTAAAAGAAGGAACTATACCACTAGTTACCCAGACATTAATGCAGACATATGAGAAGCATAAAAAAACAGGAAAACATGAGACCCCCAAAAGAAGACTACAATTCTCCATACAAGACCCCAAACAACAGGTAACTGATGAATTGCCTAAAGGGAAATCCCAAATGTAAACATTAAGGAAACTCAACATAATGGACAGAAAAATAGAAATCATGATGAAGTCAAAAACAAGATCCAGGATATGTATGAGGAATTCAACAAAGAGATACAAACAATAAAAAAAGGACCAAACAGAAATCTTGGAACTAAACCATTCATTCAATGAGATAAAAAAAAAAAAAAAATACAACTCAGAACATAAGCAGTAGTCCAGAAGAAGTGAAAGAAAAAATTTCTGAATTAGAATACAGGCTTTATGAATTAACACAGTGGGATCAAAAAAGATAAAAAAATTAAATGAAGAGAGCCTATGATATTTTTCTGATAATCTTAAGTGTACAATCATCTGTATTATGGTTGTACTGGAAGGGGAAGAGAAAGCAAAGGTACTAAAAGCCTATTTAATAAAATTATAGCCAAAAACTTCCCAAGTATTTGTAGACATATAATTGCATAGGTCCAAGAAGCTCAAAAGTCCCCAAAAACCTTCAACCCAAAAAGGACCTCCCTGAGACTTACTGTAGTCAATGACAAAGACAGAATTCTAAAAATAGCAAAGTGTCTAATCACCTATAAGGGAATTCTCATCAGGTTAACAACAGATCTCAAGAGAAACCCTACAGGTCAGAAGAGTGGGATGACATATTCAAGATCCTAAAAAACCAAAACAAAAGAAAACCCCTGCCAACCAAGAATACCATATCCAGCAAAGCTTTCCTTTAGAAATGAAGGAGAAATAGTATCTTTCTGAGACAAACAAAAGCTTCAGGAATTCATCACCACAAGACCAGTCCTTCAACAAATTCTCAAGGGAGTTCTGCATCTGGAATCAAAAGAGCTATAGATATTACCATAAATACATAAGAAAGAATAAAAACCTCTTGTAGAACAGATAAATGAAAGATAAGGAGAAAGAAAATGTATCTTATAATTACAAAAAACACCAACAGCAAAGACAAACAAAAGAAGAAAAGAAATATAAAACAGCCATAAAAAATAAAATAAAATAGCAGAAACAAAGCAATACCTTTCAATAACAACCCCAAATGTAAATGGATTAATTCCCCCACTTAAAATATACAGATTGGCTAAATGGAATAAAATACTAGACACAACTATATGCTGCCTGTAAGAAACGCACATCACCAGTAAAGATATACATTGACTCATAGAGAAGGGATGGAAAAATATATTCCATGCAAATAGAAAGCAAAAATGGGAAGATGTCACCACAGTTATATCAGATAAAACAGATTTCCAACCAAGAATTACAAGAAGAGGAAAAGAAGAACATTATATAATGATAAAAAGATCAATGCAGCAAGAAGATGTAACAATCATAAATATATACGCACCTGATATTGGCACACCCAGATATATAAAGCATCTTTTATTGGATCTAAAGGGAGAGTTAGACTCCAACACAATAATAATTGGGAACTTTAACATGTCTCTGTCAGCAATGGAAAGATCATCTAGACAAAATATTAGCAAAGAAATATTGGATTTAAACACTTCAGACAAATTGGACTTGACAGACATCTACAGAACATTTCCTCCAACAACTGCAGAACATTGATTCTTCTCATCAGTGTATGGATCATTCTCCAGTAGAGACCACATGTTAGGTCACAAAGTGAGTCTCAGAAAACATAAAAAGACTGAAATCATATCAAGTATATTTTCAGACTACAATGGATTAAAATTATAAATTAACAACACACACAATTTTAGAGACTATACAAATACATGGAAATTAAACAACATGCTCCTGAACAACCAATGGGTCAAAGAAGAAATAAAGCAGGAAACCAAAAAATTTCTTGAACAAATGAAAATACAAGCATAACTTAGCAAAATGAATGGGGTACTACAAAAGCAGTACTAACAGGAAAGTTTATCGCAATAAATGTTTATATCAAAAGAATAGAAAGACTTCAAACAAACAACATAATTTACAACTGACAGAACTAGAAAAACAGGAGCAATCCAATCCAAAAACAGTATATAGAAAGAAACAATTAAGATCAGAGCAGAACTGAAAAAATGGAAACAAACAAACAAAAAAAGATACAAAAAATCAAAGAAACAAAAAGTTGGTTCTTTGAGAGGATAAACAAAATAGACAAACCATCAGCTAGACTAACTAAAAAAAGAAGAGAGAAGACATAAATAACAAAAGCCAGAAATGAAAAATGAGACATCACAACTGATACCACAGAGAGGCAAGAATAATTAGCAACTACTAGGAACAACTATAAACCAAAAAATTGGAAAATCTGGAGGAAATTGATAAATTTTGGGGCATACACAATCTACCAAGACTGAACAACAAAGAAATAGAAAACCTGAATAGATCAATAATAAGCAATGAGATTGAATCAGTAATCAGCAGTCTCCCAACCAAAAACAAAAACAAACAAACAAACAAACAAAAAATGCAGGATGTGATGTCTTCAGTGCTAAATTTAACCAAACTTTTAAAGAATTAACATCAACCCTTTCCAAACTATTTCAAAAATTGAAACAGAGGCCATTTTCCAAAACTCATCTATGAAAACAGCATCACCCTGATACCAAAACCAGACAAAGACACAACAACAACAAAAACTACAGGCCAATATCCTCAATGAACATGGAAGCAAAAATTCTCAACAAAATATTAACAAACACAGCACATGAGCACATCAAAACGATTATACCCCATGATCAAGTGGGATTCATTCCAGGCATGCAAGAATATTTCAACATATGAAAATCAATAAATTTGATGCACCATATCAACAAAATCAAAGACAAATATCATGCAATCATCTCAGTAGATGCAGAAAAAGTATTTGATAAAATTCAACATCTCTTAATGATAAAGACTCTCAAGAAAAAGGCATAAAAGGAAAGCATCTCAGCAAAATAAAAGCCATATATGACAAACCCACTACCAACATTATCTTGAATGGGTAAAAGCTGAAAATTTTTTTTGTCTAAGAACAGGAATAAGACAAGGATGCCCAATCTTACCACTCTTATTCAATATAGTATTGGAAGTACTGGCCAGAGCAATCAAGCAAAAGAATTAAAAGTCATCCAAATTGGAAAAGAAAAAGTCAAAATGTCCCTGTTTGCAGAGGACATGATCCTATATATAGAAAACCTAAAAATTCTACCGAAACACACCTAGAGCTGATAAATGGATTTGGCAAAGTGGCAGGATACAAAATGAATACACAAATATCAGTAAAGTTTTATGCACCAACAGCAAACAAGTGGAAAAAAAATAAGAAAGCAAGCTTATTTTCAATGGCTAGGAAATGAATAAAATACCTAGGAATAAATTTAACTAAGGTGGTGAGAGATCTCTACAATGAGACCTACCAAATACTGCTGAAAAAAATTAAAGAGGACTTTCCAAAAGATGGAAAGACATTCCATATTCATGGAGTGGAAGAATTAACATTGTGAAAACATCCCTACTATCCAAAGCAATCTACAGATTCAGTGAAATCCCCATCAAATACCAATGACATCCTTCACATAAATAGAAAAACAATCCTAACATTCAGATGGAAAAACAAAAGACCTTGAATAGCCAAAACAATCCTGAACAAAATAAATAAATAAATAAAGCAAGAGGTGTCACACTACCTGACTTCAAATTATACTACAAAGCTATAGCAACCAAAACCGCATGGTACTGGCAGAAAAACAGACACTCAGACTAAATAAACAAATTAGAGAACATCGAAACCAACACACATACTTACAGCCAACTTATCTTCAACAAAGGCACCAAGAGCATACGTTGGGGAAAGGAGATCCTTTTCAGCAAATCATGCTGGCTAAACTGGGTATCCACAGGTAGAAGTATGAAACTAGACATGCACATCACACCATATACCAAAATCAACTTATCCCTGTGTCAGCCTAACCCCTCCCCCAAAATAGTAAACTCAAAATGGATTAAAGACTTAAATATAAGTCCTGAAACTATAAAACTTCCAGAAGAAAACATACGGGAAACACTTCAGGACATAGAATGGAGCAAAGACTTTATGAATAAGAACCCAAAAGCACAGGAAACAAAATGCAAAACAAACAAATGAGATTAAATCAAACTAAAAAGCTCTTCACAGCAAGGGAATCAATGAACAGAGTGAAAAGGTAACATCAGAATGGGAAAAAATATATGCAAACCATGCATCCAGCAAGGGATTAATATACAGAATATATAAGGAACTCAAGCAACTTACCAGTAAAGAATAAATAGTCCAATTAAAAAATGGGCAAAGGAACTGAACAGATATTCCTCAGAAGAAGACATATAAATGGCTAACAAGTATATGAAAAAAAAAGGCTCAGCATCACTAATTATCAGGGAAATGAAAATCAAAATGACATTGAGATATCATCTCACCCCAGTTAGATTAGCTATTATCAAAAATACAGAGAAGAGCAAATGCTTGCAAGGATGTGGAGAAAGGGGAACTCTTCTAGTGGGACTGTAGATTAGTATAGCCATTATGGAAAATAAAATGGAGGATTCTCTAACAACTACAGATAGAACTACCATATGATCTAGCAATACTACTACTGGGTATTACTACCCAATAACACTAATACTACTACCCAAAAGAATGGAAATCATCTTGGTGAAAAGATACCTGCACTCCCATGTTTAACACAGCTCTGTTTACAATAGCCAAGTTATGGAACCAACCTAAATGTCCATCAATAGACTACTGGATAAGGAAAATGTGGTACACATATACAATGGAATACTACTCAGGCATAAAAGGATAATGAAATTCTGCTTTTCACAGCAACATGGGTGAACTTGGAAATAATTATGTTAAGTAAAGTAAGCCAGGCACAGAAGGAGAAATATCACATGTCCTCACTCATAAGTGGTAGCTAAAAAATAAATGAAAGAAAGAAGGAGAGAAAGAAAGGAAAGAAGGAAGGAAAGAAAGAAGGAAGGAAGGAAATAAGGAAGGGAGGGAAGGAAAAAAGTGCAGTCACAGTAATACATTGAACTTTCAAAAGGAGAGAACAGAATTTTGGTTACTTGAGGTGGGAAAAGGGGAGGGGGATTAGTGACAAATTGGTTAATAGACACAAGGAATGATTATGTTTTGAAGATGAACATACTAATTATCATGATTTGATTATCACATATTGTACACAGGTATTGATATTCAACTGAGCACCCCACAAATATGTGTAATCAATTATGCTTTAACTAGGAAAAAAAGAAATGATTTGATGATGGTGAGCTATCACTCTAAAGAATTTTAAGGTGAGAATAGCCTACCATTCCATAAGGAATGTCAGTATACAAAACCAAACGGAAATTAGAGACACGATGTCCTTATTTCAACTTTCTCCAGTTGAACACCTACAGCATATTATCTAACTTCTACTACTCCCTCCAGGCTCTTGATCACTCAATCTACAGCCAGCTGATTATTGACAAAGGTGCCAAGAACATACATTGGGGAAAGGGCATCCTCTTCAATAAATGGTGCTGGGAAAACTGGATATACTTATGCAGAAGAATAAAACTAGACCTCTATATTTTACCATATACATAATTCAATGCAAAATGGATTAAGGACTTAAATATATGAACTAAGACCATAAAAATGCTGAAAGAAAAGAAGGGAAACACTTTAAGAAATTGGTCTGGGCAAAGATTTCATGGAGAAGACTTCAAAAACAAAGGCAACAGGAGCAAAAATAGACAAATGAGATTACAGCAAACCAAAAAGCTTTTGCACAGCAAAGGAAACAATCAACAGAACAAAGTCTACCTAGAGAATGGAAGAAAACATTTGCAAGCTATTCATCCTATAAGGGATTAATACCCTGAATATACAAGGAACTGAAATAACCCAACAGCAACAACAACAACAACAAAACATGCACAAAAACCAAATAGTCAAATGAAAAAATAGGCAAGTTTCCTAAATAGATATTTTTCAAAAGAAGACATAAAATAGCTAATGGGTACATGAAAAAATGCTTACCATCACTTATCAGTGAGATGCAAATCAGAACTACAAGGAGATCACCTCACTCTGGTTAGAATGGCTATCATCACAAAGACAAAAAAAAATTAAAAAATTAAAAAATAACAAATACTGATGAGGATGTGGAGAAAAGGAAACTCTCATAAACTGTTGGTAGGAATGTAAATTAGTACAGCCGTTATGGAAATCAGTATGGTGATTCCTCAAAAAAACTAAAAATAGAAAGAACTACCGTATGATACAGCAATCCCACTGCTAGGTATTTATCCAAAGGAAAGCAAATTAGAATACCAAAGAGTTATGTTCATCTTCACGTTTATTCCATCACTATTCACAACAGCCAAGATATGGAATCAGCTTAGGTGTTTGCATTAGTCAGCTTCTGTTGCTTATAACAGAATACCTAAAACTGGATAATTTATGAAGAAATAAAGTTTATTTCTTACAGTTTTGGAGGATGGGAAGTCCAAAGCCCAGGGAACACATCTAGTAAGAGCCTTTTCTGGTGGGGTGACTCTCTATAGCAACTCAGGGTATTACATGGTGAGAATGGGCTGATCAAGAGAGAGCTAATCTTCTCATTCACTCTCCTTATTAAGCCATCAGAACCATGCCCATTACTCCATGAATGGATCAATCCATTCATGAGGGTACAGTCCTCACAATCTAATTACCTCTTAAAGGTACCACCTTTCAAATACCGTAACTGGATTTCCTACCCTCTTAACACTGCTACAATGGGGATCAAGTTTCCAATACAAGAAACTTTTGAGGGACACATTTAACCGATAGCAATGTCCACTGACGTATGAATGGATAAAGAAAATGTGGTATATATACACAATGGGATACCACTCAGCCATAAAAAGAATAAAATACTGTCATTTGCAGTAACATGGGTGAACCCGGAGGTCATCATGTCAAGTGAAATAACTCAGGCACAGAAAGATAAATACTGTATGTTCTCACTCACATGTGGAAGCTAAAAAAATTGAGTTAATGGAAGTAAAGAGTACAATTGTGGTTACTAGAAGCTGGGAAGGGGTGGGGGAGGGGAGAACAGGGAAAGGTTGATCAAGGGATATAAACTTACAACTGTATAGGAAGAGTAAGTTATAGTGTTCTATAGTAGTGCTAGGTGTCTATAATTAACAATAATTTGTTATATACTTTCAAATGGAGAGAAGAGAGAATTTCATGTGTTCTCAACACAAAGAAATGATAAATATTTGCAATGATGGATATGCTATTAACCTTGATTTAAATACCACACATTGTATACCTGTATCAAAATATCACTCTGTATCTCATAAATATGTATAATAAATAACATTTTAAAACAAAAAAAACAAGTAGAAAAGATTTATGGAAGGGATCACGTCATTTTAATGTGGGCAATATTTTGATGGTGATGATGATGGTGAAACTAATAATGCACTTGCTTTGTTACTCCTCTTCTTAGTGTTGCATATACCAACAACCCTGTGGTATTATTATCCCTACTTACAGATGAGTAATAACTGAAGCTCATAAACATAAGGCAACTTCTTGATACTTGAAAACCGTGAAAGGGAATAATAGATGTTGAGAAGAACATGAGCAAAGGTAAAGAAGAGGGAATGGGTCACTTATTCAACAGAATTAGAGTGGCCTGGTCTAACTGGTGCTCTGATTAAGCTGAAGAAAGTAGTGGGAGAAGAGTCTGGACGGAACAGTTACAGAGTGTTGAACTCCAGATTTAATGTAATTGGCGATAGAGAGTCAGTCATTGAAGATATCAATGAAATAAAGTGATAAAATAAAGCTCTACTTTAAGAAGTTTGATATGACAGGAGAATATAGAATGCATTTGAGTGTGGGAAGAGAGCTATAAAGAGCTTAAAGGTTATTGGAAAATGTGTGAAAGTAATAGTAATATTTCCCATTTACACTTGAAAGCTCTCAAAGCAGAAAATTGACCTCAAAATAACTTTATATTTTAGGCAGGGCTCCCGCAAGTTCAGAAACTTGTGTTTCTGAAATTCTGAATACTGGAGATGAATGGCCAGGAAGAAGACAGGTGAGAACAGGAAGCTTGAGGTCAGGTTACCATCTCCCAGGCTGACAAACATTCTCAAGCATCCACCTCTATTTCCTATTCAGATTCTTTCTTTTTACAATGGTTTCAAACTTGACTGTGGGGAGAGAAAATTAAATGAATACTTCTGAGACCTTGACTCTTACTTTTGATTTCAACCTTGCCCATCCTAAGGAGGGTCAACACTTTATTACATCTAGAATTTTGCAATAAGGAGACTCTAAACATCCCTTATTAACTGTCATGAGGAAGGAAGGAAGAAGACTAGCAAGAGGTCAGGCTCAGGCAAAGGAATGAGATATAATTATGAGGGCAAAGGGTGTACAGGAGGAGGATGAAAGATGGATGGCACCAAAAGATATGATTCAAAAAGTAGAAGTGTAGAACCTTAGCTCTTCTTATAGGATGATTCATGAAATATGGTTTTTTAAATCAAAAGTCAACTCAAAACTTTCCATAGAGCTCACAGTACTTGCCTATTTGCCAGATGTTTAGAGCCCAAGCTAGAAACAACTCCTTGATAAAATATTACATAATAATTACCAAGAATCAGTGAGGATTAATTCATAAGCATAGAGTGCCAGTTAGACATATAGCAAGAGGAACCCCTCAGACTCCTTTGTCTCAGTCCAGATTTATTTCCATCACTTCAGCACAGTCTTACAGAAAAAGAGCATTTAAGGGGATGACAGTTTGGACTAAAATTTGCCTGTATCCTCCAATTCTTTGCCCCATTTTCTCCACCCATTATAGTTACAGAACAGTAGTGTATGAGTATGGCAAAGAATGAGGAGTAAACAATTTTCTGAAGGAGCAGCCTGGTTCACTCCATTTGTCTCATGTTTACTACCTAGATGGTCTACATTACATCTGAATGCTAAATGGACCAATTTAACCTGTTAGACACATGAAGTTGTCAGGTTGGGAGAAATTGAAAGGATCATGGAAATATTAAAGATTGGTATTGTGTAAGATAGCTAATCCAGAGCCAGGCAACTGGAGCCAAAATCTAGTAATTGTGTGTCCATGTGTAAGACATTTAATCTTCCTGGCCTCAATTTCCTCATGAAAAATAAGAAAGATTAAACAAAAAGAAAACTGGTGAGCTCTTTTAAGATGGAACATTTCATATGTTAAAGCTTCTTAGAGAGATAACCAGTAAATTGAGGCTCCAAAGGCAAATGGCTGGGCTGGCAGTGTCCAGAAAGTGACAGCTCCTCGGTTACCCAATTACACTTTTCAAAGAAAAATAGGAAGTACCCAATGGCTTCCAATTATAATATGTGCTGTGCTGGGGAAAGACAAAGTCAAATGTGCTAAAGGCCTAATGAGGTGTGTGGGAGCAACTTCCCTCTGCAGTTTGCAGCTTTTCCACACTGTTAGTTCTCACTGCTCCATCAGCAGGAGTGGAGGGAGAGTGGAGGGAAAAGAGTAGTTGCTTTCTGGCCAAAGACGATGACACAAAAGGAACCAAACCAATGCATTAATTTTATTGTTTTCACACAAACTTGACAGAGAATTCTTAAATATTGTTTTGCTTTCAGCATTAAAATCCTAATAGGAGAAATGCCAGACATGTTGGAAATAGATTCTGATCCATTCTGTAGAGGAGTTAACAGTTTAGTCAAGCTCCAGGAAATCTGGAAGAAGTCCATATGGAATTGTCACTGTTGCCTTCATCAAGGCTGGAATTATAAACATCAATATATGGCTGAGCCAATGTAGAATACTGGAGATCACCCCAGCATATCTTCCATGAAGGGCATTCCTGCCATTAAGGGTCTACCTTGGTTCTGCCACTCATGGTTAAAATTATCTAACTTTGAAAGTTTATTTATTTGTTAAAATATGCAAATAAATACCTGCTTATTGAGCCCAATTAGATTACGAAAATCAATTGGAAAAAAGGGACATATTGCATATTAAAAGATTGATTCCCATGTATGATCATGATGTTATTCTAAAACATATTTCTCAAAACAATCTTTCTTAAAATTCTGAGATTATATTTCTCAAAACAATCTTTCTTAAAATTCTGAGATTATAGAATTCTTAGGCTGGAAGAAATACTGAGAAACCTATATTTGTCTCCACATCAGTGTTTGTAAATAGCTTTTTAAAGCTTTTTCTCCAGACATAGATGCCATAATTTTTCTTAGTAGCCTGATCCTTTGTTTCATGATATTTTTCCTCATGGTTACTAAAACTCATTCTTCCTATAATTCCATTCTCCTTCATCACTTTTTTAATAGAGTACTTTGATTTACTTAATTAGAATAGCTTGATAATTGTGTTATAGTATGAAAGATTAAATTAATTGTATATTTTAATTGATAAAGCTTTTTATAGATTTCATTGAGTTTCATAGTGAATTCTGATTGGACATTATAATTAACATTTTTTGTATTTCACATTTGCAAGTCAAACATCTCTGAATGAATGAACTCTGGTATCTTGTCTACTTGGTTTGAAAAATCAGTCTACAAAAGAGGGTTTATCACTCTCCTCAATTATATTTCCAAAATAACTTATTAAAATAACTAAGTATGGTAGGAAATGATTTCTATCCAAGGAAAGACAAACAGCTTTAGATTAAAGATATGACTAATGCAATTAAGACCCTTTCTTATTTAATTTTGAAATGTTTATGATAACTGTTTAATCTAACCTTGGTTTTTGTTCCCAGACTCTACATAGTCAGGATTTCCATATGAGATATAAAGGGATTTTTTACTTTTTTCTAAGGTTAATACACCCACATGTTAATACACCCTCAGTGATGCATTTTCATCATTTTCCAATCATTTATGACTGTGAGCTTTTAAAGACAATATTGTCCAAAGTGACAGAATAGAAATAAAGTAATATTCCAAATTATTTCAATGTCTTTACAACCCAGAAGGGGCAATGCCAAACCATTGATTTAGAGTATATCAGTGCATTCTATGTATTCAAGGAATATTATTGTATTATGATATTATTTGCTTTGCATTAGATGCAGGAGATATGTAAATACATTATAAAGCTTAGTTTATGTTCTCTAAAAATTCCTTAATTTCATTTTAGTATTCAAGCATCTTTATTAAGGGGTGACAGACTTCTGTAGTAAGTTATCACAGTTCTTTTGGTGTTTTATAAGAAACTTAGTATAAAGCTGTTGTTCATATTTACACTCTTTCAGACCAGAACTCTCCCCTGACCAAGACGTAAAAGAGGCCTAATTTGCCCTCTTTCTGTCTATCCACCCCTTTCTCTGACTTCCTGTCATGACAGTCTATTGCAACATGTCACTCAAGGCATTCAGTGCCAATGGACTGAAACTGATATCTCGGATAACACCCATTTGCATTCCTGCAAAGACCCTTAAAGGTATATCACTGAGTTAAATAGATTTTGCAGGAAAGGAAATGGTATAGAAATGTCTCCTAAAGCTCAAAGAAAGAATCCCTGGAGGGATGACTTTTAATTAGTGAAAAATAAAATCCAGAAATAGAGGATCTATTTTTTAAAAAAAATTGAGGCCAAGGGTTTTTATAATTCAAAATGATAACCAGTCCTACTTATCAGCAGGTGATCACTACATGGTATCATTGAAAAGGCTTCAGAAGGGCCTATGTAAAAGATAACCCCTTCCAAGTTTTCATAAACTTAAAATTGCATTGTGACAGTTTTATTACCTAGGTATTTAACTACAAAAGCTGCTAGAGAGGAAAATAACTTTATGCTATCAACTGTAACTATCAATAAATGATGGGCTTATAATACTTTATAATTTCGAAATTCTGTTTTTGTATTATTATACTTAGTAGGAAAAAAAAAAAAAGATATCTGAGAACAAGTGTGGATTGTGGAAATAGAATACAAGGGCTCTGATCTCCCAAGACACTTTGTATGAACAATGTGTAGAAAGAGCACAAAAACATAGAACTCAGTATTCAAAACAGCCTTGTTGACTTCACACTTTACCCAGGGCCAGCCCTTCCCCAATGCATTGAATAGTTCCAGTGCCAAGAATCCCACAACCAAGTTCACGGCATGTTAGAAAATATAAGAAATTTAGTTCCCAAACTTTGATGTTGATTTTGAAGGTTTACTTAAAGTCTACTGTAAATTCAAACTCCAAATCAATCAAAAATATGAAGGAAAAAAGGTTTACTATAGCCAATTTTGGAACCAGCAGGTTTGATGCCAGCTGAACAAGACAAATATAAAGAAACACCAGAAATTTAAAAATGCTTTAAGCTTATTTCTTCAGAATACAGTGTTGCTTCTCAACCATCATCACCAGGTTGTATCTGACATCAATTTAATTTAACAGTGAGGGTGATTCTCCTGATCCCTGAAGAATTACCCGAACTCCACCAGACCTCGTTGTGTTCCCTTAAATCAGCTTTATTTCCACTGACACATGAAACATCTATCAACTGTGAACTTGAACTTGTCACTGCTTCCTCAAAAAAAAAGTGTTCTAACCTCACCACATCCCCACCTCACTCTGACTTACCAGTAAGAGCAGGCAATTAAATGTCATTTACACCCTTTGTAAAAAATAAAAAATAACTTGAAGTATTTCCAGTTTCAGTTTCTCTCAATATCCATTATTTTATATTTATTTCCTGGAACAAAGCAATAGGGTCATTCATTAAGCATGGCACAGTGACTAGTGATGTAATCCGCTTTAGTGACTATTGCAGAATTCTTCTGGAGTAATATTCTAGTGTCTGGACAAATAAGATGAAGAGAAATGCCCAGAGCAGGTGATTGCTTAAGAGTGACTTATTACTCTAGTGATACAGATTCTATGGACACCTCAATGGACAGGGTGATTTCATCTACTAGTGAGATTATTATAAAACTGCTATCATTCTGTCATGAATAATCGATCATCACACTGTTCAGAAAAGAACAACAGATGTTATAAACAATGCAACAAATGTGACAAAGGGGGAGCTTGTAGTTTATTATTTTATTGCCTATTATTTCACCATTTGTGAAGATGCCATAGGCAATGTCACCCAATCCCTGCATGAGTGTGTAAACTGCATGACAAGTAAAAGATTATAATTAAGTGGTTTAACGCTGACTATGCAGTGGTCTCTTTGGGTTTTGTGGAAAAGTCTGCTTCTAAGAGAATGCACAGACCAGTGATGGCTCTTGCTAGAACTGTGCAGTTTAGCAGAGTTTCTTTTGAGTCCTTCTCTCCTTCAATCTCAGCTTTCTTGTCACAGTTGACGTCCTGTGTGCCCCAAGAGCCCATTCACCTGGCAACCATCAGTCCATATCAAGTCCCTAATTGCAGGGGTTCCACCAAACCATCCTCCTCAAGGTAGGCAGTATATTCAAAATTTACCCTTCTTTTTTTCCCACCAATTAAAATTTTACTCTCTCTCTCTCTCTCTCTCTCTCTCTCTGCCCTATAGTGCTAGCTTTTAGGAGGAAAGTAATCTAACTAAAATAAATCAAATCAAATTCAGCATCATGATGGCTGGTAACTTTCTACTGACCTAACTAATTCGAGGAATCTTTTTATCTAGAAAAAAAACCTGAAATGTGACCAAAAGCCTGCTGAGTTTCATTAAATCCACCTAACCTACCCATTTCTTATACCTCTGGAAAATCACACCACCCATCAGATGAAACCAGGATTCCTGATAACTTGACGCTTTAGGTATGAATCTTTAAAGATAGACAAACCTAGAGAATTTTCATTTATTTCTATAAATAAAGATGAATAAAGAGGTAAAACCTAAAATAAGATAAAAATACAATATTAAAAGGTGTATTTTCTAGTGCTCCTGGGAAACGATGGAATTGTTCTTAAAAGATTCAGGAAAAATCATGAAAAGAACAGGAAGAGAGGGAAAATTTTTCTAGATAAAATTCTAAAAATAGACGTTAAAAAATAGCATATATGGCAGAAAGAATAAAAATAGGGGGGTGCAAAGAGGAGGAGAAAGAATAAAAAGAAGATCAAGAGGAGGATTCTCAGTAGATGTCTGATAAAGCATAACTTGCTAAGATGGAAAAAAATCTACTTGTAAAATGAACTTTAGGAACATTCAAAATCTCAGCTACGAGAACTAGGTTCATTTCTAAAATTCAAGTAATATAATTTCCATAATATTTAGTAGTCATTCAACCAATCACCTGCAATATGTGACTTGCTCTTTTAGGTACTGAGTCTATAGCAATAAAGAAAAATAGACAAAAACTTTGCCCCCAGGCAGCATGTATTCTAGTAGAAGCCAAATTAAAATTAAGATAAAGAAGTAAATTTTATTATGTTAGAGAGTGGGCAGTGCTATAGGAAACAAAAAAAAAAAGGACAGGGAATAGAAAAAATTGAGAAGGAGGGGGCAATTTTAGAATTTAGATAGGAAGGTGAGAAAACATTACAGCAAAAGGTAGTGAGAGAGTGAGCCATATAGAGAGGGAAAGAGAATTCTATGTAGAAGAAAGAGCATGATGCAAAGGCCCTGGTGCAGAAGCATGTCCCATGTATTTAAGGAAATGTGAGGCAGCCAGTGTAACTGCCAAGTAGTGGGCAACGGGGAGAGTATTAGGAGATGAGGTCAGAAAGTTAAAGTCAGTGGATCAGAAAAGGGGGACAAAGCACATGCAGCTTACTGACTGTTGAATGGACTTTGGCTTTTCTCTGGAGAGAAGGAAATCCATTGTAGAGTATTGATAAGAGGAGTGATATAATGTCTCTTGCCTCTTAAACAGGATTACACTGGCTACTGGATTGAGGCAAGACAAATAGGCAAGGGCAGAAGCTGAGAGACTAGCTAGGAAAGAGACCATTGAAATAATTGGAACAACAACAACAACAAAATGGTGATTTAGACCAGAATGGAGAAATGTAGTGAGTTGAAAGTTGTTGGTTCTTGATATATTGTGAACAGTAAGACAGCAAAATCTCCTGAACTGTTCCAGACAGGGAGGAGTCAAGAATGATTTCAAGGATTATGAGAAACTGGAGGAACATAATCACCTATAATGAGATAAGAACAACTAAGAGTCAGATTGGGGGCAAGAGATTGAGGCATTCTCTTTGGGACATGTGAAGTTGGTGACAACTATACACTGAGTAACCACTGACCTAAACATTTCAGTGGCTTATAATAATATAGTTTATGTCCTGCTCAAGTTACATATACACCATTTATCTGATACAACTCTCCTACCATTTTCTTCTTTTTGGGGCCAAAGCTCATGGGCAGCCTTTAGCTGAAATGTCCCCAACCATTGTAATAGATGGGAAAAAAAAGGTATAACAGGTCACACACTGGATCCTAAAACTTGCTTAAACTGTACATGTCACATTTGGTTGACAGAAAAAAAGTCATAGGGCTAGAACTACCATCAAAGTGATGAGGTAGTATAATCCTCCCTTAGGAAGACAGCCAATTACAATGATGATGATGATGATGGTGATAATAATAGTAATGGCAATAGTAAAGACTACCACAAAATCCAGGCAGAGTTGATGAGTAGACAGTCGGATATATAGGTCTGGTATTCACAGGACAGGTTCAGGATCGAGATAGAAATGTAAGAGTCATTAAATTTGGTTAATGTCTAAAGTCATGAAACTAAACGAGATCACCAAAGAATAAGTGTAAAGATAAATGGAAAGAAGTCCAAGGAAGGATCTCTGAGCCCTGGGACAGTCAATATTTAAGATAAGGAAGATAAAGAACCAGCAAAAGACTTAGTTGGAGAACATGCTGTGGAATACTGGAAACTAAGTAAATAGAGTGCTACACCAAAGTCAATTGAGATAAGACCAATTAATCATTAAGTATAACAACACGGCCATCACTGAAGACCTTGCTAAAAATGATGAAGTGGGGAATAGGAGGGGAGGCAAAAATCCTCATAGCAATAAGCTCAGCTCAAAGGAAAATTGGAGAATTAGAAACATGTCTGTACAGATTAGTAATATAAAACTGTGTTGTAAGTGAAAGAAAATAATTTGGCAATAGTTGGAAACAAAAATGATCCCAAATGTCTTATTAATTATTATTTTTTTTAAGATGAGAGAAAAACAGTTAGTGTATGTGGTGATAGAAATTGTTCAGCAAGATGGAAAATTGATTATACAAGGGAGTGAAGAGATTAACTTCTGGCACGGCAATGTGATTTTTGTTGAAAGACTGTCTCCAGAGAGGGTCAGCCCATGGCTCGCTTGGGAAAATATGCTGCTGATAGCACCAGGGCCGTAGGTTCAGATCCCTATATAGAGACGTTGGTTAGCTCACTTGGGAGAGAGTGGTGCTGACAACACCAAGTCAAGGGTTAAGATCCCCTTACTGGTCATCATTTAAAAAAAAAAAAAAACTATCTACAGAGAACCTGGTGAAAATGATACAAATCAACCATTTAAAGGATCTCAAAATGGTCCTAATGACATACAGCAAATGAAGAAACATCTATTCAAAAACATCTACTGAAATTCAGTAAGAAAGTGAAAGCCTGTGTTGTCTGAACTAAGACCACTCCATCTCCCACCTCCGGCTTAGTGAGGTAGAGACTCCACTCCAGACTAGTGCATTTAGAATACGGGGATCCTTCTCCCACCAGTTTCCAGTTGGGAGGCTATCTTCCAGGGAGAACCAAGATGTCAGTACCTCTCATCCTGCCACCACCAGCTCACTGCTAAGGTTAAGTTCTGGGTGAGTGTAGCTAAGATGTAGGGGATCCCTTCTTCTGCCCAGACCTCATTAATGGAATGGAGGCTGCTTCTTGGGTATGATACCACTGATGATAATAAGACCTTGACCTCCATTGTCCTGGTCCATTGGATGGTGATTCCATGCTAAGAGAGGCAAGCCAAGAGGACCTGAGACTACTTCCCTCTCTCTACCTAGCATTCAGCTCCTAAAGTAGGGGCGTCACTCAGAGAGAGACATACCATAGTCCCCAACTCCAACTCCAGAGCTGTGGCTCTACAATTTTGCCTGCAGGGGAGAAGCAGGCCATAACACAGATCACTCATAACCGCTTTGTAAAAGAACTGTCTTAATTTGCAACAAAATGCAGAGAAGTTCAAGCTTAAGAAAACTATCAAAACAGTGAAGGTTGTGGTGCGCAGCAACTTGGAGAAAACTGGTAGATTACCTGAAGACATAGGCTACATTTTAGGCTGGTTAGTTTACTGAGGAGAATCAGGGAAGAAGACATCTGGAAGGAGTATTCCTGTGGTCCGAAAAAATATTAAAACTTGATCTTGAAAACTATTCCTTAAAGGACTCTGAATTTGATTGGATTAGTCTGTACAGCAATTTATGCCCCAGAGAATAATAGAAAACATTAAGGCAATGACAGACAATTAATGCAACTTAACAGGTGAGTGTGGTCAGGTAAAGTGACAGTGAAGGAGAGTCCTGCCAAAATTATTGTAATCCTAGAGCAACTGTGGGCATATCCAACGCTGTTGCTCCATGAGGAACAATATCAAAGCCCTTCCCTTTGGGATAAAATAGGTTTCACTAAAATCATCCAGTCAGTCACAAAACAAATAAGCAAGCAACAATAATAATAAGGCCTAGAAGAGGACTCTAGTACCCAAATTTGCTACAATGTGTTATCTAAAATGTCCAATTCCCAATAAAACATTACAGTATATTCGAAGAAATAGGAAAGTATGACCTATACACTGGGAGAAAAATCAGGCAACAGTAACTGCCTCTGAGAGTTGCCAGATGTCAGATTTAACAGGAAAAGACTTAACAGTGGCCATTACAAATATGTTCAAAAAATAATAAAGTAAATTATGGTTAAAGAAGTAAAAGAGGATATAATGACAGTGTTGGGTCAAATAGAGAATATCAATAAAGAGACAGAAATTATAAGAAAGAACCAAATAGAAATTCTGGATATGAAAAGTATGAAAATTAAAATGAAGAATTTACTAGAGGGGCTGAACAGTAGACATGAACTTTCATAAGAAAGAATTAGCAAATTTGAAGACAGAGCAATAAACTATTTGATCCGAAGAACAGAAAGAACAAGAATGAATGAAAATGAGCAGTATCAGAAAAACACAGAACACCCACAAGTGCTATAACATATGCATATTGGGAGTGCCAGGAGGAGAGGAGAGAGAGAGAAAAAAGAAAAATATATATATTCAATGAAATAATGGCTGAAAATTTTCCAAATTTTAAGAAAATCACCTCATTCAGGAAACTGAATAAACTCCAAGAAGCATAAAGAGATCCATAAACAGACATATCATAGTAAAAGTGCTGAAAGCAAAAGACAAGGACAAAATTTGAAAGCAGTGAGAGAAAAATGATTTATCACTCACAAGAGAACTCCAATAATGTTAAACACGGGCTTCTGATCAAAAACAATGAAGACTAGAAGGCAGTGGGACGAAATATTGAAAGTGTTTAAAAAAATAAAAAAGCCAACCATGATTTCTATATCCTCCAAAGCTATCTTTCAAATATGAAGGCAAAATAAAGACATTTCCAGATAAACAAAAACTGACAAAAATTTTTAGGTGACCTGCTTTCAAAAAATTACTAAAGCGAGTTATTCAGGCTAAAAGCAAGTGATCCCAAATATAATTCAAATCCACACACACATACACAAAAGAACTTCAGTAAAGGCAATTATGTATTTATAAAAGACAGCATAAATGCACATTTCTTTCCCTTGCCTCTCTTAAATGATTGAGAAAGCAATAGTATAAAACAATATGTATATAATATATACAATGTGTACTGGGCATATGACATACTATAATGTAATATATTTGCAAATAACAGAAAAGAGGTGGTTGAGAGCAAAGCTGCATTGGGATAGGAAAATAATTCCAGATGATAACTTCAATCCACAAGAATAGATGATAAAAACCAGAAATGATAAATAAGGTTAATATAACAAATGCTGCAAATATATATTTGTTTTTATTTCTTCTCTTAGCTTCTTTAAAAGTCATAAAAGCATATAAAATCATAATTTCAATGATGTATTGTTGAGTCTGTAGCATTTATAGATGGAATATGTATAACAACACCATACCAAGGGAGTAAAGGAATAGAGCTATGTAGGAGTAATGTTTTTATATTTTATCACTAGAATTAAGATAATATAAATCTGAAGCTAATTCTTATAAATAAGATAAGGTATATATGGTAAGACCTTGAGCAACCACTAAGGAAAAACCTAAAAAATAAACAAAAGTAAAAAAAAAAATAAAAACATAAACAAATTAAAATGCCACATTAAACAATGTTCACTTAATTTAAAAAGAGAGCAGGAAACAAAAAATAAAGGAACAGAAAAAAAAATGGGACATAAAAACTAAAATGCAGGTATAAATACAACAGTACTAGCATTAAATGTGAATAGATTGAAAAACCCAAACAAAACACAGGAAATTGTCAAACTGGATAAAAAAAACAAGATCCAATTATATGTCATTTACAGGAAACATAATTTAGTTTCAAAGGTACATGTTGACTGATGGTAAAGCAAAGGACATATCAAACAAACAGCATCCACAAGAAAGCCTAAGTAGCTATACCAATATCAGACAAAATAGACATTCAAACAACAAAAATTAATTACTAAAAATATGGGGGGGGACACTTTACAGGACAAAAGGATCTATCCATCAGGAAGATATATCAATTATATTTGTATATACACCTAATAGCAGAGTACCAAAATATAAGAAGCAAAAACTTACAGAAATGAGGGGAAAACAGAAAATTCAACAATAGTAGTTGGATATTTTAATACTCCATTATAAATAATGATGAGAGAAACTAGGTAGAAGATCAAGAAAGAAATAAAATAATTGAACAACCTAAAGAAACTAGACCTAACAGACGCCCAACAACAGAAGAATACATATTCTTCTCAAGTGCCCATAGAACATTCTTTGGGATAAGGCATATGGTAGGTCATAAAATAAACCTCAAGAAATTTTAAAAGACTGAAATCATAATGGAATGAAATTAGAAATAAATATGAGAGAGAAATTTAGGAAAGTCACAAATACTTGGAAATCTAAAAACACACTTCTAACTGAACGATGGGGGATGAGGGTATCAAAAAAGAAACCAAGATAGAAGTTAGCAAGTATTTGAAATGAATGTAAATAAAAACACAACATGCCAAAACATATGGAATGCATCTGAAATAGCATTTAGAGGGAAAATAATAGCTGCAAATGTCTATATTAGAAAAGACCTCAAGCTAATAATCTAATCTTCCTTAAGACACTGGAAAAAGACAAGCAAATTAAACCTAATACAAATAGAAGTAAGGAAATAAAAATATTAGAGAAGAAATTAATAAGATAAAGTACAAAAAAAATTAGAAAAAAATCAATAAAACCAAAAGTTGTTTTTTTTAAAATATCGATATTATTGACAAATCTTTGGCTTGATTGACCAAGAAAAAAGGAGAGAAGAGAATTAGAAATAAAAGAGAGAAATTACTATGGAATTTACAGAAATAAAAAGAATTATAAAGGAATACTATGAACAATTATATACTAATTAATTAGAAAATTTAAATAAAATGGACAAATTCCTAGAAGACAAAATGTCTTAGTCAGTTTGGGCTTCTGTAACAAAATACCCTAGACTGAGAGGCTTAAACAAGAGACATTTATTTCTCACAGTTCAGTAGTCTAGGAAGTCCAGGATTATGATGCCAGCATGGTCAGGTTCTTGATGAAGGCCGTCTGCCTGGTTTGCAGACCTTCTTGCTATATCCAGACATGGCAGAGACAGAAGCTCTGATGTCTCTTCCTCATCTTATAAAGTCACAAATCCTATCATGGGGGATCCACCCTCATGACCTCATGTAAACCTAATTACCTTTCAAAGGCCTCTCCTCCTAATACCATCACATTGGGGTTAGGGCTTGAAAATGAATTTTAGGAGCACACAATAACACACAATCTACTGAAGATAACTAAAAAAAAAATACACAATTTAATACAACTATATATTGGTCAGGGTTCTTCAGAGAAACAAAACAAATAGGGTGTGTGTGTTTCTGAGTGTGTGTGTATGAAT
Source organism: Cynocephalus volans (assembly GCF_027409185.1). Taxonomy (NCBI): domain Eukaryota; kingdom Metazoa; phylum Chordata; class Mammalia; order Dermoptera; family Cynocephalidae; genus Cynocephalus; species Cynocephalus volans. The sequence goes on from NC_084472.1 coordinate 39,888,835, forward strand.
TGATTCATAGGGTTATGGAGGCTGGAAATTCCTAAGATCTTTATGTGGGATGAATTGGCAAGCTGGAGAACCAGGAGAGACAGTGGTTTAGTTTCAGTCCAAAGACCAGCAGGCTCAAGATCCAGGAAGAGGTGAAGTTTCCTTTCAAGTCTGAGGTCAGGAAAAAAAGCCAATGCTCCTGTTCAAAGGCCAGCAGGCAGGAAGAATTGTTTCTTGCTCAGGAAAGGGTCAACCTTTATACTCTATTCAGACCTTCAACTGCATGGATAAGGCCCAACCACGTTATAGGGGGCAATCTGTTTTATTCAGTCTATCAATTTAAGTTTCAAACTCATCCAAAAATAATCTCATAGAAATGCCCTGAATAATGTTTAACCAAATATCAAGGCCCCTCATTGTCCAGTCAAAGCATAAAATTAACTTTCACAATCTATAAAAAATTAAGAGATTGAATTAGTAATCAAAAACTACCCACTAGGAAAAGTTTGGTCTGGATGGCATCACTGGTGAATTATAACATTTAAAGAAGAATTCATAGCAATTCTTCATAAATTCTTCCAAAAAATAGAAGAGGAGTGAGCATTTCCCTACTAATACTGATACCAAAATCAAGTCAGTTGCAAAAGATCATGTTATATGATTTCATTTATATGAAATATCCATAATATTCAAACATACAAGGCAAATATAGAGAGAAAGAAAGTAGATTAGTGATTGTTTGGGGCTGGGGGGTGGGAGCTATATGGTACAAAATTTCTTTTTGAGACAATGTTCTAAATATAATGTTCTAAAATTGATTGTGATGATGGTTTTATATATCTGTATATAAAATAAAAACCAATGAGTTGTGCACCCTAAGTAGGTGAATTGTATAGTATAAATTATTGCTGAATAAAGCTGTTTAAAAAAAGAAAGACAAGCAAGTGCAAAAAGTTGTTCAATTGCTGTCCTTGTTAGAAGCATGAAAGGACATCTGCAGAAATGGGAAGGAAAGGCAGAAACCAGAGAGTGCACAGATGTGGTGATAGGAGCTTGTGTATCACAGTCCCGTAAGGCTCCCTGCATATGCTGTCAATGCTAGAATCATGCTAGTATGAAGCTCTTTTTTCTCTGAGATGTGTTTTGGACATCACTCCACAAGGCCTCCCCATTTGTGATACCAGTACTTTGGGCTCATAAGCCCTATATGAGGGAAAGAAACTCCTGGCCCAACTTCAAGGAATGATATATTACTATTGTCTTAGAAGGACTCCCTGCTGAAACAATTTTATCAGAAAGGGATGAGGGATCATGTGCTATCTTCTAGTATAATATATATCTCCATATAGATATTGAGAACTATTCAGAGCACTTTATAACCCAGTCTACTGCTTACCTAGAGAAACAAACCTACTCTCTCCCTCCCTCTGCTTTCTCAAATGAAAAAAGGAAATAATGATAGGGTTCAATTCATGGCTTTCTTCGAAGATTAAATTAAATAATACATATGAAGGACTTAAAAGAGTGCATGGCCCATTGAAAATACACAAAGACATTTTTGCTATTATTACTCCAACAACAGTAGATAGGAGTGATGAATAATCAGTGAATGTCTAGTGGCTCAGAGATCTCTGACTGAATTACAATGTAATGATGTTTTCATCTGATCATATATCTCAAGGCTCAGAGTTTGGCCCCGCACTGTTCCATATTTTTAAATTATTACATAAAGTGCTAGAATGAGACAGGATTAAATTTAGAAATGCTACATAACTAGATCATGTACTTAATACATTGCATGACACCATCAAGATTCACCTGGTTCTCAACAAACTGGATGACATAACACAAATAAATTTAAATTTGATAAGATTAGATGGTATTTTTAAAGTACAATCACAGAATGGAAACTTGGCAACAACATGCAATAGTAGAAAAGCAACAAATTTGCTGGCAGGTGTATAGATGTGGATTCTGTATTAATTACAAGCTGTGAAATCTGAAGAATTTAATTTACTCAGTTTCTTTAGCTGTAAAGTAGGTGTAACCAGAAGAACAAATCACGTCTTTCAATATCTGGAGGTTGCTTGCACAGAATGTTGCTTCTCTACTCACAGAAAATAATAATAATAGTAATAATAATAATAATAAAGTAATAATAGCTGTACCTTTCATGAATACATTTGGTTGCAATTAACAGAAAACTCCGCTAATATAGCTAAAATATATAAGGTATGTGTCTATCTTTTTCACTGAATAAGACTTCCAGGAGCAGGCCTCCTAGGAATGGTTCTGTGACTCAATCATGTCATTAAGACATGGGCTCCCCTGATCTTCTTATCTGCCAATCCTAGCATGCAGTTTTCATGCACTGGGCCAGAAGATGCATGCTGTGCCCCTGTGCAGAGCATCTCCATCCTAGTCAGGAAGAAGAAGGGCAAAGGGAGGAGTATGACAGCCAACCTGTCCTTTTTAAAGAGCTTACAAAAGAACCCAGTGGCTTTTGCTTACAGAGCATTGGGCAAAGCTGTATCACTAGGCTTGTCCTAGCTATAAGGTGGCAAAGGGGTCGTGGGAGCTTACAGAGAGCTAGTGAATCAGCCAATCAGACAACAAGGAGTGCTGCAGTATTAGGCAGTGTCAAGCATTTTATACATGTTAATTCATTTAGTCCTCACAACAGCTTTACAAATGAGGAAACTGAGGCACAGAGAGGTTAAGTTACTTGTCAAAGGCCACCTTCAGGACAACTACTAATAGTTATAGTGCCTTTGTTCAAATTCAATAAAGTGTCACCTCACTTAATTACTAAAAGTTGAGCCTTCCTCTTTGCTGAGCCATGCTTACATCAAGATTGACGTCTCAGTGACTAGGGTTCAGGCTGTATTTCTGTCCTCTTTTACACCCTTGGATTGGGAGAGTTTGTGTAGGATACAACTTGAGTGACTGTACATGGGGCCTGAGCCACCCAGCTAGTGGCCAGTGGAGCCAAAATTTGCATGAAATTTTGGACACCAGACCCACCCTCTCAAACAACACATTTCAGTGGCCATTCTAAGGTTGAGTATGAGAAAAGAAGTGGGGTACACTTGCTCAGATTACCTGGCCCAAGGAATAGGAAAAATTGTTTTAAAACTTCTGCTGCATCCTGTCATAATTTTCAGTATATAGTAATTGCACTGTGGCCATAATTTTTTAATACAAATTCACCTGGGACAAATTCTGGAAGTCAGAGACCAAACAACAGTTGAAACTGAACGCTCTCTGCATAATAAAGTAAAGCAACAACAGCGCCTTTGTAAGCAGAATATGCTGCAGTCAGGGTTGCCTTCTGTTTTAATATGGTGATAGTCTTTCTTGGCTCAGGATTAATATAACTATCTTTAGAAGCTATGAAGGGAGCCTTCAAGAAGAGTAGGAGCCAAGCCTTCTAGGTTATGCTATGAATGCACACCAGAGCTGTGTTCAAGTGTTGAGGCGTATTACCTGTAAGACAAATGCAGAAACAGGTCTGAGTTCTATACCTAAGCCAATGTGGAACAGGGGGGAAAAAATCATAAGAATAGAGCTATGGCAATGAGGGGGAAAGGGATAGGGATATGATTTCAGCAGAGTCAACACCCAGATACAGAAATGACAAGAAGATCAAAACCTGCCTGGAGACTCACAACAAATTTTGAGGAAGGCACTGAACCTCATGCAGAACTTGAAATGGACAGATCAATCCATTACAAAAGTGTATAAGTGCATTTCCGAGGAAGGGTGACACAATTGACATCTGGGTGACCTGGATATAACAATAATTCCTACAACTAGGATTACCTTGTGCATCAACCAATAGAATGGTATGTATAGGGCTTTATAAACAGTAAATTGTGATATAGGTGTTAATTAGTATTGCTGCTTTCATTTTTCTCTTTATTGTTTACTAATCTGCAATCATATTGTTCAGAGCCTTGTTTATGGTAAATTCCATGTAATTGTGTAAATATTGACTGGCTGCCAGCACGGTTTCAATAAAAGAAAAGCTACCTCTCTACTCTCTAGTTCCCCCTCCCCAACTTCCAGCCTCTGGAAGAGAAACAAAAATTGGCAGTATAGGCAAATCCCAGGAGACAAAACTTGCTGAAGGGACAGTCAGTAGACAACAAAAGGAGCCCTGCTGAGCTGCTTGTAGGGGCTTACTCAGTCTGTTTACAAGAAGAGCATGCATCCTGATTGTAATAAGTGAGCTTGGAGGGCTAGACAGCCTCTTTAATCTCAGAAATGACACTGTGAACTCCAGTTCACCTGCTCAATTTATTTACATTGCTTTTGCCCGCTAACAAATCCAACTCTCCATCAGATTAATCAACATTTATCAGCCAGCGGCGGGAGCATCATTTCATAACGTAAGTAAAATAGAGAGGGAGTGAAACGGAATAGAGGGAAAATAAAACTCCCATTACTCTGTGGCTATTTTATTCTCTATGTATTTTATTCACATAATGAATGATGTGTTTCTGGCTTTAACAGCATGGCAGCTCTGGGTTCTGTTTTGTTTAATGTTTCCCTGCCAGGGACTGTGCAATTCAGTAGAATATGCACAGCAGGATAAAGAAGGAGGAGGATAAGTCTGGGTTTGGGGGTTTAAGATTGCCCAAATAAAGCAACGGCGGATTAACCACCACGTTGTCCAAAGCCTGGTGATGTCAGTTCAAATAAATTATCACCAATCAACCAAATAATTTGTGTACATAGTGGTTATTAACACAAACGTATCATTCACTCATTTATCCATTTAACAATTATTGAGCACCAACTATGTGCCGGAAACTGTTCTGAGTGCTGAAGGTGTAGCAATGAATAGAACATAGATCCTGCCCTTTGGGAGTTTACATCTGAGGAGGATTATAGACCATAGCACATAAATACATAATAAAATGTTATGTAGTAGTAAGTTTTACAATGAAAAATAAATTGGGCTTAAAGATCAGAGAGCAGAAGAGTACTACTTTGAATAGAGTAGACAAAAAGCCTGCTCTGAGATGATATTGGACTAAAAATCTGAAAGAAATGAAAGAACCAGGCATTCAGATATCTGAGTGACATGCATTCCCGACAAAAAGAAAACAAGAAACATTTGAGGAATGTTGGGAGGCAGTGCTGCTGGAGAGGACTATGCAACGGGAAGAATGGTAAGAGAGTTCATCAGAAATGTAGCACTGGGCTCTATCATGTAGACTCTTATGCAACAGTAGGGATTTGAAAGTGATAAGGATAGACTGCAAATTTTAAAAGTCATGTTATGATTTTGTCCCTGACTATATTATTGAAGGACAGAAAGTCTGGTATTTCAAATGAAGCATTGGTACCACCCAGGTTACCAATATTTTAATGATGTCAATGATAATGATGATAATGTAATAGGGTATTTAGTAATTAATTAGTTGGTCAATACTAACTCAGTCAGTAACAAATAACTGTTTAAAAAATTGGTTTGCTTTAGTTGTTTAACTTTTTAGTTGAAGTGCAACATACACAGAGACAAGAGAACAATTTGCATGTGAATGGTTCAATGAATTACCACGAAGTAAAAATACCACCTAGATCAGGAAATTGAACATTAACAAAATCTAGGGCTCCCTTCCTGGACTCTCCCCTTCACAGCTCCTTACATCTCCCCAGAATTAAACACTCTCCTGACTTATAATAGCATACATCATTTTTGCCTATTTTTAAAATTTAATGTAGATGTAAGATTCATCCTTTTCTGCATGTAGCAATAGCTGTTCATTTTCAATGCTGTTTGGGAGTCAGCTATAAATATAACAGATATATTTATCCATTATATTCTTCATAACATTAGGAGTGTTTCCAGTTTAGGTCTATTAAGCATTGTGCTCCTATGAATACTCTTGTCTGTTGCTACCTGTGTGCACACTTTTCTGTTGGATGTATACTCAGGTATATAGCAGATAGTAGATTTAGTAGAAAATAACGTTTTTCTTTCAAAGTGAATGTAACAATTTATACTTCCTCCAGCCATTTTGATGGCTGTGTAGTTGTATCTCATTGTAGTTGTAATTTGCTTTTTTCTGTTGACTAGTGAGTTGAAGCATTATGTCATATGATTACTGATCATTTAGATCCCCTTTCTTGTGAGCTGCCTAATTCTCTTGCCCACTTTTTTGCCTGTATTACATGGTTTTCTCTTACTGATATGAAGAAGTTATTCATATATTTTGCATACATGTGGCAAAATAACCTTTTCTGCTCTTATGACATTTTTACTTTCTTAAAGTTGTCTTTCAATGATCAAAAATTCCAAACTTTCAGGCAAGAGAAAGAAATAAAGGGCATTCAGATTGGAAAAGACAAGGTAAAACTGTTCCTGTTTGTAGATGACATGACCCTATATGGAAAAAAACCTAAAGACTACCAAAAAACTCTTAGAGCTGATACGTGATTTCACTAAAGTTGCATGATACAGAATTAACAAGCAAAAATCAGTAGCATTTTTATACTCCATTGATGAAATAGCAGAAAAAAAAAAAGTCAAGAAAGCAAGCACATTTACAATAGTCACCAAAAAAAAAAAAAAAAACTTTGGAATTCATTTAACCAAGTAGGTAAAAGATCCCTACAATGAGAATTACAAATCACTTCTAAAAGATATTTAAAAAGACAAAAAAAGATGGAAAGAGAGTTCATGCTCTTGGATTGGAAGAATTAACATCATGAATATGGCCATACTATCCAAAGTGATCTACAGTTTCAATGCAATCCCCATCAAAATATCAATGACATTTTTCACATAAATAGAAAAAAAAAATTCCTAACATTCACATGGAACAAAAGACTATGAATAGCCAAAGCAATCCTGAGCAAAAATAAATAAATAGATAAAATAAACCCAGAGGCATAACACTACCTGACCAGATTATGATTATGCTACAAATCTATCTGAAACAGTATGGTACTGGTATTAAAACAGACACTTGGACCAATGGAACAGAACAGAGAACCAGGAAATCAACCCACATACTTATAGCCAACTTGATCTTTGACAAGGGCAACAGGAGTGTACATTAGGGAAAGAACTGCTTCTTCAATAAGTTGTGCTGGGCTAACTGGACATCCATATGTAGAAGAATGAAACTGTACCTGTACCTCCTGCAATATATCAAAATCAGCACAAAATGGATCAAAGACTTAAGTATAAGACCTGAAACTATATAACTACTAAAAGAAAACATAGAGGAAACACTTCAGGAAGTAAGACTGAGCAAAGACTTTATGAATAAGACCCTAAAAGCACAGGTAACAAAATAAAACTTATGTTTTATAACACACGGTATTATGTCAAACTAAATAACACATGGTATTATGTCAAACTAAAAAGTTTCTGCACAGCAAAAGGAACAGTTAACAGAGTGAAAAGACAACCTACAGAATGGGAGAAAAAATTCACAAACTACATCCAGCAAGGGATTAATATCCAGAATACACAAAAAACTCAAATATCTTAAAATAAATAAACAAGTAACCCGATTAAAAAATGGGCAAAGGAGCTGAATAGTCATTTCTCAAAGTAAGATATACAAATGGCCAACAGACACATGAAAAAATGCTCATCATCACTAAGCATCAGAGAAATGCAAATCAAAACCACATTGAGATACCATCTCAAGCCAGTTGAACTGGCCATTATCAAAAAGACAGAGAATACCAAATTCTGATGAGGATGTGGAGAAAGGGGAACCCTCCTACATTGTTTTTGGGACTGTTAGTTAGTGCAGTCTTTATGGAAAACAGTATGGAGGTTCTTCAAACAACTACAGAGAAAACTGCCGTATAATCTAGCAATTCCACTGCTGACTGTATACACAAAGGAATGGAAATCACCATGTCAAAGGGATACCTTCACGCCCATGTTTATTACTGCTCTGTTTACAATAGCTAAGAGTTGGAATCAGCCTAAACGTCCATGGACAGACAACTGGATAAGGAAAATGTGGTATATTTACACAGTGGAAAACTACCTTGCCATAGAAAAGAATGAAATTCCGCCATTCGCAGCGACATGGATGAACTTAGAGAAAATCATGTTAAGTAAAATATAAGCCAGGCACAGAAAGAGAAACAACATGTGTCCTCACTTATAAGTGAGAGCAAGAAAGAGAGAGAGAGAGAGAAAGAGAGAGAGAGAAGAAAGAAAGAAAGGAAGGAAGGAAGGAAGGAAGGAAGGAAGGAAGGAAGGAAGGAAGGAAGGAAGGAAGGAAGGAAGGAAGGAAGGAAGGAAGGAAGGAAGGAAAAAGAAAGAAAGAAAGAAAGAAAGAAAGAAAGAAAGAAAGAAAGAAAGAAAGAAAGAAAGAAAGAAAGAAAGAAAGAAAGAAAGAAAGAGAGAAAGACACAACTGTCACAATAATTTGTTGAACTTCCAAAAGGAGAGAATGGAAATGAAGCTACCAGAGATGGGAAAGGAAGAGGGGGAGTGGGGGTTAGCAAGAAATTGGTGAGGGGCCACAAAAATTGATTACATTGTGTAATGATAAATACAGCAATTATCCTGATTTGAGGATGACATATTGCACAGAGGTACTGATAGTCAACACTGTACCCCACAGATATGTACGATCAATTATGTTTCAACTAAGAATCAATTTTTAAAAATAATAATAATTTAGTTTACTTAGGCAATATTCTTATTTATAGAGTTTATTGTGACCTGTTGGAGAAATCTTTACCTATCCCAAGTTAATGAGGATATTCTCATATATTATAAAAGATATCTTTGTTGTTGTTTTACATTTCACATTTAGATTTACAATACTCTGAAATTTACTTTTGTTACTGTACAGTAGGTTTCAAGGCACTTGGCTTTTTTTTTTTTTTTCTATTTGTTATGGATATCTAATAGAACCAGCAATATTTATTGGGAAGAAGGCTTTTCCTACTCTTCCTAGCGCCATTTTTGTTGTAAGAGTTGTATGTTTTAAGTCCATTTATGCATAGGCTGCATATCAGCTCTCTATTCCGTCCACTATATTTTTCACCCCCCCCACCAACATATCTTAATTGTTGAAGATTTATACTGTTTCAACATGTAATAGAGTATTTTTCTTTCTTTTTATCTTCAACATTGTTTTAATTTTTCTTGCACTTTTGTCCATATGAATTTTTTCAAACAGGCTTATTTTTTTGTGGAAGTTTTAGGTACACAGCAAAACCTACCAAAAAGTACAAAGATTTCCTGTATATTCTTACCCCCCACATGTGCACATCCTCCTCCACCATCAAAAGCCTATACCATGTAGTGAGTGGTATGTTTGTTACAGTTGATGAACCTACACTGGCACATTATTATCACTCAAACTCCATAGTTTACATTAAGGTTCACTCTTGGTATTGTGTATTCTATGGGTTTTGAAAAATGTATAAGTTGAACATCTGTAATCCAAAAATTCTAAAATCTAAAATGCTTCAAAATTTGAAGCTTTTTGAGCACCAACATGACACTCAAAACAAATGCTCACTGGGAGCATTTTTTTTTTTTTTTTTTTTTTTGTTGTTGTTGTTGTTGTTTTTTCGTGACCGGCACTCAGCCAGTGAGTGCACTGGTCAGTCCTATATAGTATCCGAACCCGCAGCGGGAGCGTTGCCGCGCTCCCAGCGCAGCACTCTACCAAGTGCGCCACGGGCTCGGCCCTCACTGGGAGCATTTTGGATTTGGGGATTAGAGATGTTCTACTGGTATGTATTCTTCAAATATTCTGAAATCTGAAAAAATCCAAAATTGGAAATACTTCTAGTTTTAAGCATCTTGAATAAGGGATATTCAACCTATATAATAATATATATCCACCTTTGTAGTAACGCAGAGAGAAGTTTCACTGAGTTAAGAATCCTCTGTGCTCTGCCTATTTATTCCTCCCTCACCCTCTAACTCCTGGCCACCACTGATGCTTTTCCTGTCTCCATGCTATTGTTTTTTCTAGAATTTCATATAGTTGTATTCATGCAATATGTAGCCTTTTCAGATTGGCTTCTTTAACTTATTAATATGCATTTGAGATTCTCCCATGTCTTTCTATGGATTGATACCTCATTGCTTTTTAGTGCTGAATTATATTCCATTGTCTGGATGTGTCATGGTTAATTTATCCACTCACCTACTGAAGGATTTTTTGGTTTCTTTCAAGTTTTGGCAATTATAATACAGCTGCTAAAACATCCATATGAGGGTTTTTTGGTAGACATAAGTATTCAACTTCTTTGGGTAAATACCAAGGAGCACAGTTGCTGGATCACATGGTAAGAGTTTGTTTAGTTTTGTAAGAAACTGCCAAAGTGTCTTCCAAAGTTGCTGCACCATTTTGCATTTCTACTAGCAATGAATGAGAGCTCCTGATGTTCCACATCCTGGTCAGCTCTTGGTGTTGTCAGTGTTCAGAATTTTGGCCATTCTAACAAATGTGTAATGATGTCTTGTTTTAATTTGGAATTTCTTAATGACAAATAATGTTAAGCATCTTTTCATAGGCTTATTTGCCATCTACATGTCATCTTTGTTGAGGTGACAGTTCGGGATTTTTGCCCATTTTTTAATAGGGTTGTTCCTTGTGGTAAGAATTCTTTATATATTTTAGATAACAGTCCTTTGCTAGATATGTCTTTTGGAAAATTTTTTCTCCCATTCTCTGGCTCATCTTCTTATTCTTTTGACATTGCCTTTCACAAAGCAGAGTTTTTAATTTTCATGAATTTAGCTTATTAAATTTTTTAATGGATTGTGCCTTTGGTGTATTTAAAAAATCATCATCATTTCCAAGGCTATCTTGGTTTTCTCCTATATTATCTTCTAAGAGTTTTATAGTTTTGCAGTTTACATTTAGTTCTGTGATCCATTTTGAATTAATTTTTGTGAAGGGTATAAGGGTTGTATATAGCTTCATTTTTTTTTTTTTGCATATGAATGTCCCATTGTTCCAGTACCATTTGTTAAAATTACTTTGTTCCATCGCACTACCTTTGCTCCTTTGTCAAAGATCAGTTGATTATATTTCTGTGGGTCTATTTCCAGGCTCTGTATTCTATTCCATTGATTTGTTTGTCTATATGTTTGCCAATATCACACAGTCTTGATTACTATAGCTACACAGCAAGTCTTAAAGGTAGGTAGTGTCAGTCCTATAACTTTGTTCTTCTTTAATATTATTTTGCCTCTCCATAAAAATTGTAGAATCAGTTTGTCAATAGCCACAAAATAAAATTCCTGAAATATTAAGTGAAGTTGTGTTGAATCTGTTGAGAAGAACTGACATTTTGATAATATTGAGTCTTCCTATAATGAACATGGACTTTTTCTTCATTTATTTAGTTTTTCTTTGATTTTTTTCATTGGAGTTTGGTAGTTTTCCTCATAAAGACCTTGAACATATTTTGTTAGAATTATATCAAATTATTTCACCTGGGGGGGTGCTAATAGAAATGATATTGTGTTTTTAATTTTAAAATCCACTTTTTTATGAGTATGGAAAAGCAATTTGGTTTTAGTCTATTAACCTTGAAGCCTCCAACCTTGTTATAATAGCTTACTAGTTTCAGGAGTTTTTTGTCAATTCTTTGGATTTTCATATCATGTGTAAACAAAAACAATTTCATTTCTTCTTTCCAATCTGTAGACATTTTCTTTTCTTTTCTTTTTTTTTTTTGTCTCCTTGCTTTAGCTAAAACTTCTACTACAATGTTGGAAAGAAGTGCTGAGCAGTGACATCCTTGCTTTGTTCCTGAGATTAGTTGGAAAGCCTTTATTTTCTCACCATTAAGTACGATGTTAGATTTATGTTTTTTGTAGAAGTTCTTCACTGAATTGAGAAAGTTTGTCTCTACTCCTACCTTGTTGAGAACTTTTATGACAAGTGGGCGCTGGATTTTGTCAAATTTTTTTTTTTTGACATCTATCCATATAATTACATGATTTTATTTCATGTGCCTGTTGCTGTGATGGATTACAAAAACTGATTTCCAAATGTCCAGCCTTGCATACCTGAGATGAATCCTAATTGGTTGTGGTGCATAATTCTTTTTATACATTGTTAGATTCAATTTGCTAATATTTCATTTAGGATTTTTCATTATATTTATGAGAAATATTGATTTGTAGTTTCTGTTCTTGTAATGTCTTTGTCTGGTTTTGGTATATCAAAATGCTGACCTCATAAAATAAGTTAGAAATTATTCCCTTTGCTTCTATTTTTTGGAAGCGATTCTAGAGAATTAGTGTAATTTCTTTCTTAAATGTTTGGTAGAATTCACCAGTGTTTCTATCTAATTTCTGTTTTGATTTCTGTCTTGGAAGGTTAATAATTATTTATTTGATTTCTGCCATTCAGATTATCTATTTCTTCTGTGAGAGTTTTGGCAAATATTGTTTTTCAATGAACTGGTACATTTTATTTAGGATATCAAATTTGTGGTCATAGATTTGTTTACTATCACTTTATCATTGTTTTAATGTCCATGAAATCTGTAGTGATGTCCCATCTTTCATTTCTGATATTAGTAATTCATGTCTTCTTTCTTTTTTCCTTAGTGAGACTGGCTAAGGTATTATCAGCTTAATTTTTGCAAAGAACCAGCTTTGGTTTGTTGATTTTCTCTGTTGATTTCTTGTTTTCAATTTCATTGAATTCTGCTCTAATATTTTATTTATTTCTTTATTCTGCTTGTTTAGTAATTAATTTGCATTTTTTAAGGTGGAAGTTTAGATTCTTGATGTTAGATATTTCTTCTCTTCTACTATATGAATTCAATGCTATAAATTTTCATCTAGTTATTGTTTTTGCTGCATACCACAAACTTTGATAAGATTTACTTTCATTTCTATTTAATTTAAACATTTAAAAGTTCCTTTTGAAATTTCTTCTTTGACCTGTATGTAATTTATAAGTGTGTTTTTTAATCTTTAGTTGTTTAAATTTTCCATGTTTCTTTCTGTTTTGAATTTATAATTCAATTCCATTGTAGTCTGAGATCACACATTGTATAATTTCTATTTTTTTAAATGTGTTAAGGTGTATTTTATGGCCTAGAATGTGGTATATCTTTATGAATGTTTCATGTGAGCTTAAGAGTGAGTTAGCATTGTATATCTTTCTCCAACTATTTACTTTTAATCTATGCACATGTTTATATTTAAAGTGGTTTTATAGTAGACAAAGTACAGTTGGATCTTGTTGTTGTTGTTGTTGTTTTTACCCACTCTGAAAATTCTATCTTTTAGTTGGTATAGTTAGACTATTGACATTTAAAGTTAGTATTAGTATAGTTGAATTAGTATCCACTATATTTGTTACTGTCTTCTATTTGTTGCCTTTGTTCTTTTTTCCTACTTTGTCTTCTACGCTTTTTCTGCCTTTTGTGGTATTGAGTATTTTATATGATTATGTTTTCTCTCCTATTTTAGCAAATCAGTTATATTTCTGTTTTTTTGTTTGTTTGTTTTGGTTTGGGGTTTGTTTGTTTTTTTTGTTTGTTTGTTTGCTTGTTTTGGTTTGTTTTTTTGTGTGTTTTCTTTAGAGGTTGCCCTAGAGTTTGCATTTTTTTTTTTTTTTTTGGCATTTATCCTACTTGGTATTCTCGAGCTCCTTGAATCTGGTTTTGGTGTCTATCTTAGTTTGTGCTGCTGTCACATAATACCATAGACTGAGTGTCTTAAACCACATATATTCATTTCTTGTAATTCTGGAGGCTGGAAGTCTGAGATCAGGGTGCCAGTATGGTTGGGTTCTTAGTGAGCACCCTATACTTGGTTTACAGACTGCCACCCTAAAATTTATTGGAAGGTTGAAAAGGCAGATTAGACATAGATGAAGAGACAATTAATGAACTGAAAAAGAGATATGAAGAAATTACCTAATGAGAAAAAAGAAAACATAAAGCAAGCAATAACAGAGGATGAATGAAATGAAGAGGTGCAACATGCATCTAATTTGGTCTCCAGAAAAAGAAAGTAATGAAGAGGTAATATTTTGAGGTATATTTGTTAGAATTTTTAAATAACTATTTAAAAGTACTTAACATTAAATTCACAAATTTCAGTGAATCCCTGTCAGTATAAATAGAAAGATATACACAAAAACATCTAAATATGTCATAGTTATTCTCTGTCTTTTTGATAATAGCCAGTCTAACTGGTGTGAGATGATATCTCAATGTGGTTTTGATTTGCATTTTCCTGATGTTGAATGATGTTGAGCATTTTTTCATGTGTCTGTTGGCCATTCATTTTCTTCCTTTGAGAAATGCCTATACAGATCCTTTGACCATTTTTTAATTGGGTTACTTGTTTTTCTTAGTGTGAAGGTGTTTGAGTTCCTTGTAAGGTCTGAATATTAATCATTTGCTATACACATAGTTTGTAGAGAAAGGAGATCTCCTGTACAATGTTGGTGGGAATGTAAATTGGTGCAGTCATTATGCAAAATGGTAAAAGGAGGTTCCTCAAATAACTACAAATAGAAATGCCATATGATCCAGCAATTCCACTGCTGGATATATACTTGAAGGAATGGAAATCATCAGGTTGAAGGGATACCTTCACTCCTGTGTTTATTGCAGTTCTACTTACAATAGCTGAAAGGTGGAACCAATCTAAATGTCCATTGTTGGACGACTGGATGAGGAAAATATGGTGTATATAAACAATGGAATGCTACTCTACCATTAAAAAATAAAATAAAAATTTGCCATTTTTAGCAACATGGATGAACTTAGAGAAAATTATGTTAAGTGAAATAAACCAGACACAGAAAGAGAAATATTGCATATTCTCACTCATAAGTGGGAATTTTAAAAATAAGCAAATAAGTAAAAGAAAGAATGAAAAAAGAAATATACATCAATCAAAACAGTATGTTGAACTTTCAAAAGGAGAGAACAGAGCTGAAGTTACCAAAGGAAGAAAAGGGGGAGGGATAGGGGGGAAGGGAGGTATTGGTAAAGGGCTATGAAAATCAATTATATTGTATAATGTCGAATATACTAATTATCCTGACTTGAGCATCACATATTGTACAAAGGTATTGTTAGTCAACTCTGTACCACACAGGTATGTACAATCAACTATGTTTCAATTAAGAAAAACATGTCATAGTGACAGTAGAGAATATTAACATTTTTATAATGTTATAGCAATTAAGACACTGCAACATAGTCACAGGGAAATATCAGTGGACCATTACAATAGGATAAAGAGCTCGGAAATACATCTACACTTATAGGGAACTTTGTAATTGGCAGAAATCCTATAAAGCAATAATAAAAAGAAGAGCATTCTGATAGAGAAATGGGCAAAAGATATGAATATTCATTGTGTAAATAACAATTTAAGAAAAGAATAAATGAATGGGTAATAAGTGTTTTAACAGAAGTATTTTACACTTTAGAAATTAATAATTGGGGATATAACCCACTTACCATCATTAGTGAAGATGAAGAGTAATGAGAATTCTCAGTCATGGCAACTAGAAGTTTAAATTGGTACAATTTAGGGAAAAAAATTAGAATAACCTACTAAATTTGCACATATTCATATACTATAACTCAGGTAGTGATATATCCTGATATGTCCAGTTTACCAATTTTCTGCAAGTAATCATTAATACTATTCTTTTTCAATTTCCAGAATGTTTCAATTTGAGCAAAATACTATGTGATCATCCTACCTATGAGCCAACGATTGTACTTCTGGGTAGGTCTATCTGAGAAAGGTTCTTGTTCATGTGTATAAGGTTACCTCTAAGAATGCTTTTGGTAGCATTATTTGCAATGGCAAAACCTAAAATCAAAGTAAATGTCCAAGAGAATGAATAAATTTTTAAAAAGGATATGTTTTTTTATACTGGAATACTATGTAGAAAGGAAAATAAGATGAATACATCTTTATACAACATTGATGGATTAAAAAATGAGTGAAAGAAGCAAGGAACTCAAAAGCACTGACAGTGTGGCTCTACAAGGGGTATGTAAAAAGTTCATGAAAATGCATATTGTAAAAAAAAATCTCTGCATGGATTCAAAAAAAAAAAATTTACCCCAAGATAAACTCACATTAATTTGTTATTACATGTCGGAATAGAATCTAGTTTGAAGCACTAGAACGAATTAGACATCAGTATGAAAAGAGCCCCTAACACAGTGACATGAATTCTGCTAAAATCAAAGCAAGAACAAACATCAAATTTATGGTGAAACTTGGGTGCAAGAATGGTGAAATTACTGATGTTTTACAAAAACTTTATGGGGACAATGCCCCAAAGAACTCAACAGTTTACAAAAGGAAAACTTGTTTTAAGAAGAGACAAGACAAAGGAAACTCAAAATTGTGGATGAAAAAATAGAAATCACAATGAAGTCAAAAAGAAATTAGAGGACATGTATAACAAATCAACAAAGAGATAGAAACA
Organism: Cynocephalus volans; assembly: GCF_027409185.1. Lineage (NCBI taxonomy): Eukaryota > Metazoa > Chordata > Mammalia > Dermoptera > Cynocephalidae > Cynocephalus > Cynocephalus volans. The sequence goes on from NC_084472.1 coordinate 39,905,265, forward strand.
ATTTTTTAAAAATCAAACAGAAATCCTGGAACTGAAACATTTATTCCAAGAAATAAAAAAATGCAACAGAAACAGCAGGCTAGAATAAACAAAGGACAGAATCTTCAAACTAGAAGACAGGCTTTTTGAATTAACACAGTTGGACCAAACAAAACAAAACAAAACAAAACAAAACAAAAAACAAAAAAAAAGAAAAGTAAAAAGAATTTCAAAAAATGAAAAGAATCTGTGAAATCTTTTCAATAACTTTTAGCATAAAAACATCCATATTATAGGTGTACCAGAAGAGGGAGAGAAAGAAAAAGGCATTGAAAACCTATTTAATAAATAATAGCTGAAAAATTCCCAAATATTGGGAGATAGATGGTCTCACAGATCCAAGAAGATCAAAGACCCCTAAACAGATTTAACTCAAAAAGTACCTTCCCAAGAAACATTATATCAAATAATCAAAAGTCAAAAACAAAGAAAAAATTCTAAATTAGCAAGAGAAAAGTGTCAAATCACCTACATAGGAGTCCACATCAAGCTAAAATCAGCTTTCTCAACAGAAATCCTACAGGCCAGGAGAGAGTGTGATGGCATATTTAAAGTACTAAAAGAAAAAAAACTGCCAACCAATACTATATCCAGCAAAGCTTTCCTTCAGAAATGACAGAAAAATAGTACATTTCCCAGACAAACAAAAACTGTGGGACTTCACCAACACGAGACTGGCCCTTCAACAAATACTAAAGGGAGTCCTACATGTGGAATCAAAAGAAAGATATAGGTCACCATGAGAAAGAAGGAAAACTGTTAGTAGAACAGATACAAAAATGAGAAACATAACAAAAATGTATTTTATCACTACACAAAAAAACAACCAACAGCAGCCTGTATGTGCCGCTGCTGCTGCTGCTGCTGCCAGTCCATGCTGCCTGAGCCCCAAAGAGGCCTTCCCACCACCCAAACAGGAGCCAAAGCAGCCCACTGCACATTTAATTTCATTGATACAAGAAGAGTCAGACCCACCAGTACCTACAAATAGAGGAGGAAGCCTTTTCCCTCATAGCCTACTCCAGAGGAACAGAAGAAACAAATGCCTTACCAGATGACTAAACATCATTGAAAAAAATGCTAGAATTACAAATAAACAAGAAGATACGACACCACTGAAGGAGTATGGTAATTCTCAAGTACACAGACTCATAGACCAAGAAACCCTTTAAATGTCTGAAAAGGGATTCTGAGCACTGATCTTGAGAAAACTCAAAGAGATAAGAGAAGAATCAGTTAGAGAACACAATGAAAAAAGAAAAAAAAACATCATATGAAGGAGGAAATAAACAAAGAGGTTAATTCCTTTAAAAATATTGTAATGGAACTCCTAGAAATAAAGGATTCACTCAATGAAATAAAAAATAGAAGAGAAAGCTTGAGCAGCAGCCTAGAGCAAACAGAAGAAAGAATTTCAGACCTCTAAGATGGTCTTTTTGAAACAACCCAAGCAGACAAAAAAAAGGGAAAAATAATTTTTTTAAAAATGAAGAAATTCTAAGAGAGCTAACATTCAAACTTAAGTGCACAAACATCCAAATCATGGGTATTCCAGAAAAGGAGGAGAAAGGAAAAGAAGGGGGAATAGGAAAACCTATTCAGAAAACAGTAACAGAAAATTTCCCAGATATAGGGTGAGACACAGACCTCCAGATCTAGGAAGCCCGAAGATCCCCAAATAGATTCATTCCCAAAATATCCTTTCCAAGACATGTTATAGTCAAACTGGCAAAGCTCAAAGACAAACAGAGAATTCTAAAAGCAGCAAGAGAAAAGCATCAAGTCAAATATAAGGGAGTGCCCATCAGACTAACAGCAGACTTCTCAACTGAAACCTTGCATTCCAGAAGAACATGGGATGATGCATTCAAAATAATAAAAGTTAAAAAAAATGCTGGCCAAGAATTCTATACCCAGCAATGTTATCCTTAAGAAATGAGAGAGAAATAGTGTATTTCCCAGACAAACAAAAATTATAGGAGTTCACTAACACATGATCAGCCCTGCAAGAAATTCTCAAAGGAGTCCTGCACCAAGAATCTGAAAAACAGTAATCACTCTCATGAATTCATGAGAAAGAGCAAAACCTGCCATTAAAAACAAAATGAAAACAAGAAAGAGAAAGAAGCTAATTCATATCACCTCCAAAATCTAACTAACATTGAAGGTGAAAAACAAAAGGGGAAGAAAGGAACATATGATATTTAAAACAAATAAACAAAAAGCAATATAAGAACAGGAGTAAAGCAACACTTGTCAATAACAGCCCTAAAGGTAAATGGATTAAACTCCCCATTCAAAAGACACAGACTGATTGGACTAAAATGCTGGACCCAACTATATGCTGTCTTCGAGAGATTCACCTCACCTACAAAGATTCACAGAGATGAAAAGTGAAGGAATGGAAAAAGATATACCATGCAAATGGAAACCAAAATGAGCAGATGTAGCTATTTTTGTATTGGATAAAATATACTTTAACAAAAAAAATATTGAAAAGAGACAAAGAAGGTTATTTTATAATGATTAAAGGATCTATACTGTTAGAAGACATAACAGTCATAAGTATGTATGTACCCAACACTGGAACACTCAGATATGTAAAGTAAACACTCTTAGAACTAAAAAGAGAGATAGACTCTAATACAGTAATAGTAGGTGATCTGAACACCCCTTTCTCAGCATTGGACAGATCTTCCAGGCAACCAATCAACAAAGAAATGCAGGATTTAAAATACACCTTAGACCAATTGAACTTGGAAGACATCTGCTGAACATTTCATCCAACAACTAGAGAATACACATTCTTCTCATCAGCACATGGAACATTCTCCAGGATAGAGTACATGTTAGGTCCCAAATCAAGTCTCAGCAAATTTTTTAAAAAGTGAAATCATTCTAATTACCTTTTCAGACCACAATGGATTAAAATTGGAAATCAATAACAAGCAGAACTCTGGAAACTATACAAGTACATGGAAACTAAACAACAGACTACTGAATGACCTATGATTCCAAGATGAAATTAAACAGGAAATTAAAAAATTTCTTGAAACTAATGAAAATAAAGATACATAATACCAAAACCTGTGGGATACTCCAAAAGCAGTACTAAGAGGGAAGTTTATTGCAATAAACACTTACATCAAAAGAATGGAAAGACTTCACATAAATGACCTAACAATATGCCTCAAAGAACTACAAAAGTAACAACAATTAAACCCTGAAAGTAATAGATGGAAAAAAATAATTAAGATCAGGGAAGAACTAAATGAAATAGAGACCTAAGAAACAATACAAAATATAAATGAAACAAAAAGTAGTTTTTTTAAGAAGATAAATAAAATAGGCAAACCATTAGCTAGGCTAACAAGAAAAAGAAGAGGAAAGACCCAAAGAATAAAAATCTTAAATGAAAAGGGAGACATTACAACTAATACCACCAAAATAAGAAGAATCATTAGAGTTTATTATAAACAACTGTATGTCAACAAATATGAAAACCTGGAGTAAATGGATAAATTTCTGGACACATACAAAATACCAAGTGTGAACCAAGAAGAAATAGAGAGCCTGGACAGATCAATAACAAGCAATGAGACTGAAGCAACAATTAGCAATCTTCCAACAGAGAAAAGCCCAGGACTGGATGGCTTTACAGCTGAATTCTATCAAACCATTAAAAAAAAAGAATTAATAGCACTTCTTTTCAAACTATGACAAAATTTGAAATAGAAGCCATTCTCCCAAACTCATTCTATGAGGCCAGCATCACCTTGATACCAAAACCAGAGAAAGATACAAAAGAGAAAATAAAAAGAAAGAAAGAAAAGAGAAGAAAAGAAAAGAAAATTGCAGGCCAATATCCTTGATGAACATTTATGTAAAAAACCTCAACAAAATATTAGCAATCGGAATACAGCAACACATCAAAAATATTGTACACCATGGTCAAGTGGGATTCATCCCATGGATGCAAGTTTGTTTCAACATATGCATGTCAATAAATGTGATACACCATATCAATCAAATCAAGGACCAAAACCATATCAGTATCTATTGAGATGAAGAAAAAAGCATTTGACAAAATTCCCCATCCCTTCATGATAAATACTCTCAGAAATTTATGTATAGAAGGAAATTATCTCAACACAACAATATACAACAAGCCCACCATGCATATCATCTTGAGTGGAACAAGACAAGAATGCATATTCTCACCACTCTTATTACTAGCCAGAGCAATCAAGCAAGAGAAAGAAACAAGGGTCATCCAGATTGGAAATTAAGAAGTCAAACTATCCCTGTTCACAGATGACATGATCTTACATATAGAAAAACCTAAACACTCTACCAAAAAATCTCTTAGAGCTGATTAATGATTTCAGTAATGTTGCAGGATACAAAATCAACACCTCAAGATCAGTAGCATTCTTATACTCCAGTGACAAGCTAGCAGAAAAAAGAAATCAAGGAAGCAATCCTATGTACAATAGTTGCCAAAAAAATAAAGTATCTAGGAATCAATTTAACCAAGGAGGTGAAAGATCTCTACAATGAGAACTAAAAGACACTACTGAAAGAAATTTGAGGACACAAAAAGGTGGAAAGACATACCATTCTCTTGGATGGGAAGAATTAACATCATGAAAATGTTCATTCTACCCAAAGCAATCTACAGATTCAATGCAATCCCCATCAAAATATCAATGACATTCTTCACAGAAATAGAAAAAAAAATCTTAACGTTCATATGAAACAGCAAAATACCACAAATAGTCAAAGCAATCCGGAGCAAAAGGTATAAAGCTGGAGGTATAACACTATCCAATTTCTAAGTATATTACAAAGCTATTGTAAACAAAATGGCATAGTACCAGCATAAAAACAGATACTCAGGTAAATAGAACAGAATAGAAAACCCAGGAATCAACCACATACTTACAGCCAATTTGTCTTTGACAAAGGCAACAAGAACACACAGTGGAGAAAAGACTGCCTATTCAATAAATGGTGCTGGGAAAATTGGACATCTGTATGCAGAAGAATGAATCTGGACCTGTACCTCTCACTATATACCAAAATTAACTCAAAATGTTGAAAGACAAATATAAGACCCAAAACCATAAAATCACTAATGGAAAACATATGTGAAACACTCCAAGAAATAGTTCTGGGCAAAGACTTTATGAATAAGACCCTGAAAGCACAAGCAACTAAAGAATAAATAAGCAAATGGGATTATAGGAAACTACAAAGCTTCTGCACAGCTAAGGAAACAATCAACACAGCAGAAAGAAAACATACAGAATGGGAGAAAATATTTGCAAACTGTACATTTTAAAAGGGATTAATATCCTAAATATATAAAGAATTCAAACAACTATACAGTAAAACAAACAAACAAACAAAATAAAATCACCCAATTAAAAAATGGGCAAAGGAGATGAATTGACATTTTTCAAATGAAGACACACAAATGGCCAACAGGTACATGAAAAAATGCTCAGCACCACTAGTAATCAGAGAAATGCAAATCAAAACCACATTGAGTTATCATCTTAACCTAGTTAGACTGGCCATTATTAAAATGACCAAGAATAACAAGTGTTGGCGAGGATGAGGAGAAAGGGGATCTCTTCTACACTGTTGGTTGGGCTGAAAAATTAGCACAATAGAGGTTCCTCAAACAACTACAGATAGATCTTCCATTTGATCCAGCAATCTAAGTGCTGGGTATATATCCAAAGGAATGGAAATCATCATGTTGAAGGGATACCTGTACTCCCATGTTCATTGCAGCTCGATTTACAATAGCCAATGTGTGGAATCAACCTAAGTTTCCACTGATGGATGACAGGATAAGGAAAATGTGGTATATATACACAATGGAATACTTCTCAGCTATAAAATAAATAAATAAATAAATAAAATTCTGCCATTTGCAGCAACCTGGATGATCTTGGACAAAATTATGTTAAGTGAAATGTCAGGCACAGAAAGAGAAATACTGCATGTCCTCACTTATAAGTGGGAGCTCAGAAACAAAGAAAAAAAGAAAGTCCATAATAAAATGAACTTTCAGAAGGAGAGAATAGACCTTTAGTTACTAGAGATGGGAAAGGGGAAAGGGAGCGGGGATAAGGAGTAATTGGGTAAGGGACACAAAGAGAAATTACATTTTATAATGATGAACATGCTAATAATATTGATTTTATCATTATATACTGTACACAAATACTTATAATCAACTCTGTGCCTCATAGATATGTATAAATAAAAATAAAAATAAATAATAAAAATTTAAAAGAACAGACGAGATGATGTAGAAGGTTAATTCTGCAGTAGCAGATCATACACATTGGTTTGCAAGAAAAAAAAAATTAATCTTGTCATGCCCTAATTGAAGAAGACCAATGATTAACAGTAGAAACAATAGCCAGCACCCTAGATATCTCAATTAGTTCAGTTTACATAATTCTGGCTGAGAAATTACAGTTGAGCAAACTTTCTGCTTGATGGTGCCAAAATTGTTGCATCCAGGTCAATTGCAGACAAGACCTGTTTTCTTGGTAATTTTAAACAAGTGAGATCAAGATCCTGAAGCATTTCTTTAAAGAATTGTGATAGAAGGTGAAATGGGGCTTTACCAGCACAATCCTGAGGCAAAGAACTACAAAAGCCGTGGCTACCAAGAGGTGGAAGTGGTCCAGTCAAACCAGAAGAGGGCTGGTCAAGAGCACAGATCATGGCAACAGATTTTTGGGGGGATGCTCAAGACATTTTTCTTTTTGACTTTCTGGAGGACCAAAGAATGGTAACTTCTGCTTATTTTGAGAGAGTTTTAAGGAAGTTAGTCAAAGCATTAGGAGAAAAACATCTGGGTAAGTTTTACCAGAGAGTTCTTCTCCACCATGACAATGCTCCTGCTCATTCCTCTCATCAAACAAGGGCAATTTTGTGAAAGTTTTGATGGGAAATCATTAGGCATCCACCTTAGAATCTTGATTTGGCTTTTTCTGACTTCTTCTGTTATCTAATCTTAAAAAAAAATCTTGAATGGGCAACTATTTTTCTTCACTTAATAATTTGAAAAGATTGCACTGACATGGTTAAAGTCCCATGGTTAAATCCCAGGACCCTCAGTTCTTTAGTGATAAACTAAATGTCTCTTATCACTTACAGAACTGTGTCAAACTTGATGCAGCTTATGTTGAGAAATAAAGTTTATGGTTTTTTTTATTTTATCTTTCAATTCTACTTTCCCCAAACTTTTTGAAGTCCCCTTCTATTAATATTAAGTATAAACACAAGCAAACCTATATAATGTACATACTATTAAGCTATATATACATATGTAACAAAAAGCAAACTAATGATTCACATAATATTACAGACAATGGTTACTACTGGCAAAAAAGGGGGGGGAATTTAAGAAAAAGGGTATGATGAGGGTTTCAGGTATACTGGTTTCTCTCTTAAGTAGGACCCATTCTACTTAAGAGATGGGTCCTACTTAAGAGAGGACGTATTGTTCAATGCTATTGAACAATAACGTTAATAAGAATAATCATATACACTTATTGAAAGGTATATTTTACATTTAAATAATTATTAAACTCAAGATTTGATATATCATTGGTTTTTGCTTTTCATTTTTTTCAACTAATAATTATATTTCTGCCTCATTTCCAGTTAAGGTGGTAACGATTTCTAATTGATTTTTAATAACTCTTTGTGTACCTTGGATAATAACATTTTCTGTATAAAATGTATGGGAAATAATTTCCTCTTACTTATTGTTAGAAAAAGTTAAGTTCATAGATATAGTTTTGTTTTCTTTAAAATAGTTCCATACTTTCCATCACCATGTACAATTCAGAAGTTTGAATTTTTCCTGCTTCACCATTCAGAAAAATGCTGGTTTTGCTTCCAGTATATAATCTTTATTACCTGGAACTGAATTGTATGCCTTGATTATGTCTTCACCTGTTGGACTCAAGGACCATTGGTTGCTCACTTGGAAGAAACTTTGGGGATTAGTCAGGGAAACCTCTCTTACTAAAAACACCAAACTAAGGCCCAGGGAGAGGATGTGACAGCTTCTAACATGCTACAGCCAGTGAGCCACAGAACTGAAAATGGACACAAGCCTCTTGATTTCAAGACAAGCCAGTGGACCAAGTCAAGCCTGCAGACCATTCGGCCAGTCATGAAGATGACTTTCAGTGAGCATGCTCACATGCTTGCTCAAGATAAAAATAAATGCATATGTAACTTTAAACTGCTACGTAAAATAACCCTATGCATGACACTCTTGAGATGTGAGTGAATGGATGGCATATTAATGTTAAGAAACAGGAGAGCTGGGCATAAATGCTAACTATGCATTAGTGATAAACAATGTTGAATAAATGTATTAGGACTGAGTTTACAGCTGAAAGTTAAGCCTCAGCTTCCAAGGAGAGGAAAATAGCGGGGACTAATATGTTGTAATGAAACAAACCACATGGCCCCACCACATGCATGCTGTACTATGCTGCGTTAAATATTCCTGTAGCTTTCACTTTGAGTGGCTACCTCAACTCATCAGTGTAATGGGTAGTGGAAGAAATTACATATTACATTTAATTGCCACATTGAGCAGCACTGCAATGCAGGTTTTCTTGGAATTTTAATAGAGTGACCTGGCTGGCTTGCCAGCTAATATAAAATCAGCCTCCTGACTACTTTTTTACTGCCATCTTACCGACCTCAACTGATAAACTCTGATGACCTTTCTCAATTTAATTCAATTTGTTAAACATTTAAGATTGAATTTTTTTAAACAAATTAATGGTAAATGAGGGATTTCCCCCACCAACCACCCCTCCCTCTTTCTTCCAGGAAAGATCACAATAGATGAATTAAAATATAACTAGCTGAAATTGCCTAAATGTTCAGAGCAAACAAGTCAGCATGAAATTTCATAGTTTAAAACATTTCCCAATTTTGTTGGTCTGGGGTAAAAAATCTAAAACATATGTTGATGTAATTATTTTGTTTGATGAAAGACTACACTTTGTGGTTAATAATATGGCCTTTCAGGTAAGGAAGGCATGGGTTTGAGTCCTGGCATGACATTTGATGAACTGTGTTCTGTGTCGACAAGTTGTTCAACCTCTCTAAATGCAGTTTCTTTAACATGAAAATGGGAGTCTTAACGCCATATAAAGTCTTAATCTCATATAAAGATTATAAGAATTAAATGAGAAAATGTACATAAAGCATTTAGGATGGTGTCTGGAACATAAAAGTGCTCGATAACTGGCTCATACTTCTGTTTTTTACTCTTAGGCCCCATCAGAATCTGTTTCTCAGAATATGCATCTCCCTCTGACCCAAGGTTCTTCATTTCAGCCAGATGTTCTAAGGTAACATTGTGTTTAATTAACCAGGGTGGAAGAGGTTCCTGTGCAAACAAAAGATCATATAGCAGTCCTGAATTTCAGAGAGGTGAGGGTGAATATCGCTTTGTAGGTCTCTGACTCTGGATGCTGTAGACATCTGGAAGCACAATTAAGGCAAGTCCACCAATCCTAGGGGTTCCAATGTCATTTCTTTTTACAGAATTTAATTGGGGGATCACATCTGTCTTTAGTTGGAGTTACCAGGGTGACTATGGGCCTATCTTACAACAACTCTAAATACTTAAGGGATGCCTCACAACTGTCTTTAGCCTGGAGATCATGGTTGGCCTTACCCTATCCAGACTTGCAACAATTCTAAATCTAATAGCCAGGCAAGCTGTCATCTAAATGCCATGCTAGAAAAAGCTGGTCACTCACCACTGTGGAGAAGAATAATTAGCAAAGTAACAATGTTTGTACATAGCCTCTTCTTGCTAGCTTAATTACTATACCCTGATCAAATTACTGAATCATGAGCCTTCCTACAGAGAGAGAGAAAGAAACAATGATCACAATAATTCAGTGAACTCTTAGAAGGAGAGAACGGAACTGTGGTTAGTAGAGGTAGAAAGGGGGAGGGGAGGGGGAGGGGAGGGGGTTAATGAGAAATTAGTTAACAGACATGAAGAATGATTATATATTGTAGTGATGAATAAGCTAACTATCCTGATTTGACCATCACATGTTGTACACAAGTGTTGATAGTCAACTTTGTACCCCACATATATGTATAATAAAAAATAAATAAAATATAATATATGGCTTTTGAAATCCTCAAATTATTTATTATTCATAATCATAAAAACAAAGTTTGGGAGGAGAAGGCTGAGTAGAAAAATGTTTCTTAAGTTGGTTAAGGTTTCCTTTCATTCTCCATGTTCACCTAATTGTCTTTAACCATAGTTAAGTGGGGAAACGTGGAAGATGTGAGATTTTACTGCCATCATCGTCCTCTTTATAAACTCCATCATTCCTTTTCTCCACTGAGCCCAAAGACCCCCACAATGCACACCACACATTTTGCCTTCTTTTTCTAATACCACTCTTCACTTAAACACTTCTCTCTCCTAAGGCCAATGAGTAACTCAGACATGTAGCAAGCCAGTGCTATTAGTGTCTCAGTTTTCTCCACTAAAAATAGCAAACACATAAACTCCCTAATTCCCCATTGCAATTAATAGAATCCCAGCCTCAAAGATTTTAACAGTTATGTCCTCTGCAACCCAAGTTACTGAACTGTCCCCTGCTCTGCCAGCTCAGGTGTCATTATCTACGAAATATTACTTCTCAATGTTTTCTTTTTCTAGTTGTTTGCTTTTTTCATTATTTGCAGTTCAGCAGCTGTTAAGATCCAGTGCTGTGGAAAACAACAGTAACAACAAAAGAGGCTCTTAATAACTAAAACTTAGAAACCAAACTAGTCAGCAGCGAGCAATGCCTTTGTCAACATTTCTAAATGGAGCAGAAAGAAGGCAAGCCAAAAGGACAGAGAGAGGGCGAAAGAGAGAAAGGGTGCCTTCTGATGGATGAGTATGCGTAAGTGCTTTAGATAATGGCTAAGACATACAGGCAGCAGCACACTGAAGAGGAGGAGGAGGGAAAAAAGTGAACAGCCTCAAAAAGGGATCCCAGTGCAATGATATGGGCAGACCCAGAGTGTGGTGAAATGCTGACATCAGTAGGATCTCTCTGGGGTGCCCTAGTATGACTCCCCCCTACCAAACCTCAAGACTCTTTCCCCATCTTAGTATCACCATCTCCCTTTTGTGTCCTGTTCCCACAGGGCTTTACCCTCAGACAGATAAAATAAATCCCCCAGCTGATGAGAGCTTAATATGTTCTCCCTCACCAAGGTATTTACAGAGGCAGCAGGAACTCTGGGAATCCTTAAAGCCTTCACGCTCCAAAGTAAAACACAACAGATTTCAGAGAGGAGGCGATATTTGGGTCCTGAAGAGTTTTCCAGTCCCCACCAAATTACTCCCTATAGGCATCTGTCTAATAGGTAATATATTCTTAAATGGGCTTTCTTTGGTGTTTTATATCTTAAGAGAAAAGGATGGAGTTGTGACTCCCTGTGATGCTAGTTCCAGGATTAGGACCCACTCTCTAATTCCCTCTGAAAAGAGGAAAAAAACAAAACCTTCCTCTGGGTTGCTTTCAGAGCTCCAGTCAGATTGAGTGTGCCAATCAGACAGACCACCCACAAATTGCAATAAATAACAAATGTCTCTCCTTTTGAGTCAGTCATCCACTCTATCACCCAAGGCAAGTGATTAAAAATTGCTATTTCTTTCACATTACAAGGGTGCTGTTAAACTTCAGCCTCTTACAAGGCCATACTGAAAGGACAAATTTCCATGTGCTGAGTTTGATTCTGCAGCACTATATTAAAATTATCAAATCAGTGCTGCAATAGAAGCTTGCAGGAATAATTTTTCCACATAGTCTTTAGTTGATCTACTGACGTTATCTAATAGATTTAATTCCATCTCTTTGGTCTTTTTTTTTTTTTTTTTTCTTTTTTTAACAACACCTGTCACTGAAAGCCTGACCCAATTTTTTATTTCCCCTAAAATGGATTTCTGACCAATTTAGCTATGCTGCCATTCTGGTGTCATTTCCAAATATTCCACTAATTAGAAAGCACTACCTCTGAAAACCATACTCAAAACTCACTGCCAGCAAGACTCCTCACCTACATTCTCATTATATCTTACCTGCCAGCTGTGTCAGAAAGCCCTTTACTGGCTGTCTTTAGTTGATCCTGCCTACATCTTCACATGGATATCTATTACAAATATTACAGCATATCATTTCAAAAAACCACTCACCGTCCCATAAGTGGAATCATATTTCATTTATACATATGAAATTCTTGAATGGGCAAAAAGAATTTTCAATGAGAAAATATCCAGAGTGGTTATTTTTGGGGTTGGAACAAAAATGAACTGGGGAGCAGCGTGAGGAAAGTTTCTAGGGTGATGGTCATGTTCAGTGTTTTGGAGGAGTTTAGGTTACACAGATGTATGCAATTGTCAAAACTCAAGAGAATGTACACCTAAGATTTGTTCATTTAATTGTATGTAAAGTTAAAAAACAAAGGTGCAATCAATCAATTTCTATCCCTCCAAATCCATTTTTGCCTCAGCAATTTTCAGTCCAAGAAGAAATCCACCATACACTCTTTTACGCAGGGCCAGAACCTTGGAGTCATTTTTTATTTACCTCCTAAAGCCAATCTATTGACAAATCATATTGGCTCTGACTTCAAAATATAATTGAATAAAGCTTGTCTTAATTTTTTATTACCAATATTCTAGGCCAAGCCACTGTCAGCTAGTCCCTGGATGCAAACTTCCTAACTGGTCTTTTTGCTCCCATTCTTGTCTACGATGTCCCTTCCCCGCTCCTCCAGTCCCATAGTCAAGTCTGTACACAACAGCTATCTTGTATCATGTAAAGCATCAGTCAGATCATGGTTTTCTCCATTCTTCAATGGTTTCTTGTCAGACCTAGAATGAAATCAAAATCAGAATAAATTATCTGGCTCCTGCTAATCACTCCAAACTCATTTCTGATCTCTTTTTTCCTCTCTCACTCCACTCTAGCCATGCTGGCTTCCCTGATTCTCTGCCAAGCAAATGCCCACTTCTCTGACTGTAGCATACCTCCCCAGATAATAGCACAGCTCACATTATTACTTCGGTCAAGGCTCTGTTCTAATTTTACCTTCCAAGAGAAGTCTTTTTTAAAACTCCCTCTAAATTAGTACCTCCATTACTCCCTATTCTTTACCCCATTTTATTTTTTATAATACTCATCATTCATTGACACATTGGTTTTCTTTTAATTTTTATTTTTTTATCATTATACAATGTAGTTGATTTTCATGACCCTTCACCAATTCCTCTTTCCTCCCCTCTCCCCGTTTCCCACCACCATCAGCATCAAACCTTTTCTCTTCTCTGAAGTGCAGGGAATTATTGTGATTGTTGTGTCTTTTTTTTTTTTTTTTTACTATTTGTTTGTTTGTTTGTTTATTTATTTTTATTAGCTCCCACATATAAGTGAGAACATGTGGTATTTCTCTTTCTGTGCCTGGCTTATTTCACTTAACATAATTTTCTCTAAGTTCATCCTGTTGCTGCAAATGGTAGTATTTCATTCTTTTTTATAACACAGTAGTATTTCATTATGTAGTTATACTATATTTTCCTTGTCCACTTGTCTGATGGTGGCCATTTAGGCTGGTTCCAACTCTTGGCTATTGTGAATACAGCTGCAATATACATGGGAGAGCAGATATCCCTTCGACATGATGATTTCCATTCCTTTGGGTATATTCCCAGCAGTGGAATAGCTGGGTCATATGGTAGATCTATCTGTAGTTGTTCGAGGAACCTCCATACCATTTTTCACAATGGCTGTACCATTTTACAGTCCCACTAACAGTGTAGGAGGATTCCCCTTTCTCTTCATCCTTACTAGCATTTGTTATTCTGTCTTTTGGACATTAGCCAGCCTAACTAGAAAGAGATGATATCTCAATGTGGTTTTGATATGCATTTCCCAAATACAGAGGTTGAGCATTTTTTCATGTGTCTCTTGGCCATTCATATATCTTCCTTTGAGAAATGCCTATTCAGCTCCTTTGCCCATTTTTTAATCGGGTTACTTGTTTTTGCTGTTAACTTATTTGAGTTCCTTATATATTCTGGATATTAATACTTTATCAGAAGCATATTTTGCAAATATTTTCTCCCACTCTTGTTGGTTGTCTTTTCACTCAGTTAGTTGTTTCTTTTGCTGTGCAGAAGCTTTTCAACTTGATATAATCCCATTTGTTTATTTTTCCTTTGGTTGCCTGTGCTTTGAGGGCTGTATTCATAAAGTCTTTGCCCAGTGCTACTTCCTGAAGTGTTTCCCCCATGTTTTCCTTTAGGAGTTTTATAGTTTAGGATACATATTTAATTCTTTAATCCATTTTGAGTTAATTTTTTTATATGGTAAGAGGTATGGGTCTAGTTTCATTTTTCTACATATGGATGTCCAATTTTCCTAGCACCATTTACTGAAGAGGCAGTCTCTTCCTAAATGTGTGTTCTTGGTGCCTTTGTCAAAGATCAGATGACTGATACTGATTGTTTTTAATTGTCTTCTCTACTTGGATATAATCCTCATGAAGCCAAAACCTTTATTTTGTTTACTGCAATACTCCTATTACAATTCCTGGAACATGGAACACTACAGGTGGTCAAGAAATACCCCTTCAATCAACAAATGGATACATATTTATTCCATAAGAGTTTTTAACTCTCTGTTATTCACAGTAAGGGAGGGCCACCATCAATTCCATTCCTCCCTGTATGCGCCTGCTCCTCCTAACATAAATAGAATTCTAATCCCCATTCATTTAAATTTATGCTGACCTAATTGACTTAAATTGACCAATATAAAGAAGTAGAAGTGAAGTTTTGAGACTTCCGAGGGTAGGTCCTAAGAAGTCTTGCAGCTCCCACTCAAATATCTTAGAACTAACTTTTTGTTTCTATTTCCGGGAAACTAGCCACTGTACTGAGGGCCAAGTTGCCAAGAGAGGACACATGTAAACTGCCCAGTTGACAGTCCAATTGAGCTCCCAGCTAACATTTTGAATCGACTGACAGCTCTGTGAGGGAGCCATCTTGGATGCTCAGTTGAGTCAAACCTTCAGACAACCCTGGCCACCAGCTAACAACAACTGAATGAGGGATCCTAAGCAATAACCTCACAACTGAGTCCCATCAACCCATAGAATTATGAGAGATAATAGGTTATTTCAGGCTACTAACTTTTGGGTTTTTGCTGTGCAGGAATAGATAACCAGACACTTCAAATTATATTCTTCCTTCAACTCTATTTGACCTCTCAATATGTTTTTTTGTTCTTTAGTATTATATGTATTCAGTGCACTTAAATACATATATTTACTCACTGATGTCCTTCATGTCTTCAAATGATGCCTGTTAAGTGTAACCACTGAACAGTTCACATGCACCCTTCGTGTACCTCCACACCTCCACAAATACCAGTGTTATAGTATGACTTACAATATCTGAGCAAATTATACTTATTTTATATTCCTTCTGCCTCAAGTGCAAGCGGGTTCACTGAAGCACATGCCCAACTCCCCTACTCTAACCCCTCTATTATGTGTCCATCCTCTTTGCCTTTGATCATATTGCACCCCCAATCCCTCATCCTATTTGTATTTAAATTACATTCTTCAAAGAGCTACCTCAAGACTGTAATAAATAACTATGGAATCTTTCAACTTTAGTTTGGTAGTGTCATTAATTTATCCGTATTTATTAGGCACTAAATATTTATCCAGAAATATGCAAAGTTTTGGACATAACATAGAAGATAAACAAAGCTTGGTTTTAAACTCAGTGACTTTTTGGTCCAGGTGAAAATAAAACTTGTAAGACGCATTTAGAATAATGCAAAAATTTATGTAACATAAAGATGATCAATGCAGGGAAGACTGCAGATGGGAGCAGGGTGAGAGTGATGAGTACCCATTATCCTTCTGGAATGTTCTTTAGGCTTCTTAGAAATCCCCTAGGAAGTTTTCTGATGGGTTTCTGAAACCATCAATGCAGTGCCTGAAATGGAAATACATGGTACTTGGTAACCTGGAACTTACTTTTAAAAGCTATCTTTCTTGCCATCTACTTCATCCCTCTGGCTGCTGCCTCTTGCCATAAATCCTAGCTCAAGGCACCCGGGGACATCTGGCTCACTGTGAAGCCACCCCTTGGGAATTTAGGCTGGCTGAACAGTTCCTACTTAAGCCTCTTAAAGTGACTGCTCCTTTCCACTCTTATATATATATATATTTTTTTTTTTTTTAAATCACAGTGGAAACGCATAACTCTTATGTTATACAGTCAGGAAACTTGACCACAGTTAAGTGGCTCTCTAAGCTGCTTTGTTGATCACAACCATGCCACTTTTTTGACTCCCAACAGTCTGGTTTACAGGACTTTGTTATCCTATTGCAGATCTCTTGACCATAATTGAAACAGATCAACAGCACCAAAAATTCCTGTTCATCCTACCAAAAAAGTCAGGAAAGGTTGTGTAGGAAGGTAATACACAATTTCTGCATTTCTTCCCCACAACATGGCTCTTTCTGAACAACTTTTAATATCTCTTTTTTGAATATCCCTTCAGAACCACTTTTAATAATTTGTTGCTGTTCAAGTGTGATATTGTAATATAATAGGAAATAGTATATGGTCTCTTCCCTGTCTTCTGCAACAAAGTTCCTAAAACCCTTGTAATTTCCTGAGCAACAGGGGAAGTTGGTACATCTCTTGTTCTAATATATGGTCTTTGACCCCACTTGCTAACACAGAGCTCCTTATCTTTTGAAATTTCCTTAGGTGATAAGAGAGTTGTTTGTTCTAATCAGGTAATTCTTAGTGGGTTCCTGCATGGGGCTGGTCATCAGAAGAACCAAGCCACCATTAGGAACTTGGAACTTTCAGCTTCACCCCTTCCATCCTCCATGAAGGAGCAAGGGGCTAGTGATTGAGTTAAAACTTCATCATGCCTTTATGATGAAGCCTCCACAAAAATCCCTCCATTATGAGGTCTGGAGAGCTTCTGGACTGCTGAACACATGAAGGGTGCCACACCTGAAAAGGCATGGAAGCTCGCACCATCTCACTGGGTTCCATGGTGCTCATGATCTTCAGGTTTCATGTAAAGTTTAAGGAGTTTGTCTTGACCTCCCCACATTCTTATTATCACCACTTTCACTACTCACCACATAAGGCTTGATCATTTCCATGCAATTTTCATTTCAGCTTCATGCCAGTTTTTTCTGGCTGACCTGAAACACAAGTGAAGATGAAAAACCTTCCAGAGGCCCTCTGCCAGCCCTGGCTCTTGTTAGGGTTATCCCATAGGGCAAATTCTGCTCACTGTGCACCTTAGGACTTGCTCAGTATAGAGGAAGTTTCCTTTGGAGAATACAGCCTCAGGAGAATTAGACTCATCTGGGGCTCCACCACTGATGCTGGTGTAGTGGGTGGAGGGGGAGGACACAAAGCCATGCTGGGGACTGTGCTGGGGTTGGTGGGCTTCCTCTCCAGGCCAAGCAGGGGGATGGTAAGCACTTTGGCTATGCTGCTAGCCTTCTGTACTGACTCTTGGTCCTCCTCAGCTTGCTGGTTTTCTTCCTTTCTGTTCTATTTTTAGAATAGGAATGAAGTGCTCACTGAAATTCTGGTGCTTTGGGTTGGCAGAGAGATAATGCTATATTTGTAGAATGGGAAAGGACTGCCACTGTTGGTAGGATCAGCTGAAGGCAGGGGCTTCAGGGTGACGATGTAGTATTCCTGCTCAGATCTCTTGCAGCCCAAGACCTGATAGGTGGCCACTACCTCATTGTATTTCCGTTCACCAATGAGTCCTGAATATCTTCCCATTTGTAACTCATACACAACATTAATTCATTTTCCTAGGGGTCCTTGTAGTCAGGGCTAACTTCATCTTTGTGAAGTTACCCTTGCCAGTGGTCTTGATGAGCCAGTAGTTGCCAATATTGGTCTTCTCCTCAGCAGAGATGACTGGGAAGCCATGCAGCATGTTGTGCTTACTGCTGACCTTGGAGGTAAGGTGTCGCAAGATCATCTTAAAATTGAGAAAAACTGGTAGAAGCTTGGTCCAACTCACCTAAAAATAATCTGGTCTAAGGTTTACCTGATGAATTTGCCATTATAATGGTGCCAAAATATGATACCAGATAAAAATAAGATAAATAAAAACAAATGCTAAAAAAATGAAATAAAAAAAGAAAAAGAGAGAAAAAAGAATTAAAAAGTGAGAAAAAGAAAAGAGTAATAAAATAAAAATAAGCAAATAGAGTAAAAATAAAATAAAGAAATTTTGCTGTCACCCTTTACTTTAAAAGATAAAATCTATACAAAAAAAAATGAGAAATATAAAGAAAAATAAAAGAAAAAAGAAATATGAGAAAAATATAAAATAAGAAAAAAAGAAAAAAGAGGGAAAAAGACAGTAGAGCGAGAGAGAGAGAGAAAAAAAAAAAAGACAACAAAATCGACAAAAAGCCAAGGAGGGAACAAGCTAATTTTGGACAAAATCTTTCAGGTCATCAAAAACCAGCTTCCTCAGCTAGAAGGACCAAAAGCCTATGCCCAGCCAGGGACTAACATAAGTGCTTGAAATTGCATAACAATGACTCCCTCTGAGGTCATAGAAAAGAAATTAATCTATCATGGCTGGGACTAATCCACTGTGATTTTCCTACCTTTTGGTCTCAAGAATGCTTTGCTCTTTTAAAAAATAATAATAATAATAATTGATCCCAAAGAGCTTATAGTTAATGTGGACTATAGCAATTGATATTCACCTTACCAGAAATTAACGACTGTAGGATGCTTTAAAAATTAGAAATTAAAACCTGTAGGATGATTTATAAAAACTGAAAATGTGGTAGCAGTTCAGACTGAAAGGTCTGTTTTGGCTGAAAAAAATTGAGAATGCCTTTTGAGAGAATTGGGCCTCATGACAGGCTTTGAAGAATGGATAAAATTTGATTAGGCAAAACAAATACAAAGGGTATTTGACGCAATGTCACAGAAAGACATAGATTGAGAGTGGCATATACAAGGTTGTGAAAGAAATTTTTGCTTTTTGAAGCATGTAGTATGGGTGGAGTTAATAGAAAATGGGGTTGGGAGGGTGACTTGAAGTTTGATTACAGTGTTGTGATGTATCATCAGCATATTCCTGGACCTTTCATTTGGCCAGCTTTAGAGTCAGTATTTAATATTAGTTGAGTGCACCTATCCAAAAGGCAGACCGTCTAAGCTCAAACCCAAACTCCCACACTTGGTAAGCAGTGTTACTTTGGGCAACCTCTCTTAGGGTTAGGGTTGGGGTTAGGTTTAATAACTTACTGTTATTCTGTTGTTAGAGACAATGACAGGATGACAATAAGAGTGACCATGTAAGATTGCTGTAGGAATTAAATGTAATATGTCTATAGCAATGCCTGGAAAATTGTGAGCACCTGATAGAGTTTGGTTAATATCCTTAATACTGACCATCACACATTGTACACTGCTATCGAAAGTCAATTTTTAACCCCACAAATATGTATAATTAATTATCTTTTAAAAAAATGAATACTGTGTAGTAGAGGGAAAACTTGCAGTGGAATGACCATTTTGCCCTCTACGCCACACTCATAAGTCTTATTGAGTTTATTGTTAATTAAAATATTCTGCATTTTTTCAAATAACTTGCAGCATTGCCTTTGTTTATTGAGCCAATAATTTTGATAAGTAGCTAATTCTACTTTATTTGCCACGTTCGTTCTAAAAGAATACCATAGACAGTAGACATTAACTTCAGTAATGTTGCAGGATACAAAATAAATGCCCCCAAATCAGTAGCATTCATATACTAAAATAATGAATCAACAGAAAGAGAAATAAAGTAAGCCCATTTACAATTGTCACACACACACAAAAAAACAAGATACCTAGGGATCAATTTAACCAAGGAGGTGAAAGACCTCTACAATGAGAACTACAAACCACTTCTGAAAGAAATTATAGAAGACACAAAAAGATGGACCAATATTCCATGCTCTTGAATTGGAAGAATTAATGTTGTGAAAATGTCTATACTACCCAAAGCAATCTACAGATTCAATGCAATCCCCATCAAAATACCAATGACATTCTTCACAGAAATGTAAAAAAAAAAATCTTACCTTTCATATGGAAATTACTATGGATGTTTAAAGCTAAAATTCATGAGTGTTCCTTCCGTGCTAGGTATTGTTCTGTGTGTGTTTCTCGTGATCTCCACAACAACCTCACAAGTTGCAAGAATGGATAATCAGTTTTGATCCAGTAACTTAAGGCTGTGCAAGTACCAAGAATGGTCAGTGTTATCTAAAAACATATACAGCAAAAAGAGAAGTGGTATCTGAACTCACAGTCTTTTATCTTCTAGTGTCTGGCTCTTAGACTGGAGAGTCAGAAGAACTCAGCAATTCAACATCTTCATTTTAAGGATGAGTAAACAGAGGTTCACAAATTTACCCAATGTCATGCAAGTCAAATGCTCTTTCTGCTTCCCTGCTTTGCTATGTAATGTATTTGAGGACTTACTTATGAAGATGGTTTTATTTGATATTTGGAGAAAATAGCACCTTCATGAGGTCAATGGAGCCTCCATTAAAAAGATATGTCCCAAGGGATCCTAGAACCCTATACAATGTCATATCTCTTCTGTCTTCTTTCTACTGTCTCTTTAACCCCTTTTCATTCGCTCCCCTCTCTACATGTTTCTCACCTAAACCTCATTACCACCTCATGAAACTTGTCACTAGATTTTGAATAATTACTTCTGAAATCTTACACTCACATACATTTACTGGGAAATAGTCTTGAAGAAAAATGATATGAATATATAATTTCCTAGATATTCTGAAAAGTCATACTAGATTCCAAAGCCTTGTGAATAGAGTTATTTAGTTTAGAATCTCTTCCCAACTAGATAGGAAAGTGACATCATAGGTGTTGATGGTTATTAGAATAATTCTTTACATAAGAATTTTTGACCCTTCCTTACTTTCCTAAAAATGTAACTCTTCTTAAATGGATATTCAACAATTATTTTAGCAACTTTCAAAAGTTAAACTGGAAAGTCTGAAAAGGCTTTCATCAAGAATTCATCTAACTATCTCAGCCCCACCAGGAAGATGTTCATGGAGTCAACAACAATGATTGCATAAGGGGCCTCTCTTAGCTTATGTGACTCCCCACCCAGAGAGTAAGATAAACCATTGCATGAGGGTAGTTTATGTGGAATGAAAAGAGAGGGAATGAAGCATGAAAGGAGGGATAATCAATAAAGGACATGTCAAGTTGGTCACCACAGGGTCAATTACTCACTCTCATTCCTGCAGGAGCTTTGGGGAAGCCTTGTGAATTGTATTCAGAATCATTTTCCAAGGGATAAAGGGAAACTTCCAGATCGTGCATGCCAAGTTCCAGGCTGAGTCTTGCAAGCACGTTCTAGTGTAAGCGAAGCTCCAGGACAGGAAGGGAGAGGTATACAGCATGGCTCCCAAGAGGTACACCTGAAAGAAGCTGATTAAAACCTGCATGTTTCTGTAGCAGAGGCCGGAGGTAGAACTGAGACGAAGAAATTAGACTGAAGCACAAAAGGAGTGTGATATAGGATCTTAGAAATCATTCAGCTGAACGTGATCTTCATATGTGTGAGGAAACTGCTTACCAAAGAGCAAGTTCCATAGATAACTAGGGATGCTACAGAGCTAGAATAGTGTTAATAACTCCTAAACCAGTGATATCTGCTGTCCCATTTCTCCTGATTGGTAAAATGGTAATTTTTACAAACTTGTGTTAACTGTGTTCTTTTTTAATTTAAATGTATTTTAAAAATTTATAATTTCTCCAGAGGTAAAGCAGAAGTCTGTTGTGAGTCTGTAAGCAGTGTACAGAGGCTATAATCTGTGCTGCAGTGTAAAGTGAAGTGATGAGATCTTAGTTCCTTCTACAGAAATGACTTCTGACAACTCCACATTCAAACTACAGCATGGGTTCTGGAGGCAGACTGCATGGGTTCACCTTTTAGCTCTGCTCTTTACTACACAGGACCCAGGTCAAGTCAGGTCACTTCTATAAGTTTCAGATTCCTCTTCTGTAAAACCCACAGGACTGATGTGAGGATTATTTAAGATATCACATATGAAGTATGTGAAACTATGAATAGAAATATTTCACAAATAATTATAACGAACTCTAAGCAACTTGACTAGGCCAAGACTGAAATTTCAACAGTTGTCAACTGCCTAGAAGGTTAGGCCCAATCACCTCATGGCTGTGTAGATTACCCACAGCATGGTTCTTTTGTTCATTGCCTGTCTTCTAGCACCACTTCCCTTGAACTGTGACATCAGTTGAAGTGATTGAAGCATTACCACCTGACCATACTTTCTACTCTCCCATTTCTCTGACGTGTTCTTCCTCTTTGACCTAGAACGTCCTCTGATTTTTCTCTCTGGTGATTTAAATCCTACTCATCTCAATTTCACCAAAATGATCTGTCTCTTAGTGCATGACTACATTGCATATTCTGGCCCAGAACAGAGACATAATAGATTCATGTGCACTGAATGAGCTCATGAACAGCTCTTAAGCACTACACTGCTTTGTAGCTTTGGAGAACCCCTGGTAAGTCAGTGGGAGAGCAGAAACATGCCATTCTTTTCACAAACATTCACTGATGTCCTATAACATACTAAACTCTGAGGGGGGCCGTGGGAATATAGCAGTGAGCAAAGCAGGACTCTCTGGCCTTATGGCATTTACAATAGACTAGTAGGGCAGATGATTGGTGGCTATATAAAATAAGTGCAAGGAAGGAGAACATAGTGTTATGATGGCAGAAAAGAGGGAACGAGTGGATTTGACTTGTTCAGGGAAGTCGGTGGATGTGAGACTGAAACATAACTGCAAGGTGACCAGATGTGTGTTGGGAGAGATCCACATGAGAGAACAACTCAGGGAGGGGAACAGCATACTGAGAAGACCCCATGAGTGAAGGCATCTTGTTCTGAGGAGCAGTTAAAGGAAACCCAGGGGGTCAGTACACAGAAAGCAAAGGGAAATATAGCATGGTAAACGAGGCCTTAAAATGATTTGAACAGTAATTCCAAGAGCACATTTTCAATACAAAATATGTACCAATTTTATTATTATGTGCAAAATATCAATATTTTATTTCAATGTGCCCTGATCATCTGTGCAGAGATCATAATTATTCAATTGGCATCATTTGGGTGAAGCACCTCCTCAAGGCGTAGTTTTAAATCATTAAGAATTCTTTCTTTTTGAAAATTCTTAAATTTATAAATATATATATCTTAAATTTTTTAGTTTCTACCTCACGTAGGGGAGATACACACACAAAAATATACACAGAGAAAATATATAGAATGTATATTTTATATATAGAATATATGTCGGTGTGTGTGTGTGTGTGTGCGTGCGTGCGTGCGTGCGTGCGTGCGTGCGTGTGTGTGTGTGTATTTGAGATAGAAGCTAGAAACTTTAAGAGTTGAAGGCCATTTTGTTTCTTAAGTATATGGAGACATACTCCTTAAGAATGCATTTAATAAATTTTTAGCAGAAATATGGCACACCAATTGTAATTAAGAAAACCAAGGCTTGCGGATGGGTACATATCTAGTTAATGGCAAAAGCTGAATGAAAATCTAGACCTCAAGGCTCCTCAATTGTTGTTTATTTCACAGCCCAAGAAAGCTGTGGAGGCTTGCTGATCCCTGGCAGTCTCAATGATAGTCCAAAAATGTGGCAGTCACCCCACTGGAACCACTACAAGGAGTCATCCAAGCAAAATTTTGATCACCTAACTCCCTCTTTATATGTTTCCTAAGGCAACAATTCCCATAGGTATACATACACGCACACTTCAGAATAAGATATCTGTACACTCAGCATGTCAAGGGCTACTGCCTAAATAGACAGAGTTTCATGAAAATTTCTGCACTAATGTGGTCAAACCTTTCTCTCTCTTCTAAGAAAGCAAAACAGAATTCACATGCGTGAGCGATGTTTTAACAGAAATAACCTTGAATTTACTCTAATATATACTAAGAGTAAATTATAAAATATGTACCCTATTAGTGGCAGGTTATTGTATGCCATGACTCACAATATGTAACAGGGTATCAGTATGTCCTGCTAGTTCAGTTGAGAACTTCTACTTCAAAGACTGCTTCTCACTTGTTCTTTTCCCCTCCTCCTCCTCCTCAGTGTCCTTGCTTTCTTCTCTCTCATGACTTCCTCTGCAGAAGATTTCATCCTTTACGTTATGTGTCCAGATTATCATGGGAAAAGAAGGAATAGCCAGCTATTCACAAAATGCTTACTTCTCTCTTAGAGATGGACATGCAGGCACCGGCTAGATAGACTAAGAGGAACAAGTCCACCAAGGCCTTGAAAAAAATGTGAATCCTTGCTGACCCAACAGTGCACGCACGTGCGCACACGCACACACACACACACACACACACACACACACACACACACACACTAAAACTTATAACAGCTAAATAAATTTCTCGCTTTCCCACCTTTCTGGTGAGGAAAGAAACCCTTTTCAAGCATTGAGGTGAGCCAGAGGACAAGCAGTCAGTGGAAGATTATTTTGAGGGTTGGTTTAATTTATGGGGTTTATTTGTATCCTCTACCGTTCAGCAGGAAACCTTGTAAATGATGTTTGCATGCACTAAACTGTGATAACTGAACTGATGAGTTAAAGACTTGACTGAACATTTAATGTTGCTTATTAAATAATTATGACGAGGTTTGATGAATGGCTCTGATTCCCTGAACTTCCAACTGAGATTTTCAGCATGAGTTTCATTAGGCAGACGTGGATGGAGCCTGCTGTAACCCAGCTGCAAATGAGCTTGCAAAACATTTGAACCGGAAACCTTCAAATGTGAATAATTCAACTGTCTTTGGTCTATCTTTTTTGGTCCCCAAACTAGTATTTCATTTTCATTTAATGATAAAGTAGAGGCAAATTATGTCTAGGGTGCTTTCTAAAATACTATTGCAAGATATCTCCATATGTACTTAATGAAAAATTAATCTATATTCTTTGTGAAAGGAATAAAGCTATTCAACTTAAAAATATGTCTTATTCTGAGATGTAAATCACCTTTCTTCCAGAAAACTGAAGTGATGTGTGCCCAGAGCAGGTGAGAGAGGAGAAACACTAGATTTATCGAACCCAGTGAACTTGTTCAGCATCTGAGCCAGATTAATTTGTTGTAATGACATATCATCCACATTTGAAACACCTCCATACGATGGTATAAGAGCTCATTTAACAATATAATTTCAAATAAGAAAGCATTGCAAATCTGGGATTTTTGTCCTATATCTAAAACCTTTTAAGTAGTTGTGTCTATTTTTGATGGCTGTTTCAATTTATGTATTATTGACAGTTCACATGTGTTTTTTCTTTGTTGATGGATTTTTATAAAGTCATGTTGAAAATTTCCTCCACCATCAAAAAGAAAGTAGTCTGTACTGGGGTAAAAGGATCCCTGAGATTCACACAAGGTGGGCTTCATTCAAGAAAGGCAGTGAAAAGTGGTTGTTAAAGGCATGGGATCTAGAAACTCATTACTTGCATCTAAATCCTAACTCTATACTAGCTGTGGTACACAGTATAGTCCTGGCAGCCAGGGGTGTCTGATTTCTAGTCCTGCTTCTCAAGTGTCTAAAAATGCATCTGAAAAATCATTAAAATTATTTAGCCTCGGGTGCCTCATTTGAAATATTAAGATATTGTACCCTATGCATGCTCATATTAAAAATTATTTGGTGATTTAGCAAATAGTTATCCAGAACTGGTGTCATTTTTAATTACTCAAGGATATTTAATTGGTTCATAAAAAAGTGTGATGTTTTGACAAAATTAATTTAAAATATTATAATGCAGAATCTCAATGTGTAGTTTTGATAACAATTTTCTGTGCTTTTAGTACCTTAGACACATCAATCTTCCTTATCCTGAATTTCTGGCTCTTAAATAAAAAATGAACAACGTATCTAAATTCAATTTCTTTTTATGTTAATCCAAAAATAGTTTAGCAGCATTTAATAAATGACAGAGAAGCACTAGAGGCCATAGATCACAACTGACAATGTTTCCAGATAAGACCATGGTTTGACCCCAATATTGTTCAACCATTGTTTCTTGGACCAGTTCCTAAGGGGGAATTTTACTTCCTGCATTAATTTCCACTGGTCTTAGACAAGAAAGAAAATAAGGAGGCCAGGCTGGTATTAGGGGTCAGACAGTGAATAGGGATGCACCATACTGATGTTGAGGTATTCAATTTGGACAATCTGAGGAAGTGAGCACAAAACAGGAGTTACATCTTCAAATTGTGTCCTTGCAATTACTATTCTTAATATTAATCTTTATTGAAAGACTGTCATTTTATTTGATTTTCCTTTTATGTATTTGTATTGACTGCATCAGTCTACCTAGATAATGGGCTTATATATAGATTCTGTAAATAAAATAATAAATTAAAAATTGGAGACACATAGGGATTCCTAATCAGAGGGTGGAAGAACATGTATTCTTTCTTGCATTGTGAAATCTCCATTGTAGGGTGAGCCAGTACAGTAGCCTTGTTTATTGCCCTGTCATCTGGTCTCCCCTAATATCCATTCTTACATTTTCTCCACCCCTTTTTAGTCCCTGCATTAGAGAACAAATCCAGAAGCCCTAATCTAGAGATTAAAATTTTACTGCACCTTCCATGATCAAAACCATTTTATACCGAGTTGTTCTAATCTACTCCTGCATTTGCTCTTAGCTGAAAAATTATTCTCCTTAGCATAATGCCCCTAATATTTCATTTTTCTAGACTTTGGGGTTCTCTGGCATCCAACTCTAAGATTAAATCCTGGCTTTCCTGGAATAGTCCCAAGGCTTCTTACACTTCTATTTCCTAGAAACTGTCTCCTCAGTTCCAAATTTATGGCCACCATAACCTGTTTTGGGTTCTGAAATTGGACAGACAACTTCACCTTAGTGGGTATAATTGCTAAATAGTTAAAGCAAGTGGATACCATTAAAACGGAGGGAGGAGTGTGAAATGCTCAATTAAAGACTATCCAAAAATCTTAGTGAATTTTACAAATCACCCGAAAACTAGCCCTTAGTATTTTTTAGTAGGCAATTAACAGAGAACTCATAAGAATAATTAGGACGTAGGAATATCTTTCTTGGGGGGCACAATTCAACTACTACAGTATACTTACAAAAAAAATTGTTCTTGATTATTATAATTGTTTTTAAGTATATCACATAATACATAGAAAATTGTTTTCTCTCTTATTATATACATATATAAAACTATGTAACAGCCTTGATTTTGGTGTTTGACCCACAAGGTCTAAAGAAAAATTTGCTAACCTGTCTTCTATACCTGTCATAGCCATGATTCATGCCTAAATATTAGTCTCAGACTCCTTTTCTATTTTATACTCATTATTCCATTTTTTAAGTGTCACAAATGAATAATTCTTTGTTTTTTGAAGAACTTTTCTGACAGGACTTATCCATCATACTCTTTGGTTGCATGTTTTCTCACAGAAGGACACAGTCTAGAAAAGGACACACAAAAAAAGAGCAGTGTCTCCACATGCAAATTAGTTTGGAAGATGGTTAAATGTGATCAAACTACTAATTTGAATGCTACAACAAATGCCATAATAGGTTGTTCTTATACCCATGATAGTTTAACAGGTTCCTCTCACCCACCTCACTCACTTCCCCCAAAAACAAACCCAAAAATGAATAAACAAATAAATAAAGCGAGAATACTTTTTAGTATCAAATATAAAATGTATACTTCCTGCTCCAAGAGCTGAATCTAAATATATATATATATATATATATATATATATATATATATATATATATATATATTATACTTTCTAGCTAATATCAAATCAAAGTGAAAACAAAGAATGAAAATATCCAAGGTTGGACAATGTTGCATCATAAGGAAAATCATGGACTTAGCTTGGGTTAAAATTACAGCAACAATAACAAAATTCTTGTCCAATGTTAGTAAGTGGCACCCACATTGACAAAACAACAAAAGATCAACAAGGAGATGGAATCAGTCATGAGGCCACTGAGATTTCTTGAAGTCCTGAGTCAGACTTCAACTGCCTTTGTGGAAAGTGAGCCAGAAATGCTTTGAAGAAAGAAAGCCATCAATCTTGCAAAATACCAAGGCAATGATTAGTGAAAACAAGCCAAACTTCCATCCTCTTCTCCCACATTGCACAACCCCCAAATAAACAAACCGTGTCCTAAAAGAAAAAGTCCCATACACTAAATAATTTCCCACAAAGTTCTTATCTGCTAGATAAGGAACATTGTCAGAATTGGTTCAATACAAAGTGATAAATGAAAATCATCAATTAAAATAAAGAAACCAAATGATGCCAGAAGAACATTGTTCCAAGAACAATTGTGACATTTCAGTTGCTACAGAAATTCTGACACACAAAAGATAACAAGAAAGTTCCAAGTTTCATTTCTATCCAAGATTCTGGGGCAAGTGCTTTAGTCTTTTAAGCAATCAATAAACAGATGGTTTCATTTGCATTCAGATCCCATTTTTTCCCCATTTCTGATTGTCTGTAAAGCAAGACAATCAGACTAAGGGAACAGTCATTCCAGCTTCACAATGTTGTCGTGTGCATGATATTCTGATGTATGTTGTTTCTGAGGATATTTGGGAGTGGTGGTGTGGGGGAGGAGTGGTGTATTTCGTCACCCTAGTCCTAGGTCAGCAAGGTGAATCAAGAGCAGCAGAAGTGCTTTCCCACCACCATGGAAACAAGGGCTGCAGAACACGCCAAAATTCCTAACCCCAAGATATGATCTCATTCTTCAGTATACTGGGCAGGCAACATAAAATTTTCAGTCATAGTTAAGAAAGGGAAAATATAATTTCTTTCTCCTTTGGTGGCAGTGATTTATTATAGTTTGGCTTTGGATGTTCTTAGGTTCAGGCATTTTCTTTATTGATTCCATTCTGTGGCCAACATCCAGACCGGGAAGAGGTACAGAGCCTGGAGATGGTGGGAAGGCAGCCCAGAGATCAGGGATCAGGAATAAAGAATATTGAGGTCTAAACTAGAAGAGAAATAAACTTTAGTATTCCATCATAGTCCAACTCTTTCATTTGGGGTAATCCAGCTTCCAGAGTTCCTGGGAACTAGTCAAACCTCAAGTTCCTTCCTTTGCCACAAGTTGAGCTAGCTAAGGCTGAATAGCCCTGCTACTTTGAGCCAAAAATCAGGCTTTCTTTTTTTTTTTTTTTTTTTTTGGTTAGCATTTTACCTTTGAAATAAACCCTGTGCTAAACAGCATACTCAATTGTAGTCTGTCCACAAAATCATCACAAAGAACTCATTCCCAGGCAATAAGGAGTTTTCCCTTTCATTTAGCCAAAAATGTCCTCACAAAAATGGTGACTGTAGTCTACTTTGTGTGAGAAATGTATGAGTATGTAGATGAGGGAATGGGGGTGCATTTTATATGTGTAGACTGCATATGTATTTTCCTTCAGAGTAATTCAACATGTCCATTTAATAAAATATTAATATTACGCATGTGCCGGTAAACATCTTTTTTTATATATACTATTTACTTTTATTTCACTTTATAAATCTATATACACACAGTGATATAAAGTCAATTTCCATTTGTTAATAATCATTAAGTCATTAGAAGACAAAATTACAGTTACTTGCCATATTGATGGAAAACACCCTGGAGCATGTATTTTTTTAATTATAAAACCAATAAGGTATGGTAAGATGGATTAAAATAGCTGTTAAAAGAGTTAGTTTTTAGTTGAGGTAATGTACACACCATGTTGGAATTTTAAGGATGAACTAGGTAGCCATTTTCCCCAGATGTTTTAGTTGTAGCACTGCCTGGCTCTAAGGTGACCTAAGTTTCTTAAGGTCCCTTTACCTCCTTGAAGTTAATGCTGTGGTGATACTTGAACTCCAGTTCAATTCACTGGAGTCTTAGAAGGCCTTCCATGTGTGTCCAGCATTTGTAGGTGCTGTGGTAAAAGCTATCCAGGAGAAAAACAGGGCAAGGTATTTGCCACTGGCAATTGTACAATTCTTGAGGTTAGAGAAGCAAGATTTAGTATCTTACACCTGGATTCAGAGACACAGTGGAAAGAAGAGCACAGGAACAGTATAGTAAATAAATGAGGTTCCAAAAAGAGAAGAACAACAATAAAAAAATTAATAAAAATCCAAAGATGGAAGGCCATGTGTGAGCTGGAAATCTCACAAATCTTTGAAACAGGAGAGACAACAGAGGTCAGGTCATACAAGTGAGAACCATAGTAGCTAATTCTCTTTTTCCCCCATCCAATGGGGTAGCATGACTCCTGATCTCTCTAAACATAATATTATTAGAGTGCACTAACTCTTCTGAATGGTAGAGTTGTAGGAGGGATACTCTGCCAATGGAAATGAAAGGGTTAAGTAGACTTTGAACTGAATTTAAACCATGAGACACAATTGATGCATCTCCTTTGATTGTTCAAAAGCCAATAGAATCCCCTGATCCATTCCATTGCATTTATTTCTGTCATGCTGAGCTAAAGGAGAGAGCAGACCTTTCTTACTCTAATAAGTGAATCGCCCTGCCTCCCTCATTGCTGCTGCGTCTTTGCTGACCTATATTTCTCTCATATGGATGGATCACTGCTAGTGGGTTCGACAGATGCTATAATATCATTATGCAAATGCAGGTTCATTGCCACTCGGGAATCCTATAGACTAATCACTTCATTATCAGCCTTATCAGAATATACAAGAGAATTGTGTCCCATACTCAGAGAGATGAGAACATAAATTAAATGAAGTAGTTTGCTGTCTGGCTACTCTATTGGCTAGGGTGGAAGATGAGGAAAGCTGATTTCAAAAGCTGGGATATCAACAGGCATTGCTCAGCAGAGGGACTGCTAGAACTGTCTTCCTGGGCTTTCCCTCCTCCCTGGTGTTCTGTCCTCTTCTTTCCTCCAAGTAAAGACCTACATTAAGACACTTTGCAGCATTTAATTTGTTCACCTGCTGTCATATGTCCTTGAATAGTGTCTGCCTTAGATTAGAAGCAGTTTAGCCCTGTGCCTAGAGAGGCAGGTTGTTTAGTGAAAATCTCTCGAACCTTAGGATCAGGAGATCTGTATTCTACACACTGAGTTCACAGTGTGACCTTGAGCATTTTACATGATTCTGTTTTTTTAAGTTACTTGACCTATTTAGAGCTCTTATCTCTTAAATCAAGGAGTTGATGAAGATTTTCCTTCCAGCTTCTTTTAGCAGCAACATTTTATTGTTACGTGGAATTTTAATCTGATATATTTTTCCAAGCCTCATTCCGTAAAAATAAAATATGGCTATTGAGACCTACTCCAATTAGCAATTATCTCAGGCTCCTCTTAAAATGGTGCATTTGAAACTATTACTTATTCATGTAGCAGATTCTAAAATATAATGTGGCATTATTATTACTAATGAGACTATTGGACTGGGGACTGGAAACCTGGGTTCAGGTACTGACATTGACCATTGTGGACTGGGATCAACTGGCCTAGGTGCTCAGCTCCTACCTTTATACCTTATCCTGAAAGTATCCTCTCACAACTTCTACCTGGAAAGCTCCTACTTATACAAAACCCAGCACTCAACTGTCATCTTTTCTATCAAATCTGCCCTCTACATCATTAAAACCCCCTTTGTTCAGACTTTACTATAGCATCTGTCCTATTGTAATATAGTTCCTCATTTGCATTTTCCCCTATTTCTGGCTACTGGCTTCCTGATGAATTGTGCCTTTTTTCATTTTCATATCCACCACTGTCAACATGGTACACCATACCTGGCACATAATAGGACTCAGTAAATATTTGATTAACACAGTTCACAGTAGACCAGACTCAGGAAGAACTGATTACAAAGTCCTATGAAAAGTGGTATGAAAAAGAATGCTTGGGACCCAGTGCCTGGGAGAAGTGGATATATTTTCCCATGACCCAGAAGGAGAAATCCCCAGAAAAAAATACCTCCCAGAGATCCCCAGCACCTGTTGAAGGAAAAATTAACCCCTTAAACTGGGAGAGCTATACCAAGCAGGTCTCAAGCTAACATTTATGTTGCAGAGAGCCCTTCTCTAATGCCCAGTTACACCATGGATGACTCTAAGCATGAGGGTCTTCCAAAAGAAAGTGGAGTAATTTTGACTGGATTGTGGCACAGAGTCTAGGATCTACACCTAGCCTTTCATCTTGTGGAAGCTCAGCTTCTGAAACAATTCCACTGGCCTCTAAGTCCCTGGAATAAGTGAAGAGTAGTATGTGTTGACTTCAGGCCAGGGAGACACCAGAAAGCCCAGTCAGAAACTCTGGAAGAAAGGTTTCACCCATCTCGTGGTAGATTAACACTAAACTTGCAGTTATAGTCCTCAAAATGTACCAGCTCTACTTAGCTTTTTTTTTTTTTTTTTTTTTTCCCCTCATGGTTCTAAAGCAGAAGCCCTAGGAGACACACAAAATACTGTTGTTGAATGAATGAATGAATGAATGAATGAGTGAACAAATGAATAAGTAAATACACAGTTCAGATCTTCATTATTTAGTTGAGTACCTCATAAAATGTTTAAAGTTGAAGGGTCACTTAGAATTATCCTATGTCACTATTCATTTGACAAAGGAAACTGAAAATGAGAAATGTTTGAAATCGTTTCCTAGATTCTCTAATTGATCAGTGGCCACAATTCTTCCTGCTTCTAGTCTATCATTATTATTTCAAAACCACCAACTCTGGGATCTGCTGTTTTGCATGAACCCCTGCCTTCAACCACTCGTGGCAAAGTTCCTAGAGTTGACTGAGATCCTCTTGAAGTCTGGTCACATTCTCTTAGGAAATCACTTATAAGGGGTCAGGGCATTCCTTCACTCCATAAATAATTATTGCATTGTAGTTGTTTGTCAGGCATTCTGGTCAAACTATAGTGACATTCAGAGAAAAATTTACTATGTTTCCTTTTTCTAGATAGATTTTGACATAATGATATAAAATACTAACTAGTGCCCTTCTCTTTCCTCCCCCAATCCCGCATATTACTCACCTATGTCCAAGGAATAAGCAAAAGATACATGGATCACTATAATGAGACATTATGATCTATAAAAAAGATGTTCAATCGGGCCGGCCCCGTGGCTCACTCGGGAGAGTGCGACACTGGTAGCGCCAAGGCCGCAGGTTCGAATCCTCTATAGGGATGGCCGGTGTGCTCACTGGCTGAGCGTGGTGTGGACAACACCCTTCCAAGGGTTGTGATCCCCTTACCGGTCGGGGAAAAAAAAAAAAAAAAGATGTTCAATTTCAGTGGCCAACTTCCAAGGAGTTGGAGGAGATTTTTTTGTGGGGAGAGGTGCCAGATATTAATCTTCAGAATTCTAAGGAAATCTAAATTGGTTTGATGGCTTTTGCAACTAGGATGATAAGTTTTAGATAGTGTGAGAGACCTATTTTCCCTGTTACTGTGGAAGTAGAAGTGTGACAGACATATCCCTTGAAATCAGGAGATGTAGTTGAGTAAAAGGATCAGCGCTCCCTGTCCTCTGGAGTTTCTGAGAGTGCGAGGCTCATGGAAGTACCCTATATCAGTGGAGCATGAAGGAACCAGGGTGCAGTGTGCTAGGATGGAGAGGGTGGGATGGAAAGGACAGAGAGGGTAGGAAGACCTCATAAAAGCTTCCTACAGATCTCAGGGAATTTTGAAGGCCAGCCTGGTTCTTCTTCAAAACCCCAAGGGAAGGGGAGGAGAGGTTAGCCAAAGCAGAGGAGGTAAAGGAACCATTCGTCTGATATACACAAATGGGAGACCCAGCCACTACTAGGGAGCCAGAATAATGTTAAATAATGCCTAAATAAAACATAACCAGCATGATTCTTTTTTCCTCCTGCTGTCAAAGGCCACATATGGCTGGGGGTGGGGGGGGGAGCCCTGTGATGATAGAAATGGTGATAAGGGGAGAGAAAGAGAAAGGTAAAGGAAGGATAGATAAAGGAAGATGTGAGTTTAAAGTGATAAATTAGATAGTTATTACTAACCAAGCTAGACTGTAAGTTTACTGAATGAAATTGATTTCACAGGAACAGAAAAAGCTATCTAATATAAGTAAACTGAGTTTTAGGGCTAAAAGAAAAAAAACTATAGTCATGATACCAAAACAAGTGCCTTGTTGTTTAAT
This sequence comes from Cynocephalus volans, assembly GCF_027409185.1. Lineage (NCBI taxonomy): Eukaryota > Metazoa > Chordata > Mammalia > Dermoptera > Cynocephalidae > Cynocephalus > Cynocephalus volans. The sequence goes on from NC_084472.1 coordinate 39,939,738, forward strand.
GTCTCAATGGTGAATATTTATGCCTGCTACTGGGAAAATGGAGACTCAGCCTGAAATGCAGGAAAATCACTTCAATTCACAGAGCTTTATGATAACAGAGTAAAGGAAATGTCTTGGTGGGGGGGTTATTAACAAGGACCCATGGGAAGAGTGGAAGGAAGATATCGTCTTTGAGAAAGTCATCTTTGAGCAAACCCTTGAAAATGGTTCACATACCATAACAGGTAGGTTTTACTTTTCCAGAATGTGGACGGTGTATTTCAGGACCCACAATCACTCTATGGGGCTAGGGTAGATGAAGCTGGAAAGGCAGAGTTACCAGCTTCTTAAGGGTAGTACAGTAGGCTGAGGAGCTGCAGATACTTACCTTAAGGAATATGGAGAAACTGAATGTCTGCCCAAATTGTGTGTCTGGAGGCTACGCTGAGTCACACATATTCATCTCAAACCCAGGGCTCATCACACAGGAAATAGTGGGTGAATGCTCTAAACATAATAATTGCAACACTTCCTGAGAGTTGGCCATCTGCCCAGCAAGCCTCCAATCACTTTGCATATACGATTTTACCTAATGTCACCACCTTATGAGGAAGGTTAGTACTATATCCATTTTCAAATGGGAAAAATGAGGCAAATAAAGATTATGTAATTTGAATTCACAGTTTGTAAGGAACAGAGTCTGTATTGGAACTCAGGCTGAATAACCCCAGAGTCCACATTCCTAACTATTATTCACTATAAGTGAATGAATGGGTGGATGTGTAGATGAATAGATAAATGGATGGATGGAGGAATGGGTGGAGTGACAGATGGATGGATGGATGGATGGTTAGGAGGTTTCTTCAGAAAGTATATTTATCTCTATCCTTTCCTACCTCTGTTCTTTACTTCCCACTCAGTTTCTGTATTTATTTAGTTCTTGGCCTTTTGGCTTTGTCCAAATCTTACACTAGACTTTGGACCACTTGTCTCCAACTTTGATTCTTGACAATAATCAACCAAAGTCCAGTCAGTGTTTTGGGTCAGCAACATGTAATGTAGGGAGAAATATTCGCGGTTAGGACAGTGGCTTCTAGTGACACCCAAACTGTCCCTCATCAAAGGTTTGAAAAGGCTTTTGCCAAGCTCATGTCCCTAGGAGTATTTAATGAAATGCAATGTGTTCGTAATCATCAAGCAAATTCCTCAAAACTAAATGCCACGTGGGCATATTTCCAGTTATTTCTGCTCTGGGTCTGAGTTGCAGTGACTCCTCAAGCAGATTCTTCTTTCAAGGATGGCCCAAGACCAACATCTCTCAAAGAATATCTCCTGAGGGGCTTACTAAAAATGCAAAATTCCTGGGACCCATTTCACAATTTCTGACTTGCTACAAGTGGGGTTCAGTTATGATTTTTCAACAAGCTCCCCCAGAAAATCTTATACATACTGAAATATGACCATGAAGTATGTCTAACCTCATGATCCAATATATACGTCCACAACCAGTATCCTTAACTGAAACCAAAGTTTCATAAAATGATACTTATCCTTCCTATATGCAATTTACTTTTCTGTATTCTATTTTATCCTATTTCTTTTTAAGTCACAATTCACAACTTGAAAACATTGGTTTAGAAGATGACACTAAACAGAACAAGTTACATTGCAGAGGTTTCCTTCCCAACTCTGTGCCATTCCTATGGGGTGTCTCTCTGGGCCTGTCTTCAGCCACACTCCCTGTTCCAGATCATTCCATCTCCACTCTTCTATCAAAATTTACTTTCTCTTCTATTCTGCAGCACTTGGATCACAAAGTCCTCTATGCTAGAGTGAGCTAGCCTGATCAAATAATCTGAGCTAAGGTGTTAACCATACTTCTTAATATTTGAATTTAAATCCAGAGAATTATTTATATATTAATCTAGAAAAACAAATAACTGTAGTTTCTCAGGGAGAATTTTGTGTTCTATTTTTTTGTTGTTGTTGTTCCCCACAGCATAACATGTAAGCATGACCTCTTGTGCCTCAGCATGGAAACAGCTCTATTTGACCGCCTGCCCAGTTTGGGCAAGTCCCGAATCTCCTATTAGTTGAAGTTCCTCATCTGTGTCATAAGAAGATGATAAAGTTCTGACAAGGCTGTTGTGAAGATTCAATGAAATAAAATGCCCATGGTGGTGGCTGGCATAGTGGTGGATATACAGAAAGTGCTCCCTGTGTAGAAATTAACTTTCTTCCTTGTTCCCATCTCTCCTCCTCCTGTGTCCTCTCCCTTCCCCTCACATTTCTTTCACTCTGTTTTCTCCCCTTTACCTATCCAACATGCATATATGATTTGTCAAGGCAGGCATCTTACCCTGTGTGTTGCTCCCAGGGTCCTTTTCCCCAGTACCTTCTGGTGACCCCACAACCTGTGACACTCACTTATTCTTCCCTGATTGGGAAGGGCATTCCTCATATTTTCATTCTCAAGGTTATGTCTGTGCCACCCAGTTACTTGGAAAAAAAAAATCTGACAATATAATATAATCCAGGGTAAAATGTGAGTGATAATGGGTTACTAACTCCCCAAGGGGGGTCACTTTTTCTTAAGGAACTACTTATCTAGGGAGATAAGGAAATGACTGATCCCTTCATGGCAGAATTTAAGCAGCAGGAGACCATTGGGGTACTTTTGAGAGAATGGAGACCAGAGAATGGCTTAGGAGTGCCCCTCAGCCATCTAGCCCAGGTCTGAAGCTGGGCTCTGCTCCTTTGCGGTTTCTTACATTAATGAGCCGACTTCATGGGAGTCAGCTTAGAGGGAGGGATGACAAATTGCTGTCCTCTTCTGATTTCATTTGCTGTCAAGAGCCCTTTGATCCGTGACTGCTTAGTGGAGATTGCATTGCATCAAACACAATTAGAGCTGGACAGCCAGGCCAGCTTCACTGAGGAGCACATCAGGCCAGGCAGCCACCTGCCTAAGCTGTTGGGATACGGGTGATCGCCTTCCCTCTAGTGGAAATGTCTCCACTGTCTGCCAGACCCAAGGCTTTGCATCCTGAACACACCACAGGCTATTTGGTGGGTGCTTCTGGGAAGTAGCAAGTGGATAGAGAGGAGCACATAGTAGGTGCCTGAGTTTGCATTTGTGGCTTATTCATTCGGTCTATTTTCAAATATTTACTGATCAAGTACTGTGTTGATGTTGCTAGCAGCAAGGAGGAGAAAAGAGGAAACACTGGCTGAAAGGAGTGGGAACTTCAGTTCTAGAATGTAAGGGGGAGAACTTAATTTATTCATATAGAGCAGCCCTGCAACACCAGAGGAAGATGACTTATTGCAGATGTGATTTTGCCAGCTTTACTACAAACATCTTGGCTATGTGTATATTCTTGGAATGTGAAGTAAAGACTCCAGTTAATAATAAATCAGTTTTATTCACATTTTTAGCCCAGTCTGACTTCTTTCCAAATAGGCAGTAAATTATCTGTGTTCCATGGCTCAAGATTTGAGATTACTCACTGGCCTGTAATGAGGGAATTCTGAAATTTTCTGTCAATGTGATGGGAGTCCCTGCTGGTGCTGCTCCTCTTCAGGGTGACGTCAGCTGCCTGTTTCTCGAGAGATGCCCAAATAGATCCATCCAATAGATGCAGGCATACACAGCCTAAAGACCAGGTAAGGGAAAGAGGAGAAGGTCATGTGAAGACAGAGGCAGAGACTGGAGTGATACAGCTACAAGGCATGGAACTCCTAGAACCACAAGAAGCTGAAAGAGGCAAGGAAAAACTCCCCTGTAAAGCCTTCAGAAGGAGAACATCCAAATAACATCTTGATTTTGGACTTCTGGTTTCCAGAACTATGTAAGGAAAGGTATACAAGTAAGAAGCAGCTAGCAGATCCTGTCTGGAACATCTTCTCTAAATCAGTTTCCAGGATGGCTTGGCATGGCACTGCTGCTGAGCCCGCTCAACAACCCTAGGAGGAGTGGTCTTCTAGACTGGAAAAACCCAGTTGTTTTCTAAACGGAATGTCCAGCAAAAAAATTTAAAACTAGAATTCTGTGACCATGGCATATTCTGTGAAGACAGAAACAAACAAAAAATCATTGGCAAAGATCAAGCTTCCTAAAAAAAAATTCTCAAAAAAATAGGGTCTTCTTATAGAAGCCAAAGCAAGCACTGAATTTTCTTATAGAAGCCAAAGCAAGCGCTAAAGATTTCCCTGTCTTATCTAAACCCAAGCTACTGGGATATCTTAAACCTCAGCCCCAAATGCCCCAGGACAAAAGTCACTGCTTCTCCTATTTGGAAAAACAAATATATTTTTAAAGAAATAATCGGGGCTTAGGGAAAACAGAGACCATACTAAATGGCTGAAGGAGGAGACTCCCACTGTTATGTAGACTAGAGAGCAGTGCTAATAGTGGCCCATAGGACCTGGCACCCTGCTCCCCTTCCTGTGAGTCCTGAGAGAAGACAGGCTTGCTCGGGGACAGGGAAGAAAGATGCCTTGGACACAGCAGCTAGGAGACTAAAACTGACCCAGTCTGTCTCAGGGGAACATGCTGACTTTTCCCTTTTCTCCTGAGACAAATCCACTATAATAAATGACTGATCCTTTGCCAGGATTTGCTGTTGTGAGAAGACTGTCTCTTCTGGGACAGGAACATGGTGTCTTGATCAACAGCATCTCTCTTGATCCCTTGTCCACGATCCACCTTGGGCAAGGTGGATTATCTTCTCTCTGGTGAGGGAGGTCCCCAAACCTGCACCCTCTTCTGGATTGAAGTCTCTGATTGGAGTCTCTTAAGGTCCTTTTTTCTACCTTTGGTCAAATTATTGGCCCTTCTGGGCCTGAACCTTGGGGTCCCTGTGCTCCTGTTGCTCCAAGTCTCTCCCTCTGTCCTCCAGGTAGATGTAGTGCCCCTGGGAATTGGCCATATCTCCTCTTCACACTCTGGGACAATTTCGAGTCTTTGGAAGACAAACTATCTGAGTCAGGGGCATTTCAGAGATGCAGCCATTAGCCTGTGATTCTCCTACAAATTAAAGCTTTGACTTTCTGCCAAGATTATCTTTCAGATGTGGTTCCCCTCGATTGTGAGCTTTCCACATTCTTCAGGTGTAAACTGAACCCCCTAGACTACTCAGTTCTCCATTTTGAGTTTGGGAACTTCCGATGTCACTGGCTCTCAGTATGCCTCTTGATTTGCCTTTGAAGTGGATTCACACTTTGATGGTTTCCTTATAGAATGGCTCTGGTTAGCCTTCAGTGCTCCAGAAAGTATTGGGAACAGGGGTGTCCTGCTCACCAGCAAGTAATGCTAAGGCTTTTCCAAAATTCAGTTCATAGTCCTGCCTCAGTCATTTTGGAAATGATCCCTCCTTTTTCTTTGTTGCTCCAACCATATCTGGATGTCCATTCTCTTTATGACTCATATATCCAGGTGCTCTGGACAATAAATTGAAGCATAATAAAGAAACTATTATCTTCCACAAATCCGGTTGTGGTGTATCTCCAAAGAAAGGCCTATGAACAATAAAAGGAAAGACACACTGTGGAAAACCCAGTGTGAGAAGATGAAAAGGATATGTTGCCAGATAACTGCCTGTCATAGATGGCTGAAATGGGAAGACATGAGTTTCCAGGCCTGAGAATGTTGAAAAAGCAGAGGCCAACCCACAGGGACACTCTGCAGATGAGCTCTCTGAGGCTGTGCTCAGTAGAATGGGAAGCAAGATGAATTGAGTTAGGATTAAGGTGGAATGTGTCTCACTGAAGTAGACAGGTCAGTAGTAGAGAATGGCAGGCAAGTGATTCAGTGGGTCCACAGAAGGGCCTAGTCTCATGAGAGGGATGTCCTAAGAGGGTGGGGGGTCTGGTGAGGACTTTCTTTCCTTGGCTCTGCCTTGATCTTAGAAGAATGAGGGTCTGGGAGCCAATTTTCTCTCTCCTCTCTTTAGGCAAAATGCAGACTACCATTATTCACAAATAATATGACTTTCAACCTTGAATTCATGGGACTTTGTGTTCCTTTTCTATTATTCTTTTCAAGGGGTTAAAAGTGATTTCTATTGCTTCTTTTTTGAAGATCTTAAAAAGAAGGACATTCTGTTTGTGATCTTCCAACGATTCTTCAATCAGTGGTCCTCTGCTGACACAGGTGCAGAATCTCTGACCTTGGGTGCATGGATGCTCTATCAGATAGGATTCTGCTCCCTGAGGCCAGACATCAGTTTTTAGCACTTTATCAGAGGCTTTCAGAGTCTCCAGCTGGCTCTAAGAATCATTCCTGAGACAGAAGATTGGCCCGGAGATATCAAACATGAAAAGGAAAATGAGGAGCTGCTGTTGTGTGACTCTGTTCCTCAAGATTCCATTGGCTTCCAGAGTCCGTCTAGGGACTCACTCCATAATCCATTCCAGAAACAGAGAATCCCAGTGTTTGGGACTTTACCTTGGAGTCCTCCACCACCTCCAGATAGATTAAACTGCGAGCTTCGGATAGAAAACCTCTGTCCTGTTCACCTTGTCCTCTAGAAGGAAAATGTTCTCTTCATTCCTGAAAGGCCCATCGCAGATATCTGCTTGTGTAAACACAGTTGATTTAGTAAACTAGGAAGACAATAGGAAAAACAGGAGTCCATCTACATTGGGGATTTGATCTAGGGTTCCCTTACCTTATTTCTGTCTCTTTTTGTCCACAAATTAATCCATCTAGAGGGAGTACAGAAAAAGAAGGAAGATCCCCATAGCAAACAGGAAGAATAGCGTCGATAGACTGACCCGTGAAGATGAGCTTGAGCTTATCCATGGGCCCTGTGACTGTTCAGGATGCACAGATCTGTCTCCATCCTAGCAGGGCATTGCTGCTTCAGACAGCATTGAGCACAGGCCACTGCGCTTGTGTGCTCTGGCCCAGAAATCCAGGCCTGCATTCCAGAGCCATGGGACAGTCACAAATGACTCTTAAGGGGGTTGGGGAAGACACAAAAAGTAAAAGGTGAAGCTCCAGCCCCTCTCCCACTATCTGGACCCCACAACACATCCTGGACTGCTAGATCATTCCACCCTTCCCTGTGTCTTGCTATCTTCCAATTCCAGATTTACAGCAAGTTATATTTAGTTTAGTTTCACTTTACATTATCCAGATTAAATTAGGTCCAGCTTCACCCCTTGGCATTCTCAGCTTCAATGCCACCAATTCCATAGCCCCCAAAATGTGAAGTTCTTCCAGGGTTGATTTTTGCTAATTCTCAAGGACTTTCCACTTTCAGAATTTCCGCTGTCCTCATCAATTTCTCCACATGATCTGGTCTTGCATTGTATCATTACAGATGTAGACCTCACCTTCTCACTTCAAGTTTGTCCAAACCAATTCACTTTTACCAAAAAAAAAAAAAGAGCAATGTAGCCTCTAATAAAGCTAATGTAAGAGTGACAAAATGGGAAAGAGGTGCTAGCACACCCCATGGCAAAAGGCGAATAATGTAATAAGTCAATATAGATGGTTTAGTAAAGTCTACTAAAGTCTCTTTTTGGGCTTATCTGTCTCTAAAGAACTTCAAATCTCCCCTCTCTGTCCTTGTAGTGGCCACCTTGCTGTTCCCTTTCTCCCAGGTCTCCATAATGTCATCCATAATACAGAGTAATTCAGCTCTCCCAAGTCTCTACCCCAATCTGCCCACCTACACCCAGCTGAATTTGGAGCCTGATTGAGGCCTTCTCCTTAAGAGTAGTTGAAATTCTAAAAAGCAAAACATTTGCTGTTTTTGAATTACACCTGTGGTTCCTCACCTGAAGACGGTTTTCAGATTTTTACATTGTACTCTCTAAGTTTTTGCCAAAATTACTATTGGTCTCTCAATAATTATTAAAAATAATTAATGAGATTTTACACATAGACATATACATATATGCATACATACTTATATTTATACACATATATACATGCGTAATACATATATACAAGAGGATACTTCAAAAAGTTTGTAGAAAAATAGAATTAAAGGCAACATGAAACTTTCCATGGGCTTTTTGAAGACCCCTCATTATTAAAATGAAAACTGAGGACGCAGAGCAATGTATCATTTTCTTATTCTGAGTTCCTCAAGTCACTTCTGCTTCTAATGAATCAGTCTTGACCAAGGACAAACCAAACTAGCTTATTTAGAAAAAAAAAAAAAATTATGCAACCATATGAACACGATACATAGAAAAGAAAGACTAGGGAAGAAAAATAGCCCATCAGAGAGAAAAACATAAAAATAATAACTATAGTTAAAGTAGGTAGGTACCAATACAGGACTAGACAGAAAAATAAATGAAACAGAATAGAGTCCAGAAATTGATTTAAATACCCATGGGAATTTTGTCTTTGATGCAGGCGGTGTTTCGAATAATTGAGGGGGAAGTTGCAGTCAGTATATTTTGTTGAGACAAGTGGGTAACTGCGATGTTCGTTCAGCAGCACCTGGACACAAACCTCACTCTTCTCCCCCAGGTGACAATCTGGACCTGCTGACATGAAGCTTATACAGGGGAATTGGATGTTTCTATATACGTATTTCCATAAGTGGAAATGCCTAGTTGTGTGGGTGTGTGTCTATGTGTGTGTGTATATATATGCATTTCCCCAAAGGGATCATAAGCAGCATGGCAGAAAGGGCTGTAGCATGGCACTATCTAAGCACTTTGGATTCAGCAGGCCCTGCCACTGTGAGGAATAAATCCCGCCAGTTCCCTTCCATCACTCAAGACTCTGAAGGCCCAGGGCACTCTCGTGATCAGTGCTGTGTCTCCTGTTGTCCTGGGGTCGCTACCTCTCTTCTGAAAATATTGTGTGGGATTCTCTGTTTATGTGCTGCTTCTTCCCATTAATCTGTGGTCCACCTGAAAAGCTGCAGAACCCAGAAACAGAAAAACTGCATCAGTCCTCTACTTCATTCCTTCCATAAAATAAGTGTCAGCAAAATCAAAGATTTAGATACCAAGAAAAAAAATATTAAGAGCATCAGAGACTTTTTTTTTTTTTACAATAATGTCAGACTTAATAAACAGGGCCCAAAAGCCATATAAAATACTGATTGATACATTCAAATGTATCAGTTTTAATAGACTAATTTGTAAAAATGTTGGCCACCTTGGGAATGAAAATATCTTCCTGAGATTTAAGATGAGAGTTTCAATATTAGTCACTATTCTCAATTAGCAAAGACTTTATGTGTGTCCTTACTGACAAGTTAGCTGAGTTAATTCCTGGCATATTTAGTGACCAGGACAATATCATCACTTCATTATTTCAACATACCTGTAAAATTGCAGATCATCATACTAGAAGATAGCTAAAGATATTTAAAGATAGACATTCTTTGGGGCAAGTTTTAAGAAACTTATTATTTAACTTTAGTAGCCAGCTTTTCAACAAAAACTGGTTCTCTCTCTCTCTATCTCTCTCTTTATATATATATATATACACACACAAATAATCTCCTTATATCCTTATATATAAATATATATTATATATAAAGAGATCATATATATATGTGTATATATATATGTATGTAGGTGATTATGAATTAATAATAGTTAACTGTTGAAAGGGGATTGAAGGTGTAGATTCTCAGTTTTTGTATTTTTGCCCTTACACTGTTTAAATCTTATAACTATGTAACTATGTAAGTTCATATGGGCTTTAATTTTTATTGAAAACATGTTAAGTGTGAATTTCTGGGCAAAAAGATTATACAACTGCCACCCCTATTTTTAATGCTTTGATAGCAAATAGATATTTTGAAAAAAAAAAAAAAAAAAAAAAAGTAAATGCCAGGATTCTACGTGATCGTGGTCAGTGTGATCAGTCACAGACCCTGAGCAAAGGGTGCGAGGGCAAGAGGTTATTTGGAAGGTGATCCCAGGAGGCAACAGTAGAGGAGACGGGAAGTGAGACAGAGAAGGGAATGCAGCCTTTAAAGTGTACATTATCACGTCAATTCACCGGATCTGAGCCCTTACTGAGACTAAACTGAAAGCCAGTGGGGCACAGTGTCTCAAAGTCATCCCATTGGAGGGATTATTGGCTGAAGGTTGATACCAAAAAGCATTAATTCCCCTGGCACTTAAAGCTTTCAGGGTCCTGGAGCGAGCAGGCTCTGTCTGACAAAACCCTCAGGTATCCACTCATCTGATGAGTGGATACGGAAAATGTGGTACATCTACACAATGGAATACTACTCAGCTATAAAAACGAATGAAATACTGCCATTTGCAACAACATGGATGGACCTTGAGAGAATTATATTAAGTGAAACAAGTCAGGCACAGAAAGAGAAATACCACATGTTCTCACTTATTGGAGGGAGCTAAAAATTAATATATAAATTCACACACACACACACACACACACACACACACACACACACACACACACACACACACACACACACACACACACACACAAACCGGGGGGGGGGGAAGAAGATATAACAACCACAATTATTTGAAGTGGATATGACAAGCAAACAGAAAGGACATTGTTGGGGGGGAGGGGGGGAAGGAGAAGGGAGGGAGGTTTTGGTGATGGGGAGCAATAATCAGTTACAATGTATATCGACAAAATAAAATTTAAAAAAAATAAATAAAAAAATAAAAGCCAAAAAAAAAAAAAAAAAACCCTCAGGTAGGTGGACATCAGGGCAGTTTAGCACTACAGTTGTAATGCCTGAGGGGATAGAGCAGGGAAGTTTCAGGTCTACTGCAAATACCTTGACATCTACTTAGAGCAGAGCTGCACATCATCATCAGTGCCTATAGTGTGAAGTTTCAAGGAACTCTTTTGCATATACTTCCCTTTTTCTTCCACTTCTCAGTGTTGGGGGGTTGTTCTGAATCTGGCCTGTGTTTTCTGACAGGGTTTGTTTGGAAGTGAAATAATTACATTGCGGACTGCTGGAAATAAGGTGAATTTCAGGTATGATTGGGGAAGTGTCCATTTTCATTTGCCTACACAGAAGATTTTTCAGCTTCTAGAAACACCCTCAATCTGTATTTTGGTAGACTCCCTCCCCTAAGATACACTGCAGTCCATATGAATCAAGATAGTCATATACAGTTTAAATCAGGTATTAAAAAAAAATCAACTGGAGCAGAGTCAGCAAAATTCTTTGCAAAAAGCAAGATATTAAATATTCCAGGCTTTGTAGACCAAGAGACACACACACAAAAAAAAAAAGAAAGAAAAAGAAAGGTTATTATGCACACAGTACATAGTAAGAGAGAAAACAAATTTCTGTAATTTTGACAAAATTCAAAATCATAATAATTTAGTCTATTTTTTATAATACAGGTCTACTAATGAGAATAGAATTCTTTGTCAACAAAGTAACATTTTACTTATATGGAGCTCAAAGTTAATATTCCCTGCAATCAAGACCAGTTACAAGTGTTTGTATGTAATGTGATCTGTAATAAGATTTTACGTACTGCAACTTTGAAAATGGCTTTTAACATAGATAGGTACTGCTAAATACTGATATCAGTTCATAAGCATATAACTTTAATTAAGACTATGTATCATTTAGATGAAAGTTATAGAATACTATTAGATTGTTCTCTTGATATTTGGCTTTAAGCATGTCACTAGATTGCAAACTAATCATTTCCAATTGAAGATAATAAGAAGCTCCTCAATTGTACCATTAAATGAAGTTTTTAATATGAAAGATTTATTTGCACTTGCATTGTGGTCTAAAAGAAGCTGCTAGTAGATTGAGCTTAGAAAATATATCTGCTGCAAATTTAGGTGGAATTAGACTTCTTACCTCTCATTTTAACTTTTAACAGTATAGGAAATGTATAAATCAGCTTGATATTACCTGTTATTCAAGCAACAAGAGTTGTTGAAATTACTTTACCACAGTATACGTTTCACAGATAAGTGCTATTTTGCCTTATAAATTTAGGATTATTTTTTTAAAAAACATGATGAAGTCTTCAGCAAAAACTAATCTCTAAAGCCATACAGTGTTTAATAACACTGGTTAAAGTTAGTTTTTCTCAATCAGAAAAATTCACTTTCAGTCCTGAGCTCAAACAATTACAATAGAATGTTACCACCTTTAAATCATAGACCTGCTGGGTGATATAGCAAGTCAGGATATTTAGATTCTATTTCTAAAAAAAATTTACTAATTTTTAAACTAATTTAAATAATTCACATTATTTAAAACTAATGATGGTTGAGGATACACAAAGTCAATGAAATTCATCATATTAATTTGACAATACATGATAAATTTAAAGAGTTTCAGCAAAGTATCTGCTGATGAATGATATAATAAAAAAGCATAGTCTTTAAACATCTTATATTTTCACAAGCTTTGTTAATTTTTCCAACTATTCCTTTTCCTGCTCCATGCATTCTTTTGCCACCATCAGTTGTAACATCTTAGCAGATTCCACTTCAGGTTTTACTGAATTACTGTTTTCTCAAATTCTTTAGAAATAATCTCACTTGTAAAAGTTTTATATGGATTATTTATAGAGACCAGCTGTCTCATCATTTTAAACTTTGCAATGATTTCTCAAATAAACAACTGAGTAGTACCAGTAACACCTGTCAACTCCTAAAGAACCAAAGAAAATCAGTCAAATTTTCATCTTATTTTGTTTTGTTTTTTTACTATTGATATCACTCCACATGTTTTCAACTCTTTGAGCAACTATTCTCACCAAAATGTTAATGTCTTAAGCAAGTTTATTTTCTATGGATACATTTCTTTTGCTGTTGCAATTGAACATGACTTAATGGACTCGACATCAGTTAATCCTTTTTCCTGACTAGTTAAGAGATGATCTACTTGAAAATTTACTTTGGTTTCATTTTTTACTGTTCTGAAGAAATTCTGCTGTGATAAAATATTCTGTTTTAAATTTTTCTTATGTGAATTGGGAATATCTTGATGAGCGCTTAGTCAGGCAATGTTAACATGTATCATATTATTTTAGCACTGCTATAGTGTCATTGCATAATAAATATGATACTTTGGCATTTTTTTAAAAGCTAGATAAGATCAGGTGCACCCATCTACCTTCAGAGCCATAGATATTCATTCTTCTTAGGCTATTTTCTCATCTTTAAGAGAGCAAGGCTCAGGTGTGAACACATCTGTTTTCATATTTATATTTAGCTGCCAATATGACTCCCTTCATAAGTTTCTTCACCCTTGTTTCCTACAGTTGCCTTTCTGTATCAGTCAGGGTTTAGTTACAGACAATAGCAGCCAGTTTACATGGTTTAGCAAGAAAGAAGTTTGCTACTGGGTATTAAATGGGTTTACAGGGCTGCGGCGGCTGGCGCGGAGTAGCTGAGGTGGAAAAGGTGGCCACTGGGCCTCAGGCAGCCGGGAAACTTGTGGACCTTCCTCTGGCCATCTCTTAAGGGAGGACTGCTGCTGCTGGCCGGTCGTGGGGGCTCAACGCCACTTTGCCCCCGGCAGGAGAGGCTGCCTCATTTACAGGCAACAGCTTTGAAGTGTGGAGCAGGAAAAGAACTGATTCTTAGCTGCAAAAGTGAGTCTTGAAACAGGGAACACGGCGCCAGGGCTGCTGTGGATGCAGCCAGGATCCCGGAGGCTGGGGCCGCACTGAAGGCGGCCAGCAGCCCTATTCAAGATTCGAGGTTTCAGGCCGGCATTAAAGAAGACTCCTGGGAGCGCCCGAGCGGCGCCGCGACTGAACAGCCCGAGGCGGCAGCGCCGAGAACACGGAAGGCAACAAACCAGAGACAGAGCGAGCGCCCGACCTGGCACAGCACTGTGAGTGATCCCTGGCACAGCTCTGTTCGGGGGGTGGTTGCCCACGCGGCTCCCCGACTGCACCACCAGGCCACTCACTGCCCCGGTGCTGCCTCCATTTTCCCAGGTGCGGGCAGCTCCGCCCTGCTCGGCCATCACTGAGCCCATTTGCTTGGCCTGGCGCGGGGCTTTCCGGACCCTGCGGGCCGGCCTCCTCTCCCACTCCCTCCACGGTTCTCTGGCAGGGCTGGGGGTGTGGGGCGTCCCGACCAGTTTTGGGAGGGCTAGGAAGTACGGGCGGGCCGACTGTCACTCCACCACACCCTGGACTCCGGCCCCGGTAAACTTCCTGTTACTGGGAGGCAGATACCATCTCTGCGACCACCAGTTTGGAAAAAAGCCTAACGAATTTCTGGTTGGGAAGAGTGTGGTAGGAGAGTTCCCAGGTCCGCTTTAACCTGCCGGAGAGCAGGCTGCAGGCGGGCACTAGACTCGGTTTATACCGGGGGGATACAAAGGTGAACAAGACCCGAGAAAGATCTACACAGTGTTACAAAGGCACCCAGAGAGACCGGTCGTCTGTGCCTAGCAGAAACCTGGTAGACTTCCTGGGCGAGGCGGTGCTGAGCAGGGTCTTGAAGGCCCAGCTGATAGACGAGGGGTGCAGAAGACACGCCCCAACCCAGCACAGTGTGCACAGAGGGGGGAGACGTGCGGCCAGGGAGGCGGAGACTCGACAGAAACCACACACCCGGTGGGGTCGCCACTGCACGATCTAACAGCCTGGGCCAGAGCACACGGAACGGGGAGAAGTCCTGTACAGAAAGTGAAAGCTCAACAGAGATCACACACCCTGTGGTACGTGATCCACCAGCCCAGCAGAGTACAAGCTGACCAGAAAGGTGGATCCCCGGAGAAGCCCAAGACCCGAGGCAACCACACACACAAGACACTAGAGGCCAACTGAGCAGTCACGGCGGGAGCCATACCAAATTGGCAACAATAGCAACATCCTAGTTAGTCATTAGTCTTAAACCGGTGGACTGTGAAACCCCCTGCCACAATGAATAAACACCAAAAAAAAGACACCAGAAATACAAAAAATCAAGAAAGTACACCACCAAAAGTTAATAAATCTCATACTCTAGATCCTATAGAACAAGAAGCCCTTGAAATAACTGACAAGGAATTTCGAGTGATAATTCTAAAGAAACTGAATGAGATACAAGAAAACTCAGCTAGACATCATGATGAAATGAGGAAAAGTATACAGGATCTGAAAGAGGAAATATACAAGGAAATCAATGTCCTGAAAAAAAATGTAGCAGAACTTGCTGAACTGAAGAAGTTATTCAGCGAAATAAAAAACACAACGGAGAGTTTAACCAGCAGGCTTGTCGAAGTTGAAGAGAGAACCTCTGAACTTGAAGATGGGCTGTTTGAAATAACACAAGCAGACAAAAAGAAAGAAAAAAGAATCAAGAACATGGAAGAAAATCTGAGAGAGATATCAGACAACCTCAAGCGCTCAAATATCCGAGTCATGGGTATTCCAGAAGGGGAGGAAAATGGAGATTCCATTGAAAACATATTCAACAAAATAGTGGCAGAAAACTTCCCAGGTATAGGAAAAATCACAGATCTTCAGATCCAGGAAGCTCAACGATCTCCAAACGTATTCAACCCAAAAAGGCCTTCTCCAAGACATGTCATAGTCAAATTGGCAAAACTCAGAGACAAAGAGAGAATCATAAAAGCTGCAAGAGAGAAGCGTCAAATCACCTATAAGGGAGCCCCAATCAGGTTAACATCAGACTTCTCATCACAAACCCTAAAAGCTAGAAAGGAATGGGATGATATTTTCAAAATACTAAAAGACAAAGATTGCCAACCAAGAATACTCTACCCTGCAAGGCTATCCTTCCGAAATGAGGGGCAAATAGTATATTTCTCAGACAAACAAAAACTGCGGGAGTTCACTACCACAAGACCACCCTTACAAGAAATCCTCAAGGGAGTACTGGGTTTGGTTCCTGAAAAATAACTACCACTGCCATAAAAACCTAAGAAAAATCTAAACCCGCTAGTACAATAAAAATGGCATTCATGAAGAGAAAACAAGCTAACAAAAACACTATCTACAACCTAAGGAACCAACAAACAAAGAAACCAAACAGTAAATCAGAAAGCAAGGAACAAAAGACACCTAAGACAACCAAACAACCAATAAAATGCTAGGAATAAATCAACACCTTTCAATAACAACTCTTAATGTTAAAGGCTTAAATTCCCCAATTAAAAGACACAGACTGGCTGACTGGATCAAAAAGCAGGACCCAACTATATGCTGCCTACAAGAGACCCACCTCACCCATAAAGATTCACACAGACTAAGAGTGAAAGGATGGAAAAAGATTTACCATGCAAACAGAAAAGAAAAACGAGCTGGAGTGGCTATTCTTATATCTGACAAAATAAACTTTAAACTAAAAACCATAAAAAGAGACAATGAGGGACACTACTTAATGATAAAAGGACTGATCCATCAAGAAGACATAACAATCATAAATATGTACGCACCCAATGTTGGAGCAGCCAGATTTATAAAACAAACTCTATTAGACCTAAAGAAGGAAATAGACACTAATACCATAATAGCAGGGGACCTGAACACTCCACTGTCAATATTAGACAGATCATCTAGGCAAAGAATCAGTAGAGAAACACAAGATCTAAACAAGACTCTAGACCAATTGGAATTGGCAGATATCTACAGAACATTCCACCCAACAACCTCAGAATATTCATTCTTCTCATCAGCACATGGATCATTCTCCAAGATAGATCACATATTAGGTCACAAATCAAGTCTCAATAAATTCAAAAAAATTGGAATTATCCCATGTATCTTCTCAGACCACAATGGATTAAAACTAGAAATTAATAACAAGCGAAACTCTGGAAACTATACAAACACATGGAAATTAAACAGCATTCTACTTAATGACATATGGGTCCAAGAAGAAATCAAGCAGGAAATCAAAAAGTTTATTGAAACTAATGAAAACAATGATACATCATACCAAAACCTGTGGGATACTGCAAAAGCAGTATTGAGGGGAAAATTTATTGCATTAAATGCTCACTTCAGAAGAATGGAAAGATGGCAAGTGAACAACCTAACACTTCACCTTAAAGAACTAGAAAAACAAGAACAATCCAATCCTAAAGTTAGCAGACGGAGAGAAATCATTAAGATCAGAGCAGAACTAAATGAAATTGAAAACCAAAAAACAATTCAAAAGATCAACGAATCAAAAAGTTGGTATTTTGAAAAGATAAATAAAATTGACAAACCATTAGCATGGCTAACAAAAAAAAGAAGAGAGAAGACTCAAATAACAAAAATTAGAAATGAAAAAGGCGATATTACAACTGATTCATCTGAAATACAAGGAATCATTCGTGACTACTATAAATAACTATACGCCAACAAATTTGAAAATCTGGAGGAAATGGATAAATTTCTGGACACACACAAGCTCCCAAAACTGAACCGTGAAGACGTAGAAAATTTGAACAGACCAATAACAATAAAGGAGATTGAAGCTGTTATCAGAAGGCTCCCAACAAAGAAAAGCCCAGGACCAGATGGATTCACAGCAGAATTTTACCAAACATTCAAAGAGGAATTGACACCGATTCTTTACAAACTATTCCAAAAGATTGAAACGGACGCAAATCTCCCAAACTCATTCTATGAAGCAAACATCATCCTGATACCAAAACCAGGTAAAGATATAACCAAAAAAGAAAACTACAGGCCGATATCCTTGATGAATATAGATGCAAAAATCCTCACTAAAATACTAGCAAACAGAATACAGCAACACATACGAAAAATTATTCATCACGATCAAGTGGGATTCATCCCAGGGATGCAAGGTTGGTTCAACATACGCAAATCAATAAATGTGATACACCATATTAATAAACTCAAACACAAGGACCATATGATCATCTCTATAGATGCTGAAAAAGCATTTGATAAAGTTCAGCACTCATTCATGACAAAGACCCTCTATAAGTTAGGTATAGAGGGAAAGTATCTCAAAATAATTAAAGCCATATATGCCAAACCCACTGCCAATATCATCCTGAATGGGGAAAAGCTGAAAGCTTTTCCTTTAAGAACAGGAACTAGACAAGGATGCCCACTCTCACCACTCCTATTCAACATAGTGTTGGAAGTACTAGCCAGAGCAATCAGAGAAGAGAAGGAAATAAAGGGCATCCAGATTGGAAAAGATGAAGTCAAACTGTCCCTGTTTGCAGATGACATGATCCTATATATCGAACAGCCTAAAACCTCTACAAAAAAACTCTTGGAATTGATAAATGATTTCAGCACAGTAGCAGGATACAAAATCAACACACAAAAATCAGTAGCATTTCTTTTCTCCAATAGTGAACATGCAGAAGGAGAAATCAAGAAAGCCTGCCCATTTACAATAGCCACCAAAAAAATAAAATACTTAGGAATTGAGTTAACCAAGGAGGTGAAAAATCTCTATAATGAGAACTACAAACCACTGCTGAGAGAAATTAGAGAGGATACAAGAAGATGGAAAGATATTCCATGCTCTTGGATTGGAAGAATCAACATAGTGAAAATGTCCATACTACCCAAAGTGATATACAAATTCAATGCAATCCCCATCAAAATTCCAAAGACATTTTTCTCAGAAATGGAAAAAACTATTCAGACATTTATATGGAACAATAAAAGACCACGAATAGCCAAAGCAATGCTCAGCAAAAAAAATAAAGCTGGAGGCATAACACTACCTGACTTTAAGCTATACTACAAAGCTATAATAACCAAAACAGTATGGTACTGGCATAAAAACAGACACACTGACCAATGGAATAGAATAGAGCATCCAGAAATCAACCCACACACTTACTGCCATCTGATCTTTGACAAAGGCACCAAGCCTATTCACTGGGGAAGGGACTGCCTCTTCAGCAAGTGGTGCTGGGATAACTGGATATCGATATGCAGGAGAACGAAACTAGATCCATACCTCTCACCGTATACTAAAATCAACTCAAAATGGATTAAGGATTTAAATATACACCCTGAGACAATAAAACTTCTTAAAGAAAACATAGGGGAAACACTTCAGGAAATAGGACTGGGCACAGACTTCATGAATACGACCCCAAAAGCACGGGCAACCAAAGGAAAAATAAACAAATGGGATTATATCAAACTAAAAAGCTTCTGCACAGCAAAAGAAACAATTAAAAGAGTTAAAAGACAACCAACAGAGTGGGAGAAAATATTTGCAAAATATACATCTGACAAAGGATTAATATCCAGAATATATAAGGAACTCAAACAACTTTACAAGAAGAAAACAAGCAACCCAATTAAAAAATGGGCAAAAGAGCTAAGTAGGCATTTCTCTAAGGAAGATATCCAAATGGCCAGCAGACATATGAAAAAATGCTCAACATCACTCAGCATCCGGGAAATGCAAATCAAAACCACATTGAGATACCATCTAACCCCAGTTAGGATGGCTAAAATCCAAAAGACTATGAACGATAAATGCTGGCGAGGCTGCGGAGAAAAAGGAACTCTCATACATTGTTGGTGGGACTGCAAAATGGTGCAGCCTCTATGGAAAATGGTATGGAGGTTCCTTAAACAATTGCGGATAGATCTACCATACGACCCAGCCATCCCACTGTTGGGAATATACCCAGAGGAATGGAAATCATCAAGTCGAAGGTATACCTGTTCCCCAATGTTTATCGCAGCACTCTTTACAATAGCCAAGAGTTGGAACCAGCCCAAATGCCCATCATCAGATGAGTGGATACGGAAAATGTGGTACATCTACACAATGGAATACTACTCAGCTATAAAAACGAATGAAATACTGCCATTTGCAACAACATGGATGGACCTCGAGAGAATTATATTAAGTGAAACAAGTCAGGCACAGAAAGAGAAATACCACATGTTCTCACTTATTGGTGGGAGCTAAAAATTAATATATAAATTCACACACACACATACACACATACACACACAAACCGGGGGGGGGGGGAAGAAGATATAACAACCACAATTATTTGAAGTTGATACAACAAACAAACAGAAAGGACATGGTTGGGGGGGAGGGGGGAGGGAGAAGGGAGGGAGGTTTTGGTGATGGGGAGCATTAATCAGCTACAATGTATATCGACAAAATAAAATTAAAAAAAAAAAAAAATAAAATAAAATAAAATAAATAAATGGGTTTACAAAATTGTGAGGAGGGTGAAGAAATAGACCAGAGGCTGGGCATCCAGGAAAAACTCAAATTCTCATAGTAGAACAAGCCTCCAAATTTGTTTATACCTTTGTCATGATCAGAAGGCTGCAGGATTGGGAAGCCAAGGGAACAGCTAACAAATTATCACAAGATAACCAAACTGGAAAGCCATTTACCAAATCAGGAAGGCACTGCTCCAGCCACTGGCTCTGGGCCATGAGCCCGACCAGTAAAGTCATGGCTCACTTCTTGTCTCTCTTCCCAAGTGACTCAGTTCCAAATTCAAGTCTCAAATGAGTATATGATTGACAGAAACAAAATTTACATCTGGAATTCTGACAGATAGAATTATCACAGAGAGTCTGGCAAATGTTACGATTTATCTTTCCTGCCCCATCTTCAGAGGAAGTTGGATTGCATACTGAGACAGCCATTCCATAATTTCCATACCACCTTTCCTTCATATCTTTCAAAACTTGTCTATTCTTTCATAACAACTAGAGAGAACTAAACCATACAAAGTAGTATATGAGTGAGAAGTAAATATTGAACACTAAGCTTATTTCCCTTGCAAGTGAACTTAAAAGAAAAGTTTGCAAACATGGCCCCTGGAAATAAAAATCAAGAATCAATCATCCACTTTTATTTAGAGAGACACCTGACTGAATTAACGAAAGTTGTATATCTAAGGAAGAGTTATTTTATTGTATCCAAATAAAACAATCTTGGACAAATTATTACTTTTCCATGTGGGCTATAGCTAATCATTTGAGATTATTTTCTCTATAATAGGAAAATGTGACAATGATGTTGGAGAGAAAAAAAATGTTATGAAAAATTCTCTACCTAATGTTTTTCACTATCAGCATTTTTCACATGATTCCTTAGAATTCTTTACATAAAAATTAATACAGGTGGACAGATAAATATTTAAGTACTAAATATATTGCTAAGAATTTTATAAATATTATATAATTAATATGTAAGGGTAGATATAATTGAAATTATTATATAGTATCTATGAAATATTATAACAAATATTATAAAGACATATAATAAATACCATAAATATATTTTATATAATAAACTTTATATATGAGGTATAACAAATATTATAAATATGTATAATAAATATTTTATGTATTATAAATGTTATAATAAATTAATTATTATTAAATTATTTTAAACATTGGTAAACACTGATGTTTGAAATGGGTAAACTAAAGGAATTAGAATAATTTTCCTCAGTATACATAGTTAGTAAGGTGCATAGTCACAATTATTAATAATTTTAATTATTATGAAAGTAATAAATGCACATTGTTTTAAATTAATAATATTAAAAGCTATAAAGAAACAGTCCATGCCTAACAGACCCCACCTCCTAGTTCTATTCCACAGAGGCAATACTTTTTAACTCTTTAAACTCTTCCTTTGTATTTTTTTTATCTTCATATATCTAAATAATGTGACTAAACTGCTATTTCCTGATTCATCAGTGTTAGACATTTG
The DNA here is from genome assembly GCF_027409185.1 of Cynocephalus volans. Classification (NCBI taxonomy): domain Eukaryota; kingdom Metazoa; phylum Chordata; class Mammalia; order Dermoptera; family Cynocephalidae; genus Cynocephalus; species Cynocephalus volans. The sequence continues at coordinate 39,961,342 of NC_084472.1, forward strand.
ATGACCTGATGTGTAGAAAGAAGTCAATTTGATGGCCCTTATATAAACACTCCTATTTTTCTTTTTTCCTAATCTTCCCGATATAGTCATATTATAAATTTTAAACCAATATTTGCCATCACAGCTGAGTCAAGTAACATACTATAATTACATTTGTTTTTGCCAACAGTTTGTTTCGCCTAGAGCAAATATCTGCCTCAAATTTTATTTGCTTTGTTTTCTTACTAACTACTGACAATTTTCTTAAATATTTAAAGATCCTGAAAAAGTCAAAAATAATTTCTCAGGAATGATTGCAAGTCCTCAAAGTCAATAACAAATGTACCGATTAATTAAATGTTTTCCCTCTGAATACCCACAGTCAGCCCACAAATCACCTGTTCTATTTAACCTGCTACTTAAGCTATTACCCTGTGAGTATGTGGTATGGCTGTCTTCCTGGGACTTCCCTTTGTCCCTCTCATGTGTTGCATTCCTCACTTCTTGGATCTAATGAATATCTTTGTCACTTGGTTTAATCCTTTATTTTGCTGAAGTACAACCTCTATTAATTTCCAAAGAAATATAAGAAAAAAAATAAAATGAAATAAGAAAGAAAATATCTATGCTTATACATTCAAGAAAATACATGGCAAGATTAAGAGTTTTACCATATAAATAAAATTTTGTTAAGAATTACAATTCTAGAACTAAAAATACAATAACTGAAATAAAAAAATTCCTAAAAAATAAAGAAACAAACAGCCAATACAATAATACATTGAACTTTCAGAAGGAGAGAATAGAACTGTGGTTACTAGAGGGGAGAAAGAGAGAGGAAGAGGGGGTTAAGGAGAAATTGGTTAATGGACACAAAGAAAAGGTCTGTTTTGTAATGACGAATATGCTAATTGTCCTGATTTCATCATCACATATTGTACACAAATACTGATAGTCAACTCCATACTCCACAAGTATGAATAATCAAATATGTTTCAATTTTTTAAAAAACACTCATTGGATGGGTTTTAAACAACACAGTCCAAGCTCACAAGAGAATTAGTAATCTGGAAGGTGGATCAAAAGAATACATAAATAACAAAGTTCAAGAGACAAAATACAATATAGAAGAGAATGTAAGAGACAAATGTGGCACAATGAATGGGTCTGAGAAACAGGTAATTAGAGTATCAGGAGGAAAAGAGAAAAAGAATGGGCCATAAGAAATATGTGAAGAACTATTATCTGAGAATTCCCAAACCTCATTAAAATACCATGCCACAAATTCAAGAGGCACTACAAACCCCAAGAAGAATAACAAAAGAGAAAACTGAATTTGACCCATCATAGAAAAATTGCCAACATGCAAAAACAAAAAGAGAGTTTTGAAAGCATCCAGAGTATCTTGAAAGGAGAAATAATAAAACTTACAGCTAATTTCAAACCACAAATAATGGGAGCAAAATAACAACTAAACTATATTCTTAAAGTGCAGGGAGAAAATGACTGCCAAACTATAATTCTGTATTCGATGACAATATCCTTAAACATAAAGGAGGACAAGGACATTTTAAAACCAAAACGTGTGTAAGCAGCACATATACACTAAAAAGAATACTAATACGTGTCCTTCAGGCAGAAGGGCAATAATCTCAAATATAAACTCAAATTTCTTGACCCAAGCAATGTTTTTATTAGTGTGTTTACTTTGTAATAATTCATCACTGTGTATACTTACAATGTATATCTCTTTATATTTGTATAATACATGATAAAATTTAATACAAGTTTCTGTGTATACAGGGATCTGCCTTTAAGCTCTCTTTTCTGTTCCATTAGAGTGTTCATCTGTTCTAGCATCATCACTATTTCAATGCACTGTAATGTATCTTGTTATACAGGAGATTATGTATCCCATTTATGTGGTTTATGCTTCTTGTCAAATGTTTACTCATGTCTTCTGAGTTTTAGCTCTGCCATACGAAATCTTGAATAAAGGTACTGAATTCCTCAAAATATCAAATGGGATTTTTATTAGTATTGAATTGAATTTATAGAATAATTGGAGGAATAATACATTTACAATATCATTATGGCATCCAAGAGCATGGAATTTCTTCTTTTTCCATTTTTCCAGCTAAATATCTATTTTACACAGTTTTAATGTATCTACTGAAGTTTCAGATGACCTTGTTTAAGGTTTTAAAAATTTTAATGCTTTGTGAATAGTTTTTAGTGTTCATTGTATTTTTTATCAGCTGTTGCTTTAAAAGAACAATGCTATTGACATTTATCACCTCTTTTATTCAATTTGTTGATTCAATGTGTGTCTACAGATATTTGTAGATACTCATATCATGTACAGATATTGAGAACAGAAAAAAATCAAAAGAAAAGAAAAGAAATAAAAATTTAAAAAGGAAACAGAAAGCTTTTCCCTTTCTTTCCAATCTTCACATCTCCCATTTCTCTGTCTTGTTCTATTATATTGTTTGAGATCTCTTCTAAATGTGAAATAATGGAGGGATGGCAGGCATCCTTTTTATTTCTCTGACTTCAACAGCTTCTAAATTTTGACAATAAGTATAACATTTGATAGAAGATTTTTGTTAGTAAATTGTATTGAGTTAATAAAGCATTCAATCTCAGAAACTATTGAAATTATACTCAAGAATTTGAAAGTATAGGAAAATAAATTTAAAAATCAGCAGCATAAGTTAAAATAATGAAAAGCAAATAAAAAATAAATGTAATCAACAAAATTTAGAACTGATGATTTTAAAACATTAGTAAAATACAAACCACTAGGAATAACAGTTAAGAAAATGGAAGAGTTACGTGAGCAACATTTAACATGGAAAACAGAATTTTATTACAAATATCAAGGAAAAACCTGTATCTCTATACAAATCAATTAATAACCATTAGAATAACTGAATCGGAAGTTTACATTTTATTTTCTCTGAAGAGGCATCAGGCTAGCCCAGAAATTTCTAAGGGGTTTTCTTACCAAACCTCTAAGAAACAAATATTCCCTATTTCTTACAGATTTTCTAGAGAAAAGAAAAAATTAAAAAGCTGTCAATTTTATGATACATGTACGAGTTTGACATTTAATCTAGAAAATAAAAGTGTTAAAATGGAAAAATATAAGTTATTTTAATTTAGGTATAAAAAACTAGAAAATCCAAAATAAAATGTAAGCAATTTAAAACTATCATGTATAAAAGATATATAATGACAACATAAGTTGTTTCAAGACTATAAGAAATTATTAATGCAGAAAATACATGAATGTTATCCATTACTTTAACACATTGGGGAAAAGCCGTTTAATCATCTAAATCAACTAAGAAAACATGTTTAATAAAATTCAATACCTTCTTTATTATCAGATTATTCTTATTTTTAAATTTATTCTGCTCTTTATTTTTTGGATTTTTTGTTAAATATTCCCATAGTTATTCATATCCAGTTATTATTTCTTTATTATTTTCTCTCTTTCACTATTACACTCCTGTCCTCCTCTTTCTTTCTTTCTTTCTCTCTCTCTTATAAGACACATATTGGAACTTTATGTTCTACCTTCTTCCCTGCCTCTTAAAATTTTTAACAATTTGTATTCAATTCTGTTTAATTTACTAATTCTCTCTTCAGCTGTACCATTCTATTAGGTACTTCTCCTAATTTTTATTTTAATAAATATGATATTAATTTCTGATAGCTGCAATTATTTCATTCTTATATATTTCCATTTTCTCAATAAACTCCTCTCCTGTTTGAAAAGACAATAATTCCTCCTTTCTGGACTGCAGCATCTTTAATGTGTCCTCTAATATGAGTTCTATATGTTGAGTCTCTTATAAAGTGTTTTGAACTTTTATTTAGAACTGCTACCTTGGTCTTCTGGTCTGTACAGGCCCAGAATAAGTTTTATATTTGTGTTTTGACCTCTCCTCCTGAACTGGTAGTATTGCTCTGCGTGTTTTTGTTATTTCTGGTTCTTTTTTCTTCACTATTTTGTTGTTATTTCTGTTTGTTGTTTGTTTGTTTTTAGATGCATCTCTTTCTTCCTAGGCCACAGACAAGGAGTGCTTTACTGACAATACTGGTGACAGTTGTAAATATTACTTCAACAAGAATTCACCAACTGGGACTAAATCCAGCTCCCAACTCTGACACGCAGATTGTATCCCCATGCGCAGGATACATGGTCTTAGTAGTCTTGAACCACGCTACTAATAATTGCCTTCATTTTATTTTTGGTACCAGATTTTGCTCTTTCTCACAATTTGGGTTTTTCTGTTATTATCCGAACAGAGATTTTATCATTATGTATCTTATACACACACAGAGACACAATCCCCATAAGCTTGGAGTTGAGTGGTACAAAGATCACGCTTGTGTGCACTGCTCTGTCATGACCAGAAGTTCCCTTCATTATTTTATCATCTTCCTGGTATTCTATTTTTATTATAAAATTTTCAAAAATATAGAAAACTCTAAATAATATAGTTAACTTAAAAACTAGATAAAATTAACATTTTACCATATTTGCTTTCCTATGTATGTGCATGTGTTTATAGACTGAACCACTTGATAGAAATTTCAGACACTGTGATAGTTCATCTCAAATATTTCAGTGTGCATTTTCTAAAATTAATGACATTGTTTTACATATTTGCAACAGCAATGTCACATTTAAATAAATCAAGACTATTTCTAAATGATATAATAGTTTGTTCATATTTAAATTTCCCGTTTGTCCCCAAAATATGATAATGACTTTCCTTTTTAAGCCCAGTATACAATCTTTTTTCCTTATCAAGACAGTAAGTAAATTATCTTACAAACAGTTCCACATTCCTAAATTATCTGATTAATCGTTTTGTCATTTCATTGCTAACTTGGTTTTATATCATCTGTATTTCTTTAAAATTGAATTTAGGTTTAAAGGCTTGATTAAATTCAGTTTAAAAATTTTTGGAAACAAATACTTTAGAAGTAATACTGTGAACAACATATCGCATCATATCAGGATGCGTATATCAAATTGCCAATTAGTAGCGATATTAAGTTTGATCAGTTGGTTAAGAGAAAATCACCAGATCTCTCTATCCTAAAGATATCATTTTATTTTGCAATTAATAAATAATTGGTGGGGTAGTGCTTTGACTTTTTGCAGATTTCCTATTTCCCACAAGTTCTCACCTAATCATTTTAGCATCTGCTGATGATTCTTGCCTGAATCAATTATTTCTCTGGAGTATGCTGAAGGGTATTTTTTAATCCTATTATTTTTCCAACATGTGTTAACTGATGTCCTTCTGCAAAGAAAACCTTACCTTATCAACTCTTATGAACTAAATGTTTGTGTTGCCTCAAAATTTGTATGTTGAAGCTCTACCCCACAATGTGAATTTGGAAATGAGGCCTTTGGAAGACACCAGAGATTTTGTGTGTTCACTTGCTCACTCTCTCTCATCTCCATCTCTGACTTGTCAGTAAATAAGTGTCATACATATTTAGTGTTGCACTATCAATTATTGTCATTCCTTCCACACAACTTTTTACGTTCACATTTGCCCATATTGGCCAATGAAAGCCCCTGCAAGCTGGCTTCTCATTCCTCTTGAACTGCCTACCCTAGACTCTAGGTTCATCTTTGCTTTCTGGCAGAAGAAGATATTCCATAATCAATTTATATTTTCCCTATCCTAGATCTAGTATCAGCCATATCTCAAAAGGTTCATGATTCCTTTTAGTGAAGAAACCAAAATCTGATTGCTAGATATTTTAATTGCTAATTCTTCATTACGGAAGGTTGTTCTAAGCATTCCTGGCCTCTACCCACTAGATACCAGTAGAACCTTTCCAGTTATGCCAACCTGTGGTGTCTCCAAACATTGCCAAATATCCCAGAGGGGGTGAGAGATAAAAAATCATTCTCATTTGAGAACCACTGGCTTACATGAATGAAAGCATTGTATGAATGCTCTTCTGTGCTTTGATTTGTTCTCTTACTGATAAATACTGAAGATGACTCCCAGTGAGCACGTGGAAGTAATCCTCATTATGTTTTAAGGTCTTCTGGTACTCTATTGTGCAGCAGTATCCAAAAGTTCATTTAAACACTCCCTACCACTGGACAGAGAATACATTTGGGCCTGTGTTCTTTCACGTTCGTTGAGGTACATCTTCAGGATAAATTCTCAAAAATGGGATTTCTGATTAAAAGGAAAAGTACTTGTGTTATTTTGTTTTATGTTGTGAAATTCCCCTTCATAATATTGGTACGATTCTTCACTTGCTTCAGCAATGTATGAGAGTGCCTGTTTCATAACAGCCTTCCCAATGCAGTGTATTTTATTTCAGGAGTGAAGAATGGGATGGAGGGTGGGTGAGGGTGAGGAATGGTATTTCCAAGTAGTCTTTGGCATTTCTCTTATTTCAGTAAAATAAAGAAATATACTTTTATATATTAAAGGTCCACTTTTTTTTTCTGCAAACTCCATGTTTAAACCTTTTGCCTGTTTTTGTTTGTTTGTTTGTTTTTGTTGTTGTTGTTGCTGTTGTTGTTTTTTCCTATCAAGATTTTGGGTTTTGTCATCTCTATTTTTTTAGAACATTTTATATTTCAGGGTTATTTTCTTTAATGTAATATAGAATTATTTTCTGATTTGCCATTTGTGTATGACTTTGCTCATGATGGTTTCTATCATATTCTTTCTTATTACTCTTTTGTACTAAATTATTTTGTATTGCTTCTGGGTTTTGGGTCATAGTGAGAAAAGGCTTTCCACACTTGTAGATTAAAAAAGAAGTCACCCTTTATTCTGAACTTGTATGGACTTACATTTTGGGGGCTTATATTTTTACCTAAAATCTATGAAATTTATTTGCCTATGGGTAGAAAATAAATATGGCTATCCAGTACTTTTAAAACCATTTTTTAAAGTCTTTTTCCTTAGTAATTTGAAATGTCATCTTTATTATATACCAAATTTTCATGTAAGTGTTTATCTGGGCGGTCATCTATTCCATTACACTAACGAATTCAGCTTTTGCCATCCTGATACCACAGTGTTTTGAATAGCAATATTTATTTATAGTATATTTTAGTATATAATAAGTCTCAAAATTATCATTTCACCTATTCAGCATATCCCTGGGTAGTCTTGCTTATTTATTTTTCCTGTGAACTTAAGCATCAAGAAGTTTAGCATCAATAAAGTGGTATTTTATCCAACATTAAATGTCTATTTCTTTAAGTTTACTTTTTTCTCTATCAAAATATTAAATGTTTTTTCTTACAGATATTATACATTTCTTATTAAACATATACCTGGATTTTTTTCCTTTTCACTTCTATTATAAACAGAATCTTGAATAATAGTTTGAAAAATTAGATTTCATTGAAATAAATGACTTTAACGTGTGTTTAAGATCACTTCAGGAAGATCAATACCAATCTAGATTTAGAAAAAAACCCATGGCTCTGTGATATGTAAAGGCTCAACCAAACTGCAATCATAAATGAACACCCTGTAATAAGAAAGAAAATTGACATTTTTAGTTTTACCAATAAATCATTATAATACATTTGGGTAATGTTCATTACTGCTTTGTGACCAGATTAATCTGAGTTTTGATAAAACCCACAAATCCATACAGAGTGATAATACTAATATATTAGATTTATGTAATAGTTTAAAGTTGCATTTTTGCAAAAAGATAATTATCTAGCTTTTTCAAATTGATAGCAAACTGTTGAATAGCAAACTGTTCAATCTCTTATATGTGAATGAAACTTCTACTATTATAAAGTAGCTGACTGAAAAAAAAGAAATTAATAATTATGGATTGTCAAAAGACACTATTTAGAAAATGGAAAGAGAAGCCACAGATTATGAAAGAAAAATTGTTAAACACCTATCTGATAAACAACTAGTACTCAGACCACATAAAGAATTTTCAAAATTCAGTAAGAAAGCCAACAATTCAATTTAAAAATAAAAAAACAGCAAAAGATTTCAACACTTCACCAAAGAAGATATAAGATACATGGATGAAAAATAAACAAGAAATAAAACCATGAAAAATGTTCAACATCATTACTCATTAGGGAAACACAGATTAAAACCAGTGTCATACCACTACAGACCTGTCAAAATGCCTAAAATCAAAAGAAGTCAAAAAGCTTCACCTAACTCCAAAAGTGCAGGGAGGAACCACTCTACTATGTGCTCAGAGAAATCCTAGAAATGGTTGTTGAATAGCATGAAGGGCTACCACAGTCAGCCTTTAGGTCTCTGCATGGTCATGCCTCTAACTACCACTCAAATCTAATCCTAAAACATTTTCCTCTTTCTTGCCAGTCTTTGGTCTCCTTGACCTTTTCGCTGTCCTTCATATTTTCCACTTTACCTTCAGCCACAGGACTTTTATATGTATGGGTTCGTCTGCCTTGAATTTTCTTCTCTGTCCTTGCCTAGCCCCATTATACTCATCTGAAGACACATTTAACTCTTTGTCCTCAGCTTAAATTTCCCCTTCCTTCAGAATGCCTGTCACAATTGGAATTTAATATTGATTGTGAAATTAATCTCTTTATGCAATAGCCCACAAGACTCTGAAGGAGTAGAGACCACAATTGATTTTACTCCCCCTTATATCATTAGCACCTAGCCCAGTCCTAGCACACTGATTCAAAATTGCTAGATCAATGCATGAATGAACAAATAAATAAATGACAACATGTGATATAGAAGTAAATAATACACATGTACATGAGATGTAAAAAAAAAAAAATGAAACCAAACATGAAAATCCAGAAAATTGGAGGCAGAATCTTTAGGAACTTTTGACCATAAAACATGTTAGCCTCTCTGGTAGCCTTTTACTTCAAAGCTTCGATGGAGTGCGCAAAAACCACACCTTTATAACTGAAGCAAGGTGATGTTAACTATTGATAGAAGCTAAAACTATTTAAAAGATATTTAAAATATACTCAGATATCAAATTAATTTATTATTTTACTATGTGTTGTCGCTAAAATATAATATTCTCTGGAATTATGAAATTATGTGATATTGGAATTTGAGAAGACTTAGAGATTTTTCTTTAAATCCATTTGACTTATTTTACAGAAGAGGAAGTTGAGCTAGTTTCTAGTTTAGAGATGACACAGAGCACATTTCTTTTGATTTCTTGTGTAGCGATGCTGCTCTTCTTCTCTTCAATTTTAACTTACAAGTCCTATTTTTATCCTCACTTAATGCATTTCTTACTCTCTTCTTTGCAGTGGGTATTACTTGGAAACCTTTGTTAACCAAAACTGACCTCATGACAGTTATACACCTTACCATCAGGCACACAATGAAAAACAAAATAATTATTCTTTTGTGTGCTTATTTCTTTTAATCCTTAAATAATGAAGTGGTTAATATTTAAATGCAACTTTTGTCTTTTTAGAGTGTTGGCAAATTATTGATTAATAGATTAATTTCCTCATATTGCTTCAGTATGATGATTCCCGAAGGTAGCAGATCTCCATGTCATAGATCCCCTGATATTTCACCTGTAACATTCTGAATTCTGAGTGCCACAGAATTTGGGTAGCCCCTGGGAATTTATATTAAAAAAAAAAAAAAAAATCCTAAGCAATGCAAAAGCACAGCTAGGTCAGGAAACCACTGTCTCAGAAAATTATCAAATTGTGATAAACTTTGAAGCCAATCTTGGGAAACATACCTAGCCCAATATAAAGCAATAATAATAATAATATACTTCTTGATGCTGATATGGTGTAATGAAATGAATGGATTACCTAAGCTTTTAAGGCCTTTCTATTGAAGCACCCAATTATTTGCACATGCACAATTTAGTACAAGCTGGATCAGTTGAACCAATAAAATAATCTAGAATGTGAAATGCCTAAGTCCTATATTATTCAGGTTTAGAGAGAACCCCTCCTGACATTTCTTTCCACTGCTTCACAAATGCCATCGTCTTTATGACTGTAGCCTTTTTACTTTTCCTTACTGCTGTTGCCTTCCTACAGACTTTATAGCAGCTTTGACAGTCCCCCTCTTGATTCATTTAATCCTCCCTCCCTTCTCTCTGCTGTCTTTTTCCTCCATCTATTTTAAGTTAAAGGGAAAGACAAGAAAATCACAGCCTAAAGGCTTTCAGAATTTAACGTTTTCACTCTATGGAATATATGTATCACCCACTTGAACATTCTGGTGTTTAGTTATTTGTTTCTTTTTCCAAAAGAAATTGTTTTTACAGATTGCAAAAACATGGACTTAGGTACTGACTCTTTTTTGACACTCTTCTCCCATCTGAAATTTCCCTTGCTCTCTGGTCATACTCAAACATGTTCACAATCTGTGGCCAGCAAAATAAAACAGAACACAGCTAATATGGTACAAAGCTTTAGTAGACAGCATCTTTATACTACTGCAGTTATATAAATTTGGCTTTAGTTAATAGCACCAGTACTATCCACTAACTAGCAGTTCAAAACCCCATTCCAGGCTTAGCACTGGGAAGGAGAGACACTGGCATGGTTTAAGGCCAATGACACTTTTCCATGCAGACGCTGGCCAGGCCCTGGAGCTTATGACATGATGAAGGTTTACAACTCTTGCATTATTAGGTGTTGTATTCTTAATGGAATCTGCATTTTGGTCATTTTTTGGAAATCTGTTTCTCAGAACTATAATGGGGGTCGACATGAAACTGGCATGAGATGCTGCCCAGTAGTAGGGGTCCTGGCACTTGAATGTTGACATACACATCTCTGCATTTGTCATTTTTCCCACTTCACTCTTATAAAGTGGTCTTCTCCAAGGACCAGCATTTTGATTCGTAATGAGTTTAAATCAGTCCCATAACAAGCTTTTAAACTAAAGTCCTCTGTATAGACATCTCAGCTGCCAACAAGAGGTAGAATTTTCAAAAACTGCAAAAACTTAATAGAAAATCAGGATTTGAGTGAGAAACAGCCATTATAGTCATTCCAATCAGACCCTAGCCCACTGCTGGATTCTTCTTCTTAAACACTGGCTTTCTCCCCTGAAATTCTCTTTCATTTAAATAATTGAAGATAGTTTCTTATTCTGACTGAACGGTTACATTTTCCACCATTCTGGTTGCTAGCGGTAGCGATGCACTATAAAATGACACTTCCTTCCATTCTTCAGACATGGTTATGATCAGCACCGAACTCAGCACAATCACACCTTCTTTGTTTTGGATTACAGGTCTAACTCTATGACGTATTACATAGATGTGAAAAGAGGAAGAATAGTATAAGGATAGGGAGTTGACATGACAAAGATAACTTAGATAGTTTGAGCTTTTAATTTAGATATTCTGAGTTTAGCATTATGCATTTATCTATATAGTTTTTAGATATTCCAAGGTATTTTTATATATACTATATTTGAAGGTTAATTCTAGGTGTCAACTTGATCAGATGAAGGAATGCTGAGAAACCTGGTAAAGCTATCTTTTTAGGTGTGCCCATGAGGATGTTTCCAACAGAGATTAGTATGAGAGTCTGAGTGGACTGGGTGGCAACCATCCAATCTGCTGGGGGTCGGAGAGAACAAATGACAGAGGAAAAAGGTGAAGCTCTCTCTCTCGACCTGCTGGAGCTGGTACACACTCTTCTCTCCTTTCCATGGACATCAGAACTCGAGACTCTTCAGCTTTTGGGTTTCAGGACTTAAACCAAGGACACCAGCAGCTTCCCTGGTTTTGAGGCCTTTGGACATGGACTGAACTGTGCTACCAGCTTCCAGTTTACAGACGGCCTATCATGGGATTTTTCTTCGTAATCACAAGCGCTAATTCCCCTAATAAAATCTCTCTCATATATTTATAACATATACTATTGATTCTGTGTCTCTGGAGAACCCTAGCTGATTTGATCCAAACTTCAAACCATCATGGTACATAGGACAGGGTGATAGTCCACGTCTGATTTTCTTGTAAAACTAAGTATTTACACATGAAAATTGTTTAAAGCTGAGACACCCCTATTGGAATTCTCTCTCTTGGTGGGGTCTAACCCACTGTCATAGCTGTATTTCCCTCAAAGATGTTGTTCCCACACATCCCATCCATCACTCCAATATTAACCAACACACTGCAAAGTTTGGAAAAAACAGTACAGGATATGTTTTTCCACTTTGACTCCTGAAAAACCATAATTACAATGCATTCATGTTATGTAAATGTCACCCTTTTTTTCCTCTCTTTGCTCTCAAAAAAAAAAGTCCCACTATTCATTCTTACTTGGAGCACAATTTACTCAAACATGAGGTTCTTCTTATCTTTCACATAACAGGTTCAACCTGTGTCATTGTCTTTCGTTTTCTCTTGCATTCTTGATCAACATACATGTAATTGTTTGTTTGTGCATGGAGGAGAGGGTGTAGATTTTCCACCTCTAGGATTCTGGCTTTGAGGTTGAAACCTCAGGAAAGTGTGTCTGTGTTTGCCTTTGAGGCTGTGTCTATTTGGACACATAAGCATCATGACCTAGTTATACGTGGGTCCCACCAGGTGGATTATCTGATTCACTTCTCTGGTGCTCTGACTCCCTCACATCTCCCCAATGTACCAAACATTTCTTAAATTGCTTTCTCACTCGGTAGATTTGAAACCAGTGAGACTTGATGGTAAACGGAGGGGGATGTTGTTTCTTAATTCTGTTTCCTTCCTTCTAAGTCTCCTGCTACACTGGGGACACTGACAAAACTATCTCAGCCGCTCCTTCTGTGACAAATTTTGATTTCGGGTTCTAAAGTTTCATTAGCCAAGAAGTGTCTCCAGGAAGCTATTTCACTCTTCATAACCTGAGGCAAAAGCTAACACTCTCAAAAAAACAGAAAAAAAGAGAGAGTTTTCTTGTGGTTTACAATTGTCTCTTTGATGCTCCATAGCAGGTGCATATACAAGGCTGCCGAGCTGCAAGAAAAGTTCCATGCTCAATTCCTGTTTGTGGTTTTCTATAAGCCGCCCCTTCCTCTTCCTCAGAATTTATGAATTTTAAGCGTTATTACTGAGCAGACTTCAGAATGAGCAAAATCCCACTGGTTATTTTGTTGCAACATCCTTTGTTGTCCAGCTCAATAGAGGAAGTATACAATATAGAGAGAACAGCATTTCAGGAAAACTGGATTCGATTCTAAGCTCCTTCGGTAACCAGCTGGATGACACTGAGGAAATTCTATAACATCTCTGGACCAACTTTCTTCATTAAAAATAAGAGTTGACTTGATGATCTCTATGTTCTATTTCAAGTCTACCTGCTTATGTTTATAAGTCTTTTATTAATCTAATGAATATTTATTTCCTGTTTCTTTGGACCAAACTATGCTGGACTATAGAGATGTAAAAATAAAAAAAAATGCAGTATCCACCCTCAAAGCATATTGTCTAATTGGTGTGGAACCCATATGAACCAATAAATAAGTACAATATGTGGAGATAAGTATTATAATCAAGATTCCTGGTGAGGTGTGGTAGCAGAAGAAGAATTTATAATTCAGATTGTGCAGAGAAAGTGAGCGATGAGCACTGGATTTTATTTACATTTCCATTTCTCAGTTGTTCAAGAAAGAATAAATGACAGTGATATTATATATATATATAATATAGTATATATAATATATTATACATATATATATATAGAGAGAGAGAGAGATGTTAGTGTTAACTGTTACACAATTATTGAGAACTTATTGTGTGCTGGTGCTAGATGTTATACTAAGCATTTAGCATATGTTATCACTTTTAAACTTAAAATAACTATGGGGTAGGTGCTCATGTTTGGTACTTAATTCTAGTTGCTGAAACAAACCAACCACAAATTTCAGTAGTGTAGCGTAATAAATGGTTAAACTGCTCTTAAGGGTTGAGAGGTTTTTACTTAAGCTCCATGCTGATTGATGTCAAGATTCAGGCTTCTTCCATCTCGTGGTGCTGCCCTCTTAAATGCATGACCTCCAGATTCTTGCAAGGAGGCAGGGAGAATCAAGGCTTATCCCTCACAATTCTCTTAGTCTCCACTTTTCATTTCATAAATACTGAACTACTTGCAGCTCCTTAAATAGCGATACTATTTCATTCATCCTTGTGATTACATATGCTATGCCTTTAGTCTGAAAGTGATTGTCTCTTTTTTCCTCTTTGCAAATTCCTATTCTACTTCCATAGATAATGGTCTTGTAAAAAAAAAAATTTTTAATATTGTACACAAATTCCAGGATTGTAAGGAATTTGGTCCTCCTTGTATGATGCTAAATGGTAAAGGCAGACATAACAGTCAGGCAGACAGACACATAAAATCCACTACCCAAGTGTACATTGTTCTCGTTTAACTAAATATGTCAAAAATCAAACTCATCATTCACTACATCTTTCCTTTTAAGATCCTTACTATTTGTTAATAGCATGATTTTTCTTTTCCCTGATGTACAGGCTGACTCCTCTTGCATTGGATCTGATTTCCTAGTGGTCCTGACAGTACTCTCTGCAGCATAGCTCATGTGTATACTCTCTCCCCTTTCCCATGGCATGGCCACTGGTATGGTTCAGATTCTCGTCACCCCTTTCCCTGACTGTTGAAGCAACTTCTTAACTTTTAGCCACTTCCTTCTTTAATACATTTTACTTCTGCTTTCAGAAATTCTATTTCTTTGTTATTTTTACCTGCAAGGGGCTTAGTAAATTACTTTGCTATTAAAAATTACAATAATAAAGATTTATTAAATAATCCAAATGACTATCTGTGTATGCTTACAAAGCCTACATATTACAGGGAAATCAATGAAGGTGATTACCACAAATGAACTTGCAATGTTCCTAGAAACCCAGAGATGTTAGGGGTAACATTGAGAAAAAAATTATATACAAGTTTGAATTGTGTGTGACTGTGTATAACTGTGTGTATGTGCCTACACAAGTATACACACACACACACAAAAAAGTCCATCTTGTAATAATAAAACTACCCTGTACCTAGACCTTTTCTTCAAACAATACAAAGTTTCTTAGTGAGATTTATTTCATAAGCCTACCTAAAACCATACCTTAGAAAGTTACTACAAAAGAAATATATAGTAAAAGGGCTCTGATCAGAAAGAGTAAAAGAAAGGGTTCTATTCATCTGGGCTAAACTATATGTGTATTTTTACAGGTTACTCTTTTCTCATGCAGTGAACATAAGTCCAGAAATGCATGGGGAATTTTAGGGCATACAAGGAAGTAAATTATTACAGAACCTGACTTTAAAAACTAATATTCACATCTTCAGGAGAAAAGAACTTTCAATTCATAATGTGAAGCCAAAAATTATAAAAGTACTGAGAAATTCAACCACATAAGCACATAAAATGTCTCTGTGTTTAAAAAATATATATATAAGTAAAAAGCAAATAATAAAATGGAAAATAATACTAGCAACATAAATAAAAGGGGCTAATATCATTAATATACAAACAGTTGCCATAAATCAATAAAAATGCTCCAGGAGAAAAATGAGCAAAGGATATAAATAGGCAATTCACAGAAGAGTAATTATAAATGACTTCTAAGTGCATGAAAAAATGTTCAATCTCACTAGTAATAAAATGAACACAAATGAAAACAAGGTACAAGTTTTCACCTGTCAAACTGGAAAAGATCTAAAGACAGATAGTGTTCAGTTTTGACAAGAGTTTGTGTAAAAAACCTCTCTTGTATACAGCTGCTGAGAGAATTTGTTCCTCTTCTATAGAAGGCAGTATATCCTTCTGTCTGTTTTTGTCATATCTTAAAAGTATTATGAACATGTATAAAGTTGGTTTACTAGTTCTATTTATCAAATTATATTCTCAAGAAATAATTCGGCAAATTTTAAAAACTATATGTATAAAGATTTCCATTGTGCCATTATTTACAATAGTAAAAAATAGGAGATAACCTTAATTTTTAACAATTGGAAATTGATTTATCCATTATATAACTATTAAAATTACTTACATTTACATCTTTTGTCACAGGAAAATGCTCATGATGTGCTGATGAGAAGGAAGAGCAGACTGAGGAATAATATGTAGAATATTAATCCATCCTTGAATAAGTTGATATATAAATAAAATTCTGGAAACTTTCCTTTAGATGGTTAAATTTCCACCTCAAGAGAGTAATAGAAGAAAGTTAAAATTTGCCTTTCTTTTGATTCATCCTTATATTCTTTTCCCTGGTATTCCCCTGTCCCTGAGTCATTTGCCATTTTGGGAGATGTGGGGAAAAAAATTTAAAACGTTGTTTTGTTTCTGTTATGCAAAGTGTTAACAATGCTTCTTTACTAATCCTTTGCTTGTTATTATTTCATAAGCTATTTTCTGTATATAGGTTTCAAATTCCCACTTAGGCTACAAGCAACTTAAAGCCAGGGACCCATCTTTAATTCTTCATCAGCTTTCCGCATGCCCTTTACCACAAAAAAAGGCATGCCATGCCTAAAATATTGCTCTGATTTATTAAATAAATGGGGTTTTTTGGTTTGGTTTTTTGTTTTTTTACTTGTCTAGTGATGAGTTCTTCTGAGAGAGCATCACATTTCTACCTCATCTATACATGATGGTCTGTTGTCATAAAAGTCGGAATAATAAAGTCACAATCAGTATTGTCTCTGCTGAAGTCTATGTTCCTTGCAGTTTTAGATAAATTCTTCCACAGTTTCTTCATATTACCTGCTGTGGCTCTTGTAAAATTCTCAGTGCGAGATGACAGTGTTCATTCTCCCCCAGTACATAGCTTTGGCTCTTCAGGCAAGAGCTGGAGAAATTCTGGTGGTTATTGAGCATCCAATCTAAAAGTAGCTACAGTCTGACATGTGTTACCTTCTCTCCTACTCTTTTTCACGTAGACCTTTCCCTTTCTCCTGACATCATGTGAGCCTCTACAGAATGACTCCTCACTTAAGACTTGTGAACTTATGATTGTCAAATCCTGGAATCTACCCAACTGAAAAGAACGAGAGGACAGTAAGAGGAGATAATCCTACTTTGTTAATGTGGCTCCTTTATGCAAGGGAGAGTACAAGTGGGAGCAGTTGGTGCTGCTGAAGAGGTTTGGGGATTGGTTTTCATAGTTTACTGCAGTTAGGAATGATCAAGAACTGACTTGGTGTGCTGCACAGTCAATTAGACGACTTATGATCCTCCATCTGGGGCCTCGGAGCCCAGGACCTGATTTGACTATCACATTATGTTTATTTTGCTCAAGATACGTCAAGGGGATAGGCTTTAGGGGAAAATATGTAGTAAGCCAAAATTATACACTCAATATACCCCATTTTTACAGTCAGTACCTTTCTCCTAGTCATTCCCCTTACTACCCAACTATGTATCTAGCCCTATTCCTACCTGTGTCCCAAAATAGATGTTAATTTACAATAAAACATTTACATATTCAGTAAGAAATTATTTATTATAAAAACAGGTTTTAGAATAAATTAAATGATGACTATGATTGCAAACTAGATAGGCTGTCATTTGACATATCGAATTAGGGAAATTTCTAAGCTCCTACCACATAAAAAAAGTTTTATTACTCAGGTATCACAAAACAGAAATACCCATGACCTGAGTCTATTACCTGTCCATACCTTATATCTGATCCATTTTAGGATAAGTACATTAAAACTAAGTTGCAATTCTTTTTGATAAAATTTTTTAAGAGGAAAATTGTCATTATGAATGCAGAGCTGAAGAAAAATTTACATCCCCAGTTGCTTCCCAGACAACTACTTATACTCAATGTCTCTGGCCATGGGACAGATGGCCAGTATCAATCTCCTCCCCTGCAACCACTAGATATTAGACAGTCTCTAAAGGCAGAAATCGGGTCCAAATTTTCCAATAGAAGGTAAAGTTGCATTGATATAGGAAACTGCCTGGATCCTCAGCCTTCAGCATAAAAGATGCAGGCAGTGATATAGAGAGAAATTTTTGATGTAGGATATGGGATCAGGAATGATGAATGGTCAACAAGCTTTTGCCCAAAACAGTCCAGACCCTAAACACGTTATTCTTCCCATAGCCAATTTAAGTCCTTAATTAGTATCTCACCAAACACATCACATCACAAGTCACTAGTTGAACTCATATCATACATGTCATATGATATGATATCACAGGGAATAGTGATGTAATACTAGGTTCTCATTACTCCCCTTTTATTAATGACTGGGTTCCCATTGCCTAACTTGGATATTCAGCATCTTAGGTATTGTTAACTGGCACTGGCACCTGATTCTCATACAGAACTAGAATGTGTGCTCTCTGAGAAGAATAATGCACACAAATTCTCTTTGTCCTCCTTCTCATGAATGCCACATCCTCCCCAGAACCAAGCCCATGACTGACTGACAAGCCCAATGGAGAAAGAGCAGAAAACAGGAAAACATGTATTACACATTGCCCGCATTCATCAGACCGCCCTTCAGAAAGGGGAAATAACAAAGGGTGAATGGTGGGAAGTCATTTTATCTGCTAGAAAAATATGCCCTGTTCCCTACTCAAAAAACAAGTGGTTATGAAGCAACCACATTATTTAAAGCTGCAAGGCCAACAGGAAGAGGCGAACCAAACATGCAGGCCCTGAGAACTTCCCGCAAATGCTCCCCTCAGCTGGGCTCATTTGCAGTCAGGAGGGCCACGCTGACAGGCTCTAGTGGTTGCTGTGAACTCGGAGCGTTCTTGATGAGAAAGGAAAGAGGAAAGGAAAGTGCCAGTTCCTCTTTAGCAAGTTATCTGGGAGGCAGTTGCTAATTCAGAGGAACAATAATGATTTCTAGAACCAGCCACCATCAGTTTAAGCACTGCCATTGGAGAAACAAGCCCTAAAAGTAAGCTTGAAGATATAGGAACTTCCCAAGAACAGGAGTTAGAGGAAGGCTGCCTACGAAACCCTGTGAATGGTGGTACTTAAAATTAATTGGTAACACAAGCAACTGCAGTGTCAATAGAACTATCATCACTGGAACTTGAGAATTTACAGGTCAGGCTAAAAGAATCCCCAGTTTTGAAATATTTGATATGAGTGATCAGACATTCCAGGAATTGTGTAGGATGACACTCGGCCTCAGGTTTCATTTTAGCCCCATTTTGAAATATCTAGAATTGAATTTCATAATCACCTCTGAGCTAAGTTGCTGTTTTGCTGCGTCACAAATCAACTTCGGGTCTCAGAGGAGAGGAGGATGAATATTATGACTGCAAAGCAATTTAGGTATTGTTCTTAATCCTCACAACAGTCTAGTGAGCTTAGTATCAGTGTCACCATTTTGCAAATGAGGGTCCTATGGTTGGAGTGACTGTCCCACCATCAGAGTCCATCAGATCAGGTCTATCCAGTGCTACATCCTCCCCTCTTTCCTCTGTGCTGTGGGGTAAGACACACTTAGCAGATGGTGGAGACATGATGCTCCATGGCAGGATGTTTTTTCACTGCAGAGAAATAGAATCTGTTTAGGGCCAGTGCAAGCAGTCACAAGGGACAAGCCCTCCCCCCTGGATAAAACAAGTTTGATTCCACAGCATTCTCAGAACCCAGATTCCCTCCTAGAGGTGGAGGGCCAAAGACCCGCACCTTCCAGATATGGATTACACAGAAAAATGTACCACTGGGCTGACAGTGATATTAACGTATGTTTTCCCATTTCTCTCACTCCCCTGACAAGATGTAGTGTCACCGAGAGCCAAATTAACACACCGGGAGGCTTTGTCATTAAAGAAATACAAGCTCGCTTTGATTATTGCTGGCAAGAGAACAGAGTGTGTGGTGCAAACAGCAATTCTATTCTCAGAACTAATATTCTTGAAGACAGCACAGCTCTGTCTCAGTGTATCTTGAATTGGGAGACGGGGTGTAATTTTTCAAATGTAGAGGGACAAAATGATTTCCAAGCTAGGTACTTAAACGTATAGGCAGCCATAGATCGCAATGCACACAGCTGTCAATGTTACTGTAATTGTAAGACATAGATGAGGAGGAAGAAAATCACAAGTGTTTTTACCTGCATGTGTAAGAACAGAATATGCTATTTGTGAGGCAAAGCTAGAAAGGCACTTAAGTAGAGGGTAAAAATAACGTTTATCAATCTGAAAGAAGTTTTTGTGTATGATCAGGAAATTTCCTGAAAGAGCTTTAAGAGTCTTAACTTTCTTCTTATAATCATTGTTGTTTGCCTTAGCAGTCAGATGAAGGGGTTACCATTTCAGGGTTTTGTTTTGGTTCATTTTTCCCCTAGACCAGGAAGCAAAGATTCAGATCTAGTGTGTATATTTTCCTCACTTATTTGTTACCATCTGATGAATTATTTCCTCCCCAGGAGCCTCAGTTTCCTCACCTGAAAATAGAAAGAATAACAAATAAATAAATGTGTTGAAAACCCTACAGAAGGATGTGCATATGCAATAGGAGAATTAGTGAGAAAGCACATTAGACGTGTAAGGCTTGACCTTCCCAATGCTGGCAGTTTCTCAAAAAGCACCAAGTGATTGAAAACACATTGATACCTAGCAGGGAAGGTAAGACATGTGGGGGTGGGGGTGGGGGTGGAGGAGGTTGGAAAAAAGCTGTACATTTTCTCAGAAATGGATAATAGGTTTTGTTTTGCCATCTGAAATAGCAAAGTCATTGAATTCATCTGAAACCTGATTGACTGCTTACATCCCAAGACTGGAGGAAACATGAGCTGTGCCTACACCATATAAAACATAAAGTAAAGACAAACAATTCACACAATTGTCTCAATTAATTGTCCCACAAACCAGTATGATATTCAGTCCTTAGGGGAATAGGTAATTACACCCATCACAAAACAGCTCAGTTTTGAAAAATAATCGGAAAGTGTACAACCAAAAGCAAAGATTCAGAGGAAGTTTCATGCCCTCAAAAGAAAACATTTCAGATTCCTATGAGGGAAAAAGCATGATCTCCTGCACAAATGACCAAACAATGGAGTACAATGACTATGGAACAAGTACTACCCAATTCTGGAAAGAATAATGGCAATAAAAGTTAAGATTTCATCGATCCTTGTCAGTTAGTAGAAGGATGTATGTGGGGGCAAAACCCAAACCTAAAGGAATCAGATCCCAGGACCAGAGATGGGCAGAACAGTTGGGAGAACATCAAACACGGCAAAATATAATAACTAACTTATAATCATGATATGACTCAGACTTTTAAAAAAGAAAGAACCTGTCAGTTATACTGTATTTCACTCTCCCCCAAACCCTGGGAATATGTCAGCCCAGGAAAACAATAACACCGCTATACCAATAAGAAAAGAAAATTTCAAAAAGTTTAAGAAATTTTTGTGAGATCATAGGGAAATGACAAAGAATTTTTTGTTTAAATTTTATGACTATAGTCATCAGTTGAGCTCCATGAAAAATGCTTAATTTTAGATTATTACATTCCTGCAAAAACATGGATACTTAAAAAAGAACTTATGAAAATGATGATACTGCCACTAACTGATTGAGTATGGACTTTCACATGGAAATGTTAGCCATCAAAATGCATTTCCAGGGCCACTTTAACACATATTCATTGCCATGTATGTGGTAGAAATGGGACGCATTTCATACCAACAAAGAACAAGTGTTTAAGTTAACTGACCATGTTTATCCAGAATGCTGAGCAAGAAAACAGCCACAGAGAAATAGGTTTTTCTCCAGAAATGAACTGCACATCCTGAGACCCAAAGTGGTCTCCCTTGAACAGTATTACCTTTGATATGTTTATTTCTCAGAATCTGCCACCTCATGAAACAGGTTCAAAATCTAAGTAATTTGGAAGTCAAGTGTGTCAAACTATAACTTTATTTCTTTATAACTGAAATTAGCCTAAATCTCAATTCCTGTTTCTGATAATGGTAAAAAGCTGAGCAACTTAAGTCAAGCCAATCTCTCAGTTTATACAGTCTCAGAGGAATCAACTCTTTCCTTTTATATTCTCTCTTAAATGAAGTGGAATCCCTTGTGAGCAGAGGTTTTTAATATTGAGGAAGTCAATTTATCAAATGTTTCTTTTGTGTTTAGTGCTCTTGGTGTCACTTTTAAAAAGTCTGTCTATTTCAACGTCATGACGATAATACCCCCTTTTAGTTCTGAAGACATAACGTTTATGTCTAGATCTGTGATACATCTTGAATTAATTTATGTATGTGTAGTGAAATAGGAGTCAATGTTAATCTTTTTCCTATAAGTTTATACAGTTGTTCCTACACCATTTGTTGTAATGAGTTTCTACATTCCCTACTAAATTGTCTAAACATCTCTATCAAAATTCAATTAACACTGTATACAAAGGTACTACAAAAAGTTCATGGAAAGATTTGCACTATCTTTTTTATTCTATTTTTCTCTGAACTTTTGTTTCTTTGTTATATATATACATATGTGTGTGCATATATACATATGAAACATATGTATATGTACAAAACTTAAGAAAGTGTGGTATTTGTGTAAGAACAGATTTTTAATTACAGTAGCTTTGCAGTAAGATGTGAAGTCAGGTGGTTTAAATACTACAGCTTTATTCTTCTTTTCCAAGATATGGTCATGGGCTATTCCAGACTTTTGCATTCCCATATAAATTGTATAATCATTTTCAAATTCTAAACAATAGTTTTTAAATTTTTAAAAATCCATTGATTTTCTTGAATCTATAGATCAACTAGAGGAAATATCTAAAATATTGACTACCCAATCCATGTGACATATCTCACCATTAATTTAGTTCCTCTAAGGCATGTCTTATAGACTTCAGTATAGATGTCTTATACATCTTTCATTACATATAATTCTGACCATGAATGGATTTATTTATAAACATTTCATGTGTGTACATACATATATATACAAATAAAATTTTTCTAAATCTTTTGAGAGTAATTTGCTGATGTGACACCCCTTTACTGCTAAACGCTTTATTCAGAATGCATATCCTAAAGTACAAATAACAACAGAATTATTATCAAATCATGTAATTAAAAATGATATTATATTATTCAGATTTCACCAATTTTTCTAGTTGTTTTTTATAGTAAAATCAAATTCTGCATCAAGTGTTGTGTTCAGTTGTTTCTCTTTAGTTTCTTCTGATTTAGAACAGAGATGTCTAAAGAAAATGTGTGATGAAAATACGGTCTATCTTCACATGGCCTCTAGCCATGTGTGGTTGGTTATTAAACACTATAAATGTGGAGAATGTAACTGAAAAAATATTATTTTAATTTTATTTTGTTTTAATTAACTTAATTTTAAATGTAAATGGCCACATACGACCAGTGGCTAAAAATCCTCAGCTTTTCTTGTCTCATGTGTCCTTGATATTTTTCATAAATACGGCCAGTTACTTGATAGAAGATCCTTCAGTTTGGGTTTGTCAGATGTTTCTTCATGATTAGATTCAGATTATGAATTTTTGGCAATAAAATCTCA
This sequence comes from Cynocephalus volans, assembly GCF_027409185.1. Taxonomy (NCBI): domain Eukaryota; kingdom Metazoa; phylum Chordata; class Mammalia; order Dermoptera; family Cynocephalidae; genus Cynocephalus; species Cynocephalus volans. The sequence goes on from NC_084472.1 coordinate 39,984,846, forward strand.
GAATTGATGTGTTCTTCTCAATGCATCATATTAGGAGACCCAGGATGTGGATTTGTTTCATTACTTGTGATGTTAATTTTGATTACCTAGTTGGCAGCTGTTAAGTAAATAGATTTTCCTTTGTAATTAAAAAGCATCTTGTGGGAAGATACTTCGAAACTATGTAAATATCCTTTTACTCATCAAACTTTCACACATTATTTAACATTTATTGGTGATTCTTGTCTGAGTAAATTATTAACATGATTTTTAAAAATACTTTTTCCAAAGTTACTAATTATCATCTACTAAAGTATTAGTTCAATACAAGCTATTTCACCATTACCAAAACAAGAACCCCACATTACCATTTTAAACACAAATTCTCTTTGTCTAGAATAATTTATGGAGAATATAATAGGTTAAATGTGAGCACACATTGAATACATAAATGGAATATACAACAGAAGTCAAATCTATGTTAATAGTGCTATTAAAATGAAACCAATTTTTTAATACAATGTGTTTTATCATTATTATTTGTAGTTACTCTGCATTGAATATTCCCTATGCGCTTGCCTTTTTGATATTTGAGTGCTTTACATTTGATTATCTTATTCTTATTTGAAGTACACGCGGGTACTTCAAAAAGTTCATGGAAAGATTCACATTATCTTTCAATTCTATTTTTCCACAAACTTTTTGAAATACTCTAGTAATAACCCAATAATGTAAATGTTGTTATATCTGTTTGACAAATGAGATATCTGAAAAGAAACGTCCTGGGTCGTACATCTAAGTGGTGGAATCAGTATATAGAACTTAGGCCTCCATGACTGAATGTAAGAGTGCAAATGTAACTTGTAGCTGATTTTAATGGGACTTTTTCACTCTCCTCTAGAACTTAAATCTGGAAGATCCAGGGTTATATCATTGAGGTATCCAATTAACTGGTTCCAGCTCACTAAGTGAGTAGCTACACAGGCATTCCATCTGTGTAGACAGTATGCTGAAAGATAGGGGTTGAGTGCTATGTTACAAGAAAAATAAGCCACCAGGAGAGATATATCTGAAGGAAAAGACCAGAAAAGAGAAGAACTTAAATTATGCATATAAATCAAATTCCTTCAAACAGACCCTTCTCTTGAAGGATGAATTTCTCAGAACATAATAAGACCCCTGACCTCTCAATTAGGCCAGGCCATGCATACCAAGAGTATAAGACTATTTTCTGGCTCTGCCATTCCTTAGATATTTGCTTCTATAATCAAGGCTTTGATGCTGGTCTGATTTATAAAGAAAATTGAAGAGGGGAAAATATATTTACCTAAGATTTCTAAAGGAGTGGACTTAGCCAATCCTTAATTTTATCCAAGAACAAATTATATAGTAGTAGGGCTGGAAATATTACCAATTATGAAACTTACCACTAACAGGCTTTCAGTCCAATGAAGATACAAAAACATGAAATGCTCACTGATATTAAAGAACCCAAGTTAACAAGGTAACAGGTATCACCTGGCAATGTACAGTGAGTTAAATGTACTACACAAGCAAGGAGAAATAGAAATGAGGAAAAAGTAGGTGTGATGTGGCCTGTAGTGGCCTGGAAAAGTTTCACAGTAAAAATGGCATCACAGTTTTAAAAAGTCCATCAGGTAGCAGTCATCACTATGCCTAAAACATAGATAAGATGAGGTGCAATCCACATGTATTCCAGAAAGGCAAGCTGCCTTTCAACCATGTCTTTTCCAGTCAAGAAAGCACATAATGAATTCCAAGAAAATATAATACTTGTTTTTTACAGAAGTAACCTTCAAATGCTCTATTATATTAAAAAGGGAAATACACTTAAGCATTTGACTCTTTTTAGTGGCAGTTGACTTGTGCCATGCCACACCTTATGTATACACCATGTATCTCAACAGTATGTTTGGGAACAGCTGGTCTAATGATCTTTAACAATTTTTCCACTTAGAGCATTCCTTAAATCCTTGATCAAACATTGATTACCTGTATAAATTTCTGGACATATACCAAGTACCAAGACTGAACCAAGAAGAAACAGAAAACCTAAACAGACCAATAATGAGCAACAAGTTTGAAGCACAAGCAGAAGTCTTCCAACAACAACAAAAAAAAAAACCTAGGACTGGATGGCTTTACTGCTGAATTCTGCCAAATCTTTAAAGAGAAATTAATACCAATTCTTTTCAAACTATTCCAAAAAATTGAAATAGAGGCCATTCTCCCAAACACATCCTATGAGTCCAACATTACCCTGATACCAAAATCAGGCAAAGAAACTACAACAACAACAAAAGAAAACTACAGACCAATATCACTGATCGACATAGATGCAAAAATCCGCAACAAAATATTAGCAAGCACAATACAGCAACAAATTAAAAGATTATCCCAGGGATGCAAAGATGCTTCAACATATGCAAATCAATAAATGTGATATACCACATCAACAAAATCAAGGACAAAAACCATATGATTATCTCAAAAGATGTAGTAAAAGTATTTGACAAAATTCAATATCCTTTCAAAACTGTATCTGAACACATTAAAAGCCATATATAAAAAAACCCACCACCAAGATCATCCTGATTGGGGAAAAGCTAAAAGCTTTTCCCTTAAGAACAGGAACAAGACAAGGATGCCCACTCTCATCACTCCTATTTAACATAGTATTGAAAAATCTCTCCAGAACAGTCAGGCAAAAGAAAGACATAAAAGGCATCCAAATTGGAAAAGATGAAGTTAAATTGTCCATGTTTGCAAATGACACGATCTTATATATAGAAAACACTGACGACTTTACCACAAAACTCTTAGAGCTGATAAACAAATTAGTAAAGTTTCGGGATATAAAATCAATATACAAAACTCAGTAGTGTTTTTATACTCCAACAAAAATCCAGCAGAAAAAGAAATCAGGAAAGCAAGCCCATTTACAATAACTATCAAAAAAAAAAAAAAAAAGAAGAAGAAGAAGAAGAAAACATAGGAATAAATTTAACTGAGGAAGTGAAAGATCTCTACAATGAGAATGACAAATCACTGCCAAAAGAAATTAAAGAGGACACCAAAACATGGAAAGACATTCCATATTCATGGATTAGAAGAATTAATGTTGTGGAAATGTCCGTACTACCCAAAGTGACCTGCAGATTCAATGTGATCCCATCAAAATACCAATGACAACTTTCTTCGTAGAAACAAACAAACAAACAAAAAAAATAGTAATATTCATATGGAACAACAAAAGACCTCAAATAGCCAAAGCAATCCTGAGCAAAAATTAATATAAAGCTGGAGGCACTACACCTCCTGACTTGAAATTATAATACAAAGGTATAGTAACCAAAACAACATGGTAATGGCATAAAAACAGACACTACGACCAATGTAACAGAGTAGAGAACCCAGAAATCATTCCTCATACTTACAGCCACCTGATCTTCAACAAAGGTGACAAGAATGTATGGTGGGGAAAGGACTGCCTCTTCAATTAATTGTTCTGGGAAAATTGGATATCTACATGTGGAAGAATGAAACTAGATGCATACATCTCACCATATACCAAAATTAACCCCAAATTGATTAAAGACGTAAATATAAGACCCAAAACTATGAAACTCTTAAAAGAAAACATAGGGGAAACACTTCACAATGTAGGATGGGGCAAAAACTTTAAGAATAAGAACTCAAAAGCATAGGCAACAAAATAAAAAATAAACAAATGGTATTATGTCAAACTAAAAAGTTTCTACACAGCAAAGGAAGCAATCAACAGAGCAGAAAGACAACCTGCAGAATGGGAGAAAATATTTGCAAACTAAAAATCCAAAAAGGGATTAATATACAGAATATACACAGAACTCAAAAAACTCAATAGTAAAAAATATCAAATCAGATTTAAAAACCTGATTAAAAAATAGGCAAAGCTGCTGAACAGACATTTCTCAAAGGAAGACATACAAATGGCTGACAGGCATATGAAAAAATGCTCAACATCACTAAGCATCAGGCAAATGCAAATCAAAACCACACTGAGGTATCAACTCATGCCAGTTAGACTGGCTATTATCAAAAAGAGAATAACAAATGCTGGTGAGGATGCAGAGAAAGAAGAGCCTGCCAAGACTGTAAGTTATTGCAGCCATTGCAGAAAACAGTATGGAGGTTTCTCAAACAACTACAGATAGAACTACCATATGATCCAGCAATCCCATTACTGGGAATATACCCAAAGGAATGGAAATCATCATGTCAAAGGGATATCTGTTCTCCAATGTTTATTGAAGCTCTATTGATGGACAACTAGATAAGGAAAATGTGGCATACACACACAATGGAATACTGTTTAGACATAAAAAACCAAAATTTTGCTATTTGCAGCAACATGGATGAGCTTGGAGAAAACTATGTTAAGTGGAATAAGCAAGGCACAGAAAGAGAAATACAGCATGTCCTCACTTATAAGTGGGAGTTAAAATTAAACAAATAAGTAAATACAAGAAAGAAGGAAGGAAGGAAGGAAGGAAGAAAAGAAAGAGATAAAGAAAAAAAAGAAACAACAATCACAGTAATACATTGAGCTTTCAGAAGGAGAGAATAGAACTGGGGTTACTTGAAGTGGGAAGAGGGGCAGCAAGAAATTGGCTAATGGACACAAAGAACAATTATGAATTGTAATGATGAATAAGCTGATTATCCTGATGTGACCATCACATTTTATACACAAATATTGATAGTCAACTCTGTACCCTACAAATACATATAATCAATTCAGTTTCAACTTTAAAAAAAAATGATTCAAAAGACTTTTAAAAAGCATTGTGTAATGATTTCTTATTTGACAGTTTATTTAAAAATTCTGCATCTCTGTCACCGACCTAATGGGTATTGGACACTACTTGTGTAACAAATGCACTGTGTTAGTCCAAAGTATCGAAGAGACATGAGGCACAGTTCTTATTCCCATGGGGATGTCTGTCACAAATGCAGAACAAATTCACAAGAGGAGATTATTGGTAGATGGTTCAGTCAGAAAGGTGTTCATAGAGGGCTTGGCATATGTGTTGTGACTTAAGGGAGAGATGAATTTCCAACAGGCAAAAGTGAGAGAGAAATTGCTTCATAACTATCGAATCAAGTATAAATATAATCAGTTGTTCAGATTGTAAAGGAGCAAGATGTTTTAGAAAAAAAGTTAATATTTGCCTTACCTGTACTATATGGAATGTACTTAAGTTTGACATTTTACTGTATGCCTGTCTCATTCAATTGATCCGTAAGTGGAAAGAAAATTAGCAACTGGCATGGGCATTGGCCCTTTCGGGCTCTACTATGGGAACTCAGTCCCTTGGAGAAGGACAGATATGTTTTCCCCAGCTCTTGGCAGCTGGATGGCAGGCACTTCATTGAAACTCAATCAATTGTGTATTCTCCCTGGGACTTTAATTGGGAGCAAATAAAGCAAAGACACAGGGAGCAAATTGGAATGCCTCTAACAGTGGTGACGGTGACAGCATGCATTTCCTGGCAACCCATGTCAGTGGCAGCTTCTCATACCCAGGCCTGGTATTGCAGATCAGATTCTATCTGTGGCATCTTCTTGGAGGTAATTCTGGCACTTGTCCCTTGCCTACTTAACTTCTGCCTGTCTTCTGAGGCTGGTTCTGGAGTCTTTGCAATTATTTTTGGAGTTATCCAATACCCTTCCAATAAATTCCTTCTCTGCTTAAGTTATTCAAGCTTTGTCTCTGTTGTTTGTGACCAAAGACCCTGACTAATAATTGTGTCTTTCTTTCTTGTTCTTCCTTGTTGACATAATAAGCACTCATTGTTGAACACAAATGAATTGAAAGGTCCGTTGCCAGATATGAAAGGGGCTTTAAATTTTAAAATGACTATTTTGTGTTTTACTTTTCATGCAAAGGGTTGTTATGAAAAATTGTTGACGCTGTTCTCAATACTCTCTCTCTTTTAAAATCTCCCCTCTTTCTATAGCTTCACAAATACCTCCACACAACAAATGTTGAAATCTCCACCTCCACTTCACTTTTCCCTCACAACTTTTTCAGTCCGCAACTGCTTCATGGGTATTTTTGTCTGGGTGCACTGCCAGCATGTCACACCTGTCATTTAAAAGTTAAAACTTTTAATTTATATTTGAAATTAGCTTTTTTTCTTGACTTTCCTATTTTTCTTAACTTCATGACAAGGTCCAAAGCTTTGGAGTTCCCTTTGACTCTGTTACTTTCCTCATGATGCCTCACCAAGTCCAAACCAACTGTAGTTCAGTTACCACTGAACTCCACTAATAGTTGGACTATTAGTCTCGTTGACTTTACAATTCTTCTCTTCTCAGGATTAAAATCTCTAGGGTACCTTAGGGGGATATTCAGAAGTAATGAAATGAGAGGAAAAATAACTAAAGAGAAGTATTAGTTTAATATCGCATATCTATCAAGAAGAATTAGGACTGACCATGAGAATGGACGACCTGAATTTCAGAGATGGTCTTCAAAAAGGTTTTGGTTGGGCTGAGCCTGTGGCGCACTTGGTAGAGTGCTGCGCTGGGAGCGCGGCGACGCTCCCGCCGCGGGTTCGGATCCTATATAGGAATGACCGGTGCACTCACTGGCTGAGTGCCGGTCACGAAAAAGACAAAAAAAAAAAAAAAAAAAGGTTTTGGTAGAGTAGTAGTAATGGGTACAAGATAGTAAGAGGTTGTAAGAGAGTGGTATGAAAGTTGGGGCTGAAAATGCAGAAATTTTCTTGAGAATAAGAAGAGAACACGATACAGGAAGGGGCAATAGGAGTGGGGGAAAGCTGTACATAGGTATTTATTATAATATTGGGAACTGGAGCTGGGCTACCTGGATTCTAATCCCAGCACCATTATTCTCCACAAGATCCCTGACTTTCTGTGCCTCAGTTTCTTCATCTCTGAAATAGAGCTAACAGTACCTGTTTCAGTGAGGATTATGTGAATTTGTACATATAAAGCACTTCTAAGAGGGCCAGTAAGACATCAGTAAACAATAGTTCTAAAAGGTAATTACTTCATTTTTTCACACTATGAGAGACAAAAGCATATTTTAAGAGAAATAAATAAGAAGATAAGGGGAGAGAAAGAGAGAGAGAAGAAAAACCTAGCAGAGCTAGATCTGTGAGTCAGGGAGAAGATGATACAACCCGGATTCGTAAGGCTGGCCTTTCATATAGAGACGACGCTTTTTCTCTAAGACCCTGAGGGAAAGAAAAAGCAACTCAGAGAATATACTAATAATTCTAGGGTGAAGAGGAGGATGTGATAAACAGGTTGCATTGAGCAATCCATATTTTGTTTTGCACGGGCAGAGACGGTAGGGGACTATTTAAGAGCTGAACTGCAGATTGAAGAATTTTTGCACACTTCACTGGGATAACCGCTTTGGTCTCAGTCCAAGTAAAAGAGACTTAGCTGGTGATCTCATTCCTGGACCACCCATCTTTTCAATATGTGGGTCCTCCCCCATCCATAAAGCAATAGGCATGCCAACTCACCAGGCCCAGAGAATGAGTGGCCATGATTTGATACTCTCCCCTTTTTGCCAAATGTGTAGTATATAGTGTGTAGTTAACAGAGAGAGAGAATAAGTGGCATGTTGTGGACATACATTTACAGCTTTATTTTCTAGAAGAGGCCTCATAAAATTTTTGTTTAAAACCTATGGGCCTTCCCCTAATGTGGTTTGGAAACATTTACGCATCCCAGATAGGTATGTAAATTGGAGAATTACATCACGTTACACACAGATGTACACTTTGTCTGCTCTGAGGCCATCTCTGATTTTACCCTTCCCACTAGGAAAGTGTGCCAAGGAACTTCTGAGAAGCAAACAGTCTATGGGCCTTAACAGGGGAAGTGCTGCTCCTCATTCATTCCTAGCCCACAAGTTAGACTCAAGCCACAGGTAGGTCCTGGGAACAATTCAGTTCCAAATGTCAGTGTCTCAGAGTCCAACAGCCACCACCCACTTCTCTATAGAGAGAGGCTATTGAAATGGCAGTACCACTTGGTGGAAATCAGAAATTACTAAAAGTAGTGCCTTTTTAGTGAGAAAACGGTGAACCTCTTAAAGAGCTTTGGCATCTATCTATTTCATTTCTTTCTAACAATACTCTAGCTCATCAAGAAATACAGGTATCATATCCCCAATTTTGTAAATAACATAACTGAAGCAAAGAAACATTTAATAAAATCCTCCTGTTTTATGGCAGCCTCCATGAACTGTGTTTCCTTTCTATCTTACAAAACAAAACAAAGCAGGAAAATTCACTACCTACTAAAATATCTTGAAAATTATGCAGGTGGAGATTGTATCCTAATAATCTTTGTATCCTTGGCATCTAACCCAATAGCTGGTGTAGGTCATTCACTCAATTACATGTCATGTATCTAAATATATCAAAATCAAACAGAATGGATTACTTTATCATCTGTTTCTTTGGAGTGTTCTTGTTACTTTGACCTTGGGTGAAATGAACAGACTCAATTTTACTGTATTATATAAAACCAAGGGCTACCAACAGAAATATTGACCCAACAGTTTAATAAATAATGTTATTTCAAGAATTTATTCATTCCCTGATACAATCTAAAACAATTTCTCTAAGAATGGGTAAAATACACAGAATATATTCCCTTCATATATTCCCCCAAGAACAGGAAACATGTCAGCTTTCTGTATCTCAACACATTGCACAAAGTTCTGCAAATATTTGGGGCAAAATAAGTTCTGGCTGGCAGTATTTGGAATCCTAAACACCATTCTTTTAGTGACATAGAAGTCAACCAAACCATAAAACCATAAATCATTTCTGGGCAAGGACAATATACATGGTTTTGTGTTAAGTGCTACAGGAGACAAAAGACTTTTGGACAAAGTATTTTCCTCAGTATGCTTACTTATTAAAGAAATAATGTTTACAAGTACACGACATAAAAAAATAAGTACAGTATGGTTTATAATGGGTTACATGAGTTCAGGAAAAGAGATTCTCATGGTACAGTGGTCAGGTCTTCATTGAAAAGGTGTTGAAAGGTCATGCTTGAGATATCAGGGAAGATGCTATATCAAGGCTGTTATACTCAATATACATTCTTATCAGCCATATTTATCCTGGCAGTACACATGCCTTCGTTGAGGTGATAAGCCTGGCCTTACATGACTACAAATGGAATAGTTTTGCAAAACAAGCTCCATCTCCAAATTCCTTCTTTGGTGGTAAATTTTTGGTTTTGTTTGATTTTGATTTTGAAGAAATCCTCCAAAAATATTATCAATAATCAAGATAGAAAAGAAAAAGGAAAAAAAAAATAAGGTTTAATTTTTAATAGCACCCAAGCTTATCAATGTGAGGGTGAACATATAAAAAGATTAAGGAGGTCAATGTGGTGCAATATTCAATCAAATCTATCACACAGTGACACAGAAATCCCACAAACCCATGTCATCTGGACACACAGTCAATCTCCCACACTCAAACCAATGCATGCATATAAATACTGCAAAGTCAACATAAGTTTTTCACTTGTGGGAGATGGGAAACAATAATGTTCTCTAAAAAGCTAATGTTCCTTATTAGAAATTCTCTTTCCTCTCCTCAGCCTGGTTTCAGTTTCCTTACTCCAAGGTCATGAAGCATCTCAGTTCAACATCATTTTCCAAATTGTTTATGGCATCATTTATTTTTTTCTTATTCTTCCTCTATCCTCCTACTGTCAGTCACTTAACTCTAAGTTAGAAAGAAATATTTCGGTTCTCACATTCAAATCATTTATGACGAATTCAAGCCACATTATAGATATTGACGATTCATCCATAACTATCACATTAAAAATAGTTTTTTGCAAATTCCACAGCAACATAATAGGAATTAGGGAGGTTTAATTTTTCAGTGATCTAAGGTATTTAAGACATGCATGCATACATGGCTGTTACTTCTCTATCTTCTCTCAGTTCTTTCTGTCCTGAAACCTTAAAATTTATATTAAGTCTTCCACCTGACCCTAGGGCTGAGACACAGAAGGAAGTTCACTGCTAGGAGCATCCTTCACCCCTATTCTTCCCCACCCAAGCTCAGTTTCCAAAGGCCAACACAAAAGACATTTTATATGTCTCCAGCTCCATGGCCTGAAGGTACCTGACTGGAACTGGGAGCCTGTCCAGTCTAGCCAGAAGGAAAGTATTACCCTTCTATTTAACAAGGCAGTGCTGAAGGATTAATCATTAAATAAATAGCAACAAGCCAGGAGGTTTGCAGGAGGGACAGAACCCCACCCCATGTTCTCAATTTTTCTGAGATTCAGGATGGAAATTATTACAGGAATAGTTTGGAAGGGGTTTCACTAACAACCAGCTTCCAGGGCAAGATGGAACAATGCGTGAAAACTCAGATATGACCCAGCCAAGAGAGAAGTTCATTCCCCAAGCACTCTGGAGAGTATGGGTTCCCTTTGTCTCACTGCCAGCATCCATGCATAGGCTTGATAAAACCTGGAGAATGATCACAGCCTGTCCATGTGTGGCCATGTGACTTTAAGCAAGTCATTTAACCCTTTTGAGCCTTGGCTTTCTTAACTCAAAAGAGGGTATGCTACTTATATTGTCAGGTATGCTGTAATTAGCCACATGTAGAAAATAAAAATCCTGTCACTTGAAATACTTATGTCTCTTCTGACTTCCCCTCTGAGAGGACAGATCCAAATAAGTGCTGCCTCTCTTATGAAAAAGTACTTCTGTAATCTGAGCCAGCAGACCTGAGGTATTTGTGTGAACAAAATGGGGCACAGGCCTCCTCTTAGAAACTAGATCAGGCATTGCTTCATCAATGGCCTCACCTCTGGGTTGCAACATGCATGGTCTAGTTCATGTGACTAGATGGTGCTGGAAAGACACAGACAGTTCACAAAATATGTTATCTCAAACGTGATACCTATTTCTTAAAAAAAAAAAAAAAAAAAGAAAGCTTGAACAAGTCTTTATCTGCAATTGGATTTAACCTAATTCCCGTTATAATTTTTACCTATTAATTTATTCTCACATAAAAAGAGATTTACTAAACATCTAAAATGTGCTGAGCTCAGTGCTCAATGCTAAATAAAATTCTGTATAAGAGAACTCTGAGATGCAGAGTCCTAGATCTCTGAATTCATAGCAATTTACAATACAGTCAAGGTTTAGTCAAGGAAAGAAAGAGATGGTACAAAAAAATATGTAAATCAAAATATAAGTAAGAATTAGGAAGGAGACCCAAGAGCTACATGTCCACATCAGATGGGGCAGATCTATGATGATGTTTTCCTGAGTCTAGGGTAACCTGGCAGGGAGAGGTAGCAATGGCCCCTGTGGTGGTGGCAAACTGATATCATGCTGTGGGTCAGGCTGCCAGAGAGTATCACTTGGGGTGTCAATGCAGGTGGTGAAGTGTGTTTGGACATGCACAAAATCCACTTCCTCAAGGATGCATTGGAAGGTCAAGTGGTCTGCTTTGGTAGATGGACTAAAGAGAGAAAGTGTTGATCAGAGATTGCCAGATGAAGAGGTAGCACAAGGAGCCCTTGGTATGAAGTACCCATCAAGAATGAGGGGGACTACTCTCTGGTTTTAAAATTTGCTGAGGTCTCCTTTGCATAACTCCAATCGTTCCATGTGTAATTGAATTACCACATCACAGTGAAGGACATGGATTTCTTTGACCCTGCTGGGCATACCACTACGCATGATGATATCATCACTATAAGCATCAGAAAGGGGAAGGGGCAGGAGTCTACCATTACTGGGAAAATCTACATTAGGTTGGTCAAAAGGGGTGCTATAATAATCCCAACATTTGTGCACTCTTCATCATAGCAGAGATAGTGAATGACGATTCTCCCAGATTGGAGAAGAAAGAAGAAGGAGAAAGAGAAGAGTGTGATGGAAGATCTAAACTCAAAAGACAGACCAATAAGAATCTGGTTTAGTTCTCCATTCCCACCGTGCTAAACCTCTATACCTCAGACAAGAGAAGCCTCATATCTCCCATCCTAGTGGCCTTTGAGCCCCTCTTTAAATTCTGCTAGTTGTGAGAGCAAAGTATCACCCTCAGTAAGGTGGAAGGTATGAGAAAGTAGCCAAATATGAGTGGATTAAATAATGCATTCTCAAAGGTGTCTCCAAAATACAAACCTGACATGGTCTGAAATCAATAGATCAAGTTCCATAGAGGAAAGGAGAGACTGAAATGCAGTCATGAAGAATGGAAAAGACTAAACTGAGATTATATTTGAGGACATTTCTGGTGAAGAGAATATCTTTCCAGTTTAAGCAATGCTGTAAAGATGGAATGAATCTCATATTTGTGAAAGGTGAGTAGTAGTAGCCTTTATTATCTCCTTTCTCTAGGCCTTCAGTGTATAGTCTCTAATTGCTGAACCACAGCCTTCCAACTCTTTCCCCTTCTGTCTCGCTCCCTCTCATACCCATATCTATGTCACTTTGGCAGGGAGGCTTCTTAGAACACTTAAGTCAGGATAGCTCTTTTATACTTCTGATATAAAAGCCATTATATGCTCCTTCAGTACTCACTTGTCATCTGTCCTAAAATTTACACTAAACCTTATGCCTGCCATGTCCACAGGTGTACACCCCAAACAGTGCCTAGCACAGAGTAGATTTTAAATTAATTAAGTGAGTGAGTAGAAGATTATCAGAATCTCAAGAATGAGATCTAGCCGCAAAGAATGGCATGATTAATATAAAGATGAAATCACATGTTTCAAATCCGCAAGAACTCAGAATCTAGGGTTGGTGGGTGAAGACATGCATGAGATGAATGAAAAGGTACTTGTAGGAAGAGTTTAACAGACACACACATTACTGTCAAAAGTATGAAAGGAGGCATCCACACTGCTGGGAAGGTCAGGGTAGGCTTCACAGAGGAGGTGAGCTCTTTGCTGAGTCCTAAAGAATAGAAGAAGTGCTCACTTTTTAGCTAGCAGAGAGCAAAGTAGAGGATTTGAAATATGAATAGTGCGGTGAGCAGCAGATTAAATTGGAGCTCAGAGATGCTTTGAATTTCAGCCTTTGTTTTATCTGCAGAGAGTCATAGCCAGAGCATATTGTCACAAGTTGAAGTCTAAATTGCTTTAGATCACAAGTTCCCAAAGAGTAAAGACCATGTCTTTGGTGTGTTCTTTCAGAACTTCATGCCTTCTGCACTGTGGGTGTTCAATAAATATTTATAATAATGAGTTGATTAATTGAGAGCATTCATGTTCCATATGCAAGGGTAGAGACCTCTTTTCACTTTAGTTACTATTGCTTTAATCATCATTAAATGGCATTTCTTAGATAGCAATTTGGTTCATCATTAAATGCTCTGTAGCTGCCTGAGTTTCTAGCCGTAAGGTAAAATGCAATATCAGAGAATAACACTGTTGTTACTTCTGGTAACTTCTGGTGAATGATTTTGTGACACGGCCTATACAAAATTGAAGCAGAGAATTCTGGAAGGGCACTTATTGAGAAATAGCACCTGAATGGGTGCTGGAAAGGACTCTTGATATTAGGAAGTATAGGGAATACCCTGGCTGCTCACTGGATTTCTGGAACCAGAAATCATTGAGCAGTGTATTACATGGCAGAGGCTGAAATTAAACCAGAAAGAGGTCTTCCAACAAATGTGGAAGGAATGGATGGGTTCCTGGCTGGATGGTGGCATCCACAGAGGGAACAATGACTAACCTTAGCAACTGGTGAGTGTGCTCCAGACAAGATGATTCAACAGGGCTAATATGAAGAATGAAAACACACCTATATGTGAGAGCATCTCTGTCAGCCAGATCATCAATGACCAGACTACCCCAGGTTGTAAAAAGCCAATCTCACCTCAGTTGAGCAAAGAGTAGGAGGCATTTATGACTCTTGGGCCAGGATGAGTGGTGAACTGTAATGCAGAGGTAGCATCACTCCCTACTGCAAATGTAAGCTAGATAAATCTAAGCTAGAGCAGAAGTGAAGAGAAGGCAAGAGCTGGGGAGGAGGAGGAAACAGGAGCACTGGTGAGAACACTTACAGCTTTTTCATAAGCACAAGTGGATAAAGTATTTATGAAAGCGGGAAGACCCATTTACTGCCTCCAATACAACCCAGGGCCCAGTGTGAAACAGACAATCAGTACAGATCAAGTATGAGACTGGGGCTTTCAGGGAGTCAGCCTGGACGATCTTAATCCAGGTTAATAGGCATTAAATATTGCTTTATCTTCTTACATTCTTGCCATAGAAGAACCTGTTATGAACATAACACCCAGAATGATATTTTTAAAATACAATTTAGATTGTATTACTCTCTTGTGTAAAACTCCGCAACGGCTTCCCAGGATGTAGTTCTATGATTATTGGAGTGCAGGGGTCTCAAACTCAAAAGCCTAGAGAGACCGGACTGTGAGTGTTGAACATGTGTTATGAGATTGGAGGGCCCTCTCAGAACAGAGTGTGTGTCACCCACTTACACAGTGCTGTTGCTGCTCACCTTTAGCCATGTGTCGCCATGTGGAAATGTGAACCCATAGTTGCCAGAGCTTTTAATTGTTCAATGCAACCTGGATATCTAATTTTTTATGTAAAATCTAATTTTGAAATGTTGGGTCAAATTTATAAAATACAGTTTATTCCAAGCAAAATGTATCTGCATAACTGTCTACTCACTACCTGTCGGCCTCCTCTGGGATAGGACTTAGGCCAGTCTACAACTGGTGTTGGTTAATGTTATCTCACGATTGCTGACATGGGGGTTAAAATTGTAAGAAATGTAATCAATGTTGTGAAAAGCAAACGGCCAGGTCAAAGGGCTAAACATATCCGGGAAGTCTAAAGAGTAGCAGCATCAAAGGCTGAGGATAAGAAATAAAGGCAAGAGAGCTCATTAGAACTTACAGTATGTCACAGCAACAGAGAAAGGTTCATGGAGCTATAGATTCTTCAGTAACTTTCTGAAGCAACAAGCCAACCTAATGAGATTACTTTGCCAGGCCCTCACTTCAGTATTTAACATGCCTGGTCTCTAACTAGAGAACTTCATCTTCTATTTAATGTACGAAGAGCCAATAGCACTCAGAAGGAGCAAGATCACATTGTTAATCAAACGTTCAGAATAATAACAATCTCTTCAGTGGTTTGAGTGGGCATGTAGGTCATAAAGAACATGCCCTTACTGAGTGGGGTGCAAAAATACACTTCTTGAAGGCTATCCCCAAAAGTAACCTCTAGCACTGGGGAGACAAGACATGGGTACTTAATGCAGTTAATGGTAATACTAAACAGTACCTTAAGCAAATACCAAATGAAAAGCAAATTTAATCAGCAATAGAGAAGTTCAGAAGCTCAGAGAGGAGGAGAACAGGTAGGTGTGATCAGAAAAGTTTTCATAGAGAAGGTAGGATATGAGATTAAGAATGGGTTGATATAGTCTTCATGTATTAATTCAGCAAATGTTTATGGAATGCTGGGCATGGTTCTAGACACTGGAATACAACAGAGAAAAAAGGCAATGTCCTTTGTGGAGTTTTATTCTGGTACAGAAATATAAATGAGTTTACAAATAATTTCAGGTGTTTATTAATACTACAAAGTAAATAAAAGAGGGTGATAGGATACAAAGGGACTGGTGTGGTTGGGAATTGGGCACCTTTTCGGAGGTGGCACCTGATCTATGACCTGAGAGATGAAAAGGAGCACTTCAGGTAAAAGTCTCAGGGAAAAGTACTGCAGGCAGAAAGAACAGGAGATATAAGGTGATAATGAGCATAGTGTGTTCAAGAAAGGAGAAAGGAGTAGGGTAGCATTATGAGATGACACCAGAGAGGTAGTTGGGAAGGAACTTGAAGGATCTAGAGTCATGGCAAGGATTTGGGTTTGGTTTTGTTTTTAATGAGCTGCCATTGGAGTGTTTGAGCAGGAGAATGATATGATATGAATAGTGTCTTTAAGAGACCACACTGGCCATTTTGTGGAATATTGACTTTAAGGACAAAAAATAGAAGAGTGTAGAACTCCTAGAAGGTGAATGCAATAGAACAGGCAAGAGATCAAAGTGTCTTCAGTTGTATTTTAATAGTGATGAGTTGTGTACAAGTACTGTGTCAGGTAAATAAGATAATAAGATAAAACCATGAGATAAAGGATTTTGAAAGTCAGGGTTGAGTGTGGCAAATTAATTCTCGAGGAGAGCACTGAGGTTTCTGACTACAGGACGAGTGTGTCAGTAGAGGAATAATTTGTTTCCTTGCTTGTTTATTACCTATTTGCCTCCACTGGAACAGTAATTCCATGAGGAACTTTATCTTCTTCTCCAAGACCCCATCACTATCCCAAGACGGTTAAGCACCCTGAAGGCAGGCACCATGCTAATTTGACTTTGAACACACAGATATCAGGATACCATAATCTTTCAGTGAGTGATTAATAAATACAATAAATAATAAATGGAAAAACAATGTATTGGATGAAATATGTTGGATTTAACAGAAAGATATTAGAAGAGTAAGTAACTGGCAGTAAGATTGTTACAATAATACAGATTTGAAGAGTTAAGCTACTAAACTAAAAAATCAGGAATGGAGTAGAAGAAAAGAATATGTCCTTTTTTTTGAAGAGAATCAACAAAAATGTGGCGATAGTGGTGGTCCATTAATCTTATAAGTAAAACTGAGAAGGAAGTAAAAGATGACTGTGATAGATATGGCAGATGAGCATGTCATATGCATTCCATCCCCAACTCTCATCCCTCGTCCAGTGTGCTATCCTGATCTGCAGAGTTGAGAATACTGAAAATTACATTTCCCAGGAACCCTTGCAGCTAGGGTTCTGGAAGTGATATAGGTTTGACCAATTAGATGCATTTGTATGGTATTTGAAAGCTGAGTTGAAGTGGAGGTTGCACTGCCTGCCTTTGCTATTTTGCCAGCAAGCACAGCCATGGAGACATTAGGGGTTTTTTTTGGTTTTGGGGGGGAGGGTTTGTCCTTTTTTGTGACGGCGCTCAGCCAGTGAGCGAACCGGCCATCCCTATATAGGATCCGAACCCGCGGCGGGAGCGCTGCTGCGCTCCCAGCGCTGCATTCTCCCGAGTGAGCCACAGGGTCGGCCAGAGACTTTAGGGTTTTAATGGCAGCATTTAGCAGAGGTCTCAGGATCTAGTCAACAGCTTGATGGGTGTCAAGACTCAGGGAGCAGGGCTAACATTTTGCTGATGCAAGTTATAGCAGGTTCACTTGTGGTCCTAGGGCTGATAAGAGAGTAATGGCTTCTTAATTACAGCAGTTGGCTAGGGATGACCTCTTCCAGGTCATGTCAGCTTCTGGATTATGGTGGTACTGGCTATCATGAAAAATCAACAGCTCCCTTTGAGGAGAGTATACAGCATAGTGGACTTCAGAGCTACTCCTGAAAGCTTGACCTACTCAGTATTTTGTTTCTTCATCCCTCTGGATGATTCTATAAGTCATTTAATACCTTCATAATAAGCCCCTTATTGCTTAAATTAGCTGGAGTGGATTCTGTTCTCTATAACTCTGCCATGAGAGATACAATGAAAATTTCCAGATCTGAACCTGAGGGACTGAGACAATGGAAGACACAGAAAAAGAAAGGAAATGTTAGGAATATGAGAAGAGGATGGAGCCTGAAAGAAAAAGAGAAGACATCGTCTTGCTTTAGAGGAGTTGAAATAGGCAGCATGACAACAAGGAAGCAAAGCCGAGTGCATCTACCAAGCAACAAGTGAGTATAAATAAATAACCAACCTGGGAGTTGCACACAGAAGCACTGAGTAGCCCGCACTACCATGGAGGGCTCTGGAAGCAGGCAGAACCCTGCTAGGAGGTGAGAACTTCCAACAGGATTACTGAAAGCAGAAAGATTCATTGGAATGCATTCCCATAACAGTTTAGATGAATTCAATTGGTCTGTGTACATGTTTTGAACATTGTCACAGAGAGGGAACATGGGATTGAGCCATTGGATACAGTGCCTGTCTTGCTTGTGAGCCAGGGCCACAGGAGCCTGTGCCAGCATAATGCAACAGAAATGCAAAGAAACACTTAGGTACCAACAAAACACAGGGCATCCACAGGGCAACAAAACACAGGGCTGCTTTTAGACAATAGCAGGACAAAAATGCCTTCCTAATAGAATTTGAATGGTCGAGGAAAATTCCAGAGAGTGAAGCACTGGAAATTGTTTCTAAATGTAACATCAGAATGATTTGCAGAGTTATGAAACTATCTTCGATTTAGCAATGCCCTGGGTTTCCACACTGCTCTGGCCCACTTTAGAACAAGAGTTACATATGGGAGAGTATGATGAATGTGGAATACAAGAAAGGGAGAAATGAACATCACTACGAATCTGCAGGTATGTTTGGCAAGTATTTATAATTTTATTTTATTTTATTCATTTGCTCATGCATTTGTTCTTTTGCTTTATTTTTACCCTGACCCATCTCATAAAGCACTTAAGGAAGAGTTATATGTGACATATCCAGCGCTTTTTATACTTCTATTCTTTAAAGTATGTGTTGGGAATCATTACCCTGATCATATATACAATCTGTTTCCTGTTCTTCAATTGTGCCCATGCTCCTTCTCTACTGAATTGGTAAAGAACTTTTGATAAAAGAAAATAAAATATGCGAACATCAACAGGCTTAAAACTCACAGGCATCATTCTCTTACAGAAAATGGTTTAAATCACCCATTCAGACATGTTCATTGTGGCAATCACACCACCTCCATAAATTGTGTCACAAAAAAAGAAAACACACATCCCTTCAAGTTGATGTTCCCACTTGCAATGACTCAGAGGCACAAGCTACAGGCTACAATTTTCTGTCAGGCTGTCAGTTTCTGAAACGACAAGGTTGGTCGATTTCACTTGTTTTTCCTCAAGTTGCCACCGCTGGCATCTTGGAGCTACAGAGACTTCTAAGTAGGAGATAACTACAATGCTGTAAAAGGAAAGGGGGAAGGAGAGATTAACTCTCACTGCTTCCTAGTGCATACTAGCATAAAAACACAGCAGCTCTCTTTATAGTTTTCAGTTTGGGGGTTATGAAAGTCAACCTACATATGACCCATAAACTTCACCTGAGTCCCTCCACAGGGTATATCACAGTATTCTGCACCATGTGGGTGCTGTTCACCTTATCATAGAAGTTGAGAGGTAGAAGGCACAATAAGTGCATGACAAGATGTTAACAATCTAGATATCTGCACCCTCTATTCATATGCTATATCGCCAGCATTTTTATAAAGCAGCTTCTATCTTTCAAAACAGTTCAGTGATGACAAAGAAAAGTGCTCTCTGTGAGGGCACAGAGGAAAGTGCACTGTGATGTCACAGTGAAGAAGCTTGGATTCTCTTCCCTGTGAACCACAGAGAGGCCATGTCAAAGCTGGACCCTGGGAGTCCAAGCATCTCTGCACATTCGCTTCTCGTGAAGATGATGATAATGATAATAGCAATGTTGTTGGTTGAATTGTGCTCCCTCCCCCTCAGTTAAAATGTTGGAGTCCTAACCCCCACTGCCTGATGATGTGATATTATTTGAAAAGAGGGTCATCATAGATATAATTACTTAAGATGAGGTTATACTGGAGTAGGGTGGACCACTAATCTAATATGACCGATGTCCCTATAAAAGGGAAATGTGGACACAGACATGCACACAGGGAGAACAACAGGTGAAGGCCTGTAAGCCAAGGAGTGCCAAAAATTAGCAACAAACCAGTGAAAGCTAGGAGAGAGGGATGGAACAGATTTGCCCTCATCACCCTCAGAAGGAACCAACCCTGCTGTCACATTGATCTCAGACGTCTGGATTCCAAAACTATGAGAAAATAAATTTCTGTTGCATAAGCTATCCAGGTTTTATACTTTGTTATGACAGCCCTAGGAAACTATGACAGGCAAAGATACTAATTATGACCATAAACATCTAATATCATTAGCACACATTGCACAACCCTTTTTACTGTTCTTTCTCCAAGTCAAGAAAGAGGTAGGGCAAATGTTTTTGTCTTAAATAAGCTGATGAAAGTGACAGGACTTATCCCCAGCTTCTGCTAAAATTCCAACTCTAGAAAGATAAGTTTCAGAACTGACTTTCTGTCTGTGACCATTGATTCCCAGCCTATGTTAGGGAAAAGAATGGGAGGGAAGGAAAAGGTACAGCTCCCAGATATTCCCTGTCCTCCCAGATCTATTTCACAAGGTTATCAATGCATCTTCAACACGAAGATGTTGAAGGAGATGGGTGCTGTAAATTCAGAGCAGAGTGGGAGTGTGGAGAGTAGAAGTAATAGTGACAATAATAACAGCATTTTTGCTTCCAGAAAGTTTTCCCATTCACTATGTCACTGGACTCTCACCCTCAAATGGTGAGATAGTAACAGCAGCTATTATCATGCCTTTCTGTAGATAGGGAAGGTAAGACTCCAAGAAGTGAAATGAATTATCCAGTCCACTTGGGCCAAAGCTTTGTCAGTGCTCTATCTAGGAAACTGTGGTCAAAGAAAATGCTTTCCATGGGAGATTTTGTGTCAAAATATAGTTATAAAAATGAACAAGAAGCCATACTATTTTATTTAATTGGGGGTTCTGAATCCCTTCAGCATGCCTGACGCAGGCATATCTAGGAATGTGGCCTGGGAAGGGACAGTGGAGTGAACATCCTGGGAGACCACTGAGGAACCCAGGGACTCGCTGCACAGTTTGAAAAGCATGGGATTAAAGGGTTCCAATGGCCCCTCGGCTCTAGCATTAGATGCTATTATTATGCAATCACTCCCTGGTCAAGCTTTAACTCTGGGCTGCTGCCATCAGAAATCAGGATAGAGCCTCGAGTACAGAGGTCATGACCACATGGCCCCAGGAGCCCTGCCTGGGGAGACCAATGCCACCAGGCCTGGTGTTGTCCTCTCTCTAGTTTACTTATGCCCAGGGTTGAAGCTTGACCAGGGAGGGATTATATCCCTGTAACCTGCAACAGCAGAAAACACTCCAGCCGTTCCAGTCATCTTTGGAAATCCCTTATTGTCCTATCATCTGAGCATTTTACATTTTTATTGAATATCCTCCTTGGGAATAAGAAGATGAGTTTACTTTTTGCTCTGTTAAGTGGAATGACTACTGATTTATCTTAAACTTGCTTCACTGTCTTTCACCATCTCAAAGGGATTCCCCTACTTCTCATCTTCCACATTTGGTGGACAAGTCCTTCTTCTCCATCCCCTGCATGAGTTTCTGATTTGCATTCTGTCAAACTACCATCCAATCCCACAGTCACACAGTCTCTCTTTTCTGGGGTTGATTAATTTGCAAGACAAGTTTTGAGCACTTTCCTTCTGCAAGCCACTGGTAAAGCACAGGTGACAAAAATAGGAACAAAACATTGCCTGTGTCCTCAATCACTCTCTAGAGGTAGAACAGCAATTGAGTGGGATGGTGAGGGGGACTGAGCCTAGCCAATCAGAATGTGATGTGAGCTGCAGGAGAACAAACAGAGCGCAGGGGTTTGCTTAAAGGAGGGCACCTGTGTCCATCAGAGTTCTTTGCAAACAGCAGAAGTGATTTCTGGCTTACTCGAGCACGAAGAGGAAGGGATTGAATTCCTTGAATGGCTTAAGGAAATCTCGGGATATCAAAAACAGAGCTCAGAAAGTTAGTAGCAAAGTCTTTTCCCGATATTCAAAAAGCAGGAATGGTTGTCAGAATAACCGGCTCCAATCATTCCCGGTTCCGTGTTCCATTCCATATTAAGACAGATTCTAAAGAAAGTAGCTTGTTTGCTCAACTTTAGTCCTATGCCCATTCCTGTCAGGGAGAGCAGCTCTCCTTATAGACACCTTAGTCAGACTGTTTCCATTGGGGAACAGGCATTTTCTCAACTAAAAACATTGAGGTGCTGATATGAAAGCAAGAAGTGGCTGCCAGGCAGAGCGAATAGAAGATGTGCATAAGAGGAACTAGAGTAGGCTGAGAGGGTGGGGAAAACTCCTGGGAGGAAATGAACAAGTGAAATAATGTTAAAGGAAAGTAAGAGTTAGTGTGGTGGTGAAAGACTCCCAAAGTCGGTAGTCAGTCAGTTCAGGGAGACCCTCCCAAGGAACAGCGAGACCACGAGGACGGATGCAAATAGCAAGAGGTTTATTGATCACACGGGTACCCGGGCGACTCAGTCTTTTGGAAGACTGGCGCGCCGAGTAGAGCTCCTGGGTCCTTTTTATAGCAAAAAGCGCGGGTACAGAAGCGAGAAGCGAGTTTAATTGGTCAGTTCAAATAAGCGCGGGTACAGAAGCGAGAAGCGAGTTTAATTGGTTAGTTTGAATCAAGCCAGGGGTGAACTTCGGTCAAGTGGGAGTCCTTGAAACAGCTGAGGGGCACTCTTGAAACTGGTGGGAGTCCTTGAAACAGCTGAGGGGCACTCTTGAAACTGGTGGGAGTCCTTGAAACAGCTGAGGGGCACCCTGGAAACTGGTGGGAGTCCTTGAAACAGCTGAGGGGCACCCTGGAAACTGTTGTCGATTTATCTAGTTCTGCCCTTGGCCTCGGGCGGAGGCCCAGGTGCATGACCACAGATATCCTGTTCGTTATCTGGTCTCAACCTCAGGCTGTACTTTTCCTATGCTAGGGACTTTTAACCAGGGTAATGTTTTGTGCCTTGCAAAATGGCGTTGCTACGGCTAGCTTAAAAAGTTCCTTCTTCATTCCCCCATTTCTTTTGTGGATAGCTCTAATCTTAGAGCGGAGTTAAAAGTTATTTTCATTATCTATAGTCTGATATTTTTGTCTAAGAACCAGGACCTTAATTGTACTTATTCTATCATTGATGAATTGGACTAACCTGTTGATGACACAGGGCCCCAGAATGAGCAACAGAAGAAGGAGTACTAGGGGCCCGATGATGGTTGATAGTGGGGTAGTGAACCAAGGGGAGCTATTGAACCATCCTTCATAGTAGGGGGGGCTTATGGCCAGACAGAGCCAGCAATGTTCTGTGGCGTTTGGGTTGGTGGCATTTAGAGCTAGGAAGGCCCCCTGTACAAGACCAAAGAGCCTGTCACCCGTGGTGGGGGGTAGAGTGCCTGGTGATAGGAGGCTCTGTGTAGCAGTGCTCCTTTGTGCCGCGGGGGGTTGCCTGCTAGTCATTGGGAACAGCTTGTTGCTAGGAGGTCCCTGTTCTGCAAGGACGGGGTCGGGGCCCACTGCCACAGTTGGCATATTGGTGATATCTAGGCGAATGGTGAACAGTACACCTGGATCGTTTCCCGTCAAATAGAACCTCAGTCCCCAGGTTCTTCCTTGTGCCCAATCTCTGGAATTTTTTCCTTTCTCTGTGAATTTTATTTTAAGGGGGTTACACCAGCCGGTGTTGTCACAGTTTTTACTGCTATCGTTACGTTCTACAGTTATGAGGTCCCATGAGGAACTAGGTCCCCAGTAGACTGTCCCCGTTGTTTCACAACCCCATTCTTTGCAATATAGAGATTCTAGCCCTCCGCACCTTCTAGCTTCTGAAAGGGTCCGGCCATCCCGGGGGCACACGTAGAAGGGGGAAGCGGCAAGCCTGTTTCTAGCTCGGGGATAGCTGCACCCTGGGACCCCCCAGGTGATCTGATTATAAGCTTTTGTATAGTCTGAATCAGGGGGTCTGATCTGGGCCTAGCCCGATGCTATGTATCCCGGGATATCCCAGGTCTCAATACCCGCCGCCAGGGCACATACATCAGGTTTAAGATCGGGCCACCAAGTCCAAGGCGGCTGGGTAGCCTGTTTGGTCCAGACAACTTCTCCAGTTTGGGACAGTACCTTCCAGGTGAGGATCACAGGCCGGTGGGGGTTCTTACCCGGTGGACTCATCTTTCCGCCGCCGAATACGCAGCTTAAGAGGATGATCAGTCCTTTCCAGCTCCCAGGTCTCGTTTGGTGCCGGGGGTGGTGCAGGCTTGAGATGGGAAGCATGGACCCAGGCAGCGATGCCATCAACTTTTACTGCGGTCGGGGTGGTCAGCAATACCAGATACGGGCCTTTCCACCGAGGCTCAAGGTTGCTGGGTCGATGGCGTCTGACCAGCACTCGGTCTCCGACCTGGAACGGGTGGGGGACAGCTATGGTACCGGGCTGATATGTCTCTTTGATCTGGTCCCAAATCTGGGTCTTCACAACTTCTAGAGCCTTTAAGTGGGTAAATAAGACAGGGAGAAAATTATCATCGGGACCCAGTGTTTCTCCCAACTCAAGTATGGGGGGGGGTCCCCCGTAGAGGATTTCATAGGGAGTTAGACCGAACTGGCCAGGGGTATTCCTGGCTCTGAACAGCGCTAAGGGAAGGAGGGCCACCCAGTCTTTTCCACCGGTCTCTAAGGCCAATTTAGTTAAGGTCTCTTTGATGGTTCTATTCATTCTCTCTACTTGACCTGAGCTCTGGGGCCTATACGCACAATGTAACTTCCAATTTATCCCCAGTTGTGTGGCCAGTCCCTGGCTTACCTGAGCAACAAAGGCTGGGCCATTATCTGACCCGATCACCTTAGGGATCCCGAAACGGGGCAGGATTTCTTCTAGTATCTTTTTACATACAGTCAGGGCCGTTTCCGTTTTGGTAGGAAAAGCTTCTACCCATCCAGAGAAAGTATCTACAAATACTAGCAGATACTTGTTCCCATACCGGCCAGGCTTTACCTCTGTAAAGTCTACTTCCCAGTATACGCCGGGTCGATCTCCCCGTTGTCTTTTTCCGGTCTCTCGGTAGGTGGTAGCCGCATTAGTCATGGCGCAAGCTGGACACCGATTGGCGACTTCTTGAACAGTGGACCGGAGGTTCGGGATGGAGAGGCTGGTGCGGCTTGCCAGTTGAAGGAGCTTTTCTGGTCCTAAGTGTGTTAGCTGGTGTAACCGCTGAATGAATTCCTTTCCCTGGTCAGGAGTGAGCTCTCCTGGCCTGGTCTTAGCTTGAGCAGGCTCGATTGGCTCTTGAAGCTTTATAGTTTCTGCTAGCACCCTGACCGACAGGGCGGCTTGTTTTGCAGCCTCGTCGGCCCTCCGGTTCCCGGCCGCCACAGGGTTATTTCCTCTCTGGTGGCCCGGGCAGTGGATAATGGCGACCTGCTTAGGGAGGTGAATGGCCTCTAGCAGAGCCAGAATTTCTTGTTTATTTTTAATGTCTTTTCCAGCAGAAGTGAGCAGTCCCCTCTGTTTATATATTGCCCCATGAATGTGAGCAGTGGCAAAAGCATACCTGCTGTCCGTGTAGATATTGATGTTTTTTCCTTCGGCTAGGCGTAATGCCTGCGTCAAGGCGATTAGCTCGGCCTTCTGGGCTGATGTCCCTTCTGGCAGGCTGCTTGCCCATACCGTCCGTTTGCCATCTACGATGGCGGCCCCTGCTTTCTTCTTACCTTCCGCAATGAAGCTGCTACCGTCTGTATACCAGGCAGGCACTCCGGGCAATGGCTGGTCCTTCAGGTCCCGTCGAGTCCCAGCTTCTTCAGCAAGGATTTCTGAGCATTGGTGTACTGGGGTGGATTCTGACTCGACTGGTAGTAGGGTAGCTGGGTTCAGGACAGCAGGGGGCGCGAAAGATATTCTTTCGTTTAGCAGCAAACTCTGGTAATGAGTCATTCTGGCATTGGTCATCCACCGATTGGGGGGCTGCCGCACGATACTTTCGAGGCTGTGGGAAGCAATCACAGTCACATTTTGCCCCAAGGTTAACTTATCAGCGTCTTTGAGGAGGAGTGCCACTGCAGCAACCGCTTTTAGGCAGGTTGGCCACCCACTGGCCACTGGATCCAGTTTTTTTGATAGATAAGCTACTGGCCGTCGCCATGGTCCTAGGGTCTGAGTAAGCACTCCTCGGGCTACACCGGCTCTTTCATCTACGTACAGAGTAAATGATTTGGTGAGGTCTGGGAGAGCCAAGGCGGGGGCAGACAGCAAGGCTTTTTTTATGTGGTCAAAAGCCTTTTGATGCTCCTCAGTCCAGGTAAAAGGAATGTTTTCCCTTGTCAGGGGGTACAAGGGTGCAGCCAGGGAAGCAAACCCAGGAATCCAGAGCCTGCAGAATCCGGCAGTACCCAGAAATTCGCGGACCTGCCTGGGGGTTGTGGGAGTAGGGATCTTCATAACTGTAGCTTTCCGGGCCGGGGTCAGCCATCTTTTTCCCTCCTTGAGCAGGTACCCCAAATAGGTGACCTCTTTCTGGCATAACTGGGCCTTTTTAGCTGATACCCGGTACCCCAACTTACTCAGTTCCTGCAAGAGCTTCTGTGTCCCTCTTTTGCAGCCTTCATATGTGGGAGCTGCCACTAGGAGGTCGTCCACATATTGGAGTAATATGACCTGTGGGTTGAGAGCCCTAAAAGGAGCTAAATCTCGGTGGAGGGCCTCATCGAAGAGAGTGGGAGAATTTTTGAACCCCTGTGGCAGCCGTGTCCAGGTCAGCTGACCTGTGTTACCTTTTTCTGGGTCTCTCCACTCGAACGCGAACAGTGGCTGGCTGTTGGGGTGTAGTCTGAGGCAAAAAAAGGCATCCTTGAGATCCAGGACTGAGTACCAAGTGTGACTAGGCGGAAGGGAACTCAGGAGGCTGTATGGATTTGGGACCGTGGGATGAATGTCTTGCACCCTTTTGTTAATTTCTCTCAAGTCTTGGACTGGCCGATAGTCATTGGTCCCTGGCTTTTTTACTGGTAGCAGAGGGGTGTTCCAGGGCGATTGGCAGGGCACTAAGACCCCTAGGTCTAAGAACCTTTGGATGTGGGGTCTGATGCCTTCCCGGGCTTCTTTAGTCATTGGATACTGTCGGACGGCCACCGGTGAGGCACCTGATTTCAGCTCTACTACTACTGGTGGGACGTTATTGGCCAGTCCCATACCTGTCTTTTCTGCCCATACGGTGGGAAAAAGTTGGAGCCAGGATGGGTCGATGGAGGGAGAGGCCGGCTTTTCATACAGCCGGTATTCTTCTTCTAGGTTTAGGACCAGGCACATGGTAGAGTGATCTCCCCATGTTACTTGTGGGCCCTCTGTGGAAAACTGGATTTGAGCCTTTAGTTTGGTCAGGATGTCCCGGCCCAACAGAGGAGCAGGGCACTCAGGTATGACCAAAAAGGAATGGGTCACTTGCCTATGTCCGACCCTTAAAAGTCTCTGAGTGGTCCAGGGGTAGACTTTGCTGCCGGTCGCTCCTACTACGACTGTCCGCCTGGACCCTACCTTCCCCATGGGTTGGGTCAGCACCGAATGTTCAGCCCCGGTATCGACCAGAAACTCGATGGGGGTCCCCTCCACTGTCAATGTTACCCTAGGTTCGGGGAGGGGGTCCGAACCTTGACTCCCCTAGTCGTCTAGGGATAGAACCCTAGCTTTTTTGTCGTTTTTCTTTTTTCGGGGGCATTCCCTTGCCCAGTGGCCTTTCTCTTTGCAGTAGGCGCACTGGTCCCTGTCGAGAGGAGGCCTTTTGTCCCTAGGTGTCGGTCTTGCCCGGTTGCTCAGGGTCCCTTTCTGCTTATCTGTAAACCTTTTATCACTTACTACTGTGGCCAAAATCCTAGTTAAATTTTTTTTCTTGGCGTTTATCACGCCGTCTCTCTCTCTCTTCTGTCTCTTTTTTTCTCTTTCCTGTCTTTCTTCTTCTGTTTCTCTCTTGTGGTACACCTTTTCTGCCTCCTTTACTAAGTCTTGTAAGGAAAAGTCTTGGAGCCCCTCTAGTCTTTGTAACCTTTTTTTAATGTCTGGGGCTGACTGGCCGATAAAGGCCATGGCAACTGCCGCCTGCTGTCCCTCAGAAGAGGGGTCAAACGGAGTGTATCTCCTATATGCCTCCATCAGGCGTTCCAAGAAAACCGAGGGGGGTTCTACTGGTCCCTGCAAGATCTCTCTTACCTTAGCCAAATTGGTGGGGCGCCGGGCTGCCCCTTTGAGACCTGCCACTAGAGTCCGGCGGTAGACCAGAAGACGCTCCCTACCTTCGGCCGTGTTGTAATCCCATTGAGGTCGATTGAGGGGGAAAGCCTCATTAATGAGGTTCTCGAGTTGTGTAGGGGCCCCGTTATCCCCGAGAACGTTCTTGCGGGCCTCCAGAAGAATCCTTTCTCGCTCTTCAGTGGTGAAGAGGATCTGGAGTAGCTGTTGGCAATCGTCCCAAGTGGGCTGGTGAGAGAACATAAGGGACTCAAGAAGTCCCGTGAGTCCTGCTGGTTTTTCAGAAAAAGAAGGATGGTTAGACTTCCAATTGTAAAGATCTGCTGAGGAAAAAGGCCAATACTGCAAAGGGACCAAGCCATTTGGCTCGGCTGGGGGCCCTATGGCTCGGAGGGGCAAAGCTACGGTGGAGTCAGGACCCGAGTCGCCTCTCGGACTGCGAGGTTGGCGGCTCCTAGTCCCCGCAGCCGGTCCCTCAGGGTTGGGGTCACTGGGTGCTCGTCCTGGTGCCGATCTGTTTGGTTGAGGGGCCAGAGGGGGCAGCGGAGCCGCCGGGTAAGGTGGGGGTTCAGAGAGGGAAAATAGGTCATCTGGTGTCGGGAGGACGGGGGGTTGGGGAGGGGCGGAAGGCTTCCTTGTAGGTGGCCTTTGAGTATTTTCTGATCCCGAAACAACAGCGACTTTGCTGGAGGGTGGCACCCAGGGAGGGGGATTCTGGGCGAGGTCTTGCCATACCACGACATATGCAACCTGGTCCGGGTGTCCTCCGATCTCCTGGAAAACAATCTTTTTAACTGCAAAAATGACAGAAAGGTCAAAGGTTCCCTCTGGCGGCCAACCTACGCCGAATGTGGGCCACTCAGACGAACAGAAAGTCTGCCATTTTCCTTTTTTGATCTCCATGGACAGATTGTGAGCCCTGGCTTTGACATCTTTCCAATGATCTAGAGTAAGGGAGAGAGGCGTAAGGGCACCTTGCCCCATCTCGAAAATTTCCAATAGGGGAACGACGACGCAAAGACCTATCACAACTAAGACAAAAAGAAACCAGAAACGGCGACGAGACCGAGTGCCGTAGAAATAGAAAAAAGAGTCCGATGGCAGAGCGCGCCTCCCGAGACGCGGTGAGACCAAAACACAATAATCCTCTGCCAAGGGGTCCACCAGGCGTCCCTGGTCCTCCCCTGATCCTGGGACGTCTCCCAGGATTGCCGGGTGGCGAGCCCCCGAACACGTCTGTTCGCTACCCGCACTTCGCTCCCAGAGCGACTAACCCGGAACAAACTGAAACCAAAATGCGCGCACTCAGAAAGACAGTCAGAGTCACAGGATTAGACACAGAAACGAGACACAGAAACGAGACACAGAACGACTGCTGGCCAGCTTACCTCCCGTTGGTGGGTCGGTGGTCCCTGGGTGGGGGTCTCTGATCCCGGACGAGCCCCCAAATGAAAGACTCCCAAAGTCGGTAGTCAGTCAGTTCAGGGAGACCCTCCCAAGGAACAGCGAGACCACGAGGACGGATGCAAATAGCAAGAGGTTTATTGATCACACGGGTACCCGGGCGACTCAGTCTTTTGGAAGACTGGCGCGCCGAGTAGAGCTCCTGGGTCCTTTTTATAGCAAAAAGCGCGGGTACAGAAGCGAGAAGCGAGTTTAATTGGTCAGTTCAAATAAGCGCGGGTACAGAAGCGAGAAGCGAGTTTAATTGGTTAGTTTGAATCAAGCCAGGGGTGAACTTCGGTCAAGTGGGAGTCCTTGAAACAGCTGAGGGGCACTCTTGAAACTGGTGGGAGTCCTTGAAACAGCTGAGGGGCACTCTTGAAACTGGTGGGAGTCCTTGAAACAGCTGAGGGGCACCCTGGAAACTGGTGGGAGTCCTTGAAACAGCTGAGGGGCACCCTGGAAACTGTTGTCGATTTATCTAGTTCTGCCCTTGGCCTCGGGCGGAGGCCCAGGTGCATGACCACAGATATCCTGTTCGTTATCTGGTCTCAACCTCAGGCTGTACTTTTCCTATGCTAGGGACTTTTAACCAGGGTAATGTTTTGTGCCTTGCAAAATGGCGTTGCTACGGCTAGCTTAAAAAGTTCCTTCTTCAGTGGGTGTAAGAGAAAAGGGAAAAAAAAGGAAGGCGCTTGGGCATTTGAACAGCAGAAATAAAAGCGAGGAGCAAGTCCTGAGGATAAGAAGTAGGGATGCTTTGAGAGGTGGCAAGAAAGAAGAGAAGGAGCAGTCAGGGGCCAGATCATGGAGGGAACCCCTTGCTATCCATGGAAAGCCATGGGTGTGGGAAAGACAAGGAGAAACCATAGAAAAATTGAACATAAGACTCAGTGTGTCAGCAGTGCAAAGGGGGACATGTAATGAGGCAGCAGGAGTAATAAGTGTAAAATGGTACACAGTACTTAGCACATGATTAATGCTGAGTAAGCATTTGCTCCATTACTGTTGCTATCAGAGAATGTGGCATATCAGCACGATCTTCATAGGCTTGTCTGAGAACGCTGTGAGATGAGGGGTGTGACGGGGATGGCAAACAGTAGATATGTTTCCAGTGTGTCCTCCACCACATCCCCATTCTTGCAGTAATCTAAGTCAAAATGATTGCAAGTAGCACATGAGCTAAAGTGATTGTGCTGAAAATAGAAAGAAGCAAAAAGAAAAGAGGTACTGAGGTGAACAGGTAGACACGTGGGACAAAGAGAAGGAGTCGAACACCTGCCAGGTTTCTGATACAGGAGATCGGGTAGATGTTATTATTCAGCAAGGTGGGAAATGTGGGTTTTGAGGGAAAGGAGAGGTGCTTGGTTTGAGTGTTCTGAGGACAAATTACGTGAACTATGTCTCCTTGTTCAGGTTCGAGGACGTCCAAAGGTGGCAAAGTTGCATGGTGATGGCCTTTCCATGCTTTGCCTGTGTGTATGTAACCTGGATGGTAAGAGGAGGAACTGCTGTACTCGGGCACTGGGGTTCAATGAGCACGCCGAGTCACGAGACCTGCTCTGATATAAGCCATGCTTACTCTTGTCCTCAAACCCTTCATCTACACTGCACTTCCTTAGGAATGCCATCTCCTCTTCACTTAAATCCCTGTGGAAATCTCTCATCTGAGGATGTCCCTACTAAAAAATATCTTTCCAAAAGGAAACGGAGAGAGGGAAATTTAAATAAAAAAAGATTCTCAGGGAACTTTTAATGCCTGAAAAGCATTTCCTCCTGAACACCTGGGGTCTCTGGTATATAAATTGTTTCCAAGTCTCTTAAACCTAGTCTGGAGGACCTGAATCCTTCTGTGGTCTACAGAGCCAAGTCCAACCTCAGCACTCCACACACAGCGATGAGTCATAAAGAATGCAGGAAGAGTCAGACTGGAACTCTTACTAAGCCCCAGGAGTAAATTTTTTTCTTTCTTATGATGTGTTTCAGGTCTCACAACATCTGCCTGCTTAAATTGCAGCTGGGGATTTTTTTTTTTTTTTCTGGTTAAACAATTTCCTGATTTCTTATAATAGTAACTGTTTCTCTGTGCATTCTAACTTTGTTCCTGACTAATTTTATGTCTCTTCAATTCCCTGATAACCTTATGGTACATGTATTATTTTCTTTATTTGGAATCAAGCACCACATAGGCTGAATGATTTCCCCAAGGGCCCATGACGATTCCTTCAGGCTGGAAGGAATGAGATGCTGGGGCTCTCGAATCCTAGTGCAGTGCTCTTTACCATGTGTCTCTTTCATGTGTTTGCTTGGAGCCTCCCCTTCTCTAAGACCAGACATTCACCAGAGCATACACCATGCTAACAGGCAGTGCAATCAGCGAGGAGGCTCTTAACATTCACCTGCTCACTTGTCCAGAGAATATACTGAACAGCTCAGGCAGCACTGATTGCAAAGGTCAGTAGTTGACGTGGCTGCAGAGCTTTGCAGAGCAATAATCAGGTGCAGGCTCTTTCCTTCCTCTTAGAGTGTTTCAATTTGATAGAGTAACATGCTCAAGGGTGTGAGTTGACCTCTTGGAATACCGAAGCTTTGTGTTCATGATACTCATCTTTTAAAAGTATCTGTAATCCTGAGATATATCAAGCGATGAAATTAGAGCATTTTTGCATCCCGCCATGTGTGACAATATGTAAGAACCTGGCTATGGCTACTTAATGCTAAGTGAAATCAGACAGTCACAGAGGGACAAATACTGCATTATTCCACTTATATAAGCTATCTAAAATAATCAAACTCATAGAAACAAAGAGTAGAATGGTGGTTTCCAGGGACTGGGTGTAGGGGGAAATTAAAGTTGCTGTTCAATAGGTATATTTTCAGTTTTACAAAATGAGTGAGTTGTACAGATCTGGAGTATGGCATTATGCCTAAAGTTAACAATACTGCATTGTGCAAGAGGATAGATCTCTTGTTAACTATTCTTACACAATAAAAAATAATAAAAATAAAAAAGAAGATACTGAGAGAGAGAGAGAGAGAGAGAGAGAGAGAAATAGTGTCAATCACTTCAATATATAAATAAACTTAGACCTAGCAAAATGAAGCCACTTGCCACAAGCCACAAGCTACTCAGCGGCAGGTTTGGTAGTAGAATGCAAGCTTCTTGATTCCCAGTCCAGTGGTGTTTCTACACACTATATGGTGTATGGCTACAAAGGATATACCAAAGCAACTGCATTCATTTCTCACTAATCAAGTCAGCAGGAAATCTTAGGTTTAACAAATAGCAAATTGAAGTGGCCCTTAAGACACCGCTGCAAAGATGGTCTGAGAGTCTAGGAGCCTGTGGTCCCAAGTTCTGAGTCAGAGCCATTCCAGTGACTCCCATTTTAATACTGGCCCTCCTGGGTATCTCACTGTATTTGCAGGAGCAATTCCCAATAAACAGGTAGAAAGGCTCAGGGCAGACCATAAACCAGAAAGCCTGCTCCAGTCTGCTTCTCTAGGGCTGTTGAAAGTGGTTGCCTGTCATGACTGATTAACATATATATAAATATGTTTCTTCTGCACATAGAAGAATTCTATGCTTTAGAAGATTTCTGTGTAGGCAATTGCCTATCATGGAGTAGTAGTAAAGTAGACCAAAAGCTATTTGTTAATTGTTCTAAAACAATGCTAGAATTACTGAACAAACTCCAGACTTCCAATTCGGTTTTACAAAACTTCTATCCATATTAACCCCCAAATCCCAAAAATAACTCATGTCTACTCTGCACCTTAACTATCTATGAAATGTGAAAAGCGTAACCAAGTCAATCAAAGGAACAACAACAAAAAAGTCAGTATTTGGGTGAGTTAGAAGAGACCTGGAGAGGAACCATATTGGCTGGCTGACTAAATTTACTGCTTTAGGGTTTATGCAAACAATCTTCTATGTGAATATTATGAATCCAAAACAAAATGTGAGCTTCCAAACTGATAGCTCTCTTTTTTCTGGATTTCTAAGTTTCTCATCTACTTCCACAGTTGAGAGATCAGCTCTGCAATTGCAAAAGTTCTAAAACACAATCAGTTCCATTTCCAACCCCAATGATTGTTCTCAGCTTTGCAGCTTGTAGCCTCTGCCAGGAAATGAAGTAAACGTTCCTTCTCAAAGCAGGTGCAGCAGCCTGACAATAATCCAATAAAAAACCTATTAGCTGGGTCTCCATGACACTCCCGGTATCCATGGGACCCACAATATCTTTAATGTCGATAATAAATCCAGACCATTTCCTTCTGCAATTGCTCCCAATATGGCTCCACTCCTAGGACTGTTCCACTAACCTTTTGTTGCTACATTTTCTCATGAATGCTGAATCACTCTCTAATCTTTGCCATGAAACACGTGCGACCCCACTCAGTGAAATGGATCAATCCGCTTGCATTAGCCAATTGCAATTGCCTACTGGGCCATATCTGTAGATTGAAAACAGCAGGTCTAATACTGACCAAGTTGTAAATTATCAGTCATGGGTTGGTGGTTAAGTGATGGGTAAAGAGGGAACACAAGAGGAGGTTTCTGACCATTGGAGTCACTACATATATCTCTGAGTAATCCTGCACGTGTAAGCTCCAGAACAGGTCAGAATGTTAAATACAAATTCAAGGAAAAGGTGTTCCAATTCATTCCACATGTTGCTTTATTCCTGTTATAAATTTCATCTAACTTCAGAAATCTTCTATGGCAGGATATACTAAAAGATCAATTTTTCTTCCACTGGGGATTCAAGACTTTCATCTTTAGGTACACTCTATACACGCAACTCCATCCTTTATTTCTCTCATATTAGCACTCTGTTTAGAGAGTCACAGTGGCTCACTGTTAAATGTGCATGATGCCCACTGTCTCATCTCTTCCTTTGCTAGACTATAATCTCCATAAAGGTAGGAGCCAAAGTTTCTCACTCCCCAGCACCTATCACAATACCTTGCTTCTAGTATACAGACAATAAATATTTATTGAAACAATAAATCAATTAGTATAAATTCTTTTCACTCTAAAATTAGTGTTCTCTTCCCTTCTCTGTATTTTCCTAGTCCCCAAGACCCTGCTTAAACCCTAAATCCTCCTGATGGATGTTTCTAGGCTATTTTTGACTATATATTGGCCAGTTTTCATTGAAGCTCATTTATGTTATACAACTCATGTCTCTTTACCACTTGACTTGGAAAATGTTAGAACTTTAAGAATACTTAAAGTTCATCTTGAACTAAACTCCAGTTTTTATAAACGAGAAATCTGAAGCCAAAGAAAATACATCACTTGTCCAACTTTACATAATACATCACAGCCAAGACCAGGACCAGGCATGGGTTTTTGCACAACCCCATCTCTGTCATAACTTGGTCTCGTTTGCGCCAGGAGGCTGTCATTCCTTGAAGCCTCATTAAGTGTCAGTTTCTCCACAGGCACAGGGCAGATTCCATCCTGAGGTTTGATAAATATTGTTCAATGTCATATTTGTTCTCTGATTTAAAATTCTGAGCTCTAAACAAGAGTATAAAATCAATGCTGGGTAATTTTTAAAGTTGTTAAATTGTATCTTTGTCTTATTTTTAATGAAAAATTAATGTCACCTCAGATTTGTGGTGATTTGCCTTAAACCAACAAAAACATCTGGGTAGCTATTAAATGTCTTGCAAGCTGTAACAAATCAACAGCCACTCAGAATCAATAGTTCTCCTGGGAGACTTTCCATTCACCAGTTGTACAAAATGTGAATAAACTATAATAAGAACCTGCAAAAACAGGAAGACATGAGAAAGGAAAAAGGAGTGTCATTTAATCAGATAAGAAGAACCCCCCCCCCCAAAAAAAAAATTCTACTGACTATGTCATTTAACCACCTGTCCTCTGGAAGAATGTGTCATAAGAGACGTATGAGGTCTTATCCTCCTCAGCACATATTATCTCATAAAAAAAGTGCTAACAATAAGACAGGTTGCCAAAATCATAAAGCTAGCTACATATCAAATTGTTTGGATAGATACCTTTACACTGTATGATCATTAGTGAATACTGCATTTTGCATAAATACAGAAAAGACTGTGGCTGTGCCTATCGGCAATACACCACTATCCATTTCCTCTCAATCACAGGTAAATTGCATTTCCCAAATTTCCCTTGCAGTTATTTCTGGTTGCTTGATTTGTATTTAAGCCAATGGAAGGGGAATGAAAATAATCTTTGCCACCGCCACCCTGACTCCTGGTCACTGAAAACTACCTACATGTTCTCCTGTATGTGCTCTGCCTTCCAACTGATGGCAACACTAGAACAATCTTAGTGGCCACAGGTTAAAGATGTCAGAGTTCCCATTCACCTGAACCCCTGAACAACTATGTAGAAGAATCATCATACCAATCTAAATACCAGCCCTAGACAGTTGTTTTTATTTCAACCCACTGAAAATTCAGGGACCATTTGTTACTGCAGCTTAATATACCCTGACCGCTAAAAAATTATTCCCAGGTTACAAGATGGC
Organism: Cynocephalus volans; assembly: GCF_027409185.1. Classification (NCBI taxonomy): domain Eukaryota; kingdom Metazoa; phylum Chordata; class Mammalia; order Dermoptera; family Cynocephalidae; genus Cynocephalus; species Cynocephalus volans. Next base: position 40,020,829 of record NC_084472.1, read on the forward strand.
TGTGAACTACAAATTTTCTCTGAAAATTATCCAAAGATGACACAAATCAGGGGGAGGGAGATAAATTTTTCAAAATTATACTTAAATAAATTGTCTTTTTACCCTAGTTTGCATGGTTTTTAAAGAAAAACAAAGAGATACCCACACATTTCTATACCCACATTACTATAAAACAATTCATCACCCTGATAAATAGCAATAAAATTTGTTTTAAAATCTAAAAGTTTTCAGGTAATGTACATAAAATTCTCTCAGCCTTTTTTTTTTTTTTTTAAATGACAAGGCCATTTTAGGAATAAGTAATATTTAAAGAATTACACAAATAATATTTTTATAATTATAAAAAATATAATTTATATATTTCTATTCTCATATCCTGTCAGCAAATTTGATTACTTCATAATCAAATTTATATATATATAAATATATATATATATATATAATCCCTTCCCCCATGTCACTCTCTATCAGTTTATCCTGTTTTATCTTCTTTTTCATTTTTCAAATTTGTCTTATTTACTTGTTCATAAATTAATTGTCAATCTCTGCTGCCAGAATGGAAGCTTGCTAAGGGTAGGAACTCTTTTTGCTTTGTTCACAGCTATTTTTCTGGAGCCCCAAAGAGATCCTGCCTCACAGTAGGTGACAGAAGTTAAATAAATATTTGTGGACTCTTATGGGCAAGTGCGGGGGCGGGGGGCGGGGTGTATCTGAGCTATTGCCAGAATGGAAAAAAGAAGGAAGTTGCAGGAACAAAGGAGAAAGAAGGGTTAGATTTCAGGCAGAGAGAACAGCTGTGCAAGAATGAGTTCCTTGTGGCCCCACTACAGAAAGCAGGTTAGTGTGGATGAGGGCAGGGAAGGATGGGTAGAAAGAAGGGAATGAGGTTGGAAGGGTGAGCTGGAAGTAGATTACCTAGCGCCTATAAGTCAACATAAGGAGATTGGGCTGTGTTCTAGGTGTGGGAGAAAGCAGTAGGAGCTGTTGGGCTAGGTTTTCCATTTTCGAAGAGGACTCTGGCTGTTGTGTGGAGAAAGGACTGTAGATGCAACAACAGTGGAAGAAAGAAAACTTAGGTTTATGCAGTGCTCCAGGGGATTTTTATTAGGTGCACTAGGATTTTATTTATGAAGATAAAAAGGATTGGGTGTGTTTGGAATATATGTCTCTCCCTTTGCTTTCCTTGCTTCTAACTTTTTATTTATTTATTTTAAATCTGTACACTTTACCAACCCTAAGTTTTGACCTTTCCTCCAAGCTCTATTATCTTTTCTTATCCTCAGAGATCATTTCATTATATGAATGCCCAATGTATTGAGTGTTGATCTACATAGTTAACATAACAGGCCCTCAACAATATCTGGTGTATAAATGCATGCATGCATTCTGCCAATTTTATTATTTTCTATATCACATATGCTGAATTTTTCTTGAGCATACTAGAATTGTAACCCTAGTACAATTGTAACCTTCTCAAAAGATAGAACTCTGCCCTTTTGCGGGGGCAGGGAGGGGAATGAAGATGGTTCTTGACAGGATGTGACCCATATTTTTAATTTGAATTTGAAAATGTTCAAAGTAATAGTGAAAAATTGACATTGATGTGCCCACTATTCAATTCAGCAAATATTTATTAAATGTCTGTTATAGACTCTACTGCAGGCTAAGGGCTAAGTGTGATGTGTTAAATTATTTTTTTTAATGTGTTAGAACAGCAGTATGCTTCATGCAGAAGCAGCAAATTCAGGCTTGCTAAATATGAAGTTTTTCTGAAGGATTCTTAAAAGTTGGGGTTGGCTAAAATGAGAAGTCTTCATTATAAAGGACTTCAAAAAGTATTGGCTTTCATCCTACAGGCAATGTGAGAACTTTTCTGAACAGGCCAGTCACGGGAGCAAAGTGTTAACTTGGAAATGTTCATCTGGTGAGAGGGTCCATTTTCACTGAAAATGGAAGACTACGACCACACAGGGCAGTAAGAAGCTATTTCAATCATTTGTAAATAAGGAAGAATAAAAGATAACTAATATATTTTAATGCATACATATGCTTATGAAGTGTCAGGAATGGCTTTATAAATGTTAATTTATGATATTAATGATAATGTTAAGTTATGATATTAAATGTTAATTTAAGAATTAACATAATATGTTAATTCTTGAAAAAAAAATAGTTGTTTATCATCTCAATGTTATTGGTAGAAAACTTGAACCTCAGAAAGCTTATATGATATCTAAAGTCATAGAAGTACAAACAGGAAGACAAAAATTAATATTAGTGATAATTTAAAGACATATGCATGGAGGTTGGTGTTTGAAGGTAAGGGTACAAGAGAAGAAACTAAACATCTTTGCCAGCTTTTAATCTCATGACACTAGAAAACAGGGAGCTGCTACTTATGCATGAGAGCTGTAGCTAATAAAACGGAGGCTATTTTCCATTTATTTACTATAAAACCTAAATTAATTTTCTGGATAACTGTAATTCTCATAATATTCCTTCCCTTTTTAACAAACTTAATTTTACCATATTTGTCTCCAAATGATCTTTATTTGTAAATATTCAATGCATCCTCCAAAAACAATAATATGCCACCACTGATAGTAAAAGTATCATTATATTTTTCTTTCCTAGTTGAATATTCATGGAGAGTTTGGCTAGCAAATATAAGTTACAAAATTTCAGTACATATAATTTAGTACAGCAAACAAAAAGAATTAGAGGCATTGCAGAGTTTGTAAGATTATTGTTGCTGTTTCTATTGTTTTGCAAAAGTGATCACAAATTTAGTCTTAATTGAAGTTCATTTACATTCTTTATCATTTTTTGGACTTTTTTGTATACATTTGCATTTATAATCTGGGCACCTATAAGGGCTTAATAAATACTCATTGCTGTTGCATTTGGATAATATTTACTTTATAAATTCAACATCGTTTCTTCCTTAATAAGAGTCAGTTACCATTTTCACTTTGCTAATGGAAAAATGTCAAAATACTCATATGGTTGGAAATGGAACCATTCCTTATAGTATCCCAGATATATATGAGTAGTTAAGAATGGGAGAAAAAATCTTAATATTTTATTCCTATCCACCCACCCCCAACCCACCCTTTCTTTGGCCAAGGAAGGAAAGTAATATTTCTAGTTTTTCCATGTTTTGTCCAACTGAGGTTAAATTTCCCTGAAGCATGCACAGTGTTTTATATGTGTCTGAATGTTTTCCTATTGATGACCACATTGTGCCATTATAATAGCTCCAGCATGTAAGTAGGTAGGTATGACTATCCCCACTGTGCACAGATAAGTTCCAAGTTCAAGGACCTTCCCTAAATTACACAACTAGGTGGTGGCAAATGAGGTTTCTGGATATCCTGCTATTCCATCTTCTTTCTCCTGAACCAGGCAGCCTCTGGGGTTGGGCTAACATTTTTCTCAGTTAAAGTTATCCACATTAATTACAGCTGCTTTTTTAAGTATGTGGATGGGGTAGTGAACAGCTGTTTGTAACCCTACAGAGGAGCAAGAGCACAACTGCAGACAAAGACAACAGGAAACATCTCTCAGGCAATTTGCAGCTTGAGGCCAGGCCTGCATCTGCTGTGACAGATAGATGAGGGGATTGGGTAATTACCTATGATGTTGATCCCTGTACACAGCCACTCTCCCTAAACCCCTCAAATCACTTTGTCCTTAGAAGCATTTCCTTCCATCTCTCACCCTCACATTTTTTGATTAATTACATGGTAGATACTTTGAAGGAACAGAGTCTTCTGTGTCCCACATAGCTATACTGACTGCCTCAGTTGGTGCTAACAAGCGCAAGGGTGTCATTTAGGGTCAAGGAGGGGGAAAAAAATCTTTATGCTGTAGTGGAAGCTGCCAAGGGTTCTTGTTTATAAGCACTACTAGATGCTCCCTAGTATCTTTCCCTGACTTCTTAACAGTCCAAATTTAACCTTTCTTCAAGATCCATATAGTTCCACCTTCTCCATGAAGCTTTCCTTGAATATGTCAAGTTGATTTCCTACTTTAATAAAATCCATTAAGATGTAGATGACTCATTTTTAACCCCTAAGCCATATCCTACCTTTCACTGCTATTTAATTATGTCTCCTCAATTAAAATGAAAAACCAGGAACTACGCTTTTTTTTTTTCTTTTTTGTATTTCTGTCCCATCCACCTCCTTCTCACCCTACCCCCACGTCATCCAGTATGAGGATCTGGCACAGAATTATGGTAAGATGGAAAATGTCAATGTGACTGATTTTTATAAATTTGTTGGGATTTAACCATTCAAACAAATGCTGTTCCCTTCAAAGCAGTTTTCTTGGAAAGCTCAGAATAATGCTCTCTTTGATGATTGCTCCTCTCCCAGGTAGGCAGTTTATGCTTACCTTATTGCAGGTTGAATAACTTGACCTCTCCTATGCTTGCCCCTCACCAATAGATAGGTACATTTACCTGGCTGAAAATCTTTTTTCCAGCTTGAAGCATTCTAGTTGAGATTATAAAGGTGAGGAAAATGAAATATTAGAGAGCAGACCAAATAAGTATATAGCAAATTGTTGAATGTCTTAACAACCTTCACTCCCTGTGCAGAACAAGTCTTTCACCTTTAGAGCCCCATAGTTTGAGAACTCCGGCAGAGCCCATCCCAGGTTCCTGCAGTGGTGGGCAGCCCTGACTCTCCCTGTCCTAGCATAGTGTCTTAATAAATTCAAAATCTATCCATTAACTATTTAAAGACTCTTTTCCCTTTGCACTGCTAATGGAATGCAGGGAAGAAACAGAAGTGTGGATTTGAGAAGCCAGACAAGGTTTCATGGCTCACCAGTGACATTTCAATAGATGAGTTTTCATCTAGGTAGAGGAGGAAGAAGGGTGTCACAAAGGACCATGCAGCAAAAATATTGATACATTATCAATTAGGCATCAACCAGGAGAGTAAGGCATATTCTACCATCACTCCCTAAACAAATCCAGATAATTCTGTGAATATTGTTCAATCAAGAAATTGTTCCCATCTGGCAAAAATGTTTCAGTGTAAGGACTACCACATCTTTGAAAGAAGGCAGTGCAGTGTGCTGAAAATGACACTGAGTTATGTGGCTTTGGGAAATCAGTTAAACAGATTTTCTAAGTTTCAGTTTCCTCATCTTTAAATGGAAATAATGCTGTTTGTCCTGTCTCTCTCAGGGTAAAGATGAAAGTCATATGAGATACATATATGTGAGACCGTGTGAAAAGCACCAGGGAAAATGTCAGAAATTATTACCTAATTTGGCTGCTAACACTGGGAAAGAACATACTATCTGAAAATGTGTGTGGCACCCAGGTGAGTCTCTTGCTTTCAGTCCTCTTTCTCCCAGGGCCAACGCCTCTGTATGAAAAGGGTAGATAATAATCAGACTTGACAAAATATGGTTCTTTTCTCCTTTCTTTCTCTTACCTTCTAGGATTTTGGATCCAAGGAACACCCAGAAAAATCAGCTTGAAATTATTTACCTCAAGCTACTCTGTCTCTCTTTAACACTGCAAGAAACACATTTTAATCATCATTGTTTCTCTATGTCTAAGGCAGAAAGAGGGGTTGTTTCATAAAATTTGATGAATGAATAAAGTTACAAACCAACAAAGCCTTCGGATTTGTTCATTAATTAATTTAGTAATTTATACCAAGAATGTATCCAGGTCATTCAGGAAATGGCTCCTCTTTCTTGTGATTTAGATCTGCTAGTTAATTGGTTTCTCCGCCTGGCTGATTGTCAATCGAGATGCCTGCATTGCCTATAACCAGCATGTCCATAAACAGAGCAAAGTTATTAATTTAACCTGCTTCAGTTGGTGGGCAATGTGAGAGAACCAGCCTGTGTGTACAGGTTCCCCTGGGTTGGTTTGTTTACTGGGTTATCACCTCAGAGAAAGCCAGGCTGTGTCTGTCTACACAACACCTACACCACTGAGCTATTTAGGCTGTGTACCCAAATAGTTCATTGATTCAGTGGCAAGTGTCAGTTGCTTGACTGAATTTCTTGTTGTCTAACAGAATTAACGAACTTTGATTGGTTGATCCAGTATTGCTATGGAAACAGACTTTTTTATGGAAAATATGTATTTCTTTACTTGAAAAGACTAATGATTAGTTTTAATCATCTTCACATAAATAATTAGCCTAGGCCAATTTAAAGAACACTGGTTTAGGAGCCAAGAGATCTATATGCTTTCTGGTTCCACCTCTCCTACTACTTAGTTGTTTGACCTTAGAAAATGCATTTAAACCCCACTCCCCACCAATTCTCCCCATCACCACAATCTACTTCACATCTCACTTCTAGACTCAATGTTATCATTTGCAAATAAAAAGTTTAAACCAGTAGATCTCAAATTTGTGTTTCATGAACTTCTGATGTCATACCCACATTGGTCATTCTCATTATAGAATCCTTACTTATACAGGCTTCAAATATCTAAGTACTTGTGACTTTTTTCTATTTTGTGTAGATTCTAAAAGAGTGTATGCAAGGCTTCCCAATGGAGTTGACCCTCAATCTTCATCTTAGACCACAGGTAGAAATTAGACTGGCGAAGAAGTAGAGAATCAAAGGGCAGACACAGGCAAGATTTTGAGCAAAGGCATGGAGATATGAGAAGCGCAGTGTTTCCATAAAAGCAGATGTTGCCCAGTTTACCTGAGTGTAAACTGGGAGAAGAGACGCAGCAATAGTTGGAAGTGGATAATTAGGCAGTGTGTATGGCATAGTGGCTCTCATATTAAATAAACGATAAATTCTACTATTTTCCAAGACTTGTTTTAAGTGATGACAAAGAACCTTACAATGGAACTTACATTCCTAAACCTAGAAATTTAGGATGGTTCTAGGAGACAGAATTGGTGCAATGTACAGCATGGTTGGAAGGGAAAAGAGTTTTTTGTTAAAGCAGAAAAAGCAGTTGGGAAGCTGTCACAGCAATCTAGGAGAGATGTGATAAGTGCCTAAATTGAAAGCAGTGAGGTGGGTACAGAAAAGGAATTTTACTTGGCATGGCCATTACCTGAGAAACCATAGACATGAGCCTCCACCCCTATTTCCACAGGGCAGTGCTGTTCTCCTGTGCTAATTTGGGAATGTGGTAAGTCAGGGTATATTTTACTTTATTTTTTAAACTAACAGTTACAAAACATGTCAGAGCTACACACCAATTAATGAACCCTTGCAGGCTGGCTGAGGTTTTATTAGAGTCTATAGGAGGTCTGTTATATGGCAGCCAAAGGGAGGCTTCATGGTGCACCGGGGCTTCTTCAGTGGCCTCTGCCCAAGTAAAGCTATCTTCCTTGCTCCACAGCCTCTCATCTCCCAGCTGCATGTTCTGAGAACTGTCTTGTTCCCCTGGCTTTCGCCAGCCACCCATGTGTGTTCTCAAGAGAGCCTACACAATGCACAGCAATATGACATAAGGCAGAGTAGGAGATCTGAAGGGAGGCAACTTCTTTTTGATTCCTGCCTGCTCACTTACCAGCCCTGTGGTTGTGGGTAAATACTGGAAACCTTCTACATCTCAGCTTCTTCATCCATAGGATAGGTGAATATTATATACATTCTAGATAATAAAGTTTAAAAATCAAAACAGAACATAAAATCCCCACAGCTACTCTACAGAGTTGAAAAACCAGGTTATCCTGTGGATGTAGGAAAGTAAGATTGCAAGTGGAAACCCTGCGTGAACTGTAAAATACTGTACACATGCTCATTCGTGTTCTCGTTATGTAAGTAACATATGATGTTTTCATAATCTACTGCAGTGCAAAAACCACCACAACAGTTTGAGGCTTAAACTAACAAGGATTTAGCATTTCTCTCAATTCTGTGGGCTGGCAATTTGGGTGGTTTTATTTTTGCTGGTCATGAGTAGTCACATATCTACAGATATCTGATGGCTTGTGTGGAAGTTGGCACTGCCTAACAACAGTTGTGCCTCCTTCATGAGACTTTTCATACTCCGATAGGCTAGGCTAGACTTCTTCAGAACCCAGAGCTCTCAGAATTCCAGGAGTGACAGTAGAAACTGTGAGATCTCTTAAGGTCTAGCCCCAGAAGTTACCTAGTCATTGCCACATTCTGTTGATCAAAGAAAATCACAAGGTCAGCCTAGGTTCAAGGGGGAGGGAAAATATGCTCTATCTTTCTGTGGGAGATTTGAAAATATTCTACCACATATGAATATAATAAAAATAACAACATAGTCTAAAGTTTCCTGTCTTGCCCAGGACCGGACATGCAGCTCAGGGAGAATCAAGATATAGGTCTAGCATTGTAAGCTCCATCTTCTGACTCTTCAGATCTACAAAACCTGGACTATAAGCCTTCTTCACCATTTTTTCCAGAAATACTAGAGTCCTAGATTAGCGTTTGTTTCCATACCTCACCTGGGAATTTTAAAATTATTAAAAAATTATAGCACAATGATCTCAACTCTTGTTTCCATTTGTGATACTATTAAAAATTAATATGAGAACCAGTCAAAAGCATCTAGTTTTCTCAAGCCTGATCACCATCCCCAGGAGGATCCTTGACATGCCTGTAAGACAACAATTGGTAAGCTGATTTCCCAAACTCTGCCTGTGTTGGTAGTATAGTATTTGTCCCTAAGCCTACTACCTCCAAACACTGAAAATTTCCAGCACTCTATACCTCCTCTCTACCTTCCTATGCCAGCATACTGTTGAAGAGCTCTAGACTAAATTCAGTTATCTTCAAACCTTGTCAACCTTAACCTCTCATACTTTAAAACCTCAGAAAAATGATAAGGTGTGTGAATTTTTTGTCCTTTTCCTTCCAGCCTTCTAGCTCTCTTGCCTGTGTCTCCTATCCCTGGATATAGCTAATATAATCAATTAATTTAGATTAAGAAGTCCCAGGATGATGATACTTCAGGAAGCTAATCTCCTCCAATGGTATTTGCATCTTTATTAGCAGCCTTCAAAGCTTTAAATCAAAAAATGATAGGTACAGAAATTGGGACACCATTACAGGTGGGCTGGGAGATATTTTGAAGGAAGACACTTTGACATATACCCTTTGAGCACAATGAGGAATGTATTTTTTTTTAAAAAATGATGTGTGACTTCTAAGCAAGAAAAGCATTTTGCATACGCAGAAAAAATATTTTTTTTGTAAAAGTAAGAAGTTCTGCTCTTAATGTTGATTTCAGTCAACCTCCATTGTAATGAAAATTCAACTTACTGAAGACTTTCATGTTCAAGATAAAGGGCCACTTAATTCAGAGTCACAATTTAAATCTAACTTGAGATCCATTGCTTGGACTTGGGCACATATTAGCTCTCTAGATAAGAGGCTGAAGATTCTAAGAGCCAGACAGCCTTATCTGTAGAGGGATTTTAGGTTGTGATGGGGGGGCAAACAGGCCCCCCTCACCAATTGTGTAACTTAAAGCTTTTAACTCTACCACTCGAGACTCATACCCTTGAGTTTTGAAATCCACAGTTTCTTTACTAAACTACTAAACTTCAGAAGGCCCAGGTGAAATCTGAAGTTGTTTCTGGTCCACACCATCAACAGGCCATGTTCTCACCAAACCCTCAGCTGAAAGCAGGGCTCTATTTCAGAAATTTATAACTCAGAGACTCATGGGCTGAGTTATAAATAAGCTGACGATGAACTTCCAGGGAACTGCAAACTCTGGAAATGTGTTCAAAGTTTCAGTTTCAACACCAGACTCTTTCTTCCTGTGTCTGTGGGGAGTAATAGCAGAAATTTAAACTCATGCAGATGCATTTTTTCTGGAGAAAAGACCTCAGTTTTCAGCCTGATCAGCTCCTTGATACAAAAAGATTTATAATGGTAAAAAGACACAGAGTGGGATGAGGGATAGGAAGTGGTTCAGGAATGGCTGGCAGAGTCAGGGAAGGGAGCAAGTCTGAACAGAGAGGCAGAGAGCCCATGAAACCCACTGTCATGTGGTCACTAATTGGCTGCAAACTCAGGTTGGCTTGTAATCCTGACTCTTGCTCATCAGTGGTCCAGACCTTGTACTAATCTTTAAGCTCCTCTTACCTACTCCCCAAAGCCCAACCCCAGAGATACTCTTGCTCTTAAGATACCTTTCCAAAGCTCTTTGTAGTAACCAGCTTTCCCACAGTTTGGAAACCTTCAAGAAAGTGTTGGACCATGCACTTGGGCAAGAAATCAACTTTATTTCTCACCTTTCCCTTACTCCCTCTGGCATGAGGATTTGAGGTGGAACAAATCTTTTCTCGATGCATCAGGGACAGGGAGGAGCAAGGGTTGGTCCAGGCCTGGGGAAGTCCGTAAACACACTGGTCTGACAGCTTGGCTCTGGCAGAAAAGGGACAGTCAGGGGCTGGGACAGAGGCAGCAAACCTAAAGACCAGATAACCCTACAGACATGGCAACATTAAAGCCATGGCATTCACAGCAAATATTTCCTTGCTTGTTGAGTGTTTACTGGGTCTTCCAGACAAGTGCAAAGAGTAACCTCTAGAAAAGATTAAAACTCATCCAGCACAGGTCCCTGAGTATCCACCCATGTACACAGAAGTGCTGCACGCAGCCCAATTCATCTTGGCTTTATGTCCCACCCCAATGCCTGCACCACCACTCCTCCCCCACCACACACACACATAAATTCATAGTCTCAAAGCCTACCAAAGCAAGATGGGATGAGAAAATGCTACTAAACCTATTTCATAATATTTTTCTTATCTTAAAAGTAATATATGTCTATTATAGAAGGCATTGAAAGATATGGAGAAGGGAATAAAAAGTACCCATACTCATACCACCAGAGGTGTCCTATGAGTGTAATTTTTGTGTAATTACAGTATACAAACTTTGCACACAGCTCATACAAACCACTCCATTCTGCTCCGTTCTTTTAGTGGTAGGGACAGATCTTAGAATGATCCTCAAAAGATAATAAAATAGATAGGTCAGTGTTTCCATAAGTGTGTTCATGTGCTCTATGATTTACCACTTCTATAAAATATTAATAGATTCTTTATGTTAATAATGTTATATGGTCTAACAAGTTTGGAAAAGTCTGGGTTTGATATGAATACACAGTATTTATTGTATATTAAAGACTCAGTGGTAAAGAAACTAATTTTAAGACCCAGAGAATTTCTCAAATGTATTTTGACTATAGAACCCTTCTCACACAGCTTTTCATTTAACTAATGTTTTATGAATATTATAAAAAATACTGAAATAAAAACAAGAAAAACAAATTCTATGATCAGTTCTGGCTCTTCCACTTTTGGTCTTAGCTATCTATTGCTATGCAACAAATTACCTCAACACTTAGTGACTTAAAATAACATTTATTATCTCGCAGTGTTTGTGTGGATTAGGAATCCAGGAGTTGCTCTGCTGGAGGCTAAGGTCTGGGCCAGGGTCTCTCACAAGGGTGTAGTCAAGGTGTTGGTTAGGGTTATAGCCATCTCAAGACTCAACTAGGGAAGAATCTGCCTCCAACTTCACTCCCATAGTCATCCACAGGATTCAGTTCTTTTTGGATTGTTGGACTAAGGGCTTCAGTTTCTCACTGGCTTGTTGGTCTAAAGCTGCCTCAGTTCTTTGCCATGTGGGCTTCTGCAACTTACTTCATCATAGCAAAGCAAATTAGAAGAGACAAAAGGAAAAGAAACAAGCAAGAGGGAAGTCACAGTAGTCATAACCTAATATCAGAAATGGCTTCCCATCATGTTTACCATATACTATTTGTTAGAACTAGGTCCAGTCCACACATGATGGGAGGAGACTAAAATAGCTGACTATCTGGAGGCAGGTATTAATGGAGGCCATTAAGAACCAGTTTATCTTAACTACTTACAAAGATCACAGGATCTTCAATCTGCGAGAACTTTTGGAGATTATCTTATTTCCACATTGAAACATAAGAGAACTGAGGTCCTGTAGGGGTAAATGTGTTTTAACAGACTGCAAGGCCTCAGGAGGTGACACTCTCTTGGTAGGCACTCACAGCTTCTGAGTCTGTGTTTGGTACTTTGTCCACTACAGCAACTGCCTCAGTGTCTACATCTGTAAACGGGATTAATGTTCCCTGTGCTGCCTTCCTCCCCCTACAGAGATCTGTGAGAAACCAAAGCAATCAAAGAAGTGAACATGCTTTTAAAAGAGAAAAATGCTAGCTACTTAAAGTTACAATTTTATTGTTATTATTTCTATGAGTAAAAATGATAATGATGCTTAGGCTTAGGACCAATCAGATTTGAGAGATGAAATTTCTTTTTACTCCTCTTTTATTTTTTTCCTTTCTTTGGTGGTGCTGTTACCAGCTTTGGTAATGCATGTGCTTCCTGATGAGGGAGCCTACAGAGACAGACATCCAGTCTCTTTCCCACTCACTTGCTTCCAGTATCATTTACCAAGTGCCTCTGTCCCCAGTGCATTTAAATCAGAGCCTAATAATTTTGAGTTTCACCCTGTGAACTTCTTTTCTCTCATTAGTGACAATGCCTGTTCAACATAAAAGAATGATGGTTCCTTCCTAAACAGTCCTCATGTGAAAAGAATGGGTCTAGGGTACTGCATAGACCCAAACATTGTGCCATCTCATGTACCCAAATCCTACCAAGCACATGAGATGGAAGAAGAGGTCCCCAGCTCTGCAGAGTCCTCCACAGTCTCTACTGATGAAGTGTTTTCACATGCATCGAAACTTTACCTTGCTTAGACTTAGAGCTACAATTTGTTGAAGATTCACTTTGTGCTAGGCACTTTTTAAAGCACTTTGTATGAATCATCTTTGATTTTTAGAGACATACACTTAAGCATATAGATGAGACAAATGAGTCTAGAGTAAGTTAGGCACTTTTTAAAGCACTTTATATGAATCATCTTTGATTTTCAGACACACACAGTTAAGTGTATAGATGAGATAAATGAGACTAAAGTAGTTTTAAGTCCTTTGGTCAACTTCATAACTCATAGCAGAACCAGGAATCAGCTCAAGAAGTGTCTAACTCCAGAGCCCAAGCTTGTGTCCTTCCCCATACCACCATGAATTTTCATATTCTTGACTGTACTCTCCAGCAGATCCTCGACAATTTGGAGGGGAAGATTTTGCCTTATCTGTAACTTCACTGCCTGACATAATTTTGGAATTAGTATCAGTTAATTAATAATTAATGTGTTCAGATATATTTATCATTGAACCACCCTTTCTAAGATCCTTGAGGGAAATGCCTTGCCTTATACTTCCCTCAGCAGCTAGTACAACTCCTCCAATGGATTACAGATGTGTTACTTATTTCTCCTGACTCTGTATGTTACCTGCTGAGTGACTGGTAGTGACCCCATCAGGCAAAATCATGAGTTCAATGACTGGATGTAGAAAAGATTATTTTGTGATAGATTATACACCTAACCCCAGTTAGCCACAAATGCCTGCCAGTGGATGGCTCCATGTCACACTACTACTGAAAAAAGAATGAAGTGGGTGTCCCAATGGGTGTTGTTCTTTGCATGCAAAGGATGGTACCTCATACCAAGACCTTTTCCTTTAACTTGTTTTAAATAATCTCCTTCACACTCCACAGAAGGCAATTTGTGTTCCTTGTTGGAAGCCAGTTTACACACACAGGTGAAGAAAGAAGAGAAAGTCAGGAGCTTCTTGATCATCTACATTTTCTCCTGACACATTTTGTTCAAAAATATTTGTTTTTCCAAAGGTCTGACATAGTACTCTTTTAGTCTGCTCAGGCTGCCCATATTTTAACTGTATCTGAACTCTAAACATTAGCCTAGCTCAATTGTGCATGCAATTAAGTGATTGTTTATAGAGCTTTCTATCACAAGCACAAAATAATCAGGTATCATTCTGTCAGTTCACATTGCCAACAAAATTCTTCTTGACATTTTCTTGACTTTCTCTCACATTCGTTCACCTTGTCTCTACTTCTTGGCTCCTCTCGCTTGTTCCCTTCCTTCCTGAAGTAATTGAAGACAGGGATCTCCTGTCAAGTGAATTCTTCACTTTTTTTGCCAAATGTTCTTTATTTCACTTATTTATTGGACTCATGCATATCCCTAGAGTTTACAATAATCCAGAATTGCTGAATTCCAGTTTAGTGTGTATTTCCTTTGCCATTAAATTCATCTATTACTGTTCAAGCCTTAACACAGCACATCAATGCCAGAAAATATAATGTTTATCTCACAGCTGAGGTGCAAATTGGATATTCCTTGAAATATCTTGCCCTTTACCCAAGAGCTATAAAAGACCAAAAAGTATGCTGGTTAACTTAATGTCAGACTCCTAGCTCCAACTTTTCTGTCTACACTTATGATAACAACCATCATTTGTAGAGTTTAAGCTTAGTCAAAGTTTTACTGAATGTACACAAGGTTGTGACAACTCAATTCTCTTTGTGTAAATTTTCAAGAGTAGTTGGTTAGGGTAAGACACAAAAAGTGGCTTTATGTTACTCAATATTGACATTAAAAAATACTTATTCATTCGAAATTACTCAAATATATGGAAAATAGAAGTCACATCATATAAACTTTGAGACTAGAGACAGTCAGAAACCATGATTAGAATCTGGCACACCAGAGGTGGTAGTCTCTGGGTCCCTTTTGGGTGACTTTGGCTCTTTGCTCCAAGGCAACTTAGTCATTCCTTCAGCAGCCTAGACTTCCATCTCATTTCAAAAGAGAGGATCCTCCCATCCAAACAAGGCACCTTTATATGTGTCTAACAGCAGCAGTCACTGAGGAGATTTGAGGCTTGGTACAGGGCTCAAATGCTGTATCCTCATAAAACAAATCACAGCATTTCTTCCACGGTCAAATTCTCCCAACTGGACTTTTGATCAAAGAGCATGTTCAGGAAGTTGTTGAGCATCTTATATATAAAGAATGATTAAATGTATAAAATTTTTGAAAATTTCAAGAATGTGGAGGAAATAAAATTTTAAAAAACTTGAAATCTGGAATGGGCACTCAGGTGAGCACTGGTCCCATTCATTGACCCTGATGCAGCTGCAGGCCCATGCATACCCAAGCCCCAGAGAGGCCTGCCTATTGATTGAGCAGTAGCCAAAGCAGCCCTCCACAAACTGAACTGCATTGATACAAGAACAGTCACCAGCAGAGCCTACAAATAGAGGGGAAGTGTTTCCTCTCATAGCCCACTCCAGAGTTACAGAAGAAACAAGTAACCTTCCAAATGGACAAACATCAAAGAAAAATACCAGAACTACAAATAAACAAGAAGATGTGAAACCACCAAAGAAATATGCTAATTCTTAAGTACCAGACCCCATAAAGCAGGAAAACCCTGAGATGTCTGAAAAGTAATTCAGAGCACTGATCTTAAGAAACTCAAAGAGATAAGAGAAGAAGCATTCAGAGAACCCAATGAAACAAGAAAAAGTATCCAAGATATGAAAGAGAAAATTTACAAAGAGATTAATATCTTAAAAAAAAAATTAACAGAACTCCTAGAATGATGGATTCACTCAATAAAATAAACATAACAGAAAGCTTGAGCAGCAGTCTAGAGCAAGCAGAAGAATATATTTCAGACCTCAGAGATGTTCTTTTTGAAATAACCCAAGCAGACAAAAAAAGGGGAGGGGGATAATTTTTTTTAAATGAAGGAAATCTAAGAGAGCTAGCAGACAACCTCAAGCACACAAACATCTGAATCATGGATATTCCAGAAGGGGAGAAGAAAGAAAAAGGCATTGAAAAACCTAGACCAATTGGACCTGGCAGACATCTACAGAACATTTCTTCCAACTACATAATATACATTCTTCTCATCAGCACATGGAACATTCTCCAGGATAGGCCAAATGTTTGGTCGCAAATGAAGTCTCAGCAAATTTTTAAAAATGAGATCATTCTATGTATCTTTTCAGACCATAATGGATTGAAATTGGAAATCAATAACAAGCAGAACTCTGGAAACTATAGAAGTACATGGAAACTAAACAACAGACTCCAGAATGACCTATGATTCCAAGAAGAAATTAAACAGGGATTTTTTTCTTTAACTTGTTGAGTAATGAAAATAAAAATACATCCTACCAAAACCTGTGGGATAATGCAAAAGCAGTTCTAAGAGGGAATTTTATTGCAATAAATGCTTACATCAAAAGAATGGTAAGTCTCCAAATAAATGACCTAAGACTATGCCTCAAAGAACTAGAAAAATAACAACTATCCAATTGTAAAAGTAGTAGATGGAAAAAAATGATTAATATCAGAGCTGAACTAAATGAAATAGAGACCCAAAAAATGATACAAAAGATCAATGAAACAAAAAATTGTTTCTTTGAGATGATTAAAACAAAATAGATAAAACATTAGCTAGGCTAACAAGAAAAAGAAGAGAAAAGACCCAAATAACAATAATCTTACAGGAAAAGTGAAATGTTACAACTAATACCACAAAAATACAAAGAATCTTTAGAGATTATATTATAAACAACTGTACACCAACAAGTATGAAAACCTGGAGGAAATAGATAAATTTCTGGACACATACGAACTACCAAGTCTGAACCAAGAAGAAATAGAGAACCTGAACAGACTAATAATAAGAAATGTTATTGAAGTAGTATTCAGAAATCTTCCAACAGAGAAAAGCCCAGGACTGTATGCCTTTATAGCTGAATTCTATCAAACTTTTAAGAAGAATTAACACCACTTCTCTTCAAATTTTCCAAAAAATTGAAACAAAAGCCATTTTCCCAAATTCATTCTATTAGGCCAGCATCACTCTGATGCCAAAACCAGATAAAGAGACAACAAAAAAAGAAAATTGCAAGCCAATATCCTTGATGAACATACATGCAAAAATACTCAATAAAATATTAGCAACCAGAATACAGCAACACACCAAAAAAATTATACACCACAATCAAGTAGCATTCATCCCAGGGATGCAAGGTTAG
The DNA here is from genome assembly GCF_027409185.1 of Cynocephalus volans. NCBI lineage: Eukaryota > Metazoa > Chordata > Mammalia > Dermoptera > Cynocephalidae > Cynocephalus > Cynocephalus volans. Next base: position 40,037,799 of record NC_084472.1, read on the forward strand.
TTCAACATTCGCAAGTCAATAAATGCAATGCACCACATCAACAAAACCAAGGACCAAAACCATATGATTCTCTCAATAGATGCAGAAAAACATTCAACAAAATCCAACATCTGTTCATGATAAAGACTCAGCAAATTAGGTATAGAAGGAAATTATCTCAACATAATAAAAGCTATTTACAATAAACTAATCTCCAATGACATCTCTTAAGAACAGGAAGAAGACAAAGATACCCACTCTCACTTCTCCTATTTAACATAGTATTGGAAGTACTAGCCAGATTAATCTGGCAAGAGAAAGAAATAAAGGCTATCTAGATTGGAAAGGACAAAATCAAACTGTCCTTGTTTGCAGGTGACATGATCTTATATGTAGAAAAACCTATCGACTGTATCAAAAACTTCTTACAGCTGGTTAACAATTTCAGTAATGTTGCAGGATACAAAATCAACACTCTAAAATCAGTAGTGTTTCTATACTCCAGTAACTAACTTGAAGAAAAATGAAATCAAGCAAGCAAGCCCATTTACAATAATCACCAAAAAAATAAAATACCTAGGAATAAATTTAACCAAGGAGGTGAAAGATCTCTACAATGAAAACAACACTACTGAAAGAAATTAAAAAGGCCACAAAAAGGTGAAAAGACATACCAGGCTTTTGGATGGGAAAAATTAACATCATGAAAATGTCCATTATTAATTCTGAGCTTAAATTGTCCCAGATTTGGCCAGTGGGAACCCTATATTCTCTTGATGTGTCACCATCATTCTTTCAGCACTCTTTACTTTCCTGCACCAGATGTTTCAGATCTTATACCGTCTTCCTCAGTCCTGGAATAAACCATTTTTCCAAGGAATTCTAGTTTTTTCTAGTGGAGAATGGCACTAGACATCAAAATCTGGTGCTAGGTATGGTTATCATTACTTTCTATTTATGTTCTTATTTTTTTTCATCTAGTCTGCACATCTTAGTCTTTTGTTGAGTATTTATTCTACTTTAATTAAATATTATTATTAACATCTCAATGTTCCATTCATTTTTTTTTCCTTTTCTATTCCTTTCTTGCCTTCTTTTGAATAAACCATATTTTTATTATTTCATACATCCCTCTCCTACCTTGTTACTAATTGATTCTTATTATAAACCATTATTATTTTAGTGGTTATCCTAGAGATTACAATATGCATTATTCCCTGATTAGTGTATAAAGTAAAAAGATCTTACAAAACTTTAATATACGCTTTTATTCTCTCGCGTAACTGTTTTTATGAATTTTCAGTCCATATATATTTCAAACTTTGCAAGATAGTATTATTATTGTTTTAAACAGTAAATATTTAGTTAGATTTATCTACATATTTACTCATTCCAGTGCTCTTTATTTCTCCTTACAAGCATTTTCCTTTCCATTTTTCTGCCTAATCCCTTAAGTATTTCTTTTAGTACAGGTCTGCTGGAATAAATTATCTTGATCTTTGTTTGCCTAAAGGATTTTTATCTCACATTTATTATTTGAAGAATTTTCGGTGGGTATAGAATTTTAGGTTGAAAGTTGTGGTGGTTGTTTTGTTTTTGTTTTTGTTTTTCAAATATCATTCCACTGGTTTTTAAAAGACTGTTCTCTGTCTTATTATTACTATTGTGAAGGTATTTATATTCAATATCTGTCTGCTTTGAAAATTCTCACTTATTTGTCTTTACTTTTCTGTACTTTTACTGTGATAGGTCAAGTTTCATGGGTTGAATCGTGTCCCCCAAAAAAGATATATTGAAGTCCCAACCCCCTAAGAATGTGATCTCATTTGGAAATATAGTCTTTACCCAGGTAATAAGGTCAAAATGAGGTCATTAGGGTGGGCCCTAATCCAATATGACTGATGTCCTTAGAAAAGAGGAAATTTTGACAGAGAGAGAGACACACAGCAGGGAAAAATGATATGAAGACACACAAGGAGAAGGTCATGTGGAGGAAGAAGATTGGAGTAGTGAATGTACAAGTCAAGGAGCACTTGAGGCTACAAGAAGCTACAAAGGAGGAATGGGGCAGATCCTTCCCAGTGCCTTAAGAGGAGCATGGCCCTTCCAACATCTTGATTTCAGAATTTTGGATTCCAGCACTGTAAGACAATAAATTTATGATGCTCTTAGCCACCCATTCGGTAGAACTTTGTTATAGGAGCTGTAGGAAATCAATAAACCAAGGTATGATTTTCTTTACATTTTTCTTGCCTGTTGCTCTGGCCTGGACTGCCAGTGCACCATCAGTGCAAGGCCTTTTTCTTGGGGACTATAGCACTTTGGGATATAAACTTGATATTTTTGGCAAATTCAGGGAAATTTTCAGACATTGTCTCTTCACATACGTCTTCTATCCCATTCTATCTTTTTTCTCATTCTAACAAGCCAGTATATGTTAGAACCCTTCACCATGATGCATATATCTCTTATACTTTTATTCCTTATTTCCCATTCTTTTTATTCTCTATGTGCTTCAGTCTGGGTATTTTCTAATAACCTATTTTTAATTCACTAGTTCTTTAGTCATTTATAGCTATAGTTGAAATATATCAATTGAAATTTTAATTTTAGCTATTGTATTTTTTAGTTCTAGGATTTCCATTTTATTCTGTTTTACAGATTCCAGTTCTCTGGCTAAATTATAATTTTATTTTTACTATATTAACCAAAATATATAATATATTTTTAATTCTGTATCTAATAATTTGAGCCTATGATTCTCTATTACCTATTTTTTTCTCTTGGTTTTCATTCATTCAGCCTTATTTGCTGACTTACCTGAGAATTTTTTATTGAATGCTTGATATTTCCTATAAAAAAATTTATAGTGATATGGTATGATGTTGTATTTCTTCAGATAAACAGATAGAATATTGACATATAAGCTCAATTTCATTGGCACTGGTCAATTTCAGGTTAGCTTTTACCTTAGATATAGCCCTTTTGGGTATCTCACTTTAAAGCCTGGAGTGTTCACTACGCCCCTCTTCCTTGATGTGTTCTGAATGCTAAACCTGACTCTCTTATTCTTGAGACTGCCAAAGTTTCTGCTTAAATTTTGGACTCAGAGCAGCAGTTTTTTGATTATTTCTGAGAGTATTGCCTGCCACATACACTCCTTTGGAGTAAACTAATGTCTCAAGGAGAAACTGTGCAAAAAATATTCAGGTTCACCTCTCTTTAGTTTCCTTTTCTGTGGGATCTTCCCCCCTGGAATCACGGCTATCTTGACAGCTCTGAACTCCAAGTTTTGTCTCCCTGTTCATGTGAGTCTGCCAAAAGCTGTAGGCTGCCACTTTCTGTCTAGTCTTGGTGCCATGCTGTATGAATTAGTAAAGGCTCTGAGGGGAAAAGGCATCCATCAATGCCAAGCCAAGTTCCATGAAATTCACATATATTCAGGATCTCGGACCATATTGCCTGGTTGCTTTATATGCTTCCTAATGCTTTCAAAGAGCTGCTTTGTTTCTCTTCCCCACCCCTAAACCTCATGCATAGATTTGGAAAGTTTTGTCTGATACCAGTAATGCCATTCCAGCAAGAAGCAGAAGTGTTTCCTATTTTTACTGAAGTCTGTAACAATAGAGATGATAATTTCTGCTTTGCTCACTCCATAGGAAGATCTGAACTTGATTTTAACCAGCAGAAAGGAAAAGTAGTAGGACAGAAAAATTATTAATTTAGTAAATTATTTGCCAAATATTTATTGAGTAACCAATTTGTAGCTGTCATTGTTCAGTAAAGGATAAAGGAAAAAAGGAAGGAAGAAAAAAGGGGGAGAATGAGGGAAAGCAGGAGAGAGACAAACAGAGAGATAAAGAGAGAGAGAGAGAACCTCTCAACCCTCATGGAGCTTTCATTATAGTGAATAATTTAAATATATTGGAAGGTAAGTAAAAATTTATCAGATAATGATAACTGCTGTTCAGAGAATTAAACTAAGACAATGACTACTTTAGATAAAGGGAACAGGGAACACAGAAAGGCTTTCTGAAGCGATGATGTTAAAACTGAGATCTGAATGGCAAGAAGATAGCAGCCATCTGAAAGTTAAAGAAAATAACATTCTAAATAAGAACAGCTAATGCAAAGTAAGCCCCACAACAGAAATGGCTGAGGTTAATACAACTGTTAATGTCAACAACTGCTGTGTGAAACTTTTTCCTTTCTCCTTTTGATCCCCCCACCTACTACTGGAAGACCCAACAGAAAACTAGCTGGCAAGAGAGACTGGGAAGTGTAATTTTCAGTACACAACACAGTATAGAAGGATGAACGTGGTTAAGAAACAACAGTTTAAAAACAAAGCACACTTCCCCTTTTGGCTACTCCTACCTTTCTACACATATTTAAGCTTCTAAACAGTGACAATAACATTATCATGTTTGTTCCATATAAGATGCAATCATCCTTTATGCAAATGTAGATGCTCTTACCATCTTCTCAAAAAATGGTTGACACAAAGTTCCAGAATTCACTGTTTCTAACTTCAGGAGATGTTAATTTTATTGACAATTGTGGGGAAGATAAAATAATTTAGTCAGGCCCCCTCACCTCAGGTCCAGTTGGGGGTGGTGTAGCACGTTCTTTGTAAACAAGTCATGTGGGGGTGGAGTTAGTGCACATGTGTGCCAATGTATCTTTTTAGTTTGTTGCTATTGTGTGTTCTTCAGAGTTTGTGAAGTAGCAGCTGGCTGGCACAGAGCTTGCATCTAAAAATAGAGCATGTTTACTTTGCTGGCAGCTGCTCAGTTTTTTTTTTTTTTTTGGACTCTGCTATAGCAGAGTTTTTGAGTTTTTGAGTTTCTCTTTGGACTGCCTAGTTTTTAGATGTGTGTGTGCTGAATAAAGATTACTATTACTTCAACCAAGGCTTCAAGGACCTTTTCTTGTTACCTAGCTCGAAGACCTGCATGTGAAGGGTTTGAGACCCAGTATGGACAATGGGATTGAGGGGTCTGTGAACCCCAGACCCAGCCCTAGCTCTACAACAATTAAGTCACAATCCCAACATATTCTATAACCTAAAGCCTTAAATTTTAACCACAATTGATGCTTCTTATATAAAACAGGAAGGGAAAAGAAAGAATATTTAATATATACATAACAAATAAGAAAGATATTGCATTTAATTGTAACTAGTCATGCAGCCATAATTGATATTACAACCTCCATACTTCACTAATTATTTTGTATTTTCCTTAACCTCAACCATCACCACAATTGGCTAGGATGCTTTATTTGGGAGTTAAACCAAACTGTCATTCCTGAAGAGTGTGAATCCTATCTATATTTGGCTGTTGATGTCTCCATTAATATAGATGCATAGAAACACTAAGGGGAACCCGCTGAAACCTCTGAGTTTCAGATATATTTTCCTCTTTTCTATAGTGGTAAAGCATTTTTTTTTCCTTTGGTAGCCAGGATCTACCAACTTAATTGGTAAAATACATAATTAATTGAATCGGTAAAATAAACTTCTTTCTTTCCCTGTTAGTTCTGTGGCATAAGAGCCAGGTGTCAGCTTCAACTTCCAGTTAAATCAGATTATTGATGTTTCTCTGGTAAAGACATCCCTTCACTGAGAACCAAGACTTCCAAATCAGTAGGGCCCAAAGCTATAGGGCCAGGAAATAAAAGTTTTGCATTACATGCTATCTAAACACCAATTCTCTACCAGCTATGTGCTGAAGAGGGACCAGAGCAGACATAGAGATATGCACAAAAGAGAGGGACACTAACGTTTTTGAAAAACTCTGTGACGTTTGCCTTCTGTAGGTCAAGGATGACAATAGAAGGTGCTGCCATTATCATGGGCTCCCTAATTTCAGTTGGAGTGATAAGATCCCAGAGAGGTGGGATCCATGTGGCAGCTCTTAACATTCAGGGGCAAGGAAGGCACAGTTATCTTAGTTGGCAGCAGAAACAGGCACCCAGAATGTGGCACACAGAATTCTGGATGGATTATACTAGGTGACTAATTGATCATGCTTTCCTTAAAAATAGATGAACATCTTACTTCAGCAGTGCTTTATCTACATGTTATAATACTTATAAACATTTCCTGGGCACCAAATGTTAGGAATAAAATAATAATAGCTTGTATCTATTGAGCACCTAAAATGCACCAAGCACTGCTTTAAACACTTAACATGTACTAATCTCATTCAATCCTCTTCAGAGATGTCCTCATCTTGCAGATGAGGCAATTGAAATACAGAGAGGTTAATAATCCATCCAAGCTTCTACAGCTGGCAATTGATATTCCTGGGTCTTAATCCCACATACTTAATGCCACTAAGGCATGAATGAAGCCCCTTCAATCTTGGTTTTAATGTCTGTAGTTGTCTTTTCTAAGTTTGCTGTATGATCTCACAATTGTCTAAGGTGATTCCCAGGAATGACCAATTTTAGGGAAATAGAAACCAGCTTTCTCCAATTGGGCTGATTGTGTAACTTAACTCAGGTGGACTAAATTGGCTGTAAATTCTTTTACCAGGCATCCATGCCCCACAGGCTTCTGGGCACTAGAACAAAAATAATGAAGTGCATAATGATCACACCAGGGACAACTTGCCCAAACAAATCTGTGTGCCAAAGCACACCAGAGGGGAAGGGAAATAATTTCCTATCAACACCCCTGATCATTTGGGAAACTGCTTCAGAAATGATTGCCAAAGCAGAAACAGGTTGACAGGTGGGTGTGAAGGCTGGGGGCTACAAGGTGTCTCAGGACAGCACAGCTTCACAACAAGGCACTGGCTTAGATGAGGGACACTCCTTTGCTCGTCCTGCCTCTACTGCATAGCACTGAACCTGGTGTAATCATCATGGAATATTAAAACTAAAGGAATCATCAAGTTCAAACTCCTGTTGTTACAACTGAGAATATAGAGGCCCAAAGAAATACAGCCAAACCAGAGCTCAACCATTCTGAATTCCCAGACTTTCCCTATGCTCACACTGTATCCCATTGCCAGCCCAGGCCTTTCATCATTCTGAGAATCAATTTCCTCATCTGTAGAATGGAGATAACTTTACATGTGCTAATCACCTACTGCAGGTGATTAAATAAGACTAAATGAGATAATATATGAGAAACTGTTCTTTAAAGTGCATTCTGTGAAAATGCCACTGGTCTGAGAGTTTAGGGATGTAACATTTCCCTTCCCACTGAGTAGTCATTTCCACAGACACCAGCAAGAATGTCCTATGGGTCTCCAGAAACAGACACGGAGTTGAAAGAGAGACACATTAATAAGGTCAACCAAGGTTTAGAACTATGAGGGATAAAACGGGAGTACTGGAAATTTTAAATAGATCTTTAAAAAAAAAAAAAAAAACTCATATAACGCCCTTAGGTAGACTACAAAATATTCTCCGTGGGGACAAACTGACTTCCCCACTGTTTCCATCATTTAAGCCCACACTAGACTGAACACTTAGAATATACTAGGTGGGGTGATCTGCTATTATCAAGAAAGCAAACAAAGGTGTCCGTGGTGGGCTTTGTCTGTCTTTAAACCTGTAGAATTTCTGCTCGTGTATCCTGTCTCTTCCTCAGCCTGGGCACAATTGTTCCTACAGGGACTGGTCATCTCTGATGGCTTCAATCAACCAACTTTTAAATAATGGTGTATTTTTCCCAGTTGTTCTCACTTACTGTACAACTACTTTTTTCTCCACCCCCATTCAACACTTATTATGAGCCAAAGACTGCACCCAGTGCTTTATGTATATTCTCATTTGACCCTCCCAACAGCACAATGAAGTAGGTTATTGTATTCTGTCTACATGCTTTTGTAACCCCCACTTACTAAGTGAAAATTCCGATGCCCAGAGAGAAGCCAGTATGTGGAGGAGCCAAGATCCAAACTAAGAGAGTGTGAATCTAGAGTCTGCACATTTAACACCTTGCCATCGTTCCTTCCTTGTTGTTTCTATTGTCTTGAACTATAATTTCACTTTCCAAGTGCACAATACTATTTTTACAAATACTTAAGAAGCTTTCATATGGAAGAGAAATTAAGCTCATAGCTTTAAAAGGAAAAACTAGGCTCAATGGCTGAAAAACAAAGAGAGCCAGATATTGTCTTAATGTAGAAGAGTTTTATATTCATTGGGATGGTCCAATGAATGAAAGTAGCTACTCTGTGAGTGTGGCAAGCAGAAGTTATTGTTTAAGCAGATGTTGTCAGGGACCACCTGTTAGAGACTGTAGACTGTCACCATGAGTTACGGTTTTTCTGTTCTGATCTGAAATTTTACAATTTTATGACCAGAAGATCTGAGTAAAGGATAAGTGAGAATATCCTTTGTCAATCATGGCTTTCCATGGTGATTCCACATCAAGAGTGACCTGACTAATGTCCTAAAACAAGAACTGAGAAACTAAACTAATTCTTGCGAATTGAGGAAGAGAATTCCTCTCTTGGGCTTGCTCAATTTTAAAGCCCCATGCTATTCCCTCTCTGAAAACTTTTCTCCATCTTATTTATCAAATTTAACTATTCCTTTTTCATGGGCCATTTCAAGTCTATCTCCTCAACAAAGAGCTTCTCTGAACTGTCGCAGGCTTTGGGACTACCCTCTCTTTAACACTTCTCTTCCCTGAAAATCAATACATTCCTTGTTGCAAGGAATTAACTATAGGAGCTATCAGACTGCAAAAGAGTCAATGGCCACTCAGAACAGGAATAATCAAGAAAAGCCTTCAAAAAAGAAAATGTGGCCTGGAGCTAAATCCTGCAACATTGACTGTCAGCCCAGGAGGGTGAAAAATAAGATGTCTGATCTTCTGATGGAACCCTAGCAGTTACCATAGTGCTGAAACATTGGAAATACTCAAAAACACTTATTAAAGGAAGGAGAGAGGGAGGGACAGGTGGAGAAAGGTGAGAGAGAGGAAAGGAAGAAAGCATAAATGGGCATGTTTGTGTAATGGTGAAGATTTCAGACTGAGAACAATGTGCGTCTGTGTTGAGCAGTGGGTATTAGGACAAATGAGCAATGTAGGCTCAGACTGGGTAGCACCCAGAAAGCCTGGATGAGAACTTGATGCTGCCTACTGATACATTCATAACACTGAATAGCTTTGGCACTTTTTTTTTTTTTTTTTTTTTTTGTCGTTTTTTCGTGACCGGCACTCAGCCAGTGAGTGCACCGGTCAGTCCTATATAGGATCCGAACCCGCGGCGGGAGCGTCGCCGCGCTGCCAGCGCAGCACTCTACCAAGTGCGCCACGGGCTCGGCCCAGCTTTGGCACTTTTTGTGGCTTGTTTATAAGACTGTAAGTAATGTGAGAGTATGGTCCTCAGCTTATGCTTCTTGATATCTCCAACTTATTCAGTTTTGTGTGTGCAAATAATTTCTTGAAAAATAAATAAGTAAATTAATAAATCATTCTCTGCTTCAGCCATTCCAGAGATGAATTGAATTTTTTGCACGCTGACAACATTCTGGTGTTCACCACAATGTCGGCCTCTCTCACTTAGAAGATCCAAGGTAATGTGACCATTCCTCCAATTTGGGTACTACAAAGTTAAATTTAATGAACTTTCCCCTACAGAGGGTATTTATCATTAGATCAATCTCACCTCTCCAGTGCTATTCAAAAATCCCTTCTCCCAGGCTGCGTTGCTAGCCAATTTCCAAGACTGAGTCACACTTCTGGAAGCGAATTGAATGGAAAGCTTGATAGCCAGAGAATTAAAAATGTACCTCTGACAAACCACTTTATGAACAGTGTTTCAGTCCCTTTTTTGTGATTAGAATACCTTTAAATCAATTATAACTCATCTTTTAGAAGATATACTTATTGAATTTGGGTTTTATAGAATAGAAAGGGGTAGGAGAGGACTTAGTCAGACAGCCTTACACTCAAATGCTCTCTCTGCTACTTGTTAACCCTGCAATTCTGGATGACTTAGTTTCTCTAGGTCTCAGTTTCTTCATCTGTAAAATTACAACAACAATGCCTACTGCATTTTTTGTATATTGTGGTGTTATTAGTCCTTTTCTGTTGCTTATAACAAAATAACCTGAAACTGAATAATTTGTAAAGAAACAATATTTACAACTGACAGTTTCAGAGGCTGGGAAGTCCAGAGTCTAGGGAAAGAAGCTTTTCCTGGTGGCAACTCTACAACAACACAGGGTATCACATTGCAAGTAAGGCAGAAACGAGAGAGTGAGCTAACTCCTCAATCTTTCTCCTTTTAAAGCACTCAAAACCACACCCATTGCCCCCATAAAACCATCAACTTGTTAATCCATTTACTAGGGAATGGTCTTTACAGTCTAATCAGCTCTTCAAGGCCCCACTGTACAATTATTATAATAGGATTTCCCACCCTCAACAATTGCAGTGGGGATTAAGCTTCAGTGAGTTTGGGGGGACATTCAATCCACTGCAAGTGGCAACGTTTTTATATGTCAATTTTGGCTATGTATGTCTAATATTTTTAATTTAAATATTAATAGGTTTAAATCTAATTATAATAAATGAATTTTTTCCCTAAAGCAACAGACCTGCCTGCCCCAGCAAAGCTTCTTGCCCTAAAGCTTTATTTCATTCTTCCAATAAAACATAACTTTCTCCTTTATTATCCTCTTAGGGTTCAGCATTTGGGTAATAAGATACCTTTTCAGACTAATGTATTAAATAGAACACTCACTGGCACTCAAAATATTTCCATTTTTAACTAGAAAATTCTGGATATTTTACTCTTAATAATAGATTTTAATCTTAATATTATTAAACATTTTTAAATTGGTAAACCTATGCTAGTGGAAACCCAGTAGGAGAGTAAGTTTGGGATTAGAATTGTTTGGGGGTTGCTTTAAATCCCTTAAAATTGCTTCTGCCTAGATGATTAACTATCAGGTGGGGTAATCATGACCTTGTCACTGGGCCAAAGCAAACAAAATGCATTTCAGCAGAATAAACATAAAATCCTACATTTAGATTCAAAACATCAGTTTTACAAATAGAGGATGGTGCTTATTTTGGCAATACTCACGTGCAAAAAATGTGACAGTGTTATTATCTGACCACAAGCTGGGAGTGTTTAAAGAGCTAACACAAAATTAGGTCAGTCACATTTATACATCTATGAAATTGCTATCATGAAATGATCTAAGTTTAATCTACTGTGATGACTGAACTATATCTGGAGTAAAGGTAGAAATCAAGATGCCCTGTTTTAATCAGCAAAACAAGACAATGAAAGGTCTAAATATTATGTCAAATGAGATGCACCTGATGAAAACAGGAATTTCTAGCCTGAAGACTGAAGGTTAAAGAAAGATGCAAATTAAAAGGCTCTTATCAAGGAAGAGAAAATAGAAATGTTCTCTTTGACTCTAAAGAACAGACTAAGCCTACTTGCTAAGAACTGTGGACACACCCATTTTGCTGCATATAAGGAAGAACTTTCTGGTAAGTAGAGCTATAAAAAAATGGAAAGGGGACTTCAGGTCAAGATTGCAGAACAGACCGTCCTCATTGTCACTTTCTCCCACAAATCAACCAATTTACAACTATAAAAAAGCAACAACAGCCAAGCTGGGGCCACTAGAGATCAAAGGAAAAGGAGGAGAGACCTGTGGAGTTCATGAAGGCAGGAGAAGCCATGATGAGAGAAAGAAAGGACTGCTCTGATCATTTTGAGCCTGATGGCTTCAAGGCCAGCCCTGGTGAGCACATGGAGCAAGAGATGGCAAAAGCTGCAACTGCACCCTTTGTATAAAGTTGCTTGGAGGCAGCAGGGGAAACGAGGGCCTTGGTGGCCCCCAGGCCAGCAAGACCACTAATAAGGATCCCGTAGACCCACATAGGAGCGAGGGGCCACAGACAACTGAAAAAAGAAGCCACTTAGAGATCGGTGAGTCATTGCAAGGGACTGGTGCATGGCCCATCCCATGGGAAGTGTTAGGAGTGCAGGCAATGGGGGAAACGGGCACAGCATGGACAGCTGATCTGCCCTCCAGTCAGTACAGGACCACTCAGTGGAGACTTGTGACGAACATAGAACTACAGAGGGTACAGTTTTCTGAAAGAACTCAGGCCCAGACCAGAGTTTCCATACAACCCAGGTGTACCACACCTCACAGATGTGGAAGTGCTTACAAGTTCAACAGTTAAAACCTGAGCTGCACAAAAAGCCTTCCCCAGAGAATCAGCAGCAAAGCAGCAAATTAGCTCAACTGCAGGACTCAAATGCTGGTTCCCTTAGGAAGTTCCTCCATTTTAGAAGTAACTAAAGGACAACAAATTATTTCTAGTGCAGAGTTTAAGTGGTGGGAACAACAAATAATCTAACACAGAACTGAAAGAAAAAAGAATACCTACAGATCAGAGACAAAGTTTTGATATTAACTAGTAAAGGTCTACCACCACCAAATAACACCTATAAAACCTAGAAGGATGGGAAGTCCCTTGGGCCCCAAAGCTGGGGAAGGGGGGAGGGTCATAGGCCTCAGCCATACACCCCTAACATCTGCATCCAGCCTGGCAGTGACCCCTGAGCCACCTCCAGAAGCATCCCAGGCTCCCAAGCAGGAGCAATGGGGGGAGCCTGAGGGCCTCAGCCACACAGCCCCAATATGCACATGCAGCACAGCAATGACTACCGAGCCACCACCAGAAGAGCCCCAGGCTCCCAAACCAGGTGGTGGGGGCCAAGGGCCTCAGCTACACCCTCACCCCCCATGTCCATACCCAGCACAGTGACGACCACTGAGCTATAGCAGGAAGCACCAGGGCTCCCAAGCTGGGGTGTGGGGGGCCAACCCGAGGGCCTCAGCCACATCCTGCCAACATCCACCACCAACACAGTGATGACAACTGAGCCACCGCCAGAAGCACCTTGGGCTCCTGAGCCAGGGTGGTGAGGAACCAACAGACTCAGCCACACCCCCTTGACATCCACAACCAGCCCAGCAATGACCACTGGAAGCCCCCCAGGCTCCCAGGCAGAGCAGTAGGGGGGTCAACAGCTTCAGCCATGCCCCCCATTACATCTGCATCCAGCCCAGGGATGACTAAGCCATGGCCAGAAGCCCCCTGGTCTCCCCTGACAGAATGATGGGGGAGCCATGGGCCTTGACCACAATACCCTCCTACTTCTTCCTCACACCCTATCTCCCTCCTCCTTCCCCTCTCCTCCTCCTGTCAACTGTTCTGCAACAATATCTTAGAATATAAAAATAATGATAATTAATTAAAAAATAATAAAGATTCATATAAAATAATGGAAGGGTCTATTTCATGAAGAAATGACTTGTTTTTGCAACTTCAAGGCCTAGTATAGTTCTTGGCATATGGTGGAGGAAGGAAGGAAGGAAAGAAGAAAGGTAAGGAGGGGGAGAGGGAGGGAGGAAGGAAGAGAAAGAAGGAAGGAAGTTGCCCTTTCAGCTGGCAACAGGAGCCAGCCCTTTCTTCTCTAACCTGGTCAGGATTTCTTACCAAAACCACATCATCTGCACTTTCCCAGAAAGTTTCTTCAATCACCACCTGATCCACATCTGCTTTTAACAGACTCTTTCACAATGAAGTTCTGCTTAGAACTTAACCTGTGAAAGACAGGCCATGACAAAAGTGTTCATTTTCCTAATTAGAAAAAAGAGAAGTTTGACATTTTTCACATACCAGGGTACTTCAAAAAGTTCATGGGAAAAACCGAATTGAAAGGTAGCACTAATCTCTCCACGAACTTTTTGAAGACCCTTCATATATTATATTTCATATTTCTTTCTATTAGCAATGTTAGATGTAACAAAGTTTCAGAGTCTGCTAGCAAAAAATTATACATAAACCATTGTCTCACAAAATTTGGTCAAAATAAGATAGAGGCATCAAGCATAATGATTTTTAATAGAACCGTACTTTCTTAAATCTTAACCTAAATTCCACTTATTTTCCAATATTCAACATACCTTTGTTGAAAAAGATATTCAGTTTGTTTATACTCTGAGGCTTTATATAGTATAGTTCTGAGTCTAATCAGAAATTTCTACTACATTTAAAAGAATTTCATAGCATTAACTTGTTTCTTAGGTTTTAAGTCTCAAAACACAAAGTTGCCTTTCTATAGCAGTCTCTTAATTCAACATGGTAACATCATCTCTTTTAATAGACCTGATTAACTGGTTGATTGATTGATTGATTTCAAATCAACCTAAGCCAGGTTCTTTAGATTGATCAGATCCTTTAGGCTGATCTGATAAACAACCTGAGTGAAAGACAGGAATTCTGGGTTTGAGTCTCAGATTCACTAACTTGTAAACGTGTCGCCTTGGGCAATTCACCCAGTTCCTGTGAGTCCAGTTATCTCATATGTAAATGGATAAAATATGTACCCCTTTTTTACCTCTCTGGCTTATTGCAAAATTACCTGAGATATCCTACAAGAACATGCTTAGTGACCTGTAAAGATTTCTAAATAAGCATAGCCATCATTGTCTTTAAACAAGTTTATGAGCAAACAAAAATATCCTTATTTTATTCTCTAGGAGCAACCTTGGATTGGGCTCCTTCCCAAACTGACAAGGTCTCTATAGAGGCAAGCACAGTTGTGATCACTGAGTGACCAGGAGCATTTCAGAGAAATGGCAATGAGACCAAGCTTCATGGATGGGTCTTTCACTTTGTTGTATAACTAAATCAGTAGTAATACCCAATTTGCAATAATATATTTCATAAAATTCTGCCTTCTCTATTTTTATCACTATGCATAATTTGAGGTATAATTGAAAGCCTGTGTTGGCTTTGTACACCCTGAAAATCTGAAAAAGGCCCTGAATTATAAGGTTATTTTTATAATACTATTTTTATACTACTTTTTAAATTTATAATAATTTTCTAATAATTGTGGCATTATGGATGAAGCAACACATGGGGTCGTGCCACTCTGAATTCTAATCACAGTCCCACCACTAACTAGTTGTGGTGGACTGAATAATATCCCCTAAAGACATTCACCAGAATAATAATCCCCAGAATCTATGAGTATGTGACTTCACATGGCAATTGCAATTTTGCAGATGCAATTATGTCAAGGATTTTGAAATAAGGAGATTATGCTGAATCATCCAGGTGAGCCCAGTGTAATCACCAGGGACCTCATAAGAGGGAGGCAGGACGAAATGTTAATGACAGAAGTGGAGGTCAGAGTGAGACAGGGCCATGAGCCAAGGAATGTGGGAAGCTTCTAGAAACTGGAAAAAGCAAAGAAACAGCTTCTCCCCTAGAGCCTCCAGAAGAAACACAGCCAGCCCTGATGACACCTTGATTTTAGTCCCCTGAGCCTAATTGTGGACTTCTGACCTTCAGAATTATAAGAAAATAAATTTATGTTATTTTAAGTCACTAAATGCATGGTAGTTTGTCACAGCAACAACAGGACACTAATACACAGCTTTATAAAACTGTTTACATGTTTAAAATAAAATAATTCAAACATCTAAACATCTAACATCAGTTCTAACATCCTATCGGTAGATATTGTCTTACACTTCAGAAAACTGGAAAATCCAATTTTTCTTAGAGCAGTATAGTTAGCTGTTACTTAGATCATTAGTGTTCTGCTGTTTCTAGAAATGATTTTGTTTCTTTGTTTTAAGTTGTTTCTATTTTTTCAGTTTCTACTGTATTTAGTTGTCTAAAGAAAAAAATTATATGCTAATTTTTTTCCAGAACAAAATAGAGATGGAAATAATGAATAAGTGCAATGAAAGGAGCACGGGCTTCAAAGTCAGAGACTGGATCTCTAGTCCTGCCTTTGCTGGTAAGTAGCCACTTCACCCCTTTTCTTTCACTCCTTTTCTATTAGTTTGCTAGGGCTGCCATAACAAACTACCTGTGCTGAGTGACTTTGAGCAACAGAAATGTATTCTGTCACAATTTAGGAAGCCAGACATCTAAAACCAAGGTGTCTTCAGTATTAGTTCGTTCTGGAACCTCAGAGGTACAACCTGCTGCATGCCTCTTCTTCTGGTGGCTTCTGGTGGCTGCTGGCAATCCTTGTCATCCCTTGTCTTGTACGTATATGACTCCAGTCTCTGATTCTGTTGTCACGTGGACTTCTCTATTTTTCTTCTTTGTGTTTTTCTGTTTGTTTCTTCTTATAAAAACACCAGTCACTGAATTTAGGACCCATGTTAGTCCAGTATGACCTCTGTATTAGTCAAGGTTCTCCAGAGAAACATGTATCTATATATTGAAAGAGATTTAAGGAATTGGTTCACACAGTTACAAAGGCTAACAAATGCCAAGATCTCCAGCTGGCAAGCTAGAGACCCAGGATAGTCAATAGTTTAGTTTCAGTCCCTAAAGCCAGCATGCTGGAGACCTAAGAAAAGCCAAATGTTTCACTTTGAATCCAAGGAAGGAAAAACCCAATATCCCAGCTGGAAGGTCAGGCAAGAGGAATCCACCCTTATTTGGAGGAGGGTCAGCCTTTTTGTTCTATGAAGTCTTTCAACTGACTGGATGAAGCCCACCCACATTAGAGAGGGCAATCTGCTTTACTCAGTCTATCAAATTGAATGTTAAACACATCTAAAAACATTCTCACAGAAATACCCAGAATAATGCTTGACCAAATATCTGGGCACCTGTGGCCCAGTCAACTTGACACATAAAGTTAACCATCACAACCTAATCTCAACTAATTGCATCTGCAAAGACCCTATTTCCAAATAAGGTCATGTCTGAGGTTCCAGGTACACACGAAAAAAAAAAATTTTTTTTTTTGGTGGGTGGCAGTACTGAGCCCTTCTACACCCTCTCCATTTTTCCCTCTGTGAAATGAGGGTATGGACCCTGAGCAGCATCTTCCACTCTGCAGTTCTGTTGCAGAACTCTTTGCAAGATGCAGGCAGATCCTCTATGGCAAGGGGCTCCAGGTGCTGATAACGTTGGGAAATGTTATGATCAAAACTGGACAGGTTTCTTTACCATTGGCTCTTTCTGGGTCTCGATCTCATAAATAAGCACTATCAAGGGGAGAGAGAAAAAGAAAACATGGCAAGAAACTTGCAAAAAGTGGAGGTGGTGAAAAATTTCTAGTGGTGGGGCCTAGTGACCCATGTCTAACGATTCATATCAAGTTATTTTTTTGTTTCTATCACGTACCTTCTCCATCTCCCCAGGCTTCATGAATGACCAATATGATTTTTTGTGGTGGTATTGAAGGAAATGACAACACAGAATATTAAAAAGAAATGTAAATATATTGTCCTTAAATTAGTTCTTCTTTGAGTTTTTCATCAGTGTTTTGCATACAAATCCTACATATATTTTGTTAGATTTATACAATTTATAAATTGTTTTTTTTTTTAATTTCAAATACCAGATGTTTATTGTAATTAACTTTTGTATATTGACATCGTATTCTGAGACCTTGTTAAACTCCCGATAGTTTCAAAAATTTTTTGTAGATTCTGGAGTTGTCTATATACACAATCATATCATCTGTGAATATAGTTTTATTCTTCATTTCTAAAAAAATAAGTTAATAATAAATAAGCACTGTCGGTCTTCAGGAGTGGAGACACAGCTCTGCCTTTCCAGGGCTTATTTGATTATAGAAATTCCCTGTTTTTCTCAGCGTACCTGTAAACACTTTTTTTTTTTTCTTTTCTTTTTCTTTTTCTCCCACTCCTGTGAACACATTTTAACCCACATTTCCCTGGAACCCAGTTTCAGAAACTACAGACAATTACAATGATTTTTCCAGCAATCTATGGTTCTGTAAATGTTCATTCTTCCACTTCCTTGTAAAGAGTAAAGTACTCTTACACTCCCAGTGTTGATTTAAATGGCATTTATCATAATGTTTCTTAAATATGAATAAGCATAAAACTACCTATAAATTTCTTATGTTTCTGACTCTAATAGAACTATAAAACCCAAACAAATGTGCAAACTAATTTCAAAGAAAACCAATAAAATTAAAATTAAGATCATTAATTTAATGTGATATTATTTTGCTGGAATTATATCATTGCTCACAATGCACATATGGTACATTCTGTTCTGCTGCAATTCAGCAAATCTATTACAGTGTGCCACAGGTGACAATTCTCCCACCAGTTTTTTTCTATTCAAATTTGAGGAAAGCTTTATTTCCACAGCTCTCAGGGATGCCATTTGCATTCCAGTAGGAGGAGCATACCATTTATGTATTTCTTATACCTCTATTCTTTTCTTATTACTGGTAAGCATTAGTTAGTTTTCCTTTGTTCCAATGCAATAATACACACAAACGGAAACAAAGCTATGAAAGTTGTCGGTAGGTTGTAAAGAGGCCATCCAAGAGATCCAGAGTGTCTTTGCTTTAAATTAGCATTATCATTAGATTAAAATAGAAATGTTAAAACAAATATAAAAATAAGAGATGGTTTGAAAATCTTTTAAACCTTTAATTCTTTAGAGCCCATTATAAAAGTGTCAACTATACTCATAGCTCTTTCCTTTCATTCTCTTCCTAAGGAACCAAGGAGTCAATAATATACACAAAGGTGATGCTCAATCACTGGTCTTAACTACTTGCCTGTATTCAGGAAATCGCGGTCATGAGCTTCCCCTTTATATGACTTTATATAGAAATTTGTGTACAGTATTGTGTGGCTTCTGCTGATTTACAGTTTAACCTTCAGGAAGAAAGGGATGAAGTCTAATGCTTTTTCCAAAATGAATTTCTGAGATTGCTCATAAACAAATTTCATTGAACTAGACTAAACTGGGCTATGAGGAGGCCAGTAAGAACTACAGAAGTCGAATTAAGATTTTTCTCTTCACTATCTAGTAAGCATAACAACTCAAACTAGCATAACAAAGTGTTAGGAGGCAGAGGTCCTTAATGGGCTGCTTTAATGAACAGGTAAGAACAGTTTAAAATTAGCACAATGATTGTTTGCTTGTAAATTGATTCTCTGCTATTCTATTAAGCACTGTAATTCTCTACAATCTTGTTTGCCCCAGTAATTTGCCAAGAAAACCCTTTCTTTCATAGCAACAGCTGAAGCAACATGTAGCTCAGGGCCCTCCAAATACGCAAGAGTTTCAAATTAGTAGCATCTGATTTAATTAGGTTTTACTAATAGTAAGTTGGGGAAATGCATTAACTCTTTTAGCCCACTAGGGGTTCCCTTTGTGTTCTCACGTTAATTGCTGCCATCTACTTCCTCGCCTGTTGCTTCCTTCCTGGCTGCTTTCTCATTTACAATAGTGTGGGGAACTTTTTGACAAACCTCTCTCAACAGTCAGCAGCATTCCCAGCTCAACAAATGGTGAATGATTGGTGATTTAGCTGTCAGTCTGCATGATGAGATTAGAGGGTTACCAGAAGGCCAAAATCATGACTATCTTTATGTCCCTGCAGCAAGTCCTGCCAGAGCCATCAAATAGACATACTCACCATTAGCATTATTATTTCTTAAAGATTTTTAGATATTTAGCTCAGTTTTGATAGCATCACAGTATCGCTTCTCCTCTATCTCTCTGTTAACCATGCATTCAAGGTACACTAATGTGTAGCACTTGTTTCTTTTAATTTGAATTCCATAAAGGTATGCCGCATCTTTGCAACTGGAGGTAACTTGGAGAACAGAGGTTAGTTTTTCTGCCATTTTTGCTCAATCTCCACCTCCATCCCTAGCCCCTGACACAATTCTGATGACCCTGGTATTAGAATAGTTATTACCTTCAGATAAAGTAACTATGAATTAATACTTTTAAAGGGGCTTTGAACAGTGTCTGACTCACAGTTAAGTGCCCAAGGGATGTTAGGGAAAAAGTAAGTGTGGATATTTTAATCATTAATTTCTATTATTAGAACAAACATTTTCTGAGTATCCACTCACTCCACAAGCGTGTTTTGTGCTCCTACCTGGTGCCAGCCATTGCACTACACAGGAGGTGATACAGCAATGAAGAAAAATGTCCCTACTTTCCAGCAGGCTTCAGTTGGCAAAGCGAAGTCCTGGAGCAGTAATAAAGTGAGCTCATCAGTCCCCAGCTCCTAATCTCAAAGAAATCTCAAAAAAAAAAAAAAAAAAAAAAAAAGCAGAGGGAAGGGGGCAGGTATAAGTAAAAATGATGTGTAGTATTATCTTGGAGAAACTTAGCACTGTTGGCATTCCAACCAATCACCAGGAAGGCATTTTTCTACTGAACATAAAATTAATAATCTGCACTAGGCCTAAAATAATGTTTATTTTATTCTCCTTTAGTTCCAAAAATACACCGTGGCCTGAAAGCTAAAATCTAATTTGTAATTTTCACAGCTGAGTCACATCCATTTCCTTCCAAATCGGATACTTGTGGGCACTGCCACCAATGCCCAACAGTAGCCCAACCCAAAGCCCAACAGCTCCCCTGGGGCGGGGCTGAGGTGGATTAGGTTCCATTAATAGCAAGACTAAAAAAGAGCATTTCTGAGGTAGAGGCTATTCAATCAATAGACAGAAAGTTGCAGAAGAAGATTTCTAAAACTCTTTTCAATTGCAGATTCCATCATGCTGGGAGTCTTTTGCTCTTGAAATGTGGCAGACATCCTAGGTAGGCTAGGGATGGAAGCCAGGTGTTCTAATTTCTAAAAATTACATTAATTTTAAATAATAATGATAATCTAGAAAGTAACTTTCATTCAAACCTTGTATTTATTCATATTATTGATAAATAATCATAATTACTATTATGATTATTTATTAGTGCATCAACTTTTATAGCATTAGTGAGGTCTTCTAATCTCAAGCCCCATCACTCAGCAGTATGAAATGACAGAGCCATAAGGAGACAGGCCTTTGCACTCCATATCACACACCCAGAACATAATCAATGGATCAATCGATTCACATCCTTGGGTGCATCAGTAGAAGTTCTTGGGTTAGAATCCAGAAAGACAGAAATTTTTAATGGGAGGGACCCCTGAGGAAGTTGGGCTCCTGTCCCTCCATTCTTCTTCATGGGACCAGAAGAAATCTCTGCCCTGAGCCCAGCTGGGAATCTGGGCAGGCAGAGAAAGGAGAACAGGCCCACTCTCAGAGGAGAGGAAGGTTCAACTTCATGAGGATCTTTGATAATTTAATCCCTAGGAACACTGAATAGGTTCTTTTTCCCCATTGGTTTGCTAACTTATTACCCCTTGGAAGTCCTAGGACTATACTGACTCTATGTAATGAGGACTAAATCTTCTGCTTCAAACTTCAAGCTGGGAACCTTTGGTTCAATGTGGAGACCTATCTCGGTTCTCAAATAGGAAAGAAAATGAAGCCATCTGAATTCTGAATTACTTATTCAGGGCCATAAAGCTGAACTTGCCATACAAGCCATCAGAGGAAAAATTGAGTTTTTCAGTACACCTTAGTTTGTCAGTTTATAAGTTTGTAAGTTTGAGTTTGAGTTTGTAAGTTTTCCTCATTGTCCTCATTAATACCAAACTTTATGGAGATTGGCACCTGGCTCAGTGACACTAAAGATGACATTCATCCCACTCATCGTGTCTTTTTCTGAATCAGATGCATGTCAGCTTCAATGAACAGCACTTCATTTCTCTGTCTCCCCAGCCACACCTTCAGCCCTGAGGTCTCCTTAGCTCCAGGGTCGTATTTCCAACTGTGTGTTAGGCATTTGAAGATAATCTGCTGCTAACTGAAACTAACATAGTTAATAATAAATTTCTATTTTTCTCCAAAGCACTTTATATCATAAATAGCTACTAAATAAATATTTATTGGCTAAATAACTAAAACTCTTTCTGTTGATCTTGATATTAACATTATGGCTCCATCATGCTCCCAGTTCACAAGCCTTGTACAGGTTGTCTTCCTTGATTCTGACATTTCCATGAACCCTCAAGTCCAATCAATCACCAGTTTGTCAACTATTTCATTGAGACATATCCACCTTTGTCAACACTGAGATTTAGAAATTTTATTATTTTATGCCTCTTTGTTGAACTCTTTACTCTTAGTTTCTCCCTCATTCTAATCTATCTTTTGAATTAATCTATAGTTGCCAACCATGGCTTTGACTGAAGGCTTCCCACTTCCCCAGTGCTTAAATGTGCTGGAAAGTGTTTTAAAATCCTAGAGCTTTGGTATTTAATCTGGCTACAAAGAACCATGGAGTCCCATAAGGGGAGGAAGTGGGAGCCCAAGTGGAGCTTTTAGGGCTCTTTCATCCCCTCTTCCACCAGAGATGTTGCTTCCCACCACCCCCTTCCCCATTTTACATACTGGGATCCTTACAAGTTGGCTTTAAAATTGTCTCCATTGGCAAAAATAAGTTTGGAAATCAATGGCACATGTGTACAAGGCAAAACTCCTTAGCCTGATATTTAAGACTTCCAATCTAGTCCCACATACCTTTGCAATTTCAGCTCATTTTATTTCTCCTCAAGTTGAGTTTTCTCACTGACTCTCAGTAGGTCTTAAGTGCTCCCACCACCACCACCCCCATCACCCTTTACCTAAATGCTGTCCATCTGTGGCAGTCAATAGTTCTATTATTCGCCAAACACTATACTTCTCTACTCTTCCAGTACAAGAGAGAATTGGACTTCCAAAGGTCAGTGTATAGTTCCGGCCAATGACTTTTAAGTGTAAATGACTTGTGTTGCAGAGCAGAGCATTAACTGCTAGTTTTAGGCCCTCCAAAGTTCTCCTTTCAATCTGGTACCCCAACTGCAACACCCCAGAGTGCATCTGTACCCTCAGCATTGGTCCCAGAGTGAGAGTGAGACTGAGCAGAACCTCCAGCAATGGAAAGTGAGTGAGAAACAAACATGTGTTGTCATATCAGTAAGATTTGAGATTTTGTTTTGTTACCATGATCTTTCCTAAGCAACACACTATCTTTCTTCAAAGATGAGCTAAAATCCTTTATAAGTTGATTCTTTTTAAATAAACTGTTTTATTATATACTCTGAACTCACTTGCTTCCATCAAGGAAAAATGCTCCTCAATGGATGACATCCGTAGCATATCAAGTAGTCACTCTGTAGAACTCCAAAAGCACTTATAGTTGCTCATATTCATGATATTTCAATCAGTAGGCTGCTCTGTATTGTTAAGTTATGTATGGATGTGCACAGTTACATACTATATAAGCCATAAACTCTTCAACTTGAATATTCCCTGGTATGTATCAAGGTGGAGGGATTATTGCACTATGTCCTTCTCTCCCAGTTCCACCCCTGACCCAATGTGTTTATTCCAGATGGAATCGGGTTATATTAATATAAAAGAATTTGTTGAGGGAAAGGTAACCTCATAAAAACACAGGTCAGAAATATACAGACTAAGCATTAAGTATGCGTGGTTTTAAAGGGAAGACAAAGCTCCTCAAAGGCTACTTGTAGATATTCTTCGTTCACCATTGGCCCCCTGATCCTCCTTTGTCTATCACTCCCTTTACTCAAGACAGAAACAGGAGCTTTTTAAGGCCCACTGAAATGTGGAGTTGATGACGGTGACTTCACTCTGACACCTCTCACACTTCTATCATCTGTGAAGTCTAAGACAATACCAACTTCAACTTCCTTCTGTTATATAGACCCACATGTCCATCTCAAGGATGTTTAGCAAGCAATGATTTCTGGACCAATGGGGTTTTTTTTCAATTTCTCTCAGAGAATAGAATCACTCCCATGAGCAAAACAAATTGAAAAATAAAATTGGTGATTGCCCAAAATTACTAAAAAAGAGTCAATAGTAGCTAATACTTATTTGTACTTACGGTGTGCCAGGTATGGCTTTAAGCAATTTGCATGTGCTAATTTAGTGTAGAATAGTGGTTACTGTGGGGGCCTGGGTCATACTGCCAGGACTTGAATCCTTTATCTTTACTACCTATGTGACCTTGGACAGACAACTTCTCTGTGCCTCAGTTTTTTCTTCGGCAAAATGAGGTGATGATCATGATATTACCTATCTCACAGGATTATTGTCATATTTAAGGAAGTGACATAGATGCATAGTAGCATGCATACATCTTAAAACCCAATCTAGCACACAGTGCTAGTTCAGCATGTGCTGCCCATTTTCATTACAGGGGGCCAGTCAGAATATACACTTGGGACCTACAGAATGTTGTGAGTGGGAGACACAAGAGCAAATATCTCAGCTCTTAATGTCACATCAAGAGAAGCCTATCAGGGATTAGTCACTGTCTTCCATAGAGATGAGGGAATCCATTCCTAACAGAGGTTCTTGCTGTCTAGCTATTGCTGCTGCTACTGTTTTGCACTAGACAGTTTTTTTCTCCCTCAAAAGATAACTATAATATAGTTTGCACTTCAGGGCTTTTCATCCCAGACATTTATGGAATGTGATAACAACCCTCCTAGGATTTGTTTCCCACCAAAGTAGTTCAGGTCATCACTAAATAAAGCTTTCTGTGAATGCCCCAATGTAGTTAAACAGGACAAGAACCAGGTCTAATATAATTCTCCAGAGAGGGAGAGAGGATGCGTGTCTGACCTGCGATAATTGCCTTTAGAGTATAAGCAATTGTCAGGGTGGAAGAGACAGACTGTGTGGCAGACCCGGCTCTGGAATCCCATTAGGAGATATTCCTGGGTTGCTGTGTTTTCCAGTGCCATAGCCACAGCCAGTCAGTGTTTTGATTCTCAGAACATCCATCCACAGGAGGTAATGCAGAAGTGAGCAGTCCAGTGCTTGGACAGGTGGGTTGCAGAACTGGCTCATGCAAATGTGGGGATGGCAACCCTCCAAAGACTGGCCTGGATTGAAGGAAAGGAAGAAAAAGCCATCTCCCCTCCTTCCAGAGGGCCCAGCTTGCAAACTTGCTTCTTTTTCTGCATCAGTTGCCAAGAAGGCGTGTGAGGAATTCTCTGAATAGTGAATGGTTGCTCTAT
Organism: Cynocephalus volans; assembly: GCF_027409185.1. Classification (NCBI taxonomy): domain Eukaryota; kingdom Metazoa; phylum Chordata; class Mammalia; order Dermoptera; family Cynocephalidae; genus Cynocephalus; species Cynocephalus volans. The sequence goes on from NC_084472.1 coordinate 40,062,707, forward strand.
TCACCAACTTGGGCAATTTTCAGTGGAAAGAAAAGAAAATAGTTGTGCTTTGACATAATATTTGTATTGATAGTTTAACTATGTTATCATTGTGAAAAAAATTAGAATATATAGAAAAAAATATCCTTATTACTGATATAACTTCACTTTTCAATTCTTTCCTTGTTACTTTTTCTCCAAAATCATATTTCTACATAATACATGTGAATATAGCATAATTTATTTAATTTCTGCCCTTCCATGCTTGAATAACTAGATTGCCTCTAATTTCTTAAAATCACAAAAGGCAGCGATAAACATATTTAATCACAAATTGTTATCATCTATTTTGGCCTATTTACTTAGCATAGATTCCTGGTAGTAAAATTCCTAAGTCTAATGGTATAAATATTTTAAAGTAATTAATATAAACATATACATATATTCATATTTCTTTTTCAGGAAAGAATTGTATACTTTCACAATTCTATGTGAAAGAAGCTAGCTCATCCAAGCCTAGCATTATTTTTTTTATTTTATTTGTTTTAATTATACATATTTATGGGGTACAGAGTTGACTATCCCTATTTGTGTACAGTATGTAATGATCAAATAAATATTATTAGCATGTTCATCATTACAAATTGTAATTATTCTTTGTGTCCCTTACCCAATTACTTCCTAAACTCTACCTCCCACTTTCCCACCTCTAGAAACTATAAGTCTGTTGTGTCCTTCTGAAAGTTCAGCATTTTATTCTGGTCTTTCTTTCTTTCTTTCTTAGCTCCCACTTATGAGTGAGGACATGAGGTATTTCTCCATCTGTGCCTGACTTATTTCACTAAACATAATTTTCTCCAAGCTCATCCATGTTACTGCAAATGGCAGGATTTCATTCTATTTTATGACTGAATAGTATTCCATTTTATATATACACCACATTTTCCTTATCCACTTATCCATTGATGGACATTTAGGTTGATTCCATATCTTGGCTATTGTAAATAGAGCTGCGATGAACATGGGAGTGCAGGCATCCCTTCGACAAGATGATTTCCATTCCTCCTCTCTTTAGAAATAGATAGATAGATAGATAGATAGATAGATAGATAGATAGATAGATAGATAGATAGATAGATAGATAGACAGACAGTATTTGTTGACAATATATTAAAAAATCTTAAGCTAAGTTAAGACATAGATAAAGATTCATCACATGAACAACATCATGCTTTATAAAATGTCATAAAGCTTTAAACAGACTCTAAGTCCTTTTAGAATTGAGAGGGGTAAGAAATGAATGAAATTGGGATTAGTCCAGAAAGGTTTCAGGAAGCAACTAGTCTTAAAATGAATCCAATAGTGTGTCTAGTATTTGAACATATAGACAAGAAAAATATATGCATGCCTGGGGAGGGGGAAAAGCTTGGACAAAAATAAGAAGCCAAAATGAGCAAGAACTATTTGGGGGGTGGCTTTTTTTCCAAATGAACATTTGTTTCTGCATCAGTTCATTCAAGCAATATTTAGTTGGTACATGTTAGGTACCTGGCAGTGTGCTAGGTGCTGAAACTAAAAGCATGAATAATACAGCTTTGGTCTCCAAATGAAATAGCCTCCTAACTGGCCTCCCTGCCTCCAAGCTCAATCCATCACTAACACTGCCAGCAGAGTACCCTCCAAACTATAAACCTGTTTATTTTACACCCTGGTTTTAATCCCCAGATCATTTTTACAAGATTGGAAAACTTCGATGGCTTAGCGTGCTTAAGGATAAAATCCAAAACCTTAATGGGGTTTTCATGGCTTTTCTCCACCTGGAGGCTTCCTACCTCTTAACATCTAGCCTCTCTCCTCCTCTTTCCAGAAATAAGCTTCTTTCAGTTCCTTGAACTGGTCAAATGCAAACTCTTCACACAATGTCTAGACTTCTGGAATTTACAAATACTGTTTCCTCTTCTGAAACATCTCCTGCTCTGCCCCCACTCTTCTGCTTCACCATCTTTCACCCAGCTAACTCCTGTTCATCTTCTAGCTGTCAGCTTCTGGAAGGATTCCCTTGGCCCTTTGTTTGGGCTAAGCTTTTCTGCTATGTGTTCTCCAAGCACCTTCTACTTCCCTTAGCATCACTCGCACCACATTTTATTTGCTTAACTTCTTTTCTCGTAGTCACCTCAAGACCATAGTCTCTATACATACCTAAACTTTGTCCTTTGTTTTTACCTTTAAATTCCTAATATTGCATCTTGCACATAGTATTTTCTCAATTACTATTTGTTGAAATATTTTGAAGTGAATTTATTTGCTGGGGGCTGGAGTGGTGCTGTCAATCAAAGGCTGTAAGTTCAGAACACTGAATCATGGAATCAAACAGAACCAGCATAGGTTCTGAATAGAACAGAACCCAAGTTCAAGAACTGAAGAGTGGCATGTTGATGTAATAATAATCTTCTCAGTTTGAGCAGTTCAATTGTCTTCAAATAAGAAAATTCCTACTGTATTATTATGGATTAAGATACAGGAGACAAGATCTTAACTGGGAGGATTTAGAGTAAGACAGGTTTAGATTCATAGCCCATCTCCGCCTTCCTAGGTGTGTGAGCCTTGGCAAATTACTTGGCCTCTCTGAGTTTGAGTTCTCTCTTTCATAAATGCAGAGGCTAATGTCTCTCTCTCAAGGCCATGGGAAAAAGTTAATGAAACCAGAATATGTAGAGCACTTGAATATACCATTTACCAAATTCTTACATTCACTAAAAATTTATTCCTTTCCTCTCCTTCTCAGCTCTTTGTCTTATCCCTGAAGAAGCTTGGGCAAGTCACTTTTTTCTGTGCTTTCATGTTGTCCACTGTAAAAGGAAGGGATTGAAGAAAAACAGCGGTTGCTAAACTGGTCACACCAAGCATCATTAAGAGAGCTTTGACTGAAAACCTCCAAGGGTGGACCTGGAAGCCCCTCTCTTTATAAAGTTCCCCAGGTGATCCTGCGGCAGCCAGCCCAGCTCAGAACTGCAGTCCAGTGTCTTGGAAGCACTAGCCTTTTCCAGCTCTAACAGGCAATGGTTTCATTTTCCTCTCTGCTTCTCACATGGAAAATGTTTACTCAATAAATCAGAATATGACTCACTTGGCTGGCATTTTTTATTCCACCAGATGAAAACTATGCCGTAATTAGCAGCAAAGGTCTACTCTGTGAGTGTGCATGTGTGTACATGTGTATATGCATGTGTGTGTGTTGGTGGAAGGGGAGGGAGAAGTATAAAAAATGTCTTGCCCCCCTCAAACACTTCCATTCCTGACTGGAATGAGCTAGACCTCCCAATAGTGAAGCCACAGCAGGATCAAGCAGTGAGCTGTCTCCAGAAGGCTGCTCTTAAAATGGAGACAAAGTGAAGGAACCCATTATAAAGTCTTAAGCTGTTATTGCACTAACATCAATCACGTAGGTAGGTTGGCCAATGGTCAATGCTCTATTAAGTCAACACCAGAAAATGTGGGTATTGGTGGACTCTCAAAACCAGTAAGTAAAGACACAATCAAAACCAGTTCCGAGCTTGTTTATTAGTTTAACAGAGAGCAAGAATAGAACCAAAGCCCTTGAAGAAAAAAAGGGAGTTGGATGTTCACCTGATATAACAACAGAAAACACAAAAATTGAATGGGGCATGCAGGAGATTCAATGCTCATGAAAAAATGTGTGCTCATAGCCTGTAGAATTATGTGGTAAATACTTTCAGTAATATCAAATATTTCTTGAGCCCCTTCTACAGCCCAGACATATTATAAATTGGGGATAAAAATCTATTAAGACATAGTTGATCATCTTAAAGAAATTTCAGTCTATGGCTAAAGGTATTTGAAAGAAATGTAAGGACACACTCTGTGCTAGCTGTATTACACATAATATCTTTTATTTAATCTTAACAATTCTGCATTGTGGATACCATTCTACTGAGGTTCAGATGGATGCAACAGCTTAACCAATATTCAGAGCTAATAGTAGGAAATCTGGACTACCTCTTTATTAATAACAGATGGATTATTCCAAAATATCATATATTATACAGAAAATATTTCCTAACATTTCTTTCTAGTGAATAGCCATAGTTTAAGCATTCATCAAAGGAATATTTTCATTAGGAATCATCAAGCCTGATGAGTTTCTCTGTGACAGCCCAGAAACGTATTGGTTACTAGAGTTTAAAGATCAAAGATTCTGATTCTTGAAATGCCATTGTCATTTTGGTGTTAACCCTAGAATGAGTCCTTGCCGACCACATAAATCTGTCTTCCCTCTTCACAAGCCAGAATAAACAAAGAACTTTCCCCTTATTTACACCCACGTGTTCAGTAAAAGAACAGTCCAGACTCCAAAGAGTCATGTGGAAGGCCAGCTGGACATTGGTGGACAAAGAGTCATGCCAAAAAGGCTATAACACCAGAGACAAAATTCGCCCAGCAACTCCCAGAACAAAAATTCAAATATTTTATTTTTCCCTTGACCAATAAAAAAAAATCCCCAAACTAAGAGTCTATCTAGGCTAATAACAGGACAACCAAGTGTTCACTACTCCCCCAAACCCTTTTTTAAAGTCTCACTTACTAGAACTGGAAAGAAGTAGAAATAATCTTTGTGTCTGATTGAAAACAGGTTTTCTGATTCTCTTGGGCTGCCACATGTAACAGCTCATTCCACAAAAACAATCTCTCTTCCCCCTGCTTGGCCTAGAAAGTTTCTGACTTCATTGGTGCATCTTAACACACAGACTGTCCCCCTTGATTGTGACCTGTCATGATTGAACTTTGAATATACAAATCCCAATCACCACCCCCACCACCCCAAAATTAACTGAACACATGGTTGCTACTACACTTGAAACTTTCTGGCATCATGGGACAGGTTGCAAATCATAACCACACTAATTAGCACATGGATTTCTTGATTTTAAGTATACCAGGCAAAGAGATGTAAGGGAGGGAAGAGAGGAGAAAGAAAAGGCTCACCCAGGAGAGAAAATGGAAAGGAAAGAGAAAGTGGAAAGGAAGGAACACAGAAAAAAGGAATTTAAGTGACCTTATTCTATGAAGCAGATACCCCTGGAAGATTAACTTCAGGGAAAATCCTTCAGTATTAGCTTTACTTATTTGTTACACAAGAATAAACATTCCTGTTCTTTCTTACCAGATCTTCTTTTCCATTTTTTTTTTTTTTTTTTTTTTTGAATCACGGAAGCACCACAGATTTAGGGAGGTACTGAATTAAATTATCTCTGGCCTTGCTGTCAACTGCAGTCAAGTCAACTGCAACCCATCTATTATATAAATGAAATAGAGAAAATAGGTCTTTGTTTGGAAAGTTTCTGAGCTAAGCTTTGCTGTCATAGCAAGAAATAGAAAACCGTCTTTTAAAAGTATACATATGTGTGGATACACATACACATATGCCATATATACATAAATGCCTATATATATACACACACCTATATGTGTATGAAATGTTTCCAATCCTCCATCAAATAAAGGGGGTTTCTTTAGAGGAAAAAAAAATCTCTAAGAACTCCCCATCTCCACAGCAATTCTTGAAAATGGAGACACTGCCTTGTGTCATCACCTACCTTCTCCTTCCCTAAAGGCTTTGGCTAATGTGTAGCCATTCTCTAATTAGGAATATATTTGAGACATATCAGAAGAAACAGACTGTATGTCTTGGTTTTGAGCTTTGTTTCTTTGCTTTTTCTGTTCTCCCCCTCTTCTCCCCTTTTCCAACCTTGTAAATAGCCCTGTCTTAAATGAACCTTCCAGGTCAGTCTGATGTTAAAAGAGAAATGTTTATCCTGGAGTGTAGAAATAATTGACAATTAGAAAAGAGAACGCTTTTAGCTTTTGGTCAGGGCACTGTGCTCTTGGACAAAGTGCTCTTTTCTTTGAAGTAGGGTGGATTGCTGAGTGATTCAGGCAAGGAAAGGTGTATGTTTATACTTAGTGCCTACCAGAGGCAAGGACTGGAGCTTTCTGAAGCAGATTTCCCTGCAAGCTGGTCCCAGATAATATTAATAACTCATGAAAGATGAGTTATTAATGATGCCAGCCCCTCCTGATGAGAATTCCTAACTTTTCATCCCTGACGTGTTGGTTTCTGGAAAGTGACTTACACAGTAGAACTCAGATCTGCTCCCTGGTTTTATTTCACCAGAAAAGGATGCTATGGAAAAAAACTGGCTTTCCCCCTGACTCCAATATAAAAATTTAGGTAATTTGGGGCAACTTATGGTTAACTTTATTTTTAAAAATTACCACTACATTTTTATCTATTGTCTTTCTCTATTGTAAAGCCATTTTGACTTCATGCATTTTGTTTTACTATTTTCATGTCCATTCTACCTTCTTGACCCACAACCATTGCTCTCCCCAATAAGGGTAATTATACTAATGTGATTAATAAGTTTCTTCTTTGTGTGTTTTGGTGTTTTTACACATGTTATTAAAATTAGATATATTTTATATAAATACATGAATTTTTAAGTTTTCATAAAAGTTATTACATTATACACCTTACTCTATTTCCTGTATTTTTTCTCACTATACTTTAATATTGATTTCTAATACTACATGTGCATCTCATCTATTGCTTCTGTCTGTGCCCCACAGTGTCAATCCACCATATCTTACCTCTCCAATGCCCTGTATTGCCTCCTGCCATGGTTTGAATGTGTACCCCAAAAAGCATGTGCTGGAAATTTAATCCCCAATGCAACAGTGTTGAGAGGTCAGGCCTAATGAAGGGTGATTAGGTCATGAGGGTGAAGGAAATGGATTAGTGCCATTATCACAGAAGTAGGTTTGTTATAAAGGAGGGAGTTTGTTTCCCTTTTACTCCCTCCCTCCCTCCCTCTGTCCCTCTCTTTACCTTCTATGTTTGGTCATGGGATGAAACAGCAAAAAGGTTCCTGCCAGATGCCAGCACCTCTGTCTTGGACTTCCCAGCCTCCAAAACTAGGAGCCAATAAATTTCTGTTCGTTATAAGCTACCCAGTTGCAGGTATTCTGTTATAGCAGCACAAAACAAAGACAGTTTCTAAGTCCAGGAATGACTGAAACAACCTTTCAAAAGAAAACTAAAAAAAAAAAAAAAAAAAAAAAAGGGGGATTTGCCCTATCATGTACTAATACATACTATAAAGCCATAATATTAAAAACGGTGTACTTAGGGGTCAAAAACAGACAAATCAATAGAGAACCAAGAGAAAGATTACTGTTTATATAGAGAATTACTATACCATAGGAAGAGCAACATAAACATAAAGGGGAATTGTTTAATAAGTAGTGGTGGAAAACATGGCTCACTATGTGTGTATAAATAACTATGTCTCTAACACTACATTCAAAGATTAACCATAGATTAATTGAATACCTACCTGTGAAAGGTGAACTATAAATTTATTATAAGGAATGTAATGAATGTAAATGAATAACTTTGTAACCTAGGAACAAGAAAACACTTTCAAAAGAAAACCTCACAAATATAAATAAAAGACAAAAAAGTTATGATTTGTAAATAACTGAGAATTTCTGTTCAATGAAAACCACCAGTGAAAAAGTAATTTTCCATATTTACCACTTGGATAGTGAATAGGAAATTGTTACATACGGCTTCTTTTCACTTGACCTGCTCCAAATTCCAAATAATACTCATTCATTCTTTCTGTTCAAAATTAATGAACAAATCAACCTTTATTCTATCCAAGCTCTGCATGGTTTTATAAATACTGACTGGAAAAATATCATCTTTTCAATCTAGCCAAAACTAGAAGCCCAAAAAGGGAAGAGAATCTTGGAGTATTTTCTGATGTATCAAGCAAGGCTTGTGTACATGAAGATATTTTACTTTTTTCAAAGCATCAGAACAGACAAACTTATTTCTTCCCTCTCTGTCCCAGGCCTAACACTAAGCATTCATGGAATTCCTTACATAGTTTCTCTGAAAGAATTCTGAGCCTGCAGAACTAACAAAGGTTTGTGTTTGGTGACAGTGGAGAGATGGCTGAACTCAAGACTAGTTTTATTATCATTTCAAAACAAGAACTCAGATAGAGTAGATACATAAATGAAAAAGAAAAATGAATCAAACCTTATCACTGCAGAAAACTACCAAACTAAAAAAACAAACAATAAAAGAAAAAGAAAAAAAGGATATGCAGAACAACCAGTAAGCAATCAACAAAATGATAGAAATAAGTCCACACCTTTCAATAACCACCCTGAATGTAAACTATTTAAATTTCTCAATTAAAAAATATAGACTGGCTGAAAGGATATTTTTTTAAAAAAAGAAAAAAAGACCCAACTATATGCTGCCTACAAGAAAACCACTTCACCTATAAAGCCATGCATAGACCAAAAGTGAAGGGATGGAAAAAGTTATTCCATGCAAATCAAAACCAAAAAGGAGCAAGAGTAGCTATACTTATACCAGGTAAAATGCACTTTAAATCAAAAAATGTAAAAAGATACTAAGAAGGTTATTATACAATGATAAAAAAAATTAATTCAGCAAGAGGACATAACAATTGTAAATATATATGCACTCAATATTAGAGCACCCAGATATAAAAAGTAGATATTATTAGAGCTAAATGGAGAGATAGACCCCAAAATAATAATAACTGAGAATTTTAACAGCCCATTCTCAGCATCGGACAGGTCATCTAGATAGAAAACCAACAAAGAAACATTGGACTTAAACCACACGTTAGAACAAATGAAATGGACCTGACAGACATTTATAGAACACTTTATCAAACAGCTGCAGAATACACATTCTTCTCATTCTTCTCATCCACACATGGAACATACTCCAGGATAGATCATATGTTAGGCCACAAAACAAGTCTCAACAAATCTTAAAAAATCAAGATTGTATCAAGTACCTTTTCATATCACACACAAAATAAAACTAGATATAAGTAATAAGAACAACTTTGGAAACTATACAAATACATGAAAATGAAACATTATGCTCCTGAACAACCAATGGGTCAATGAAGAAATCAAAAAGAAAATAAAAGAAAAATTTTGAAACAAATGAAAGCAGAAATACAACACACCAAAACCTACAGGATATAGCAAAAGTAGCACTGAGGAAAGTTTATGGCAGTAAATGACTACATCAAAAAGTAGAAAGATTTTAAATAGACAATCTAACATTGCACCTCAAGAAACTGAAAAATCAAGAACAAACCAAGCCCAAAATTGGTAGACAGAAAGAAATAATAAAGATCAGAGCAGAACTACATAAAATAGAGATCAAAAAAAGATGGGAAATGTTTTTTTTTTTTTAAAGATAAAGAAAATTGACAAATTATTACCTAGATTACTCTTTGTTTCTCTTCAAAACGTATAAATCTTTCGCCTTTTATTACCTAGATTAACAAAGAAAAAAGATTGAAGATCCAAATAAATAAAATCAGAAACCAAAAAGGAGACATTACAACTTATACCACCAAAATAAAAAGGATTATTAGAGACTATTGTGAACAATGGCACACTAACAAATAGAAAACGTAGAGGAAATGGATACATTTTTGTACACACATAACTACCAAGATATAATTAAGAAGAAATAGAAAACCTGAAGGGATTAATAATGAGTTACAAGATTGAATCAGTAATAGAAAAATCTCCCAACAAAGAAAAGCCTAGGAATGGATGGCTTCACTGCTAAATTCTACCAATCTTTTAAACAAAAACAAACACCAATTCTTCCCAAACTATCCCAAAAAATTGAAGAGGAGGGAGTGCTACAAATTCATTCTATGAGGCCAGCATTACCCTAATACCAAAACCAGACAAAGACACAACAACAACAACAAAACTGCAGGCCAATAATCCTGGTGAACATAAATGCAAAATTCCTCAACAAAATACTAGCAAAACAAATCCAACAGCACATCAAAAAGATTATACACCATGATCGAGTGGGATTTATCCTGGGGATGCAATAATGGCTCAACATAGGTAAATCAATAAATATAATATATCACATCAACAGAATGAAAAACAAAACCATCTAATCTTCTCAATACACTCAGAAAAAGCATTTGACAAAATTCCACATGGCTTTATGATAAAAAATCTCAACAAATTATGTATAGAGGAAGGAATATATCTCAACATGATAAAGGCCAACCTACATCCTATATCATACTGAATGTGAAAAATCTGAAAGCTTTTTCTCTAAGAACAGGAAGAAGACAAAGATGCCTACACTCACCACTCTTGCTCAACATAGTATTGAAAGTTCTAGCCAGAGCAATCAAGCAAGAGAAAGAAATAAAGGGCATCCAAATTGGAAAAGAAGAAGTCAAATTGTCCCTGTTTTCAGATGTCAAGATCTTATATATAGAAAAACTTAATGACTTCACCAAAAAGTTCTTTGAACTGACCAACGAATTCAGTAAAGTTGCAAAGTATGAAATCAATGTATAACATTCAATAGTGTTTCTATACACCAATAACAGACTATCTAAAAAAGAAATTTCATTTACAATAGCTACAAAAAATAAAATAAATAGTAATAAATTTAACCAAAGAGGTGAAAAATTTCTACAATGAAAACTATAAAATACTGAAAGAAATTGAAGAGGACACAAAAATATGGAAAGACCATGTTCATAGATTGGGAGAATTAAAAATGTCAAAATGACCATACTACCTAAAGCAATCTACAGATTTAATGTGATCCCTATCAAAATCCCAATGACATTCTTTACAGAAATTTTTAAAAAATCCTAAAATTCATATGGAACAAAAAAAGACCCCAAATAGCCAAAGCAATCCTGAGCAAAGAGAACAAATCTGGAGGCAGCACATTACCTGACTTCAAAATATACTACAAAGTTATAGTAACCAAAACATCACAGTACTGGTATAAAAACAGACACATAGACCAATGAGATAGAATACAAACCCAGAAATGAGTTCATGTGTTTACAGCCAAATGATTCTCAGCAAAGATGCCAAGAACACATGTTGAGTAAATGACAGACTCTTGAACAAATGGTACTGAGAAAAGATGATATTCACATGCAGAAGAATGAAACTAGATCCCTATCTCTCACCATATATAGAAATCAACTAAAAATGGATTAAAGACTTAAATGTAAGACAAGAAACTGTAAAATTACTAGAAGAAAACATAAGAGAAATGCTTCAAGACATTGGACTGGGCAAAGGTCATATGGATAAAACTTCAAAAGCATAGGCAACAAAATTAAAAATAGACAAATGGGATTACATCAAGCTAAAAACCTTCTGCACAGCAAACGAAACAACAAAGTGAAGAAGAAACCTGCAGAAGGGTGAAAATATTTTCAAACTCTTCATCTGACAAGGGATTAATATCAAGAATATACAAGAAACTCAAATCAATAGCAAAAAATAATAACAATAATAATTCTATTAAAAAATGGGGGAACAATTTGAATATACATTTCTCAAAATAATACATATAAATGGCCAACAAATATATTTTTAAATGCTCAACAACATTAATCATCTGGGAAATGAAAATCAAAACCACAATGAGATATCATCTCACCCCAGTTACAATGGCTGTTATCAAAAAGACAAAAAATAGCAAATGCTGGCAAAGATGCAGAGAAAATAAAACTCTTATACAATGTTGGCAAAAATATAAATTAGTACATCCATTATGGAAAACAATATAAAACTAACTCAAAAAACTAAGAATAGAACTGCCATATGGTCCTGCAATCCCACTACTAGGTATATATCAAAAGGGAAGGAACTCAGTATACAGAAGAGATATCTGCACCCATGTTTATGCCAGCCATATCCACAATAGTCAAGACATGGAATCAACCTAAATGTCCATCAACAGATGAATGGATGAAAAAAATGTGGTACATACAGACAATGAAATACTATTCAGCCATAAAATATATGAAATCCTATCATCTGCAGCAACATGGATGAGCCTGGAAGACATCATATTAAGTGAAATAAGTCAGGAACAGAAAGATAAATACCATATGTTCTCACTCATGTGATAGCTAAAATAGTTGAGTTCTTAGAACTAAGAAACTAAAATTATGGTTACTAAAGGCTGGGAAGGTAAGGGGACAGGGGAATAGAGAGAAGTTGGTTAACAGATACAAACTTACAGCTAGATAAAAAGAATAAGTTCTAGTGTTCTATAGCACTGTTAGATGACTATAATTAAACAGCAATTTATTGTATATCTTTAAATACCTAGAACAGATGATTTTAAATGTTCCCAACACAAATAAATAATAAATATTTGAGGTGATGAATATGCTTATTATTCTGATTTCATCATTAAAAATGGTATACATTTATCAAAACATCACTCTTAACCCCCCAAATATGTACAATTACTACATGATAATTAAAAATCAAACTAAAAAAAATTTTTGCTAGAACATCCAACAGATATAAAAGGCATCTAAAATTATAATTTAAAAAGAAGACCCAGAAAAATGACTATTTTCTATTTAAGGTGGCAAATTCTTTCCAAGCTTTCTTAACAGCACTAATACAGTAAGAACTACTTCAATCATAGACATTGAAAGCTAGAAAGAACCATTAGGGATTAACAAAATCCAGATAACCTTTACGGTGATAAGGAAACTGGTAGAATGTGCTTAAGTGACTTGCCTAATGTCACAAAGTTAGTTTACTGAGTTAAGGCTATGACTCATATAGTTGACTCTTTGTCTTATTCGCATTGTTCCCTAACTGTATAAGCCAGATGTCTCAAAGTGCTACAGTGATCTCACATGGCTGCTGTCAGAAACTCTTAATTTTCAAGGGAAACAGTAATAGTTGACATCTGTCAGGCACCACACAAACTACTAGTGCAAGATAGTTCACAGTTTCAAAATTAGATGGTCTTACATTCCTTTTGATGATGTCATATCTTCGTAAAGCCGGGTTTTCATCTGCTCCTGTGATTAAAAGCGAGTATCACACAAAAATCAATGTGAAATCAGAAATGAAGATGACGGTGTTCAATCTGATTCCAATGTTTAAGAATTTATACAGTGCCCAATAAGCACACACACATTCCCTTAGCAAGTAATTATGCTTACTTAAGAATGAAATCAAAATAATGTTTTTTTTTTTCATACATACATATTACTTTTTCAGATGGCCATTAAGACATTAAGACAAAGACTTACTATGTTGCTTGGACAAATACTTATAATGTTGTTTGAATCTTAATACTTGAGATAATTCACACATAATAATTGTTTGTTTACTTAATAAACAGAAATTTAGGTATTTCTTTTTGCCTAGGTGCTGTGAAAAACTTTCTGATACATAAGTTAAGAGCCAAAAAAAAAAAAAAATTGGAAACTTTTGCCCTATTCTTTAGATGGTCAGAAGGGTAACCTACTCCCTAGTTGCAAAAGTGTCTCTTCCGAGCCTTTGAGATGTGGGGTGGAGAACCTTGAAGACCACCCCCCAACTTCAACAAAGCACTTTCTTATTTATGGGAATGTGAAAAGTGTAAGTAAATAGACTTACACTTTTCACATTCCCATAGCGTTTCATTTCAAAAAAGAGTTGAGGAGCTGGAAACAGATTAAATCCACTGGTATGGTAGACTGTAACTGGATTGGAATCAGGAGATGAAGACGATGCTCTTATTAAAAATGCCAGGTAAAGCATAATTAGTTTAATCCTAATCAAGAAGATGATGCTCAAAACAGAACACCAAGGAGTATAGTAGCTCAAATGGAAACCTCCTCAAGCCTAGCCTCAGTTTCCAAATTAGTCTGTTTCAAAGTATCTTTAGTTTCATCCTAAATACTAATTATATAGATTCAAACTTGCTAGCCCTCACTGACTCCAGTTTGATGTGCTATTTCTATTGCTGGTGTCAGCATCTGCCAAGTCACCTTGACTTGAAACTTAGAGTCATTTTTGCCTCCTCCTTCTGTCTTACTCTTCACAATAACTACAAGCACCAAATTTTATACATTTCATCTGAATAGACTCTCTCACACACATCCTCTCCTTTCCATGGTGGCATAGCTAGCTGCAGTAAAGGAAGGCAGGATGTGGTGCTGATTTAGCCCAGTAAAATTATGGTTTTCCTGAAGGGCATGTAGGAAGCTATAGGAGAAGAATAAAGGAGGAAAACATTGATGTCACCTACATGGAAGTGGTGAGGCGGCAAAAGAGAACGTTGAGAAGGAAATACAGTTAGCATCATGAGAAAGAGGGACTTAATCAAAAGAAAGAGAAAATTAGTCATCTAGAGAGAACTATCACATAATTCAGGGTATTAATCAACAATGGATGAAAGAGGGAAGGAAGGAAAGGGTTGACTGTCAAGTCCCAAACTGTGTTCACATATTATGGTGGTCTAGGAGAAAAGTAAGATATGTAGGAAACAGTTTCTGGTCTCTAAAAAAGTCTATCATCCAGGTGGTTGAGGATAGAACACATTCAAAGGGGGATTTAAGAGTCATGCAGGAGCAATGTCATCTTAAAGGAAATTAACTCTATTCATTGGGACCAACAAAGAAGAAGAAAAAAGCGTGTAATTTAAGGTTTCTATACTTTCTACATTCCTTTAAGGCTTATTACTTGAACTCCTTCCAAGCTATTTACAAGGTGTTTAAGGTGTATTTTGATGATTGTGAACTCTATGGAAAGTTACCATACATTTACATAATCAAGTAATCATGTTTTACTCAAAAGGAGACTTAAAAGGAGTTCCAAGAAGGTTTACAGAGTCATGGAGTGTTAACACTCACCAAGATTCTGTAGATCTTGCTCTCTAGAAGTTGCAAACTGGCAACTCATAAGCTACTTCTAACCCACAGGCATCCATTCTTTGGCTCAAGCAGTGTTTGTTTTGATTTTGAACTTTTCACCAACAATTAAAAATCAAGAGATTTTACATAAAAATATCTATTTCTTTTCTTAAACAATCAGAAGGCTGCTGCAGACGGGCAGTCCAGAGTGGCAGCAATCACTGGTATCTGAGTCATTGTCGCTACCTGAAGAAGGTCCAGCCTGGCCTGATACTCCATTGACATCCCAGGCCTGGCTCCTATGGGTATTCTGGTCTGTAAGCCTGCAGCAGGGCAATCTTAACATTTTACCCATGAGGAACATCCTGGAAACCAGAGTGACAAGAGACTTGTCCAAAACCCATGGCTGACTATAGGTAGAAATGTCCTTAACCTACCATTTCTCAACCCAAATCTCCTAGTTTGGGATTTATGGAACTAGTACATTGTAAAATGTGGCATGCTAGAAAAAGTCTTAAGAGAGAAATAATACTCTTCCCAGGTTTATTGCTTATCTTCGGATGACCTTTGGCAAGTCAGCCCAATTTCCCTCATCTATGAAGTTATGGTGGTGCCATGCACCCTACTTACTTCAGAGGATTGCAGTAACAGTAAAGTGAAATACTATTTTTTTAAAACATTCTCTAAAAATAAGGAAAACATAGCAATTTGAAGAACACTGGAATTAGCCAAAAGTCATAGTTAATTCTAGGTTCTAGGTATAGTTCCTGCACAAGCTAGTTGCATGATCTTTCCTAAGTTTTTTAAACTCTGAGTTTCAAATGCAAATATTTTATTTTCCATGATCTTTGCTAGATTAATCTCATTCATCATTTTAAAAATGTTTTTCTTGAACTAAAACCTTTATTACTTGGGCCAAACCAAATGTGAGTTAAGCTAATAGAGAATGAAAATGGGCTACAGGGCAAGGTCTACTTTATGGGCCTGTCAGAAGCACACCGAGATGTTGATAACACACGGTCACTTGAAATCTCAGTACCTCCCAGCTTGGCACAAAAGCAGACCTCATCAAGAGTGGAGATCTAGGGCAGAGCTCAGAGAGGAAACGTAGAGATATAAATGACTGGAGAAGTGCTTCCAGGGTGCTGAGTCAGCCGAAACAGAGCCTCCTGCTGAGCTCAATGGATCTTTTCTCAGTTGCCTGTAGTGTTGGCTGGAAGCTGCTTGGCAGTGCCTGCTGGGGAGACAATTTTTAGTCCATCGATTCATTTGAGCTGGGCAGTTTGCCCTGGTACTTAGGCACTCAGACAAAAATGCCCTTAATCACTGGCAAGCTCAGCGATGTCGGGAGAGCCAGCAGCTCAATCAGCAACCCAGGTCTGACCAAGGGAGAAGGATAGTCTAGAAAGTGCAGGTTGTCAGTCTCTGAGAAGGTACAGGATCTATGGCTTGAC
The DNA here is from genome assembly GCF_027409185.1 of Cynocephalus volans. Lineage (NCBI taxonomy): Eukaryota > Metazoa > Chordata > Mammalia > Dermoptera > Cynocephalidae > Cynocephalus > Cynocephalus volans. The sequence goes on from NC_084472.1 coordinate 40,078,947, forward strand.
TTTTCAAGCCAAAACCCTAAATAATAATTCTAACTCAAGAGCACTGCACTCTTTCCTTTGCCTTCTGTCAAACCAAGGGCAGCTGAGGGGCAAGTTTTGAGGGTTTTACTCAAGGTGTTTATTCTGCACACCATCCCAATCTACTTACCCAGGGTGTGCCTCCTCCAGGAAGCTTTCCCTGGCCTCCCTCTTCAGTTGGGGTCAGGCTCCTACCCTGACCCTCTTAAAAACCTTGTATGTCAACATCACAGCATGTTGTAACTGTCTCTCTTCTTATTTATCTCCTCAATAAGACTTAGTTCTTAAGACTTAAGACTTCTGTTAATTGTAAACCTCTAGCACCTAGCACAGTGCCTGGCATATGGAACACCGTTAAATCCTAAATGCTTATGGAAAGGAGGTGAAGGAAGGAAGGAAGGAAGGAAGGAAGGAAGGAAGGAAGGAAGGAAGGAAGGAAGGAAGGAAGGAAGGAAGCCTGAGCTGTCTGCTCTGATGAAAGTGAAAGTTGAGGGAGTAAAATTATACACCCGTATCAGCTGCCAAAGTCCCTCAAAACTGTACTAACAACATAATCAGGTGTCTGAATCATCAACACGGTCAGCTGGAGAAAAACTAATCTTGGAACTGAGAACCAAAAGGAGGATCAGTTAAGATCACTAATGTACAAGTATTTTGAAAGTTTAAAGTGTCTTATGAATGCAAGGGATTATTAAAGTCTCTATCACCACCGTGAAGGAATTAGGACTACTTCCTCTCATAATTCCTAGTGTCTTTCTCAGTCTCAAACCTGAGGCTGTCTGGCTCAAACAGAAAAAACAAAAAAGGATTATTTCCTCTCTGTTTATGAACACACCTCTATGTTGCAAGTGAAATTTCTTCATGAACTGAAAACTTTTGAAATACAGAGATTATATCACATTTTAATAATAATGATAAGGATGCCTTAAGTGGATAGAAGATCACTGAGAGTCCTCAAAACATACACATGTTGGATTCTTATGAGAACTTCTTATGAAAGCCCAAGCAGAGAGAATAGCCCCAAGAGGGTCAACGTGAGAATCATTGAGGTTAAATGATTTGTTCATGACTATATACTTGATAGTATCAAAAAGAATGCTAAGGACAAACTAAATATTCAAAAATATTTACAGATATATAGTGCTGGAAAGGATCTAAATAATAAAAAGTCCAAATTCCTACATAATGCAGGAAACCCTTCTGACAAAGGGGCACACCTTACAACTGACAAGTCACTTAAACATCCTTTATTTTCCAAAAAACAAAACCTTTTTCCATTAATCTTTCATCCCAGAAGCCAGTTTACTCACTGGCTTAATATAAAGGGCATAATAATTAGCATATATTGCCTGGATTTTTATAAGGTTGAAAATAGTTAATATGCATAAAGGTACTTAGCAAGGACAATTTCTGGCACATAGTGAATATTCAGTAGGTGTTTGCCATTTTATTTTATTAGGAGAATTTTTGTCAGTCTACTTCTGTGGTTTTTTGTGGGAGGGGGTTTATTTTCTTGGAGCCTCTCCAATCTCTTGCACCTTTTTGCTTCTGACTCTATCACTGTTTCAGGTGAATAGGGGGAAATCCATTTTCATGATTCTCTAAATTATCCTTAGTAGAGTGGAGATTGTTGGTCTTAATCTACCTCTGCATCACAGAGACTTAGAGAAATGATGGATTGACAGCAGCTGAGTCAAAGACAAAGCCTTCTGAGAAAGCTCTTCCAGGACTTGAAAGGACCCTATTTGGCAACATGCCATTTCAACAGCATGACTGTGTGGCACCCAACATCCTAAAAATGTAGATGGAATTCCTGTAAAACAAAGTCTTCGAGTTCAACTAGCTCATTGCTTAGGAAACTCTGATTCAAAGAATACTACATAAAGTGTCTTGTTTATGTTAACAAACTTTTTAAGTGAGAAAGACCCAGAATATAGACAAGACCATTCACTGGAATGTAGAAAGAAACTACTGGAATTTCAACTTATATATTAATATATTACATATTAATCTCTTCCATTTGAATTTTTATTTTTACATAGGTTTTTGATGCCCATAATATATTATTGCAGTTTCACATAAATATAGTTTATAAATAAATGTACATATATTTGTGGTCCATGATCACATTTTTTATAGTTAAGATATGTAGTCAAGAACGTTTCAAAGTCAATGGTTTATATTAATCCTGAGATTAGAAAGTGTTTAAAGTAGCTATGCAGCAATCTTCACCATTACTCCTGGAGAGAAAAAAAGAAAAGACACACCAATTTATATACTAACATTGCCATTTTATTCTTTTTCAATATGAATTTGAAATTTGATAAAATTGGTTCAGTTCCCTAAAGTTCTATTCTCTATCTCTCTTTATAAAAGCTAATTCATATTTACTATGATCACTATAAAAAGAATGGGTGGAATATGCTACCAACATTCAAAGAAAACATTCCCAAGGGCTGATGGAAAACCACAAGTCCAACTGAAGTTCTTGACATCCTTTATAGCTGTGGACCAGATCTTAGCTCCATCAGCCAACACATTCACAAGCTTTCATGGAACAAACAAGAGACAAATACCAAGTGCCAAGTAAGCAAGTCACAACACCTCACTTACTTTAGGTGGTGCTGTCATAAGCATGGTTCAATCCTCACTTTCAAGTTTGAGATGACTCTAGACATGTGCCCTGCTCTCCAAATATGTAGAAACAAATAATTTAAAAAAGTGTTTTCTCCATACTCCTCAGGGTCATCAATCTCATCTAGAGATTGTCAGGTACTTGGGGATCTTTCCAAGAATTTTCTTTCCCATTTGTAGTTATTTTTTCTCCCCCAAATGTTTATTGATGAAAGTTATTGGGGAAACATAGAAAGGTAAGCCTCACAAATCTCTCCTGAGACACCCAGAGAGATCTGAATCTTTCAAAATTGCTTTGGAGAAATATGCTACCACCTTGACTCCATTCTAACAATTCTTCTGTGACCCAGCATGCCTAGCACCCTAAGTCATGGTACCCTGCAAAATATACCCTTTCACAAGTAATTGTCCAAGGCAATGTTTCTTAACCATTTATGATTCATAAACTGTGACAGAACTCATTCATATGGTTGCCAAAAAAATTTATTTTCCTTCTCGGCGACAGGAAAACAGCATTTCTCAACTTTTTTGAATCTAAATGGGGCTATGTGATGAATTCTGCCCAATAGAATGTGAGCAGAAGTGATCTAAGCCACTTTCAGGACAGACCCTACAGAATCATCCACACTGTATGTCTTTTATGATTAGCTGGCTGGATGAAGAGTATTGAATGGAGGTCTCCAAAGAGGACATAGAGAAAGAGCACTAAAGGAAAGAAACTAAGTCATTAATTACCCATGAGGTGCCAAACTCGCTTTCTCAACCTCCCCAACTGAACTGGGCTGGTCATGAGTGAGAAATGAATCTTTACACCACAGAGATTTTGGAGTTGTTTGTTACAGCAGCTAGAAAGGCTAATAAAACTCCTTTGAAAATACAAGATATGTTCCTCCCTCTGTACGGAACAATGCAAATATGTCTATACATACAAAAGCTGATGTATAGATTTCAGGAGCTCATGACATTTTTTGCTGGAAGAAATCTTATAGTCTGTGTCAGCACAGGGTCCTACCTGTCCCTGGTGGTGCTTTGAAATTCTTCCACTATCACATGCTTTATTTTGAATAATTTTTACCTTAGGTGTGATTGATTTGGTAGTTTCCCCTCTCATCATACCCTGAATAATTTGAAAGCCATGTTATCTCTTGGCCTATGATTCTCAGAAGGAAAGTGCACAGATAAGTGAAGCATGACAGGCATTGGTCCCTGAAACCCAGTAATACAAACGCCTTCTCTTTCCCACTGGGAGAAACTGACTGAGCTGTTCATATTGCATTGGCTCACCAGAACTGAAGACAACTGTGAGCTGTAGAATATAACTGATCAGATTTTCTAACTTCAGCCAGGCCAATAACATGTCATTTTCAATATGGTTACACTATCTGTCCTTCGTTTATGTTTCTAGACCTGGGTAGGTTTTTACAAAGTTGTACCTGATATTGAGAAGCAGCTAAAAAACAACCACACTGTACCACTAATATTGATGCTGACTATAGCCATACTCACCCCTAACTTCACTCTTCCCACCCTGCCCTTTACCCACCTGCTATTATAATCAATGTCTGTGTTCCATTTTCCTTGTTTTCCTAGCTCCCCCAGATTAATAATGGCAGCTGGTAGTAAAAGCGGTATTAGTATCAATGGTATTAATTTGGCTGCATTTAAAAAAGAGATTGATGGAACATGGTTTTGAAATTTTCCCAATGTATAATTTTATTTAAATGATTTGTAGAAATAAATGTGTTTACTATATCTCTGCTTGTTTATAAATTATTTAATTATTTACTAGTAATCTGAGCAGTTTTCTTAACTAGCAAACAGCAAACAGAATGTGGCAGTGCTGACAGTTATAACTAAATCATGATGGCTAGAAGCCCAGGTTTTTCCAGAGTTCCTCTCCCTGAAGTAGTTCTTGGAATCATTAGAGAGACTTATATATGTCAAGAATCAGCCAACCAAATTAGGATCGTCCACAGCCTCAAGGTCCCATTAGCTCCCCAGTGACATCTCTGAGCTCAATTAGGTTCCAGTGACCGATGCTGACAGAGGACATGGGAGTGTGCTCAGCCCCAATACTTTTGGAACTAGAATGAAACTGCTGTTCCTTTCAGCCAGAAACTCATATGGCAATTCCTCTGACAGAAGATTATCCTTTCTACTTTATAGTCTTTCTGCATGTGGGGGCTGGGAAAGAGTCATGAACTCAAAACTGTAGTGACTTTTAGTGACACATTCGCAACTCATACACATACCAGTCAACTTTTCCTAGAGGAGCTGAGTCAGGCCAAGTCCCAGCTGCCGTGTTGGTTTCAGAACTTCTGTTTTTTGAGATTTTTTTCATGGGAGATTCCTCAATCTCTGTGTCCACTTGTTCACACAAATGAACACATGAGAGAACAGTGTTACTTTACTCTGTTCTCATTACTTTGACTGCACCTAAACCTCAACATGGATGCACCCAAGGTAAGTTGTATACTTACATAGTGACAAACAATGGACATGAACTGGTGGAACAATAATGAGACTTTCTTCAAGCTTCCCATGAAAATTAGTTTTATTTTTTATCACCATTCGTGTTTTTATTCTCAAGAAAAATAATGCATAGGCGTTTGTGTGTGTGCCTATGCTTAAGAATATCACTTAGCCCTCATACACTGAAGAAGAAATCATTATCCATGAGGAAAAAGAAGTCAGAAGGAAGTTATTCTTTCAACTTTTCTCATTGTTAAGAGTGTATTGTGTATTCTTTTGTTTTGATAAATAGAAAATTAGCTTTATCTACATCATTATGATATTCTAACCACCAATACTTTACCTTGTCCATATAAACGGCCAATTTATGAATTGATACTACTGATGCTATTAGCTTTATTTTTCAGTGTCTGAAGGAAATGGTATAAAAATGTCAATAATAATGCAACATATGTTAGAATTTCCTTTACCTCACAGAAACCATTAAGTATAGAATATCAAGAATATTATTTGTAATACTAAGAAATGTAGATTTTGGATTTCATAATCTGATTTAGATTCACAGTTGAAGAACAGTTAGTGGTGTTGGAGTATTTAATAATCTACTAGGGCAGTAGAATACATTGTAAGATATCTTATGGGTTTTGATTAGCTTCCAAAACAATTTGAAAAACAATATAGAAATTTGTACACTCCTTAGATTTTCCTCATCTATTCAATATTTGCATTGCAATGAAATGGTAGCAATAATTTGCAATTGTATAGCACTTCATAATTTTCAAAGCACTGTCAAGTCTATTGTCTCACACGATTTTCCAACATCCCTGTAAGAAAGTAAAGCAGAATTTACAACTGGTTTTAAGATGAGGTAAGAGAAGTATAGGTAAGAGTCAGGAATCTTATTGAAATCAATATAAACAGGAAATTGATGTCTAGGAACCAAGTCTATAAAATATCAGTCAGGGTCTTTATACCCCTCACCTTATCTATATCAGATAAGCCAAAGTTTGAATCTGGCTCTACCTTCCTGAGTAAGCTTTGGAAAGTTAGTTATTATTCCTAAATTTCAGTTTCCTCATCTATAAAATAGGAAGATTTCTCACAACCTTCTTAATGTTTTCGTGAAGATTTATGTAAGAATGTCTATGTAAAATTACCAGACCCTTTGTAAGCTGTAAGTACTCAATAAATATTCATTCTTTTCCTCTCCCCTTTGTTACTTTAAGGAAGCTTCAGTCATACTGTCATAGTCCCCTTGAATGTAAATCTCTGAGAAACCACAGTCAGTATCTGTCTCGAACTAGGAAGAGTTAAGTTGGGAAACAATGTTGGGCAGGAAATTCAGTGGGGTGGGGCTATCTGCTGGGTACTTTTGACACTTCTCTGCACTCTGTGCTGCCCAACTCTGTGGGACAGCTTGCCTTATCTGCAGATTTCTTCAGGAACAGTCTGTGTCAGATTCACCCCCTCCCATTCGCGAGGTCATGGATCCTTTGGCATGCACTATCCAAGTAAGACTGATTAGAAAGACCCTATGACTCAGCAGTATAAAAAGGGAATACTTTGGCTTTGGGACAGACCACACACAGCTACAGGGCATTATTTTGACCCTCTAATTCCCAACATTGGGAGTTTTCTGGATATTTTGAGATGCCATATGGTCACAAGAGTCAAAGGAGCCAGTGTACTAGAGTGGAAAAGTACTAGCCAGAACATGGGAGACATTGGTCAGAGGTTAATTAGCCTTTAAGTGTTGACTCAGCAAAGCATTCCTACCTCTTTGAGCCTCCTAATCTTCATGTACAAAACACAAAGAGGATGAAGATATATTAGATCTGTTTTTCCAATGTTGCAAACCTTTTATGCAAAAGGGCCTTGCCATTTTTGGTCTAAGGATGTTGAAGAACAAAATTATACAGAATCCAATGAAAGAGCAAAAATGCTATAGGAATTTTAATGTGATAAAAAGGTATTAACCATGTGTCATTTGTCAAGGTATGAACCAAGGGCTAAAAGACTTGTCAATAAGACAGAAAGATCATTGGAAGAAGCCCTAGATGAGATGAGTAGATTTGTGACAGGGAGTGGCACAGAGAGTACTGGAGAGGGAGATGAAGACAAGCAAACCTTCAAAGAAGCTTAAGAGCTGCCTGAGGACACAGAACCAGGCAAAGGACCATCAGGTTCCTTCTGCAGAAAAATGTGTTTGCCACAAGGAGAAAAGGGTTTTGGCTGGCCTGTTTACTTTAGGTCTCTCCTTCCTCCCGACCATCTCTCCATTCATTGCCAAATTATTCATCCTAATTAACCCTAACGTGCCAAGGAATCTCATAAAAGGCTTCACAAATGAGGTATAATGTGAAAGCATCTTAGGAGATGAGTAGGAACTCAAAGGGGGTGAGGCTGTTGCACTTCAAGCACAAAGAAGGAGCATCTAGTCTATGGAGTACCTGCATTATTGCAGAATTTGTGCCAGGGGCATTACATACATCTCATATAATCTCCAGGAGGCAATTATTATCTCCATCTTGCATATGAGGAAAAAGAAAAGTTCAGAGAAGTGAAATAATTTGCTCATGCCTATTCAGCTAGTAATTGGACCTTCTAACTTTAAAATCTACACTAAGACCATTACATAATTGCTCCTTCCCCACCACACCTCTTAATACATGCAAAACCAGAGAGTTGCGAAAGAATGAGGTTTATTTGGAAAGCACTGTCTGTGCTTTCCCTGTATGGACAGAAGATGTGTGGTTGGGTGGGACGTGACAATTGAGGATGTGATTCAAAAGACAGGTTGAGGCCAGACTAGAAGTGTTCTTCGGAGTTTTAATGTAACTTTGTGGATGATGAGAGACCATTGAAATTTTTAAGTGTGGTGGAAGACAGACAAGTTGACACCTAACAAGTCTGGTGGCTTGTATCACAGTAGTCTCTGGGCATCGTGCCTGGCACTGCCCCATGCCTCATTAGATGTGTTTATAATATTTTCAGAATTATTTTTCTTCTGGGGTAATAGCATCGAGAGCAGGATCAGATCTTTCCTGGCTACCTGCTATCTGTGATTAAGTCCCTTTGGCACCTGTCATCAGGATATTAGGTCCAGAAGTCTCAAAGTATTAGGCCTGTTCCCCCAGTCTAAAGGGGAAGGAATGCAGTTGCGGACATCTTGCTTGTCTTACTGATCAGACTCCCTTGATCAATATCCTCTTGATCAGTCAAGAGAATATTCCTTTTGAATAAATGTTCCTTGGTGGGGATCCCATCAGGAAGCGCCCATATCCAGTAGCACTCTGAGAATCTTCCTTTCCCTATTCGATCTTGGATTCACAGGTTTTTTATGTTTTATGAACTATACCTCCACTTTCTAAACCAAGACCAGCCTGGTGTAAGTTTCTTTTTTTCTTCCTATTTTTTTTTATTGTGTTCTGCACAAGAAAATCAGAAGCTCATGTGTAAAAAAGTAAAATAACAATAATAATAATTATGGAACCAGCTCCACATGACAGCAGCAATAACAGCTTTCAAAATCCTTTGAGTGTAAAAGTCTTATTTGTTTTATGAGCCGACACATGGAGCTAGTCCTAAAAATAAAAAACATGAAAGGTTTCTTGCAGCTTAGATTCTATAAGAAAAAAATTGCATCTTTAATTAAGATTTATGGGCCTCAGTAGGGCCCAGCAAGAGGAGAGAAATGGCTCAAGAGTGTAAAAACTAACAGTTAAAAATGAGAAAATATGATTAAGGGCCTTTAATTCTTCCTGTCTCTTTTGCAGGGCTTCCAGTGGCCCCAGGCAAAAACAGGCACTTATTGTCTTTAAAACAGCATTATTCTTGGCATAAAATGTTTATGAATCAGGATGAAACTTGTAAGGAATAATAATATCAGCCTTACTTGAAAGGTTTCTCTTGCTAGAAACAATATTTAGTTTAATGAAAAAAAAAAAAAACCTTAAGAGGAAAAAATATGCATACAAGTTTATATATAAGAAGAGAGTCATACAAATTGGCATCTTGCCTGATATTGTTTTAGCATTTTCAGTTTTCATAGTAACATGTGCTTGATGTCACTGGGTCTTCTTAAGAACTTTGAGAGGCAATCAGGGCAGACACTAGGACCTCTATTTTGAAAATGAGGATTCTCTTTTAAGACTTTAGGTTACTTGTATAAAGTCTGGAAATGGAAAAAAAGTAGAAGTTTGATTCTAAATCCGCTACACCATAGTGCTGTTCCTCTAAGAGTATATCTTTGCATATTATTTCTATATCATGCATACCTTTAAATACTTTTTTATATTTTTAAAGCTTTATGAGGAACATTTTTCAAAATCATAGTGAACAAACCCTAACAAAATGTACAAGCATTTCAATGCTCTAAACATTCAAACTGAACAATAAAGATACTTTGTGCATTGAAACTGGAAAGTGGTTACAAATAAAATACTTTTAATTTGATACATAAAATGCAATTCATCAAGATCCAGCCTAAGTTCCTTCTCAACACATTGTTTAAGAATCACAATTGAGAGCAAATCATTCCAAAAAATACCTGTAGCCACTATTGCGCCTATCATTACATAGACAATTAGCCCATCCTGTGCTTATTATTTTGCAAAAAATATATATTTATCTCTTCTTTCTCTACAAATAACATAAAGTACTTTAGGGAAAGGACTATGTTGCTATCTGTTATTACTCCAGCTAAAGTTGAGAATGCTGTCAGTATCCAATTTGTCATTTAAGGAGTACTTTCTTTAATTTTTAAAATTACTTCCTTAATGCTTCAAGGCATGCCCTCTTGATCTCCTACTTCAATGTTAATGCATAAGCCATTCCTTTCATGATTGCATAGCTTTAATTATTCATCACTGTTGAGAGGTCCTAACCCATCTTCTCAAATTCAAGCTCCAATCTGGTTCTAGCTCTACCACACTCATGGCCAGCTTGTCCTTTCCAATGAGAGGGGGGAGTTTTTGTGAATGTCCACATTCAGCACTGGAATTTTGGCAACCTTCATTTTTCACCAGACTCACAAATCTGGTAATCACTCTTTTAACAATTTCAACTTTCCAGAAATAGATAAAAAGTAGAGTAAAAAAGCTTTTTCAAAGGCATTCGTTATATTCATTATGCATAAAAGCAGTCCTTATGACCTTACCACTCTCTCTTGATGAATCACTTCCATAACTTTAGAAAATATCCTAATGAAGCTAATTCCTAAATCCATATCTCTTGTCCCAAGATTGTTCCAAATCACTATCCCTAAAGATCCATCTATTTGAGACGTTGCTACTTGCGTATTTAATCAGCACTGCAAATTATATCTAAAATTAAATTCATGATTGTGTTCCCTAAACTCCCCTTCTTTATATTCTCTGCTTGATTCATTCTTCCTTCACCTGGAATACCTATATTTCTATCAATACCCCTTCTATTTTTCAATGATCTTCCTGAATCCCATCTCTTCAATGCAGACTCATGATCCCTTTAGCTAAAAAATGATCTCAACCTCTTTTGAACTTCTAAAACCTATTCTAATCCTAATTGTTACTCATGTATCTAAACTGGCGATCTGTAAAATGTCAACAAAAATGCCTTCTATGAAATATCTTTGCTTCAGTTTCATAAATAAAAATAAAACTTAAAGGGAGCTGTCTCCAAAGTAAGTTGTACAAGATGATCTTGTGAGACGCACAAAGAAAACATAAGAATTGCTATTTAAATTTATCTCAAAATTAGAAAATAACTTTATCAGTATTTAGTATATACATTGCCTGCATTGAACCTTGTGTGAAAATGTCTCATGCTCCAGGCAGTGCACAGGAATCCTCAGGAAAATGTAGAAAAGTTTCAGAGCAAAAGGGCAGAAAGTGAGAGCCTCACTCCTCCCTTTGCTTTCCAAGAAAGGCTGTATATTGCAATTCATTCGTGTCTTACTAAGTGTACTTCTGGCTAATGTTGCCTATTGATGATTTTACCTCCACAGTAAGGTAAACTAGCTTAAAATATTCCTGTCAAACAACCACGAGTTGAAGTTAATAGTAATAATGCAAACACAAATGAATAACAAGAAAATGACAGAGCTGAAATAGCTATGGGTAGCATGAGCTTTTCATCAGGAACATTATGAGGCAAAAACAATGGATTATGTAATTAGACTTATTCGCAGTATAGATTTTTAACCTCACCTTAAGTATATACAGAGCCTTGGGTTATAGCTACTGATAATTAGGAAGCCATCATATTTGGGGAGACAATTTATAATATTGTATATTTTAGCCTGCATCATTTAAAAATTTCATTTTAGGTATAATTCTGAGACCACTGCCCTGCAAACCTGATTCCCTCCCCACAGGCCTCTAGATAGCTCAATGGTGGGGAGGTGCTGGTGCTGATGTTAGTGCCAAATCCCCGGTGTCCCTCAGAGACATAGGCTGACTGGATAACACAAGGCTGCTGGTGAGGCTCCAGTGCTTCTGTTGGTGCCACTGCTGCCACCGCTACAGATCCCAGCCACATGCATCCTACAGAAATTCTGCCAAGCCTCACATGCTGCAGCATTCTGAAACTACAACACGTTTAGTTCACATCCTTTTTTTTTTTTCCCCACACGATCCCAGAGCAGCAAGGTCAGAAGGCAGCAGGAAAGCCTAGATCCAGAACTTCTCTCCAATGATTAGTTCTGATCATCATTATGTCAGAAATTCAGGATCTCCCCAGCACAACCGCTTCCCTGACTCTTGATAAATCTTCTCTCTTGGGACCTTGTATATCCTTCCCTTTCCTCTTGTCATGCTCAGGGCAACCTTAGACCATCAGCCATATTTTAATAACTATGAACTCAAAGTGGTAAGACTCCCAATTCTTTTCTGCCAGGAGTCTTGGCTGCATCCCAAGCTCCACATGGGAATATCTAAGACACATGTGAAAATGGGAAGTTTACAGGCAGCCCCCCTTAGCCCATCCATCATTATCCTCTGAGCCTCTCTTTCCATGCATGAGACAATTATGTGGTTCTTCTGGTTTTCTCAATGATAAGCTCCACAGAGGACAAGGGACAACAGCATAGTGGAGAGGTTTGGGGCACAAGCTCAAAGGCCAAAAGGTCTGAGTCCATCTCCCAAATATGCCACTGACTTGCTGTGTTGACCTAGGGTTATTTACAAAGTCTTTTTGACTTCAAATTCCTCCTTTCTGAAATAAAGAGTAAACTGAGGCACTGAGAATTCAATGAACTAATTCTTACAAGATACTTTGAACAGAGATATCTTTCACAGAAAGACACCTAATAAAATTTAGCATTAAAAATTATTGTCATTATTATCAACTTTCCGTTTTCATTGTTTCTTTCCAGCAGTATGTGTTATTCTCCATATTTATTTATTTATGAATAAATTAAGAAATATTTCAGTGCATGAATAAATGAATGAATGAAAGAAGGAATGTGTAAGTGGCTCAATATTAAAATGGTTTTTAACTCATGTATGTTCTCTACAGGATCTCACCATGCTGCAAATGTTTCTTTGTTTCTCTCTAAATATGCAAGGAACATAACAACAAAAAAGAATATCTGCCAAGCAGCCAATGCATAGTGTTTCTTGGTTGGCTTCAGATTTCCATAACTTTAATCAAGAAAAATGACGACTGATAACTGTAATTTTTTTTTAAAAAAAGGCACATTCCTTTTTCTCCTGTGCGATTTTTAGATGTTTGCATTGCCTGTCTTCCCTCCGGAGTTGCCTATATTCCTCCAACATGTTTTTAATCATCAGGAAACTCCCAGGAATGACTCTAGAAGAGATCTTTAAACCTGTGCAGGCTCATCACCAGCATCTCCATGTGGGGAATCTCTTACAGTGGCCCCACTGTGTGGCCTCTATTGAAAAAGACATAATAATCGGGAAATCTTTGAGCTTGAACAGAGCCCTAGAGACACCCTTGGTCTAAGCTGAAAGTAACTGAAAAGGTAAAGACATTGAGAAGTATAGGAATGTCAAACACACCAGAAGAAACAACTAAGAGAAGACATGATCAAGATCTTCAACAGCATAATATGATACCTGAAATGTGATTTGTTTCTTTTCTTGAAAATGTACTCATTCCACAAGATGTGAGAGAACCGAGTGATGTTAGAGAAGGTATTTTTCTAATACACAGAAGAGAAGCATGAAGTTTATAAACAGCCTCTGGAAAGCTTATCTGAAGGCTGGGGAGTGCATTAAAATCTGTACCTGTATGAAATGTTTCATCAGGTGCTATATCACTAATAATGTATACCACCAAGTCCATTGTGAAAGTACTCAGGTGCCCTAAGGCACACAGTCTTGGAGGCACCAATGACAGATTTTTACTCTACATGTGTTTATGGCCCCAGGTCTCTCTAGATGCATATGCTGATAGATCCACCCTGCCTCTATCTTTGGGCAGGAGAGGAAGGTAGATACCAAATGTCCCTGGTGTCTGGTTCGTCAAAGCTAGAAAAATAAACCAGTGATGTGGTTGTCCCCACATGTCTGTTTTGTGTGTGTGTGTGTGTGTGTGTGTGTGTGTGTGTTTTTTTTTTTTTTTTTTTTTTTTTTTCCTGGAGCAGTAGGGCCACTGAAACCTCAGAAGTAATCAGTCAATGTGTCAATCAGGATGGGTCAATAATTATGATAATAAACACTTCAAAAATCTCAGCACCTTACAGCACTGAACAACAAATATTTCTTTCTTGTTCATACTGTATGTTCACCTTGTGGGTATTGAGGGCTGTGCTCCACTGCGCGCTCACTTCAAGCTTACAGAACAGCCACTACTTGGATATTGACAGTCATTGTGCATTGGGAAAGAGAGTTCTGGTGGTTCGCAATGGTAATTAAACACCCTGGCCTGGAAGTGAAATCAACAATTTCTCTCATACTCATTAGCCCAAATTGGTCACATGTCCCCATCCAAACATGAGGGAACTGTAAATTTAATCTTCCCATGTGCCTCAAATGCAGAGAGACTGAAATAGTTGTGAACATCATTAAGAACTTCTTCAGCCAAAAAACATGAAAAAATGTCCTATTATGAACTTGAACTTAATGCCAAGGGAAGAAGAGTTGGGGGAGAATACAATCGGATCTTTGCCCTCAAAGAGATAGCAATCTTTTTTTTTTTTTTTTTTTTTTTTTTCCCCGTGACCGGCGCTCAGCCAGGGAGTGCACCGCTCATCCTTATATAGGATCTGAACCCGCGGCAGCGGGAGCGTCGCCGCGCTGCTAGCGCAGCACGCTACCGAGTGCGCCACGGGCTCAGCCCAGCAATCTTTTTGGAGAAACAGAACAGCCAGAAAAACAACAGAAGTTAACTTGTAGTGAACACCAGTTGCAATTAGAAGGAATATAAAACCCTAAATTCTAGAATACCAGAATAGCACATAATCTCCCCCTTTAATATGCTGCCAACTATGACTGAAAATTTCAAATTATAGCCTTCAGATCATTAATGATCTCATAATTCTAAAACATTCCACTCAAATTTATTCAAATTACTCTTTTCTAAAAATCATTATGTTATTGGATCTCTTTCTCTTCACTTCTAACACAATTAGCAAAATTACTTTTCATGCAGAGATTATTTTATACATGACACACAATAATTATACACTTAATAAGAGTTAGTGAATAAGCAGAGAGAAGTGAAAAGCAAAAGGCTCCCTGAAATATGGTGTTTGACACTGGGATCATCTCCCTCCCAGCACAGGTGTATACGCAAGACTCAAGTCTGTGTTTCTGCATCACTGCTAAGTTTTACCTGCCTGATTTTGGAGATCACTTTAAATAAAACCAAGACTACTCAGTTTGAGAACACTGAAATATAAGAGAAATGTATAGAAGAGAGTGCTTCAAGTGCTCTAAATGCACTATTTTCCTTGGGAAAGTAAATTTTGCCCAATAACTTTTGTCATCTGTTAATTGGGTCATCTAGAGGGTCCCCTCCTGAGCCTGTATTTCGTTTTAGAGAAAAACTTATACAGCAGTCCAAAGACAACAGGGAAGTCATTATAGACTCAATAAAAACAGAACAAGTATGACATATAATTACAGAGGTTATTAAATAATAAACAGCCTCTTGCCACTTATCTCTAAAACAAACACACACACACACACACACACACACACACACACAATATTCAGATTTCCTTGCACTCATTTTTCATTCTAAATTCAGTTCTTTAAGGGAGAATATTTATCATCATTTACCTTCTTTTCTACTTTCAAATGAAGGGAGGAGTATCAGATCTGGAAGATTATACAACTATGAAATTTCTTTTTTTTACTTGTGAATAAAGGATGCATTGCCTGTCAGTGCCATGATATATATCGTGAATTATAGAAAAAGTATCCCAAACGTGTCCGGCATCCAAACGTGTCCAGTATACTCTGATATTCTGGAAGCTTACACACATAGATTAGTTCATAATCTGAAGAATAGATCAAGAAAATCAGGAGTGAGATTCTATAGTATAAATGAAAAGAAAAAGAAGTTTGGAAAAGGTTTATAAGAGGATTACCCAGACTGAGTGCTGAGGGACTCAAGAGAAAATCTTGAAACGGGTGGATCACCATCTGCGAATCTAGAAACATGAGTTACATGTCAATAGGAGAAGGAGTTAAGAAATGAAAGAAGGTAAGATGGTAATACCTACTAAGTGAGTGACGAAGTAGGCAGTTCCGTTAAGAACAAGTGGAGGGACTTCTTCCAAGCAAGACTGGATAGCTTGTGGGATTTTCCAGAGAATATCTAGAAAAGACAATAAAATATTTAAAACATATATTTAAAGCCATCAGTGAGCTGCTGAAGCAATGATAATTAGATGAAACAAGGTTACAGAAAGAGAATTACAGAGAGATGAACTGATGGTTGGTAGCCACTCATTCCCTAAGAGCATTTGCTGATTTTTGAAACAGCAAAAGAGGAGGAACATCCAGGCCAGGCTTTGCCTGGTCAGAAGGTGACTACTGGGGACTAGGTAGCCAGCAGATTTAAAGGACTCATAGGACTCATATATCATAGTGTAGATCTGAGAAAATTTATACACATGTCTGATTTTTCCCTCAAGATATTTGCCAAGTTCTGAAACTAGACAGGATGGAAAGTTAAAGGAGAATCAGAAGACTCTGAAAAGCAGAGCAGAGCTTCTGGTAGTGTGACAGTTCTAAAGACAGAAAGATTAGAGTTCAGGAACCACCTCTCAGTTGAAAATTCTCCAACGGGACACTTGAGGAAAGGCATGATACAAGGCAGATTGAGCCTTCCAAAAACTGCAACACAGACACAATTGAATTCAGTCTCTGATCAGAATAAAGATGATAGTCACCACTGAATCTGCCTGGCAGAGGAAAGGGTGAATCTCAGAAGGAAAAGAACATCATCTGGAGTCACTCACGAATTTTATATGCAATGTTAGGCATTCAATAAAAAATTCTTAGACATACTAAACAGAATAGATCAACAGACCATAATAGCAAACTGGAAGATAGTCCAGATAATGCCTTTAGAAAGAGTAAACAATGATAAAAATGTTTTAAAATGGTCAAAGATATGGATAAAATAGGTTAAAAATAGAAAATTTTACCAGAATTTACTTTTTAAAAACAATAGAAATTCTAGAAATTAAAAATAATTTACATAAAAATAGGAACCCAAAAGTTAAGTTAAAATACCAATAAGACAGCACTAGATTAGATAGATACAGATATAGATACAGATGTAGATATAGATATGGATATAGATGTAGTTATAGGTGATATAACGGTAGATGTAGATATAGATATTCAAACTGAAGCACAAAATGTAAGAAGATTAAAACATACAGAAAAGTGTGTGAGAATCATATGAGCACATTAAAGACAAATATAATTAGAGATTCAGAAAAGGAACAATTGAAGGATGGGAAAAACAATATCTGCAGGAATCATCAAATGTACTTCTACTGACTAGCAGCAAACAAGTAAAAATATTTATTTTAAAATCATTTAAGTTTATAATAGCATCCAAAACATCAAATACCTAGTAATAAATCTAACAAAGCATGTGTAAGACATGCACACTGAAAACTATGATATATTATTGAGAGAAATAAAAGAAAAACTAAATAAATTGAAGAATATGCCATGACCTTGGATTGGAATACTCAATATTGCCAAGATGTCAATTCTCTCAAAATTGTCTAGAGAATCAATTCAGTCCCAATATAAATCCCAACATGGGTGTGTGTGTGTAATTGACAAGGTTATTCTAACATTTATATGATAATGCAAATGACTAAGAATAGCTCAGTCAATCTTAAAGAAGTGAAAACCGGCCAGCTGGTTAACTCAGTTGCTTGGAGTGTGGTGTTAGAACACCAAGGTCAAGGGTTTGGATCCCCATACTGGCCAGCTGCTGGGGAAAAAAAAAAAGTGAAAATCCTCTTCTTGGTCTTCAGTTGAAGAATTTATACTTGCAGATGACAAAATTTAATGTAATGTCATAGTACTTAAAGTGTGCTATTGGAAAAAGTTAGTAAAACAGACAAAAAGGAGTAGAACAGGATGGATAATCCAGAAACTGACCTGTACTTAGAAGGTCATCTCATTTATGACAAAGATAAAATTATAGTACCTTGGCAAAGAGATAAGATTTTCAATAAATGGTACTTATGGACAAAAAGTATATCATACATTAAAAAAAAATCAATTCCAGATGGACTGTATATCTAAACGTTAAAGGAAAACCACCAGTAATTATTTTAGAGGAAATCATATGAGAATATTTTTATGACCGTGAAGTAAGTCAAGGTTGCTTAAACATGATATAAAAAGTGCTACAAAAATAAAAATGATAAAATCTGGTTTTATTAAATTAAGAACTTTGTTTATTAAAAGAAGCCAATAAGAGTTAAAAGAAAAGTGAGTGAAAGTGAGAAGACATTTACAAAACTAGAATTAAAAAATGACTCAGACTTATCACACATGAAGAATTCCTTTGAAACAATAAGACAACAGGAAAATGACCAAAAGATTTAAAGGGAAACTTTACGAAATCCAAGTGTCCAAATGGCAAATTAACATGTAAAAGGTGCTCAATTATTAGATATCAGAGTAATGTGAATTAAAACCAAAATAAGAAACAACACACAATGGCTTAAAATGAGTAAGAACAGATAATAATACCAATTAGAAGTTGATGATGACTGGAACTCTCACAGCCCACTGACGAGAGTGTGAATTATTAACAGCCACTTGAGAAAATTGTACCTGCTAGAGCTAAACCTTATAGCTCAGTGTTTTCACTCCAAGGTATATATACTCAATGGGAATGTGCACATTATGTTTATGAAAAGACATGTATAATAAATGTCCATAGCAGCACTATTCATAAGAGCCAAAAATTGTAAACAATCAAAAAGTCCATCAATAGAACAATGAATCTATACAATACGACATATATCCATTCAGTGATAAACTACACAGCAAATAAAATGGTTGAACTAAAACTACACACAGCTACATGGATGAACCCCATAGCAATGAGCAAAAAAAAAAAAAAAAAAGAGCAGGTGCTTTTGTATAAATTTAAATATGCATTTATAAATGTAAAATGAAACATAATAATTCTATTTATAGAACATTCAAAAAAGTCAAAATCAATCTGACGTTAGAAGTCAAGATCATGGTCTTCCCTGGGTTGTGACTAGAGGAGCATGAGCCCCTATAGCGTTCTGTTATGCTATCTGGATGCCGGTGACAATGGCATGTTCACTTTGTGATTTGTGTACTTTTTTATACGTATGATGTACTTCAATAAAATTTTACTTAAAAAAGAATAAACATGGGATATGGTAAGGAAATTCACTAAGGGTAAAATTGGAGAACAGTTCAGAGAAAGAACATTGGTTGTTGAATATGTAAATTTGAAATGACTCATTTTAACACTAGACATTTACAACATGATCACCTAAAAGAATCCAAATATTTGTAGATGTACGAACCAAGGTTTTTTCAATGCCAATTGAGAAAAAAAGCAGCGTTTCTAGTGTTCGTGTGTTTATCTCCCATGTTACACACATCCCTGGGGTTCTGTCTTCCTGCTCAAAACATCAACCACCATTGCGATACTGACTGAAAAGATTCTCTCAACAAACTTCTCTGTGCCAGGAATAAATGTTTGCAGTGGAAACATTTTTGCTTTTTAACTTTGAACACAGTGTACATGTCAACTGGGGTTCATGTGTCCCACCAATGTTCTATGTGTGGGACATAGACTTTTCGTTAGAAAGTCAAAGCTTTCTACCTTATTATATTGCCACAAAGGTGCATACTAATATTGACCTTCCAACAAAATTACTGTATTTTATAAAGTGTCATGGTAGTTATCTTTGTAATTTTATCTTTTAAACAGCATAGATGACTAAAACTGCTTAAAGCCTTCAAAGTGTTAGTGGAGATCAGAACTGACCATACCTTGACCACCAACCAGCAGTGATGATCAATGACCATATAAACAGTACATGCCCATCTTCTGGGCCTCCCAGCATTCTGCTTTCTTGCTCTACAAGCCCTCCATCTCCCATCCCAACATCCCACCAAATATCTATCATCGTCTGTATTATCAAGAAAAAAAGATAATCCTCAGAAGCTATTGATTTAACAGTAATACCAAAAAAATGAATTGAAGTTATAGTAAACTAATGCTTCAATCAAGAAAGGGATGAATTTTTATGGAGGTCTAATGTTTCTTAGCTCATAGGAACTGATACTTACGTTCTGGGTCAAAGAATCTTCTTGCATGTAAGACAAATATTGTTTAAATATTGCCCTCTTCCTGTAACCTCTTTTAAAATCTAAATAGACCTTAAAGAAATAATATACCAAGTTCTGAATACTTAATTAGGTTTGATTATCAGATTACTGTCTTCTAGAAGGAAGGACAGCCTAAGACCACAAGGCCATGAAAATGATATATGGGACACTTACAAGAGAAAAGGAAATTGAAAAGTGGAGGGGTAAGTTGGAAACACAAATATTGCCTCCTTCAAAATTATCCCAAGGCCAAAAAAATAAATAAATAAATAAAATAGAAAAACACACAGATTGCTGTTCTCTGCTTGTGGCTGCTCCTTGAACATAAGAAGCCTTCCCATGTGGCATTGGGGTTGACATCAAAACTATAATGAAAAGATACTGAATCCCTTTCTAAGCCAAACAGTGACTGTTAGGCCCCAGGAGTTCAGAAAAGATGAGAGAAAGAGAAGCTTCTTCTGTCTCCATTGAAGCCGAAGTTTACAGCAGCCAAAGTCATTTTACCCCATACTTGGCAAAGCAATCCAAAGGCTGTATCCAATCCTGCAGCTAGAGTAATCTCAACTTTCATCACTGTCTGCAAACAGATTTGGGGGTTGCCAACTGCCTTAATTCCACTGGCCTGGGAAAAGTTCTTTAAGCTGAGATTGCTGCTGCTTTTACTTCAGTTTTCTCCTTAGGCTAGTAGGTGGAATAGGTAACACCCATAAAACACTATTTGTTAGGTAGCAGAATGAGCAGGTTCTTCCCTCCTTCATTAGGGGGTTTGTGGGAAAGTAAAATTTCTATTAAAATGCAAATAAAGGAAGAATAGCAACTCATTACCTTGACACCGTTTTGTGAGTTAGTCACCTCTAAACTTTGGGCTGACTGGCACACCCAGCACTATGTGACATGCCCAGGGTAAATGGTAACTGGTGGGAGGAGGAAAGAAAGTGTTAAAAGCATCTTCGAAGAAAACCAGGACTGTGGGAAGTCACACAAAAACAGTCTTAGTACCTCAGTACGGAGAGAGAAAACAATCAGAGTAGAAGACAACACACACATCCAGATTTGTGAGAGAAAAACTGGAGAATTCTGAGAACTGGCCCTTTAAGACTGATGGAGACGCATCCTTAAGGTGACATAGAAGTCAGGCAGTCAAGAGAAGCCTGTCTTAGGAACTGGTTGTCAAGAGAACTGTGTTGGAAAATCATTAGCTCTAATTCCATGACTTTCTCCTTCTAAGCGCCAAGCCTACTCCTGGCCCCTGTGGCCCCAGAGATGCCAGTTCTCATTAAATCAGGGTCTCCAATTGTGGGCACTAGTCTGTGACTTTGACTGAGCTCCCATGCTTGCTTTTTTTTTTTTTTTTTTTTTTTGGACTAAGTATGGTTATCTCACCCAAGTTCCACTTTCTAACATTTGCCACTTCCAAGTTTGACTCTGCAAGTCCCATTCCCTGGGAAAACTTTGCCTCCATGACCTCAGATGAGAATGCACCAGAGACCAACTTTGCTTGCCTCCTTGTTTTCCCACCACCAAGAATTCTGTGGCATTATCTGGGGAGCTGGTAAGCTGGTAAGGTGTGCCTGCAGGTGGTGGCACCAGAAAGGCTGAATAAGAACAGCTCTACCATCTCCAGGATAAATGGAAATGGCTAAGGAGGAAGACAGCTTAATGCAGGGAAGAGCTCTGTACCACCCACAGCAGCCATGGGCATCCGCAGAACCCACCTGGGAAGCCCCCACCATCATCTTTCTGAGAAAGCTCATTAGCATTTCGAGGAAACCTGAAAGCTTCAACTTCCCAGTTAAAATATAATTTCCACTGAAAGCTTAAGGGAATCAAGACATTTTTCACCCTTTATTTACATGTAAAGCAGAAAGAAGCACAATGGTGACAAATTTCAGGGCCCCTGGGAGGGGAAGGGATGATTCCACAGGGTAATATTACCTCTCCAGGCTCTGCTGCCAGGCTCACCCAGCTGCTGTCCCCAGCTAGCCAACTGTTTGAAGGACTGTTTCATTTGGGGTTTGAGGATATTTCCCAGGTTTAAGGACAATATGGTGAGGTGGCAAGGTGGGAGGCAGTTAGAGGAAGGGCTCAGAACATAGTCTGGGACTCAGGCTAATTGTTCAGATCCTCTGAACTGACGATGACAATGTTTTTTTCCTCTTACTGTAAGAGAGATGGAAGAGGATTTTCCCATGGGGAGCCTTTGAAAGAGAGTTCAAGTTCACATAATTTGGAAAGGAGCAGTGACCCTCAACTTCCCTGAGCTAAGTCTGAATATCCATGCTTCGGTGTGCATGAACCTACCACCATGCCACCCTCTAGCACTCAGGAGGAGGATCCAATACTTTTGCCCAGAACTTCAGGGAGGAACCATGTTCCCATCTACCCACTGGTCTAAAGTTGGCAAAATAAATTTCCTCATTAGTCTAGCCTAAGTAAGGTTAGAAATCCTCACTCAGAACTTTTTCATGAATCAAATGGAAAAAGAAACACACAGAAACACCTTTGTTAACCTTTAAAATAAAGATATATTTGACTTATTAACCTAAAGTCCAGTTGCTATGGACTGAATGTGTCCCCCCAAAATTCATAAGTTGAAACCTATTCCTTAAGTGATTATATTAAGAGGGGTGGCCTTTGGGAGGTGACAAGGTCATAAGGACTCTTCCTTCATGAATGGGACCGTTCACCCCTTCCACCTTGTGAGGACAAAGCAAGAAGGTGCTATCATTGAGGCAGAGAGCAAGCCTTCACCAGACACCAAATCTGCTGGCACCTTGATCATGGACTTCCCAGCCTCCACAACTGTGAGCAATACATTCCTATTGTTTATAAATTATGTAGTCTAAGGTATTTTTTTAAAGCAGCCCAAATGGACTAAGAAACCAGTCTTTGTTGTGACTGTTTCTGCACTCTTTGCCCATCTATCTTCTATCTGGGTGGGATATTGAACCCCAAAATCTGCAGACCACCAATCCAAAACAGATTTGAGTTGGCATTATCATCAACCGTGGTAGGACTCAGATCCTCTCAGAACCTCAACCACTGGTATTATTGGCCCCAAATGTGAACTTCTGTGGACCTGAACCCCTTTCCCCACCCTTAAATATTAACTGACTAGCTTTTCTGCTTCTGTAATTAGCTTGCGCAAGGTTTTACCAGCCCCTGTGGGTGGGACTTTCTGGTAAGGGCAGATGAAGGACTTCCCAAACCTCCCAAAGTTCACCCAGTTCCAGGAAGGGCCTAACCACACAAGGGGTGGGCTGTTGGGCAATTCCCCAGTTCCTCGTCTGTATACCACCCCACTAAAAGCCACCAATGAATTTAAAAGTCACCTCAGGTGACCAATAAGCTGTATACAACTCATCCTGTTGCCAAAGTCTGCCTATCAAACTGTATAAAAAGTGCTCGTGTTAAGAGCTCGGGGCTGCTTCTGTCCTGAAGACGGAGTGACCCCAGCATGCTGGAATAAAAAAACCTCTTGCTTGATTGCAGCAATCTCTGTCTCCTGGTCTTTGCGAGATGAGCCTTCCCAACAAGTAAGATTCGTGCTTTCAGGCCAGTCTTACACTTCCTGTGTTCTCCAGTGGCTGTGAGTAGGTAATATTTGAAATCTCCAGTCCCCTGGAAAAGAAATGTGTTATATGCCCTACAGAGGGTCTCCCTTTGGTTTTGAAGAATCTTGAATTATCTTTTAAGTTGCCATTTTCATCCTTCCAGTCTCTTTGACTTCTGCATTTGTGAATGGTCCTCTAAAGCAGTTTTCTCTGTCTCAGTGGCTTATGGAGGGCACAGTCACTTGCCTGTCACTTGGCTTCCTCACCTAGTGTTCCAAGCTTATATCTAGGCCTGTGGTCACTGACAGTCAGGGCTCACTGGCTTTTATAATCATCCCTGAAGTCCATGAGTCTCAATCCAAGCACTCTAAAAATGGAGGGATGTCCCTAATTTCTTTCTGTTGCAAAGCAGTACTTCTACTCACCTTCCTCTGGCACTCACTGAGAGACAGTTCTCAGATCCGGACAATGATAATTACAGGAAGAGCTCTCTCTAGTATCTATATGGAGAATTGTGGCCACCCCAATGGAATCTTTGCTTTGAGGGCCCATGGGGCTGATGTGTATTGGGAGGGTCTGGGAAAGGAATAACAAGGTGTTATATTAATCAGGGTTCAATCATGGAAGCAGTACCATCATGAGTATCATGAAATAAGGAACTTATTATAAAAAGTAGACCTTATGTGATTGAGTCACTAGGGAACTAAAGGTCTGAAAGGGGGTGTGGATGGATCAGAGAAAAAGTTCTCCACTAATCATGGTGTGACTGAGTGAATTAGAGCTTCCAGGGAATACTTCATAGAGGAGATAGGAATTAAGCTGAGTCTCAGGAAACTATTACAGTAAGGATAAAGAGAAAGGCTTTGAGCTTGTATTGGATTTCAACCCTGGCCATATATTAGAATTGCCTGGGAGATTTCTTATCTCCCCCACTGCTGAGGCTTCACCACCCCCACCTCCAGTCAATTAAATCCAACCTTGAGAGATGGGACCTGAGCATCGGCATTTTTTCAAAGCTCCCCAGGTGATTCTAATCTGCTGCAGTGTTGAGAATACCTCTAAGCTAGGTAGAGCAAGATAAGCAAGGCCCTCATTGTTTTAATATGTTATAATAACACTTAGCACCTGAGAGGTCTTTTCATGCTCTTGGCATTTAACTTGAATCATATATTAATTACTTACAAAAGGAAAATCCCAAAAGGCCTTTTCTTGGGCTCCAACCTTAAGCAGGAGCATGAACACCTGGGAGCTTTAGCAGTGCCTCTGCTGGTAGATGCTCACACCTGTGCCTCCTCGCCCACCCACACAGCAGGAGGAATGACAGCGACTCCAATGAGCTCCCACAGCACCCTGCCCGTACATCCCTTGCAGGTGCTTATTGAAGTGCAGAGAAATGTTATCTGTTTCTCTTCAGTTTCTCCCAACAGATGCTGCAGCAGGCATTGTGACTTACTCATAGTTCTGTTAACAGTGGTAAGTACAGTGCCCAGTGCATTCTGAGACGCTGAGAAAATGAATTAACAAATGAAAGAAATTCGGTCAAGCATATAAACTCTATTCTAATATCTACTGCATATGAGAGATATTCTCACAAATTCTCTGACCTCCAGGATTCTAAATCTTGCCTAGAAAGCCAGGTAATAACTTCTTGGCCTCTTAAGTTCTTTACAGTTTTTATTGAATTTGATCTCTCTCCTCTGTTCTCTCCTCTGAAACATAAATGGAATCCTCAGCTGTCCCTGTCCCTCTGGAAGCATCCTCTGACCTGACAGACCTTGACCAGGCTGCCAAGTTAGACTTCAGGCATGAGTTTCAGATCAGGCAGAGCCACCAAGCTGCCACCTATGCCCCAAGGAAATTATTGATCTTCAACATTTATTTCGAATTGCTGACAGTATATTTATAGACAAGGAACTTAAGGTTTCGCTTTGAAACAGTTTGCACCAACACCAGTATAGAGAGTGTTGCACTGGTAAATATGAAAAACAAGGCACTCTTGCTTGTGGCAGTTTTAGAAATGCCTCCTGTGTCCCCTACAGGCTTTTCTTATGAACTATTATACAACCTTCTTCCTGGGAAAATAAGCCTTTGTTTTTCTTATGTCATCTGAATCATTCAATTTAGTAACTGATTCTGTCTGATCTTTTATTTTCTTTTGTTCAGGTATATCATTTTTGTTTCTCCCAAAAGTATATGCTTCCTGAAGGCAGAGACAATGGTTTTTACTTCTTATACATCCATCATAGTAACGAGAATGTAAATTCCACGAGAATAAGGACTTTGTTTTGTTCACTTTACAAGGTCTTCCCAGGCTAATTTCAGCACTTAGAACACTTCCTGAAATGTGACAGGAACTAGACAAACATTTGTTGTGTAAAGGTAGTAATATAAGGATGTATTTTTAGTATTCAATATATACAGCTGTCTTGACTTCATATTTATATTGATTCCTATCTCTTCTCAAAGCCAATCATGTACAAACCTCCAATTTAGGCAAAGTACACCTTCGGGAAGGTTCTACAATTTTCCTCTCTGTACTTTTTCTTTAAAATACTAGTATCTGGTATTTCTGGCTACATACAAGAATCCCCTGCATTAGACTGAACTTACCCAACAAAGTGTCACTTTGAGTGAGAGATCACTGCTGCAAAGAGACACTTTATTCCTTGCAGCCCAGTGAGGGTCACCACATTCTTTTATTGGCTCAGCTCAATTAAGTTTTGGAAAGATAATAATTTACACAGAAGCATGTATAAACAACAGGCCTCTACTTCCTCTACTTGATTTCACAAAGTGTCTTCACTTTCAAAGAAAAATTTCTTAGCCCAAAAGAAATGTTAAGAGAAGAGACAAATAATGGTCAAGAATTGTAGACTAATGACATTTTTGACACTCTGAGTAGGGATGTTTTTATTGGAAAGAGTCTTCTATTATGAATAAGGATGTCCTTGTTTTGGTCCCAGTCGGGTAATCAAAAGCAATCCCTTTTCCTAAATCTCAAACTTCGTATTGAAAACATGACGATATTGAGCCACAGCAGCAGTTTTCAAGTTTACTATTTCCCCTTTCTCTTTCTGGGATGGGGTGGTGCAGGGGCAGCTGAGAGAAGCCAGGGTTAACTACAAGGAGTCATTCAATCCACATGTCCCTAAACGAATACCATCTCACACAAGCTATTCTGACAGATATAGATTCTATTATGATTAACTACATACAAATTCATTTTATGAAAACCTTACTATGTTTAGAGTATTTGCCATTATACATTTTCTCCCTCACAGGATGTTGACTGTAGAAATAGACTCCCATATTCATCAGTATTGGGAATTACCAGTCTAAAGAATCACCACATATCCTTCCAATTGTTTTAGGCCAGAAAATAGAAGTCACTCTGGGTCTACAGGGTTTAATATAAGAATTAGAGGCTTGCTCAACTTTTAGAAGAGCTTAGAGAGCAAAGCTCATGCGAGCCAGTGCTGAAGATTTTAGCCTGAACACCCTAAGCCAATGATTTATAAGACTTTGCCAGAAAGTCCCTCCAGTTCACAAGAATATCTGTGAAGCTCCCACCAACAATCTCACGCTGTAGCTATAAACAGAACAGTTCTTAAAAGACCACCAGAAAACTCCTGTGAATTTCACATTTACTCACAGATCTGGCTACAACTGCCTCCAGAGAATAGTGACTTCCCCTTCTCTTCCTTCTTTCAATCTTACACATGTGGTAAATGCTAAACTAAAACTATATATGAAAGAGTATACTGGAAAATGTAGACTTTGGCTTTTTCTCTGCGATGCAGAAGAGATCTTAGAAGGATGTGGTATTGATGCTGTCCTTACAAAAGACAGTCTGCATGAACTACTCATCTGTCAGCTCAGCATACCTATACACCCATTTTACCTATTTTAACCTTAAAATAGGATATATTAACATCATTTTCACCTAACATGGTATAAATGTACCTCATATAACCAATGATCTGCTCACTTTCTGCCCCAAAACTAGACTAAAACCACTGTGTATCATTTATCTTTTGGCAAT
This sequence comes from Cynocephalus volans, assembly GCF_027409185.1. Lineage (NCBI taxonomy): Eukaryota > Metazoa > Chordata > Mammalia > Dermoptera > Cynocephalidae > Cynocephalus > Cynocephalus volans. The sequence continues at coordinate 40,106,480 of NC_084472.1, forward strand.
GTCCTTCATTTTAAAGCTCAGATCAAACTTCCTGTGGTATACTATAACTTGAATTTTGAATTTCAAGGTCATTTACAGTTAAACTTTTATTGAAAATAGAAGATGAGAATGGAGGGAGAACTGGTAAACATGTAAAGCACATAAAAGCAAGGAAGAAAACATGCATAACTACAAAGTTCTCATTTTGCAAGTGATAATGCAGCCAGAGTTAGTTTAATCATTCACTTCTTATCCCACGCATTCTGTGTTTCTTTTGCCTTCAGTCAGCAACTCATTTGGTCACGAATCTTTACCTGGTAAAATAGTCCAAGTCCAAAAATGGTGGATTTGGAGATACCACTGAGGGCATAGCAAGCAAATGTAAACCTAGGCTATATCTATTTCAGTGAAGATAAATAGTTGGCTCTTTCTATGACGGAAGAGTCTCAATCTAGTCACCTGCAACCGAGTTACTGTCTTTTCTCCCAGGAAATGGTGCCATATAAGAGTTTCATACTTCATCTTTTCTATAGGCAGGTTTGGCATTCAGCTATACAGTAGCCAGATGTATTTGTTCGTTTTGTGTTGCTGTATCAGAATATCTGAAACTGGGTAATTCATAAAAAAAAAACAGAGGTTTATTTGCTTATGATTCTGGGACAGCTGCATCTGGCACAGGCCTCAGGCTGCTTCTACTCATGGTAGAAAGAGGTGTTGCTTTGTCCTCCCATGGATTTGTCACACCGCTTCCCCTGGGTGACAGAGCCACAAAGGATTACTCAAAGCCCATCACTTCTGAGCACTGAGAAACCCTGGAGTGGTTAACTTCTCCAGAACCCTCAAGCGAGTGGCATTCCTTCCTTGGAAAATTAACCCCAAATTGGGGTTCTCTTCCTGCATTTATTCTCCAGACCAAGAAGTTACAGGAAGAGACATAGGTGGGGTTTTTGCTAAGTACCATTTTACAAGTTTAACAATAGAAGCTGGTAACACTCAGTAAAAACAAGTCAGATGACATTCCCTTAGACAATTAAGTGATCCACCAACAAAAGCTTGATCTAGCAAACATTCCTTCTCCCTCCAGCAGCTTTCCAGTAACTTTACATATCAATCAGTAACCAGTCTGTCTTTGAGCCAGCAACCGTGCTGTGTTACAGATCTTTATCTTACAACAGAGATTTTATAGCCTGAGGAAAATTTCTTGTCCTTTGCAAGGTCAATATTTGAAACTGCAAGGCTTTGGAAAACCAGGCCCTGTGAAGTACATTTATGAATCCTCTACAAAGTGGCAGGCAGCCGGTGGGTACAAGCAGATTGCATGGTGAGAGGAAGCAAGAGAGAGAGAGAGGAGGTTCCAGGGTCTTTTAAACAACCAGCTCTCATGGGAAGTGATAGTGAGAACTCACTACCACCATCCCCCAGGTAGAGCATTAATCCATTCATGAGAGATCCACCCCCATGACTCAAACAGCTTCCACCATTACTACATTGGGGATTAGATTTCCACATGAGTTCTGAGAGGATAATACATCCAAACTCTGTCACCAGATAAGCCTTAATGAGTAAAAGTATAACCCTACCCCTGCCACCATGGACCCACTTTAGTCATGAAATCACTGAACAATGGCTGGGGTATCTGGGAAAGGAGGCTAACTGACCTAAACAACACAGATCTTCTTATCCACCTGACCTTTAGGAACCATTTCAGCTCTCTGATGAACATTTAAGTGGAGTTTAAATATCCCCATAATCTTTACCCATTCTGTGAGACCCTTCCACAAACTTTTCCCCAGACTTTGTTATTACCATTGTTTTAATCTTTTTCCTACTAAGTCCACAACCATCTATCCCAATTATCCCTGAGTAAATGTGTAACCCTGGTCACCTTTTCTTCCAAAAGGTACACACAAAAAAGCAAAGCTCAGAATTCTGCCCATTTGGAAAATTTCTATTCACCACTGTTCTTCAGTGCTGTTCTGAATGTGGTCATTCCCATTCACTTTTTGGGTGGCTCCACTATATTGTACAGAATTATGTGCAAAACAGTTTTTTTTTCCTTACTCAGCTAGTAATAGAGAACTTTCCATAGAGCCTTATGTGATGGTTGAGGAAAAGGTATTAATGAAGCAGTAATAAGTGCATGGAAGTCTATATATGTTATTAAAATTGGCAATGATACATTGAAGCTCTTGCCATCAAGAGGTGAACTCTCTTTTGCCATTTCTTGAATCTGGGATATTCTTATTATCTTCGCTATCAAATCGAATCAGGAAGAAATAACTTTGGGTTCTGTATATAAACCTCAAGAATCCTCACAGCTTCTGCTCTTGCATTTCTTGGAACTCTAACCCATCAAGTTGAAAAATCCTGGGCTAGCCTTCTGAATGATGAGAGACACATAATCCAGTCACCTCCATTGCCCCCGTTGATAGCTTGTCAGTAGTCACATATGTGAATGAGGTCATTCCAAATAATCCAGCTTTAAGCTGGACAGAAGACACATGAATAAACCTAGTAGAGATCAGTGAAGCTGGCCCAGACCAGAAGAATGACCTAACTGATCCATGAATTGTGAGATTTGTAAGCTAAATTAATAGTTCTATTTTAAGCCATTAAATTTGAGGTGGCTTGCTATGCAGTAAATGTACACCATACAGAGTCAGCCATGTGCTCATATACCTTAATTACGTATTTAGAAATTTCCTGACCTGCTCCATTTCCCACCTGGGCCAGTTTATCCCTTCTTAGGCAACCTGGTGATCCCCCGCTCCCAAGAGGTCACCACATTGATGTCAAACTTAGTGCAGACACCCAGTAGGCATAGCATTCTACAGTCCAGAGCTCATGGACTCAAGCAATCCTCCATCCGCAGCCTCCTGAGTAGCTGGAACTCCAGGCACCTGCCACTGTACCCGGGTGTTTTCAGAACATTCTTAAGCCTAAACTAGTATGATCCACTTCCATGAAATGATAGAATGCTGCTGCGTATGCCCAGCATTTGCCCATTCATGATTTTGTGGGTCATACAGTAGCCAGTTAAAGGTGGATAGTTCATGTTACATAGCAATTTGGTGTCTTGTGAATAAGTATTCATCTGTAGGGCCCTGTAGAAAGCACAAGCTGTTTTTCAAAAGAATCATAGCTATGTGCAAAAAACAAAACAAAACAAAACAAAAACCCCAAGCATAGCTTTGCTCCAGACCTATAAGAATTTGGGCTATTATTCTCCTGTTGGGATTACACAGCAATCCCTATCTTCTAAAGAAACTTGAAGCACCATTAGATGTGTTTTATTCCATAGCTCAGGAAGCAGAGGACTGTATACCTGCTACAGAGCCTTATTCTTCTCTGGGCCCAACTCAAAACAGGCAGTAGATAAACGGGTCAGGTTAGCATGCACTCATGAAGCATGTGTTGTTTCTAGAATTTGAAAAGGCCCCCTGGTATTGTGCTCTTTCCTAGAGGCAGTAAGTGCAAGATATAGCAACTAGTTCTTTACCTTGGTAGGGAAATCTCAACATGCTCCAGACCCTCAGACACCTAAAAATTTCCTCAAGATGATTGAGATTGATTTTCACCTTCTGTCATGCATATGACTTACTTTGGCATACAGGGTATTGTCTGCATCACAACAATCATTTCCAAGCAGCATGATGTAATTATTGTTATAGATTAGCATCATTCCCTGTGTAACAGTGAGACACTTAAGGCCCTTGTGGGCTAAATTGAGACCAAGAGTTGATATAAACTGAGGTTATGACAGTGAAGGTGTGCTGCTATCCATGTCAAATAAAAGCAAGCTGTTTATAAGATTTTTTGCTAACAAGTATAAAAGATAAAAACAATCACCAGAGCAATAGTTGAATAATGGGCATAAAGAGTTTAGTTCATTTGTACAAGTGAACAAAACCAATCAAACAAAACCAAAACAAAACATACAATAGCAACAAAACTGCATTTGAAACAGCAGCTACTTTTGGAATTACCACCTGATTAAATTCACAAAAATTCATTTTTATGCTCTAAATTCCATCTGCCCTTTAGACAGGCCAGGTAGGTGTATTTCAAATCTTTGATAATACCACTGATCTGAAATTCTTCCTAGTATGTTATATCAACTTTGGTTTTCTCTTGTGGTAGGGATGAACTGTGACTTGGTTCTTCTTGTCATTGTAGCTACCTTTCTCCTGCTCAGAAAGCCAATGAGAATGTTTTGCCATTTTCTAAGTGTGTTTATTCCAACTATTCATTTAGGAACTGGGAAAATAATTATTGATGTTTTGGGCATTTTCAGAGATAACTTAGGTGAAAGTTTTATTCATTGCTTTTATAAGCTTCTAGTCAACATGTCTAGAGTAAACTGGCATTTTGAATACTTTAGAATAAGCATCAGTTCAAACATTCAGTAATCATTCAAAATTCTTAGTAATCCCCAATGAAGACTCACTTTTATTTATGACCACAAATTAATTTGAGGAAGAGCAGGAGAAAGATTCATCTTATAATGTTGGCACTGGAGCAGAGTCCTTCTTCAAGGGGTCACAACTTTCCCTTTACTTAAGAATCTTGGGATCTGTGAAGTTTAGTCTGGGAAATATATAAGAGACCATGACATTCTATTGTAGTTGCTCAACTTCAATTTAACATTACATTCTTCTAAAAAAAAATTAACATTTACTTGTACATATTTGTGGGGTACAGTGTGTTGTTTCAATATATGGATGTATTGCACAATTATTCACTTAGGGTAGATAGCATAGTTTTTACTCATTAGTCCACCACTTCATCTCCCCCCCCACCCCTTCCTGGCCTCTAGTAACCATTATTCTACTCTCTACTTCTATGAGAACCACTTCTATTTTTTTTTTTTTTTTTTAGATTTCACATATAAGTGAAATCACATAGTGAACTTTCTGTGCCTTGCTTACTTCACTTGACATGATGGTCTCCAGTTCCATCTTTGTTGCTGTGCATGATAAAATTGCATTTCTTATAGCTGAATAGTAGTCAATTGTGTATATATACCACAGTTTTTTTATTCATTCATCCATTGATGGGCATTTAGGCTGATTTCATCTCTATCTATTGTGAATAGTGTTTCAATGAACATGGCAGTGCAGGTGTCTTTTTAATATATTGATTTAATTTCCTTTGAGTATATACCCAGTAGTGGGATTGCTGGGTCCTAAGTTAGTTCTATTTTTATTTCTCTGAGGAACCTCCACATTGTTTTTCACAATGGTTGTACCAATTTACGTTCCCACCAACAATGTAGGAGAGTCCCTTATCCTCCACATCCTCACCAGCCTTTGTCATTTTCTTTCTTATTGATAAATAGTCATTCTAACTGGAGTTTTAAGAAATGCCTGTCCAGGTCTTTTGCCCATTTTTAAACTGGATTATTTAGGTTTTTTGCTGTTGAGTTTTTTCAGTTCCTTATATATTCTGGATATTAGCACCTTGTCTGGTGTGTAGTTTGCAAATACTTTCTCCCATTCTTCAGGTTGTCTCTTCACTTTGTTGATAGTATCCTTTGCTGTTCAGAAGCTTTTTAGTTGATGTAGTCCATTTGTCTATTTTTGCTTTAGTTGCCTGTGCCTTTGTAGTCTTGTTCAGAAAAACACAGCCCATTTCCATTTTGTGTAGCATTTCCCCTGTTTTCTTCTAGTTTGGGATCTTAAATTCTGGTCTTTAATCCACTTTGAGTTGATTTTTGTGTATGGTGAGAGATAGAGCTCTAATTTCAATCTTCTATATGTGGATGTTTAGTTTTCCTAAACATCCATTTGTTAAAAAGGCTATCTTTTATCCAGTGAATATTTTTGACACCATTGTAGAAAATCAGTTGGCTGTAAGTGCATGGGTTTATTTCTGGGCTCTCTATTTGTTCCCCTGGTCTATTAATCTGTTTTTATGCCAGTACCATGCTGTTTTGGTTACTATAGCTTTAGAGAATATTTTTACATCAGGTGTGTGATGCCTACAACTTTTTTCTTTTTGTTCAAGACTGTTTTAGCTATACAGTGTTTTTGTGGTACATATAAATTTTAAGATGATTTTTTCTGCTTCTATGAAGAATGTTGTTGGTATTTTGATAGGGATTGAATTGAATCTGTAGATTTGGGGAGGCAATATGGACATTTTAATAATGTTAATTCTTCTAACATTACATTCTTTGCTCCATGGTCTAACACCTAGTCCGATACATAAAACACTATAAATTGACAAAAATATTGCAAATCTTCTTGTGTATATGGAAATTTCTCCTCACTCAGAAGTTATATTTTATCTTATCCTCCTGGGTTTTATTGGGATTTGAGTTCAATTATGAATCAGGGAGCAAAGAAAGGAAGTGGGTCTTAAAGAGAATCAGCAGTTCTTTGTAAGGTGAATACCGAAGTTGAGATCATTACAAGGTAATCAGTCAGGAAAAGAAGCAGCACTGCTTCTGACAGATAGGGATTTTCAGAGTGTTTGGGGTGTCCAAGGTACCTAGATTCATTAAAATTTGCCCAAATGTCTCCTCTATGATTTCCAGGGTGCTGCTCTTTCTTTATTAATGTTCTGATTTTAATACAAGACCTGATAATTCCATACATTCTATTTTAATTTAAATCCACTTACCCTCAAGGTAATAATTTTAGTTAGGTTTTAAAAAAATTGGTCCAGTGGCTATAAGAAATAAGAAATCCTTCAAGGCAGGGATTAAAATCACAGTCTCTGATATTTATCCCATTCTTTGAATTCCTAATTTAAAACCTGGATACTGCCTTTCTTTTTCCAAGTTCTACATTGTATTCCAAAATAGTCAGCCTCACTCCACATTTTTGGTACTCTTTATTTTCACTGTAAAGTTATATTGCTATTATTGCTGTTTTGCTTCCCAAATTCTTGCTTTCTGTAGATATATAACTCCAGGAAATTGGAGATGATAATGTAAATAACTACTGCATACCGTGGAATATCAGTGACCCATTTTGCCCTATCATTGAAGTTTTTCTGCTTTCTATTATATTCATAAAGAGAATCAATTTGACAGTTTTATCCTTCAAGTTCTATTACCCTAGAGCCACTTACAGTTAAACAAAACAAAACAAAACGAAGCTCTCTATTTGTTAGAGTTCAGTCAAGAAATAGAATCCACTCTAACTATTCCACGTGTAAAGGGCCTAAGTCCAGAAACAGGGGTTTAACTATTGGGAGAACTTGGAAGCACAGTTTGGAAAAGATGACACTAAAGATCTTACCTAAACTACCAAAGCAGAAAGTTTCAAGAGCTCTCTGAAAATCTGCTTCAGTTTCCAAAAATCCCTGAGAAGTTTGTTCCAAATCTTTTCATCCTCAGCAGTAAACCAAGTAGCTCCCTAGACCTCACCAAGAAGTTACTATAAATCACTCATTTGTCCATGCATCTGACTGTAATTTCCTTCAAAGAGCAGTGACCTCTTATTATCTTCCCTCTTTCCAAATGGCATACAAATGGCTCTAATTGACAGACTCTAACCTGAAACCACATAGGGAAAAGGATTTTGAAAAAGGAGTCTCTTACTTCCCCTCTTCAATGCAGAAGACATCATAGAAAGAAATAGTAGTGATACCAAGTTTGCTATGGATAGCCCAGAATAATAATCTATCACTCTTATGTAATGTACCCTTAAGTCATGAGCTAGGAAATGGATCCTACCTCCTATAGTTTCTGCTGACTTTGCTTCATCTGCCTAAATCTTACCCAGATATCACCACTAAAAATAGAAAATTTTCTCAGCCATTCACCCTGGCTACTTATCTTTCCAGTTCAGCCTCGCAAAAGAGAGACATTATTTAAAAAAAAAAAAAAAAAAAGGCTTCAACCATCCCAGGTATTAGTGATGATGATAACATTTCAATGAGTCTTCACTGTTCAGTTCAAACTGGAAAGGCATCCAGAGGACAAAAACAGAAACTAATATTTGGAACATGGTTAAGTTACATGGGCACCTAGATTCAATTCAACTAGACTCAAAAACATTTTTTCATTTACATAGAGTTAACCTCATATGGAATAAAGGCTAAAAGATTATATTTTCAGCCAACGTGTTGCCAAGAGTTACAATGAAATGGGTTTTCTTTATTCAGAACTTCATACCTCCTTATCTGTCTAACATTAATTTGAGATGTCCTTTAATTATTTTTCCTGAGAGAATATTTATCAGAACATGTAAAGAAATCAAATATTTTCCCTTCAGAAATAGCAGAAGACAGGAGACTAGTGGGAGACTGTTCACTTTCTAAAAAATATTTTGCCATGTGTATATATAACTAATTCAAGACAACAAAATAAGTACAAATAGCAGAAGATATTTAAGATTTGGGGTTAGCAAATGTTTTTCTTGCCTGTACCAGTTTCAATCAGTCAGTAGTGGTGGCTAAGGGAGCTATGTTGAAAAGGATTCTGAAACTATGGTGCAGCTCAGGGGTTAAAAAAAAAAGAGTGCCATGATCAGTTGGTAATGTCAGCCCACAGGCGTAAGAGATGAGATGGTGGCACTGCGTAATTAACGTCTTTAGATTAGTGTCAAGAAGACCTTTCTAACCAATAAGACTAGCACATCTTACTAGATTTAGACATATGTTCTTCCCTAAATTATGATTTTTGTGTCACCCTCAAAAATCAGCAGGGAGGAAAGCAGGCCAGGTATTATTATTCATGTTTTGCAAAAGTGAACTCTGAAGCTTGGAAATTTCGGGTGACTTGCTGAAATCATCACATCTAGTAAGCTAGTAAGTGACAGAAGCCACACTGGAACACACCTCTCTGAGTCATGCATCACCTTAGAATTTTTCTAATAGTCCATGAAGGATGAGAACAGCTGTCATACCTCCTATTGGTAGCCAAGGGGAGGCATGAAAGTCACTCTTTGAAGGTACTGTAACTAGTTCTTCCATAGGCTAAGATTTGATTTTAAAAAGACCGTATTTAGCATTAAAAAAGGAGAAAATGGCTAGAGTATCATTTACTCATTCCTTCTGCCTTCCCTTTAAGTCCAATGCATTCTTTCCTGGGGACACACCTAAATAATGGCTGAATGTTTGACTCGGTGACTAACAAGCTAGCTGAGGAAGAGAGGGGATTAATGGGATGAGAGAGAAATGACAATGCTGACCTAATTCACAGGGATATAATTATCCAATTAACCATTGTAAGGTACTTTGAAAACAAAGTGTGGTATAAATGCTAACTAATATTACTACGCAAACTAATTTTGTGTTACTGTCCATGTCCGGGTTCCCAGAGAATTCACTGGACATGCCTGTCTCTGCCTGCCTTGTCCTGTGAGGCAGTGTGTTAAAAACTCTAACCAGTCACTACACCCATTTTTCCCACACCTGTTCCTGATCTTTTTGAGTTCACTTTCTCATCTTTTTTAAGGCCTTAACTTCACACCATACCCAACCATGAAAGAATCTTGAGTTCAGTTATTGGCATTCCATAAAATGTCATTAAACCATAACCAGTTTTCCTCTTTCTTTATGACCAGCTTTCTTTTCTGGCTGTCCCACCTGAACACAGTAGTCATGCCATATGCCAATGGCTATTCAAAAAATGCTAATGACATACTAGCACCTCATAATTGTCCAGCCCTTTCATTTCTGCAAAGCACTCTCCAAGTTATTCTCTCATAAAAACTGTGTGAGGAAGATAGGGCAGGGCTGATCACCATGGGCAGTTGAGTCAGCTGATGTAAGAAGTTAAACAGCTCTCTCAAGTTCCTATTAATATGAGAAGGATGATTAAGATACTCAACCCCCCAGTTACAGCAGGTTAGCCCAGTGCCTGATACAACATGGGCTGTCAGTAATATTTGCTGAATTAATGAATGAATGGAGAAAATAATAAAGAAATGAAAGTATATGCTGGGACTCTCAGTCCAATGCTCTTTCCATTTAGTCACACAGATACCATCTTCTGCATCAGAACAAAATTCTAACCTGATAAAATGCTGCCTAGAAAAACTGAGCAAGGGGGAGATGAGTCCTACACCCACTTCTCCAGCAATCTTCTAAGATGGGTAGAAGAGAGTGCCGAGAGAAAGCTCTGTTTCTGTGGGATTGATGCCTCATATCCACAATCCTTCAGGGAAAGAGAATGAGATTAGACACTGACCATTATTATCAAAGAGCTTTTATTAAGGATCAATTATAATAACAACTTACATTTGAAGCTGCTCTACCATTTGAAAAGCACTTTCCCATTTATTAGTTCATTTGATCCTTCTAATAATACTACGGAGAATGTGCCATCATTATACTGCATTTTACAGATGAGGAAAATGAGCTAGAGGGAGGTTAGGTAACGTGATCAGGGTTATATAGCTCATAAACAGCAGATCTTGTCTGCAAATAAAACCTACCAGCTTTGAAATTAATGTTCCTTCTACTTCACTGTGTTGTCTTCCAGAAATAGAAGACCCACCTCTAGGACCATTTCCAGAGAAATGTCAAATTCTCCATCACTTCCATCAGCTCTGCCTACACCTCTCTCAGCTCACAGACTACCACTCAGGCTCAACCAAGTTGTCAGCTGCCGATATGCAGCCTGTGAACTTGATCACACTCACTTCCAAAGCAATAGTATGTGACTTAGAGCTCGTCTGGTAAGATCCTGTCTCTTTTATAATGTATTTCTAGCTGACAATATATTCAGGTTTCACCTTTTAAAAGCCTGTTGTCTGCCTAAGTACAAGCAAATGACTAGTGGGGAAATTAAGGGAATTTAGCAGGAGGAGCAATTTGGATGCACAGAGGCAAGACTGAGGACTGACAGAATCCTTCTTGTGAATTACTAACCCAAAGGATTTGTTCATTTCCTTTTTTCTACAATGAGTGCTTAAGTCTTCACTTATGGACTTGCAAGATGCTGTGATATGATGATGAAGGGTAGTGAGAGGTTAGTTGATGGACACAAAACAGCTACATAGGAAAGATAAGTTCTACTGGTATACAGTCAAGCTAGGCATATACAATTAATAATAATTTACTGCATGTTATCAAATGGCTAGAAGAGAGGAGATTGAATGAACTCATCACAAAGAAACAGTTGTTTTGTAATAATGAATATGCTAATTACCCTGATTTTATCATCACGCATTGTATACATGTATTGAAATTGAACTCTGTATCCCACAAATATGTGTATGTTTCAATTAAAAAAAGAGAATGAATGACTTCTAAAATTATTCGGTTAATCCTGCTAGCATCTTTTTTGTCTGTGTGTTTGTGTTTGTTCTGTTCTGTTGTAGTTTGTTTATAAAGGAAATTGGGCTGATCAGGAAGACTCAATGTCTTTTTATTTGTAACTCAAAGTAACTCAGACAACTGCTAGAAATCAGGTTAAGGGTATTAGATTCTTCCCCCTACCCCACTCTCAAGCTTACTGTCCATTTAGTTAGAGAGAAATTCATGTGGGAGGGGGAAAAGTAACTCACATTTAAGATTCATCACTAGAAGAAATATCGAGGACTAACTACTAGCATATGGAAGTCACTGGAAGCAAAGCTTGTCACATTTTGGGGGGAAATGTACTGTGAAAGAAAATTGTGACTACTTGAGACATAAAGCAACCTTTGAGCCACAAAACTTGTATCAGCAAAAAATAGGCAACAAACACTGAGTAGTCCTCAAGGGGGACAAACTCCGCCACACCAACTTCAGATGTGGCCACAGAGAAAACACTCAAAGAGGAGCCATCAAAAATAGTACACAAAGGAATTTCTTCCAGAGGCATAATCAGGGTCTCATCCAGAACTTTCCAATGCCCTGTGCAAGGATCCTTTATAAGGACTGCCCAGCAGGATTTTATCACTACTGGGGAACTTTGCAGACAGGAGTTTTTACGGCTGTCATCCTGTTTCTGCTTTACAAAGTACATTGGGAGAGTATGAGGTTGGGGTGTGTGTCAGTGGAGATAGGAAGTCAGAATACTTATCCTTTGATTTTGTTGTTCACTAGACCATAGCAAGGAGGGGACCTCAAGGAGAGAACATGCATCATCTGGAGATCCTGAATATTGGCCTGGATGCACTAAATAGATGGACATTTGGGGTTGTCTCCCTCAGAATGTGGACAAGCGTTCTATGGAGGAATGAATGGCTACTTGATGTCTAAAGAGGTGGGTCCATTCAGAAACTGCTGAATGCTTACTATTTCCCATTTCTGTTTCTTCCTGTGCACACAGTGAGACTACGCTGTTCAGCCAACCTTGAAATTACATGAGTTCACATTCTGAGTTCTGGCCAATTGAATAAAATGATGTGCACCAAGGCCTGGACTGACCTATCTTGCGTCTCTTTTCTCCATCAACCATTGATGGAGTTTGGATGTGTTGTCCCCACCAAAATTCATGTGGAAATCTGATCCCCAGTGTGGCAGTATTGGAAACTGATTGAGTCATGGGGATGGATCCCTTATGAATGTATTAATTCTCTCCCTGGAGAAGGGGAGATTAATGAGTGAGTTCTCGCTCTATTAGTTCCTATGATAGCTTGTTGTTTAAAAGACCCCGGCACCTCTTACTTCCTCTCTCTTGCTTCCTCTCACCATGTGATCTGCTTGTACCTGCTGGCTGCCTGCCACTTTCTGCCATGAGTAGAAGCAGCCTTAGGCCCAGGCCAGATGCAGCTGTCCCAGAATTCTAAGCCAAATAAACCTCTTTTCCTTATAAATTACCCAGTCTCAGGTAGTTCTGTTATAGTAACACAAAACAGACTAATACAACCATCCAGAAGAGAAGGGCTCTAAAACACAAAAAGTGGCAAAGCCACAAGGTGAAAGGAGTCCAGATCCTGAAATCATCAGGTGTAAAATAGCTCGCCAAACACTGTGGTAAGAAGAAATGGACTTCTGTTGTGCTAAGTTACGAAGATATTAGAATGGCACTGTTCTGGAAGTTTATGTCACCAAATAATATATACAGCTATGTTTCAAATCCCAGGGGAAGGGTTAGAATCTTATTCCTCTCTGATTTCTGCAGCTCCTAACACTGCTCCTGATTCATCTTCTTGTGTAGAGTGGGAGATCAAAAATTTTTTTTTTCAATAAATACACTAAAAAATGAGTGCAGACCAGGCTAGCACAGCTACCTCAGAATGAGGAAGAATAGAATTTGGATTCCCCCAATGTATTAGTCCATTTTCGGTCACTTAGAATACCTGAAACTGGGTAACTTATGAAGAAATGAAATTTATTTTGGAGGCTGAGAAGCCCAAGGTCAATGGGGGTGCATCTAGTGAGGGCCTTCTTCTTGGTGGAAACTCTATAGAATACAGTGGCTATGCTCGGTGTCACATGGCAAGAGGTGAGCACGAGCTCACTAATGTGTTTCTTTCTCTCCTTATAAAGTGGTTAATGCCACTCCAGTGATAACTCATTAATGGAATAATCCATTAACCATAAGGGCAGGGTTCTTGAATCAATCACCTCCCAAAGGCCCCACCTTTCAAATACGATATTGGATATTAAGTTCCAACATGAGCTTGGGGGGGGGGGGAACAATCAAAACATAGCATTCAATCAAACTGAATAGGGAGGAACCCTTGGTTGTTTCATCTGCTAAAGGAGGATAATACTTGTTTCAGAGGGATGTTATGAGAATATAACTGTACAATACGTGCAAATCACTTAGGAAAATACTTAGAACAAAATATACATTTAAAAACTGGCAGGATGTTTCATTATTATCTGTGAACTCTACAAAAAGTGGTTTTCATGGATACAACAAATCATGTCTCAGAAGAGAGAGGAAATAGCTGTTCTGAAAGAAAAAATTTCATATGATTCATGTTGTACATATCAAATGCTCAAGCATCATCTTGCACACATAGTTGTAGGTAGTAATGAAGTACACTCTGTGGAAAGAGTAGAGAAGAGGAAAAATTATTTGAATAGTGTAAAAAAATACAAGAATAAGAATGTAGATAATGATAACAAATAATTCTATTGATGATTTATTATTTCTGTGAGAAATAGTGTTTGTGATTTTGAGTCTACATTGACAAAATTTTTATTTTCATATATACAAGTTCACATTTTATTAATTATCACAAACACAGCATAGAATTGCAAAATGATAGAATATTGCCTGAATGGAATCTCTCTAGATGCCAAGATATAATAATATTCATGAAATGACTTTTGAGCAAACCCCAAATTATTTGAGAATAACCATATGTAGAAATCTTGATCATTTCCTACTTGGGTATATTAAGAAGACTCTTGAATATAATCAGCCCCTCAGAGACCACCTTACAGGCATTTAGGTAGAGTTAAGTAACAATAATAGAAAGATTTATTTTTATAATGTTTTTATATAATTCATGTTAAAAACAGAATTCAGTTATGACAAGTAGGAAAAGAAGCAAATTATACTAGCAATCTCTTGAAAACTCATAACTTCAGACTAAAATTAAAGGGTAATACTTTATCAGAGCATGGATTTTGGCACCAATAATATGTATACTTAGGTGCGCATTCATTACCTATGGAATGAGATAAGATGCAATGGGATAGATTCAAATTGAAGTGCAGGTCACCAAATAGGGTTAAATGCCACTGTAGTTCCCTCCGATGAGGCACACTGGAGACTTTCAACCCTACCCTCATTTTCTTCTGGATAAATGAGTGGCCTTTGGTGTCTCTGGGTGTTAGGGATGATTTGTTCAGGCACAGTTCCAAACACTCCACATTCTTTGGGGAGAAGATGTTTTCACTTCTCAGTGTGGAGCCTTGTTATTAATTCAGGTGAATCATGGGCGAAGAGAGTTGTGGGTGGACCTCCTGTTTTATAAGCAGCCACAGCAGTGAGGCAGGATGGAGGCTGGGGCAAGCATCCAGGACTGGCATGAAAAGTGCTGATGGAAGTATTATTTTGTCTTGGCTTATGGGAAGGTGTACTGTCAAAAAGTCTGTCCTACAAGGCTAAGTGCCAGTATACCAGGTTCTTTCCCATGGCCTGACAAGGAAACAAAGACAGAGTTGACTGGAACTTGTTCCAGGAATGTACTCAGAACACTGACCCTGCCCTCTGAGAACTGATTGCTCAAGTCAGATCATCCTGTCTGGAGCTTCAGTCCACCTGCACTTCCAGAGTATAGACAGCCCCAGGAGCAGACAGCCTGGAGAAGTCAGTATCTGACTAACTGGGTGGACACTGCCAGATGCTACATACCTAGGCAGCCCCAAAACTAGGCAGAATTGTCAAGGTCATAGAGGGTTAGTAAAGTGTCCCTATGAGCAGAAAACACCAAAGAAGGAGTCTGACTTGGGGAAAGGTTCTCTATCCTGTTCTATACCTGCCTTGGAAACTGAGTAATCCTTTGCTCATTAATTCATTCATCTATTCATTCGTCATTAAACATTAATTAAGCACATATTAGATGCCTGTAATAGTCTAGGAAATGGAGAAATAATAATAATGAAAACAAAATAAAACAGACACAACTCTGTCCCAACAGAGCTTATAGTCAACTGTTGGTAAGAGAGAAGTCAGAAATAAATTTTTAAAAAATAAAGAAAAATATGTGGTTTGTCAGATGATGACTAGCTCAATGTAGAAAAATAAGATAGCAATAGAAAGCAGTAGAATTAGATAGTTGCTATTTTACAGAAGGTAGTCAGGGAAAGCTGCTCTGAGAAAGGATCACCTGGGCAGAAACCTGAAGGTAGTGAGAAAGGTAAGTGCACAGCTGGACAGAGAAGCCTTCCAGGCAGAGGGAGCTATGCCAAGGCCCTGGGTGCCTGTATATTGGAGGAAAAAGTGTATGGAGGCCAGTTTGGCTATAGTGAGTCCAGTGAGGAAATGTGAGAGACGGGGTCATGGGGGCCTGAGAAGTACAGTTTTGTGGACTATTTAAGTTTTTTCTGTTTTTTTTGTGTGTTCGACTCCTTGTTTGTTTGTTTTTGTGAGTGATATTTGAAGGTGTTGAGCAAAGGTGTAGCATGATATGACTTCAGTTTTAAAATAATCATTCTGGTGGCTGTGCTGAGAATGCATTCTAAGAGGGTAAGGGTGGAAGCAGGCAAACCTTTTGAGGTGCTGTGACGGAAAGCCAGGGGTACCAAGCATGCCAGGCAGATGATCCTGCATCCCATCCCTGAGACCCACATAGCAGTTGAGCTGTAGTTGCAAAGGACAGCACCCCATCAGCCTCCTCCTCAAGCACGCTCAGCTCCGTTTCTCTGCCTGAGGATTTTCCTCTGGAGCTAGGCCCCTGTGCTCAGCCCTCACACAGAGCAGTTTAAAAGTACGATGAAAATTGAATACCCCGGGGCAATCCTGTACCAGAGAGAGATGAGATTTCATAGATAAATGCCTCTTGCTTCCCATCCCTCAGTGGGACAGTTCTTAGCTCATTTACAGAGGCCATGGTGGGGTTGAGTCCCAGTTGCGCACAGCATTAGTCTGCTTATTAACACATACTCTACCAACTTTTCTCCCTTTCTGGACTTTCTGCTACCAGGAGTCACCTCCCAAAACAGTGACTGGTCCTCTGCTTTTTATCTCCGGGTTTATTTTCAGAGAGAGCCAAGTGACAATGTAAAAGTGACAGTACTTGAACAAGGATGGAAGCCGAAATGAAAAGTTGTAGATTTATTTGAAGTTGAATAAATGATGCTCATGTGTTGTAGAAACATACAAACCAAAAGAGGAAAGAAAATCACCTGTAATTCTACTTTGAGAGGTAGACACTGTGAGCCTTTTGATATATATTCTTCCTAACAGTTGATTCTACTTGAGAATGGTTGTATACGTGCATATGTATAATTTTTATGCTATAAGAATCACATTAAACAAACTATATCATAGCTGATTTTTCACTTAATATTTTATAAACATCTTATTTTTCAGTAAACTCAGTAAATGTACATCTAAATTGGAATAAAGTTTTATTCTACTTAGCATATTCTACTCCACGTAGCATAAATTTTAAATTAATTCCCTGCTGTTGAATATTTAGTTTATTTCCAGTTTCACAATACTATTAACAACACTTCAGTGAACACCCTTGTTTAAACATCTTTGAACACTTGTTTGATTATTTCTTTAGGATAAATTCCTAAAAATGAGACTTCCCTGTGAAAGCATATTTACAACGTTAAGTACATAATATATTGCCAAGCATTTTGCCACAATCTTTACTAATTTACATTCATATGGAAGTGTGCATTTCCCCTTAATTATGAGCAATACTCTTTTTTGGAGAGAGGGAGAGAAAGAGAGAAGGGAGGGAGGGAGGGAGGAATTCTGAATCATACCACAATACTTCTATGTTTCTATTAGGCTTAATTATTTGATTTTAATTTAATTTGATGCTTAATTTTTAGAACTAGCTGATTTATTAGCATTTAATTAATTGAAATATTCCATGTCTATTAATGAAGATTCCAATGTGTAAACAATTTTTTAAAGAAGTTTTTTCTTATAAAATTGAACAGAAGAATATTACTCACGAGAAATTCTGTACTATGTTCTTATAGTACAGAATTTCTAAATTCTAAATTCTTGGTTCTCTATTTCCTATTATAAAATAAATAATACATCTTTCATAGGCATATGATAAACCAAGGTGGCTTCCATAATTCTGAACAAAAACAAATTTTCCAGATGAGTATTCTATTATGCTCCATATGAACGATGCACAAACCCTGATCTCAAAAATATCAGGCATTATCTTCATTTTCATCTTGCTAACTCATATGAGAAAAAAATACCTAGCATTTCACATCCTTTTAATTCACGTTTGTAATTACTAATAAAGATAATATATATACAAAAATTATGTTATGTATATACACACATATACATGTATATGCATGAATATATATATATGTTTATATATATGTGTAGGTATATTAGATATATGTGTGTGTACACACACACACTTTGTTTTACTGTTTTTAACCCTTTGCTTTATTTTCTTTACTGAACTACTTGTCTCTTTTTTCATAGATTTGAAAAAGTGTTTTTGTAATAAAATTAGTAACTCTTGTAATGAGGGAAAAAGGAAAATAAACACGATATCCTAAAAATTATAAAACTAAATAAAATAGCTGTTTTGTAAATGTTTACCCCATATTGTCATTTGTCTTAACTTTCACTCCTACTGAAAACTTTAATTGTTTATGTTGAAAATGTTTATATTCCTAATTCCTAAAGGCCTCTACTTCTGTTATGCTGAGATAGGACTCTCTACCCTGGATTTTCTTCTAATTGGCTTGTGGATCCATTTTTTGGCATTTGGATTTCTAATCTATCTGGAATTTGTTTCCATATAAGAACTAATGTTTAGGGTTTTGTCACTATGTATTTTCCTAAATTAATAGCTACTTATGTTCATACCAGGTACTGAATAATGACAACAGTAATAATACCTCACTTTTTTTTAGTGTTTACTATGTGTCAGACATTGTTCTAAATACATTTACACACATTAACCAATCCCTTGTTCCATCTGATTTGAAAGTCTACTTTCACCATAGAGTCAATTATTTTATGTCTTGTGTCTATTTCTACTCCTTGAATTTGATCTCTAAAGCAGATGCTTCACAAGCAACTAGAAAGGGCTTTCCTTCTCTGATCTCAACAGGGTGAGATATCTATGCAGGGAGGGAGGCAATTTAAATCTCTTTGCAGCCAGTTTTTTCACTCTCTACTGTGTATCTTTTATTTGTGTTCATAATTGACAAGGTGTATGCTTGATTTATTTTAGTTTGGGTTTCCCCGATAAAAGTAATACATATTCCTAAAGAAGGCACAGAAAACCCTAAAAAGCTAGAAGACAGCTATAATTCTCCCATGTTTAACTTTCTGAAGGATTTCCACCAGCCTTATTTCCTGTCATAGTTAATCAGGGGAAAGGTTGTTTTGCAAAGTAGGGATTATATCATACATGTAATTTTTATTTGTTCATATAGCATTACAATGCCAATATTTTTTTCAAAGTTGACATAAAAGATTTAAGATTAATATTATTCTTCTAATGGAAGTACCATGACTAATTTATTTATCACCCTAATGAATGGTTTGGTTGTTACATTTTTTTTTTGTAGCTATGTAATGCTGCAGTAAACATCATTGTTGCTAAAGTTTTTTTGTGTTTAAAAGTATCTCCTTAGCATATATTTCCGCAACTGGCTATATAGGCCCCAAATCAATGAACATCTTAAGAATACTACTATAAAATTCTTCTCCAAAATATTACACCAATATGCTCTTTCTTCAACAATGTGTGACCCTACACCACAGAATTATGTCAAGGTATATATGATCATTTTGCCCTTGAGTTTTATATCCCATCGAGACCCAGTACAGGCTTTCTGGTCTTTGGTCAAAAATCCCACCCCTGACTTCAGCCACTTATTTCACAGATTTGGAGAATCTGTCCTGGCTAAACAGGAGACCAATTCTTGATGTGCAGCTTAGAGGATGAATGTATCTCCATAAATCCAGTGATTGCTGGCATAATTCCAAGGACCTGCACTACAGTTTTGATCAAGCAACCAGAGCTCCGTAGTAGATGCTCCAGATGCTGTCAGGTCTTAGCAGTCATGCTGAGGGAAGATTGTCTCCCAGAAACTAAGGAACAAGAATGAGAAAGTCAATCCAAGGCTACAAGACTGGGCTGCATTTCATGGAAGAAGACTTATTACTAGAGAAAAAACAGAATCCTGGATAGGTAGGCAGTATGACCCTCAAAGAAAGTACCATGACTATGGTGTTGAGCCAGTTTGGGAGAATGGTGAGCTGGCAATAGCAGGGCTGGGGCTAGAGGGCAGGGCAACTGTGTCTAACTGGTAAGAAAGGCTCTTACACTGGGTCTTGAGGGGACTTCATTTAAAATCTCACCAGCCAGAGTCATTAACATTCCTTCTATTATATTCCTTCTATTATATTGCTTTGGGAATTTAAATGGGGCCATGCCTACAGGTGAGAATGCAGAGGTGAGCCCAGCTCTGAAAAGCTAGGAGAGGCCACCTCAGAGGAAAACAGGCAAAGGACTACAGAACATGCTCAGTTTTTAACTGAATATAGAGCATTGCACTCAAGATGCCCCCTAACAAGTCTCTATAAATTGGAAAGGATCCTCAAAAGAGAGTCTGAGCCCCAAACCCCACTAACTGCCTCAATGGCCTTGAACAAATTGCTTAAGGATATTGCAAAATTCTCTCAAATCTTAAAACATCCTAGAACACTCATTTAAAGACAATGTAAAAATATAAAGAATAAGTATGATTTGTAACAATATAAAAGCCAGTAATATTGATTTGATCAACATATGTCAACAATGAACACCAAAAATATGTCTGATCAATGATGACTTAATAAAAATTAAAAAATAAATAAAAGACAATGTAAAAATAAATTGTGCTACAGTCCAAAATGGAATGTGACTATACAGCTGTGAAAAGGAATGGACCACAGTCATATATCAAAATTATACATCATGGGCCGGCCTGTGGCTCACTCAGGAGAGTGTGGTGCTGATAACACCAAGGCCGTGGGTTCGGATCCCGTATAGGGATGGCCGGTTTGCTCACTGGCTGAGCGTGGTGCTGACAACACCAAGCCAAGGGCTGAGATCCCCTTACCAGTCATCTTTAAAAAAAAAAAAAAAAATTATATATCATTATCAAAATAAAGTAACACGAAATAATATAATGCCAAAGTATCAAAATAAAATAATATCAAAATAATATTGATGAATCTTAACAATATAAAATTGAGTGAAAAAAAAAATTCCAGGAGATTACATATAGAATGATATACTTTTAAATGAAATTTAAAATAAAATAAAATGAAACAATGTAAACAATATGTAATTTACATACATGTACATATAATGAAACTATACTGAAAAAGAAAGGGAATTATAACACAAAATTTAGGATAAATATTACTTTGGATGGAGGGGTCAAAGTGTGTGAAGGAAGAGGGCTCCAACATAGGAAGATGGTAGTCTCTGACAATGTTCTACTTCTCAGGTTGGTTTGTGGGTTTATGGTGGTAATTATAAATAAATTAAAAAGTAAATGAACAAATAAGCCATGAAATATTATCCTACTATTTTAATTTATTCAATAAGTATTGTATGGATATTTACTATGTGCCAGAGACACAACTGAAAGAAAATGTAACCCATCCTTTTGTGCAACTGACATCCTGGTTTGGGAGATGGATAAGCTAAATAAATAACAAACGGATGTATTATAAAATGTCAGCATGCAAACTCCTATGAAGCAAATAAAGCAAGACAATGGGCCAGAGAGGACAATGGGCAATCTTGGTTGGGGTGACCAGGGAGGGGACCCCTGAAAGGTGGCCTTTGAGCAGAGACCTGAGGAGTGAGGGAGGGAGCCACATGCGTGTCTGAGGGAAGTGCATTCCAGGCAGTGGGCGCATCAAGAGAGACAATTCTGGGCCAAAAACATGCTAAGCATCTTTGAAGAGCAGCAAGAAGGTCAGTGTGGTTGGAGTGAACAAAAACAATAGGCAATAAGTTAAGAGGTAAACAGGTGTCCGTGCTGTGATGAGGACTTTGGATTTTAGTCTAACGGTAATGAGAAGCTACTGGAGGCTTAGCAGGGAACTAACAAGAGCTGTTTTACCTTTCAAAAGGGTCTTCCCAGCTACTGTGTGAACAGACTTTCAAAATCAATCAGGCAGAGGGTCAAAATCAGGAAGACCAGATCTATTCACGCTGCCATATGTAGCTCCCTTCCAATCCTGCAAGCTAATGGCCAGATCTCAAAATAAAATTTCTTGCAATACATATATGAACAAATGTCTTTCTCTCTCTCTCTCTCTCTCTTTCTCTCTCTCTCTCTCTCTCTCTCTCACCCCCCCTTCTCCCTCTCCCTCTCTCTCTCTCTGCATACTTTTGAGAGCATTTATGGACATATGTATATGGATTGTATGTTATGTTATAGCTTCAGGATAAATGATGCACTAAAGATCTGGAAGCTGATAAAAGTGCATAAAACATCCTGCACATAAATGTGTCATGTACTTTTAGTGTCAAAAAAAATTAACAACACTTTATTCTAAAAACAGCAATTGCCACATGAAAATATTTGACAAATTGAAGGTATGAGCTTGAAGATTAAAGCATGCTTATGACAATCAATCTTCTTTTACTAAGAGTTTCTGTATGAGGTGTGTCCTCTTGGCTAATCAAATCCAACAACTTGGTGAGGAGCTATACAGACAGAAACACAGCTCACAGATAGGCTAATATTTTTTTCTCTGTGGTAAGCAAATCTATCTTCAGCCATGAAATGACACTAAGTTCCATATCTTCCATGGTTTTTTCCAGGGTTTTATCTCACTAGGGCAAGAATATTTTTAAGGACGTGGGATACAAGCAATTGTGAACAAGGAAAGTTTCTGGATTTGTAGATCATCCTTGAGAATCACCATATCACAGTATTACACGAATCTACAAATTATTTCCGAGGCTTAATTTTCTCAGCTATTTTTTCTCAAAGTAGGAAGTTTCATAAGCAATTCAGGTCTCATATTATCTTCTGGCAAATATTCCTTTGTCTGTCAGAAATATTCCTGCCTTCTCATCTTTCTACTCACTCTCTGGGATGATCTGCCAAATTCTCTACAGGGATCCCATTTCTTCACAACCAAGTTAAAGGCTCTTAACTTGGAGTGGGAGTCCTCCCACTCCCAGAGCCCAGCTAAGGTTCTATCAGTCCTAAGTAATTGCTGATCACCTTTCTCTACAAACGACTTCAGACTTAGCCAGCTGTGCTGCACTATCCAGTGTTTAATAGTATTGTTCTCTCACTCTTGCATAAAGGTAAAATTTTTGGCCCTAGTTTGATGCTAAATTGATACATTTTTTTTACATATTTTCTGTATTCCACAGGTCACAAGAAAGTGTTAAGCACACAGGAGATAGTCAATAAAACATCTGGATTAGAATATATAAAATTATTTAGATTAAATGAGTATACTACCTGCCTGTTTAGTCCTTTGGAAATTGCAGAATCTACACAAATATAATGCATTGATAACAATATTAATATTAACTGGAATTAAATTCTAGACCAGCTACTACTGATAACTCATTCTAAATAACATGTGGCAGCAAAGTAGGTTGGGCCACAAAGTGGGCGGTCTAGAAGATACTTTGAATTAAGGAGGCATGGGCTCTGCATTAGGGATATTGAGGTCACATTGACCTGAGCCCCTGGGATGCTTGCGGGAGACCTGGCCTCTGAGCCCTGCTGAGCCTGCTCTGGGGAACAACCACTCCCTTGCCCTGAGGCAGAATTTGGCTGTGCATGTCTTCTTTAGCTGTGAATGTTCATTATTTCTATTTGTACCTGAGCCTATATTTATGGATAATCTATTGAAGGAGGAAATATGGCTCAGGTGAGTGGGAATGACAGGGCTGTATTTAATGGCTACAGCAAATAACCCTCTAACGGCCAAAAGAGTGTCATATCTCACAGTTATGATGTCTTCAAAAGGTGATATTTCTGGCTGTGTCATCATAGCTGTGAAAAGCATTTTCTCAGCATCTAAGAAAAATGGGAAGACCACGGGGTGATGGAGGGGCACTCAAGACAAGGTGGTATTAATCACACTTGCCCAGCCTCAACTTTTGTCTACATTTCAGAAAAGGCATTTGGACTTGGGGGAGGTGTGGGTAGGAATGATACAGATTCCCAGCTTTAATCCCTGGGTGCATCAGGGATATGCAACCAGGCTTGCCTTGGGAAAATAGCTTGGAAGAGCTGATTTTCTGTCTTGGTCCCCTTTCCCCCTCCACATGGCCCTGATCCTCCAACCCCTTGTTTCAGATCTATCACCTTATCCCACCTGCCAATCTCATCAAAGTTCGTTTTGTTTCCACCTCACCTATAAATGTGAACTGAGTTTCTCCCAATGTGCTTGAAATTATGCTGAATGTTATGAGGACACAGAAATTATAACACAGAATCCTGACCCTTTGCCTCAGGTGATACTTCCTCTAGAGACAAATTATACAAA
Source organism: Cynocephalus volans (assembly GCF_027409185.1). NCBI lineage: Eukaryota > Metazoa > Chordata > Mammalia > Dermoptera > Cynocephalidae > Cynocephalus > Cynocephalus volans. Next base: position 40,130,499 of record NC_084472.1, read on the forward strand.
AGCACATACTTTACTTACACTGTAACCCTCATACAAAGATACTCCCTGCATAATGTAGGTCTTAATTTATTTTCTCTCTTTTGTGTAAAGGGTTAGTTCTGAGAGTTGTAATATAATAAGAGGATCACTTAGTATTCCCAGTTCACCTTCTCACCTATATCTGCACAGTTCGTGAAAACATATTCCCTCTCTACCTTGCTACCTTTAAAAACCTAACTCAAATCATACCTCTTTTTTGAATTAGTTTATGTTACACTCTGCTTTTTTTTTTTTTTTTTACACCTTTTGCTTATATTATGCTAGCATAGTCTATTCTGTGATTGTTAACCCAGGTTTTCAGTACCACATTAATAACACAAAAGTGTCTTGTTCACTGATTATTTCACATAGTTTATCCTGAAAACATACAGGAGCAAGAAAGTACTACACATTTCTTTGTACTTCATGGTACTTAGCTCAGATTAGGTTCAGCTAAAACCTCTTGGTTTGTAAAATTTAATTTCTGATTGGAGCCCTAAGTTTTCTGCTTTCTTAACCACATTCTGAAACTACTTAACCATCTCACTGTAATAACTATTAATACATCAATATAGACAAATAAGCTTTTTATAAGAAAACTGAGGCTTGGGATAATATTTTCTTGTCCAAAGTCACATACAGCACACAGAAAAGTGTTCTTTCAGTACATTTTTTCTCATGAAAATATACAATGTTATCATAAGGGAATAAGAAAAAAAAATGTAGATGACCTAATGTAGTTAATTTCTAAACTACAACTATAATATCAATTTATACATATCTCATCTAGAAAAAATCTCAACCATAGGAAAGAGTAAGGGCTTAGGACAGTATCCAGAACATAGAAAAAATTCAATAAATGTTTTCTATTATACATTACTTATTATTATTACATTATACATTTATTATTATATCAGAATCCCATGAGAAGCATTTCTTCAAAATCCACAAGACTTCCCTATAAGGGTTTATTCAAATGAATTGGGGATGTGGAGAAGGAATAGAGATGTGCAAGAATTCTTTGAATAAGTCCCCAGATGATTCTGGTACATCTTCCCTGCCCTGCCCACCACCAACCCCCTGCCACACACACATACAATCCCTACCATCAATTCAAGAAACCCAGAGAATATGGATCAATACTCTATTCTTGAAGTAGAATCTAATCAACAAGCATGATTTGATTCTCCATTATTATTTTGTTACGATGATGATGACAGTAATAATAAAAGTGACCAGTCACTTTCCATTATAAACAAATTTCTTGGCTGTAATCCTGCAGTTTCTCTGGTTGGTAGCCGCAGCAGTAGCATTATTGTTTGCAGAGTGACTGGGGCACTCCACATAATAAAGGAGGAATGTTGACCTAAAAGAACACAGCTTAATATGTCATCCACAAACTATGTAAGTCAGAGGGTACACAGACAAATTTTGATTGCTGCTTGTTTGGCAAATGTGGCAGAATATCTTGTGGTTCTGCTACTGACGAGAGTTGTACTTATCCCAAGTAGACAGCAGCAAAATTTTGAGGGGCAGGCACCCTCATCATGTCTGTGTCTCCATAAACAAAAGCTTAACAGGAATTAGGATCTCTGTTCCATGACTCCAAAAGAGGGTATCATTTACCAAACTACACACACAACAACCAAAGTGTTTCTCCTTAAAGCAATTTGCAACTTGCAAAAGTTATTGTTCAGTTATTGGATTTCTTAAAATCTAAACAAGTCATAATAACTTGAGTAGAGAGCCTGATGGAAAATATTACAGACTATACTCCATGAATGCATAAGCCTTAAATCAAAGGCAGGACAGGTAACTTGGTTCTGTTTGTTTACCGAGTTTCCATGAGCACATGAGAACAATATCCAATTTATTGTGCAGCTTTCTTCTTTCCGGTTATGCTTAAATGTTTTTATTCATCGCAGCTTAGACTTCTCTGTTAGAGTTTCTGTTTCTAATGAGTCTTTGGGTACTGAATAGAGTGAAATTTTAACTATTCATGAAAAAATGCAAAGAATGAGTAATTCAAGAGAATTGAGTTTTATACATAACTAGGTATTTAAACATCGACATTTATTATTATTTTAACCATTTTTTGTAAAAACTTTTATACTTCCCTACCTTTTCAAACCTATTGTATGAGTACTTTTTATGGACATTGTCTGATACAGCAAAAGCTTCACAATTTATTGGGGTATGTAGATATGTATTCCTAGAAAAAAGCTCTCACCTACTATGCTGTAAGTTTTTCTTTCTGCTTTATATGGGTCACCCCTCAGGCCATGATCTATCACATTCACTGGGCAGCATATCTGACTATGTCATTCCTCTCTACTTCTATTCTTACCACTGCTATGAAATCTAAGTCAAATTGGCTTTATGGAGGCTTTCCCATGGTTCAAACTTTCATATAAATATTTGTTGAATGCATTTTGCTACCAAAAGCCTTCCTGTTGGCTTCTTCCTGTTTCTTTGTTCTGTGTTTTGACAGTGAGTGAGATTAGAGATGGTGAAATTCCAGACAGGAGAGATGTTACTGACCTCTGTGGACCATCTTTGTTTTGCAAATACCTACTGGCTTTGTAGAATTTTCCCAATGACAATGAATATAGAAATCATCTAATAATAGTTACCATGTATGTTAAGTAAGTCTACCATGCCAGCTTTTCAACCCAAATGATCCCAATGTATACTCATTTCCACTACTGTGGGTACTACTACTACTACCATCTTTAAGAGTAGTAACTGAAGGTATTAGAAGTGAAGGTATTCATCCCAAGATCACAAAGCTTGTTAATGGCAGAAATGAAATTTGAACCTTAAAGTGGCTTTTGTCTAAGGCCTGTGTTATTTCCATTGTACCATGCCACACATAGTAATTGAAAACATTTGAAGTGGTGGCAAGATTATCTTGGGATTGTATTTTCCAGTTTCTTGGCCAAACTCTTTTTAAATATTATACTTTCAGAATATGTAGTGTACTGACTGTTCTCTATGCATTTTTTTTAAGTACCAAGTAGTTATTACTCTGAAGCTGCTGAAAATAGACATTATGAAGAAATTCTTCACACCAGAAAATAATGCAAAGTGGCAAAGTTTACTACAGGAATTCTGGATACTCCTTATGAATTTCTCTCTCTCTCTCTCTCTCTCTCTCTCTCTCTCTCTCTTTCTCTCTCTCTCTCTCTCTCTCTCTGTGTATGTGTGTGTGTGTGTGAATTATTTTTATTTAATTATGAGTAGATAAGAAATTTACATAGTTAAAAAACAAAAATCATTTTGAGAAAATGTATAGAATGAAAAGTCTCCTTCTCTTCCTTAATTTCCTTTGGCCCCATGCCCACCCACCTTGGCAGGCCACTGACAAGCCTGTATATCCTTTCAGTATTTATTTAGGTCTACATAAACAATCCATTTTTTAAAGGTAGCAAGATATTCATCCTTTGCTTAATTGGCTAATAGTATACCTGGGGGTCTTTCCATATCAGTACATAGGGAGGGTCTTCATCCTTCTTTTTCTAGTTTCAGTGAATTCTATTTTATGATTATATAACAATTTATTTGAGCAGTCTCCCATTGATAGATCTTTGGGTTGGTTCTTTGTTTACTCTTACAAGCAATGCTAAATGAGTTACTTTGGACAAAAGATATTTTGTACTTGTGCATGCTATGGGATCAATCCCCATAAATAAAAAGTGTCAAAAAGGATGCACACTTGTACTGGTAGATATTTTTGATTGCCCTTCAACAGCATTATGCCAATTTGCCCTTCCACCATGCATAAGAGTGCCTATTGCACGGCCTTGTGATAGAATGTAGTATCAAACTTCTGGATTTATGCCAATCTGATAAGAGAACCACAACATCTCAGTAAAATTTAAATGTGTACTTCCCTTATAATGAGGGAGACAGAGAATATTTTTAAATATTTAAGACATTTCCATTTCTTTAACTGTGAACTTCCTATTCATTTGCTTTGCCCATTTTCCTATAGGTGATTAGCCTAATTTGCCAAATACTTCTTCCTAATCTGTCATTTGCCTTTTAACTCAGCTTATAATAGACTTTTTTTTTTCTTTTGCCTTGTAAACATCCTTTGTTTTTTATCATAGTTGTATTTTTTAATCCTCTTTTTATGGTTTCTGGGTTTTGAGTCATGGTTGGATTATTTTTTACACATTGGACAGGGCTCTGGATTTGATTGTGTCTAAGTCTGTACCGTAGTGGAAAGCACAATAGAATATGACTCAGCAGGCTGAAGTGTTAGGCCTAGGTGTGCACTCATTGCTGGGCAAACTTTGTCAAATGATGTGACCCTGTGGATACCGAGTTACAGAATCAACCATTATCTGTCCTCTTGTTTTCTGAAAGTTATAAGCAGTTGGCTTATTTGGGAAACAGAAATGACTTCATAATTGAATAGCCAAATAAATCCTTAATTAATTGAGAGTAAATAGCCCAAGTAATTAACTCTGTATTAGATGGCTTGGGATGCCATAACAGAATATCATAGACTGAGTGGTTTAAACCACAAAAATTCATTTTCTCAGTTCTAGAGGCTGGAAGTCCAAGATTAAGGTGCTTCCTGACTCAGTGTCTGGTGAGGTCTCTCTTTGTGAATTGCAGATGGCTGCCTTCTCACTGTGTCTTCACATGGTGGAAAAAGAAAAACATCTCTCTCTTCTTCTTCTTATAAGGCCATCAATCCTATCAGATTAGGGCTCTATCCTTGTGATCTTAACCCCAATTATATCCTAAAAGCTCTGTTTTCAAATATAGTTACAATGAGAGTTACGGCTTCACCATAGTCAGGGGGTGGGGAGCAAATAATTCCATCCATAGCAAACCACATTAACCAGCTTTGCAATGAAGAAGCAAAATTTTTTTAGATATGGATCAAACATCAAGACATTAATCATTTAAAAGCATTAGAATGACTACATCAGAGCAATAAAGAATAAGCACTGAATTTAGAATCCTGAAGTCCCATCTTAATTAACATTTATTTTGACTTGGTTTGGTTTCCTTTTTTTAACATGGAGTACAAGGATGAAAAGTGGAGAATGTGTTCCCAAGAAAAGCATCTTCAGAGAGTCTAATTGGAGCCTAGATGTGAGCGCTTAATGCTGTGCACCTGCTCAGCTCTGCACCAACTGAAGCTGCTGAAAAAACATGGCCCATCAGCACTTCAGACTTTTCCCCATCCCACACCTCCAGCCTTCTCTAATTCTGGAGGCTCAGTTTTCAGTCCATGTGACAGCCAGAAGAGCGAAGTCTATAAGTACAGTAAAAATATTATGGGGCCTTTCATCGGCAAAATGCAAATATAAAAAAGTAACAACATGCCTTTCATCCACTAATTTTATAATTCTTTTGAGACAAGCTGTAAAGTTTTTTGTCTGGTTTTATTTCTCTTTCTTTATATACACACATAATGTTTCCCATTGTATTCTTTATGTTTACAGAGAGTCTCTTTGCTCCATTACTTTTCTAAATCAGATGGAAATCACTTGCAATGTTTCCAGGGCTAAACAAGAGCAAAAACAGGAAAAGTGGCAAATTGGACACCAGGGATGGTCCTTAAGCAGGCTGTTGTCACATGGTAATAAACTCTCTCCTTCTGAGGTTTAGTTAGACCTTGATTGAGATTTTTAGACTGTGCAATGGTCAGTCTGTTGATAACAGCACTGTCCACTTGTGTAGCACCATAACTTTCAGAGGATTGCAACGTTCATAACCTGACATTAAGTTGAGTGATTAAGTAACCTGGAACTTTTATACTCATTTTCTAGATGAGATAACTACGGAACTGAGAGGTCTAGATAGTTGGTATCCAGTCTAAAACTCTAGTTCATGCTTTGGGTATCCTGATTTAATCACTTAGCTTATGCTACCTGGATATAACCTGAAGTTGTCTGAAATAACATGGTTGACCATATTATTTGGAAACTCACAGCATCATAGGCAGTTGCTGCAGAAAGGAAAAAGAAGATTTGGATCTATGTAGACAGCTATACTAGTCATGTCTGATCAAATTTACTTATTCCAAGAATCAACTGATCAAGGTGGTTCAGTTGACCTGAGTCTATACAGAGCCAAAAGTGATGGAGGATCTGAACGAGTTAATTATAGATTTCTGGCCAAGGACCCTAACAGCATTGAATCACTAAAATTTGGTCAAAGTTTGACTTCAATCTAGGCATATTCTCCCTAGAAAAATAAATGTTCTACAGAAAGCCTTTTAATTAAATAGCCACAATTGTATTATGGATACTGCTAGAGAAGATAGAGTGAAAGAATTATGCTAAAGTGGGGGTATCTCAAGGGCTGAAAAGTGGAGTGATAGAATACACACAATGTGTCACAGAGGCAATCAAACAAAGTGACTATAAGATCAGAAAACCATGAAGAAGCCACCAAAGTCTACGTAGGTTATAACCACACTCGAGATGGTTACCCCTTTGCTCCTTTCAACCGTGAAAGATTAGGCATAGAATCATAGAATTTCAACCTTTAAAATTCCTGTATAGTTAATACCTTTCTTAAGACATTTCTCACATTATATATTCTTAGAGAATTTAAAAAGTGCAAAGAAGAAAGGAGCATTTGTCTATATTACTACCACCCATAATTAATCACCTTGGTGTCTTTAGGATCCTTTTCCTTCAGGAACCAGTTGTCTTATGCTGATATTGGTTCCTCCATATGTCCCACTGGAGAGATTCACCCAGGACTGAGCTCCAAAATCCAGAAGTCATTCTTCTTGCTCTTCCTCACCTAACCACGCCAGCCTCATATCCTTTTCCTTCCCCTCCAGGCTTGGCTTCCAGATTTCTGTGGACAGAGCCAGCTAATCTAATAATCAATCTGTGCCATATGCTGATTAATGGATGCAAATGTGCAAATGGCTCCACCCTTCTTCTCTCCTGGGTGATCTGTATATTTTAGCTGTGAGATGCCTGCTGGAGCTCTGAGGATTGATGCGAGCTCTGAGGCTTGATTTCCATATAGCCATTGTGGAAGTCAATAAGAAATTCTTTGTGGGCACCCGCACTGTTACACTAAATGGACAATCACTTGTAGCAACTAACACTGGCTCAGTTGGCTAGACAATAACAATCAGAGATAAAACAGCCCAGAGATTCAACCCAAAATGGTTACTGAGAGGGCCTGAAGAAAATTCTACCCTAAAGGTGCTCATGAGCTCAAGAAGGAAGGGAAACATTAGGCAAGGCATGGAAGTTGCAAAATAACCTTGGGCCTTCTCTGAGTTTCATTTTTGCAAGGAGAAAATAAATTGGGTCAGATCTGCTGCAGTGGCTTGAACAAAATAACAAAGGCAAAAGCTTGCTGTGTAAATAATTATAGGACACATGAAACCCATGAGACTATCTACGCCATCCCTCGCCAAGCGGAGCCTTAGATGGGTCCAGAGAGACATCTGCCTTCACCACAATTCTGGGTTTAAAGACAATGATCTTGGATGTTCCAGCCTCAGAGCTGTGGTGAAAACTTCTGACATCATCACCAGTGCCTTTTTTATGTTCTTGGCTTGTGGGTTGGTGATAGAATAAAGGGACAGCCCTACACCTGCTCCACATGGCTTCTGGTTGAGATTCAAACATTAAAATGGGGTTGAAAATAAAAATGAATATACTTCACTATTTAAATTTTATAACAATGATGTAGGCAATTATTTATATACAGAAACAGAAGTTGAATCTCAAAAATGTTAAGTAATGGGCTTATAGTCATGCAACTAGTAAAGGGTCAGAACCAAAATTAAAATGTGGGTCTATACAGTCCTGAAGAGCTTCTTTCTATTATTCCAAATTATCCCTGAGAAGCAAATGAGTCTGTGAAAATTCGTAGATGTTTTTCTTTAGGTCACTCTCTATAAATATCATATTATATATATATGACATTCACCCAAAGGCTGAAGACAACACATGAATGGAATGGCAATTCATTATTACCTTCATGTCTTCAATTCACTCTCAGAATTTCCCCTCTCATCTTACTTTATTGATTCCTTAAATTACCTGTAAGCTTAAAGCACAAAATGTAAATGTTAGAGGGGTTCAGCACAAAGCCCATGCTCCTCATTACTTTCGATGGCTACTTAGCCTCCACCCAAGACCTTCTGAGTTTTTTGTTCAATGGCACATCCAAGTCAGCCAGGGATCTCTAGAAGCCTTTTTGCCCTGTTCAGGCCTATGGCTGGATCACTTCCAGTTATTGTTTCATATCCTACGGATTCACACAAATCAATGTGTTTCCCGAATGGAGAGGCCAGATGTTGTGAATTCAGTTTTGGCTGGTCCTAGTTTCATTGCTTCTTCCCCACCCCCACCCCAATGTTGGTTTTCCTCAATAATCTGCCTAAGGAGAAAGCTATCAAGGTATGAAGAGAGGGAATTCCAAGTCAGAACTCTAGAGACTGTTCCAAGAAATATTCCCACACGACTACCTCCCTACTAACCAGAGTAGGGCAGGGCTGGTGCTATACACCACTCCCACTGTAGGACACATGCACATACGGGGTAGTCATTAACAGTCTATGATGGATTAATTAATAAGATTACTAGTTTTCCCTTGAAAAACAGATGACTTTGAACCACATTGAGGGGAAGAAACAAAAAATAGGAAAATAATAATTGAAGAAAGAGGCTGATTAAGGGTGTGGAAAATAAGAAGCTCCTATGAAAACCTCTGGGAGTTCTCGGAGTTCTCAGGAGTAGGTCTTATGTTGCCTGAAATTTATTTATTTTTACCTGGTTTTTACCTTGCATCCTGAAAATTAACTCATGATTTGCATCATAGAACCTTTGTCATTAAGGGATAATTCGTCAGCTAATTATAGTTTATCTTTAATCAAGAATAAAAATTTTACTCTAGAACTAAAAGTAAAATTGATGTTCCCTATTTGCCAATTTTAGACTTTCTGAGACACTATCCTCAAGTGTGGAAGTTTTGGGGTTTTGTTTCAGGTACAAACTAATATTTTAACAGGAAACTTCTGGTGACAATATCTTTACATAGTGAAATCAGTCTATAGATAGTCATGTCACTCAATGAGGGAGATAATTTGAGCTAGGAAAGACCCTATAATAATATATATTCTTCCTAAATATCCAAACAAAAGTATGTAATGTGTATTGACTTTAGAATTCAAGCACAATGAAATCTTACATACTCTGTCTAATGTGGTCATTAAAATACTGAGAAGCCATTAATACTACACTTTGAGTTTATTAAGGCACAGGAATATTAACATGAGATCCTGATGAAGAGCCCTGATTAGTTAGGAGCAGGTTAGGCAGTAGGTACAAGTGAGTGAAGTAAATTCTAACCTAACAGTTATAAACTACAACAGAGCAGTTTCTCCTGTAAGCTCCAGGTAAGTGATACTTGACTGACATAGTGCTCCAATATGTCAGACCTCTTTTACCTTACTTCTTGACAGTACATAGTCTCAACCCCTTGGTCTAAGGTGGCAACGACTGCATTCTAGGCATTGGCATGGAGAAGAGGAATGTCAGGGAAGACATTTTTTGAACTTCATATACCACTTCTATTACCATAACATTGGCCAGAATCACCTGGCCCCGCCTTGCTGCAAAAGAGGCTGGAAGTATAATCTTTTTTCCAGTGCTTATCAAAATGAGGAGATTCTATTATTTGGGGAAAGAATGGGTGAATTGACATCAGGGTATCTTCCACAAGTCCTATTAGGGATAGGCAACAACTGGAACAGAAGCCATCAGAGTTCAATGTATGGGTGGAAGGGTATGTATTTTGTTTGCATTTCCCAAAGCATCTGGTAAAGAAATCTCTTCACTGAAAGGAGTTCCAGGGCCGAGCCCAAGGCGCACTCGGGAGAGTGCTGCGCTGGGAGCGCTGCTGCGCTGGGAGCGCGGTGACGCTCCCGCTGCGGGTTCGGATCCTATATAGAAATGGCCGGTGCGCTCACTGGCTGAGTGCCGGTCATGAAAAAGACCAAAAAAAAAGAAAGGAGTTCCAGTTAGAGACAAGACACGTATGAGGGGAAAGACATCTAGAGATAAGGGTAGGAAATGAGAAGAACCAATGAGTCATAAGAATGGAAAGTGTAGTGATTCTTCAGAGGATGAAGGCATTACTATAGTCTTCAGTGGGAGGTTTCTGGGAGGAGCTGAGGCTTGAGGAAGCTCCAAAAGAATGCTGACATTCCTAGGTAGGCAGAGAAGAGGAGGAAAAGACATGGAAAGGGACACAGGATATTAAGCAATAGCACAGAAAGGAAGATAAGTCTAGTTGGGCTGTGTATTAGTCTGCTTTTGTGTTGCTATAACAGAATACCTGAAACTGGGTAATTTATAAAGAACAGAGGTTTATTTGAGGGGGGGAGGGGAGAGAGAGAAAGAGAAGGTGCCAGGGTCTTTTAAACAACCAGCTCTCACAGGAACTTATAGAGCTAGGACTCACTCATTACCCCCTGCCCCCAGGGAGAGCATTAATCCATTCATGAGGAATCCTCCCCCATGACTTAACAGCTTCCAATATGCCTGCTGGACTGGGTAGGACACCATTTTTACATTATCGGTTTCTGTCCTTCCAAATACATTTTCATACAAATATTTCTTTAGTGACCCATCTGCACCTAAGACCATGTTAAGAGCTATGACTCCATTAAGAACCCTTCCCTGAGAATCATGCAAATTATTCAAATAAAGCTTTTAGGTAAAAAAATAAAATTATAAAAAGTTAAGTTTACAAAATCAGGTGGAATATAGGGTAGAAAAGAGCTGAGGCATGCAGACCAAAGAAAATCAAAATTGATAATTAATCTGAATTAACCAGGTAATCAAAAAGAGAGGATTATGAGGGTAAAATTAAAATATAAAAGCTTGATTAATTTACTTATCTCCTATTGCCTTTGTCTATGAAGTATGAGAAAAAATCTCCTTCTTTCCTTCCTCCCTACTCTTCTCATTCCTTCTTTTTTTCTTCCTCCACATAATCATCCTCATTAGACTATAAGCTTGAGGAAAGCCGGGACTATATCTTCTCTGTTGCTCCACTTTCAGGGTGCAGCACATTGAAAATGCAAAAGCATCTGATGAATTCAATTGAAAACTTATTCACAAATATGTGTTCATATACATTTAAGAGTGTTATTTATGTCACATACTACTATATATAAGGGTACTTCATATATAGTTTGTGGAAAAATAAAATTAAAAAGATAATACTAATCTTTCTATGAACTTTTAGAAGTACGCTCATACAATCTCAAACATACATGATTGAAAATAAGTTCATCAACATATTTTGTTGCAGAAGTGAAACAAGACAGGCACAGAAAGAGAAATACCACATGTTCTCACTTATTGGTGGGAGCTAAAAATTAATATATCAATTCACACACACACACACACACAAAACCGGGGGGGGGGGGGGGGGGGGAGAAGATATAACAACCACAATTACTTGAAGTTGATAGGACAAGCAAACAGAAAGGACATTGCTGGGGGGGAGGGGGGGAGGGAGAAGGGAGGGAGGTTTTGGTGATGGGGAGCAATAATCAGCCACAATGTATATCGACAAAATAAAATAAAAAAAAAAAAATGTATGCATGCATTCAGGTCAATGATAAGAAAACCTTAGGCATATTTTAACTGGCAAAAGCATTTCCAACTTATGAATTATGGACCTACATGAGAGTGTGTAAGAGGCTACTTTACCTTTCTCAAAATACCATCTTTGGCCTTTTAAATTTACTGTATATTTGTCATCTTTTTTATCCATTTCTGATATTTTTTAATTGTTATTATTTTATTTCTTCTATGTGTATGAGTTTATTTAGCTGTTCTTTTTCCTAACTTCCATAAATGAATAATGAGATCATTGATTCATTGATTTTTCAGCCTCTACTATTGTCTATGATATAAATTTAGGGCTGTAAATTTAATGCAAAGCATAATATTAGCTACATTCCAAAAGTTTCAATATATAGTATTTTATCAGTTATGATTTCTCTAGTGATTTCTTCTTTGACTCATGAACTATTTAGAAGTACACTGTTTAATTCCAAACACATTGGGATTTTATGTTATTTATGGATTATCTATTTGTTATTGATTTCTAGTTAATTCCATTTTGATTAGAGATTCATTCTCTGATTTTTAAAATATTTTATTCCTTTGAATAATGTTAAATCATCCTTTATAGTTCATGAGCCATGCATATCTTTTCTTTCTTTTTTCTTTTTTCTTCCAAATTTTGTTTTATTTTGTCAATATACATTGTGGTTGATTATTGTGGCCAATTACCTAAACCTCCCTCTCTCTTCCCTCTCCCCGTTCCCTCCCAACAATGTCCTTTTTGTTTGCTTGTCCTATCAACTTCAAGGAATTGTAATTGTTGTGTCATCTTCCCTCCCCCCCCACCCTGGTTTTCTGTGTGTTTATTTATTTTTAGCTCCCACAAATAAGTGAGAACATGTTATATTTCTCTTTCTGTGCCTGACTTGTTTCACTTCATATAATTCTCTCTAGGTCCATCCATGTTGTTGCAAATGGCAGTATTTCATTCGTTTTTATAGCTGAGTAGTATTCCATTAAGTAGATATACCACATTTTCTGTATCCACTCATGTGATGATGGACAATTGGGCTGGTTCCAACTATTTAGCTATTGCAAAGAGTGCTGCAATGAACATTGGGGAACAGGTATACCTTCAACTTGATGATTTCCATTCCTCTGGGTATATTCCCAGCAGGGGGATAGCTGGGTCAAATGGTAGATCTATCTGCAATTGTTTGAGGAACCTCCATACCATTTTCCATAGAGGCTGCACCGTTTTGCAGTCCCACCAGCAATGTATGAGAGTTCCTTTTTCTCTGCAACCTTGCCAGCATTTATCGTTCACAGTCTTTTGGATATTAGCCATCCTAACTGGGGTGAGATGGTATCTCAGTGTGGTTTTGATATGCATTTCCCGAATGCTGAGTGATGTTGAGTATTTTTTCATATGTCTGTTGGCCATTTGTATATCTTCCTTTGAGAAATGCCTGTTTAGCTCTTTTGCGCATTTTTTAATTGGGTTGCTTGTTTTTTCTTGTAAAATTGTTTCAGTTCCTTGTATATTCTGGATATTAATCCTTTGTCAGATGTATATTTTGCAAATATTTTTCCCACTTTGTTGGCTGTCTTTTAACTCGGTTAATTTTCTTTTGCTGTGCAGAAGCTTTTTAGTTTGATATAATCCCATTTGTTTAATTTTCCTTTGGTTGTCCATGCTTTTGGAGTCGTACTCATGAAGTCTCTGTCCAGTCCTACTTCCTGAAGTGTTTCTCCTATGTTTTCTTTGAGAAGTTTTATTGTTTCTGGGTATATATTTAATTCTTTAATCCATTTTGAGTTGATTTTAGTATATGGTGAGAGGTATGGGTCTAGTTTCATTCTCCTGTATATTGATATCCAGTTATCCCAGCACCATTTGCTGAAGAGGCACTCTATTCCCCAGTGTATAGGCTTGTTGCCTTTGTCAAAGATCAGATGGCTGTAGGTGGGTGGGTTGATTTCTGGATTCTCTATTCTATTCCATTGATCAGTGTGTCTGTTTTTATGCCAGTACAATACTGTTTGGGTTATTATAGCTTTGTAGTATAGTTTAAAGTCAGGTAGTGTTATGCCTCCAGCTTTATTTATTTATTTATTTATTTTTGTTCAGCATTGCTTTGGCTATGCATGCTCATTTCTTATTCTATAAAAAGGTCTGGATAGGTTTTTTTTTTTTTTCCATTTCTGAGAAAAATGTCATTGGAATTTTGATGGGGATTACGTTGAATTTGTATATCACTTTGGGTAGTATGGACATTTTCACTATGTTGATTCTTCCAATCCAAGAGCATGGGATATCTTTCCATCTTCTTGTGTCCTCTTTAATTTCTCTCAGTAGTGGTTTGTAGTTCTCATGATAGAGATTTTTCACATCCTTGGCTAACTCAATTCCTAAGTATTTTATTTTTTTGGTGGCTATTGTAAATGGGCAAGCTTTCTTGATTTCTCTTTCAGCATGTTCACTATTGGAGAATAGAAATGCTACTGATTTTTGTGTGTTGATTTTGTATCCTGCTACTTTGCTGAAATCAATTATCAACTCCAAGAGGTTTTTTGTAGAGGCTTTAGGCTGTTCGATATATAGGATAGAGTCATCTGCAAACAGGGATAGTTTGACTTCACCTTTTCCAATCTGGATGCCCTTTATTGCCATCTTTTCTCTGATTGCTCTGGCTAGTACTTCCAACACTATGTTGAATAGGAGTGGTGAGAGTGGGCATCCTTGTCTAGTTCCTGTTCTTTAAGGAAAATCTTTCAGCTTTTCCCCATTCAGGATGATATTGGCAGTGGGTTTGGCATATATGGCTTTAATTATGTTGAGATACTTTCTATCTATACATAACTTATAGAGGGCCTTTGTCATGAATGAATGTTGAATTTTATCAAATGCTTTTTCAGCATCTATAGAGATGATCATATGGTCCTTGTGTTTAATTTTATTAATATGATGTATGACATTTATTGATTTGCATATGTTGAAACAACCTTGCATCCCTGGGATGAATCCCACTTGATTGTGGTGTATAATTTTATGTTTGTGTTGCTGTATTCTGTTAGCTAGTATTTTACTGAGGATTTTTGCATCTATATTCATCAATGATATCAGCCTGTAGTTTTCTTTTTTAGTTTTATTTTTACCTGGTTTTGGTATCAGGATGATGTTTGCTTCATAGAATGAGTTTGGGAGATTTGCGTCTGTTTCAATCTTTTGGAATAGTTTGTAAAGAATTCGTGTTAATTCTTCTTTGAATGCTTGGTAAAATTCTGCTGTGAATCCATCTGGTCCTGGGCCTTTCTTTGTTGGGAGCCTTCTGATAACAGCTTCAATCTCCTTTATTGTTATTGGTCTGCTCAGATTTTCTACATCTTCTTGGCTCAGTTTTGGTAGCTTGTGTGTCCAGAAATTTATCCATTTCCTCCAGAGTTTCAAATTTGTTGGCATATAGTTGTTTATAGTAGTCTTGGATGATTCCTTGCATTTCAGAGGTATCAGTTGTAATATCACCTTTTTCATTTCTATTTTTTTGTTATTTGGGTCTTCTCTTTTTTTACTTAGCCATGCTAATGACTTGTCAATTTTATTTATCTTTTCAAAAAACCAACTTTTCTTTTATTCATTGATCTTCTGTATTGTTTTTTGGGTTTCAATTTCATTAAGTTCTGCTCTGATCTTAATGATTTCTTTCCATCTGCTAACTTTGGGGTTGGATCGTTCTTGTTTTTCTAGTTCTTTAAGGTGAAGTGTTCAGTTGTTCACTTGCCATCTTTCCATTCTTCTGAAGTAAGCATTTAATGCAATAAATTTCCCCCTTAGAACTGCTTTTGCAGTATCCCACAGGTTTTGGTATGATGTATCATTATTTTTATTAGTTTCAATAAATTTTTTGATTTCCTGTTTGATTTCTTATTGTACCCATATATCATTAAGTAGAATGGTGTTTAATTTCCATTTGTTTGTATAGTTTCTAGAATTTCATTTTTCATTGATTTCTAATTTTAATCCATTGTGGTCTGAAAAAATACATGGGATAATTCCAATTTTTTTGAATTTGTGGAGACTTGATTTGTGACCTAAAATGTGATCAATCACAATGAATGATCCATGTGCTGATGAGAAGAATGAATATTATGAGGTTGTTGGGTGGAATGTTCAGTAGATATCTGCCAAGTCCATTTGGTCTAGTATGTTGTTTAGATCTTGTGTTTCTCTGCTGATTCTTTGCCTAGGTGATCTGTCCAATATTGACAGTGGGGTGTTCAGGTCCCCTGATATTATGGCATTAGTGTCTATTTCCTTCTTTAGGTCTAATAGAGTTTGTTTTATAAATCTGGCTGCTTCAACATTGGGTGCGTATGTATTTATGATTGTTATGTTTTCTTGATGGATCAATCCTTTTATCATTATGTAGTGGCCTTCATTATCTCTTTTTATGTTTTTTAGCTTAAAGTCTATTTTATCATATATAAGAATGGCTACTCCAGCTCGTTTTTCATTTCTGTTTGCATGGTAAATCTTTTTCCATCCTTTCACTCTTAGTCTATGTGAGTCTTTATGGGTGAGGTGGGTCTCTTGAAGGCAGCATATAGTTGGGTCCTCCTTTTTAATCCAGTCAGCCAGTCTGTGTCTTTTGATTGGGGAATTTAAGCCTTTTACATTAAGAGTTGTTATTGAAAACTGTTGATTTAATCCTAGCATTTTATTGATTTTTGTTTGGATGTCTTAGGTGTCTTTTGTTCCTTTCTTTCTGATTTACTGTTTGTTTTGTGTATTTGTTGGTTCCTTGGGTTGTAGATAACTTTTTTTTGTTTGTTTGTTTTCTCTTCATGGGCACCATTTTTATTATACTAGTGGGTTTTGATTTTTCTTGGGTTTTTAGGGCAGTGGTAGTTGTTTTTCAGGTACCAAACCCAGTGCTCCCTTGAGAATTTCTTGTAAGGGTGGCCATGTGGTAGTGAACTCCTGCAGTTTTTGTTTGTCTGAGAAATAAACTATTTGCCCTTCATTTCAGAAGGATAGCCTTTCAGGTTAGAGTATTCTTAGCCGGCAATCTCTTTCTTTTAGTATCTTGAATATATTATCCCATTCCTTTCTGGCTTTTAGGGTTTGTGATGAAAAGTCTGATGTTAGTCTGATTGGGGCTCGGTTATAGGTGATTTGACACTTCTCTCTTGCCACTTTTAAGATTCTCTCTTTGTCTTTGATTTTTGCCAATTTGACTATAACATGTCTTGGAGAAGACCTTTTTGGGTTGAATACATTTGGGGGATCTTTGAGCTCCTGAATCTGAATATCTGTGTCTTTTCGAATAACTGGGAAGTTTAAGGCCACTATTTTGGTGATATGTTTTCAATGCAATCTCATTTTTCCTCCCCTTCTGGAATACCCATGACTTGTATATTTGAGCGCTTAAGGTTGTCTAATATTTCTCTCAGATTTTCTTCAATGCTTTTAATTCTTTTTTCTTTTTTTTTTTGTCTGCCTGTGTTATTTCAAACAGCCCATCTTCAATGTCAGAAGTTCTCTCTTCTACTTCTGCAAGCCTGCTGATTAAACTCTCTGTTGTGTTTTTTATTTTGTTGAATGAATTCTTCAGCTCGGCAAGCTCTGCTACATTCTTTTTCAGGGCATTGATTTCCTTGTACATTTCTTCTTTCAGATCCTGTATACTTTTCCTTGTTTTATCATGTTGTCTAGCTGAGTTTTCTTGTATCTAATCCAGTTTCCTTAGAATTATCACTCAGAATTCCTTGTCAGACATTTCAAGGGCTTCTTGTTCTATAGGATCAAGAGCTTGAGAGTTATTACCCTTTGGTGGTGTACTTTCTTGATTTTTCATATTTCTGGTATCTTTCTTTTGATGTTTAGTCATTATGGCTGGGGGATTCACAGTCCACTGGTTTGACACTATTTTCTGGCTAGGATGCTTCTGGGGCTGCCAATTTGGTATGGCTACCTCAGTGTCTGCTCAGTTGGTGACTAGTGCCTTGTATCTGTGGTTGCCTTGGGTCTTGGGCCTCTCCGGGGAGCCGCCTCTCTGGTTAGCATGCACTTGGCCAGGCTGCTGGGTCACATACTGGCACTGCAGGACATGTGGTTTCTGTGGAGCTTCTGCCTCCCCTGCTGGACATCTCCCTGTTCCATATGCACTGGGCTGGGCTAGGGATGGAGTTGGGTGGTGGTGGTGAGGCCTATCTGCTGGAATTCATGCCAGCACCACAGGGCATGTGATCTCTTTGGAACTTCTGCCTCCCCTGCTTTCAAGATTGTTGTTAATTCTACCAGTCTGGGTAAAGTAATCCATTGTTTTCTCTAGGCAGATCCATTATAGGATTTTGGCTTTTCTTTGATATACACTGAAATACACAACAGTAGTAAAGTGGTTTTCCTCTTTCCCTTAGGAGAGAACATCAAAGAGGTGTTTGTTGATGTATCTCTCCTCACTCAAGGATCCTCTATTTTGAACTTCTCCTATCCCATCTGTGAAGAGGATTTCCCCAGGTTTTCCTTAATTTTTGAGGCTGGAAAGTCCAAAGTCCATCTGTTGGTGGCAAGAGTGACCCAGGGGTCTCACATTGCAAGATGGTGGAAGGAGAGAGTGTATGATCTATTTTTAGAAGTTCTCAGGAGGTGACGGTGACCTGAGGCGGTCCCTGGAAGTCTGTGCACAAGCACCGGAGGTTGTGGGGACTTTTGCCGCCACCTTGAGAGAAGCTGCCATGCATATCTTTTCTATCATTTCCTTTGGTTTGTACTTTGGTCTGGATATCTCTTATTGCCCTAACTTCCAATTTAAAAATCCTCTCTTCAATTGCATCTAATCTGCCATTAAACTCATTTATAGAGACTTTACTTTCTGTCACTGAATTTTTAGTTCTAGAATATCTGCTTTTATTTATTTTTTTTATAAAAAGTGTGTATCTGGTAAAATTTTGTAACTTGTTTTTTACCTTAAAATTGTTAATTATAGTTATTCTACAATCCATGCTGGATTACCCTAAAATCTGGATCATTCTTTACTCAGTTTTTATTGTCTTTCTTTTTTGTATTTATCTCCTTGAATGCCTAATAACTTTTGATTTAATGCTAGACAATGTGTATGAAAATTATAGAAGTTCTTGTTGATGTCACCTTCCTCCAGACAGAATATTCTTTTTTTTCCTTACAGGCAGCTCACCTTAATTTAATCAGATATTGAATTAATTTGGAGCTAGGCTTCTATTATTTCAAGTCCTAGTCTCTTTTTAGTTTGCGTATATTCTTAAAATGAAGGCCTTCAGACATGCCAAATGAAAGCCTGGGAATATTTACTAGAACTCCTCTTTCTTGGTGGGAACTAAACTATAATTATTTTTCTTCCCATAATTTTGGCTGCAGAAAAAATCTGTTTAGCTTTTTAGCCTTTTAGTGTGTTTTCCCCTTGACCTCTCAATCTCTTGTTACATCCTGCTTGAAAATCATGATATTCCTCAAGAGAAAAAGCAGTATGAGAGTTTAATTCTTCTCCCCATGATTTTGGGAGAAGCTTCAAATATTGTCAGACTTTACTCAGCTTTTCTACCCTTAAGCTTCTAATTTCTACTTGGGTCTTCTGAATCAACAAATTCCTCGAGGGAGGGAAGAAACAGTACAGAATTTGGATTTTCCTCTATATATTTTCTTTCTTTTGGGGATCCTGATTCTTCAGTTCTAGGTTCCTCAGCTTCTCTTAAATGCCTTCTAATAGATGTTCTTTGTTCTGTGCAGGTAAGTAGGTACAATGCAAGCCATGTCATTACATTCAGAAGTGGAAATCTATCCTTTCATGTAACTAAAATTCTACTGTAAATCATAGAAAATCTCTTTTTAAAAAAAATTTAATTTAATTTATTTTTGGTTGCTGGCCAGTACAGGGATCAAACCCTGGACATTGGTGTTATCACACTACATTCTAATTAACTGAGCTAACTGGCTAGCCAGCAGTCATCCTAAATCCTAACTCCAAGTTCTGCTTAGCCAACAGAGGAATGCAGAAGGATGCAGGTAGCTAAGGAATATCAATAACGAAGCAGAGGAGATATAAATGGGGAGAGATCTAGCTGTAGGTTGAAAATTATCTGGTACTTACCTCTGAGAAGGTGACTAAATCAGCTGTTGCCTCCCCTGGCCAGGACTTCTCTGTCTCGAGCTAGCCTGCTCCCCTTCTCCAGGCCTCTTTTTCCTCCCAAGGGCAAAGTCTCCTGGCTGTCATTTTGTGTGATGAGGTAGGACATTATGGTTCTTAAAACCCCTCATAAGGGTGGTGAGAGAGAGGCAGATAAGCATCTGTTCTGGGCACTATATAAAAGGAGATTGGTGATATAAACAAAAAATAGTTTATACAGAAGATTGTTGGTGGTGGGGGAAGGATCAATTGTTAGAGAAGAGTTGTGGCAAAGAGAAATCTATGGCAGAGAAAATCTCTAGCAGTAATTGGTATCCAATAAATATTTTGACATCACAGAAGCAAAATTCTGGTTTTTCTTCCTGATTCATTTAAAATACCCTGGGCAAAAAGAGCACTTACCTTTACACAAGTGATACAATAATTCTTTTTTCCAAGGTAATAGATTTAGCCAAGTAACTAAAAGGTAAACTTTGAGTAGAAGCTGTTTACTGATATAAGTGAAACTGTCTTTACAATGTGCAAGGACTATTTTAACAACATCACCCAGGTGCCTCCTCAATTCTTCTGCTGTTGTCTTCTTTACCCCTTCGCAATAGACATAATGATCTTCACATAAAGTATCAATCCCACTCCAGGCATAAAAGCAATCTGATTTCAGGAAGAACTTAAATAGTGTCTTCATTACCTTTTTGAGTCAACAGGGTAGTGCTTAGAAACTGGTCATTGTAGAAATAATGTTGGGACAGCTTAACATGCCCTGGTGCTGAATATTTGCTTTCCTGTCAGGATACCTTGTTCCTATACTGATCATTTTACATGACTCACTGTCCTATAGGGGCTCTTTTCTGACCACCTGTGTCTCTCCACTTGAGTTTCAGACCCAGAGATGCCTTCTTTATTTTTTTATTTTTATTTTTTTTGTTTGTGTGTGTGTGTGTGTGTGTGTGTGTGTGTGACTGGTAAGGGGATGGCAACCCTTGGCGTGGTGTCGCCCGCACCACGCTCAGCTAGTGAGCGCACCGGCCATCCCTATGTAGGATCCGAACCCGCGGCCTCAGCGCTGCGCCGCTGTACTCCCAGCACCGCACTCTCCCGAGTGAGCCATGGGGTCGGCCCCAGAGATGACTTCTTGAATTTCAACACTCTACAGTAGATTCATAAGACTCCACTTTTGCTTTGATCTCTTTTATGACTGCCATTTCTGATGACCTGACTTGCCTTGTGTCCCTTTTGCCAGATCTGGGTTCCTCCCTTACTCTTACAATCTTCTTAGGGCCAAGAACAGATATCCCAAATGCTAGGGGCAGAGTTTTGCTGCTCTGGCTTCACTACTTCCATGCTCTGCCTACTCAATGGCACACAAACAATTTTATCTTTGACCCTTTATCTCAGTTGTGACTAAGCATTGAAATCACTGCTGAAAGCTTGCCCTGTCTATCTGGCTGATCTACCGCTTTCAGGGGACTTCCCCCCAAAGTCTGTCATACTTCTTTCAACAGATATAGCACTAAAGTCTGACTCTCTTCACAATTGCCCTGGCACAACTAATAAATATATGAATCTTGAGATAAGAAATATAATTGCCTTTTATCAGCCTTGCATTTTACCCTAGACAAAAGGCTTAGTCACCACTTTCAGAAAGAGGTTTCCTTATTTAAATAATAGCATATATAAAAAAGTCAACATTTTACTTTATGCACTAAGGTAAAACAAAATTAAATTTTATTAACTTGCTTGTTTCATTTCTCCATCGTTCTGTCAAACTTGGGCACATTGCTTAGAGATAACTGCATTATACCACAACTCTGCAACCATGTACAGGCTACTCTAGTGGTTAAAATATTACATACAGATAGCAATAATCTTCAAAGGGTGATAGATCAACACAAACAGAATTTTGAGTGACTTGAAGTAATGATAGTTCATACAAGAGAGAAAGATAATCTAGGTGATGTGGAAACCACTCCAATTTGCCTACTTGCCATCCTATGTGACAGACACTGTGCTCAGTGTTTTATATACATTATCTCATTGTTTAGAGAAAAGGAATTGACTGTTAAAATATTGGATTAGGATGAAAATACATGCATGTACATATAATTTAATTGACTTGAAAAGTCTCAGGCAGGGCCTGATGGGCACTTTTTTTTTTTTTTTTTTGCACACCTGTTTTCTCTAATTTTAAATAATGGATGAAACAGATAGATTATAGACAATATCATGGGCGATGATAATATTATCTGTAAAGGAACTTGCTCATTTATAGTACTACAGGAGATGTGCAGAAGTAGATGACTTTGGTGAAATTAACTGAGGGTCTGGAGAAGTAAAGTTGCAAGTTACCGTACTTGGTCATTATTTCTGAATAAACTCAGAATCATCTTCAGCCAACTTCTCTGTAGACCTGAAACTAAAGGTTGTAAGCTCCTGTCTGGATTTTACTTATCTCCTAGGTTAGGATGGCATTTTATCCTTCTTTGTGCATCTCACAGTGCCTCTCATTGTGCCCAGTGACTTACAATATTAATGGATGGATGGATAATTGGTTGGATGAATGGATTCTATACATTTTACTATGAATAGATGACATTATAATAATTGATTTCACTTTACAAAAATGCACTATTTTCAAAAACATCTCAAATATAATTTCATACTATAGCTTATTCTTAATCTCTTAAAATATTTTGCTTTTACTTTTTCCACTAAAAGATTTTCTTACTATCCGTTATTACAAGACAAAAACGTGAGTAATTGCTGAGAGAATATTGGTCTATATGTGAACCATTCCACCCTATTTTCTTTCCCTTGTGGCACAATTCAGGTTGAAAATGGAAAATCCCAAAACCGTATGCCAAATTATTTTCTGAAAGAGAACATGCCCAGATATCCCTGCTTTGAAGGCTCATTGAGGGGTCCATTTACTGAACCCCTTCATTCTTAGTTCTCTTTTTCCTAGTCTGAATTGGTCTACCGGAGTTATATCCAAGCCCTGGCATCTGGGTATAATGGGAAGGGCTCTGCAACTGTGATCTAATGTGCTGGTTTCTAAACCTGGCTTTGTTACCTGCATGCTTATCATGTTTGTGACCTGCATGTTTACCTTTCTGGTTTTCAGTTTTCTCTTATTTCTAAAATGAATTGCTTGGTCCAAATGATCTCTAGTGAACCTATCAGCTCTATACTTTGAAATTTCAATGTTACTGTGATTTGCTTAGTTTAGAAGATTGAAATCAACAAGTTTGTTCAATACATTCTAAAGAGGTGACATAAGGAGCATCCAGGTGTCTTTGTTGCTTCCTGGCTGTGCAGTCCTGCAATAGAATGGCTGCATGGAGCAATGGATAATAGGGTAAGTTCTAGAGTAAGATTATTGGGCTTCAAATATCAGTTTTGCTAACTACTAGATGTGTAACTTTGAGCAATTTGTCTGTTTCTCCAGCTGGTTCAGTTCCATGGACTTTTTGCTGAATCTTTTGGAACTGGGGTTGAACCGAATGACCTTTCTCAAGATTTACATAGTGTCAGAATCTGTAGCACTATGTTTGATAGGTTCACTGACACAAATAGGTTAATTACCAAGGAACAAAGAGTGATTGTGGATTCTGATCTCAGAATCTGGAATAAACCCATTGTCCAGGAAGTAGAGTTCAAATTAATATTTTCCCATGGCCATCCTTCTACCATTCTAAAAGTTGTCCTCTACTTACCCAGGTCTTTCTAATGTTTATTTCACACTGGTCAAGCCAAGAGCCAACTTTAGTTAGCGATAATAGTCTGACAATTCCACATACTTATAAAATACTCCATGGTAAAACTAAGTTATCCAGACTGGACTGTTCAGCTTTCTCTCTATGTATGTCCAGTGTTTCTTTTCATTGCAGTTCAAGTCGTCAATAAAAGCTTTTGTCTTACATGTAGCTTACTTGTATCTTTCTCTTTTATCTACTTTTAGTTCAACAGCATCATATAGATAGATAGCACCTTAAAGATCATCTCACCTAATCTCTTTCTTATAAGGGAATCCCTTCAGCATGTTCATGTTCATCAGGAGTAGGCACAATTTCATGCTACTCTTGTATTTTTTCCTTACTGGTTCACATGTGGTCTTGTCAGCCAAAATGGATTAAAAGCTGAATGAGGAGAGGAAAGAGCTGTGTACAAAGAACTCCCCTGCTCTCAAAAGCTAGAGCTGGCCTTGGGAAAGAGATTAAAAAGCTGTAACTTCTCTGTTCTTCAAATTCAATCACAAAGAAAGGAAGGGAATAGAATGACAATTCTGATTCTATCACTACATGAGTCTCTTTTACTTGAATGAAAGTTCTCAAGGTGAAGAACATATTTTAATAGTTTTTATGTCCTTAGTATCAAGTTTAGGCCAAATACAGTACATTCTCAATGAAAATTTATTGACAAACAATACGTTATCTGTCTGTTGTAGTCTCATAGCACCTAGCATAATCTTGGCCACATAGGTGTTTTCATACATCACCTCTTTTAACTGCTCTTTATTCTTGCTTAAACCCTAAAGAGTTGGTGCTACTGTCAGGAGGCTTGTTTCAGATGAAGAAACTGAAACTCAGAGAGATAGCTTGACTAGTTTTCCTCAGAGTGAATAAAACCCAACCTGTGTAACTTCAAATCCAAGGTCTTCTCATGTTACATGATGACCTTGGTGATGCAAATACTTAAATTTGTTGAGAGTTTTTGCTCCTCATTCTAGACACACCTGGAGTGCCAGTCCAGCCCACGCCTTACTAAGGTCACATTTCTCATTGCCCTGCTGAAGACGGGCTTGAGGCTAGTAGGCCATGTGTGGACCAGCCTCTTGGCCTCAGTTGTGGGTACCAGGAGTGCACCTTTAATGCACTGGGTGGCAATCAAATATCTTCTCCTGAGGAAGGCGAATCACAGAAAAGACTGACAAACAGTTGAGGGTTGTCATGGAGGATTAAGGAAACAAAAGTCAAGTGTAAATCAAACATGTGAAGGAGCAAAACCAACATCTTGCAGAGCACATTTTTCTCTGAAAGGATAGAATGGATAGAAACACAGGCAAGAGTCAATGTGACCCTGAAGAGGGAGAGAGAGAAACTGTCTGGCACCTTCCCAAATCCTATGAGGCCTGACTATACTTCTTATGTCTGCCTTCCACGAGGTTCCACTATATCCTTTCAATAAATCCCCCCAAATTTAAATAAGCTTGAAACACCTTTCTGTGCACCCCTTTATTATGGTCCATGTAGGTGGGATTTTTAGGGAGAATCAAAAGCTTCCATCTCCCCTTGTTATTTCTCTGAGATCTCCTTTTGGCTCCTGTGCCATACAGAGTGATATAAACATAAACTTCTTATACCTGCATTCCTAAGGCTCGGGTAGCAATTGGGAACATTTCAAATCTTTCTGTAGATTTGGGGCACTCTGAAGTTATGGTGACAACAAATCTGTCAAGGAGCTGGAAAGTGAAAACCCAGAAGAATGCCCCTCTTCTACCTTACTGCCTTTCAAGTTGTGAAAGCCAGTCTCTTGGAGGATCCTCACAAGGAACTTTGTGCCAAGCAAGAAAGCTTCCTTTAGAGAATTTCTCACATCCAGTAAGGTAAAGCTTCCAAAACTCAAATCCGATTGTTGTCAGATGTGGGATTCCCTCCCTGGGACTATTAAATTTTGTTCCTGCTTAGCTCGTTGTTGCTTAGCAGTAGCATCAGGGGAAGGACCTGGAGCAAGGAGTCTCTTCAAAAGTGGGGCTGGGGAGGGAAGAAGCAGGAGTTAAAGTTACCTTCTCACTTCCTAGAGAGAGAGAGGTATGATGTGGACCTCAGAATTAGGCTGCATCAGAAGGAAGTCATTTAAATGTCCACATCATATTTTAATAATCAAAATCAGTATTTGAACAGAATTATTTAACGTTGTAATGTAACCTTACATCTGATATTTTCTGTGAGCCTCATAATGATTAATATCGTAAGGGAAGATTATGGTTGTCAGTTTATAGATGAGGAAACTGAAGTAGGACGGACCGAAACTGTGGGCTCAGCTTCACCAAGCCAGTTAATGGCAGAACCGGACTAGAATCCAAGTCTGTAATTTTCTGTCTTTCTATGACAGCCTTGATTGATTGATTCATTCATTCATGTATTTATTCATTATACAGAACTAATGTTCATCTAATATGCATGGGTAGGCATGATGGAGTTAAAATATTTGAATTTTTAGATAACTACTACTCCAAATTCACCCCCTTACTCTGTCATCCTTTCCCTCCTGAACCTCCACAGGATCCAGCAACTTAAATGACCTCACCTGGATGAGCAGGGCCATGTGTGTCAGTGTCCATTCTGATGGATTGGTTGCATGCCATATTGGTTGCTAAATATTTTTGACATTTCACCAAACTTTATTGGCCGTACGCTGGGCTCCAAATGCAATTGTATCTGGTGAAGGTATGGAAGTACAATGCAAAGCCCTTGACCTCAAGGAGTTCATAGCCAGTGATTGGAAGGAAGCAGAAAAACAAAGGCACACAATCTTTTCTGACATACTATTCGAAACTGGGAGCTCATTACTATTTAAGATGATTTGTTCTTATGTTAGGTCCAATCACAGTGTTTTTCACTATATTCAGTTGAGATCTGCCTTCCTATAAGCTCAGGTGGGCTTGTTATGCCCTCCTGTCCATGGCAGAGTTAAGCAAACTAATCCCTATTTTCCCTGATGTTTTTCTTACATTTAAGGACAGTTTTCTCATTCCACTCTGTCTGTCCACAGTATGTTCTCACTGTCCTGCTGGAACTCTTCTGTGTGCTAGAATCAAAGATGGAGGGAATTTTATAGCTGGCTTGGTCCTCGGATGACTTTAGAATACTTCTCTTTTTTTCAGAAATGGAATCTGAGGGACAGAGATGAGGGGACTGGCCAAATGAGCTTAAAACTAAGTCTGCTTAACGATCTGGTCTGTGGTCTTTTCATCGCATTGTGAAACATGCTCCCAGTTTCTAAATTTCCAGAATTGCACCTAAACTTCACATATGGCCCAATCACTCCACAGTACATTGTGACTTTCACCTCCTTTAGTTAGGCACACCTTCTATTAGTGCTACCTAAGCCCAGAGAGTAGGCGCTTTGTAAATATCCTGATCACACTGTAGGGGCAATTTCAATTGGATAAGTGATTCTCAATGCTGGTTGCATACCAGAAGCACTTGGGACATTG
The DNA here is from genome assembly GCF_027409185.1 of Cynocephalus volans. Classification (NCBI taxonomy): domain Eukaryota; kingdom Metazoa; phylum Chordata; class Mammalia; order Dermoptera; family Cynocephalidae; genus Cynocephalus; species Cynocephalus volans. The sequence continues at coordinate 40,157,480 of NC_084472.1, forward strand.
ATTAAAAGTACCAATGCTGGGTCTACCTAAGACCAATAAATCAAGATGGATCCCAAGTATCAGTAATTCCCGCAGGTAATTCTGATTTATAATGTGTTGAGAAACACTACATTAGATAATACTACCTCATTTTCAAAAAAGGTGAGAATCAATACTGTATTTTAACTCAGGAAGGGGAGGTAACTGGCTCTGAGCATTTGATCTCTACTTCCCATAAAAGAAGAATGTATGGATTTGCTTCATTTCTTTATACCTTTAGCTTCAGAGATGTGAAAATGAGATGACCTGCTCTTGTACTCTGAACCATACCTTGAGCTTGTATATATGGTTCAAGTCCTCAAGTCCTATAGGGCATGATCATCCTACAGATCCTTGTAGTATTGCTGGTATAGGGCCTGGGGGAAGGGGGTCATTGTTATGGACTTTTTACAGGCTAGGAACATACATGCCCAGACCACAGATCAATAGCCCAGCTGGAAGCAAGTCAGCTATCTGGTGATATCAGAGGAACATTTATTCTCACCCACATTTATTGACATTGTTCATGGAGGGCATAGCCCAGTCCTCATCATTTTTATATTTGGTTGGAAAAACAGGTTATAGAAAAAAAGATACATGTGCACAAAGGGGAAAAGAAAATGTGTATGTTAAATACACACAAACAATAAATGTGCAGCAATTCTAAAGAGGGAGTGATTTCTGACCTCATCTTCCTCCCATCACTTCTGCATCTGTGCTCCATTCACTTTATAAGCATCTCCTTTCTGATATTTTCATACATTAGTTGTAGTTAGAGATTTGCATGCTGGTCTTTCCCACTAGATTATGAATTCTGTCAGGAGGGGTACTGTGTCTTGGTCATGTGTGTATCTCTAGTTGCTGCCATAGTATCTGGCATAGTCCAGGCTACATAATTATTTGCTGAATGAGTGCATGATAGTGACTTTGGAGATTGTGTAGAACTGAGCAATACATGTGGTGTGCATTCCCATTGAATGCTCAGATTGCCCTTTTGTTTTCCCAATGGCCCTGGGTCCTTGGTACCTTAAAATACCATGGCTAGCTTCTCTACCAGCTTCAGACTCTATGTTTCAGGGTCTGATTCTCAGACAATCAAAAAGTGGCCTACTAGGGAAAGAAGATAAGAACTTCTGTGACATTCAGGTAGGATTTGAATACAAGTCCCATTCTACCAAGAGACATATAGTTCAGGGGGGTGGGGTTAGTTTTTTAGAAATCCTGTGTTATTATGTGTTTAAAATTATATTATGTTTACAATATATTATATTATTATATACTGAAAATATATGTAAAATAATATATTATAAATATACATTATATGCCTTTCCTTTCCCTCCTCTCACCTTTCAGGATTAAAAGATGGGCTACATGTAAGGAAGGAATATTGGATGATAGTAAAGGCACATGAACTCAGTCTATGGCTTTTCCTTAACTTAGTGACTTAGGGCAATCCATTGAATCTCTTTCCCTAATTCCTCAGCTTTAAGATGATGGAATTCAACTAGGTGATATTTTAGGTGAACTTTTACTGTCCTATAATTCTGTGGATTTATCTACTATCTATCATAGTGATTTTTTAGTAAAGAATATGCTTCTCGGAGTTGTTCTTCAAAGAAACATGATAGAGGAAGGAAGACCCTGTAAATATACCTAAGTTTTAGAAGGGAAAGGACTTGAGCAACAAGCTTTGTTTCTAGCTCTGATAATAGGAGCCAGCCATATGGTTGTGGACAAATCCTTCTGATTTCTGGGACTCATTTTTCTGTTTGGAAAGTGTAGGAAAGGGCTCACATGCTATCTTAGTCCTCTGTGTCTAGGATTTCAGAAATCTGAGTGCAGAAAGCAAACGGGCAAAGGTAGTTTGATTACACAGAATGACTGTTTTGACATTATATTTTGTGCCTTGACCTCTACTTCTAACATCAGCTCACGTGTCCTGATGATTTTTTTTTCTAATTAAGTATTATTTCTCACTAAAAACAATGTTCTGTTATAAAGCATAGGAGAGAACTATTGAAACATCGCTCCAAAGGAGGTCTTGCCCTGATGAGTACCAGAGGAAAAGTTTGTGGCAAAACAGAACATTCCTCTGAAAGAAGCAGCCAGGGAGAGCACTTGTGTCAGCTGGAGGTGAACCCCGTCCAGGGACCAGACCAGGACGGAAGTTGAGGGGATCCAGCCACCCAGTCTTCTTCACCTCATTTCATTGCAGCACTCCTGTGAAGAGTGACACTAGTGAAAAAGTTCAGTGACAGAACTCAAACCAGCAGTCAACTCCGGCAGGCAATGGCTGGTGTGGTCGGTGGGGGGACACCCCTCCCCCACTCACCTCCAAACCATTTCTCAGTCCACATGGTCCAAAACTCTCATACTGAACGTCATAGTCAGTAGTCCTTTCACAATCCAAGTTCTGACTGAGCTCTCTTCTGAAGTCTTTAAGCGAACCACTTGCAGATCTTCCTGAATCCTTATGTGTCTATAATGTTGTCACGTCCCTGAGGAGTTCCGTTCCTCAGTGGCGCTATAAAGGCCCCCTTTTGCAGCCCAAATACAAATGCCCAAAGACATAAACAATACCACCATATTTTGTAAGAAATGAAGACATGCCACCTTCTTCATTCCCACCTCCCTGAATGGAGAACTGCATGTCAATGTACATTTGCCATCTCTCTGTCCTTCCCCTCATCAAGTGTACAATGCTCGTGGATAATGCGCATGAGCATCTGATTGCATACAAGTCGCTTAACAGAAAGATAAATCCCTGAAAGTAAAATGTAATTACCAGGTTAAAAAAAAGAACGCACCCAGTTCCGAGAGCCTATCATATCTCGCGTCTCGGCGCGCAGTCCCCCCAACACTGCTCCTGTTGTGTCAGACAGTGGCAGTGTTGAGCCCGGGAGCCGGCGCCGAGCCCGCGGCGGTCCCCGCGGCAGCCGCTCAGTCTCCGTGGCTGACTCCGACGCGCAGGAGCCACTGGGCCTCGAGGGCGCTGGGGAGCGGGAGGGGCGTGGGGAGCGGCGAAGGGCCCTCGAACGGCCTTCACGAACTGTTCCCCCCCGACGCCCCCAACCCGGCAAGACCCCGCTCCCTCCAACTGACCGAAATTCACCGAAATTCACCCAAGGGGGTAGGGCGGTGGAGGGAGAGGTCTCTCGCTGCTTGCGCTACCGGCTGCGCCTCCCCCGGCGCTAGGCAGGGAAGCGGCTCCGGGCCCGCCGGGCGAGCAGTGCGGGCGCGCCGGCGCCCCCTCCGAGGCAGATCGCGGGGTGACGGTCCCCGCTGGGCTCGGCCGCGCTGCCGCTGCGATCCTCCCCCCTCCCCCGCCCGCGCCCTCCCCCTTCCTTTCACTAGGACTCCGGGACTCGGGAGAGGGCGCGGGAGGCAGGCACACGGGCCCGACCCCACTCCAGCTCTCGCAGGGGACGCGGGCGGGCGGGCGGCGAGGGGACGCGGCGGGGGCGCGGCCATGGAGCGGCAGCGGCGGCGGCGGCGGCGGCACCACTAGCGACCGCGGGCGGACCAGCGGGCGGCCAGGGCTGCCGGCGCCGCGGACCGAACTGCACAGCTCAGCAAAAGCGCCCTCGCCCTCCGCGCGCCGCCTCCCGCGAGCCCCAACCCGGCCACATTTTGAACGCTCCAATCCATCCTTTGAAGAAAAGAAAAAAAAAAAAAATAGCATTGATAGGAGAAACGGGGATATATATATGTATATATATATATATACACACACACACACATATACATATACATATATATATATATATATAATTTTTTTGGCTCCTGCTAAAATTAGCCGGGCTCGCCGCGCGCCTGTGTGCGAGTGTGTGTGCGTGCGGCGTGTGTGTGTGAATGTGATTACTCCAGGACTCCTCGGGCTCCGGAGACGCCATTTTCCCCCTTGATATCTCTCTCCATAAATCGGTGGCGCGGCGGAGGCGGCCGCGTCGGGCGGGAAGCGCGGGGCCGGCCGGGGCGCCCGCCGCTCGCCGCCGCCTCCGCGCGCCCGGGGGCCCTGGCGCCCCCCGAGCGAGGGCGGCCCGCCCGCAGCTCGCCGTTTGACAGATGCTCATCGCCATGGAGTTGCCGCAGCAGCACCTTGGGGGGCTCCGGCGAGCGACTGGAGCCAGGATCTGAGCGAGCGCCGGGGCCAGCCGAGCCGGAGCCGCAGGGACATGGGTGAGCACGCGCGGCGACCTTGGCCCGGGAGCCCCGGCGCCCAGCCTCCCGCCGCGCCGTGGGCCCCCGCACGCCCGGGGCCGGGGGCGTTGTGTGTGTCCTGCATGCAAAAGTTCACGTCGCCCTGCTGGGGCTTTGACTTTGCGCCGGGCGGGAAGGGGGAGACGGGGCCGAGGGGGCGGGATGCCGGTCCCCGGCGAGGCTGCCGTGGATGGGCGCGATTCCCGCCGGCCCGCGGGTGGGCAGCAGTGCTGGCTCGATCGGAGTGGCCCGTTGGTGGCGGCGATGGTGGAAGCTCCGGGCTGGAGGGCTGAGAGCTTATTGAGTTTCCCCGATCGGATCCCCCACCCCCACACCCCCGCCGTTCGCACTCTCCCTCGGTCCTGCCGCCTGCTGCCGGGGCTGGCGGGTTTGGCGTTGGTGGAGTGGGAGGGGGTAGGGAAAGGGGTGGGAAGGCGGCAGGATATTTTTCTTTTTCCTTTTTTTTTTTTTTTTCCTCTCTCTCTCTCTCTCTCTCTTTGTAACTTGCAGGTTAAGTGGAGCTAGAGAGCTACATTGTAACCTAGTTGGATTTTTTTTTTTGGGGGGGGGGTGTATCAGAATCTAACGTGTCGTTAATAGAAAGAAGAACAGGCAAGAAGTGGTCCAGCCGGCGAAGGTTGGTGTGTGCTTGTGTTGTGGCTGTGTGTTAGTCTTTCTTTAAAAAAATCTTAATCAATTGATTTGAGTGTCTTTCTTGTGCTCTCCGGTTTTGGGACTCTGGAAAGACAGGAATTCCCTTAAAAGCAGATGAATGCCTTTTTGAAAGCACGCATTGTGTGCGTTTCTCGAGGAGCCGTGGGCTTGGGAATTAACGGCAGGCTTTCCCGTTTGGTGGTTTCCAGTGGGAAATTACTCCGGAAAGGAAGCCCTTCGGTATCGATTTATTGTTTTTGTCTTTCAAACCATTATCTCTTTGACCAAAATACTGTCTGAGAAGTTCCACAGAGACAAAGTCAGGTAAACTGGATTGGGTAGATCTTTTTAGCAAGATGGTGATAACGTGATGCTGTTTTTGGTTATCTGTCTGTGATGGAAGCATTGTTGGGTAATAGCAATTTCTGATCGGTAGAGCATGCTAGCTCTAAATAAATAAATAAATAAATAAATAAATAAATAAATAAATAAATAAATAAATAAGTTACCGCTGAAATTCTGTCTTCCAGCCCCCCTCCCCTACACACTACCAGCACCCCCTCCTCCCCCCGACCCACAGCGCTTACTACAATTCTGAAATCCGATCCAACTGGAAATATTTTCATTGGAGATTGAAAGTTGTGCAATTGGAAATAGAAAATGAGAATAGAGGTACTGGGGATGTGGAGAGGGAGTTCTTACTGCCTCCGATTATGCATTTATTCCTCATGTGTGTCTGTCCAGGATTCGCAGGGTGTGTGTCTGTTTAAAAGGACTGTTGAGGGAAGGATTTCCGATTTGTTTCCGTTTCAAATAAACTGTCCTGATAATCTCACGGTTGACGTCTAACGCTAAAAGGGCAATTTGTATGTCTCTTATCCCTGCAGAAACTCTCCTTCAAAAAGGCAGTTTATTCTGGAATTCTACAGCAGCTACTTTTCCTTCTCACCTACCCGCCCCCCCGCCCCCACTTTCCCTTAAAGTTTGGTCTGAGTCCATGGTCTCAAAGGAAATACTGACATTACTTGTTTTACTTTTACATTCTTTTTTCTTCTTTTCCTTTTCATTCCTTCACTCTTCATCCTGTTTTTCTTCTTTCCCTATAGATTTGTACTAAAAACTATTTTCATAAAATAGCTGTGGCCAAAACTATCGGGCAGTTCAGTTCGGTCCCCTTCCTTTACGCACCTTTCCTCCACACAGGTAAATCTCCTGTGCACCAGCCTAACTCATCTTCATTTGCAAAGCGTGTTTGTGTGCGTGCGGAGTGTGGGGGAGTCGGGTAGAGAAGAGGGCGTTGGAGAGGAAGGGTATTGTTCTGTGCAGGACACATCTGCAACACTGCGACCAGACCTGGACGTCCTGGGGAGAGTTCCCTTTGCACTTACCCAAGTTAGATGTTGTCTGGCTGGGATGGGAAGGCGGGGCCAAGTGGCCAGGGGCGTTTGAGGGAGGAGAAAGTTTGTAGCACTTTAAGATGTAGCCAGTTTACGATCTCAGGTCACTCCCTCCGCTTTCTCCTGGTTTCTGTGGCTTCCACCATTCTTAAACTCCCGGAGGGAGGCGTGATCTCTTTTGCTCTGACGTGGGATTCCCAGATTTCAGAGCGAAGTTGAAGGTGCTGTGTTTTTACCCTGCACTTAATCTCATTGCCTGTTAACAGAAAAGGGTGTTAGGATAGAGTGTTCGGAACAGATCAGAAGGGAAGAAACAGCAAGTATGGTTGAACAGAGTATTTGCGAACTGCAGGAAATGTAGCCCCAGAAGATATGGAGACCAGGTACTCAGAGTGCTTCTTGGCACACGATCACCCCTCCCCCATTAAGGAGAAAAAAAAAAAAAAAAAGTCTTGGTCTTGGGAAGTCCAATTGGTGTTAGAGCTGGGCTGTGGAAGCTGCTAGCCACTATAGTAACCTGAGCTGAGCTGGGGGAGGAGGTGGTGAGCGAATGCAGTCAGGAGCCAGAGGAGGGAAACCGACTTGCCTCTCTTAGCAGGGAAAATACATGTGTCACTGGAATAAACAAACTGGAGGTGGGGGAGGGGATGGCTTGTAGTGAACATAAGGAGGAGTGTCTGAGAGGCGGCAGTGTTGGTTAGAAAGGGGGCCACTTCTAGCTTGGGAGAAAATATCAACTGCCTTATATGTTCATGAATGAGCTAGGCAAGTGAAGGGTTGTAATCCAATCTTTTGTATGTTAACATCAGAATGTTATATTGGAAGGCTCTGCTGGGAGGCCCACTTGTGGACTTCACACAGGGGAAACCTAGAGCTATCCCTGAGTGAAACGAACAGCCCCTGGTGCCATGGGCGCTTCTGGTCATGTACCTGCATTGCACACACCAAGCAAGCCCTTTGTAAATCACTTGACCTAAATGGGGTCAGGGGTGGACAGCGCTTGGGGTCTTTGTAGAATTTAGTTGAAAATGTCAGTGGAGAGAGGTAGTGGGCAGGATTTTGCTGAAGAAGGTATTAATAGGTAGACACTTTCTCCTGGATTCCCTATTCCATTTCTGCTGTTATCTTAACTTTGAATTCCATTAGGGACCGAATCAATACTTTTCTGGCACAAAAATGTACATCTAGGAGAGGAGAGTTCTCAAAACAGGGGCATTATTTTTAGTCGTACTTCAACCTCTGCTCTGAAGCTTCCATATAATATGCAAAAGGAAGAGGTGAGAAATAGCTAGATGGATGGGACAGACTTTCTGGGTTCCTGTGGAGACACTGAAACTTGGCTGGGCCTTGGCCTCCCAGAATGCCAGTTTTTCCCTTGGAGACTTGAAGTTTTAATTGAAACCAGAAAGCTATTGAAGGCAGAGCTAGCCAATGAAACCCTGTTTTCTCTGATGCTCAGGAGTGGGAAATACTTTTTGCTGCTGGCATTTCAAGTTGCTTCAGTTTTGCTCCGCCAGAAGAATGGGGAAAATTATTATTAGCACATTAGCACTGTAAGGAGTTGCAGTGCCTTAAAAATGGGGTGATGTTATTCAGTCTGTTCAGGGACCTGGTGTATGGGAGAGTCCCAGCAGGGGATGGGGTTTAGGGGACAGGAAGCTGCTCTTGTCTTGGAGGGTTAGCAACACTGGGCTGAAGAAAGAACGCTGCATAGAGTTCATTTTGCTTGGTCCTTGGGTTCCTGTGAAGAAGGGAGCAAAACAATCCAATTCTGTTTCTATCCCATGGCATATTCTGCAGCCTGATGGATTTCCCAAAGTGTTTTAGGACAAGATTGGGTAAGGAGTGCTACAGTCATAAATACTGCTATGGGTTTGGGCTTCTTTTAGACATATTTCTAAAGGCAGCTCTGGAGTTTCACAAACTCTGTATGCAGTTGCAGACACTTTGGCGGGTCAAACACTTGATAAGTGCAAAAAAGAAAACACCAAGGTGCCCACAGAGCGTGTTTCAGGAACACACTGGGATGATGCCAACCTACATTTTTGCTTGGCTCCAAGTTTTCATTTCCGTTTTCTCTTAGCCTTCTGCTAGACTTTGATACCTCCTTAGACAGACCAAGTTGGAGCTATATAAAGTTTTAGGGGACAGTGACCTTCGATGACTGAGTCTAAGTTAATGTCCCTTATGGTTCTCATCTAGAACTTTCATAGGTTCATTTCATAGAGAAGCTTTCATTTTAGAGTTCGTTTTTCACCGTGTTAGAGGATACCCTCTAAGGCTGAGGAAACACTTTTTTTTTTTTAATGACCTTTGGCTTAGGAACCAGCAGTTGACTTCCTATCATGTTCAGAGGAAATAATGCCAGGGTCAAATGAGGAAAGTGAGCAGCACTGAAGTCCACAGGATCCCTTGGGAGGAAGCGGTTACCTCCTCCCAGGAGCTGATGATGGATTCTGATCAGCAGACCCATGTAGAGCAATTACAGACAAAGCCAGCTGAGCTGACCCTCAGGTGGGCAGAGGTTCTGCCTTTCTAAGGGCTGAGGAGGGATAGGGGATGAGTGGTAAGCAGATAAGAGTTTCAGAACTTTGTCATCTTGGAAAAATGTTTTCCTGATCCAGCTTATCTTTTCCCACCAAAAATACTCCCTTTCATATGCGTGACACTTTGTTCTTTTCAAAAAAATGTTCATATCACATCTGGCCCCTCCTCTTATTTTCCTGAGGAGGGAGGTGGGATAAGCATTTTTCTCTGCATTCAGAAGATGAGGCATTGATAGACTGAGTTGCCTGAAAATGACACAAGTTGGTGGCCGACCTGGGGCCAGACGGCTGCGGTAAAGAGTGAAGAGCCTCACACCTGAAGTGACAAGATCTGCATTGGATCCTGTCCCCCCCCCCCCGCCACTTCCCAGCTCAATGACCCCCCAGCAAGTTATTTAACCTCTTTGAGCCTCAGTAACCTAATCAGTAAAATAGGGATAAAGATGCTTACCCTGCCTACTTCACAGGGGTTGTGAGGATTAAATAACACCAGCTAATTTTTGTAATTGAACTCTAGGAGGATTGCTATGCTTCCTCCTGGAAACTGGTGCCTAGGATTACTGTCACCGAAGCCCAGAGATGAATAACTCCTCCTGCAAATGGCCAGAAATGCCCACATGGGCTCCTTGTGTTCTTATAATAAACATGTATTTATATTTATATTAGTTGAATTATTAGATGCCCACTCTGCCATGTATATCTGATACCCAGAGTCTCAGATGATATTGGTTGGACTCAAGGATGTCCTGGTGCTCAGGCAATGATGTCTGAGTTAAGAGTCAGGAGAAGAAAAGCTAAAAGATGTGGGAACACCCAGATATGGGAGTCGAAGGGAAGATTCTCCCTCAGGGAACTACAGTGGTTGAGCAAACACATTCAGGACAAAATTTCTAGACTCTCTAAAGAAAAGAACTGATAGCATGGTTGCCTCTGTCCTAGCAAATCCAGTAAGTTCTCTAGAATCAGGAGAGTTCTTCATAGTCCATTTGTCCCTAATGCTTCTGTGTCCCTCCTCTACCCTTTACCCAAGATATCTGGTTCGCCCTGTCCAGCAGCCTGAACCAGGCACTTTGCAGTGTTCTCAAGTGAACCCCATTTTGTACAATACACTCAAGGCTCTGCTCCCATCAGACTGGTTTCCTTGCTGACCCTGGCTGACCCTGGGCACTCTTCATACCTGCCCACCACCATACCTCAGCTCTCTCTGTGTCACCTTCTCTAGTAGGTACTTAATAAACATTTTTGGTAACCTCCTGTCTGGAAGGTGCCCTGACTCATCCTTTCCAGCCATAGTGTCTACCTCTTAGGACATCTCCAGCCTCCACCAGAGTCTTACTAGTCATTCCCAACCAGTCCTCAGCTCCTCATCCCCAGTGCCCAGAGCATGTCAAGTCCACAGCACCTGCCTAGTACCCAGTTTCCCAAGCTGTGAGATCTTGAGGAAGGGGCCAAGTTTGCCCCATAAAACCCTGTACCTATTTATGAATACTTTTTGCTGCATGGATGAAACACAAAATTTATGGAGAGATAGAATATTAAAAGTAAATGTTGAAGGTGTGCTAAAGCCCTGCAACATGAAGCAACACAATGGGGACCTTTTAGACAGAATGAATAATAGCTACTTATGTTGATGGCTTTTTATATTTTTGGCTATCTTTCAGGGACAATTGCCCAATCTCAGTTTCTACCTCAAAGCCTAAGCGTTAAAGCTATTTTACCACATGTCTGTCCTTTCAGTCATTGATTCACTCATTCATTCAGTTATCAAATGTTTATTAAGTACCTACTAGAGTCTCTTGGCCACACAAACACACACTGCTCTTGACTTTCTCTGAAAATTCCAATTGCATTTTTGTGCACCACACTCATGTTGGCACTTAACCGTGTGATCTTCATTGTTGCTTAAGTCCAAGCGCTTCTCTGCTCTTCAGTGACTGAGTGAGCCTGGACACAATGGAAAAGAGAGAAGGCTGAGCAGAGAAAAGCATGCAGAGGGGAAGTTCCAGAGAGAGGCTAGAGAGGCCAGCTGCAGGCTGCGCTGACCACCTGCTAGCGTGTGTTGTGGGACAAGTCGCATTGCCTCTCTCCTCTGTAGCTTGACCCATCATCAAGTGAAAAGAGTTTGGGTTGATATGGAGGGTCCCTTCTGAAATTCTGTGATTCTATACCTAGAGGTGTCCCAGGAATATTAAAGCTTTCTTAAAGCTCAGAGCTCCTCAAACCCATTTACTGGCACCCCAACAACCATCCAAACCAATCCCACTGAAAGTTAATGCACTTTGCTAAGTGTTTGATGTGATTGAAAGAGTTACTGAAGGGGAAGGTGGTGCTCTGAGGTAAGTAGAATTAGGAGAAACTCTCTAATTAGAAAAGGAGACTCAGGTTTGGAGGAAAGGGATGGGGAGAGGTGGAGTTGGTGAGTTAGGTGTGAAGAAATACCCCAAAGAGTAATGTGGAAGAAAGAAAAGGATTAAATTGTCCACACCTCTTTTGAAGATCGACGCTTCTTGGTGAAATAACTGAGTTGAAATAAGGGAGATGGTACAGACAAAGACAACTTCTAATAAGTCCAGAATATGTTTTCTGTCTAGTCTTTGCTACAGTTTCCTGTTGCCCAAAAGCCATCTGCCATCTCTGCCATGGTTGTCTCACTCACTCTTGGATCTAGGTAGCTGAATGTCATTTCCCCATGTGAGTTCTAAAGTGCACGAAAGCTGGGGCTGTGCCTATGCTCCTGGGGTGCCCTTTCCACCCCCACAGCACCCGGTCTGTCTTGCCAAATGGAAGCTTGTGTCTAGTAATGCTAGTAGGTTGCTTTGTGTGCACTTTGAGATCAGAGGGAGTGACCCACAGTTTGTCCAAAGCCAGAGCCGTCCTCTGTGATTTGAATTGGTGAGAGATCGGGAAAATTGGGCTTTGACCTAAGGCACTGTGAAAGTTCCGTGGGATTTCTGAATCATCTAGGAGCACACTGGTGGGTATTTAGGAAGAGGAATCCTCTGCAAGCTTCTAAGATGCTGCAGTTACTTTTGCCCTGGGATCTAGTGAAGGATTTGGGATAAAAAAAGGAAAAAACAAAAAACAAAAACCGAAAAAAAACAAGCAATATTGTTAGTCAAGTTGGGGAAAAAGCAATTTCTTCATTATTCCTCTACCTGAAAATTGTTCAGTTCTGTCAGTGGAAGGAAACGGCTTGGAGTTTGAATTCAGGGCTTGGAGAGACATGGAGACTGGAAAGGCTAAATTGGGTAAATTCAACACAGTAGCCTGAGAATGCTCATTGGAAACAGTGGAGGCACTGATGCACTTGCGGCAGAATGATGAAACCTGGGTGGCAAGTCCTGTGCAGTTGTTGCTGGCTGTATCTGTGCCCTATTGTTATTTGGGCCATGAGATCTTTGATTTTTTTTAAAAGTATCAATTAATAGTGGTGGCTAAAAAGGATGATTTGATGTGAAAGCTCTGTGGGCTTTCTTTCTGCTCATTACTTTGTACTCTAGAGCTCTATTACATTCAGTTTTTTGATCCAAAAATATTTATTAAAGTCTCAACATTGCAGCTTGTGTGAGCCATTGTGTCTGGTACTCTCAGGCAGGAAAGGTCTGCTATGAGATGTGGCTTTTGCCCTTGGGGAGTGGACAGTATATCTGGAGAGATGTGCTTAACTCAAATGGAAAGCATCAGTCTACAGCCAAAGTAGTAACATGATCCAAAGTGGAATTTTGTTGTATGTGTGATCAGGGCTGAAGTGTAGTCGGGGAAGGCTTTAAAGAGGATGTGTTTGGGGTTTGATGGAAGAAATAAAACAAGGGGACATTACTGATGGGTAGAATAGTTTTGGCATAGGGGCAGAGATGGGGCAAATTCAGGTGGGAATTTGGAATTGCTTCAAGGAAACAAATGCTAATTGCCAACATGTACTATTTCTGGCAGGAACAGGAGAGCCCTGAAAAAGTTCCAGTGGCTGATGGTGAGGGGTAGGCTATCCTGGTCTGAGGTCTTCTGTCCTCAGTGGGAAAGAAAAAACCAGGGGCCCCTAAGTTGGACTTTGTCTACCTATCCAAGGTCTTCATTTGAACTCAACAACTTTTCAACTCTCTGATTCAGCAAAATCGATTTGCTCATTGATATTAAACATGATTGTGACCAGGTTCTGATGGGTGCTGTAAGGACCCCAGGAGATGGAAAGGACAAAGTCTCTGCCCTCAATCTGGGGGAAGATGCTGTAAGAACTCATGAAAACCAGTGAAGGAGTAGCAGTGGACAGACATCTAGGGTTGAGTGCTGAACTGTAGTGGGAGCTCAGGGGGCTGGCTTCTGGAGGGGTTCAACAGATCAGAGAAAGCTTCAAGGAATAGGTGGGACTTGAGCTGAGTTCTGAATAGTGGTATTATCCTGAGTAGCTACAGAGTAGGAGGGAGGATTGTCCACTTGGGAATGTAGAGGGAGAAAGGAGAACAGTTCAACACAGAGTTCTGCAGGGTGTTCGGCAGCAAGACAGATGGGATGGAGTCCCCTGAGCTGAGATGGAGAGCCATGTCTGCAGCTTTCCAAGTGCAGCAGAGGGTGTTCCAGCCAGGGACTTCCACACATGTCACACAAGAAAGAACCCTGGCATCTGGCTGTCCTGCCCACTGCTAGGTCCTGTCCCGCCAAAACTCTTTGGTCTGGGATTCCAAAGAGGTATCTTCCGAACAAAAAATAAAACTACATATAAGCACTTGGAATGGGGATAGGCCACTCTAAAGAGCATAAAATCTGTATGATATTGGTACTTATCTACAGGAGTTTAATGTATAATTGGAGAAAGACATATACAAGTTTCAGTAACAATGCAATGTTAAAATGACAGTTCAAGATAGAGGAGAAATGACATAAAGGAAGAAAAGCAGAGCTAATATTTGTTTAGCTCTCTGGTATGCCTAGCATCATCTTTGCAGCAGAAACATAAACATGTAAGTGTCAGATTATACTTCATGTTCAAATGACAATGAACAAAGCACTTGCTGAGTCAGATGGTTGAGAAGTTGAGGAATTCGAATTAAGACTGAACAGGTACTGGAGTCAAAGTCAGAAGGCCTTGAAAGAAACACTTCTTATCTCTTTGATCATTCCATTTGTCCCTATTGCATTGAAGTAAGTCTATCATTTTCATCTCCAGTTTACAAATAACATGGTGGTGGACAAGAGTTTAAGTTATCACTGATGCTGGGTCTTTGAAAACTGGAGGCATTATGGTTCAAGTAACATTTGGAGTCTGTATTAGTCCCTTTCTATTGCTTATAACAAAATACCTGGAACTGGGGAATTTATAGGAAAATGAAATTTATTGCTTTTAGTTTTGGAGGCTGGGAGGTCCAAAGTCCAGGGAACACACCTGGTGAGGGCCTTGTTGGTGGTGATAGTGATACAGGGGTCTCACATGGCAGAATGGCAGAGCAGAAAGAACAACCTCTTCCTTCACCCTCCTTTTAAAGCCGCTGGAACCGCTCCCATTATTCCAAGAATGTATCAGTGCACTCATGAGGGTACAGTCCTCACAAATTAATCACCTCTTCAAGGCCCCAGCTTTCAGTTGCCTTAATAGGATTTTCCACCCTCAACAGTTATAGTGGGATTAAGTTTTGGGAGGCCAGTCAATCCAAGGTAGAGTCAGACACAACCATCTTTGTGATTTCAATAAATCCCTCACATACATTCTCTTATCTGTAAAATGGGCACATCTCTGGGTAAAATCAGGTGATAAATCTGGGTTAAATCTGATGCTATACGGGTTAAATCAGATGGTGAACTTAAATCAGATAATAAACTTAAAGCATAGCAGATTCATGTTAAAAGTTTGGATTTTTTTCTTTGCCATGTGGATCTCTTTACCCTAGTTGGACAGGAAATACTATGATTAAGTAGATGATAACTATAAACTGCTCAGCACAGGCTACTGGTGATGTTTACCTCCTCTTTCACTACAAGAGTGCACTTGCCTTGACCGCATGGAGGAACATGGGAAGCAAGCAATGTGCCAAAGCCAGAGCCTGACCTGCAAACTTGAAGATTGGCCCAGCCAGTACTGTAGAGATCTTTCCCTGGGGAGCCGAGACCCAAGGCTTAGGTTGTTGTGTTGTATTATTGGTTCCCAGAGGAGGCACTATTTTTGCAGCTAGAGCTGGAACTGTTGGTTAATGGGTAATGTGCCAAGCCTCAGGCCTCAGTGCTTTGATTCTGCTTCTCTTCCCATTGGGGAGATGCTCAAGTACAGAGACTGATGTCATATGCTTAGTTTTGTGTTAGGCTTAGCCAGCCCCGCAGGTCAGAGATGCAGAATCAGCAGGATCTGATAAAGAGGGGGAAGGCACCAGCCCTGCCTTTGCAGGGCTCTTGTTTTCAAGTTGAGGAGACAAAATCTCAGTTGCTGGGACTATCAGAGCTGGAAGGGGCCACAGAGCTCACCACATGCCACTTCCTCATTCTACAAATGAAGATGGGAAAACTCGGGGGGGGAAGAAAAGGAACTTGCCTAAGGTCACCCCGCTCCAAATGGCAGAGCAGAGAATTTAATCCAGAGTTCCTGACTGAACTCAGTATTATTTCCTCCATGAGTCAAGCTGGGGACAAGAAGAAAGCAGTACTCAAACACCACTCAAGTGAGCAAGTGCAGGTTATTCTAAACATATGTGCTTCCCAGTGTGTCGGGAGGTGGAGGAGGCTTGTCTGCATCACTCATTTCTCAGGGCTTTACTTGGGATCTCTCAGAGAAGGAGCCACTTAGCCACATGCTAGCTTGGATGATAGAGACTATGGGAGTTAATCAAATTTAACAAAACATTTGGACACTTACTAAGGTGATCCTAGTATATTCTCTCATGATTATTATCTCGTTTAATCTTCTATTACTTCTCAAAACAACCTTTGAGGTAGGATTGCCCCATTTCCAAGTGAGACTTGAACAGATTAAAAATGTTTTCCAAGAACACAATTCCTAAGTGGGAAGGAGAGGCTAAGTAACTTAATGCTATAACATCAAGCCAGTGTTGCTTCCGTTCTTTTCAATGAGAAACTTGGCTTGAACACTTACTGTTGGACAGCTACACTCTCTGTGTCCACTATGCTCTGAACTGTGTAGAGACCCATTCAAAACATGGCCCCTTCCTTCAAGGAGCTCGTGGTCTGATAGGAGAATAGACAAACAAAGGAGGTATTGAAACACAGTTTACCAAATGCTTTGAGAACAGAATGCCCAGGGAAGGACAAGACTGTTTGTGTGTGTGTGTGTGTGTGTGTGTGTGTGTGTGTGTGTGTGTGTGTGTGTGTGTGTGTGTGTGTGTACACATGTGTGTGCAAGGGGAAGGGGTAGAAAAAGAGGGTCCAGCTACTCTCTATGGAGGAGGTGGGACTTGACCCAATTCCAGAAAGATAACTTAGTTAACCAAGTGGAGAAGGTAGAAAGGGCAGGACAGCAAGAGGAACCAGCAGGGAGTCATATACACAAACGTTCATCAGTGTGGCTTGGGGGATCTGCAGCCAAGCAGCCAATGAGATGCTGCTGGAGAATGTGGTAGGTGAAGTAATTAGGAAATGCAGCTTAGAGGAGGTGAAATGTGATCACAAACGTACCACACAGGCATGTAGTATAAAAAAGCCCATGAGTAGGAACTTTGTCCTTTGGTGTAGTCGGTTGACGTATTTGTAGTATCAGAGAACTGTGGTGTGGAGCTGCTTTTGCCCTTGCTGGTGAGAGCTGGGTAAGAGTTGGTTGGGTCACTTGTTAAATCTACCACTGTTTATGGAGCATTTATTCTAGTTGTTTCTGCAGCAGGAAGGAATTCAAAAAACATCACTCAGAGACATAGGCACCTGAGTCCACTGGTGTCTGGCTAGCCTCTCATTCAACATTCACTGAATGAATAATTTGGAGTGTCTCTCTCTGCACATATTGGGAACTGTGCCAGGCTCTGGGGATTACCTTGGTGAGCCAAGTAAACACAGGACTTACCCTCAAGGGCTTATCATCTGCTGAGGGAGGCAGAGTTAAAACGAAGAGTGGCACAAGTATTTAGGTAATAAGTGCAAGGAAAAAAGAAGTTCTTTGCTACAAAAGCACAAAACAGGGAGTTCTGATCTGGTTTGTGAAACTTGGGAAAAGAAATTAGATCTCAGCCTGAGAAATGAAGAAGCGTTAACTCAAGGGGGCAGGAGGAGGATCCCACGTGCGCACAGGCAAAGACACATGACAAGCCCCTTGCAACTCTCCATCTAAATGCCTTAGTAGACCTAAAGAAGGATGGATAATCAACCACCCGCAAAGCCAAAGTCAGTCAGTCTCTTGCCAGAATCTGACAAGAGATTCTTATAAATATAGGCCAATGATCCTAGGCTGAAAACACAGTTGCTACCCTATCTGTAACCACACTCCACCCTATCCCACCATTTGCCCCCTAAGATCAGAAATTCAAGATTTCTGTTAACCAGACAAGATAGGCAGTCATCATGTCTCCTCCATGGACAGTTTTAATAAAAACAGCTAAAGACTGTTCCTCCCTAACATCAGCGTACATATTCTTGAAGACTAGAGCTCTCAGAAAGCAAATGGGCAAGACTGGAGGGGAAGGTTTGAGAGGAGTGGAAGTGGCTTATTGAATTCTTGATGGAGATCTTTACTTCTTCAGGTAGAGTTCTGAGGTAAGCATAGAGTCTTTGTCCTATCAGTACATATTGTGGATTTTAGCTGTGCAAAGCTTCAATAATTTCAGGAGAGGAATCCCCTCTTAGTCCAGCCAAACAATCGTAGATGATGTCTGCTGTTAGTGGTGTTCTAGTAAATGCTTAACACCTGTTCTCCATATATTTTTAAGCCTTGATTTGTAAAGTGTGCGGATTCCTGTGGTGTGAACACTCCCACCATGGCTGATGTTCAAGCTACCAACTTGATGTCACTGATGATTGTGGAGTTGGGAAGAGATACATGAGCCCATAGGGGCTGGCTTCAGAACACCACTGTCACTGTTCACTAGGAACTGACGTGACCCCTGGTAACAGCAGTTGCTCCAAAAGGAGGATTTGACTGACTTTATGATGGATAGAAGGTAGAATCCAAAGCAGTCCAATACTTTCTCTGTATGACTCTGCTTCTCAGAGCATGAATAAAGAGACAGAATCCAACAGGAGAGCTGATGGTGAAAAACACTTAAAACAAGGTAAAAGGAACAATTTCATGAAAATTGGATACTACAACAACAAAATAAGGACTTTAGAAATCTGTCTGATGTCTCCAATAAGCAGTATGACTCAGTGGGACAGGAGCATAAAGTGACAAGGAGGAAATGTGCTGAGATGAAAAGACATCAGCTGAAATGAGGACGGGCGAAGTAAAGAAAGATTGCAGGGGTACAAAATGTGCAATTATAGAATTAAAAATCCACAGTGAAGATAATAAAGGTGAAGGGGGCATGGCAAATGGAATGAAGTTGGTATTGTGGAGCACAGGTTAGGGTGTGCTCTCCCACAATACAAAAGAAAGAAAGAAAGACAGTGAGAGAGAAAGTTATAGAAATGGAGAACACAGAGTTCCAAACTAAGATTCATAGGAAAAACTTAGAAAGAAGGCAGAACCATTTAATGGAAGAAATAACTAAAAAAAAAAAAAAAAAAAAAAAAAAAAAAAAAAAATTGAAGGGAACATGCCTGAAGTAGAAAAAATCTGCGTCTATAGACTTAAGAGGCTTTTCATGTTCCAGGAAAATTAAAGGGAGGGAGATCCACCCTATACTCATTCTACCATTAATAACATTCTAACACAACGAAAAAGAGAATCTTCAGTTGTAAAGGCATACAGCAAGTTGCCTGCAAGGGAAACAAAACCAGGCCAGCTTCCATGTTCTCTTCTGTTGCTTGAAATGCTAGAAGATATTCTAGAGTTTTGAGTAAAAAGTTCTGACCTGAGAATTATATAGTCAGCCCAGTGTCTTTTATGTGTGAAGACAGAAGAGGTACCTGGGCTTATGGGAGCCCCTGGAGGACTAAGGGTGAAGAGCAGTGATGGAGTTTGGAGAAGGATGGGAATGGGGCAGAGGACTCTTCCTGTTTGCCTTTAAGACCAATGAGGTGCATATGGTTGTTTGTTTATTTTTAATAGGGAGCATAGAGTTCTACTACCAAAAACTAACATTAAAATAAAAAAATAAAAAGATAAAAACCATAACCTAATGAGATAGGCCAGGAAGACATTTTTTTTTTTTTTTCCATTTCATTGGTGAGACACTGAGGCTGAAAGAAGCCTTATGAGGGTTCCTAAGTGGCAGAATTCACATCTTTTGACTCTTGTTGGATATGCTAAGGACTGTCAGTTCTACCATATTGTGCTTTAGAAAGCAACAGTCAGGGTGACAATGGCCTGCATGCACATGGTACCCTGAGAGCAGAGCAGAAGGGGAATGAATGAAGCTGGGAAGCCCAGCTTGGGTTGGCTTGTTCATTTATTAATGCAGCCAGCCAACAGTTCTTGAGTGTCCACTATGTGTTGGGCACTGTGCTGGGCATAGGGATTGCATGGATAAGTAAAATGCGACTAATGCTCGTTCTCAAGATACTCAGCACTACTATAAGGGAGAAGTACCTTTAAATGCAGAATAATAGTGCCTATGGTCTAGGCACATGATAGGGTAAACTCACAGAACAGGCAAAGTCTAAAGTACTGATTCTCAGACTCTAGCTCATCAGAACCATCTATAAAAGCCAGCATGCTGGGCCCCACCCTGGAGCCCTGGTTCAGCAAGTGGGGCTCAAGAATTTGCATTTCCACCAGGCTGTAGGGTAAGTGAGAGTTCCCCAGGCAGCAGGTGAATATATTTTAGACTAGGAAAAATTCTTCCATCTTGCAGATTTGGAGAGGAGGGAGGATGTACTCTTTGGGACTCATTGGATATGAGGCATAGATGTGGATATGAGCCAAGCAGGGTTCCCTTGTCCATTCAGACAAATAATTCTGTAGGTTCACACTATTCACTTTGGAGTGTCCCCATAGGTCTGTGATTGTGCAGGGCAAAATATGAAGTGTTGAGTATAGAAGAGACATTGGTCCTGCCCTATTAATCGCTGAGGTAAGTATAGGATAAGGTACTCAGAGTGGCTTGACCAGCATCTCACTGCCTGTGGATGTCCAGTAGAGACCAAGCTTCTGCACTTCCGTCTCAGTGTTCTTTCCAAGCACATTGGTGTCCCCTTCTTTGCCCCTCTATTTCCTTGGCTCCTGGTAGGCAGTTATTTCCTAAGCAAGTTTTAACATTCCAACCCGCCCTCCCTCGCTGCACCCCATCCCTGCCGAAGTCCCGCAGGCAGCCAAGGAAGGGTTAACGTTTGTTGGACTGGAGGCCTGAGCCAAGTACAGAGTGTTCATTG
The DNA here is from genome assembly GCF_027409185.1 of Cynocephalus volans. Lineage (NCBI taxonomy): Eukaryota > Metazoa > Chordata > Mammalia > Dermoptera > Cynocephalidae > Cynocephalus > Cynocephalus volans. The sequence goes on from NC_084472.1 coordinate 40,177,686, forward strand.
TGTGCCCGCCCCCTCAGGAGGAGTCTCTGACTGCTGGAATGTGACAAGGCAAAACGTTTTCACCTTGCCTTGGCGTCCCCAACTCCAGGAGTGCGTGCGTGTGCTCACACGCGTGTTGGCAGGGGTGCATCACGGGAGGACTCGCAGTTGTCTCCCAGACTCAGCAGAAAAGTGAACTGTGAGTTGGGGGTGGCAGGTATGTGCTGGGGAGAAGGCTAAAGGAGAGCAACAGCTTTGTGTGCTGGCGAAGTAAACAGACAGGTTAGGTTTCTTTGCTCTTTGCTTTTGAAAGCTTTTTTATTTTATTTTTCTAAAGTGAGGGGCACATGTGGACACAAGGGGCTGGATTATAATCTTCAGGACAGGCAGTGAATTTGGCAGGGCCTGCCTGGGTGGGTGGAGCTGCAGTTGGAGTAGTTTGAGCCATAAGACTCTGAATAGCTGTCCGAATTCATTTTCATTCAGAAGAAACTTCTTGAAATCTTCCCAGCGCCCAACCCTGCACTAGGTGCTGAAGCGAATGGAAGTGTTATACAACCTCACTTGGTCTCGGCCTGAGACTGAATTGCAATTGAGTTAGAAAAATAAGGTTTATGTACTTGAAATAAGAAAAGAAGAAAATGCAAGACTGGTATTTAGTGGCAAACTATACTATAGCTGGATGCAATGTAAGTCAGGCTAGGGAGTGAGAGTAGTGGTCCAAAGTTTATAGAATGTTGCCATGGAGAAGTAAAGACTTGGGCAAGGCTTGGGATCTGTTTGTTCGTTTATTCATTCACTTCTTCATGCAACAAACATCTGGAGAGAACCAGTTGTATGCCAGACATTGCACGGATCAGTGGAAGGGGATATAGGAAGAAATTCTATAAACATACCATTGCAGAAAGGACTCTGTACATCTCATGCTGCTGGGGAGACTGGTTTGGCTTGAGTAGACAAAGCAAGGTGGTGTCTAATGAGGCCTGGTACTGGACTATTATGGTGAGACCAGTATAGAAAGTCTGGAATGGATGTGTTCCTAGTGATTAGGACTATTTGAAATTGCATTACTGTTTTATCTATAGTATTTGGTTCAGGTCCTCAAGCAATGAGAATCAAATTTCAGCTGAGCTTTCTTATGGCCACAGCCTCTAATATCAGATTTGCTTAATCCAACCCTTACACCACATGCCAGAATTACCTTTCTAAAGCATAGTTTTGATGGTGTGCCTTTCTAGTGGCATCCCTTAAATGGCTTTCCCTTACCTGTAAGATAAAATTCAAACTCATTAGGGTGATATTCAAGGATGTCCATTGATCTGGCTGTAACCTTCTATTTCCATCCATACCTCTCACCGTGCCCATTTTGTACCACACCCCCTAGCCAAACATCAGCTTTCTCTTCTCTGAAGGTAACCTGCAGGCTCCTGCCAATCCTCTCTGTCTTCTTCCTACTCTACCAATGGAAACCCTCAAGATCAAAGCCACATCCAGTTGCTCTCCTTTACGCCTTGCTGTGTAGTTTCCTATCTGTCTACACTTTGCCCAAGTGGAGAAAAAACATTCTCCTCCTTTTGCTTCTATCTCTTATTATAGTACATATAAAATTCTGCTTTGTTTTAGAGTTATGTTTTAAATCTCTCTGTAAGAGTGTTGCCTCTGTGATGAAAGACATTATATTTTCATTGTTTCTTAGGATCTTGACTTGAGAACTGAAAAAAATTGTTGAATTGAATTTTAATTCTTTTGTGGATCTCCTACTACTTGAGTTTTAAGTTTTGGAACTTTGTTTTCTACATCTAGTTACTGATCCATATAGTTAAATACAAGAACTGTGAGGTGAATCATTTTTTAAATGGAAGATGCTTTTTTCATATTAATACTACATCCACTTCATACCCCCATTAATTCATCTAAATTTAGGTTTTACCTTCTTTTATTTCATCACAGAATCTGCAACATACATTGCCCTACTCTGCTTCAAAGATCCAAATAGCTTTAGTTTAGAAACTTCTTATGGAGACTATGCTTCACCATTGGCCCTTACCCAAATATAACTTTATAGGTAGGTACTAGAGAATTAAAACATAATGTTGGAGATTCCTTTCAAAGGAAATAAACCCTGAACATTACTGCCATAAGAAAACATGCTCACAGTTTGTGTGGATCTGAGTTTCAGACTGGGAAAGACCTACAGGACCCTTCCTGCTTGTCAAGCAGGGACATGTTCTAAGACATCTTGATGTCTACAACAGCTAGCATAGGACCTGACACTAGTAAGAGAGGTAAGGTCTCAATGAATACTGACTTGAATTTGACTTTTTAAAGACTAGAAAGTTTGTGGGCAGGTAGGCAGAGCAGTCAAGATGAGACAAAGAATCTAAGTAAAAGAAACATCAAGTGTCATCTGGTCCAACTGCTTTACCCCCCTCCCAAGTTGGGACTTTGTCCCTTTTGTGGCATGAGTCACAGGTTCAGTGTCTGTTCCACAGCTTCAGTGGAAATACTCACACTCTCACTAGGGCAATCTCTTCTCTCCCAGAAAAGCTGTATTCATTGGATTTTCTCTTCAGTGGAAGCAGTTGTAAATGTGTCTTTCTGCAGGACTGAGTGGTTTCCAGGAGCCAAGTGTGCTCCTGGGCTTCTCTGGGGAGCAGGGTCCGTGCTGAAACCTGGGAGGCCTTCCTGGCCGGCTTCCTCACTGGCCGTCAGCTCAAAACTGTGCTGATCCCAGAGGGGGAAGACACATGCCCGGTCTTCAGGCTTCCAGTTCTTGTCTGTTCTGAATGTGTCTTTGCAGGCATCGTTGTACATTTTCAGGTGGGCACATTTGCTGGCTATTTCTTTAAATTGATGGATTCAGAGGTAGAAACCTAAGATGTAGAGTAATGTCTCTTGCTGGGAAACTTAGAGGATGTTCAGCTGGCTAAAAAGGCTTGAGTGATCTAACATACAGCCTAAGGGTGGAAGGACATTACCTTTTGAGGTTTTGTACAGCCCCGAGGCTCTATGTTTTTTCTTGAGAATGAATATTTAGTCAATTTTATTATTATTATTATTATTATTGGACTTTGAAAATTATGAGTATGTCATTGGGAATAATGGGACATGGGTGAATAGGGTGAAGGGTAGTCTAACCAGTACTGTGATGGTTTGGAAAGAGCCTAACTGATTTTTCTCTTCTCATCTTGGAGGAAAGTAGAGAGAAAGACCATGGGGGGGATTCCTGACACTTCCCAAAGACCTGTAAATGGTCCTTCTCTCTCTCTTTCTCTTTTGCTGTTATGCAGACATAATGCCACTTCATTTAAGCAACTAGAAAGGGAATTACAACTGTCTAGAATGGTTATTTTTATCTAAATAATTAATGATTAAATATCTTTCTTTTGTGTCTATGGAAATATTTTTTGAGTTTGTTTTGCATTAATCACAGCATTGTAAGTGATTTTGCACTGAATTCTTTTTCTTTTTTTCTTTTTCAAATCTTGCACCTATGCTTTGTATTTGTTTTAAGAAATAGAAAACTGCAAAATTGAAATAATGCATAATGAAAAATAATACAGAAAGAATGGTGAAGAGGCTGGCTAAATGTCCTTTCTCCAATTGGGTGGAGAGCTTGGCCCTGGCATCTCGGGGTTGTGCTCAGCTTTGCAGACTGTTCTTTGCATGTGAGAGGGAAGTCTTGCAAGAAGCCAACCAAGTGTGGTTCCCACAGACCTGAGCGTCAACACTTCAGACTTCCCTTTCGTCATGGTTGGTTTTGACGATGACTCAGCCAGCTGCGGCTTCAGTACAAGAAACCTCTAGCTTGTTACTGGGCAGGAGGACTCTCCCCTCTTATCTTTATTCTTGGGCCCACGGCCATAAAAATCAATCCCGATCCGTTACGAAGGCATGTGTAAGTGTGCCGCCTCCTCTGCTCCAGCATGATCCAGCTGAGGGATGTGCATATTCTGGATAGGTTTCTTCCCATCATCATTTTCTGATGCCATAGATAAGTGGGAAGGGCCTCTGGAATATAGGCTGAATAACTTTGGGGGGCGTTTTCCTTCCTGCCCAGGCTAATTATCTCTCTGCTTCTCAGTTGCAGATCTGATCTCTTCTGAAAACCTCACTGTGTCGCCATCCCCGGGACTCTGAACCTGGTAGCTGGATCATTTTGTCCTTGGAATTTTGGGTGTCCTCTCTTCTCACCTTTCGCTTTTCCCCTTCCCCCTCCTGAGAACTCCTGAAGACTGTAGAACTGTCATGGAGTCCAGGGAGATCTTAAGCAGCTCCCGGCAAAGAGGGGGAGAGTCGGAATTCCTGCCAGTCTCCTCAGCCAAGCCCCCGGCTGCTCCGGGCTGTGCAGGAGAACCTTTGCTCTCTGCTCCAGGACCTGGGAAGGGGGTCCCAGTGAGTGGAGAACGCATGGAGCCAGAGGAGGAGGATGAACTGGGCTCAGGGCGGGATGTGGATTCCAACTCCAATGCAGACAGCGAGAAATGGGTGGCAGGAGATGGCCTGGAGGAGCAGGAGTTTTCTATCAAGGAGGCGAATTTCACAGAGGGGAGTTTGAAGCTGAAGATTCAGACCACAAAGCGGGCTAAGAAACCCCCAAAGAATCTGGAGAACTATATATGCCCACCTGAGATCAAGATCACTATCAAGCAGTCTGGGGACCAGAAGGTGTCTCGTGCTGGGAAAAATAGCAAAGCTACAAAGGAGGAAGAAAGAAGCCACTCTAAAAAGAAGGTAGGAAGTCCTGTCTTATAGGTTTTGTTTGTTTGTTTATTTCTTTGTTTTTGCCATTTTATCCCCAACTTTTTAGGGTCTATTTGCATATTACTTATTTACTTTGGAATTACCAATCTCCTTGATAGAATATTTAAGGCCTCAGGAGAAATGCCTCTGATTTAATCTTGATATAATGTCCAGTTTATTATTGTATCTTCTACTCACCTGAAAAAAACCCAGCTACTAGAATTGCAATTATGGAGAGTTCCTATTTATTTTATGGCAGCCAATTGGCTGGATCAATGAAGCCATAACATTTTGGGTCTTTTTTTCCTTTAATATTTACATCTGTTCTTGTAATCAAGAGTGCAATGTTGAAAAATTTTGGTCAATCAGAATAGTCAAAAACTGTTAAAACCTTTTGGTTTCAGTCATTACTACCATGATTTTCCTAAGATGAATTGTTCATCTGATAAGGAAACCCAGACCTCATAGTAACTGAGGCTCTTATAAGGCTGAGAGATCATCAATCTAAAAGCCATTGATGAGCATTAGGATTGGAACTGGAGAAACAAAAGGGGCAGGCAGTTGAACTGAATCTGTCCCACACATTGTGGACTTTTAAGATGCAGTACTGAATGAACTTGGTCGGTTGTCACTTTCCTCCTAGAAGTCGAATGTGCATGTGCAAGGCAGCTAGAGAAGTGGTTGGTGGTGTCTGGGAATGAATGGGCGCATATTTCATTGAATTTATTTTATATCATAGAGGGTTACAGTGACTTCCATTCCTGGGAGGGGTGTGGCTCTCAGCTATGGTAAGAGAGAACTGCCTTAGTATAGAAAGTTTTTGTCTACAAGAATCTTTGGGGCTAGGAGAAGTCTCTGAAGAAGCCCTTTTGTTGACAGAGGCTTAGGGTTCTAGGTTGTAGGTATTAATTAGTCTTTGTCTCTCTGTGCCTGAGATTTGGTCATTTACTTGTGCTCTAGCCATGGTGTATTAGCTAAAAATGGCACAGACAAATGAACCTCTCTCCTTCATAACCCAGAATTGATCTGTAGCACTTCTGCTACCAGTGGTTTTTTGAGCTTTAGGGTAGTCATTTTCACTAAAACCAAGTGGAATCATATTATTTTTCTAGTTTGGGGCTTGTGTCCTTCCTCATGCCGGGTGTTTTGGCTGATTTGTTGCATTTAAAATCCAAAGATGTGGGCTAGAAGAGACTTTCTAGTGTGACTAACTCCTCATGGTTTGCCCAATAAACCTGTCCTCATTTTAAAACTGGAACTCCTACATTCAGGGATGCCCTTGGTTCTGGGCAAACCGGGAGAGTTGGTCACCTTACTTTAACATTCTGGAACACAAAGTGACCTTTAGCAACTGGCTTGTTTTACCAGAGGATAGAGGGTATGCTCTCCCCTCCCCCCAGCACGACTTTGCAGTGATTTCTGATTTCTCTATCATAAAACCAAGGGTAATCTCGACACACGCAGAAACTTTGAAATTTTTGCAAGAAAATGGAACTGTTTAAATCAGTCTCTACTTAGAAAATGAGGCTTTGCCTTGGAGTTGCGTCTTTTCAGCTTTGGAAATGAATGCCTTTGTCTCTGGCTGCTGAAATGGCCAATTTTTTGTGTTGTCAGATTTTTGTGTGGGTGGCCAGTCTTGAAAACTGTAGTAACTGTTTTTTCTCCATGCCCATCAATGCCAGGATTTGAACAGCAGCCCATAGTTTTGGGTATGTAAACTCAAAATCACTGCCCTAAAAAGAGAATAGTTGTCTCAATCAGGTACTGCTTCCTCTAAAGCCACAAATTGTTCCCGAGGATAGCCTTCCACCCGTTGGAATGCCCCCAGAATAATGCTTTAGAATTTGGGACATGCGTATGATTTCAAAGCTGAAGAGTGCTGTGGACCTCAGTTCTCATATATGAAATTCTCACGCAGGTCATTCTCACTCAAAAAGCTAGATGCCCTTTGTGGGCTTTATTGGAAAGAGAGATGAAATCGCTTATTTGAATATGTGATTTGCCAAGTAAGCATTTTCATACCTCAGAAAAGAAGGTGGCCTGAAATTCAACACAATGTGCTGGTTTATAATGATGCTGTAAGGGGCATATCCTATGAAACTTTTTAATTGTTAGGAGCTTGCTTCATATTGTACTCCTACCTCATTCCTATATTTATTTATGCCTGCACTATTACTTTCCAGAAATAAATGAACCAAGTTATCAGCACTGAATCTTAATTACTTAATAGCTGACAAGAATATTCTCTGATCTCTATTGGATTAGAATGTTACCTTTATTATCCTTCAAATCCCTGTTGTTTTGCAACCGGAGAGTAAGCAAAAGCCAAAGCTGGGGTTGAGAGGTGGAAAACTTGCCTACTATTTGTATGGAAAAGTTCAGTGACATGAACTTACAGAATTTACTTATACCAATGGCAAGTACATGGTCAGTAGTTTGGGATAGGGAAAGGATGAGGATAGAATTTTGTAAGCAACAGATCAACATCTAACCCCCAAATCAAGTCTTCTGGACTGCTGGATCTTTTTTATGAGGTGAGCCACTCTTAGAAGAAGTACACCTGGGAGTGGCCCCTGGGGATCAGGCCTTACGCTGTGAACCAGGAAGAAGGCCCTGCTGAGCTGGTCCTTGAGCTGGTGGAGATTCCTCCTTGGAAATCATCTGAATGTATGTGCTAACTGCAAGCAGGGGATGGCAAACTACAGCCCCGGGGCCAAATCCAAGCCCCCTGCCTGTTTTCCTACAGCTGTCAAGCAAAGAATGGTTTTGACATTTTTAAAAGGTTGGAAGAAAATCAAAAGAAGAATAATATTTTGTAACAAGTGAAACATATGAAATTCAGACTTTAGAATTCATAAATAAGGATTATTGGAACAGAGCCAAGTCCATTTGTTTGCATTTTGTCTGTGACTGCTTTTGTATTATAATGGCAGAGTTGAGCAGTTGCGACAGAGACACTGTGGCCCTCAAGGCTTGAACTGTTTACCATCTGGCCCTTACAAAAATGTTCGTGGATACTAGACTTAGGGAAGGACAAAGAGTTTCAAGATAACAAAACTTTAGTTTTATTGTGTTTTGGTTTTAATGATTCAGCCTCTAAGTTTGGAGTCTGGGGGAAATTGGGTGGTACAGTGTGTGTGTGTGTGTGTGTGTGTGTGTGTGTGTGTGTGTGTGTGTGTGTGTGTGTGTGTGTGTGTGTGTGTGTGTGTTTAAGTGAACCAATTAATTTTGTTCAAGTCATTGCTTGACAGCCTCAGGCAAAGACAGCTTATATTAGATCCCTAATGATTTGCTTTTTCATTGGTTTTTGTAAAAAGAAAGCTGCATAGGATAATGGTAGCATGTCATACATATCACAAGCTAGTTCTCTGCTAGGTTAACTCTAGTTATACGTGGTCTACTGCTTTGGAGTGAAGAAGTATACACCTGGTATCCTCAAGGTCTTTATTCCAAACCTATGACCTATGAATAACCCTCCAAACTAGGGAAGCACTATAGATGGTCAGGGAACGTGGACACTTGAGTGGTAGAATGTGAAGAAGGATCCATGAAAATACCACCTCACCAGCTCAAGGATGCATGGACTCTTCTAACCAGGGCATAAGTCTCCTACCTTCCATGTGACATAAGTTTGGAAATTGAGATGCTATATGGAAGAGGGTTTGTGATGAATGGATTTACATGAAATATGAAAGCAGTATTTGGTAGGAGGTAGAGGCTGAGAGGAGAGCTCAGAACATACATCAGATCCTCAGAACTGTCCTTTGGACAGGTCCTGCTTTGCAGATGAACTCAACTTGCTCTTTGTCACAGGACCGAACTGTTGCATCTTAAACTTACCCAGGTAAGTGGCATAATAACTTGTACTTCTTCTAGTTCTCTTCTAGGTCACTCAATAAAAACAACAGAGAACATGAAAATGAGTCTCTAGAAGCAAGTTCAGGTGCAAAACATGAGCATGGAAGGTTCCGGCAGTAATTGGGTTTTGAGGAGGCTCTCAGCTGGGCTGAGCTTAGCAGCTCTTCTCTTTCCTGTGGGAGGCAGGGACACATGACTAGCTTCAGCAGTAGGAGAAGGGGATGGAAGTTCTAGACAAACTCCATACAGTGACTCAGCGTAGGAGATGTGGTGTGGTTGTCTGACAGCAAGTGGCTTTGTGAATCTGGATCTGGAGCATAACCTTGCTGAAGCTCCAGTTTCCTCATCTGCCAAACAGAGATAACTTGTACATGTTATAACTTGGTGGAGAATTTTGTAGAAAAAATAGATTATTTACAGAGCACACACCAAAATAATAGTTATGATTTACTGAGCTACATGGCAAACCCTCTGCTGGCTGTTAGACATTTATTCACATTCTCTATTAGTCCTTATAACAATCCTGCCAGTTAGATATTATTTATTTACAGATGAGGAAACTGAGGCTCAAATTGCTTCAAAGGAACAGGAGCTAGAAGGGGCAAGGTTTCCCTTCTAAGCTAATTCTGTTAGACTCCAAAGCTAATGCTGTATTCCAGTCCCTAAGTTACCACCCCTATACAAGTAAAGGACTGCAGGAAGGTAAGGATCACTGGAACATTTCTTCCATGCTTATCCACACTAACTAGAGTGATAAAATTATAATCTGACGTATTTTCCTTAATTCCACATGTTCTGGGTAATTGAGGGAACTTTCAAAGCCTCATGAGTTAAAGTCCCATTTATTTTTTATTGTGCCTATAAATTTTATTTTACTTTTGATGAAAATACAACTTCTATTTCATTTCTTTGGAGTTAATTTTCTCTCTTCCCCAGCTCCACTGGGAGAACTTACTTCCTCCAGTAGCAAGGACTTCAACCTTTTATCCTTCAGGCACCTGCCACGGTGCCAGAACCATGGTCAGGATTCATTCTTGACAATTCCACTGAGAACATCGTCATATGTGTTGGGGAAAGCTTCTTCTGTTCTGTTCTGAGCTCTTGCAACCCACTCTTGGGAAGGCTAATAAGTCAGGCATTTATTTACACATTCCTCAAATAGTACTTCTTTGTGCCAAACACCAAAGTATGGATAGGTAAAAGGGTTTTTTAAGTGTTATAGATGGAAAGCAAGATTGGCATCAGATTGTAGAGAGTAATAAATATCAAATAAAATAAATGGGTTTGGATTCAGTTCTGTAAGTAACAGGAGCATTCAGCAGGCTTTGAGTCAGGGACAGGGGTTGGTTGGGGCCTGGGGATCTTGTTGAAGGTGATGTGGTGCAGAGGAACTTAACATGGGAGAGATGAAAGGGGAGCCTTTTGGTTCTACAGTTGTCAGTGGGGAGGGACCACTCTAGGGCTCTCCATTCTTCTTAGAGACCACCAAGAGGCACATGTCCCTCTTGATCCTTTATGCTTGTGGCAATTTGGTATACCAAGTAGGTGAGGAGGGGGCTATGGCAAGGGGTGTTGGGCAGAGGGTGAGGGGTGGCTTGCTTTGCCAAGGGCTCTAATTGCCTGACCTCTGGGCACCTCCTTGACTCTGGCAGGTGGCCCTGGGCATTCATCAAAAGCTTTCCACCCTCCTTGTGGTTCAAGTGTCCTTTCTGTGCCCTCCTTTTGCCCAGCATGTTTTCTAGTCACTCCCAAGTGTGTGCTTGACTGAGGGCTTGGCTTCCCTTCTCCTGGGGGTGGGAACGTGGTGTTTTGAGTTCCTGGGAGTAAGAGATACTTCCTCCATGACACCCTCAACCCAACTAGGAAAGCAGATCTCACCAGCATTTCTTCACAAGAGGCTGAATTTCCCCTCTTGTTTATTTTTATTGTTTCTCTCCAGAGATTTAAAACAAAACAAAACAAAACCCTTTTTTTTAAGAACCACGTTTCTGTTTTTTCATCAGAGTGCCTGCAAATGTTATTTCCTGATAGGTCTCTCTCTGGTTATTTTATAGCTAAAGCAATGTGGTGTGTGGTGAATGACTTTTTCCACAAAGTACTTGTTTCCACAGGGCAACAGGTGACATTTGGCATGTCGAGCTGAATGGGTGAAAGAAAGAACATTGGACTCAAAGACGGGACCCTGGGGACTAGCTCTGCCTCTGTTGTTAACAGATTCATCAAGAATGCTTTCCTCTGCGTCTCAGTTTCTGCATATTAAAATAAATAAATAATAAAAACAAGAACAACTTATGACCTCTGAAGCCTTATTCTAAAAGCTAGAAACTGTAAGAGCCATTCTGTTGGATAGGGTGAGTCTTTCTCTCTAAGAACAATGGTTACTATAAACGGAGATTTTTTGACCTCTCTTTGGACCCACTGTTCTGTCATCAAATTGTCTCCTTTTTGCCCCAAATGTCAAAAGGCCTAAAATCATGGGAACCAAGCATCAGAGTTGAGCTTTTAAAGTGGTGAGATTTGCCAAACTTGTGTTTTGTGAGGATATTCTGTTAATATTTGGTATCCCTCCCCGACTTACTTGTATTTTTCTTTCTTTCTTCCTGTGTTTGGGATTCTCTGCGGGTTTAAAACATCTAACTGGCCTGTTTTCTCTTGGTGTTGGTATTCCCTTGGTAGTCAGTTTCTCTTTGGAGTTTTCTATGGACATTCTTTGGTGAACTCTGTCATTGATGATAAGTCTGACAGAGTAACCAGCAGAAAACTGTGTTCTGTTCAGAAGGAGAGTTATTCATTCCCTGAAGTGTAGACGGAGTGCTCCCTACATGAAATTTCCAGTGAGCAGTACGGGATCTGTTAGACAGAGTCCTTGCCCTGGGAATGGACTAGAAGTCTGATCTCCTGATTTCAGGACCAAGCTCTCTTTGTCTTCACTGGAACTAGAGCTCTGTTCTACCTTAGGGCAGGTACTTCTTCATTTCCTGACTGTTTGAAAATCAGGGATAACAGCAGCCCCTCCCTGTCAATGTCATTGTGAGGATGAAAGTGTCTGGCGGGCACACAGGACAGCCCCTCACTCACAATGCCTTACTTGCGTTCTTGTCTGGTGTCTCTTTCTCCCTGACCACCCACAGGAACTGCTCACAGTGACCTGCAGTGGGGCTGGGTGCCTGGAGGTGTGGGCTTTGTTGAATTTTGTTAGCTGGAGGCTGCGCCAGTGTCATCGTTCTGATGCTTGCACATGCATCTACTAGTAGAGTGTGTCACTAGTGCTTTTTTGGGTGGTGGTGGTAAGGATTGCTATGGGGATTTATTCAGACATGGTTCAAAGGTCTTTTATTTCTGTGGTCATTTATCTGCTGAATCAGGATTACTGCTGAGCACAAAATGACTCAAAATGAAAGTTATAAGGGGTGACAAAGGAACCTCCAAGTGGGGCTCGTTTGGCGGCTGCCATGCTCCTGTGTTTGCGATGTTGGCCCCTTCTCCTTCATTGCAATTTTACATACTCAAAAAGTCTTCTCATTGCTGTACTTTCAACAGACCTTCAGTTCCATTTCCTTTTTTCTTTTTAATGAAAGACAAGAGAAGCAATCCCTTTTGCCCTCCTGTACCCCATCCTTTGACTCTTCTGATTGCACAACTTAGTTAAAAACATCCCACCTTCAAGGTACAACAGGGCAGAACATCCCAAAATATCCTCCACCTGCCTTGCTTGTTTATTAGACACAAGTGGCTTTAGTCAGGAGGGCATTGGGACCAGCTAAGAGCAGCTGAGGTGGAGAGCACAGGGAAGTGGCAGGGAGGTCCCACGTGTGCTGTTAGTCACACCACGTCATACCGAGTATGCACAAAAGGGTCTGCATTATGTGTCAGCTGGTGAAGAAGTGAGGCCCCCGTGCTGAAGGAGTGCAAGCTGAGGCCACCATCTGGGCATACTGGAACACGGACACCCAGAACCCTGAACCGTGGGAGGTTTAGGCTACAAAACTTCTTGGGGTCTTTCCCACTTCCCATAGTATTCCAGTGGATCTTGCCCTGTGAAGGCAGGGGCCTCACTGTATCTCTTGAATGTGCATTTCTCTCTGAAGTCCCGAGTTGTTTTATTTTTGCTTTCTTGCCTGCTCCTCTTTCCAGGAGCCAACTTCCCTCATCTCCCCCCGCCCCCGCCTGTGATATCACCAGGGAAACAATGGAGGCCTTTATTTACTCTGAAAAGTCCAAGCCGTTCCCACCTTGGTACCTGGCCTGGGAAGCCATTTGATAATCATCATTAGTATCAAATGCAGGTTGCTTTGGTGTGTTTTATAGACCTTATTTATTTAATTTTTTTCCCCAGATGATCTTCTTTGCCTCCTACAAGTTTCTAGCCAGTTTCACAGTGGGGGATAGGAGGTGGGGGATGTGTAGAAAATTCTTAAAGGGAGATAGACAGGGGCTCTGTCCCTCAAGGTGGGCCACCATGACTTGCCAATAAGAAGTAATCATTTGCAAATATAAATTTTCCCAGGTGTGGGGACAGACTTTTATGCTGGGTCATTTAGTTATTTAGTGTGCTAATGAGAACCCAGCTCAAGAATTTCAGCATTTTTCCCATCAGGCTGTACCCCTGGAGAACCAACTTAAAGCTGTTGCTTCTCATGGGGGATCATGGGGTGTAGCTAAATAATATCTATGAGGGGTCTTCAAAAAGTTCATGGGAAGATTTGTATTATCTTCAAATTCTATTTTTCTATGAACTTTTCGGAGTTTCCTTGTATTTGTAGTGTACAAAGGCACTCTGTGATTTCTTTTCTTTCTTTTTTTTTTTTTTAAATGATTGGTAAGGGGATCTTAACCCTTGACTTGGTGTCAGCACCACGCTCTCCCAAGTGAGCTAACTGGCCATCCCTATGTAGGGATCCAAACCCATGGCCTTGGTGTTATCAGCACCACACTCTCCCAAGTGAGCCACGGGCAGTCCCGGCACTCTGTGATTTCCTCCTCCTTGCCCTTTTTTGTGGACAAGGAAGTGTAAACTAATTTATTTGGGTATGTGGCTCCTCCTTGCATCATCAGGTTCCTGAACTGTCCCAGTCTTCCTACCATTTAAATAATTGGCAGGTCAGTGTTATACTGGGCTTTGAGTGCTGTTGAATCATGAAGGAAGCTCAGAAGAGGAGAGCCAGTTGTGTCTGCAAACTAGCAGTGAAATCCATTGAGGACACGGGCTAGAATTGGGCTCTAGGTCAGTAGACATGGGAAGGCTGACAATAGAAGCTCTGGGTCCACAACTGGGTCACACTTCCAGGATCACAGACATCACTGTAAGCCAGTAGAGCCTCTGAGCCTTTCGATTTCAGCATCCTTCTTACTTGAATACAACACACCTTCCCAAATCCCTAATGCACAGTTACCTGGCTGCTGGTCAAAGGCCTTCAGGATGGGAACTGGCCACCTCTTGAGCAGCTCTTGCTTTAGAAAGCTCTTTATTATATTACACTAAAGTTACTCCTTTTAAAGTCTAAATATTTCCAGTTTCCAAAAGTGTTCCTTGGATTCCATGGCATCTTGATGCTAAACCACCCTGATTCCTGTGCTAATGTTAGTGTCCCACTAAAGGTGTAGTTTGGGAGGACTCACAGAGCAGAGCACAATACTTGGAGTTGGTTTAGCCCTGCAGAGTGCTGGGGGATTGCATCCTCCTCTGCTATAAGCACAGTACCTCTATTAACACGATCCTGAGCTCCACCGGCTTTCTGGCAGCTTTGTCATTGTTGATGTACACTGAACTCAAGGTCAAGGAAACCCTTCAGATTAGTATTGCCTTATGTTACTTTTGCTCATCCAAACCATCACATCCTACATTCAATGGATTTGCTTGGGTCAAAATTCATTTGTTTGTATTATTCTTACTTTGTGAGCAGTTCTAGGCAGAGATGTGGATCAAATGTTAGAAGGTCTGGTTTGGGACCACACAGAAGGCACAGAAACAAGGGAGCTTGGAAACGTAGATGCCCATCTCAGTCTGAATTCCTCTTCTCTTCTTTCTCCAGTGAGACATTGTTAGATGATTCTCTGCCATCTCTGAACCTGGCTTCTCATAACGGCATCCTTTATCTAAATGAAAGGACTGTTAAATGTCTGTTTTTGAAGGTAAAGTATTTTCTTCTCAATTCTGATGTAAGCTCTCTGAGGACAGGAGTTCTGCCTTTCAATATATTATTCACTGGTTTTATTTTCCAAGCCTAGAGGTTACACGAGTCCTTGTGAGCTCTCTGCCAATGCAGATTGTTCTGTGGGAAGTGCCCTTCTCTAAAAAAACAGCTTCTGCCTAGTCAGCCCTGTGTATTTTGCATTGATGCCTTAGGAACATCTGAAATCTTTCATCACACTGCATTTTTGTGCTCCTGCACAGATATACTGTAGCAGAGCTGAGACATCTAAACTCTACAAGGATCTAGAGTTTAAGCATGGTGTGTTTAGCATAAGTGCTGTGTGGGGTATAGAAAGATCTTGTTAGTAAGAATTCATCTCAGGACACTTAGAGAAAAACCCAGGGCAGTATAACAAACTGTCAGAATATGTATTCCAGATAGTGCGTAGTATGGAAAGTTGATAGCAACCATCGCATCTGCCTGGCACCTTTACAAAGTGTATTCAAATCTGCCCAATGGTTGCCTCTTTCTGATTTGTTCTTCAGATAGTTCAGTGAAGTAGGTGTTATTCTGTCTGCTTTATAGACTGGGGAAAGGACTCTGAGGGTTTTTAAATGGCTTGCCTGGGGTTACAGCAGCTAATTACTGCTGGGGTAGGTAGGGGGTTGTGGAGTGGGGGGATGTTGAGGACTCAAGCCCTCAGGTCTCCTGGTTTCCAGCAGCAGGAAGTCGTCATTGAAAGATTCCACCCTAGCTTGTCCTGCTGGTGCATCCTTAAGGAGAGAATGGTTGAGAACCATAAAGCTCACCTGAGTTTTTTTGCTGCTTGCCACTGGCCTAGGCCATGGGTCAACCGAGGACTCTAGCTTCATCCCGGAGACCCACATCTGCTTTCTTGGACTGCCACAGCCACCTCCCTGCTGGAGAACACTCTGTAGGTCACAGTGGCAGTGAGGCATGCTACAACGTGATGTGCTGGCAGCATAGCACAGGCCTATGGGATAATAGGCTTGCTGTGACTTAATCTAGAAGTTATTCACAGAGTATTCTAAAGTGTCCTGGTTCAGACTGAAACTGCAGGATTCAGCAAAGGGCCCCCCCCCAAAACAAGATTCGCTGAGCTCTGTCTGACCTGAGACTTGAGGAGGGCGTGGCAACCCCACACCGAAGGTTCTGAGTCCAAGTCCCCAATCTACCTTAACCAATGAATCTGTGTTTTCTCATATTTAACAAGGGATTAGTAATGTCTTTCTTCTACATAATTCTGAAGATCATCTGAGCAAATGGCTGTAAAATGGTTCTGAAATGTTAATGGTGCCAATGGAACTAGAAGGTGCTCTTCTTTAGAGCTCTCTATTAGTAGATTTCTAACAAACTGTAGTCTCTAATTAAACTTTCCATTGCTTCTTTCACTATCCCCTCCTTCCCTGGTCTCTCTCCTCCTCTGCTGTTAATAAGACCCCTAGACGTGGCTGTGACGAACAACAGCTGCAGCTTGGAAGTGGTCAGCAGCCGGGCCCAGATACCCACCACATGGTGTAATTGCCCTCTGTGAAATCCTGGGGTGAGAGGTCAGCCCCTCTTTACCCATCTTTGTCACTTGTCAGTCATCTGTATCCTGGTGGCAGTTGTGTTATCCCAGCATCATTCCCCTGCCCCCACCTTCCCCCTCCCCTTCTCCTGGAGCCCAGGAAAAAACCATCTGCTGAGTTGGCTTTCAGAAGATTTTTTTTTTTTTAAATACCAATTTCCCTTTGTTCAGAGGCAACCTCCAATCAGGGCTGGTGTCTGTCGGGTTTGGCGAAAGGCTGGTATTGTGTTTCATGCTCCCGGAGGGAAGGTTGTCCTCTTGCTTTTCTTTTTGATTCGATTCCCTGTCATTCTGCAGGAAAGTCAGAGGTTGCAGCTGCCACCGTCAGCTGTAAATGGGGGACCCCCTTGTTTAAGAACCTACACATTAATCCCCTGGCAGAGGGAGAAAAATAAACAAAAAAACCAACAAAAACCCCAAAAACAAAACAGGGGAAAAAGGAAAACCACCACTAACAAGTCTTTCTTTCTGTTCCCATCCTGTTCCATAAATCACACTAAGATCCTACCGGTTGCTTAAGGGTAGGCCTTGCTGAAATAGGAAGTTTTATTGAAGAGCCTTTGGTGTACAGCATCTTATGTCTCCTGATTTCTTTCTGAGGAATACGTACTGTGCATTGGAGGCAGAGGAGAGTCATTCTTTCGGTAGAAAACCTGAATCCCGGAGAAAGCCCATTGGCTGTTCAGGTTGCTTTCCAGGACATAACAATGGCCACCATTTTGGCACTTAGAGTTGCTGGGAACTTCGCTAAGCACACAACACAAATCGTCTATCAAATCCTCTGCATGACAATGATGTAGCCATTATTACCCCCATTTTACAGATGGATAAGATGAGGCACAGAGACCTACAGTAACTTGCCTTGAGTGGGTCTCCAAGGCAGCTGCAGTGCCTTTCTTCTGAGTCCCAAGGCAGCTGCCTGTGGTACCTCAAGATGTGCTCAGGTCGCAGAACTGAGGTGGAAGCCGGAGATCCTCACCGTCCAGGAGAGCCACGGTGAGGCGTTTCTCAGTCCTTCTCTTTCTCTGTCTGTAAAACGAGACCACAATAGCTAGGTGTCAGGAAAACCAGACAGATGGTTTTAGAAGAGCTGTTACCCTTGAAGCTTGCGCTTCTGCCCTCTTTTTCTATCATATTCCATGAAGTGAGTAAAACTACTCTCGGCAAATTTAGGAGAAGCAGGGACCTGTCCCATCAGGTTACCTTGTGACTTTGGGGGCAGAGTGCTGTGCTCCGGCCTCATGGGGTCTGACTTCTTGCTGCGGGTGCTTGCAAGAGGTTGGCACTTTACAGACAAAAGAGTGTGCCTTTTGTCATTTATGGTGATGAGAGGAGGGGTCAGGGAATGAACATAAAATGCATTTCCTAAGTTGGTAATTGGTGAAAATACATGCATCCATAAAGCTGTTCTTAAATACACCATTTCTTCCCTTCTCTCACTGTTGTTGAGCTGGGCCTACAACCCAGAGCAATGGGGGACCTGAGGATTCCCCTAAAAGGGAACAAAAAATAAAACAAAACCAAAGAGAGAAATAAAAGGAGTCAGAGAGGTCAATTCTCTTTTGCTTCCTCCTGAGGACATAGAATTTTCCTAGATGACTTAAAACATATATGTGTGTGCGTGTACATGGTATGCGTGTTTCAATGTCTTAAAATACTTTGTCAGGTTCCTATTAATGTGGATTATAATGTAGTAACTTGACTGAGTTATGAGCCTAACTTTGCTCCTGAAACTATCCAATGGAGTCCTTGCTCAGCACATTACCACATGCAATGAGGTGGTTTTTACTAAATGCTGTCTCCTTCATTTCCTCATATGATCTAGGTATGAAAACAAGTTTTGTCTGAAGCAGTTAGGGATGACTAGAAGAGCACATGAAGATACATTGGACTAGGTGTGGAAGATTGCAGGTGAAGGATGTCTACAGACTGGGTGGCAGTGGAGGACAGGGGCCTGGTGTCAACAACTGTCCATATGCTCAGCCCTGCCAGCTGACTCAGGCTGCTCCCTAGTTTAGCCAGGGTTCCTCTCCAGAGCTCGAGTTCACCTAAAGCTGCATATTCTGGAGCTGCAAGAGCAGGAGGAAGCAGCAAAAAGAAAATTTGACTTCAGAACAGTGGGCTCTGTGGAGCTTGAGAAAGCTGCCCTAACAAAGAGAGATAAGCCAAGTGGCACTTGGATGCTCCTGCTGATTGTAGTTATCCCACTCAAAGAGCTTTTTTCCTCAGCATCATTCTTTCATTCATTCATTCAACCAAAGATGTATTCTTCATTAACTGTTTACTGCATGCCAGGCAATATCATAGAGATATACCTGGTTATTGTTCCTGAAGTGTCTAAAGTGAGGTACTGTTATCTGATTTGTAAGCTATATCAAACTAGGAACTGAGACAAAAGCTTCTCCATAGCACCTCAACTAAGAAGGGGGATGTCAAAGATTCTCAAAAAATAGCTTGTAACTGACTGGTTGATTTGATTGAGAAGGACAGTCTGTACCTACCTGAAAAGAGACAAGAATCAACTTTAGGCAGAACAGGATGAGATGTGAGTTGCAGATGTCCATGTGAAGACGCATAGTTATGGTACTGACACATTTAATCTATGGGATGTCCTTGAGATTCTCAGCATAGAAAGGGGAAGGGAGAATAGCAAGCTTGGAGAGAAACCTGAAAAATCACACATCACACATTTTGGCAGAGGGAACAGAATCCAGGAAAAGTAGTGGAGAAGAGAGAAGCAGAAATCTGGGAAATAGGGGAAAATCAAAACACCTGAAAGGCTCGGTGTATTGGGGCAGATCAGGTGCAAAGGTGGAGGCCATATGCAAGCTACCACTGGAGAAAGGGGCTGCCTTGGAAAGGCTCCTTTAGTACAGGTGACCTGGGCAGACGAAGAATGAAGAATGCCCTGGAGAAGCGTGGCCTGTGGTTCTGAGCCCCTTGCAAAAATGCTTGTTGCTCCACCCGAGGTACTGGCAGCTTTCAACTGGTATCGAAGCCACTGCTGATATCTACTAAGAGACAGCTGTGCAGGTAGGCCAGAGAGGGGCTGCCCTAAGCTGGCCAGCTGTGACCCCTCCCCCTCTGGGGAGGAGCAGGTGCTGAACTTCTGGATGTCTGCCTTTCCTTCTGGCATCATTCCTAAATGACAGCTGACCTTTGCTCCCAATTTTAGACTTGTGGCAGATTTCTCTGTGTCTGGGCCCTGACTGAGAGAGCGGTGGTGACTGCTTCTGCTCATTGCATTTAAGACAGGAGATAATCGTTGGTCCTTGGAGCTTGTCTGTCTCAGAAGAGGACAGTCCAGCTCAGGGATCATAGCATACAGCCTTGAAGCAGTGGGAGCAAAGAGCTGGACAGGGGGAGAGATATACAAGGAAATGGTCCAATCAAATCTGGAGAGCTCAGAGAGGGCCCTCAGGCCCCTGTATCATCCCGTCCTCACGTTTCTCTCGGGAGCTCAATGGAAGAGGGTGGTGCACTTTGGAGTGCACATTAGAGAGAGTTCAGTGTTGTGTGCACCTGTATGTATGTGCGGACACATACAGCCTCTGAGAAGATGGGTATTATATATGATCTCATCAAGCCTGGCCCGAGAAGCCAGAAATTTATTTTCTGCCCCTAATGATCTGTGTTTTCTCACCTGCCTCTTGTTTTCAGTAGTCACATCTTGAAATGAAGGCAATGTATAAAAAGATCCTGAAATATTTTCAACTCTGACATTCTGGGAAATCACCATAGGAATACCTATTCATATAAGTAGGTATTTATATAGAAGTGTATAGTGAGACATACTCATATGTAAACAAGAATTTTATCTAATCAGTACAATAATGTGCATAGTTTTCTCAATAGCTTCCTGATGTAAGTATCCAATACATACTTATTTGTGAAAAAATAGACATATTCAGCCACACTTAATATGAATTATGGCCGGGAATAAAAAGGGAGGGAAATCACGTGGCATCTGGGCAGGAGAAGGGGTAGAGTGCCATCACTCTGGTTTATATGACCTTGTCTGGCCTTAAAAGAAACCTCCGAGCTTCTGTCTTGTGGGGAAGGTTAGGCAAAGTGTGGGGTTCATGTTGTGCTAGATGCTGGGGTGCATGAGAGTCTGGGGAGGGATGGAGGAAGAGGAGATGCTTGAAGAAAGCAGAGGATCTAGACAGGAGGCAAAGGGGGCCAGGGAGATTGCATGAACAATTGCACAAGGGGCCAAGTGCTCATGGTCCATCTAAGTTATGGTGAGCAGAACCCACCTGCTGGCCTGCAGGGTTTACCTGGAAAATCTGGAGTGGGAGAAAGTCTTGGTAGGCCAGGTTGGGGAGAGTTTACTTTTTCCTAAGTGCACTAAGAAAGAAATGGAGCCTCTCACCCCCAACTTGGAGAGAAGAGAATGAGGAAATGTGCATAGAACTGCTTTAGGAAATCATATACAGTAGATTCCTCTTGTCTGTGGCTGGCTTTCCATGGTTTTGGTTACCCACAATCAACCGAGGTCAGAAAATATTAAAATATCTTGACACAGAAAGAGACCACATTCACATAATTTTTGTTACAATTATGGTTATAATTGTTCTATTTGGTTATTCGTTGTTGTTAACCTCTTACTATGCCTAATTTATACATTAAACTTTATCATAGGTACATATGTATAAGAAAAAACATAGTATATATAGAGTTTAGTACAGGCCACAATTTCTGGCATCCACTGAGTGTCTTGGAATGTATTCCCCATGGATAAGGGGGGAACCACTGTACAGCCAGCATTGGAAGGGAGCGAGACCAGGGGCAGACCAGAAATTGACTGCAGCCCCTGGTTAAGAGTCTAAGTGCCCTTAGGTTTTGCTATTGCACTGAAGAGGCCAAGAGAGCCTTCAAGAAGCAGCCTCTAACATCTTGATTCCTGTGACTTGGAGAAGTTCAGTCATTTTCTGAAGAGTTCATTGATTCATTTTCTTAAGAATTCTTAGTGTCTTACTGACACTTATGAAAAGCTGATTAGGAAGGGCCTAGAGTAAAGAAGAGCTTAAGATATGTACAAAGGTTCCAGATCCAGCCTCTTGCCTTCCAATTTGGTTTTCACTAGAAATGCCTAGTGCAGGAATGCACAGAGGAAAGGCTTCCTCAAATACATCTTCATTTGCTACAGGAACCCAGGTGTACATCCTATATTTCAGGTCAGCTCTAGCCGTAGTGTGGGAGGGTTTGGATTCATCTGATAGGTTCACTGTCTGTTTCTAGTTGATTCTTTCTTGTCTGTGCTTTACCACTCATTCCTTTTCTACTGCTGAGTCCTCCAGCTCCACACAAGGCTCAGATCTCTTATTTTCCACCCCTTCTTCAAATAAGGTTTTCAGCTTGTTTCTTCCACCACAATCTCCTCTTAAACTTCTTTTAATCACTTATACGTAATCCATCTGTACACAGTGTGGATGAAGTTGTACTTTTTCCTGTGTTAGCAAGGAATAAAAATGCATATGGCCATGATGGGGAATTTTCTCCACCCTCGGAAGGTGGGGGAACAGGGCAATGGTGTGAAAGAATGAATTAGTTATGGCAAATCTTGTTAGTGTCCATGGTAAGCAGAGAAGATAAGCCATCTGTGGCCACTTGCAAAATTGTTCCTTGTTTGTTCAGGCTCCCCACCAAAGCACATCTTTGTGGCTTTTGATAATTTACATATTGTCACTTATTTGCCAACTAGAGGGTGTCCGGACATGTGTATGAGAGAAGGCTTCTGTGTGGATACATATGTGTGTGCTGAAAAGAGCTCAGTGCTGGTATGCTGCTGAAATAGATGTTTGGGGGCTGGCTTTGACTGGGCTCAGGTCTTAGGAGAAGCGGGAGGAATCCTGGGGCTCCTGCGTCTATGATTTTTGGACATTCCTAGTCAACATCTCCAAGTGCGTTCTTTTGCTTTCATTACTTCTGCCTCATCTGAGTCCCCTGTTGCTCTGACTTCTCTTTTATTTTTGCCTCAGTTTCTAAGTTCTTAGTTGGTGGTATCTATGGGCAAGAGGCAGAATGTGTTTGGGGCAGGTCACTATAAGCTAAGAGAGATGTCTTGGAGATGCCACCAACATGACTGGATTGTTCTATATCAAAGGTGCTGAGGTTTTCTCTCCCTTTATTCTACAAGTGTTCATGGTGGACCTGCTATAGACCGGTGGTGTTCTGGGTGCTGTAGGGGTCAGAAGGCTGCGTGACCACTATGACTTCTATCTTCAGGGAGCTTCCACGGAGCAGAGGTGACAGATGATGTGCCTAAAATGCACTGCAGATTGGATGAACAAAGTTCTGGAGGACATGAGTTGGGGGATTGGACAGACGATTGTGTAGGGCATACAGTCAGGAGAGCTCGTGACTAGGCTTCTAGGATTCCAGGTTGGCCAAAGAAAATGGTAAACGCAAACCTATAAAAATTAAACAGCAAAAACACTCCCTCTGCTCATCACTAAGTCCTATGGGAGGGATGGTGTAATAGGATTAGAATCTGGGACAAGAGTTGGAGTTCCTCTGTGTTTTATTTCTGACAGCACCAATAATTCATTTTCTCTATGATTTTGGCAATTTAATTGGCCAAAATTTCCTTGTGTCTTGACTTTCCCCTTCGTGAAATAGGCATCGTGCCTTTCCCTTATCCCTTTCCTCTCGCTATCCTTTGTACGAGGCAAACTCTGGCTATAGAGAAAGTTTGCTTTCATCTCTTCAGAAGACCTCTTTCATCCTCTCGGGCAGTATTCTCCATAGCTATTCGAGAGGGTCAAACTGTTTCCCATTGCTTGATGGATACACACAACGACGGTTAAAATGAAAAGAGACCATGAAGACCATCAGAGCAGTCTTCCCTTCACAGATGAGGACATAGAACCCGGATCAGTGATGTCTTATGATTTGTCCAAGATCATGTGGCCAATCAGTGACATTCTGGAAAAAACCCACTCTTTCTAATCATCACAAGCAGGGTGCTAAAAAAGAGACAGGGCACTCAATTGCTGTGGCCTGTCATTGCCACTGCTTGGGAGTTTGCCCTGCCTGTTTGCCTGGCCCATCTTGTTATAGTTTGGCATTTCTCTCTTGAACCCTCCTGAACCCACCATACCTTAGCCCAGGAAAATCAGATAAAGGAGGCTTTTATTTCCCAGCTGCCCTGTGCATGCTGCATTCAGAGAAGAGGGGCTGGCTATGGGGGTGGGGAGAGGAGAAAACATTTGTCTTCCAGTACTGGCCTGACATGAAAGCTTCACTGCTGGGCATTTTGAGAACCCAGCTAAATAATGGTCACAGCCAAGACAAAAGATAAAACTGACCCACTAGTTATGCAGTTACTTAAACATGATTTACCCTGCATAATGCTGCCTAGGGCTTGAGGGTCTCGTTTCTAATAAGCCAAGAGACAGCACATTTAATTACATGGGAAGGAGAGCTAACAGACAGCCAACTAGTTGTTGCAAAAGAAAAAGTCCTTAAATATTCCACTCCTTCCTCAGATACTCACAGAAATGGCATAACTCTTAGGTCGATGGACACAGGCAAGGACCAGGAAATGATGGGTCCTAATGGCCCTAGTGTCGGAAGTTGGGGAATGGGAATTAGCTGGAGCCGAGGAAGTTGAAGTGATTGGGCCGGGAGGAGCAGGGGTTGAGAAGAGAAGTGACATGTGGTTTGACTAAACGTGAATGTTGGGAAAAGTCAGCCGAGAACTCTGTATCTTCCTACTCTGGTGGACATGGTTCCCAGCTTGTGTGTGCATCTGGCAGCCAACCCCTGAGCCTCTAATCTCAGTGACATGCTCATTTGAGGTAGGTAGGATGTGGGGTGGGGGTGGGGAGCAGGCCTAGGCTAGAGAAAAGGCTCTGAAGTCCACATTTAGGCTAGTGAGAGTGGGAGCCCATATACAGCATGTCTCTCTTCCACTGTTAGGTGCTAATTTTTCTAATCATCTTTTGATCATACAAGAAAATCCCAGCAGCACTCTTCTCACCCTAATTGCTTTAGGGGAGTCACTATACCTCCTTGGGTTAAACATAGTAGCTGAGAAGTCAGTTCTAGTGTGGAGTGTCCGGGCTGGGAAGAGGAGAGGGTAAAGGCCAGAGGATTTGAAGAGGGCTGGGTCAAAGGTTAAAGGACAGGGGTTAGAAGCAGGCAAAGGCCCAGGATTGAAATATTTGCTGAAGTCTGACAGGCAGCAGAATAGAGGCAGACAAGTGGCAAATTCCTGTTTTCTTCTCTAATTGAGAAAATATTTTGAGTGGTATTCAGTCAGACTGCATAATGAGTGGGGGTGGGGGCTGGAGGTGGAGAGACAGAATATGAATGGGAGAGAATATTATTAAATTACCGCAGGAAGCCACGGCGGCTAGAGTCCGAAGAGTCATGTAAACGAGCTGTCCTGCCCTGCCTTCTCATCTGGGCAGTACAGCATTCATTCCTTCAGTCATTCACTCAGCACATTGTCACTGGGGACCTACTGTCTATGGAGGGCTTAGTAACTGCCATGGGAGTCAGCATGGGATACATGAAAAAGAGGCCAGTCCTGCCTCTCAAGCAAGGTTAGGGAGAAACACAAGCAGGTGATTCTGACCCAGTGGAGACCCTTGATTTGAGGCTATTATTGTTGTTTTCTTTCCTTTCAATACATAAATCTTGTAATTATCTGTGTCTGCTCACAGTTTGGTGAATAATTTGATGTAATTTTGCATCTAAGAAAGAATTTTGAGTGACTCCTGAACTATATCTAGCTATCCCAGGCAGTCAGTGCATAGTGGGTTGCCCTCCAGTGCCCAGGGAATTGTGTGGCAGGGCTGGGATGGGGTGTGTGTGGAGGGGCGAGTGTGGGTTTGGGGAAGTGGTTAGGAAATACAGCAGTTGTGTCTTGACTCAGCCAGAGCCAGTGGCTCCTCCTCCTTGCCCTGTCTGCTCTTGCTTAAAAGAAATGGCTCCAGTGTTTCAGGAGCACAAGTTCATTTTGGTTTCCAGGCTGACAGTAGTTGGTACCAATGGTTTATGCGATAGGACCTTTATGAATGACAGGAGCATAGTGTTGGAAGGCCCTTAGGGTCATTTTGCAGAGGGAAGCTCACAGAAGTTACATGATGGCCTCACAGTACAGTACCGTGTGAGGTTGTGGTAGGGCTGGGACACCCCCTCCTCCAGCCCCCAATCTTCCCAGCCAGCTCTGCGTACACTGCCACTTCTTCCAGAAAGTGGTGACTCAGATTCTTTTCATCAACATATCTTGCCCCCGCCCCTCCTCCATTTTCTTCCCACAGCCACCAAAGCCAATAAGAGACTAAAGCAGTTTCAATTTTAGACAATTTCCTTTTTTACTTAGAAATCTATGGTTAGAAAGGGAACTCGAGTGGTAGTGGTGGCTGGGGGTGGTAAGGGAGGCATGAGAAGCTTCAAAGGGGCTGGGCTTCTCCTGGCTCACAGGTAGCCAGAGGAAGTCAGACCCGACAACCTTCAAATGACCTTGAATAGGTGTCTAACAGATTTCTTCCACTCTGAAGTTCTCTCACTTTTAAGTTCGAAGAGAACTTCCTCCCTGCCAACTTGGGGACCATTTCTAAAGCTTTGTGAGGTTCTTATGTAATTTTTAAACTTTATCAACTAACTCATGGGAAATGTTAATTTGTTAAGTGACATTTTCAGGATTCTGGATTTTACTTTCAATAGTCCTACGTCCACAATACTTTCTTTTCAAGGAAGGTAGGAACTTTGCTTGGTTGCAGGGCCTGAGGTTGGAAATCACTGAAAGAGATGATGAACAGTCGAATACTAATTAGCTATCTCGTGAGTTTTTTATGGTTGGCACCAAGCGAGGTCCTTTAACTACTAATTTATATATGATCTTACCAATAAGCCTAAGAGGTAAATCTTATTATTAGCATTTTGCTGATGAGTAAACTGGTATTGAGAGATCACATAGCTTGCCAGAATGACACATAGCAAGTGTGTAAGAGAGTGTTTGAAATCAGGGCAGTCTGATTTTAAAGTTCATGTACTTAATCATGAAGCTTCATAGGACTTCCTGCTTGCAGTTCAGAGGTTATTAACTGTAACAATATCACTTTTAAGTCAAATGTTTGATTTCAAATGACCTGAACTTGAAGTTTATTAATGTTTAAGGTACAGAAAGACTTCATAAAGACCCTGTTTAACAATACCTCAAGCCACACAACCACGTGCTCTGTTACATAATTTGTTTTTAGAGTAGTATGTGGAGAAGAGCCCGAGATGAAAGTTCCTGGCTAAACCGTCATGTGTCAGCCATGTTCACACTGTGGTGTCTGCTTTCACATTCTGGAGTCAGCTGGGGAGATCCATTCCTTTGTCATTGATCTCACTGATGGTGGGGGATTTGAGGGGGCTGGGAAAATGATGGCTATCAACAGATCTTGGAAAGTTTAAAGCATTATCCAAATGTAAGATAGAATATGTCGATGGCTTTTTTTTTTTTCCCAGTCTAAACATGTTTCAGTCTTGCTTTTCAGATCCTTCACTTTGAAGTCCTTTTCCAGAATGTTCATTTGGTTAACTAGAATGAAGCCTATTTAGGTGGAACATTTGGGTAGCTCAGTGTTCCAGCTCTCTGGAGGAGTTACATGCATTTGACTCAAATGCTTTGTCACCGTGTGTGGGAATGTGTGTGTGTGTATGTGGGGGGGGTGTGTGTGAAATGTGTTTCCATACTCAAACAAAAACAATCTTTTAAGGTTTTACTGTCAATGTCCTTATTCCTGTCACCCACTTTGGGGTAAGAGGTTGTGATAAATGAAATGCATGGCAGTTCTGGTCTCGAAGTAGGGCTTTCTCATCACATCTTTTTCATTTGAAAGCATCACAGGGGTTTGTTGCTGAATGTCTGTCTTGTGTGGCTCATAAAGTTGCATTCCCATGAGATTTTAAACTGGCTTTTGTAGAGGCAGCGTGTGCACTGAATGGCCAGCATTACTCTTCATTCCGGGGGATGGAAAGTAGGCAGACACTCTCTGTGTATGAGCGCTGTAGGAGTTGCCAGACAAAGATGTCCAGAATGTTCTCTTCAACCTCAATAGACACAACAATCATTTAAGCAGCCCCACTGTGTCTTCACCAAGCTCTCAAAATACCTCAAATGTAGAATCTCTACCATCATTGTAAAATTAGATTATTGAAGGTGAAAGGGACTCATGCTGATATTCCTAGCAGACATTAGCCAGCCTCTCGTGTATTTTGTGAGTGGTCTTTTTATTGCTAGACACTTCTGGGCTTAAATGCTGTTTCCCTTGTTGGGTCATTTGGGTCAAAGTATTCCTCTTTGCAACCCCGATTTCTTAGTCTTATTTAAACCTAAAACACAGAAGTTATGCTAGTGGTGACATTTAGAACTCAAACTAAAACCCGGAACAATTGTATCCAATAAAAAAGGGACTGGATTTGAGGGCAGGTCCTTAGAAGTACCATGAGTGCATTCCCTTATTTGGTCTTCTGTCACTTACTGGATTCACTCTGAAGAATTAATAAAGCCTAGCTTAGGAAAAAAAGTAAAGTCTTCTCTTCTCTCATTTAAGATGTATGACTTGAAATATGCTAATTATGAGAGAGAGAATAATGTACTTCTACTTTGTTGTGATCACATTTGCACAGTTTGGCTGCTTTATTCAAATTCCTGTGTTGGGGCCGAGCCCGTGGCGCACTTGGGAGAGTGTGGCGCTGGGAGCGCGACGACGCTCCCGTCGCGGGTTCAGATCCTATATAGGACTGGCTGGTGCACTCACTGGCTGAGTACCGGTCACGAAAAAAGAGAAAAAAAACAAACAAACAAACAAACAAAAAAATTCCTGTGTTGTACTATGTGATTCATTCCAGAGAGCAGGGCAATCAAAGGATAGGCAGAACTAGAAACCTTCTGGATGTTTAGTGGCTATTCACTGTTAGATACTGGTGATTCTCAGGCCTGATCATTTCCCTGGATATAATCACATCTCTCTGTGCTAAATTTATTTGCAATCTATTAAAAATTGTAGAAGACATGCAGGTTTGGAGAAAACATCACTGTTTTGTTTCAAGTGCCAGTAATCAAATTTACGTGTATCTGGCTACCTGTTATTAATGTTCCATAGTGATCATCTATTTGTTCAGCTAACATTAGATGAATGTGGATTCTACAGTGGATGTTGTACTCAGCATTAGGAATTCAAAATCAAATAAGATATGTTGTCTGCCTTTAAGAATCAGATAAACTTGAGTTGGATAGGTAAATAAAATGGTAATTATAGAAGAGTATACTAAATGCAGTGAAGAGGAAGGATAACCCTTTAAAATAAATTGGGAGCAGGGAGAGAAAGCTCCTGGGCTAGGGAAAAGGTAACTCTTGGAGCAAGTTTTCAGGGACAAGAGGGGTCAGGTAGACTAAGAAGGAAAGAGGCATTCCAGAAAGAAAGAATGGTATGTGCAAAGGCATGGGTGGTGAGTCAGTAGAGTGCACTGGAGGAAATGCAAGTAGTTCTGCTTGAATCAATGATGTCAAAGGTGTGCTGGGAACAGAGGTGAGGACTGGATAGTGGGAAGAATGCAGGGAATAATTAACTAATATTTATTGAATCCTTACTATATGCCAAAAAGAGTTCTAAACCACTTCATATGTATATTTCATGTAATCTCCATAAATCCCTAGGAAATAGCTACTATTTTTATCTTTACCTTACAAATGAGGGAACTAAGGCACAGACACCTTAAGCCATCTGTCTGTCATGGAGCTCGTGGATTTGAACCCACAAAATCTGGTTTTAGAGTTCACTCTTAGAATTGCTGTTCTTTGGGCCTTGTGTACTAGGAGGTTGAATATTATCTTGAAAACCCTGACTTATTTTATGCACAAGAATAATATGGGCAGAGTTATATTCTGGAAAGGTCACATGGAGAACCATGTGGTGAGCAGATCATAGGGGAGAAAGACCAGAGCAAGAGAGGCCATTTGGAAGCTTTTGACCTCATCTAAGTGAGAAGTAATAAAAACCTGAAGCACACTGGTGACAGAAGAAATCATTAGAGGTGAAATGATTCAAAAGGCATCAAGCAGGCAGAATCTGTATGACTCGGTGACTAATGGGATTTAGTTGTTGAATGAGAAGTTGAAATTTAAGATATCTCCTAGGTAAATGGATATCACTATTCATAAAAAGGATAATGAAGCAATTCATTGATCCCTGTTGTGTTTCAAGGGCCCATGGGACACCCACATAGTGATGAATATTTGGGTCCTGCAAAAAATGGTGGGCTTTGGGATCTGTTAATAGTTAAAACTGTGGGTATGGCTTAATTTGCCTGAAGTAGCATGTAAAGTTTGAGGGCTATGGAGAGATCCTTGGGGATTATAAGCATCTAAAAGATAAGCAGACAAAAAAGAATCTTTGCAAAGAGTGGTGTGGCTAGAGCAGGAGAATCCCAAGAGGTCCCCAGAAGGTTGTGGTTTATGTCACCCAGGCTTTGGCAACACAGGGTCAGTGTGACTTTTGAGAAAGTGTTTTTAGTGGAGTCATGGGATCAGAAGCCAGTGAAGAAAGAGATATAGAAACTGTAGTGTAAACCAAACTTTCCAGAAGCCTGCCTGGGGAGTAAGATGTAGTTGCATATCAGTGTGAGTCAGCTTCTTGTAATTACACAATGGAACATTTGCAGAAGCCTGGGGTAGTGACACTAGGACATAACCTGCTTTTGGTGTATGAGTAGCACTAAATATCCTTCAACACATATTGAATAGAACTTGCTTTATTGCGTTCAGGTCTGTGCCTGGTACTATGGAGAATGAAGGAAAATGAAATAGTAGTATAGCTTCTGCCCTCACACAATTTTTATTCAGGTTGCAAGGATAAAACACACATGGAAAATTAAGAGTGAAAATGAGCTGAACTTGTCCATCAATAGGACATCAGAGATGGAAGAGGTCAGAGTTTGCTGGAATCCTTGGATATGAACTGAGTGGACTCTATCTTGAAGGGTGGAGCTGCTATAGGACTATATAGGTGGGTGGTGTGCGGGGGTTGGAGAAAGGAGGCAGTGAGGAGCCCAGCTCTCTCCTTCACTGTGTGCCCTTTTCCAGCCTCCTTTTTCAGGAACTGTCCACATGCTCACCACCTACGTTGGTGGGTCTCCGCATCCAAGAGTTTCTCATATACCCCTTCTGCCTACCAAAGAGAAGGCATTTTGACACCTGCTATCTGTTATACCTGCTCTTTTTTAGGCTCTCAGCAGATCCTTTTTTTTTTTTTTTTTTTTCATCATTCCCCCCTGATCTAAGAGAAACATCAAGGGGAGCAACAAGAAATTTTGGGTGACGATGGGGGAAAGAGGAGGCTTAGATGGTTTCTGGGATTTTGGATGATAGGATTGTGCTGGGAACTCTTTATAGAAAAGGCCAATGTTGTTCTAATTATCTACTACTCTGTAACTAACCACTCCAAAACTTAGCATCATTAAAACTACAGCCATTTGATTATCCTCTCAGTGTTGTGGACCAGCACAGTGAGAATGGCTGTTCTATTTTCTTCAATGATCAGAAACTCAGTTGGGCAGCCTGGGATAGCATGAGGTTGTGAGACTTGACTGGGACTCTCGCTTTGGCTGTTGGCTAGGCCTCTCAGCTCTCCTCCATATCATATCTGCAGGGATGACTGGAACAGCTGGGGCTGCCTGGGGATCCTCTCTCTAGTTGACCTCTATACATGGCTGACTTGTGTGTCCTCACAGCATGGCAGTCTCAGGGTCGTCAGACTTCTCACATGGCATCATTCCAAGAGAATCAGGTGGCAACTGCAAGGCTTCTAATGTATTAGCCTTAGATTCCCCAAACCATCACTTCTACCCCATTCTGTTGGTCAGGCAAGTCACTGAGGCCAGCCCACGTTATTAGGCTCTGCAAAATCCCTGCCTTTTTCACATGGCCACAGATGAGAAAGACACCACTTGTATACTTGATGTGCTCCTGACAGCAAACAGCATCCACAGGGAACTGTCACAACCCACCTGGGGAAGGTGCTTGTCCAGTCACTGGAAGAGGCCTGAATTCAGAGCCAAGAGAGCTGGGTTCCGGTTCTGGCTTCATCCCCATCTTACCAACCCTAGAGTAGCTTTGACCTATGGATTAAAATCCTAGTCATTATGGTTTTATATTTTACTCTCCTAGACAGAGACCCTGGGTTGAATGGAGTTAGACTGATTTTAGAAGATAGGGGAATAGTTCTTCATATGTGCGTGCGTGCGCGCGCACACACACACACACACACACACACACACACACACACACACACACACACACACACACACACACACACACACACACACACACATCCTCATATTCTCCCTAAACTGAAGACAGGGTTGAATGACTGATTGCATTCAGCAGATTTTGGCTCGGTTTCTGGTTCTGCAGCTCAACAAACACACTCTCCCAGCCTTACTTTCCTCTTCTGTCATATGCTACTTACGTGTTTCATGGGAAGAAAATATGATATGTTCCATGACTGTTCAGAGTAGACTCTCTGTAAGAATCACAGTGATTCTGATTATTTGCCTTTATAAGAGTCAGAATTTCTATAACTTCTGGCTGAACCTGTTTCCCTCTTCCTTATGCAATGTTTGATCCCGTTTTTATGTATTTTCTTAATGGCGAAATAATGATTGCTGGTGTGTGTGTGGCGCATGTTCTCAGTTTTTGT
Source organism: Cynocephalus volans (assembly GCF_027409185.1). Classification (NCBI taxonomy): domain Eukaryota; kingdom Metazoa; phylum Chordata; class Mammalia; order Dermoptera; family Cynocephalidae; genus Cynocephalus; species Cynocephalus volans. The sequence continues at coordinate 40,209,695 of NC_084472.1, forward strand.
GTCAGGGCTGTCTAGTTCTATCTGATGATTTGATGAATGATGTGTTTGTGTGAGTATGCAAATATACTGGACTTTGCATGAAGTACTTAGAATATAAGTTGACCTAAGAAACTTGATTGCCACTCAAGTAGATGATCGCATGTCCTTGTTATGAGTCTTGAATTGGTTGTAGTTTACATCTAAATATGATATTCTTGGAATTTACCTCACTGCTCCTTAAAAATGAGCAGTGCTATGAGATTCTATTTATTTATTTATTCATTCATTCATTCACTCATTGATTTATTTTGAGATTCTATTTCTTTAACATGCTATGACTTGATGGCAGAGGTTGCTGCGCTAAAGCCCCTGATGCCTTTTTCATGTGCAATCACAAACTCCTAGGCATGGGGACTTGGCGTGCTGAGCAGGCATCCAGTGAAGGAGGAAACCCAAACACGCATCCCAGTAGATAAATAAGTAAAGATATTTCTCAAAATGCAGAGGATGCTATTTCTCATCCTTGCACAGACAGGAGCAACCATATTGTAAGTTGCATTATTTAGATCCTTACTGGCAAGGGTAAGTGCTCAGTAAACATGCCCTATTTAGCTCTCGCTGCATATACTGCTGCCTTTCTCATGTCTTTAATTCAATGAAATAAATGACTTAAAAAAAAAAGTGCTGTGCCACCTCTTAGAATGGTAAATAAGAACAGTTCAGGTCTTTTCAGGAACCAGAAGCCAAGGTATGGTTTGTTTTTCTGGTCTCCAGGAAGAGCTGGGACAGAAGGAGGTATTGACCTGGCTACTTTGGCTGGCATCCCCCAGGTCCTATCCTGGCGCTCGCATCCCCCAAGTGTGTAAGTCCACACCTGTCTGTCTGCAGCAAGCAGAGCTCACAGGGACAGCCCAGCCCCTCCTGCCCCAGCCCTCCCAGGTGCACCTTTCACCTAGGACTTCAAACCCCGAAAAACCAGACCCAGCAGGTACATTTCCTCCCAGGATTCTGACTTGGCGCCAAGAAAAAAATTTAATCAGAAAAACCGTTTCCAGAGGTGGATCTGGGATGAGCACATTCTTCTGTTTTTAGCTCTAGACCTGGATGAGGAAAGGTGCAGGGACCTTGGAGCCCTTTACAATTCAAGGGTGGCTCCCTCTGTACCAAAGAGGGGCGTGCAGGCTGAATGGTGTCCTCTCGCTAGTTGAGCACCAGCCCATCAGAGCTACACAACACCCCCTGCTATTTCCGTCTGACATCGCCAGGCTGAATCTCTGGTAAGTAAATAATTAATCTGGAAGTTGGGGATGTTAGTGGAACCGTTGGCTATGACGGCTCAAATAACAAGCCCCAAATGTGATAGCCGCTCTCTGGCCCTCTGAGACAAGACCTGTCGGTTCTATTAGACCTGGACAGTCCTGTCTTTCAGCCTGTCTCTTCACATTAAAGTCAAGCAGCTGTATCTCTCCATCTTGGGATCACATCTATGTCCTCAAATGCTTGTGCACACTGGGAATACTGGTGATTTCTTTCCCAAGTCCACCGAGTCCATGCACGCCTGCGTGACTCATGAGAACAGAGGAGTCACAGCTCCAGCATCACTGTGGGTTTGGGGAGGGGTCAGGCTATGAATAAACCATTACGTGGCCAATTCTACATCCTTCTCTTTCACCACAAAAACCTCAATTTCCCTTTTTGTGGAAAACTGAAAGCCTCTTTCAGTGCCCCATCAATGGGACTGTGGCCTTTGAATTACACGGTGTCCTCAAGAAATTTTAAAAATTAATCTGCTTTTGGGAGGAGTGCACAAGACAGCCCCTGTCCCTGTCCACTGGGGAACAGCAGGTCTCCACTTCCATCCTTTCTGACCTCGCTGCCAGCTTCCAGTGCAGATCAGGAAATTGATGGGCCTATGAATGATTTGTGAATCCACAGATGTGTGGCTGAGGGCCCTGAGGGCACCAACCGCAGGAGCAGCTGGGTCAGAGGGTTCCCTCACGCCCACCACAATTCAGGGTCCCCATGGAACAGGGGGAAGGAATGAGCGATGATGGGGTTGCAAATCACAAATCGAAGCAAATGTGGACAAGAGCAGAAACTAGAAATCAGAGAGCCTCTTGAGGCCTGGTCCAGGGGCCTTTCTGTTCTGCTGGGTTGAAATCATTTCTAGAAGGAAATAACAGATCAAAATCATACGCAGACGGTGTAAGAATTTGTAAACTGTAAACATGATAGGAGCACATGATGCAATAGTTACTGCTTGAGAGAGTTTTCTTGCCCTCTGGTGCATCTGGGTTTGTCATTCGTGAACTATTAATTAAATACACATTCTGTGCTAGTTTTAGTTTCTTTCCTGGGCCTTCCTAAAGATTGCCTGTATATCCCACTCTCTGCTATTTGAGCTCTCCCGTATACTTTGAGAGTGCATACAGATCAATGTAGACCTTCGTAAATGCCATTGCTCTTGCAAGACTTAAAAAGACAGTGAAAAAACTTAGTGTGGCATTCAAGGATGCTTCCAATTTCACCCCAACTGTTGTTTAAACACTTATCTCTTGTCACTTTGTGAATGCTCTGTTCATCCCCTGACCACACTTCTATTTCTCACTTCCATACCTCTGTTTACATTACTCTGTCCTTACATACCGTCCTCCCTCTCCCTTTCTAGCCAATGCTCACTTCTCCATGAAAAATCCCCTGCCTTCCTGGTCTGCCCTGCTCACACCTTGGTTACCCCTGAACTTCTAGAGTACCTTGAAGTTCAAATAACCAGTTCCAGTTATGTCCTGGTGAAGCATTTTTCTCATCATTACATTTCTTCTTTTGGACTATTTAAATTTTATTTATTCGTTTAATTTTTATGTTGCTTTCCCCTATTTAGATTAGGAATTATCTTTTGAGGATGAAGGGTTTAATTTATTGGTATTTCCCACAGCAATTAGCACATAGCAAATACTTGATAAATACTAATTGGCTCTATTTAATTTATATTTTACACATTATAGAAATTACTATATTCTATTCCTGCTTCTAAGGAGTTTTGCTGTCCAATAAGTAAGAGGAGATGGGACTACGTATAAGTCTACATAGAAATCTGCATAGAAAAGCTCATTGATAAAATACTGTCACTTTGGAAAGCCAAAACTTATTAAAATTTCTGAATATTCATTCAGAGAAAAAGCACTAGTATAGGTGCAGAGGATTTAGTGCATGTTGCTGACTCCTTTGGAAAATATGCTTGAAGATTTACCTGTGGGAGCCTGTGACTGTGTGTGCTCAGATCAAGTGAGATTGCAGGTCCAATTTGGACACCAAGGTTATCTATTGTAGGGGGAAGCTGAATTCAACAGTGCCTCCCACCTCTCCCAATAATTCTGTAGTTCCCCCTGGATAATATGTTCCCTTTGTGGAAAATGACGAGTTTAATTAATTGGAAGAGAAAATGTTGAAATTCTGGAACATGGAGCTGGCCAGTTGCTCAGTTGGTTGGTGTATGGTGCTAATAACATCAAGATCCAGTATTCAATCTCTGTACTGGCCAGCCAAAAAAAAAAAAAAAATGGTTTCTGGAACGTGACCCAACAGTGACAACTCTTAGACACACATATGTTCAACTAGAACGCAAAATGACTGCAGCAACTACTTGGAAGGTGATGGGACAGGGTGCAGGAAGCCAGGAGGGTTCCAAGGGTCTTCTGGTGATGTCATCAATGCCAGCCAACATATGGGAGTGGCCGCCGGTGGGTCCATGGTGCATGCTGGTATTTGATTTCAAGCAACCATTTCAGGTATAAGCTAAGGGAGCATGACTGTGTTGTATAATAGGTTCAAGTAGATGGTTTCTGAGCAGCAGGGAGATAGACTTGAAGATCTTTAAAGGTTTTTTCTGCCCTGCAAATTTAATCGCATCAATCTCCTTACCAAGCCTTTATCCAGAGGACTGGAGGAATACTTGTTTTAGGTGCACAATCTTTTTCAGTTGGAGATGTTTTATGGTTTCTGAATTACGGACTTGTAGAGCCCTTTGTAAGAGGGATCAGATGATTTTGAATGATGTGTTGGTGCTTTGCAAGGATGTATAGAAAAGGCTCTGTATTAGGAGGCAGGAGACTTGAATGCTAGTTTCTGTTCTTCCAGTTACTGGCAGTTTAGACTTGGGCAAGTCACATAATTTCATGAGCTCAGTTGTTTCTTCTTTACAATTAAGGTTATATCAACTGCCTGAGGTTAGAAGTCTGAACCAGATGATCTATTAAATTCCCTATATTTCTCTAAGTTCTTTGATTTCATTATTTAGTGAGATTAATTCTGCTTGCCATTGCATAATACATGTTAGCAAATAAAAGTTCAACTGAATGGACATAGCAGGAACCAATGCCCAAACATCTGAAAGACTGAAGGTTGAGAAGGGGAAAGAGAATGGCCAAGGTAGAGGTACTATGGTAGGTGGTAATGGGCACAGTGAGGGTCAAATACTGGGGTGACCAAGTCTGCCTGGGTGAGAGTGAGGAATATCAGAAAAATCTTTAGAAATGGTTCTGGATCAAACCTATAAGGGTGGCTTATCCCTCTTTCTCATCTAAGCTTCACACGACTTCCATTCAGGACAGAATTGTATGAGATATTCCATACCTGCTGCTCCTGGGTTCAAGGAGGTTCATCAAAAAGGCATTCTGGGTTGGCTCCCAGTGAGATCCTTTTCCATAAAACATCTCGACTGTTTCAGCCTGAGAATCATATACTGCTATGTTCACATACTGTGGCAGGAGGGAAAGGTCATATTTCGTGGGTCTCATTTTATTAAATGTTGGCTGTTGCTGCCTTGGAATGATGAAGAACATCTTTACCCCCAAATGCAGGTCACTCTACTGGTCTTTTGGTATAGCCAAAAAAGAAATGCCATATTCATTAAGAAAGTCAGGAGAGTCAACTCCTTAAACATAAACTGTCTTCCTTGTGTTTGCTTAGGTCCTGCAGTGTATGCAAATAAACACAAGACATGGTCCTTAATAGCACAAAATTGACACTGTCATTGGAGAGATCAGGTTTATAAACATAAGGGTGTCATTACTCAAAGTTGGGAGGACACTGCTCTCTCTTCTAGGAAACTTCCCTGATGACATCAACCCACTGTGCTAGTTCCCTTTTCTGAACCACATGGTTGATGATGTAGATTCTATCATATTTCTTTCTTTCTGTTCTTCATGTGCTTTTCAAATCAGCATATGTTTCAATTACCTATAACGTTGATGTTACGTGTACATTTTATCACTTAATAACTCTGAAAATTTGTCAAAGCTGAGGTCTTGACTTACGTTCTCTCATAACCTGCAGTGTTAGAACACTTAGTGTATTGTTTATCAATTGCTTCACTGCCCCCATGATTCTGTTTCTCATGCAGCTTGCATGGCTTTGCAGTTCTTTGAAGCAGAGTATTGCTGGGAATGAAGAGAGATTTATCTGGAAATTTGGAACTGTCTCATTAAGGCTTCTCTGACCTTCTTTATGCCCCAGGCAGACTTGGCCACTGTGTCCTCTCTGCTGCCTCCATCCCACATGCACACTTCACTGCCTTCCTCTTCAACTCTTTGTCTCTTCAGTTACATCACCAGCATTGAGCACAGGGCCTGGCACACAGCGGACACTTAATAAATCTCTGTGAAAGAATAAATGACAAATGAATCAATGAACGAATGGGTGAGAAGGAGAGGACAATTCAGTTGCGAGTCTGGCAAGTGGCTTGGTGGGTGCTTTTCAGCAGGCCTGGCTTGGTGGAGGCCCTGTTGAGTGTGTCTGGGAAGGTCCATGTTTGTGGCCCAGCAGAAACACCTTTCACTACACTATAGGGCCTAACCTTCTTGGCTAACTGCCTAGGAAAGCAATGTATTAGTCTCTAGAAGTGCAGTTGACTTGTAGCTGAGGTGGGAATAGCCCACTTGGACGCAGAGGGTCAGTGTTTGGTTACCTACTCTGAGGGGTGGAAGGAAACACTAACAGCCTGGTTTCTCCATGGCATGTAGATGCACAGGCTGTCCACACACACACAAACACATCACTACTGATTTGGCTTGGGAGTACATTGTGCTTATTTTATATTGTTCAAGCTGATGACCGGGTTACCTTATGAGAGGCCACATTATGCAATATAAAATCCACCAGACTCAAAGTTAGAAGACATAGATTCTATTTCCAACTTTGGTCTGTTCTGATGATGTAACCTCAGAAAAGTCACTTCACCACTCCTGACATCTGGTTGTAGGATGAGGGCATTGGACTGCATGATCTCGGAGTGCAAGGCTAGGAATTCCCAAAGATAGAATGTGTTGCCTTTTAAGGCAGGGAGTTTCCAATCGCTGGAGTTTCCATAAGAGGGATTCTCTGCCTTGGAAATGTGGGTGTGTTGGGCCTTTCCAGCATGACCAGGTAATTTTCAGCTGATTTGGAATCCCATCAGCACAGGCGAGACCGGATGTCAGGGGAGAGAGAGGGATTGTGTTTTTTGTTCTGTACAATCTACAAGTAAATTAATTACCAGGCATGGCTATTTTCATAGAGACAATGTCAGCCCTGCTGTCCACCATTTTCGAATCATCTTTTTTTGGGCTTGTCAGTTGGTTGGGCATCTGCATGTCCAAAAGCACACACAGATCCACATGCTTATGTGCTCACATGCTTTCTCTTCTTCCTTCGAGAACCTGGCACCTGGTTTCCTTTGTGACTTGCTCGAGTAAACTGCTGTTCGGTGCCCTATGCTGGCTGTGTCCATCTGCAGGAGACTGAGACACTGATGTCTCCAGTGACATCATAATGGCCTGATTGCCATTGTTTGGAGAATGAAATCTACCCTCTAGTCATATGTGTCCTGTGTTGACATCTTTTTCCACGCACTCTTTGCAATTCTGTCCTGATATCTATGGTGCCAGAGATATTTATTAATATTAAAATGCTTCTGAAGCTCCATAGTCCTGAGAGAATTATTACATAACCTCCATCTTACTTGATTTCATTTTTCTGAAAGCATAAGCAGACAAGTGTTCACATTTTAAAAAATTTATTTGTGTTTGTAACGAGGGCATACATGGACACACTCATGTACACAGTCACCTCTTCTGAATTAGTTTCCTATGGCTGCTACAACAAATTGCCACAAACTTCGTGGTTTAAAGCAACACTAACTATATTATTTTACATCTCTGGAGGTCAGAAGTCTAAAAGGGTCTCACTGGGCTGAAATCAAGGTGTTGGCTGAGCTGACTGCTTTCTGAAGGCTTTAAAGGAGAATCTGTTTTCTTTTTTAACTTCTAGAAACTGCTGGCATTCCTTGACTTGTGACTCTAATTCTTCCTTCTTCCATCTTTAAACCAACATCAGACTGAGTGATTTTCATACTGCCATGTCTCTGGTTCTATTTTTCTGCTCCCTCTTCCACTTTAAGGACCCTAGTAAATACATTGAGTCCATCTGGGTGATCCAAGACAGTTTCCTTATTAAGGTCATCTGATTAGCGACCATAATTCTATCTGCAACCTCAACTGCCCTTTGCCATACAATATATTCACATGTTCAGAGATTCTGGGAATTAGGACAGGGGACATCTTTGGGGGCCATTATTCTGCCTATTGTACCTTGTTGTAGTAGTGCTGATAACTTGGACTAAAAAACCAATCTTACCTTGCCTTTACTTCTTGATCTGTGACTACTTCCACAAGCAAAGTCCTTTATACTGGGAAATGAAAATAATTTTCTTTTTGTTTAATCCAATTTTCTATAATTTGTCGAACTGTTGGAGTCATAATGGTTTCAAGATATGTTTTAATAAAGAGACATTTTTATATTTGTAAAAGAGTCTGACTAAATATTTTCATTCATCTGAGGTTCTGGAAAATCTGCTTTTCATTGTCAGTGATATCTGAATTTGGATTCAGGTCTTTCACATTTGAAGTATTCTGAAAAATAGTATTTGGTTATGCTACTTTAATTGAATGGATAAAGGACACAGGAGAAGAGACTTTGGTCAGAAGAACAGAAAGTCTGCCTGGAGTTGCCCTGGAATGCCAGAGGACGAAGCTCTCTTCTTGTTTACTGAGAGTTGTCACAATTTCCTGAATCTTACCTCCCCAATCCCTGGAAAGGAACCCTCGCCATAGATTTGCTAAGGTCAAGCATTTACAGGTTTGGCTGCCCCTGAGTCTGGAGGTGCTAAAGTTTTGGTTATTATTTTAGAGTGGGCACTGTGGTCCATGGGGTTCCATGGATCCAATCGTAGAGTTACATCAACTTTTTTTTGCATTATGAACTGAGAATACATATATGCTTAATGCTCTGGTGATAGCTTGGAAAAGTTGTTCATTTCACCTTTACGCTAGTGACCACATTATACATTGTGGCCATTATACCAGGAAAGGAAACAGCAAGAAAGCTGGTATCAGGACAGCTGAGGACTGCCACTGCCTAACACTTGTCATCAATCACTTCAATTCCTTTTGTCTACAATGGGAATAATGACTCCTGCCCAACACACCTCAAGAATTATTATAAAGACTTCATATGAAATAAATGTACATGAAAAGTGTGTTTCTATTGAGTTGCCAATACTTCAAAAGTAAGTGAAACAGAAAGGAAGGGGTAGAGATCCTTTCCATGTTAAGGTGGATGATCCAGTTCAATGGATCCCGTATTTTTTAATGCATTTCTCATGGACACTGAGAAAGGATAGGTTGTCTTGTAGTTTGAGTCCTAAATCCAACCCATTCATGGGTGTTTCCTGGGGGAACATCATTCATGGCTTGGAGTTTGTGGACTGTAGGATGGAGTGTATATATGTTTGAAATAGAATGAATACAAGTTGTGATTTATTATTAGTTGAATTTTCATTTCTAATTGTTTTTAATTTAGTGTTTTGTCTCAAGGGATGCTCTACATTCACAAAAGTCTACGGATTTTTTTTTTAGGGGAAAAGAAACCTGCATGTGGATACATTTGAATTTACATCTTGATTTTTCTATTTTCTTGTAAATGTGGAGCCCTATTATATCTTGTACTGTAGGCTAGTAGATTATAAGATCATAGAATGTTAGAGCTAGAAGAGATTTCAAAATTATCTGGCCCAGAGGGTTAAAAAAAAATCGAAAACCCAAAGCCACAAGGCCAAAATTGGGTATTCATTCTGTATAATATATTTTTATTCATTCGGTGAATATTTTTGAGTAGCTATTCTTGAGCTAGGCCTCGAGCTAGATGCTAAGAACACCAAGATGAAAGACTCAGTGCCTGCCTATAAGAAGTTCATGGTCTGGAGAGGAGAGAGGCATTAGACAACTAGGGTTCAGTGTGCTCCGTGCTGTTTCTGGCTGATAAGAGGATAGAAAGGATGGTCCAACAGCAAGTGGAACTGTCCCTAGGATTGCCTGGGGGTGGAGGATGGGGTGATGAGGAAAGCCTAAATATTTCCTATGTCTTCCTCTACATAAATAAGATAAGACTAGGTCCATAAGGGACCACCTTTCATTGCCTACCATATCAGGCCCTTTTTTCTCTTCAGTTCCATGCCAACCTATGACCCTGGAAGCCCAAGATCTATTTTTTACCATCGTCCTTCTTATTGTTATTATTTATGACGGTCATTGTTTTAACTGCTCCAGGGAGATAATTGCCTTAGTTGCTAAGGCAACCCAACATATTGGGTATAAGAGCAGCCAGCAGAAAGGGTTTGCCAAATTGCGGGGCTGGGTGGGAAGTGTGGGGTGGGAGAGCAAGGGAGCTCAGCTGTGGAGCATGAAAATAGCCATGTTCAAATTATCTCTGCATTTCTTCCACTGAGGAGCGTGAAGCCACTTGGAACCCGGTGCCTGCCAACTCCTCACCCACCCTGACGCTTCCTATTTTCAACCCAGCCAGTGCACCCCTTCACTAACCCTCAGTACTCAGCCAAGAGCTTGCTTGGGTTCCAGTTCCCAGACTCACAACGCCTATTCTGTCTGCTGCTACTCAGCCCTGGAAATGTTCTTGCCCTTTATTTCTGGGGCTGCCAAGGGTGGAGGTGGAGGGGATGGGGGTACAGCACACACAAATGCGTCTGTGGACACCTCTCTGGGCAGCACCTATTACCCATTTCAAATACATCATAGTCCTTGATGACCTTGCTTAAGCCTTGTAGTCTCCTTAACTTGGGAAAGTATGGACAGATGACAATAATCTTTTTACACTGTAATTTTTGAAGATTGAAACATCTTGGGAGGTCAGCCTTGCTGTCCCCATTAAATAGGGAAACTGAAGCCAATGGAAGAGAAGTTATGCAGACAGAGTGATGCAGCAAAAGTGCTGACCTAGGCCTTGAACCCCAGGCTCCTGACTCTTCCACCCTATCCCTTAATCAGTGCCATTGGCTTTGGTCCTTGGCTACTGACCATCTCAGTCTGAGATCTCCCGGGTGATTTTGCTCCAATCTCTGTGTCCTCTAGTTAGCCCCTCTTTTGTCTCCTCACCCCAGTCCTTATGCCAAGATGGGGTAGCAGAGAGAATGCTGGGACAGGAAGATGCAGAAGACAAGGGAGCTCACTGGCTAGCTGTGCTTTGTGTCATTTGGCCATCCAGAAGCAGCTATTGCCATGAAATAGGATAATGAGCAGGGAAAAGGGCAAGAGGACAAAAGAATTCCTTACCAGAAGATTTGAGAGGTTGTTATTGACTTCTTTCAGTGTCCTTGCCTTCTTCCCTGCTCACCCGGCACACACTTAGGTCCAGTATGTCTGTGGGGAAGGCCAGCCTGCCTCTGTGTCCTTAGCAGCTTTCATGGGGCCCTCTGCTTGAGCGCTGTCTCAGAGTTGATCTATCTGAACAGGTTAAATAAACAGGTCTGTGTTTGGGTTAATTATCACTGGTTCTGTTGCTCTCCATTACTGCTCCATCCGGGACTCTGGCCAAGGAGCAGATGGGAGAGGCTGCAGCATCACCCCTGCCTCCTCATTGTGTCTGGCTCTCCCTCCTTCCTCCTCTCCCCCGCTTCCCTGCTTGCCTGCCTCCCTCTCTCCTCCCCTTATTCTCCTCTCCCTCTGTCTCTCCCCCTCCCTCTCCTAGCCCTGCTTCCCTTCCTTCCCTTCACCCCTTCCCCTTCCCCTCCCTCTCTCTCTCTCTCTCTCTCTCTCTCTCTCTCTCTCTCTCTCTGGCTGAGCAAATAGGCCAGATGGCGGTGAGGGGAACAGACAACAAGTGAGGCATGGCATATGGGGAGCTTGTTTAATTTCGGCTCCTGTAGGGAAGTAGATTGGAGGAGGTGAGCTACAAAAGCAGAAAATGGAAAGGGGAAGGGTAAAAAAATAAAAGAGAAACAACAACAACAACTGACCCTTCCATGGGGGAAATTGGATTCAATTTACTCGTGTTGGCCAGTGGACATGGTTGAGAATGAAGCGAATCTAAAGCAGAAAGTGCTCTTTTTGAATCTCAAAGATTCAGCCCCCACCTCCATTAACCTCTTCCCGTTCCCTGCGTTGCCCGAGGTCTACCTCTGGAAGCATGGTCTGCCAGGAGCAACGGGAGTGGGCAGGGAGTTTTTTATAACATGGTAAGTGGCTGGCTGTATGCGGATTGATTTTAGGAAGAAATTTGGCCAGTAATTTAGGAAGAGAAAACAAAATAGAGATGTCCGTGGCTAAAATAGGGGGTCAAGGAAAGATTAGCTCCCATTTAACCTAGGTCTTCCTTCTACTACTTTTCTGGCTTGGTTTGATACACCTTTTTAGTTTGATTCTGCTCTACCCATGAGCAGTTGCCCACTCACCCGGCGTTGCCCTGCTAACCCTATCTACTGCCCTGGCTTGGAAAAGTACAGGCAGGATCTTGGAGAAGAGCATTTTGGGACTTCAAGAAACATCCTTCCAGCAGAATACTTTGATCTCAGACAAAATTTATTTAACCCTCATGGTGGCTGCCAAGAATGTCACAATTAAGGCAGCATTAGCTGGAATTTCTGGAGAGATTCTGGCCACATACAGTGTCACATGCCTTGGTCACTCCAGTGCACACATTCCCATAAATCAATATATTCTGCTACCCCCAGCACATTTCCACTCTGCCATTGCTGGGGAATCTGACTCTGAGAGCAGGTGGATTCCTGACATCTAGGGAAGACTGTGACCCTGTGCAGCAGCAGGTTTCAGGTGCTTGGGTCTCAGGGACTGGGAAGGACCAGAAGCCTTAACAATGACCCTAGGAAAGGAGAAGAATACAATCCAGACTCATCTGCTGGAGCTGCACGCCTGCCTGACCCCACTTCCCTGCAGGGGCCTCGCCAGCTCCACCAGGCAAACCGTTCTGCAGCTGATAACCGGATTAGGCAGCAGAATGGGGCAGATGAGTACCCCAAGGGGCCCTGCCTGGGAACAGGGGCTCCCCAGCCTGGCATGAGGGCTGCCACTGTCAACACAGTAAGCCGCTGCCTCTGGCGGGGCATTTGCATGTGTGTGCGCCCTACTGTATGCGCCCAGGAGCCAGTGGGAAACGCCAGCAGTGGCAGTTCACACGGGCACTGCTGCACAAAGCCCCGAGGCCAAGTGGCACAGGGGGCCCTCGCTGGCGAGTGTCGCGCGCACCCAGCCCCTCGCAGAAGCAGCGCCAGCACGACGACTGCTCAAAGCCCAGCCCAACGCAGCATTTGCAAGAGCGTGGCCCTGGCTGGTGAGCAGGAGCACAGCCACCACTAGCGCCCGGAGCAGAGGCAGAGTCGCCCGCATGGCCCAGCCCTCTTAAAATTAAAAAAAAAAAAAAAAAAAAAAAAAATGTGTTTTTCGTGCTTGCTTTCAGTGGCAGCCTGGCGGTTTGATCTCCCCTGAATGCTGTCCCCTCGTTTGAGGCTTCGATTCTGAGAAGATTCGGGGCATTGTCCGGGGTGGCGGGATGTCGGATTGATTTCGGGGCCTTTGTGTGGACGTGGGGCTCCTGAATGAAGCTGTTATGCGCGTCTGGGCTGGCGGGCAGGCTGTCCGGCTGCAAGCTGGGCCTCCCTTTGTTGTGGGGGCCTCATTGAGCCCAAGGAAGAGGCTCATTTCAGGGTGATTTACTACCACCCAAACACCAGCTGTCCCTTGTGTTGCCTCTGCTGCCCGACGCCCGGCCCCGCCCCCCTTGGTGGAATCTCTTCCCCTTGAGAAGCTCTCAGAGCCTCCACCTCTCTTTAAACACTTAGGGTAGATTCATGTTCATATTCATATATGTTTATATTATAAATTTGTGTATGTGTATACATGCATATATGTATGTATACATATACACACACATATAAAATGCACATGTATTCTTTTTTTTTTTCTTCCTTTTTTTTAATAGAGGGCCCTGAGCTGAGCAGGGGGCAGGTGAGAAAGCTGCTAGCTGGGAGCTGTGTGACCAAGATTTCAACCTCAGCTCTTTCCCTAGTGAGTTGTGTTGACCTTGGGCAAGTCACTTGATCTCTCAAAGACCCAGTTTCTTCATCAGAACACAATGAGGGCATTTTTTATTGATAGGAAGAAGGTATTCCCATATTTCTTGAAATATTAATGTATTTCACAGCTATGACAAAAAAGAAAAGAGGGTGTCATATTACTCTCACAATTTTGTAAAACATTATTCAGTGAAAAATACAGCCAAAACATAATGGGAAGCATAGGGCTGGGCTGAAAGCATGAGGCCTCTCAGCCTTGCTAGGTGACATGCCGGGTGCAGGGAAAACGGCGTCCAGACTTGGTGCTGTCCTGAGGATCTCAGAGTCAGGGTTCAGTAAGTAGAACAGCCCATGGAGGGTTGGGAGTGTTAAATGAGCATCAAAGCAGGGCACAAGAAGAAGCCTTGGGTGAGGGAGGGTGGTCAGGGAAGGCTCCTGGAGGAGGCAGCGCAGGATTGCTTTCAAGTTCACGGTTGTATAAGCAGAGGGGCTGGCAAGCTATAAAGTTTGGGCAGCCAGCGTAATGGTGGCCATCCCTCCTTCAGCAGCCTTCCGTGATCTGGAAAGCTCCATGCACCCAGAAGCAAAGAGAAAGTTTGAATGGGAGTGAGGGATATGATCCAATGTACAATATACAGGTGTCACTCTGCCATTTCTGTTTTGGGAGATTTGAAGGTGGATATGTTGTCGTCAGTCAGAAGATTATTTAGGAGGCGACTGTCACAGTGCAAGCAAGAATAGTGCTTAAGGTATGGGAATCATAGGATAGATGATCAAGGCAGAAGGGAAGACATGGTATGCAACTGACTTCGAGAATCATTTGAAGAGAAAGGCATAGGCCTGCAAGGATGCACACATTTCTGTAACATAGGACAAATAATAGCATAAAATTCATAGCACATAATAAGCACTCCGTACATGTTATCTCCAGTAATTATTACTATTATTGCTTTTTTAGGTAATTGAGTAAGTGATTGCCTCCAGGCAATGTCCCAGAATGGGGAATACAGGAAAAGGAACAGATTTTTTAAGGGAGGTGGTAAGAAGAGTCTGGTGATATGTTTTCAACATAGTCAAGTCTGCACAGGGGTTATCAAATATAATGTCTTTGGGAGCAGGGTCTGAGTTGGAATTGTCTCTTTGTTCCTTCATAATGTTTAGCCTCGTGCTCAGAATATGCAAGGCACTTAGCAGATGTTTGATGAACTTATGGATTAATGTATATTCTGGCTCTTAACAGTCAGAAACTATCAGTTTATAGGTAAGCATTTATCCTTCAGATATTAAGAGAGTACTAATGAATGACATGCACTGGGAACACAGTGAAGAACAAGCAGGTGGGTCTGTGCCAACATGGAGATTTGTGTCTGGTGTGGCTGTAAGGACAACAAGAAAGCCACATGCACGTAACTGGAGAGGCTTCTGATTATTATTCCTGAATGTGGAAGTATCATCTTCAAGTTAAGGTGAGGGACAGGCAGAGCCTGCTATGGATGCCTGCAGCATCCAGGTTTTATTGAAATAGTTTCATGATTTTGTCTACTGTGTGGTGGCCAGAGACAACCTTGGCTGCTGTCTAATGCTGTGCTCCAAGTGGCCCAAGAGCTTAGGGAAACAGCATGCGGGTGGGGCTTCCCAGTTCCCAGGTGGCTCCAGCGTTGACCATATCAACACTGACGGCCTCTGCAGGTCATGACCAGGTCTCCAAGTCCTGGTTTCTTCCCGTGCTTCCTTCCAGGGATACCTTCGTGACACACAGGTGTTCTGCTGTTGGTTTCTCCTTCATGTAGGTTGACAATCTCATAAGCTTTTTAAAGTTTAAATTTAGAACAACTATAGGCTCACACTTCTGGGACTTGCTCCAGAAGGCATTACAGCAAGGACTAGAGTCTTTCAGCATCCCAGAAAGAAGAAACTGAAGAGCCTTAGGAATCCTCAGAAGTAAAAGAAAATGAGAATAAATGTAATTCTAGAAAATAGAATTTCTGGCTCAAACCACACAGCTAGAGAATGGCAGGCAGGAGCTTCTACCCAGACATCCTGGCTGCCCAGTCCAGGGCTTGCTTGACTTTTTATGTGCTGTTTTATGTTGCTATGTATGTGTGAGATTAGATATTTTAATGTCCCTCCCTGTTTCTTACTTTTCCCATGAGAAAAATGAAGGCCAGCAATTCACAATATATGGTCTGTGGAACTCAGTTATTCAGAACATTAAGAGGTGTTAAAGGCCAAAAAGGATTCTGTGAACAAAAAAGATTGGGAAACACATGTATAACAAAGCTGAACAGTTGTCTTTGCAGTCGGATGTCTAAAACCTTTAATATGTTAATAAGCATCATGTATCTCCAAGTGCGGCTGAGTTTCCTGCATTTCACAAATTCATTAGGTCACAAGCTGATGCCTACTAGACTGGCTATCATCTCTGGACCACACTGCCAGCTCTGATTCTTGTGTAGAGACAACCTACCTCACTGGCAGATAGGTATAGATTTCTAGGTCAGTGGGCCTTTGTGAAGATGCTGCACTGATCCCTCTGCTGGGAGGCTGGGTGGGGAGGGGAGGCCAACATTGCTTTGCCGGTGAGGAAAATGCCCCATAGAAGGAAGCATCCCGAAACACCAACTCCATTGAGTGTCACTCGTCCTGGCGCCCTGGCCCCCCCAAGAGGGGAAGGAAGGAAGGTAGGAGGGAAGGAAGGGCCATTTCTCACATATCCTCATGCCTTAACAAGAAGAGAGGGCACAAAGATCTTTCTCTGAGTTGGAATAAAAGATGATCTCTTTGCTTCCTAATTAATCAGAAAGAACAAAGTTAGAAATCTAGGCCTGGAAAGGCAAAAAGAAGGAGAACAAATTACATTTGTTTTCTTTTCCAGAGGAGGAAGTGGAGGAGAGCTGGCTAGCGGGATAGCAGAGCATTAGAGTTTTATCAGATTTTGCCTGGTTGCTTTTCCAAAGCAAACATCAGAACGGTTCCTGACTGTGGTCAGACCTCAAGTAGCTCAGGAGCCCATAGTTTTGCAAACGGTCAATTGATAGCATGAGCTCAATCTAAGACTGCTCCAGATGCCTCTAGGAAGACATGTCATGTGTGTGCAGACATGGTGTGCATGTTCATGCATGCATGTTCCAGGAGCAATGCAAGTAAAGGGGTAGTGTCCAGAGCTCATTTAACTTCCACCTCATTGGCTTGGTATTCCTGGACCTCAGATTTAGACATAAAGATCAGCCTCTGATAAGCTGCTTTTGGCAACTTAGAATGTGTCTGTTATTTATCAGGCAATGCAAGATGGATCATGTAACAAGACATATTTTCAATCGCTGCCTGGGCATGTGGGAGAATGCACAAGTAGACACACAGACCATGCAGAAGGGTGATGAGCAAGTGTCTCCCAAGGGCTGTTGCAGACCTCTCTGCTGGCCCCCCGCACCAGCCATGGTCCCTCATTCTCTCCATCACCACAGAGGCTTGCCTGTCTTCCGCAGTGTTTTGTGGGGTAGTGAGTATGGGGGAGAGCTTAAGGGGAGGTGTCACGGAAATGCACAGTGTTTACAGAGAGCAGCAACTTAGGATCTCCAAGTCCTCTTCACCTTTCCAGCATTCAAAGCAACACTCCCCTGAGGCAGGTCCTTGATCCTACATGACACCCTCTACAGCATTTATAAGATATCATTATGTAGTTCCGTCCCATTCATTACCCCTCTCTGAGGAGTTAAATGTAATTGCACTCATTTTACAAAAGTGAAAATGAGGCACAGAGACACAAGTGATGCTCTGGCCTTCAGGGAGAGAAACTGTAAGAGAGCCAGTGTGTGCCTCAATTCTGAAATTCTGCAATGCTGTGGGAGAGAAGGGACCAAGCCTCCTCATCACCCATCACACCCAAGTCTCTGGCTGCTGTCTGTCTAGTCATTCTTCTTCAGGAGGAAGGTACAGTTGGGAAACCCAGATCCTGGGATCTGAAGCTTCTTACTGAATTCCAGAGAAGAAATTTCTTCTTTTAGCAATAAAGTACAGAGGACCAATACTGTGCACAGCATCTTTGTTAGGAAAATGAAAGAAAACTGACATATATTGTATGGGTCCTTTCCTAAAAGAGCTTGCAGTTCGTTTCATAAAGACATACATATGCAAATTGAAACACTATATATCATCAAATCTAAAATGCCATGAACTACAAGACAATTTCAAAGATGTCACAAGTGAAAAATTGTTCATCCTAAAATCAATGGGATATGTTAGTAATGTAAAAGATAAATATAAATACAAGTTAATTATCCAGAGTTGTCCTAGATGTCCATATGTGTTTATTCCCAGGTGTTTCCTGGCTTCTGTGACATGCCAAGGCATAATGAAGTATCCAATGAGTGCTACAGAAGTTATTGCTCTGAGCTTATAGTGTGGGAAGATGCCTGGGGTGGGAGTGGGGTGGGGTAGTGAGTGAAGGATTCATGGGTAATGTGAGACAGGATTAGGACTTGAAGAACAGAGCTTTCAAATAAGAAGACAGGAAGAAGGTGTATGGGAGAATATCTGGCTTTGGGGGGAAACTGCCAAAGAGGATCATGGAGACACTTATTTATTCACAGGAGAATTAAAATATTGGTGTCTTAGTCAGCTCCAGTTGGTATAACAAAATACCACGGGCTGGGTGGCTTAAACAACAGATCTGTATCTCCCACAGTTTTGGAGGCTGGGAAATCTAAAATTAAGATAACAGCAGATTCAGTTCCTGGTGAGGGCTCTCTTTCTTGTTTATAGATGGCTGTTTTCTAGTTGTATCTTCATGTAGCAGAGAGAGAACACTCTGGTGTCTCTTCCTTTTCTTATAAGGGCACTAATGCCATCATGGGAGCTCTACCCTCATGACCTCATCTAAACCCAATTACCTCCTAAAGGCCCCCCTCCTAACACCATCACATTGGGGGTTAAGGTTTCAACATATGAATTTTAGGGAGATATAAACATTTATTCCCTAACAATTAGGAATGAATTTAAATTAGATTTGGATCCTGGAGCTAAAATCAGTGGACAGAATTAGGGGATGTTTGAAGGTCCAAGTAAGGTAGAGTCATTAAGTGGATGTTTTGGAGGGATATGGACATCTGAGTTGACACCACTGGGATTCTTCTGGGTTTCACGTCCCAGTTCCATTGAATTTTCACAGAGTTCTGCTCTGTGGAGGATATAAGGGAGGGGATGACATGGCCCCTGCTTTCAGGAGGCTTAGCTAGGGCACAAACAATGTGAAGTTATGAAAGAGTTTAAGAACACAACAAGGTAAGATGCAAGGTGTATGAGGTATGACGCGTTGATAGTCTGTCTTTGCAGTGGATTGAATGGCCCTCCAAAGTCATTGAAGCTTAATCCTCACTATAATTATTCAGGGTGAGAAATCCTGTTATGGAAATTGAAAGGTGGGGCCCTGAAGAGGTGATTAGATTCTGAGGACCCTGCCATAGTGAATTGTTTAATGGTGGTCATGGGCATGGTTCTGAGGAGTTGAAAAGGAAAGCACATGAGGAACTGTCTCTCTCTGTTCTACCATCTGCCATGTGAGACCCCTGCATAACTGTCACCACCACCACCACCTTCACCAGGTATGTTCCTTGGATTTTGGACTTCCCAGCCTCCAAATCTGTAAGCAATAAATTCCACTTTCTTACAAATTACCCAGTTCCATGTATTTTCTTATAAGCAACAGAAATGGACCAATACAGTCTTATAAATGTGAAAAGAGAGAATATCAGTAGTTGAGTAAGACAAGGCTTCTTGGGGCAAGTGGGGTTTGTGCTAGACCTTGAAGATGGTGCAGCTGTCATTGTGGTAGGGCTGTTGGGATGAGAAACAGCATGAGCAACCATGCACACACATGGGTGAGCCTCGTATTTTGGGATCAGTGAGAGGTACGGCCAGATGAGCATTATTCCTAGCATTTAACTAATGCAGAATATGGCAAGGCCAAGTTTTGTTTGTTTTGTTTGATTGTTTGGTTGGTTTGTTTGTCCAGGATGTAGTCAGTGAACCAGGAAGATGTGGGAGAGGGAGGAAGCAGAAAGGTAAGGGAGAGCTGAAAGTGCCGTCCACTTCATCACTTCTACTTCCAGCCTCATCGCTCTGTTCTATGAGGGCAGTTCACAAACTTACACTGTCAAGCTGTAAAAACTTCACTGCTTACCTAGTGGCAGGAATTTGAGAGAGTTTCAGAGAAGAAACAGAAAGCTGGAAGGAAAGAAAGTGAGTGAAAGAGGCTATTGGAATGGAAAGGGCAAGAAGTGCATGTTTGGATTAGTGTCCACTTTATTTTCTATGCCTCTTCTTTTTCTACTACTATTTGGCAATTAATCATATAAGACTTGCGGTTTCTATTTTTACTGCTATTTATAGTTATTTGCAGGTTATATTATTATTTGATTTATTACTTGTTATTTTCTTTCTCGTAATTTGATTCATTTCTTTTCTCTCCAGTTACAGTGCCAGACACTTGAAAGCAGGGGCTGTGTTTCTTTGTTGGGATAATCATTTTCTCTTTTTTAGTAAATACTTAATAATGTTGACTTCAACCTTTAGAAAATAGGCAGGTGTATTAGTCTGCTTGGGCTGCTATGACAAAATGCCTTAGTCTGGTGGTTTAAACAACAGACATAATTTCTCACAGTTCTCAAGGCTGTGAAGTCCAAGATCAAGATGCTGGCAGATTCCCTTCCTGCCAAGGACTTTCTTCCTGGGTTGCAGACCAGCACTTTCTCACTGTGTCCTTACATGATGAAGAGAGAGTCTCTCTCCCTTCCTCCCCTTATAAAGCCACTAATCCCATCATGAGGGCCTCACCCTCATGACTTCATCTAAACCAAGTTACTCCCGAAAAGTGCCATCTCCAAATACTATCACATTGGCAGTTAGGATTTCAACATATGAATTTTGGGAGTACACAGTTCAGTCTAGAGCAGCAGGATACAACTTTAAAATAAAGGAATAAAAATACTTATAAAGAGTAGAACAACAACAGTCCATGTTTGTTTGTTTGCTTTTTATTTATTCAAAGGATAACCCTCCCAATACCAATTGTAGTATGAGACACTACAGGACCCCAGTGATTCTTGAATGCTTGATCAGTGGAACGCTGATTGGTGGTCAGTACTTGGGTGGGCCCAGAACATCATTTCCATAGACAGAGAGGTTAGACAGCTGTCTCTGCATCTTGAGAGGCAAAATGCACATGTTATGGCTAGAGACATAGGCAAGCAATAGGAATGCTTCTGAGGATTGTGGCAGCTTTTGGGAAATGGCCTAGATGAAGTGCTGGTGGGCACTTAAATCTTTAGTTGAGTAGGAAGATGAGCAGCATGTTTTTGCATTCTAATAGTGGTGTCCATGGATTTGACTATCAGTTGCTAGCTCTGTGTTGTCTGGAAAAATAAGTACACCTAACACATTTTGCATATTTTATATATTACATTGTGGGCCATGTAGGTGTCACAATAACTTTAGGTAACTGACTGGGAAAAGCACAAAAATACTTAATGAAAATTCAACATTTATAAAGTAGGTTTGATAGAAAACAAGATGGAGAGGTAGAGGCAACATAGAGAGTTACAACTGGTCCATGGGGTTTTAAACCTGGGGTCCAAGATCACTATGAATATCCATTAATGATCTTCAGGTTCTCCTCTAATGTTCTGGAATTAGATGCACAATTTTGTGTGTATGTTCATTTAAGCATTTGAGGGGAGGAGCATACAGCTTTCATCGAATTCTCAAGATAGTCTGTGTCCCAGAAAAAGAAGTTACCGCTGAATCCAGTTCCTCATATCTACACATGAGGAAACCACAGCTTAGAGAGAGGGCCAGTGACTTTCTCAAGGCATCTCAGGTCTGGAATAATTATGCAAGTTTTTAATCTTATAGCACAAAGTTCTCTCCACTGTTCTCTGACAGATCAAGAAGCCACCTATGCCTGTGGATTATTTCCAAAATCCTGCTGAGAAGGATGAGACACTAAAAAGAGATTACAGATTGATTTCCTTCCAGGGCCTCTAATCCACTGAAGCTGCTCTTGTATTGGGACCAATTTGAACCTGCCACAGGCTCACCACAGAAGGATAGGGATTTTGTGCAATAAGTCATAGAACCCCAGAAGGATAATCTGCATAGATCCTAGAAAGCAGGTGTGAAAATGTTCCTGCACCTTTGGTGAACATCATTGTAAGGATCCTCACCCCCAGGGGGAATAGAAACATGGTCTGAGCTGCCCAATGTCATAGCAATGCTTTTGCCTAGCCTTTGACAGACTTGCGTATTAGAACTGCTGCCACCGAAAACAAAATAGAAATACACCATTGTTGACCTTCCCAGACCATTGCTTTAGGCCCCCCCACCTAAGGAAATTCATTTCTTAAGTCCCTAGTAGATGGGCATTGTCTTCCTTACCCCCTGACTGGAGTGACAATGAATGACCCAGACAGAAATGTTTTAAGTGAGCATGATATGAGTTTTGTTTTGAAGGAAAGGGGTGGTGTCCCTGGTGGAAGTCAAGTCTAAGTGTCTAGGGGAAAAATAGTGGAATACTGAGGATGGTGTGTGTTGGGCCAGGGAGAGCAGGATGAGAGAGGAAGAGAAGAGAGCAGAATTATAGTCATGAATGGTAAGAAAATCAGGAATCTGGAAGAGACAGGTTGAAGAAACACGGCAGAACTCTGGGAGCAAACTTGAGGCCTCCCTGCTTAATTACGGCTGACAAAGTCTGATTAGAGGTGGATGTTTAAAGGAGGCATGACATCTGGCTACCTGCCGTTCGTGGATGGCTCAAACTCTTCCAAAGTTATTTTGTATATTGTACTTAAATATTTTCTTCTCACATTCACCATAGATTGTCTCTGTGCAGTTTCTTAAAACACTAGAAACCAGGTCTTGTCTCTCTTCCACAGGCAGCTTCTCCAGTATTTGAAGAGGGCTTTGATGCAATGCCTTAGTCTTCTCTCTTCAACAACCTCAGTTTCCCCAGTTCCCAGTGACACTGCAAGTCATTCCTTGTAACCCTTCTTGAGTGAGAGGCTCCCTTTAGGAATGCCCTATTTAAATATGACTTAAAAATGAATAAAGTGGAATCCATTCCTCCAGATATAGTTTGATCAGTGTAGAACACAGTAGGACTTGTGCAAGATACTTTATGTAGGATACTAGGTTCCTTATGCTGTGTTTGTGAGCACTTCAGCCTAAGTAGCCTTATTAATACTAAGTCGATTTTGGATCAGCATCCCAGCCTGTGAAGATTATTTCAAAGTTGATATCTTTTGTCCATTATTTTGGTTATACTTTTCTATTTTGTATCATCAGTGGAGTTGATTTAAAAAAGAAAACTTTCTATGACTTCATCTAAGAAGTTGTTGGAGATATTGAGTAGACGGGGTGAAGTTAAGAAGTCTGGGGAATTCTGATAGAGAAGGTTCATTATGTCCACAATCTTGGCCTCTTAAAATAAGCAGCACACACTCACAGTAACCCACATGAGAGCATGTAAATATCCAAGCCCAGTGAATATAACTCCATCTCAAGGATTTCTGTATAGCCAGTCACCCATCCCAATGTGAACTTTGCCACTCTGGTTCTTTTCGACTCTCCCATCCCCTGTGGGGCTTGGCATCTCAGCTTCATGCACTTATCACTGGCCTTGATGACCAATTCCTGTTCAAACTTAAAGTCCTCCATAAATATGATTCTCAAATTAACTATTTTTACAAAATAGAAGGTAAAGGTACTCCTTCCTCAGCTTACTGCTGATGGGAGAGTGTGATCAGGAGGTTGATATTAATCTGTTGATCAATATTCTGTCCTGGCATCTTTGCTGAATTTCTGGAAACTACCCCTAAAATGTCATATGCCCTTAACTCACTGAAAAATAAGAACTACTAATTAGTTGGTGACCCTTTTTGGGCTACTAAAACTTCAGTGTACCTGTTTTATATTTTGCAAAATGAAGGATCTTGGACTAGAACATCTTTTCCGAAAATGCTTTCCAAAATGAAATGTCGCTAGGTGTTAGGTTAAAAAATGACGACAGGGAAAAATTCAACAATTAAATAACTTTTTTTTGTGAGGCATTTTTCAGAGCCTTCTACAAGCTAATGTGCCTCATGAATCTCCAACAGTGAGGAGTAGTGTGCAGTTTTTCCCAAACTTTATTTGTTCCATTGCACCCCTTTTGAGAAACACTGAACTAGTTTGGTTTATGGGAGAACCTTTTGGGATCTCAGTGCTAACAAGCGCATTCTTTACTCAGAGAGCCCAGAGCTGGATGTGAAGGGCAGGTTGCTGCCCAGCCATCAGCCAGGCTTCAGTGCCCACTGGGAGAGCTTGTCGTTCTGCTGCAATTATCACCATGAGGAGGGCGCCTGCTGACCACGCCTGACATTGAAGAATGGAAGCAATTCCCTGGACGTGCCTCTCCCAGCTCCCCTTCCCCTTCTCTGCTCTTCCCTCCCTGGCATTCGGGGCATCTGCCTTGCTAAGCTCATTAACCTCTTTAATGATGCAATATCCCTTTTCCTATAAACCTCTGTCCTGAACATTTGCCATTTGCAGTGCTTCCCAGGAGGAGAGCTTTCACTTGTGGGCTGCTCTGTGAATTGGAACTTGGCCCCCTCTATCTTGGGAGAATGATTGGCACTCTGTCTCTGGAATGGGGACATATTTAGGAGAATACCAAGGACAGTTTTGTGGATTTCTTGGATTTTAAGAATGACTTCATGGTTTATGATTCAAAATGTGGCGTTTTGGTGTCCTGTGGATTGATTCGGTCCTCTAAATTCATGTGACAAAAGGCAGATTTGGCATTTTTAATTCTTTTTTTTTTTTTTTTGTAGTAGTAGGGAGAATGGGATACATAATTTAGTTCACAGATGTGACTTCTGAGCTATCCAAGATATGACACAGGTATTAGGATGAGCTCCTGTGATATTGTTCAGGAGCACTAGGTGATCTTGCACAATTGGAAAGAAGTTTTGGGCTCATTTCTGAAATCTCTCCAGTGGCCCCCTCCCCTCTGCCCTGAGTTTGGCTTTGGGGCTAGGGTTGGGATGACATCTCAGTTCTGCCACTTACTAACAAGGTGGATAATCCTAGACAAGTCTCTCAATCTCTCTGATCATTTCTGTCAATGACATATGACCAGAATGAAATTCTCTTAGTGTTGTTAGTGGTTTCTGAACTATCTGTGGTCCATAATACAGCTGTACCTGGGACACATCCAGCAGGGCATTACATGGAGCCTGCTTTCCCGCTAATGCCAGTTCTAGAGGATCCATTCCCACTGCCCACCAACTAGACAAGGGTGCACGTGCACAAGTACATGCAGCTATGCATGAACTTGTGCCTTCTGTGTCCCCTGCCAGGCTCCACTATGGTTAACTGGGTTGAGTTATGATGAGGTTTAAATGACATTATATTAGCAATAATGGAGAATATTTATTCAGCACTTACCACGTGCCTCTCTCCTCTGTGCTTCATCTGCACCATCTCATTTAATCCTCCCAGCACATAAGAGGGAAGTATTCAACAGATGATGATATGATAGCTGGGAGAGGCAAGACAACCTGTCCCAGTTCACGCCACTGGAATTCGAACTCTGACTTCAAAGTCCAGGCTCTCAGCCACCCTGTTAGGGAAGCAGTTTATAAATCATAACGTGTCTGTGGATCAGGTATCATGACTGTTGTTGCGAACCTCTCACAATTCCAAACGTGCCAGAGGGTAATGAGGAGAATCAAAGTCCCAAGGCATTGCAGGAGCATCATTCATGTTCATTAGCGAAATGTGTTTCTGACCAGTCCATTTCTGGCTGGAGATGCCTCAGAGGTTCCCAAGGTTGAGGAGACTGAGGGCGTGGGAGGTTCTCTACTCCATCAGGAGAGAGAGCTGGGAAATTCCAGATCCCATTCTCTCCCCTCTGCCGCCCACTTAGAATCCTGTTCTAATTTGATCTGTGAGCCAGGGACAAAGACTACTGAGGCGGAGGATGGTGTCAGGACACCACAAAGCTTGGAGACTGATAGGACATACTCCCGAACTTTAGCCAAGTTAAGGAAATGATCAAATAAATCACTTTTCAAATCATTCTCTTTACTAACTGGAACTTTCCTTAGGGAAAATAAGCAAACAGTAGCTAAGAGTAGATCTCAGGACCTATAAATCTTCAGACTCTAAAAGTCACAGGCCAAAAGGGACTTTTTTTTTTTTTTAAAGCATGCTATTATTCATTTATTAAATTGCACCAACAGACTATTGCACATCCTTGGCAGTCTAGCCTTTCTGATTTCCTGTTTCCTTTCTTGTCTGGTTATCAGGATGGTCTTAAGAGAAACTATAGACCTGGATTTCCACCTGTTTTCCACATAAGAAAATAGAGACTTAGATTAAGGGGCATTTCTTCCATTGTCTACAGATGGAAAGGCACCCTGAGGGGTCTCTGGGGTACCTGCAGGGACCACCACAAATGTTGTATTTGTGTGATGCTGGCTCATGGTCTAAACTCAAACTCTTTAGATAATCAATTTCTCAAAGTAACAACTTTATTAATTAGAAAAATCTAAACTTAGGTTTCCAATTTGGAAAAGCCTTTCCAAATTTCTTCCATTAGTTCATAAGTGGTGAATTAGGTTCCTTTGTGATGTGGACACGGGGCAATATTTATTTCAGTTGTCAAAATGAGCTGTGGAGGTCAGGAAGGAGGGGGTGGTGCTGTTCACAGGGCACAGGAGGGTGGCAGCCTCTGGGTGTTCTCTACAGTGGTCTAGGGCAGTGAGCATTGTCCTCCTGTTGTATTTCAGGAGGTGTGTTTTCAATCAGCAGAGCGTTTCAGTTCTGCCCTTGCCCCCATGAAACGCCGAGTCTGCATGGGGGATACGTTCAACATGTAAAGCATAATCCCTCACTGAAACCTTAAATTATCCAAACTGAGAGAACTTACCGGGTCTAACTGGCTTTTCTCAGTGAGGTGGTTTGTTTTCATTTGCTTCATTCCTCCTCTTTTGGTCTTTGAGCTGACTCTTGTCAGTTTCGTTCCTATTTAAAGTCAGTTTCACCTTTCAGTTCCCTCCTCCCACCTTAGCCTTGTAGAGTTTCAATTCCCCATACAGTGTGCATGGGGAGAGGTGGGGAGGGGCCTTTATAATTACCTCTAAAATAAGATTTCCCTGAAATATCACGAAAATATTGGACAATGAGGGGAAGGCAACTTGGAGAGCAAATCTAGCTAGCCCTTTTATGATGTTAGTCAGATCACACCTTGGACATCTTCGGGCCTTGTATTTCTCATCTATATGCAACAATATTGAACTAGATTATAGTTCTCAATGCTGGCTGCATGTTAGATTCACTAGGAAAATTTAAAACAACAAGAAAAACACCAAAAACCTGATGTCTGGGCCCTATCCCATACCAATTAATTTAGAATATTAAGAGCTGGGTTGTGGGCATTGTATTTCTTTTAAGCTCCCTAGGTGATGTGTCTGTGTGGCTGGGTGGGAACTTCCGGCCTGGCTTCTTGCGGAGGACCTGGGTGGGCTCATTGTTAGCCAAACACTGTCAGGAGTTATTGTGATGGCGGCCCTTGTAGCAACAGTAACAATGCTAGTGTCATATGTCTCCTGGACTGGTGGCCACCTCTTTTGTCAAAGCCCCTCTCCTTGCTTGGTAAACACTGTTTCTGAAATTGTCCTTATTTTAAAGGTGACCATCTAGGATATTTTCACCTTCAACTTATCAGTATTTCCTTGTTAAAATAGAGGGAGGCCACTCTCTCATCAGGTCTCAAACATCCTCCCTAGACGGGGAAGAGAGAAAGCTGTTCTACGTGGGTACACTGCAGAGGCCTGAAATGTGTCTGTATTTGAGGACATTCAGCCTAACCTGTAAATTATCACCCAGCACCTGTTCAGAAGCCCAGCTCTGCCTTGGTTACCCAAGATCTCAGTGCAGCAATACCCAGCAGAAGCCAAATTCAAAATCTCAGTCAACTGACCTAATTTCTAACATGTAAGAGTAAAGTGAGGCTTTGATTGAAGCCCAGTGGAGTTCATTAACTTTAAGTTTAAATGTTTATTCAGAGCCATTCTGGTTTACACACCTCTTCTTTCCTTTGCCTTCCCCCTCCTCTCTAGTCCCTGCCAACCCAAACATGATAGAGGCACAAAATCTTATCAATTTACAAGTGTGGTATGAGATAACAATATATTTTTCAGTTATTCCAGTCAATAGACCCGGGCTTTTTTTATTTTTAAGGTGGATGTGGAGATAGGGAGAAAGATAAAGAATATTTTCAAATGTAATGTGTTTAACTAATATTGTATGCTGATTTCCACCATGCCATCTTTAGATTGAGAAATAAAGGACATACATAAAGATGTGAGAAATCTCAAATAAGATTAAATTATATTTATGATATCAAAAACATTTCAATCCTTTCACATGGCTGATGAATTTGGTATAGTATCAATCGTGCATGAGGTCTTTCATATTGAAGCTAATTATAAAAATGGTCACAACATTTTTGAGTATCTACAGTGTCCTGGGGACCAACTTAGAAACGAGATGATTACATGGAATCATCTCTAATTCTTACCACAAGGTCGGCAGGGTTATTTTAAGTTTACTGATAAATAAAACTAAACAAAAATTGAGGTTTAGTAAACTTGCAAAACTTGCCCAAGGTCATACCAGGTAGCAAATAGCAGAGTGAGAAATCAGCCCTTGCCAATCTGGTCTTAATGTTCTTTCTAGCACCCCACTAATTATGAAGGATTGATTCTAATCCCTTATCAAGAGAAGATATTCTTGAATGAGGGTCAGCAATGGGTTACAATGCTCTCATTGGATCTTTGTTAAGTTATACAATATATTTCTCAAGACAATCTACCATGTTTTTGTTAGAGATTATGTTGTTTACATATTGCTTTTGAATAGAGCTTTGATAATTATTGTTTACGAGCCTCATGATAACCATATGAAGTGGGCAGAGTCATTACTTTTCCCCCTAAGTGGAGAAAAACCAAAGCAAAGATAAATTGATTTCTTTGTTTTTATTAATAAGTTTTGTGAGTTTCAGATCCAGGGCTTGGACTCAGGCCTTCTGACTCTTGGTCCAGTGCTCTTTCTGTCACTTGTGACTAATGATAGATCTTTGTGTGTGCCCTGGCCTCATTGTTGTACTCTGGCTGACCCAGGCTGGCAAAGACACAGTAAGATCTATATTAGGACCATTAGGTAATGAACTGGACCAGCTGGCTAGACCAGTCTTTCCAGCTTTACCTCTCACCTTGGCCAACCCACATGTTATCAAGCTTCTAAACACTTTTTTCCCCCTGCTTCAGGCTCTACTGACTTCTTTTTGCACTCCTGGTGTACTTTGCCCTTGGGTGATCACTCTAGCAAATTCTTGCTCAGCCTAGAACCTACCTCCTCAGGAACTCTTCCTTGAAGTCAGCCAGGTCTCACTATCTCCCCAATTCCTAAGATGTTGGTATCCAGACAGTGTAGCTCATGGAGCACTTAGCACATAATACATTTGCATTTTGTTCAGATCTTCAAGTACGTGTAAAGCTGGAGAAACTTGTCTGTTCCAGGAACAAAGATGAAGGTGTAGGTGGGAGTGTTCAGCATGTTTCCATGCACATAGGAGGCCTCAACAGAGATACTTTGACCATTGCCTTTCTCTGGTTTACTATGTAGTATTGTTTCAATGGTTATCAGGTATGCTGTGAAACAGAAAGAAAAGAAGTAATTATTTTTCAAACAGGTATGGATGAGAATTTCCCATTGAGGCTGAGAATGTGGGAGAGTTGCCTAGAGAGGGAAAGGCAACACAAGCCTGTTTCTGGGGTGACCAAGCCAAGTCCTTAAAAGCATATTTAACAGCTATGTCACATCAACAATTAGCATTGGCAGGAAAAAGAACAGCTGTTTCTAGAGTGGATCTGAGTGTCAAAATCTAAAGGTCCTGAACTGAATTCAACTACTGACTTGTCTTTAGCTTTTAAACTGTAGTATCATTCTTTGTTAAGAGTCATTCATTCATCCTCCAAATAGTTACTGTGTACTTATTTGGAGTAAGGCACAGTGTCAAGTAACACATAAAGAGGTAGTGAAGATATAGTGCCTGCCATAAAAAAAGATATCAAGTTAGCAGATCACCAACAATAATATGTATATAATAAGTGCTATATGCACAGCACAAAGAGAAGGGAGAAATTATTTTAGACTTTGCAGGAGCCTCATGTACAGAAATCTTCATTGATGAATTTAACTGGGCCTAAAGAATATTATGCTAAACAGGCAGAAGTAGGTAGGGAAGCATATTAGTCCATAGTAAGGAATTGTTCTAGCTGTTGGAACAGTGAGTAACTACATGGGTTGGAGTAAATGATTGAGTTAATGAAACAGTAGGTTATGGAGGATATCGAATGCCAGGTCTTGGAAGTAAAACTTTGATGGGCAGAGAGGATATTTTAATTGCACAGACCAATGTGGCATAGCACCTAAAGAAAACATCCAAAGTAGCATCCCAGTGTCTTCACATCTAAAATGAGAAGGGGTAAACTGATTACTCCCTATAAGCCTCCTCTCATGTGTTTAGAATCAGGGAAGTGATTGTCATCCTGGTATCTGTGTCCCTTAGGTGGAAGGAAGTGTCACCAGCTACAGCATGGAGCTGCACTGTTTGAGGCTGATGGTATTGACTCTCTAAACTTCCACTGTGAGAAATTTGGAAACTGAAGAGGGATGATGATATGGATTGAGTTGTGTCCCCCAAAATTTGTGTATTAGAAACTTATGCCCCCCCCCCCCAGTGACTGTTAAGAGGGTGGTAAATCCTATTATGGTCATTGAAAGGTGGGACCTTGAAGAGGTGATTAGATTATGAAGACTGTACCCTTGTGAATGGGAGTGGTTCTGGAGGCTTTAAAAAGAGAATGACCAAGGAGGTTAGTCTCTCAGCTCTGCCATTCTACTATGGGAGACTCTTGAGTCACTGTCACCAAAGAGGAGGCCTTCACCAGATGTGTTCCCTGGACTTTGGACTTCCCACCTCTGAAACTGTAAGCAATACATTTTGTTTTCTTATAAATTACACAGTTCCGGGTATTTTGTTATGAGCAACAGATACAGACTAATACAGATGGTAAATTGCAATGGTCATTTAAAGCTGTGGAACCATTTCTCTTCTAATATATACTAAAAGCAAGAATTCCCAAATTTTTAAAGAAATATTTCTAAGCTTCTACTAACATTAATTACTGTGTGATCTCTCAGCTGCATTTGACACATTGATTCTTCCCCCCTCTTGCAGCAGTCTTCCCTTGACTTCTGGGATACCACTCTCTCCTTCTGTGTGCTGCTTTTCTGAATTCTTTGAGGAGGACCTCATCTCCCTGACTTCTAAACATTGGGTGCCTCAGGACTCAGTTCTCCGATCTCTTCTCTTATCTGTTTATACTTCCTCATAGCATTAAATACAATCTACACACGTAAAACATCCATATGTTTATCCCCACTCTGGACCTACCAGCTGAGCTCCAAACTCCTATAATCATTCTATTTTCCATACAGTAGCTAGAATGCTCATTTAAAACGTCAGTCAAATTAGGACGCTCCTCTGCCTCCAACCCTCCAATGATTCCCCATTTCATTCTGTGCAGAAGTCAGCTCTTTGCAATGGCCTCTGGAGTTATAAGTGAGCTGACCCAGGTACCTGTCTGGCCTCATCTGTGCTCCACCTTTCAGAATACTCCAAGCCCAGTCTACCTCAGGCACATGGCTTTTGCTGTTTCCTCTGCCTGGAAAGCTCTCTTCCACACAGCTGCAATGCTTATTG
Organism: Cynocephalus volans; assembly: GCF_027409185.1. NCBI lineage: Eukaryota > Metazoa > Chordata > Mammalia > Dermoptera > Cynocephalidae > Cynocephalus > Cynocephalus volans. Next base: position 40,240,957 of record NC_084472.1, read on the forward strand.
CAGTCGATCCTTGACTTCTCTGCCTAAATATCAGCTATGCACAATGCCTTTCCTGACTAGCCTATGTAAGATAGCAGATTCCACTCCTTGCAACCATTCCTCTTCATCTGAACCTGCCTTATTTTTATACCTAGCATTTATCTCTAAATGATTTACTACATATTTTACCTGCTTATTTGTTTATTACCTGCCTTTCTCTGCTAGAATGAAAGCACTTTGAGGGCAGGGACTTGCTCTCTTCTGCTTCTAGTATGGCCTTGTGCCTAGAACAGTGCCTGACACATAGTGTACACCCAATAAATATTTGTAAATGATTCGTGAAATGACCTGTCTAAAAATAGAACTCAGGAGAGACAGTCTGGGTTAGGATCTGTCCCAGGATGATTATTGTTAAAGGCCACAACAAGGGAAAATCCTTAAGGTGGAAGCCTTGAGTTGAGACCAGATTTTGCTGCAAACATGTTCGGTGGTTTTAGGAAATTCACCTAAATTTCACAAATCACAGTATCCTTGTGTGTTCAATGTGTGCTAATATCATATCTAAAAAATAGAAGTAAAGACCAGTTGAGGAGGTAGATGTACTTTTTTTCTCTTTGAAACAGAAACCAGACTTGGCTCCTTTTCTTTTCTTAGCGAAGGGTATATGTCCAGTCAATTTTTTTTTCTCTCCCTTTGGCACAAGGTAGTGACATAGGGGTATTGCTATTGTTGTTTCTAGCTTTAAACAGGCATTTTGTGGATGGATGCGAAGGCATTTGACTTTATTTTAGTGGTGGTTTTTTATTTTATCCTCCCTTGTTTATGTAGGTTTTTTTTGTTTTGTTTTCATGTGATAAATGGCCAGCAACTTCCCCAAACCCTGTGGAAATGGTATCCAGGCTACAAAATAATTACTTAGTGGATGGAGGATCCAGCTTATGTTGGTGCATATTAACTTAATCATTATTAATCATGCCCTCTCTGACAGTAACCTCATCCTTTACAGAAGCTCTAGTCTTTATTAAGACGTAATAGCTGTGAGGAATGACTGAGCCCCACTCTGGTTACACTACTACTCTGGTTACTACTTTAGCAGGAAAGATAGTGGCACATATCCAGATGAATAAAAGAAAAAAAAGCAAACAACCATCTTGCTACTACCTACCACAGGAATTCGAGTTGCAATATTAGAAAAGAAAAGAAAAAAGAAAAGAGGCTTTGCAGCAGTACGCTGCTCCCTCAAATGGAACAAAATAAATAACTCTAATAGTAATTAGGCTAATACTTAAGCAGGTGGTATTTATTAGCCAGCCCATAGTAGGACTCAAGTCACAGGCTTGCTCTCCTGGTTCCTCTGCTAAAGCTTGGATCCTGGGGACAGCAGGCTCTAAACCTCTAAAGTCCTTTCTATCTGAAAGGAGCTTCCCATTCTGGGGTGTGTGTGGAATGGCTTCCAAAAACAAGATAAGTTCCTTGCCTGGGGAAAGTTGATAAAGAAGCGCCCTGTTCAGCTTTAGTTCAAATTGAAATCTAGGACACTAGGAAAGAGAGAAGGATAGATGGGCAGGTAATGGATGGGAAGTCAGGGGGCCTGGCTTCAGTTCTGGTTGTGTGACTTTAGGAAATCTCTTAACTTCCTGTAGCCTTGATTTTTCACATCTGTGAAATGGAATGATAATATGGAGTATTCTTTAGCCTTAAAAAGGAAGGAAATTTGGATAAATGCTACAACATGGATGAACCTTGAGGATATTATGCTAAGTGAAATAAGCCAGTCACAAAAGGGCAACTACTGTATGATTCCAATTATATGAATATCTAGGGCAGTCAAATTAAAGAGACAGAAAATAGAATGGTGATTGCCAGGCGCTGGAGGAAGGAGGAAATTGGGAGTCACTGTTTCCTGGGTTTCCAGTTTAGCAGGATGACAAGAGTTCTGTGGATAGATGGTGATGGCAGCACGACAGTGTGAATGTACTTAATGCCACTGAACTGTACACTTAAAAATGGTTAAGATGGTAAATTTTACATTTTTTGTATTTTACCCCAATTTAGAAAATTAACAACAAAAACAACAACAAGAAATGGAAAGGTACTAAACTCTACAAATTGTGTCATTGAGGATTGATCTATTATGGTCCCTCAGAGTGGTAGGGGATCTGTAGAGTGGAGAGCACATTGGAGGCAATCTATAAGATTACGTAAAAGGAGGAGGATGTCAGTTCCACCTGTTTTCACACAGCAGATTCAGAACGGAGAGATAGGAGTGACAGGGAGACAGTGTTTTCTACTGTACAAATTTAAGAAAAAAAATAAAAAGAAAAAGAAAATAAAAAAGCCATCCAAGAGGAGTGGACTTCTCCAGGAAGTAGTCAACTCGGTCTCGTGAGGGTGTCCACGCAGAGATGATGTGGTCACCTGCATGGTCATTCCTACTCTGGGTGGGATACTGGATGACATAACTCCAAATTGTCTAATTTCTCCACATTCTGTAGTCCTCTATTCCTTCCCCTTCTCACTGGTATGAGAGTTTTCTTTCATTCCCCAAAATAACAGCATCTATTACCACAAAGAAAAAAAATACTTTTGGAGTTATAAAAGACTCCACAGGTTACGTGGGAGTAAATGACATTATCTGGGGACATATCACATCTGCTTTTTTCATCTATTTTGTTCTCAAAGGAATCACTAGCTGTGACTTTGACTTCAGACTTAAAGGTTTCTGTTCAGTAAAGGGAAGAAAATCAGCAAAATCAACTCAGCATTCGTGTTCAGCTTAAGAGCCCTTTACTTCCTTAAAACGGTTACATTAAAAGCTTGTAAAAAAAAAAAGATTTAAAAGGTTACTAAATTACATTAAATGTTACATATACTTATTGCTTTAATCTTTGTGATTAGTGTCAACATAGGCCACCGTACCATCCGCAGCATCACGATCCTAGGTGACATGTATGCTGTTTAATACAGTGTGAAATTCTGTTATCCTTATGTCTTGAAAAATTTGGCATCATCACTTATTTACATGGTGGATAGCAAGAGGAAGTAAAATGAAACACATTTTACAGAGTCTGTTCAAACAAGCCTTTAACATACTCACTTCTTCAGCTGGCCGATCTTGGGCCCCAAAGTCAACAAGATGATAAACTAAAGGATAGCCAGTTTACTGAAACAGGCTCATGCCCTGAAAACTTTTGGTGAGATGAATGTTGGAACACCATAATATTCTGTGACTACCTTTATCACGTTACTTATTCTAATGCTTTGAAATATTCTGATGACTTGTTTTTCCCACAATAGACTGTAAGCTCCTTGGGGTCAGGATTCATGTCTCTTTTGCCTTAGTATCTCTGTATACAAGCACAGTTGGTGCTTAGTAAATAAACCCTAGAATTAATGGTGAAAGTCTAAAACATCACCTATGAAGAAAATGCATACCTGTTGTTAGTAACATAAAATCCTGTAGCGCCTAGGCTGGTGGTCTTTAAGCTGTGATTTGGAAAGCCCCCGATACCTCAGAGTCCAATGTTGATTACCAAGCAGTTGCTAAATGGTAGGAATCTATTCCTTTGACCCCATTCTAACCGTAGAAGCTTTACATTTTATCTGCTTTATACATTAGAATCTCAAGTATCTCTAAAAATATTTTGAAAGACATATACACTAACACTCAAAACATTAGGAAATACTTTCATGGTGCGAGTGTGTGAGTGGTGTGTATGTTGTGTGTTGTAGAGGTTGGGATAAGGTGTAATGTTTTCAGGTTTCTTTATTCAGTTTAACTCTCCAATAAATGTTTCTCTACTTTGAAGGACTTGGGCTGGTTACAATACAAACTGCTCCGTTAGAGATCTGTCAAAATTAGCTAAGGATTTTTTTCATATTTACCAAGTTTTTTGCTGATTTTCAAGTGTTTTGTTCTTTTCCTTCTAAGGAGATTTGAGCTTCCCATTAATGGATTTGTAGTGATCATTGCTTAACCATATCAGACATTGAATTGTACAAGAAACCTACAGTTTGTGAATTGTCGCAAACCTCATAAAGTATATGAAGAGATGTATTTCACCAAAGACTGTTATTTTGACAGTTGTCCCTGATCGCTCAAGAAAATCCCATGCAAACCCTTAGCAAAACGACAAGGACTTCTTGCTCTGCAGTCTGCAGTCATTTTTCATATCCATGGTGGGGGTGGGGAGGGATGGAGTGGAGGATAGACTGACAGACTCTTTTATCTCTGCAATGGCCCTAAGAAGAGAGGTGGGCAGTGGGACCTGTTGGGTATAACACACCTGATGGTGACTTCTTTTCAGTGATAGAAGGAGGTGTTCTAAGAGGGGGTGGGGAAAGGAGAAGAAACAAGCCGGGGAGTCAGCTAAATGTTCTGAGCTGAGCCAGGGAGCTGGGATTTGGTGAGCCAGCTGGTCCAGAAAAGGAACTCTCACCTATGATGAGTTCAAGGGACCCATTAGGTGGACAATTCCCATGGAAATGTGGATACAACCCTTCCACTTAACACTTCTCTCTCTCTCTCTCTCTTTTTTGTCTTTACTCTATTATTTCCTTCCATAGTAGCTTAACTTGCAGAAACTTTGGACTTAGCCTGAAACTGATCTTTACTATTTAATATTGGTTCTAACAACTACAAGTCCCTTGGGATCAGAAAAGGAAAAAAAGGTCCTGATATTTTCTTCAAACTACAAGAATGTTCTTTTATAGTGTACACTCTTATCTCTGCTATTATTGCATGGTGATTTCTTAGGAATGTGTCCATTAGACAATATCCATCTAGATAGCCTTGACTCAAGCCAAGTTCTCCTTGAAATTCTGATCTTCTAAATTTTACAAGTATTTCCTCTTCTTTCACCTCACGTTCAGTTCAGTATCTGGAAGTAGGTGTCAGGGACATATTCAGTACCTATTTGGTGAGAGTGGAGAATAATTATACTTTTTAATCTTTCCTATGACTGTTCTTATAAGAAAATCTAACACAGACAGAGAAAGATACTACATGCACAAAACTCGATTTTGTTCCCATCATTATGCTACAAAGAAGTTCATGAAGTGCCACCTTTCTGTTGTCATGGAATGGAGAAAGCTGATGGCTGAGTGTCAGCCTTTCAGCCACTACATATGTACTCAACTGTGGTGCAGGTCCTCTTTCAGAATTGGGAACTGACATCTGTGTGCCCACACTCCATCTAGACCACGTAAACCAAGATGCACCAGCTTCTGTGTGGGCTTACAAAGATATCTAATTGCAGAAATCCCAGAGTCCTCACTCCCATCCCCACCATGCAGAGAAAGCTCCAGACTGTCCCTAACTCCCATTGGATCCTGAGCTTCTTTCAAAAGAAAGAGGAAAAGGCTCTTCCACACTTCCTTCTTCCCCTCCTCCCAGCCTTGTTGAGAAATAAAGCACACAATGCACATTGTATGGGAAAGATATTACTGATCGATAACCGGTAAGTCAATGAGAAGAGTTTCTGTAGAAGTAATTGAGGAAAAAGAGAATGAGGACCTGTGTCCAGAATGTTCAGGTGAGGGAGAACATAGAACGGGAAGCGAAAGATGCTGAACATTGTTTAGGAGCCTGGAAGAAACAGTATCTCCTTGGTTTGCCTACAGCTGTCTCCGGGTGAGACGGTGAGTTAATGTCCTCACCTTCCCTTGGCTCTTCTGAGTCAGACATCAAGCACATTCTGAGTTTTCCTGATTTATTTGATTTGTTTACATTTTTTTTTTTAAATTTTATTTTGTCGATATACATTGTGGTTGATTACTGTTGCCCCTTACCAAAACCTCCCTCCCTCCTCTCTCTCCTCCCTCCCCCCCAACAATGTCCTTTCTGTTTGCTTGTCGTATCAACTTCAAGTAATTGTGGTTGTTATATCTTCTTCCCCCCCACCCCCGGGTTTGTGTGTGTGTGTGTGTGTGTGTGTGTGTGTGTGTGTGTGTGTGAATTTATATATTAATTTTTAGCCCCCACCAATAAGTGAGAACATGTGGTATTTCTCTTTCTGTGCCTGACTTGTTTCACTTAATATAATTCTCTCAAGGTCCATCCATGTTGTTGCAAATGGCAGTATTTCATTCGTTTTTATAGCTGAGTAGTATTCCATTGTGTAGATGTACCACATTTTCCGTATCCACTCATCTGATGATGGACATTTGGGCTGGTTCCAACTCTTGGCTATTGTAAAGAGTGCTGCGATGAACATTGGAGAACAGGTATACCTTCGACTTGATGATTTCCATTCCTCTGGGTATATTCCCAGCAGTGGGATAGCTGGGTCATATGGTAGATCTATCTGCAATTGTTTGAGGAACCTCCATACCATTTTCCATAGAGGCTGCACCATTTTGCAGTCCCACCAACAATGTATGAGAGTTCCTTTTTCTCCACAACCTCGCCAGCATTTATCGTTCAGAGTCTTTTGGATTTTAGCCATCCTAACTGGGGTTAGATGGTATCTCAGTGTGGTTTTGATTTGCATTTCCCGGATGCTGAGTGATGTTGAGCATTTTTTCATATGTCTGTTGGCCATTTGTATATCTTCCTTAGAGAAATGCCTACTTAGCTCTTTTGCCCATTTTTTAATTGGGTTGCTTGTTTTTTTCTTGTAAAGTTGTTTGAGTTCCTTATATATTCTGGATATTAATCCTTTGTCAGATGTATATTTTGCAAATATTTTCTCCCACTCTGTTGGTTGTCTTTTAACTCTGTTAATTGTTTCTTTTGCTGTGCAGAAGCTTTTTAGTTTGATATAATCCCATTTGGTTATTTTTCCTTTGGTTGCCCATGCTTTTGGGGTCATATTCACGAAGTCTGTGTCTAGTCCTATTTCCTGAAGTGTTTCTCCTATGTTTTCTTTAAGAAGTTTTATTGTTTCAGGGTGTATATGTAAATCCTTAATCCATTTTGAGTTGATTTTAGTATATGGTGAGAGGTATGGGTCTAGTTTCATTCTCCTGCATATGGATATCCAGTTATCCCAGCGCCAAAAAAATAAAGCTGGAGGCATAACACTACCCAACTTTAAGCTATACTACAAAGCTATAATTACCAAAACAGTATGGTACTGGCATAAAAACAGACACACTGATCAATGGAACAGAACAGAGAATCCAGAAATCAACCCACACACTTACTGCCATCTGATCTTTGACAAAGGCACCAAGCCTATTCACTGGGGAAGTGACTGCCTCTTCAGCAAATGATTTGTTTACATTTACCTGTTCTTCATCTGTTTCCTGTCCTTGAGTTATTCTTTTAGTCTAGAAAGTTGATATTTTTGCAGGGTCCTTGGGATTTCCAATGGATATGTTTTTTTTTTTCATTTTTTGCATGTTACATAAAAAAATGCCTCACATTATTTTGGTTTTTGTATTTAGCACTTGTCAGGGCAAAACATTCCCCAGTCTTAATTGTTCTGGAACCACCCACAAAAGATTTTGAGTCATTTCTTCAAAAGTTTGCAATTATAGATGATAACTATACAGATGACAGAGAGCTCAGTAAACCAAATCCCATCAGAAAGTAAGTGAGACATTATACACCACAATGTAGGCAGTCACATATTCCACAGCAGTAGGGTGGTGGCAGGGAAAGGTGGATTAGAGAAAGCATTCTGGCAGTCAGAGAAGACCTGAGGATGTAGGTGTGGCCCCCAGAGCCAGGACTGTCACTTGAACGCAATGTAGAGAACTTGGAATGGAGGTTCTGAGTCACTCGTGGCTCATGGTGACTATTACAGTGTTCTGCTGCATTCTGGGCTGCCTGTCCTAGATCACTGGTTTCAACTTGCAGGGAAGCCAATACTGTGATCTCTAATATCCTGTAACACCATTTCCTGACTGCTGTTGGGGTTGCTGGCTGCATCAGAATTATCTAGGATCTTAAAAATGTACAGATTCTTAGGACCCCCTCCAGACTGCAGACTGAATCAGAACTTTTGAGAGTAGGGCTGGGAAACACACACACACACACACACACACACACACACACACACACACACACACACACACACACACACACAGAGAGAGACACACGTGAGCACCAGCATGAGAAGCACAGCAGACATAGGCAGAGAGCCGATGCAAGAGAGCCTGCAAGTGGGCCCAGCCCTGACCAACCACCCAGTGTATTCTGTTAAACTGCTTTGGGATCTGCTAAGGGACATTTTTTCGTGTAGTGCCCCAACACATTGAGGATCCCACACAGCCAGGCACAAGGATGGAGACCCTCACAGTGAGGTGAATGCATGGATGCCATTTATCTCAGGTCTCCCTTGAGTTCACTGGGACCATGCCATACCTGGGAAAGAGCCAACAGAAGATGGGGGCTGGGTTGTGCCCCGTGTTCTCATCAGCATGTATGTCCCTTTCTACTCCTATCAAAATCTCTGTGGGTGTTTCCTGCTGACAGGCCACTGGAGATGCAGCAAGAATGGGGGCCAGCTGGAGGGGACTGGAGAAGCTCTATATTGTGGATTCAATATAGCTCTGTGATTCCCCCCCAAGGGATAAATATTGTGCTCTGCAGCTCATATGATGGAACAGACTTCCTATGTGAACGATTCCAGGAAGAGAGTTAATAAAACCTCTTGATACCTTGCCTCTCTGGCAGCATTTATTTGTCTAGCAGTGAGGCTGTGTGCTGTTCATACAGTGCTAGTGTTAGGTTGACATTTGTTTTGACCTTTAAACTTTACGCTTCCTCCTTCTGTCCTCTCCCCCGCCCAGGCCTCCCCACCTCCTGTTGGTCCTCAGCATGTGAGTTTGATCCTCTGTGACCTGGGCTTTTCCAAAGGTTGACTCTCCCAGGTTCGGATTGGGCGTGGTGCAGGCTTTTCCTCTTTTCTTTGCGCAAGGGTCATCGTGTGACTGTAAAATTATTGTCTGGCGGCAGTACGAGCGGCATTTCACATGTGGGGAGTGTGGAGGGTTTTGTTTTTTCTTTAAATAAGAAAAGGAAAAGAAAACACCTCCAGGACCCACATCTGCCTGGGGAGTGTGGGGCTGGGCCTCCTGCATTGGCTGGAGAATGTGTCCTCCTCCTTTGGAGTCCCACCCTGGCCCAGCGGGGACTGGGAACTGCATCCCTGGGAATGCTGGGGCTTGTCAGGGAAAGGAACATTTTTGGCTCTGAGGCTTCTTTGGATCCTGGGGGTATTTTCATAAGAGCATAGCCCCAGGGCTAAAGGAAAATTCCACTCTTGGGCAGTGTGATATTTCTGTTCTTAGTCATCTTCCCAAGTTGCTATGTGCTTTGCTTAAGATGACAAACTTCAGACTTGGACTGACTGGGTTTGAATTCAGCTCCCTGCAGTACTTCCTATCAGGCAACCGTAGATAGGTGGCTCGATGTTTCTCTACCTCAGTTTTCTCATCTGTTTAATGGCATTCATGGGGCATTTTGAGAATTAAATGTGGTGACGCATATAGGAATGCCTGGAATAATACCTGGCATGAAGTAGATCCTCAATGTGATGATTACTCTTTAAGTATCTCCTACCTGAAAGAATCTTTAAATCCATCGATATTTTCAGAACTTTGTTGGACTTTTGAAGGTATGAACTGTGCCCTAGCAGAGGTTAATTGGTTCTTTAAGTTTCTTTTACTTTCTTGACGTCTGCTGAGGACCAAAGACTCTTTGTTCATGTGGATTCATGGAATGGATTTTTGCTCTCTCATCTTCCTCTCCCTTCTACTTTTTATTGAATAATGGTTCAGAATTATCCATCTATAACATAGATAATTTACAAGCACAAACATAGAGTCTGTCTGTAGAGGAAGCATCCTCTCTCTAAGGTGCCCTAGACCTCCGCATTACCTATGGTATGACTTGCACTGCTTCTTTCTGCTGGTGTTACTTGTGCTGTGAGACGTCCTCCTCTAACTAAAGAATGTCCATGGAGGGAGACCTCTATGGCTGTGGGGGTTTTACTTAGAGATATGTCTCCAAAGGCATCATGGCAAGATTGGTGCACAGCCAGGCCCAAAAAGAAAAGGGGTGAGGAGACCCAGCTGACACCACAGTTCTGGCTAGGGACACCTATGGGGTCTGCTGGGCACCTCCCCTCTCCTCACAGCAGACAGCACACTAAGGTTTTGTTTTTAATGCCTTTGCAACATCAACACCAATTAACTTTCTTCTTGCTATGAGAAGTGATAGTTGGGATATTTAGTCTCACTGTTTAGGTGCTTATTCCCAACTGGTGGAAATCAAAACCCAAACCAAACAAGCAAACAAGCAAACAAAAACTCAGTCCAACCACTCAGGCAGTGCAGAAGAGAATGGTCTTAAGCTAGGTTCATACTTCAGATTCCAAGTATTTATCTCTTTTGTTTCTCTCTCTCTCTCTCTCTCTCTCTCTCTCTCTCTCCCCCTATCTATCTATCTCTATCTCTATCTCTATCTCTATCTCTATCTCTGTCTCTGTCTCTGTCTCTATCTCTATCTCTATCTCTATCTATCTCCTCCCTCCCCTCTCTTTGAGTGTGTGCATCCATTTCTTTCTTGCCATGGCATGGTGGGGTGAAAGGTGTAGTTCTGAGGTGATATGTTAACATACTTCTATTCTCCTGCCACAACCACTTATAGGTGCCTGGGGACAATATGGTCATTGAGTCAGATTGAAAACAAAAGTTTAAGCCAGTGGTAGATCATAGTTATTGAAGGGTAATGTGAGCAAGGGGAAGGGAGGACTAAGATTTATACAACAGTTCCCACTAGAAATGTGCTCGGTTTGCTATGGGCTGAGGCTGAGACTTTGAAGATTTTATTCATAAAATGAGGACAGTCTTTTTTGCCTCTTTAGATGTAGGCATGGATCTCAGCACAGTCAGGGAGTCTCAATCAGGGAGGGATGAGGCGATGGGAAATTGTTCTGTCTGGGAAATTTTATTGAAACATACATTCCTGACCTTATCCTTGGAAGTAACCTCCAGGAGTTTGTGTATGTGTGTGTGTTGTGTGTGTGTGTGTGCGTGTGTGTGTGTGTGTGTGTGTGAGAGAGAGAGAGAGAGAGAGAGAGAGAGAGAGAGAGAGTGTATGTGTTTGTGTAGGGGGCATATATATATATGCATCTTGTAAAAGATCTGAAAAAATTTCTGATGACATGTCCCTTCCCGATCTGAACATCAGAAAACCACTGCTTTAGATGGTGGTCACTAAGCAGGACATGTGGAGGATATTGGCAAGAGCTGTAATGCAGAATGTGACTTGGCAGTAGATGATTTGTGGATAAGGTGAGAACATGTGGGATTATGAGAATTTAGAGCTGGAAGTAATTTGGGGGTCTTCTAATCTAACTCCTCTACAAAATCTCTGGAAGATATTCATCAATATCAGCTTGAAAATATTTACATAGTCAGAAAGGGTCTAAGTCAGTATTTGAACCTGGGTCATCTGATCTCAGAGCTCACACTCTTAGCCCTTCAGCATCCAGATAAATGACTGTAACCACTAAGTTTGAGCGAGCCACATGTCTCTAGGTAATTAACAATAGGTTCATGGAATTCTACATTTTTACTTGGGTTTTATTCTGAGTCGGATCACCTCAGAGTTTTTATAATGCTTTGCAGAGAGGATAATGGCAAGGCCCCTGGAGGTAAACTTAGAATTTCTTTTACTTTCCTGTAAATGCTGCTAAACTCTGAGAATGCTGGTACTTTCAAATCAGTTCATGTTGCCTTGCTACTGAAGATCTTGCCGAAATTAAAAACTTCAGCCTGTGGTCTGGACCTTTTTTCCTTTAAATTGCTATTGGGGAAGTAATTTAAATACTTACTGATTCAAAATATGTTTTCACTAGTTACTTTATACAAGCTCTGTGCAAGGTCCCATACATATAAAGTTGAATAAGAGGCTCTCCCTGCCCTCAGAGAGCACCATCTTCTAGGAAAGACAGACGACTGAATCGACATGGATATTTCTGTGTGTCAGATGCAGTTAGTAGGATGCAGCAGGTGATATGGTAACACAGCCTGAGAAGTCAGGAAGTTTTCTGGGGAGGTAACATAAGGTTATTACGTCTAGAATCCTCTCTCATTGAGGATTCAGTGCTTGAGTTTTGCCTGTATTTTTTCTGCTTTCAGTTCCTCTGTAGTTTTGTTTCCAACAAATGAATAAAGTATAATTTTTATCCACCTTATTTTCTGATCTCTTTTTTCTGCAGTATTTTTATTTTACATCCTAATTCTTTCGCTCAACCCAAGTAATTAAGACAAAGCATAATTTTCAATTGACGTCAAGGAATTCCTGAGCTTGGAAAACATCACTTGATTATTTCTTTCATTGTCTTAGACTGAAAAACAGTGAATCAAAGGGATTAGATTTGGAATGATGAGATTAAAGACTATCAGAGCTGAAAGGGACATTAAAGGCCGTCTCACCTATTGTCTGCATCTTGTATTAGATGGATCTGTGGCCCCTGTGAGCCAGTGTCCTGTCTCAGTCACCCAGTTAGGCAGGCTTGGGCAGAACCTTGCTCAGGCCACTTTCTTTGGACTTGGATCTCTACCTAAACTATTTAAATTGTGATGAACTTTTCTTTCCTAAATGACCTGATCCTGCTTCTAACCCTTAACTGCCCTCCAACATTCAATGATCAAGGCCGTTTTAACTTAATTGCTATTTACTTGATCTCTCTTTTATCTCCTATGAAGTCATAAGGCATGGTCATCTATGTGTCATTGCCCTAGCAGGGAAAAGGGAGGGTGTTATGAACAGTTACCCTCCTCAGGATGGCATGAACAGGTGGTGGGGGACTGGATGTTAAGCAAGAAGCACTTTTGTTTAGGGCGCTGTCACCCCTGGTATTTTCTTCTCTCCATCTCCTTCCAGGGCTCAGTTGGGCAGGCGAGCCCTGGGGCTCATGCTTGACTGCTCCTGATTAACCCAGTCTGTAGAGCCTTCTCTTGCTCCATAGCACAGCCCATGCTTTCCATACAGATGACCATTCACACCCAGCCTAGATTGATTTTTCCTAAACAGCCAAAGAAAATATGATTTCAGAACCAGACAGAATCTGCTCTCATTTCATTTAGTGGCACTGTGAGGTGGAACTGTCAGGATAAAACTCTATCTAGCACATTAGAAACTCCCCAAAGCCAGAGGGACAGGAAGTTTCATGGTAAATATTTAAGCTGCTAGGCTCCAGGGCAGTTGGAAAGCGCAAGTTAAGAAGCTTTCCTCTTTCCCTCTAATTCTCTGTATTCATCACTTGAGCTGCGCCATTTGGACTTATCCTTTATGCCTAAAGAAGTCCTGCCTTTTAATCTCTTAACCATGAAAAAAAAAAAAAAGTAAAGAACTATAAAACACCTTAAATAATGCCCCAGGGAGATAATATCCTGGGAAATTTAGGGCTTCGATATTCCTGCCCAGCATGTATGTGTTCGCAGAGCTGGTCTCCGATGCTGATCAGTTGATGTAAGATCAGGAGGACTTGGGGCCTAGTCCTGGGCATTCTGCTTATACTTTGTTTATAGCTCAGTTTCCTCACCGGGAAATGGGGAGAAGAGTTTTTCCTCAGGCTCCTTTCCAGGAGGCTGAGAGGACACAATGAGACAAGGAAGGTAGAAATACTTAAGAGGTCAAAATGTGGTTAATAAGGAAAGGTACAACTCTGGTCTCCTCAGGATCAGCGTTTTCCTGATATGTGATGTGCTATCCTTTCCACTTAGTGCCCGCCTTCTCTCTCTCTCCTCCCAAATACAGGAGGAGAAACCAAGGATCAAAATGTGAAATAACTTGTCCAAGATCCTGCCACTTATAAGTGGCAGAACGGGGTTGTGAACTCAGCTCAGTCTCTGAAACTCAAACCACCTAATGCCTGGTGCTTGGCAATCTTTTGTGGGCCCTCGCTGCCATGCTGTGGCTACTGGTGTGATCTTACAGGCCGGACTTTGATTCCTGCCTGCCCCATCCAGGGTGTGTCCCTGGGCTGCCATCCCCTCCCCTGGTGGAGAGCTGTACCTGTCTTCCTCAGGCTGTTCTGCTCTCTCCTGCAGAGAAGTTACCACTGCCCATTCCACAGGCTTCTGTGCAGGCAAACTGAGGACACAGGAGGCCCCTGGATACTGGCCAAGAAAGAAAACAGGGATGTGCATTGGACATGCCTACGTATCAGTTCAGATCTGGCACTGTCACAGCAGTCTGTGATAAAACAGGCCACAAGAGGAAATCCAAATACAAAACTTTCATACAACTTACGACAAGCTGAAATAGGCTCATTTGGGGACCAATGATAAAAATCTGATTTCTCAAGCACTTTATCTGTCTCTTGGGTCACAGTGGCCCTGGTGAGTACTTTCTGTGGAAAAGCAGAGGCTGGGGAGCTGCCTTCCCATTTCTGAACTTGACTGTTATACTTATAATCTCTAAGCAAATTTCTGGAATTTCACTGACAGATTCCCTGGGGCATGGAAATCGAGCTCCTCATGTGTGTGGATGGGCTAAGGGACTGGCTGGCTTGTTCTGTAAAGCCTCTTTATCTGCCAGGGCCCCTCCCTCGCTTCTCCCTGAATGACACAGTGCCAAGACCAGTTGTTTAGTTTGGCTCAAGTTCGAAGGCATTGATACTGAGCTGGCCTTGTATGAAACCCACTTGCTGATTCCCTGTCTGAGAGTCGAACGTCTAATACCCTCTGGAGGACAGAGAGCAGTCCCTTCTTCCCATCCCTCTCTCATTCTCAGCCTGGAGGGAGCTGATGCCCAAAGCCATGGAGACCCACTTAGCCTACTGTTAGAGCTGGAGGGACACCTCATCACTCACCGTTTTTCCCCTGAGTTTTAGTCTGGGTGTTTGTAAACTTGGGCTTAGAATTGTGAAGTTCATTGGAAGCTTATCAGTTAGAATCTGGTGTCACTTGCTTGGCACGCCTTTAAAGAACTCTCAGGCACTGAATCCTAAGTATTCTTATTTTTTATCACTTGGTTTTCTTTATCTCATCCTGGTTTTTATTAAGAATACAAGCAAACAAACAAACAGAATGCCTCTGTTTTACCTCTTTTAGGGTCAAAATGTAATTTTCTTAAGTTGGCCAATCTAGTGGTAGGATATTATACTTAACCCCCATTAACTGACTGACTCATTTTTGTGTACTCTCCAAAGTTCCTACTTCAGTTTCTGGTCTTTTTATTTTTTCTCTGTTCTTCTCCCTTTCAGGCTAGCTCAGAGGAGAGCTGGGGAGCCTGTGGAGGGCTCCCATGGAGGGGGGAATTGTGGAACTTGTCATTCCAGCCCGAGGGCCGGGGCGTACCTGGGGTCTCTCCACTGCAGCACCTGCAGGAACTGCCTGCTAAGGTCTATTTACTTAGCCCCACAGCATTTAATACTGTTCAGTGTGGGGTGATGTCACTGGGTCAGAGCCTTCGAGCTGGGCAGCCGAGCGGAAGGCGAAGGATGAATGGCTGGTTGAGGCCCGAGGTGCTGGGTGGCCACTGAGCAATGGCTGAAGCAGCCTCCTGGCCTCCACCATGTGTTGATTTTGTAGTGAGATCATTACCTTTGCTGGGTTGTTAAATGCAGTTTAATCTTCCTTAAGACAGGGCTGGACAATGTTGCTTTTGTGACTTCAGAAAGTCACTCCACAGGTTAGAGGAGGCCAGGTTTCCAGATTTGTACCAGGAGAAAAATTACAGCCCCGTCAGAGGCAGGGGATGTGAAATGCTTCTGTTCTCTTGTGACATACACCATGTCATCATCATCAGAGACTCGTACTGGGTGGGGTGTGGAAGGCTGGGGGCCACGCATTGAGTCCCCACAAAGTGCTGAGCTGGGGAAGACTCATCTCTGCTATAGCATAGCACTCCCCCCAAACTCGGGTAGCAGCTTCAGAAGTGCAATAAACACACGTCATGCACTGCAGATGTCAGAGTACAGACGCTGCCTCAGCATTATTAGTTTCCTTTTGTGGCTGGGCGAGTCTTGCAGTTTCTTTCTCTTTTATAGCAATAGCCTGTCAATGGTTTCTTTGGGGACCAGCAATTGGCAGGAGAGGATGAGGAAGAGAGAAAGGCAGGGAGAGAGGGAAGGGGGGAGAGAGAGAGAGAAAGATCACGTTCCAAGCTGCCCACTGCTAGCTATGGGAAGACTTTGTGAAGAGCTAGGCTTTGAGAATATCTCAGATACATAGATGGGGTCTGTGTGTGAGCTTGTCCAACTCTCTGTAAGGGCAGCCACCTTCGTTGCCTTCCTGGACCAACTTCTTACCTCTCTGCTCTTCCGAATCAAGCTCCTAAGTCATATTTCCCTCCTGCTTGCTGCCTTCCATTTTTCTCTGTGGTTATGTTTTCTTTTCTCACCTTGTCTCAATAGTCTAATAGAATAAGGTTTAAATTACAGCCCTGGAGTGTGCACACGCGCACACACACACACACACACACACACACACACACACACACACACACACACACACACACTCCACACTTTCCCATCAACACTTTGGGACTACAGAAGAGAGTCCCTTCCTTGCTTGGGAGTGGGGACCTCGCAGCTTGTCTGCTCTCAGCACAACCCATGCCCAAGTGTGCAGTCATTGTTATTCAGAAACAAGAAACACTCAGGCACGCCCCCTCCTCCAGCTCCTTCAAGGAGGCACAGGTTGCAGGAGACACTTGCGATCCAAAATCCCCAAGGATCCAGAAATCAGCATCCATTTCCCTGCCTTTCCTCAATTACTTCTGTAATATTTTACACGTAGAAAAGCAGATAGTTGGGCTGTGAGGAGTCCCAGGCCCCTGACTCCTCTGCCCGTGCTAGTCCTACTGAGTTATGCATTTCTCATTTTGGAACTGCCATTTCTATATTTCTTTTATCCCATGGGTATCTGAGATTTTAATTTACCCTAGCCACATTTTAGGGTAATGAATCTTAAATGTTTGTTTTTCCCAACATTTGGCTTTTTCATACTTTAGATCTTGTCCACTTGTTCTCGAGCTCCAGAACTGACTATCAGTTCCACACTGGAACTTTTCCATCCCAATCGTGGTTTTGTGATATTCCTCATGTGAAATTTTCATACACATAACTTCAAATATATGTCATTCATCCAGTGAACCAATGAGTGCTTATGGAAAATTGGCTGTGTGCCAAGCATTGCACTTGACCCTGGCCTTATGGTGACCAAGACAAACATAGTATTTGCCCTTATTGGGTTATAGTCCACTGGGGAAGAGAGACCTTAACAAGGAAAAATAATAAACCGTTCAATATAAGGCAGAGGAAGGAAGGTGCTATGGCAGCACATAGAGGGGGCTGTGACATAGTATTGGGGGGCATGAAGGCCTGCCTACACAGGTGGTGCCCAAGCTGAAGAATGAGGAGTCAGCCAGGTGAATGGGGGGTTTGGGCAGGGTGGTGAGATATCTGGCTGTGTGGGGAGAGTTCCAAAGAAAGGGAAGAGCTTATTCAAATGACCCTAAGGCAAGAGTAAATCTAGTGCTTTGAAAGAACTGACAAGGGCCAATATGGCAGGCCCAGGACAAGCAAGGGGAGAGAGCAGCCTGACGGGCTGGGGAGGCAGTTGGGGGAGGGTTGTGAAGAAGAGAGTGGTAGGGGTCTTCCCAACCCTCTGAGGGACTCTGGAGTTCATCCATGGACAATAAAAAGACCATTGGAGAATTTAGGCAGGGAAATAACATGACCCTAGTTGCTTCTTTAAACAATTGCTCTGGCTGCTGTATGGAGAATGGACTGCAGGGTAGTGAGGGTGGACGTGCAGGGATGTGCGCACCTCACTGGAATTCTTAGCGACATTGAAGGTTCGGCACAAGGTGATCTGATTGGCATCAGTCACACCATGGTATTTTTAATGTAGCCTCTTCTTATCACCAGAGCAATGATGTGAAGCCATGCTGCTGCTGCTGCTGCTGCTGCTGCTGCTGCTGCTTCTTCTTCTTCTTCTTCTTCTTCTTCTTCTTCTTCTTCTTCTTCTTCTTCTTCTTCTTCTTCTTCTTCTTCTTCTTCTTCTTCTTCTTCTTCTTCTTCTTCCTCCTCCTCCTCCTCTCCCTCTCCCTCTCCCTCTCTCTCTCTCTCTCTCTCTCTCTCTCTCTGAGGAAAGGGTCCACATCATTTTCGTTTATGTATTCCCATTGCCTAGCACAGTTTCTGGCATAAAATGTGCCCAATTAATGTTTGCCAAATTAGTGAATGAATGAAGACATGCACAAACCCTCATTAGACTCTCCTCTTGAAAGAATTTCCCCATTAAGGTTTCCCTTGATGTCCAAACGACATGTGAGAGAGGATGGTGCCATAATGCAAAGAACTGTACTGGGAGCCTGGGTTCTCATCTTTTTTTCTGCCCCTGGGAAGCTGAGCAAACAGGGCCAAGTTGCAGCTTCTTGATACCCTGTTTCTTTGAGTATAAAATGAAGGAGTTGTGCTGGAGAAAGCCTGTTCATCACCAGGTTTTTGTTATTCTGTGCATTAAGGGACTGTAATCCTGTTTAAATCAAGCACAACCCTCAGTATTGGCAACCCTCAACATTTTGAGTTTGCCATAAAATGTCCTTTGCTAGTGAGATGTCAGAAAAACTTGATCTTGGGGTACTGCATTATTCCCTTCTGGTCTGGGGGATTAGGGAAAATGAAGTAGCTGTTAGGAATGCAGAAGGACCTCAACCAGAAAGTTAGAAGCCAGCCAGAGGCATGCTGCTTCCAGCAGAGCATGGGCAGAAAGAAGGGATTCCATTATCAAAGAGAATGACTTGTTTTCTTCTTTCTCTCTCTTAAAGAGAGAGAAAGGTGATAAAAGAAAAACAAGACCTGAACTTTCACATCCTGATAAGAATTTCCTGGTATTTACAACATGTAAAATAAACCTTTTCTTTTCTTTCTTTCTTTATTTTCTTTTTCTTTTTTCTTTTCTTTTTTTTTTTCTAAGAAGTGCATTTTTGCTTTTTGGCCAAAATAACTGGTTTGCAGGGAAAATATGGTCTTTTAGTTCCAATATGTAGATCAGACAGAACAAAAGAGCTCACAACTTTTTTTCTTTCTCTTTAAAATATTTATTTGCCTCATAGAGGAAGGGAAAAAATGTCAGGAGGAAACAGAAAGAAAGCCCTGTAAGAGTGCTCAGTCAAAGTTTCATAGCTATGTGGAAATTGCCTAGGTGGGGCGTGTTGTTTTTTCCCCTGCTGGGACTCCAGAAGGGGCCTCCTTCTTAGAGAAATGGGATGGTTCCAGTGGAGAGAACTAGATAATCTTTCAGGCTAAACTCAGATAATCAATACACAAGGATTGATAGAGGCTTACTGTGTGCTTTTCCTAGTGTCTTAGGGGAGGCAGACGTGTCCTAGGCCAGTCTTCACCTTCCACCTGCTGACATTCCAGAACGGGTGGACACCACTGACAGGTCAGGGAGTAAGAACAGATGAAGAACAGTGGCAGGTCAAGGCTACCTTTTCTTTTGATAATTATAACTAACATCTGGGAAGCCCTAGCAGTTTTCACCTCCATGACCCCACTAGATCTTTAACTAAATCCTCACCTAGAAAGGTTTAGTAAACTTCAAAGATTGCTGGAACTAGATTTCTGGCACTTTGGACTAGTCACATGACCACAAAAGCCTCCGTTTTCTCCTATATAAGTTTGCTTCCCTTGTCCCTGTTCTCACTCTTCTCAGGGTAATTAAAAGGATCACATAAAATAATGGATGTGAAATTGCTCCATAAACTCAGGGAAACCTGGCAAATATGATATATCATACATGATGTGAGGAACAGAGAATAAGTATTCTTCACATTTTGGGAATGAAGACACACTGTGGTAGCCAAGAGTTTGGTGACTCGTTCAAGGTGCCATGGCTTGTCTTTAGATTCTTTCTCCCTGATCTTCATCCAGGAAGAGGCATTTGCAGTGCAATCCAGGGTTGCTTCTCCCACTGTGGGAAATCAGAAGAAAAGGAAGGAAATCAGTGAGAAGCACATATGCGAGGCAAATTTCACAAGTCATCAAGCATTTAAGGAACTCCTCAGGTGCAATTTCTTTAACCCACAAAATAGAAAGATACCCCAAAAGCCAAGCCAAGGTAATGGTAATTGTGCAGCATGTAGAAAATGGTGGAATGTTGGCAGCTGCACATAGCCAATGACCTAAGGAGAGAGTATGAGAAAAACAAATGACAAGGGTAACGATATTTGTTCTGTGCTTTATAGTTTCCATAGACTTTCATGTACATCATAATATTTGATTCTTTCAGCAATACCATCATATAGGGAGGGAAGGCATTTTTATTATCCTTCAATTATAAATGCAAGTGCCAGGCCTAGGGAGTTCAAGTAACTTGTCCAAGGTTGCAAACCCTGTGAGAGGTGAGTCTAAGGTCAGGCCAGGATGTGGAGACTTTATATTCTTATCTCCATGGTGCTGTTGCCCCCAATTCTTTACTTTAAGCCTTGGACAAATGGTTTGTTTTACCTACATTGCAAATTTTCTGTAGTGGAATGAGTAATCCCCAGAAAAGAAGTGGAAAGCCTTGTTTGCAAGCAGCCTAATGTAGGGGCCGATAGAGGGTCCTAGAAGGCCACTGCCATGGACTTGGGCAAGTTAGTGCCTGTGTTCTTTAATCTGGAAGCTGAAGGTGTTAGACTATGCTCTCAAGCTCTAAAAATTATGTTTCGAGATACATGGATGAAATATCTCATAATTGTGAACTTTCCTAAACATGCAATGCGGAAGACAGTAGTTTTTCTTCTAGTATGCTGGTTCTAGTAATTCATTATGCTCTGGAGAGTACTTTCCTTTTTTTCAAGAATGTACCCATCTTTTTTCATTCATCCTTACAACATTCTTTAGAGAGTTTGGCCAGCAGATGGTTTTATGACTTTCTCTTGCTACTCTTGCCATCCCATTCTTTAAACAGGCCTTGCCTGGTGCCTCAGGGGCCTTGCACTTGCTATTACCTCTGTCCGAATGCTGTCCCCTCCCTTCACGTGACCTGCCTCTCTTGTCACTTGCATTCAGCTTACATGTCACTTCCTCGAAGAGGCCTACACAGATTCTCTCACCTAAGATCCCCATGGCCCAGGCATTCTCTAGCACACTGACCTGTTTTATTTTCTTCATAGATTTACCATCTACATTGTGAATATTATTCATTTATTTACATTATCTTCCCATGCCGAACTGTAAGCTCCAGTAGAGCCATTTTTCTTGATCTACGTTGTATACCAAACACACAGAACAGTGCTTTGCACGTAGTAGGAGCTTAATAATTGTTGACTGAAGTAAACATCTTATGAGAAATTTAACAACGTGCTCAAGATTACATAGTCAAGGAGGGACTGAACTAGGACCAGAGTACAATCTCTCAATGCCTAACTTATTGTTCTTTCCACTTGATATTATGCTGTAAAACTTCATGCATATTTATACTTGGAAGTTCCTGATGACACTGATGAAATTTAGATCGTGAGGCATTTATGTGAAACTGAGTGCATTTCTTAAGGCAGATGAGGAAATCCCTGAGGCTTACACCATTCGGCTTGTGATAACAGAACTTTATAATCTATGTACTTTGTATATTCAACATCAATCATCCCATATTTGTTTAACTCATTTTTAAAGGAAGCTTATTTTAGGAGCACTTTCAATATTTTTTATTGATGACGTTTGGATTTAAAGATATAAACACATGTCATGCACATACACAAGAGAACACAAACATGACACTTGGGTTAGATTCCTGGTCCAACTGCTGAGACTTGCTTTCTGACAGAAGCTGAAAGAGTTTTATGTGTGGTACTGTTAAATATACAACTTTGCCAGGAGATGTGGCTACTCCCTCTAGAATAAGCCTCAGAAGTTACACTGCAGGTATTTTCCAGATGGCCTAGTCTCCCTCAATCACCTGTTAAGAATCGGTTTATTGGAACTATTAAGCGGGGGAATCAGGCAGAGTGAGTGTCACCTAGATTACCTCTGAATTGCATAGTTTATTTACTGCTGTTTAAAGCAAAATTGCCTTTCATTTGCCGTGTGTTTTCTTTTCCGAGCATTAAGGAGATTCCCTCTGGGTCAAAATTCTTGAATACTGGCGGACCAGGCTGTGTTTATTGACTTCCCAGTCTCCGGACTTTCTTGTATTTTCACTTGGCTTCATTTCCCCTTTAGAGACCAAATATTATCAGTCTATAATCTTAAGATCATTGTCCTAGGTCCTTGTTGATTTTAGTTTTGGTGTTTCCTCTCCATTATTTATTTATTGAGATATAACATCTCCAATAGCACATGGCATTCCAGGTTAAGGCTAAGGATGATTTCATAATGGGATGGGTCAACACTGGCTTTTCTCTTACATCTTCAGTGACGTGCCAAAGTTTTGCCACTTTGTATTTTGTCAATGTGACCTGCACATAATAGAAAAGATGGTGCCATTGTCCTATAAATATACTTCAATAACCCATTACTCTAAATCAAAATATTACCTATATTGGTAAAATAAACTCTTTTGGGTGAGTAAACTTTGGTGCAAAGTAAACTCTTTTTTGGCTCTTTTTTTTCCTTGCCCAGTCTCTCAAGAGTTTCTTGCTATCCCTCCCTCTTTTTATATCTGATCATCTATCTATAGCTCCATTTCCTGGGATGCTTCTTCTTCTAGATCATTTCTATCAGCCTCAATATGGATTTTTCAGCGAGGCCACTGATGAGACTGGCAGAGATATGCCCATTTGCCCCACCCTTTATTTCCGGTCTCTAAATCAATTTCCTGTCTGTGACAGACCATCCTCTTTATTCCTTGGAAATGCAGTATTTTTGTTGTTTTGTTTGATATATTTTCCAAAGATTTTGAAAGCTACAGAGTTGACTGCCTGGATTTTTTTCTGTATACTTGTTTATTGACTCACATAAAGAACGCACACATCCCAGACTTTTTGGGTTAACATTGACTCTGTCCAGGTTTAGATCTAAGCTCCAACACACACAGAAATGCAAACACATGATTTGAAGGCTCTTTGACTTTCTTTCTAGAATGACATCTTTTTCCATACTACCTGTTTATGGCATCACTCTGTAACGTTCTATAGTCATAAGCAGAAGTCACTGGCCAAAGCCAGGGGGCAGATATGCTGTAAGGAACTTGGAGATCCTACTTTTGGAAAAATATGCCTTTATGGTAAAGAAAAGGGAAACAGGCAAGATAAAGATCCCATGTAGGACCTGTAGAGAGGAGAATATGTATTTCAAACTCTCTCTAAGACAACATCAGCTCCATTTGGCAAAGAGCAGCTACCCCTGACAGAAAGAAAACTTGTTTGCTATCAGTTAAGTACTCCCTGAAGATTTGGGGTTTGTTCCTTTCCCTTCTCCCCCAAGAACAAGTTCAGTGGCTCAGGGTTGTACAGCCACACGAGACCCAGGGAAGGAGGGAGTTATATTGACTTCTACTGGATTTACTCAAGCAATTAAGTTTGTCAGGTGAAATGTGATTGTCTCCATCAGTTGTCATGCCAAGATGCTCCTGTCACCCTGTCAATAGCTATCAGTTTCTGATCTTTCTTTCAAATTTTCTATCTACTAGGAGAGCAGATGAAAGAGGCTTTGGGTACCAAGAAGGGATGGCATTTTGAGCTGTTACCTGGCAATCAATTTACAGACTTTGAAGTCCTGTCATTTTAATTCTGATGGTGTGTAGTCGTGTACAAGGGACAATAATGCCTTCAATGGTAATTTAGGTCTCTCTCTTTAGGAATGAATTTATTTATGAGGAAATGCACATGAATAGTGCCAGGACGAAAAAGGGCACCGCTGTGTAGGCAGCCTTGTTTCCTTAGTTATGGTGATATAGCTTAATTCAATAGAGTACAGTAGTAATAATTAGAAGGATATTTCATTTATATAGCACCTGTCAGCCTGAAGTACTTTTGGAGTCTTCACAAACAGGCACTACTTTCCTTCTCAGAAAAACACTGCTGAGTTAAAGAAGGAAGAGTCAAGCCCCAGAAACCCCAATGAGGTATACACTGAGTGGACTATCATGGTAGAAAAACTGGGCACAGGCACTTCTCAGATACGAGACAGGTGAATTACTGAAAAGATACACAGAAACAAAGTTCTTTGGAAGTCCATTTAAAAAGAAAAAATTCCCAATACCTTAGAAGTCGTTTATGTAGAGAAGGTACAGGATAATCATTCTCTAAGGAAAGAAAGGAAAGAAGAAACAAAAGCTTTCTTGCAATGTGAATAAAGACCTGATTTGTCTGTTTTCCTCATTTGGACTTGTATATATTAGTTCTTTTCTTTTTAAGACAGGAACAGAGCTACACTTTTAAGATCAAAGATAAAATGTGGCCCCAGAGACTTATCCAGATGATGTTGGGTGGAAAAAAAACCTCAAGCTGTTGAAAGAACTTCATCCTCAGGAGTGCAGAATCTTAGTTTCAGGCTGGCTCCTAGGAAAACTAGTCCTGATGGTGGAGAGCAATGTTACCATTTCTCTTGAGAAGAAGTGAGGGAAGCCTGCCTCCTTCTTAAACTGCTTCTCCCAGCAGCAGGAGGTAGGGTAGCGGGAGAAGGTAGGTATGTCTTTAGAGTCTTATCCAGTGACTCCAGGGGACAGCGTATGATTTCTGATGCATTTGCAAGTTACTGTGTCATTGTACGGCAGCTGGCTTGTCCCCTGTTGAGCCTTCAGTGCGTGTACAACTCCCCAAGCTGTGCCTCTGTGATTTCTCTGGTTGAGGATACTGTGGAAGGTCTCAGTGTGTTCACTTTAGATGGCTGGAGGCCATTAGCAGAGTAAAGGCGTTGAGTGCCAGGAACCTGCCCGTGCTCCTGTGATATTCTGTGGAGACTCAAAACCTCATCTTTGCAGTATTTCCACTTCCTTATGTTGTCGTTTGTTCTGCTACAAATGGGAGCAGAGTTGTTTATGGAAAAGGCAAGCACTCAGCACCAATTGATTTCGTAAAATTATCAGTCATAAAAGTGACCGTTTAAACATAAGACCAACTCCTCACTCAAAGAAACTTACTTTTGCCCATGTTTTAAAGTAAATTGCTGATTAAGAAAGTCTTATTTCCCTTGAATTCAATGTACTCGGTGGTAAATTGTGTTCAGTGACAGTGGATTATGCAGAAGAAAACATCAGATTTGACACTGCTTTACCAAAATAGATTTGTGACCTCAGATCATTCATTTACCCTCCCCAGCCCTCAACTTTTCCCTCTGTAAAATGAGGGATATTTGATGGTGTGCCTTCCAGCTCAATGTCCCTAAGGTCCTAAACTTTAAAGCTGCATAACATGGATTTATTGAAATGTTTCCTTGCTGTGTGTTTCAGCAAGTCCAAGCCTGCTCTCTTGAATCTGACTTTATTCAATTTATTGGCGAATATAGGAAAAATTGGAACTGATCATCCATATAATAATTGGAGGATCACTCTGCAGAGTTTATTTTCAGGCTGTGTTCATTTAACTTTAATACTGTCAATATTTATACTCCTATTTGGGCAACAGTTCGTCACCTCCCTGATCTCTTGCCCCTGTTTTTCTCTGCTCGTCTTCTTAAAAAACAAACAGAAGAAGATTTTATTTTCTGGTGATTCTCCATTCTTATCTGTTAACAGAGAAGAAGAAAGTAGAGTGGACACTGTGCTTTTAACAAACTGAGTCTGTCCCAACCTGTGTGCATAGTAAATTCACTCCTCCCACATTCCTGAAATTTAGCAAAACCAATTATGACACGCCTGGTTTATGTTAGTTTTATTTCAGAAAGTACTTTTCCACACTGATTCCTCCTGATAAGGCCTGCCCCGGGCTGCTTTGCTGGCCCCAGGAGAGTCAGAAGTCATTGTGTGACTAGCTGTGTGATCCAATTCACTGGACAAACCCAGGAATGATGTCATTTACCCAGATCTATTCTTTAAACCAAATCCCCACCCATTATGAGATTTTTCTCATTTCTCCTTTGAATCCTGGTAGCTGCTGCACAGATTATGGTTCTGTGATCCCTGCAGGAAGAACAGGCTGTGTTTTATGTGGAAAAAATAGCCACATGCCCCACTGTCAGTTTTTCTTGTGATTACTTTTGCTCCAGAAAGGAGAATTTGGCTACTTTTGGCTCAGCTTAAAAAACAACACAATGACAATTAAAAAAAAAAAAAAATTCTCAACTGAATCAATCTGTTCGTCAACAAGTGTTACTCACTTCTAACCTCTCTGCCGGGCACTTTAAAAGATAAAACGATACTCTGAGATACTGCTTCCAACTTACTAGTCCCACATGGACTCGTGTTTACAGAGATTTTGTTTCCTGAGCAGAAGGTATCATTCATTAATTTTCTCATTTTGATTAGTCAAAGCCAACCAGATTTTTTGATCCTTGATTGCCACTGTAGACATGCTGAGATGGTATAAACCCATGCAAGTTGAAAACCTTTCTGGCCGTTTTTAGTTAACATGGGCAGCATCATCCCCAGTGAACATAATACTCCATTGTGCTTTTTCAAGAAAATTCCCAGGATTGATTCACAGACCTGTTGGACATGGGCTGTCAACACTGGCCACATATCAGCATCACACGGAGAACTTTTTACACCTGACCCCCAGAGATTCTGTTTATTTGGCCTGGGTGTGCTACCTGGGTGTTGAGATTTTGAAGAGATGTGCAGTCCAAGTTGAGAACTGCTGTCCTGGGGTCTCTGGAATCATTTGGCTAACTTCTTGCCTCAGAGAAGTTTATAATTTGTTTGATGAGATAAAATGTACATTCCTTAAAAGAGACCACTCTGAAGAAACACATATCCTAGATAAACTGAAAGAACATTTGTTTATTTAAAACATTATTTATTAAAATATGTTTATTCATAAACATTGACTGGACACCACTGTGTAGACCCTGAGGATACAAAAGAAGCATTGCTGGTGAAGAACCTGCCTGCTTGGAGCATATAGAAGTTCAAGGGCAGCCGAAGTGCCATGTGCCAGGAAGACTTTGGGGAATGGGTGCACTGGAGGCAGGCCTGGGAGGACTGGTGGAGAAGCATGAGGTAGGGAGGAGGCTTTTCTGGGGACTAGAGAGAAGACAGGACTCAGCCTTCAGACATTAGACCACTGGAGAGCTTTCAATTACCCTGAGGCATCTAAGACACAGCCTTTACCTTTTATAAGTTTCACCAGTAGGAAATACATGTGTTTGAATGGAAAATGTACAGATTATGGATCTTCAGCTGCTTCAAAGAGCATCTCAGACATATACCTTTGAGTGAACTTTTTTTCTGTTTGTGCAGGTAAGACACTCTAGAGTGGTAGTTCTTAACAGGACTGATTTTGCCCTCCCCACAACCCCACCCCCAGGGGATGTTTGGTAATGTCTGGAGACATTTTTGATTGTCACGATTGTGTGGGAGGTGCTTCTGGCATCTAGTGGTTAGTGGCCAGGGATGATGCTGAGTATCACAAAATGCACAGGTCAGTTCCCATAACAAAGAATGATCCAGCCCCAAATGTCAAAACTAGCACTTGAGAAACCCTATTCTCGACATAGAGAAAAAGAGATGGGAGAATGGCTTCCTGTGGGATAGTTCTCTTACTGTAATGCCTCTGACTCCAACACAAAACACACACATGTACACTAACCCACTACCACATGCACACACACACAGATAAAATATACAAATCAGTGCTTTGCCTTGTGGTCCTCACATCGGGCCCCAGGGAGACTTGCATTTTCCAGTGTTGGGGGACACATTTGGGGTCTCTAGATCCTCCCCAAAATGCACTCATTCCCTGACCTTTCAGCAGTTAGAGAGATTTTTATGGAGAAGAAGAATTGCTCTTTGGTTGCCCATGCAATTTACTTCTCAATTTTAAGGGAAGCTGGGCTTCTTTCTGTCTAAGGTTGAAGCCAAATGGCAGCTTTTCTCTCTGGGGCAAGAGAGAGCCAAGCAATTCCTTCCTGGACTTTTAGAACTTCTAAATAAAGTTCTGGCTCAGGTGTGGAAAAAGCACAGAGTGATGTTAGCTGAGGTGGTTGGTTGGTCTCCCTAATGCCTTGGGTCGGGGTGAGGCCGGAAACAGTTCCCCAGTGCTTCTTCCTAATCGTCCCCACCTATGGGCAAGGCATTTGTTTGGAGCCAGAAACCTGCATTTGAATCCTAGTTCTGACACTCTTAGCCCTGAATTTGTGGGTACATCATTTCATCTCTCTCTGCTTCTGCTCCATCTTCTATGATCTGCAAACCCTTCTGTTTTTGTGGTTTGGGTGAGGATTAGATTTAATTTGTATAAACATCTTGATACATAATAGGTGCTTACTTAATAAAAACATCTCAAATATTATTATCTGCAAAGTGAGAGGATAGGACTAGGTGATCCCCAGTGTCCCATCCAAAACTCAAATACATTTCATGTTAAAAAACGCAGAGGCTTGGCTTGCACTAAAATAAGGAGGAAGGGTTTTATGTGAGAGAGAAGATATCAATGTGCGTATGTTCCAGACAATTTTTAAGTCCCATCAAATACCCCCCTACTTGAAGGAGCAGCAAGAGCCAGAGGGCGAGGTAAAAGGGTCTGCTGCCTGACTGAGATGTGAAGTCAGAGCTGTACCTGAGCCCACCTCCCAGGGAGTGAACTGCACAGCCTGACGTGGGCTCAGAGGCTTTCCCGCTAGGGCCTGCACAGGGTGGTTGCCAGTACCTGCTGGCACACATAGCCTTCATGTTACCCACTGCACCAGGAGTACCCGAACCCCTTGCCCACATTCCCTCCCCTGCCAACCAGGATGTGTTAACTGTCTTTTGTCCGGACCACTTCCGCCTCCCACCCTGCCTCTGCAAACATGCAGCACACACACAAGGTATGAATATCCTTTTTGATGTTGGCTGGCGTTAGATGTTTGCCTCCCACCTTTTTTTCTCACTCCAAAGGAGAACAACCTGAATACCACACACAGTGTTATCTAGCTCCGACTTTGAACAGGAATTTCTCCCTTTAGGGCTCTATTCCTGGTGTAGTATAATCTAGGAGGGGAAAAAAAAAAAAAGTTTATCCCAGGGAAGCCAAATCAGCCAAGAGTTATTCAGAGTGTCTGACTGCCTGTTATATTTAGAAACTACATGGAGGAGAGCTTTAAGAATGCTAGCGCCTTCCAACTACAAGGGGCCCTGTTGGATTCTCCTTCTGGTTACTCAGGGTGGCCAGATGAAGTACAGCTCCCTGACTATTATTTGGGGATGATAGGGTAGGAGATAAAGGAGAAATGCATCTATAGAGTATTACAACCATAGAATTAAAGTCTGGGGCCTCAAAATTATTTAGTGTCCAAACCTCCTCCTTTTGCAGATGAATGTGTTGAACTAGGCATAACTTAATCCTCTGAAGTTCAGTTTTGCAGTCTGTAAAATGAAGTGACTGGACATGCTCAATGTTCTAAACCTTTGCTACACATTGAAATCATATGGGGAGTTGGTTAAAAATATCGATATGCGACTGGAGATTTGGATTTAAAAGGTCTGGTACACCTAGGCATCGGTATGGTGTCAGTTTTCCTCAGATGATTCTAATTTCCAGCTCTAGCTGACCACCACTGGGACAGATCAGTGCTTCTCAAAGTGTGAACTCAGGACCACTTGCAGCAGTATCACCTGGGGACTTATTAGAAATGCCTATACTTGGACCCCACCCCAGACATAATGAATAGAGTCTCTGGTGGTGGGCACCAGCTGTTTGCTCTATCAGGCTCTGCACATGGCTCTGGTGCATGAAAGAAGTTTGAAAAAGCAGTAGATTGGATAACTTTTTAAGGGATGCCTACTAAGTTTCAAAATCTATAATCCTGTAAACAGCCTAGATAGGGTACAAGATCAAGCCAAGGCCACACAGCTGGCTGAATAGGTGGAGCAGCCTTACCAGAATCCAGACCTTTTGAACTGTCATCCAGATCTCTTTTAATTATCCAATTAGGAAGATGTTTAGGATTCATGGCATGTCATTCCTCTCTCTCTTTTTCTTTCTATCTCCCTCCCTTGATTTAGCTTCTTGTGGGCCACAGGATTGTGGAGAACATGCTATTTTTAGCTCATGGCATATCTGCAGTGCAGTGTATGTTAATTATAAAGAGAAGTTATTCTTTAATTCTTAGGCACATAGCAAGGGGTGAGTTGGAGCTGGTTTGTGGATAATTGGCCACTTCCCTGGTTTCTGTAAATACTGTAACTGAAAAAAAAAATTTTTTTTTGAAGTTCGTTGGCAAGTAAATATGAAGATAATAACACAGACTGCTGAGTGTGAACAGGGGAGTGGTAAACAAGAGGGGTAGTGGGAAAACCAACAGCACCTTTCTCTTGGGACACAGCCGTAATTCTTTTAGCTTTTCTTTAAGAATAACTAGGATCACAGCCATCAAATTCACTATCTGTAGTGGTTGCAGCAGTTTTAAAAAGATACCCTCCAGCAGGATCTGGAATCAGTTTTAGGGCTGAATTTTAGATGCATTAGGAGGTCATCTCATCCACTTGTCCTAGAGATGAATGAAAGATTTACCTGCTGTACTCAACGGCCAAGAAGCAGAACTTGGACTAGATCCCTGGCCTCCGAACACCCGGGTGGACTGGAACCTGCAAACCGCTGAGGAGGTTACAGGAGGTAATGAGATCGGAAGCCACAGGCTAACAGGGCTAATGCAAGGAGTCTTAGAGATTTTCCAGTTCACCTCTCATTTTATAGAAGGGGATATTGAAGTTTTGGATAGGGAAAGGAACCTGCTGGAGGTCAAAAGGTGCTGATATGGACCCCAGAATTCTTGATGTTATTTTTATCCAGTGCTCTCTCTACCACACCACATCATTTTCTAAAGTCACCAAAATAAATAATAGGAAGATTTGCTGGTCCTTCTCCCTTCACATCTCACCTCAGGCATTTTTCTTAAATCACAGTTTTGAGGAAGGATGTGACTTGTGATCCTGATTCAGTTACTTTAGGGATGACAACTGGAGACAAACCGTGTCTTAGGATCCGAGATTTATGTGTCATAATTCTTCCTTGGGTTAAAAATCAAGGGTTAATAAATCAAGGAAATGTTCATGGACACAAGAACTTTTACTTGATATCACAGGCAGGGCTCAGATCCAATGGAGTCTCATGGCTTTCCCAGATTTGGCAGATGTAGCAGAAGCCCTATTCTCTGGTTTCAAGAAAAATGTGATTCCTATGCTCCAGAGAAGCATGTTGATGAAGTGCTGCTTTTTCCTAAGTGCAGTAGATCTAGAGTACAAAATAGTGGCGTCTTAGGAGATGTTATTGTGAATCATAGCACTGTTTGCTGTGGTATTTACTGATAGTTAGTTGGTGGATTGTCTGCCAGTTCCATTGAAATGTCCCCACTTACCTCTTTCTCTCTTTTTGGAATGCCATGACTAATTAAAGTGCCACAACTAATAGTGAAGATCACTAAAATAACAGGTGTGATCTCTGAGTTGTTCAGGCTCAGGCTGCCCTTGGATCCCATGATGTCAGTGACTCCTACAAGTTTATTCCTCATTCATTGCTACTTGGTATCTTTATCCAGTCTTCTTCCACACAGCCTGAGTTCCTTTCAGTCACCGTAGATGTCATTGGAAGTAGAGTAAGTGTGGTTGAGTAGTTTTACCTCAGGTTTACTGACTTAGAATAGCAAAGGAAATTGTTTTCCCTATCTGTGTTTCAGTCTGCATACCTGAAAATTCTGGGATTTCTGAAGTTGTTTGTTGGTTAAATCCAAGAGTGAATATTATCTGATGAAAGCCTGAAGAGCTATTTTGAGGTGGAAAAGGCTATAGATATCAGGTCTATTTTTAAAAGCCTAATAACAAGTACAACGGTGCTTTATGCTGACCTCAAAGTTGGAAAGATTGAAGACACTGCTTAGAAAATCACCAAAAAATATGCACACAATCATACATATTCACTAGCCCTCACGTTGTTAGAGTTCACTCAACGTAAACGCTTCTCTCCCTAGTTATTATGAAATAACACAGAGATATCTTCAGGGTCTTTAAAAACGGGTAGAGCAGTTTGCTCCTACGCCAATGTCTCCAGAGTATGATTTTTGATTGGCTTCTGTGTTGTGTTTTTATATCATTTCAGTTTTCTTTCTGCCAAGATGGTCTTTTTTCCTCTTTACCTCTGTCGATAAACATTACCAGTTAATTCACCGAACTAACCTTCTAGTTTGTGCTTTTAGTTTTCCGTGCATTGGAAAGGACATAATCAGGTTGGTAAAAACATGCTGAAGCTCAGAGCAAACTGATCCTGAACTAAGATCCAAGTAGCTCTTTTATACTAAAATTCTCCTTCCACAGATTTGCTATCTTTAATTGGGTTTGCTAATTTTATGTGTTGAGTAATTGCAAACTGAGCATCAATATTTTACGTATCAAGTTTTCCTCAACATTAGAATTCCTCCCAGAGTCACAGAGGAAATGGGAAAGAAATTTATATAATTGAGTTAATAAAGTTTTAGGACTGGAAGCCATCGTGAATATCACACTGGAGGAGACCTGTGGATAATCTAGACCTGCTTGTTAACCCCCACTAAATGCACTGTAGAATGACCTGGGGAGCTATTAAAATACCAGTGCCTGTTTTCCACCTGAAGAGATTGTTATCTGGGGTGGGGACCCAGGATCTATATTTGTTAAAAGCTCTTCCTGTGATATAATTGCAGTTTGAGAACCAGGAATCTCATACAAGCCTCTCGTGTTACAGATGAATAACACGAGGAGGCCCAGGGAATGGACGTGACAGGCAACACAGTATTGTCTGTGCTCACAGTCAGCAACAGTCCCTGAAATGGCAGAATACTGTTGGGATTGTCTTCTTTAACTGTAGTGTTTCCCTGTCTAAATAGCTACTATTCCTTCAACTTTTTCTCAACTGACATGATTTCAGAATTAGCCAACACGCACAAACCCTCTATACTCATATACAGAAACAGAACCATACACACAGACCACTTTCATAAACTGGGGGATGCTCTATGGCGGCAAAATGATAATCCTTCCCTTTTCCCACTCTCCCTCTCTCTCCTCCCTTATCCTTTTCTTCTGGACTTCCTCCTACCTGAAATGGGGTGAATGAGGCCTCAGGAATGCCCTTGCTCAATATTGTTCCCTGAACTTGATCTTCCAGTGATGTATTAATTAGCTAGGGCACTGCACCTTAACAAACAGGTTACAGGCGGATCCTGGTGAGTGTTAATGGTTAACCAGAGATGCTCAGCACTGGTCTCATTTGTGGCTTAAATGTAAAGAGAGAACTGTGGTTGATTATATTTTTATAGATGTTGTCTTACTTATAAGTGTTGACATATTGGTTTCAATGCCATATGTCAGCATATTTGCTGTGTGTTGTCTCGCATATGTTTAAACTTTTGAATAATAGCATTTACTATGTAAGTTATAACTCCTAAACTCCAATTTATACATGTTGTTTCACATGCATGTATAGCTGTATATGGCATAACTTCCACTGTTTTTATATGTTTCAAATTTACCTTAACATCAGTGAATGAGATCCATTTTGCAGTAATCTCAGAGGAACGTGATGTTAGCCGTTATGACTTATTCCCTGACAACCCCAGACCACTCCCCTGTCCCAACCCATGGTGTAGCCTAGTCTGAATGGGGTGACTCGGTCCAGGCTAAGTAACAGATACAGGCTCAGGGTCCTTCAGTATTCTCCTGGAAAAAATAAATAAATAAAATAAAATAAATAAAAAAATAGCAGCTCTCCCTGGGTCCAACTCCCAGGTGCAAAACTGAGAAACTAAGCCCCATTCTTTCCTTGAACCCAGTAGTCTAGGGACGGTGCTAATGGAAGACAGGTAAAAAAGAGAGAGAGTGCATGGTGCCTCAGAAACACCAGAGAGAGCATTTTTTCTTTTTTGAGAATACAGCACGTTTTGCCCACATTTATACTTCTGCATGGATTTTCCAAACTCTCCTTCCCTTTAGCAGCCCACCTGCCTAGATCCCATTTCCAATCAGAAACCATTCTGTTTCTAAAATCTTTCTAACCACGAGGTCACTGAGGATTGTCTTCCTGGGAACCAAAGTGCGTACATAGTGGTTGGATGGGTGTCGCGCTTGCTCTTGGAGCTGGTCTCCTGCAAACACGTTTCCTAACACCTGTGTGCTCACACCTCTGCTGTTCTGCTAAAAGCGTGTAGGAACCCATACATGGACCTAAAAGCTACGGGCTCTTTTTTTCCAGGAAAAATACACATAGGCACCAAATGTGTATGAAATATCAAGAGATTCATGGACCATCGTAGAGGCCCATAATCACAAGATGAAAGTCTTTGGGTGCATGGATGGTATGTTACCTCCCCAGAAAATAATATAATGTTGAGAACACATGGACTTTCAGGATGTATTTGCTGAAATAATTTAAAAGAATGATATTCAAAATCATAAAATCTGAGGCTCTCATAGATCACTTAGCATAAGCCATTCATTTTACAGATGAGAAAATTGAGCACCAGAGAGGGAAAATGTCTTCTTGGGGCCACACTGAGATTAATTACAGAAATGAGACTGAACTGGGATCCCTATCTCTCTGTCCACCTTTTCTTTCTGATATAATGAAATGCCTTCCACTAAAGTGAAGGTTGACTTTTCTAGCTCCTTCTGGGGGTCTTTATTACTTTTTGAGGTATAGGAAGATAGCCAGGAATCAAACTTATACCCTAAGGTGGAAAGAACAAAATATAACACATTTGAATCTAAAATGTTGCATCCACTTTAGGAGGAAAGACATTGTTTTTCAGGCATCAGGGGCTTTCCACAAAGGTACCTCTGGGTTCTGGGGAAACTTTCAGTCTTCATCAGTGCTGCCTGTTTTTCAGGTCTGAGCAGCATAAAGCCCCACACTGAGGCCGAACTTGCCCTGGGAACAGACGTTAGCACTGGTGTCCCACCTCCTCTTCTAAGCATGCAGGAGATCAAAATAACTCCTGCTTATCTCCTATCCTAGGGCCTGAGACGTGAGCAAACAGTATCTGGAGATAAGTGTAACTTGCCCAAGGTCAACCCAGACCTAACTGGAAGTCAACTCATTTGCATATCATGCACCCTCCTCCCCTGACAGGCAGGGCTAGGTCTCTGCTGGATTTTCCCCATCCTTTGGTTCTCCAGTCAATCAGTCAGATACATATGTTTATTAGACTTCAGCTGTATGTTTGCCATCATGCTGGGCACTGTGAACTAGATTTGGGCAGCCACAAGTTTTTATGTGTTAGAGAAGTGAAACAAAAACTTGAGGATTTTTATTAACATGATTATTATTACCATTGACATATTTGTGTAGCCATTTTTCATGGTAAAGTGTGTTCCCTATAATAGCTTAAATAACCAAAAGTGATATAATGGGCTGAGACTTTTTGTGTGAGAGTTAACATGTGTGAGGGAAGGAAAGTGTGACAGGGCCTTTGCACAGGTTGTTCTCTCTACCTGGGATTCCCCTGCTCCCTCCATCATCCCCTGTCCACCCCCCTCCTAAACTTAGCCTAGTTCTGATGTCGGCTCAAGAACTGGTTTCTCAAGAAAGCCCCTCCTGACTGCCAGGTTCCGCAGCCATCTCAGATCACAGAAATGCAGGTACTCGTAGGAACACAGTCCTTACTTCCTAAAACCCATCTTAGCCTGCACTCTTATGTTCCCATGTGTGCTTATTGGAATTATTCTCTATCTCTAGGTGTGAGCTGGGTATAGGGAAACCACAAAGATTGCCGCTGTATTCCCGGGATAGTAATAGCCCAGGAGAACCATGATCACCCTAGGCTTGAAATGGGAAGGATCAGTTCCAGAATGTGTAGGTTTGTGGGGGTAGGGGAGCTGGCAAGATGGCACAAGCAAACTGTGTTGGAGGAAGACTTGATAGGAGCTGTGGCCTTTGGTTGAGGACACAGCCAACCTGAGGTGACCCAGCAGGGAGGAACCTGGGAGAACAATACCCTTGGCCTCACACACACCCCTTCCAGTGATCTCATGCAGGCGCCCCCCTCGGCTGAAGTCAGAGAGTGAAGGAACCTGAATCTGCGGACACAGAGGTCTGCATCCCTGGGTGGAGAGCAGGGGAGAGGAGGTAGGGAGTGGCCTCAGAGAAGTCCAGGGGAAAGTTACCCCAATCTTTCCTTTCATCTCCTTTCAGGTCAGTGTTTTGGAAACTGTGGACAGCTGTCTGCAACTGACTAATCATTCCCTACCACAGTTAATATTACTCCCCTTTGGCCCCTGGGAACTTAGAAACCAGGTGTGCGAGTTCCAGGGAAGTTGTCACAACTGCCTGGTGGCTGTCAGTGGCTCCTCTGGCTTGAGGGAAATGGATTTTTATTTGATGCCAGGATATCTCAAAGCTAATCATTTACCAAGTTGTGGCAGCTACTGTCTTAACCCAGCATAACAGGGAGCCTGCTTTGGGAGTCATTTCCTTCCAATGTTTGGAGAAAATGATAGTATTACTGTATCATTTGCATTTCTTTTGGTGGCTGGGAGTACTTTAAAAGTAGCAATGAAAAACAATGATTTACGCTGGGGTCCTGCTTACAATTTTTCAGAGATTTCCATACACATTCTCTGACTTGATCTTCACACCAACCCTGGTGGTGATGGGCATGGGTCAAACAATCAAATGTAAATAAACAGTTTCAAACATGATGAGGACTGTGAAGAAAACAACTGGTGCTATGAATGGCAGGAAGCTCTCCTGATCTATCTATGCTGAGCGGTGGCAGGGATGAGCTAGTGAATAAATACAGAGGGAACCCACAGCCCATAGCCCAGGCAAGAGGAGGTTCTGCACAGAGGCCTTGAGAGCGAGGGAGTGAGGCTTAGGCAGTTCTGAGGAGCTGGAAGGTCAGTGCAGGACAGATGATGTGATTAGGGACAGTGAAGGATGAGACTGGAAAGGGTGGGCACCTGCCCTAGTCCTTATTGACCAGGAGAGAGATTTCCCTGATCTCTAGCTTAAAAGCAATGGGAATTAATAAGGTGTTAAGTAGGGCAGGACAAGATTATATTTGCTTCTAAAGGGATCCTTCTAGAAGCTCTGTAGAGAAGAGATGGAAGAGAGGCAGGAAAAAATTAAGAGGCTATTCTGTAGTTTGGGTGAGGGATGGGCTGGGGGATAAGATAGGGAAAACTGGACATGTTTGGGAGCTGTTTGGAGGCAGAAGAAAAGAACTTCTTTACAGGTGTATGACTGCATTTGAGAAATCATCCAGTCGAAGTGTGACTGCACAGCCAGGCTCAGCAGGAGAAGCCTGGACTTCATTACAAGTGAGGAGTGTGTGTGTGCGCACACACATGTGCACATGTGTGTACGTGTGTGCGCATGTGGGTGTGTGGGTTCCTCAATACTGGGACTATCCATGTTCAAATGATCTTTGAAGGTTTGAAAGTATTCTTTTTTTTTCTTTTAAGCTAAATATTAGGCTTATTTATTGAGCTTTCCATCTAAAAAGAATGAGATGTGGGAAAGGGGATAATTTAACATATACTTTTTAATAATTCCTTTGTCTTTTACGTAGTTTACACAGAATCTAAAAGGAGCATTTCCTATACCGTGGTAGTTAAACTGTTACCTTCCCAGGCAGACATGCCTATAAAGTCATTAATGTATTTATGGGGGACCATCTGGCCACTGGAAATGATCCATTTCATACCCTAATGAGAATGTTCTTCTCTCAGCTCTTCAGTCCAGTCCAAGTTAAAGGAATTAGACAGGTAGCAGGTGAACTCTGGCTAAAGTGAACTCCTTTCCCCACCCGGCACCTGCCTCCTCTCTTGCCGTTCTCTGCCAGGCAGCAATGATTGACATATCCCATCCTCCAGGAACTCTCCTTTTCAAGGTTCAGACCAAGGCCAGTGCCTCTATCACTTTTCCTCACCTACGTCACTGGCCTTGCATTTTCTTCTGAAGCACTGACAACCATTGTTCTGAGGATCCAGACAGTCTCTCTGCTAGTTTCTGCTTTCCTTTCCTAGTCTAGTTTCATGGAAGAGGGACTTCCAGCTTCTGGTTTGTAGATAAGGAGGTTGCTTCTTGGCAAGAATTTTTGTGAAGGTGGCTTTTGTTCCAGGAGTCAACTGTTAAGGATCTACTGATATTTGTCAAGGCACAAGATTGGGAAATTTTAGTTTTGCAAAAGCATCTGCCTGTACACACCAAAGAATAAGGGACATATTGATTTCTTTTAATTCTCCCAACTGGAATGCTCTTTTTCCTCTTCTCTGCCTATCAAAACCCCATTCATTCTTCAAGAAAGGATTCTCTTCCTCTGAAAAGTTCTCCCAGGCTTTTTAGCTTCCAGCCACCTCTTCCTCCCTCCGTGTAGCCTTGAGTCTATTTGTCTACTCCCTGCTCCAGCTCCTATGATTGTTGTCATTCACACGTCATAACTGAACCTTTTTGAGAGAGAAGGGAATGCCAATGTGTGGTTGTCCCACAAAAGCTAATAGAATGCCTTATCCAGAACAATGACTCATAATTGCTTAATGAATCATTCAGGTCAAGCCTGACCTTCTCAACTATTACTAGACTTAGCACTTCTTCTGGCCATAGTGTTTGCAGGTTGATAACCTCCAATAACCAAGCTTTTTTTTTTCAGCAGGAGTCAGCCATGTTCACTTGGCTCCTTAAGAAACCTATAGATATTTCTATGAGTCATTTGGGCCTGGGGGTACTTGAGTAGAAGCCAGGAGGTATTTTTCCAAAGCACAGAGCTCTGTGTGGAGTTAAAGTAAAGACCAGAAAATCAGGGAAGGTCTGAGAAAGGAACATACCATATAAGGTAAGGGCCAATATTTGCTTGCAGGGATTGGGGGAAGGGACATCGTTAGGAACCAAGAGTAATGACTTTGGTCTTCTGAAAGTGCCGTCCTGTTATACAGCAGATCATTAAACTATGTTAACAGTCCTATCAGTTATGTTCAAAATGCTGCTCCTTTGTATATAAACACAGTAGAGTTCTGTAGCTGTGAAGGCGCGGGCCCCTGACATGGCTATTCCAGGGTAGGTAGTAAAACGTCTCTTCAGGATTCTGCAGCAGCTGCCCTAATGGAACACTAGCGACTTGTGTTACATTGGAGCTAAATATAGCCACTGCAGTCATGTCCACAGGATTGCATCTGATAGCCAGGACGGAATGTGCTCCTAGGAGGCGTGGACTCCTCGGACTGTGTCTCCACAGATGCAGCGTTGAGATCCATGCCCCCCGCCCTTTCCTCCGTTCCCTTTTCTTCTCCATTCCTTTTTCTTCTCATTTTTCCTCTTCTGAATTTCTATGTTCTCCTCCTCTGCACACTCTAGGTCTCACTTTCCTCCATAGTGGAAACAAGAAGAAAAACTTTCAAACAAGACGTTGGATAACTTTTAACTAACATTCTTAAATTCTCACAATTCCTTCTTCTCTCGGTCTTATTCTTTCCTTTCACCTCCTTTTGCACTATCCTTTTTCTCATTCTTTACATTTCTTTATGGTTTTTGTAACTCTTTCATTTTATCTGCTTCTAATCAGGATATATATTTTAAAAGAAACCTTCATATCTAACAACAATTTACTATTTTCAGGGAGAAATCTCTTCTCAGATTTAGATAGTCATATATCTTTTCATGAAGTAGAGATGCTTTCTCCTGGTTTGTTGGAAAAATGACAGAGAAGGAAGAGGAAAAATGTCATCAGGAAAAATGTCATCAGGAAAAATGTCATTAGTCACTCTTTTGGCTAATCAGTTATCAGGAAGAGAAATGAGATTGAATCTGGAATAAGTAGATAGTCTTCAGCCATCTATGCCTCTTGGCAATTGAGTTGCCCAAATATGCATTATTTTGAAGAAAGAGGGACACCTGAAACAAACAAAAAATAGACCAAGAGCTTTTAGAATTGAACAGGTAAACCTCATATGTCTCAAAGTAGAGTGTGGTGTGTACATGTTCATGTGAGTCTCTGAGGCAGCGTGTGACATTTATTACCATTCAGGTTATAAGTATGAGAGAGGAGAATAAATACATTGGCTAAGGCCAGAGGATATCAAACAAAATATTATGGATTCCTCTTTACAGAATATTATACTCTGCTTCAAATCAGGTATATTTCATTTTAAGCAGCAGATATTTTTCTGAAG
Source organism: Cynocephalus volans (assembly GCF_027409185.1). Taxonomy (NCBI): domain Eukaryota; kingdom Metazoa; phylum Chordata; class Mammalia; order Dermoptera; family Cynocephalidae; genus Cynocephalus; species Cynocephalus volans. The sequence goes on from NC_084472.1 coordinate 40,281,046, forward strand.
AGACATTTAAATGATTTTTTAAAAATTGAACTGGAGAGTCATTGGAGATCTTACAAGAAGAACATTCTGGCAGAATATTACATGTAAAATGGGGTAAGAAAGCTGTTTAAGAGCAATCCTGTGGCTAGTTTATTTTAAAAGGACTGGTTTTTGTGTCTGGGTTCCTCCACTTTTAATGGGTATCTTAAAAAAAATTAATGCTTTTACTAAAGGATCTCAGAGTATTTCCATAACTCTTATGGTCTCTGAGAGAATCTGCAATTCTATCCAATATGAGGAAAGCAGAAGCCCATAAATATGATTCGACTTGCCCCAAGCAAACACAGGACTTGAGTATTAGAAGAGATGTTGGGGACCATAAAATCTAACCCATTTCTTTACCAGTGAAAACCTGAGTTCTTGTGGGCCAGTGCAGAGGGCTGAGCTTCTGCAGACCATGTCAATATTAGTCTGTGTAACTTGCTCTTCTTGAGAAGACACAGTGAAACATAAATAAGGATTGGAAATCCCTTTGAAGGCCTTAGGCACAAGGCTGGTCTGGAATCCTGGCCTCCCCTGCAGGAAACACTGTGTATGCTTCAACTCCAGGACACAGTCTTCTCCCAAGACTTCAGCTGTTTGCAGTCCCCACACTTTACCCATACAAATAAAGTTTGAGAAGATCTGATATAGGAAATTTCCTCTTTCCAGGGGTTTTAATGTGTAGGAAGATTTTGAAGATGAAAAACCCCTCAAGACTCCATGTAATTAAGTAGTATAGTAATAGAAGTATTTCCAGAATGCTGAAAGTTGACATTGGAAAGTTGGATTGGGAAAACTGCTCAATGCTGCTCAGCCATGCACCTGGGAGGTTAACCTGTTCTGTGTCCACCAGCTGCCCAGCCCTCCTGGGGATGGCTGTAGGTCCATGTGTGCATGTGTATGTGTGTATATGCATGCAATCCTCTTCCTTCACCATCTCACAACACGCCAGTTCTTCTCTTTCTTGCTCAAATCCCACCCCCTTCACAAAGCCATTTTGGATTTCTCTAAGGATACATTTACCCTAGACATCTCCTTTCTTTAACATTGATAATGTTCTGTTATGCTTATACCTGAGTATGATTTCCACGGTCTGTTGAACTGTTCCTCATTTTAGGTATTTACTCTTTCTTCTAAGCTAGTTTTCCTGCTGCTTGAAGGCATGAACTGTCATCTTCTTGATTTCCCCATAGCCTGAGTAAGACCTTGAGCACAACTCTGAGATTGTAGGGTTAGAGCAGCTTGGGTTTGGGCATCTAAAGAGAGATCAGCTGGCCCAACTTGTTCATTCAACAAATGAGATAACACTTCACTCATCCGAGGTCAATCAGATAAAGCAGTGGTAGAACTGGGGGGAGAATCAGCTAATCCAGCCTCAATTCTTCTACACTTAATTGTAGGTGAACTAGACACTGGACTGGAAAGTTGGTAGATTCTCCATACTTGGCATGAAAGTATGCTGGGGAGTCTAGAAGCCATGCCTCAGACCTTCCTTTTCTCTTTGCCTCTGTTACACACTTCTTGATATTTCCATTATTCCAAAGTATTATGTATATTCACATGCACTTGCATGAAGGGAATCACATGTTAGGGAACTGGAAGAAAAAGAAAAATGTAGGAGAAAAATTGATCTACCTGTGAGAAAGGCAAGAGAACTTCATTCATTTTTCTCAATTGTTTTCCATTATGGATAACTTTCAAACACTGCTTTTGTTTTTTCTTAAACCCCATGAATTTTTCTTCTGCCACTGGCATATTTAAGCAGGGATGATCACAAAAGCGTGTCGCTTGCTAATGCATCATGTCTGAATCTTCCATATAACAGTGTCTTCTTCTCTTTTGTAAAACATGTCATTTTAAGTTTCTCTCTCTCTCTCTCTCTCTCTCTCTCTCTCTCTCTCTGTGCTATCACAAAGATCTCTGTATATATGTATATTTATGTCTCAGTTGGTTTGGATTTTCCCACCTATGTGACTACTAGTAACACTTATACTCTCAACATGCTGAAAACAAGCCTACATCTTCCCAGTGAGTTTTGTTTTTGTACAATAGATCTATGCTCATAATGAGCACCTTCTCTTTCTGGTGATAGTGCTTTAATGCAATGTCCTTATGTTTAGAGGAATCATTTTCCCTCCTCCTTGCCACCTAGCCAGGTCTTCTCATTTTCTATGTATAACTCCTACAGACAGCTTTACCCAGCCCAAACTGATAGCTTCTCTCCCAGGATTCTGTTGTCACTCGTAGTAAGCCCTAGACAGTCAGTCCAGAACTGGGCACAGAATTATATCCTGTATTAGTCTTCCCTCCCTAAAGACACTGTAGGCTCTGCAAGGCAAAGATAGGAATCTTGTATTTTTCTGTGGCAACCATTTTGCATAGCACAATCTTGGCAATACAATATTAGCTCAGACTGATGGATACTCAGGGCACAAAAACCAGTTTATATTAAAACCACATTATATATCATCTTTATCTAATTTCTTTCTTGATTGTACATTTACATTGCAGATCCAAAGTTTATGTCCACTGATTTCATTTTCCACCTTCAGAGTTTATGTTTTTGTGTTTTTTGTTAAGATGTTAGTAGCTTCTCTACCAAGAAGAATTTTAAATTTGTTTCTCAGTTTAGAATCATGGAACCTTTCCTATTCTCTCAAATTACCCATGCACTATTGTAGAGACATTTCCATTCATATTTGGTGTCTTTGTGTGTGTGTGTGTTTGTTTGTTTCTTGGTTTTTGTTGTTGTTGTTGTTTTGTTCTTTTGCTTTGAGATGTTTCAGACCAAGAGTACTTGGCAGTTTGTTTCACATCGACGTTGAGAGCCAAAAAAAAAAAGCCCCCAAATGGTAATAACAGAATCTTCTGGGCCAGTGAACATCTTATATTTTGGATTTATTTGCTGCAGGTTTTGTATGCTCTCTTGCTTAATTTTTCAATTAGTATTTATTTGCTGCAGGTTTTGTATGCTCTCTTGCTTAATTTTTCAATTAGTATTGATGCTGGGAAACTAGTAGGATCACTCACTTCTAAAAGGTTTACATTGCTAATTTAGGATGTCCTGCACAGTGCTCCTGCTGGAACCCAGCACTCTATGGGGCCTTAGAGGAAACTATTGTACCAAAAAGCATGAGGCCAGTATAGCACCTCAGAAAAAGACTCAAAATCATTATCACTGTTAACATTATTATTTATTTTCATTGAGTTGTCTTCACAATGTTAAGTTGTTTTTCATTTGTGTGTGTGTGTGTGTGTGTGTGTGTGTGTGTGTGTGTGTGTACGTAACCAATTCTGGCCGCCACGAATGTTATTTCTGAATCTTCCCTGACTTGTCTCAACCTTCTGATTACAAAAAGAAAAAAAAAGTGGCCTTTGGGACATGACCACATGATATTGTGGAAGGAATTCAAGACTGAGACACACAGTACATGTCTACTTGGCCTCTGTCCCTCTGACCCTGCTTAAACTCAGACCTTCTTGAACACTCACCTTTTCAGGACCAATCAGAGATATAGAAGACACACAGTTTACATGCTGAAGTAAGATAACTCTCTTGGAGGGATTGACCAATAGGAAAAGGAACATGTGGGATGGATCTTGAAGAACAGAGAGGACTTGGCTAGTTAAGGATGGCACTCCATTTGGAGTTCTGATGCTGAAGATCCTGGAGGAGCAAGCCAAGGAGTTTAGGCTTCACCCTCAGGGCCAGCAGAAGCCATCTGAACTTGGAAATACTGCACTGGGATCTTCAGATCTGCCCCTCAGAAAAATGCTAGTGACAGAATGGAGACTTTACTGGAGGTAAATGACACTGAAAACAAACCAACCCTTTGGAGGCTCTTGTGGTTCTAGTAAATCTCCTCTGTACTTTGAGTGTTAGCAACAGCTTCTCTGTTAATAACTCCTTGTACTTCCCTTACATCTATCCACACCATTGTAAAGTAATTCTTAGCAAACCTGCTTTGGGTGTGTTATCTGTTTCCTGTTAGGACCCTGGCAGATATACACCCCCTCTTCACATTTTTTACAATTATTTGTTTCTCTGTTCATCTCTCCACTAGCCTGTGGGCATCAAAAATACAGGGACTGTTCATGTGATGTTCATTTTCAAGTCTCCACTAGTCCAACTAAAATTGACCATTTGCCAACTAAGCTCAGAAATCCTTCACAGGGGGGACCTGAGGGAGTTGATAAGGATCTGCTGGTCTGGATATAAGGAGGGAAATTGAGGGTAATTCTAAGAAGAACACAGAGCATGTGTTGACAGGAAAGCAGGCAAGACCCTTACCGGGACACTGAGGAGATCAGCTTTCCTGGAACACATGGTGGGCCGTGGTGAGAATCAGCAGGAAGCGTATTTGGGAAACCTATTTCCCTTCTAGAGCTTGTTTCCCTTTCTAATTACACTTGACCCGGGCTAATCCTAACACGATTTGGCTGACCCCAAGCATTTGCTGTGGTAAGGCTGGAAAAGCGATTTCAGAAGCTGATCACAGAAGAAACTTTTTTCAAAACAAAAAATTTTCTATTAACCAGCGACTTATGAGTAACGACAGTTGCTACAAATCCTTTCTTCCCCCCCATCCTAACCACAAATAGGATGCAAATCCTACGCAAAGTAGGATTAGGTTCCCTGCAGTGGTATATAACATCCAATGGGCCAGATTGCTTCTTTGTTTTAATTGTTGGCAGCAGCATCCTAAAAGGTAATTCTTGGCATGAATGCTTCCACGTGCCTCAGTGAGAATATTGCCCTTTTCTGCTGAACTACTGGAAGGTTCAGGTGGGGGCAACAGGCAGGATAGAGAAGGAGTTTGGGGGACGTGATTTTTTGAAAGAGGAATAAGTAAGAAACGGTTGGACGAATCTGGGTAATATGACTTTCAAAACTGAAATTAGGTGATCCTAGAAACACGAGATTTCTCTTTATTCTCGTACAAAGGCAGCTCCAGAAAAACGGAAAGTTCAGAAAATTAATTCCATTAATGAGAATTACCCTCATTCTCTCCTTCTGTACATACTTGTCTCAGGGAAGAGTACTGTATGTATTTCATTCCTGACCTTAGGATTTAAAAGAAAAATTAATCTGCCATCCTGAAAGACTCCTTGGAACTGTGAGGAGAATGGATATAGGGGAACCAGCCTATAAAAATTGGGTCAAGGACTTAACTATGGCCCTTAGCATTTTGCTGGATGCAGGAAAGAGGATCTGTCAAGCAATTTGTCCTTAATGAAGTCTCACAGTACAGTTAATATTGTTCTTTTCCATAAGTGCTCTGGCTCTCACTGGCTGTAGCTCATTACCCAGGTGTGAGAGCAAGAGCTGAGGCGTGGATGGAGCAGAGAGAACTCAAAACACAAGTGTTAGGATCCATGACTGTGAGAGATCATCCCAGAATGGATGTGAGAAGCTGAGCAGCCTGTGGGTCAGTGGACAATAAGAGGTTATGAAGGTTGGGACGTAGAAACACTAAGAGTAACCCTTTTTAAGAAAGAATCTAATGTAGAAAGCAAGAGTCCCTGCACGTGTTAGAACAGCCAGTGGGGGCCTGGCACACCCTGCAGGCTCACTGCACTCTGCCCTGCAAAAGGCAAATTGTCCTTATCACTTCCCTGCAAGGATTATTTTCTCCCCCATTTGTACAAGTCCCTGTGGATTTAATGGATTTTATCACTATACTTATTGGAAAGGAGAGCAGTGGGAGGCTCTAATCCTGGGTACCCTTTTCTTCTTTCACAAAATATCCCCTCCTTTCCTCTCTTCCCAACACGTATTCGACCTGGTTTATTTTTTCTGTGTGTGGCCTCTGAAATAGGCAGCAAAGGGACAGGAAAAGAAATCAAGATTCAAGAGTCAATAGAGCTGGGTCTGGGTCTCAGTTCTACTCGGTGAGTTGCCTTCCTTTCTGAGCATTCACCTCAAATGGGGATATTGAGCTAGATAATGGATAAGGTACCTTCTAAGCTCTAAAATTATGTAATTTTTAAGAGAGGAAGTGAGAAGTGCACTAGAAGCCCTGCACACAGATAGAGAGAGGGTTGCCTTAGAGTGTAGGCTAAAAGCAGGGTGCTCCTGTCCTCATGGTTTCCTGGTGTCCATTCCCGATCTGATTCAAGCGGCATTTGAGATAGGAAACCCTCACCAAACTGATTTACGTAGGAGGTGTCCATTCCTAAAGCTTTCAGGCAATTATTGCCACAGCTGAGCGAATGATGTTTGACTTAGGGACTGGAAATCTTAGCATACTATATCCAGAGGAGTTTGGGAAGCAGTTTTATAGAACGTTAGAGCTTCATTTAACTTTGCATGTAGAGCATTGTGTTGAGGAAATGAGGAAAAGAGAAGTTGAAATGGAAGCCTGCAGGCTTTTCTTGATCAGAAATGTAAAAAAGAGAATTTTTAAGGTCTGGAGGGACACTGGAAATCACCTAATCCAGGTGAGGCTTCAGGTGATAAATCCCTTGAAATGTCATGAAGAATTGTATTCAAATATGAATATTTGTGGTGGGGACCATGTAAATTTGAAACAATTCTGGAAGGGGTCCATGACCCAGCTAAGGCCCCCCTTTCTCATTTTACAGACTAAGAAGCTGAGACTATAAGAGGGGAAGTGCCCAGGAGCTCAGAGTCATCTCAGAGCCAGGATGGGAACACAGATTTCTTGAGAGCGAATCTGTTGCTTATTCTGCTTGGGTCTTTTGCAGACGATTTGTCATAAGGTATTAGACCAGACCTTACATTTGAAATTCTTTGAAAACATAACATATTTCATTTACTTATGAAGAGATAAAACCAGCCTGGCAAGAAATTTTCCAGGCTGCAACCCTGGCCCACCCACCTATCACTCTATGAACAGTCATCCAGGTGGAGATGTTTAAATAAATACACACATACACACGTGTTCACACCCATGTGTGTTCATGCACACACATGCTCACACCTGCATGTACATACACGGTTTTTCATGTATGTCCCTGCCTCTGTGCTCCATATGCTTTGCAAAAGGAGGAAAAGGAGATGCCAGTGAAAATAATCACAGGCTTGTGAATTGTTTGTCACGGGTTCTCTGTAAGGTTAGTCATTTGCCTTCCAACTGCAATGATGTGACTGTGACTGTAATCTGTACCTGCCTGGGTGTGGGGTGCACGTTACCATGTAGAACTTGTAATTTTGGAATACAGTGTTCACTGCGATGACTGAAGTTACCAACAGACCTAAGGAATGAAGAAGCAGAAGCAGCTTTATTTAAAGTTGCAGTTACACCTTTTGAGTTGACACTGAAGGTCAACGTCTGTCTGTCTTCCCACTACCATGAAGAGGAGCAGGCAACAGAGCAGCTTATGTCCTTGTGTGGGTTAAAAATCTGCTGTGTGTGTGCAGAAGGCCCCAAGTTGAGGCCTGTCAGTGGGGATCCCCAACAAGGATGGGCATCCTTGGGGTGGCTGGTCCAAGTGCTGGCACAGGCAGGGAGGCAGTTGGCTTTTCATGCTCTGAAGACTGGTGTGGCAGCTTTTCTGAACAGGACAGTTGGCTGGTTCACAAGAGAATAACAGCTTGATCTTGTTCCCCATAGAAATGAGCTCCGGGAGGCCCGTGAGCATCCGACTGGGTGGCCTGAGCAGCTGCCCCAAGTAACAAGTTAGGGGCTTGTAAAGAAGCAGAGTGAGTGTTGTGTGGGGCTCATGCAAGGAGACCCATGTGAGTGTCCACAGGCATGGCTGTCTGCCTCTGTTTCCCTGCTCTCCCTTTCCCATGGCAAATACACACACACATACACATGCAAACACATACACACACCCCTGCAGATGTTAAGCCCTGTACTACAGTGATAGTGGTTTCATTCCTAAAATGCTTGATAAATAAATTCATTTTTTCCAAACGCAATCATTTTTTTTATTGATACATGGGATCCCTTTGGACATCTATAATTTGGCTAGAATTCTGATTGACTTTTAGTGCTCCTATATTCCTGCAGAAAAATGCTTGGGGGCCATAAAATAACCTTAAGTGATCAAGAGGAAATGGTCTGTCAAGTAATTGTGGGGTGAACTATTTTATCAAATGAAAAATAACTTTTTATTCTCCCCATCATTGTGTTTGAGATGTGCTTGCATGTCAGCATGACATAATGCACTGTCCACCTGTGCCATGCTGAAAGGGATCTGTTTGTGCCCTGGCCAAGCATCTTTTCTTCTCTCCTGTGTCCCCCATGGCAGTTACCTGTCCTGTGGCAACACTGGTGTCTGTGCCCCAGTTTCATGTTGAATCGCCTCCTGCAACACCTTGAAAATCAGGTTTCGAGATGTAAGCTGGGAGGAATCAAGCATGTAAGCTGGAAGATGGTAACTCACGGGACAGCACTTCCTCAGCATTTAGTATTGGAGCAGAACTTGGGGGTGCAGGAAATGCCACACTCCAGTAGGCATGGGCTTTCTTTTGTTTTAAGATTGTTTTCTTTGATGTGAAACCCCTACAGAGCCAGGAGTGGTGTCGAGATTGTCCCTTCTATGGCATTAACAATGGGTGATGTAGAGGTCTCTTTAAGCCCATGTCAGTGACATTTTCATCTTGAGCATCAGTTACCCATAGAGCAGAGAGGAAGCAAGCTGTGGAAGTGGAGGAAGGTGGCAGCCCTCTCTCTCTCTCTCTCTCTCTCTCTCTCTCAAGAAACTGAACATAGTTTCTTTGTAACATCATCCATAACCATGTCTCAGAGAATTTTCTGTTGATGTTCTGCAGTCATACAAAACTCAAGTTGAACAATCCATTCTGTGGCTGTGTCCTTTCAGGTTGTCTTTGAAATGGAAACACTCGCTTTGGTTGATACCCTGTGGGGATGGCACCTCCCCTAGAAGATCAGAGGCTGTAAAAACTTCTGGCTATTGGCTGGGAAAGGGAAGGGCTTTCCTCCCCCACCCTCTCTTTCCTAAAGGGACTCTTCTTCATTATGGAGAAACAAGTTCTGGACAGAAATGGAAAGAAAGAGGCCAGGAGCCTTGTGCTCAGCTGTAGCCTCACAAGCTCTTGAGGCTTGGATTTCCTGCAAAGCATGACAATGTGACAGAGTTGAATGTGTGCTAGACTGCGAGCAGAATGCCTTCTGTGAGATCTTGGACCTCGGTGTTCCCGTCTGTAAATCAAAATTGGAACCAGCTCCCCAACTCCATCCAGGCCATAAGTGAAAAGAGAAACTTATGCAACTTTGCCTTCTGAAGAAAGAGTGAGTGCGTAGGGATTGATCCAGCTTGTATACAGTAATTAATTTATGCAGCAGACACATAGCAATTCTGCAGAATGTGCCAGACACTGTGCTGAGTGCTGCGGATGCAAGACTTGAATCATAAGCTTCAGGGTTCTCTGAGAGGTAACACACTAATGGGCCACAGCTGTTTCTAGACATGGAAACCCTGATGTGTTTTCTGCTCAGAAATAATCCCAAAGCCCTCAAAGCTGCTGGGGTGGTAAAATAGTGTTGGTGGCCCTGTCTGCCATGTCATACTCATAGGTCCTTTAATCTTGTTCACTTATGGAGTCCACAAATGCCATTGATCAAGTACTCACGTTTATTTAGCAAGTCCTGTAGGCTGCAAATAGAATGGTGATTAAGAACAAGGGCCTTTGCCCTCCAAGAACCCCCAATCTAATCAGGGAGCCAGGCAAAAAGTAACTCAAAGTAACCTGAGGATATGCCTATCCTTAGATTTATGTCTATAGTCAAGGCAAGGACTGAAGGAGCAGAGAAGGGGCACCTAAGCCAGTGGGAGTGTCAGAAGAGGGGGGCACAATAGTGCAGGGAACTATACTCATGAGCAGAGAACAGAATCTTCTAGGAACTACTTCTAGTTTATTAGATTTGGGCAAAGTGCTGCAAAAATATATCAAGAAGTTGCCTCATGCAAAACCTGCACTAGATGCATGATAGTTGCAGTGGAAGTGGAATTTGCTGGGTGGGATCAGGAGGAGTTTTGGACCAAAGTAATCGGAGAGCAGATTAAACAGAAAGCCAGACCCAAGAGCCAGGTTGAGTGCCTCTGATTTTTTAAAAAGTGAATTTATTACAATAAATCAGGCAAAAGTTTTATATGACTTTTTACACGTCTGGAACTGGCAAAGTAGAAATATTACCTGTTAGTCTAAATGATGGCAAATTTTAGGTGGCCTAGGGAGTAGGAGCTTCTAGTGGTACGCAGATACTAAATACAGTTTTCTCTCTATTTAATCAAATGTTTGATTAGAGGACCCACGTGGTAAGTCCTTGAAAATCAGAGATCCATGTGAACAGAGAGCCTTAAGGCTGCCAGGAGGAGACAGATGCAGGTTTGCTGCACTGTGAGCCATGGCCTCTGCTGTTGTGCACTGTGCAACATGTGCAGCTATTCATGGTATTCCAGAAGGTCAGAATCTGAACAGGTTTTTAAAATTGGCTTGATTTGATAATCAGATTTGGCAAGGAGGCTTTCCCGGTAGGTGAAATAGCATGAATACAGGTGTGTGGAGGTGGCTATGAAGATGAAGTATGTGGAATTCAGGGTCTTTGAATCCTGTTTAGCTGTACTTAGTGTCAATTGAAATCTCATAAATTTGGCTATGTATTCTGCTTCTAGTACCATAAACATATTGCTGGGCAGGGAGGCTGTCTCATTCTACAGACCCTTATGTTTAGGTGGGAAGATGTGAAGCTGTTGGCCTTGGCACATCCTGTGCCAGGAGCTAAGTGTAGACTTGGATGCCTGTTCTCTCCTCAGTTCAGAAATCAAACAACTGATATTTCCTAAGCTCTTCCTATGTGCCCAGTGCATGGTGGGCACTACGGGATAACAGAAGAAGATTTTGTTTCCACACTTAAGGATTCATCTCTCTGTTGATGAGGAAACAAAATTAGACCACACATACAATCTAACATTAAAGTGTATGGTCAAAACCATCAGGAGTTCAGAACTTAAAGATGGGAGCAGTCAGTGGGAAATTTGAGTTAGATTTAAAGAGAGGTGAGGGTTGTATGGGGCGGCCTTGATCTACCCACCAAGGATAGGAAGGGGGAAATGGCGGTAGACATTTGGATTTTCCAATGAGGCATATTCTATCAAGCTCACCTATTGCTATTTACTTTGGTCATTTTCTTGGGGCTGGGGATATACAGGTTCCAGAAATGTGAAGCTTTTGAACATTGTTTTTTGATACTACTAATACCTGTGGTTAATATGCTATGCTATTTGTGCATATAGAGCTTTCTAGTCGTGTCCCATGGAGTATGCAAGGTGAGTGACAGGACCCATGTGTTGAGGAGACAGCCAGGATTACACAGTTCCGCCAACCAACACAATTGCAATCCTCAATTTTTTTTGGAAGTTGCAACACATTTCTGTCGATAGGCAGATGAGGAAACTCAGACTCAGGCAGGCAAAATGACAGCCTAAGTACACACGGATGCCCAGGGACAGGGGACTGCAGCTTCTCTGAGCTTCTTTCATCTGAGGAGTGACAGGCTTGAAAAAGATGATCTTGGAGGACCCTTCTGGCTCTGGCATCCAGTCTGTCTCTAATACAGCTTTCCTGATGCCAAATGAATGGGTCCTCCACAACAGCAGGCTGTTTCCTTTGTTGAACAAAAGTGATTTGATTCCTCAAATCAATAAACAAATTAGAGAAACAGTAGAGAGACCCTGGGAACCAGGGACAACAGATGAGAGAAGGAGGCCCGGGGAGGAAAGGGGGAGTGAGGGAGGGGCTCCCGGAGAGCATCCTGTAAAAGCCAGAGCAGGGCAGGTGGGCAGGGGGATTGGTGGTTTCCACTAGCCTTTTTCATTCTGTCTTCTGCCTGGGAATCTGCTAATGTAGGGTAGGGGGTTAGGGCAGATCCCTGAGTGGGGAGAGAAGGGGAGGGGCTGTGTAGCAGGTGCAAGCAAAGGCTACAATACAAATAGGCAGGGAGGATCAGGGGCCAGGCTGCAGGGGCAGTTGCAAAGCATATCTTGGGAAAAGACAGAGAGGGCTTGGCAGCTGGCTGAGGGGAGAAGGTGCCAGAGGGGAAAGGGAGGGAGCCTCTGGGGAGGGGCTGGCCAGACTCCGGTAAAAGCAAGTGGTGAGTTTTGTACCTCCCTGGTACCTCTATGCCTGCCTTTCCCAGAAAGACATTTCCCAGTGAGGTCCAGTTATCAAGCCAGGATGGAGCCTGTTGTGTGAACACCAGAGCATGAGAAAAAGGGGCATGGCTCCTCAGAAGTGAGTCCTCAGCTGCCTGCTGAATAAATGGAGCTTTTACAACCTGTCAGAAGCCTGTGTTCAGCTGAATAGGACACATCAGCTCATCACCCCCCACATCATCCTCTCTCCTAAATTTCTTTTCTTCAGATCCAGTTTTAACAAAGAGGCACTTAGGATTTTTTTTAAATACCTTTCAGATTTGTCACTTTCAGCACCTCCCTTTCTCCCCATGGGTCCCTTTGCCTCTTCCTGACCCAGGGTACTGTGTGTCTTCCTCTGAGTTGGCAAGAATACAATAAGCACGTAGCCAGCCCCTGATTTAGGGAAATTGATGATCTTCTGGGACTTGTTCTATTTGGGGTCAGATGATAATATTGTCCCCTACGTTAAATCCAGACAGCACACAGGGATCTCCTAGTCCTGTGCTTCCCTCAACTGACAAGAGGCAGGTCTGCATAGAGACACCAGCCCAGCTGCTCCATTGAGGATAAACCAAGAGTCTGTGGATCCAAATGGCTTCGTATAGGGATTAGGGTAGAACCAAGAGCATTTAATAAGAGACTACTGAGAGTGCAGGCTGCTAACAGGAAAGCATTGCTTTTGAAAGCTGCAGCCTTCATTACATTCCAAGCCAGTTCCTCACCAGGCAACCACAGCCCAAAGTGGGCAAGTGACTTTCCTAGGGTCATACAGTTAAATATTGGGGCTTCAGCAATAGATCATTTGGTCTCTTGCTTTGTCCATTAGAACACCCTAATGCAGAACTCAGGAAACAATTTAGCCAAATAAAGAGAGTTGCACTTGAGTGTTGTACTTGTTGGGGGAGAGTGACAAAAACTCTTCAAAACTGCAATCTTCTTGGTCTGAGATGAATGTGGTCATGAGATGTACTAGGGTCCCACTTTCCAAACAGAAGTCAGGACATGTGTGTCCTTATGGGAATAACAGGCAATCAGATTATGTGAACTGAGAAATTGGAACTGTCTGAAAAAATCTGGCACATATGGCTCTTGAAAATATGTAACCTTTCGGAGTATGTACAGATCTTCCAAGAATAGCCAAATTATTGTATATGACTTATCTATTTTGTTATATATTCATCTTATGACTTGAATGTTATTTTAATGAGGTGTTTTTTTTCACTTAGCATTAATATTGAGTTTCATAAATTAACAGATTTCATCTTCTATTACAACGAGATAAAATAATTTCCTAAAAGAGAGTCTAGGAAGCAGCAAGTCATTCGAACCCCTGTCTTCCTAACTACAGGATTCAAACTCTTCTGTTAGTCTATGTCGCCTTTTGAGAAGATTTTTTTTTTTTTTTTGTAGAGATGTTTCATTACAAAGTTTTTCACACACAAAAAGGAATTTATTCTGGTGGAGATTCAGAGGATCATAAAATCACTGAACCTTTCAGAAAGAAGGACTTCAGAGTTCATTGATCTCAACTACTTGTTTTGCAGATGAGGAAGTGAGCCCCAGCCAGGCAGTGACTTTGGCCAAGGTCAGGCAGAACTGAACCCAAGACTCCCAGCTGAATGTGCTTTCCACTCTGATGTGCAGACTCCTTTGGTTTAAAACTAGTGGCCATGGCCATTGGGGTAGTGGCCAGAGGCTGCCAAGGTCAAAAGTGTCCTTTGTGGGCTTTGGTTAAAGTCCTAACTCCCAACTCCCATCCCCCAGTGATATGAACTACTTTTAAGAAGATTGAAATCATTCCTGCCTACCATGTACAAAGTTAAAGGAGCTTGGAGGCATGAAATATTATTTCTGTGATATTTATCTTCACAAAAAAGTTTGTAAAAACAATTTGAGATTCCTTTTTATGAAAAGAAAAGAAACACATACACACACAGTCTCACCCGTTCAACAAGATTATGTTCCATGGTTAGAGTGTGTCCTCCCGCCATCTGTCATAAACATGCTACAGGGCTCTGATCATCATACATATCCTTTTGTCTTTGCCTTCACTTAACGTTGTCACAAATATTTCCTTGTGTTTTGTTAGTAATTTTAATTACCAGATAATATTTTGTGTGTACGTGTGTGTACACACACACACACACACACACACTGAAGTTCATGGAAAGATTTGTACTATCTTTCAATTCTATTTTCCCACGAACTTTTGGGTACTTCACAAAGTTGAAAGTACATAACATTTACTGTAATGGTCTGCTATTATAGGACTTTTGAAAGCAGTTGTGCAACTTGGTATGTACCTTTTTATTTTCTAGGATTGTTTCATTTGAACAGATAGTTGAGTGTGGTAATAGATGTCCCTTTTTCTCTTGATACATGTGTCATGTTGTTGACGTCTGAAAATCAAAATTCCACCTTTAGTTGGGGATAGACAATCGATCATCTGGTTTCCTTTTCAGCAGCAGTACCAGGCAGCGGATACATGCAAAGCTCCTTCCCTGTCACATCAGAACTTCTGAATGTCTGCCCACCACTCTGTCAGCCTACAGTGCCAGGATAATCCTATCCTCACATCCTTCCTCTACATATCATTGGATCTTTTCTTTTTATAGGAAGTCTTATTGTGTATGTTTCCTTCATTGCAGACTGTCACAAAAACATTTTTGGAAATAGGAGGAGGTGCAAACAGAAATGGAAGCTTTTTTCTCACTTAATCTTAACGTCCTGAGTGGTGGCAGAGGGTGCCCCCATGTTACAGCAGAGGACACTAAGGCCCCAGAGATCAACAGCCTACTCAAGGTCCCCGAGAGCAGCAGAAGGAAGACTCACATCTAGAACTGGTATATCTAGACTGGGCATTGAGGATTTCTCCACAACACCATAATGAAGCACGATTTCGTTCCCATGCTGAGGTCGCACACGGGGTGACCATCTTGGTCTGCTTTGGCTGAGGTGATGATGCTGTTCTCAGGTTACAATATGGCCAGCGGGCAATACATGGGCACTGAGAATGTCTGTCAAGAGTGATTCTTCCAGGATGAAGTAGAAATGCATGCAACTTACATACATACCCCAAGGACATGACAAATTCTAATGATCTCCAAGCAGCAGCAAAAGGTCAGGACCCATAGCCTGGCTAGGGCACACAAGGATGGTTCTTTTACAAACAAATGGTGCCCTTGCTGTATACATCACTCACTAGGGGTGCTGGAGAGGGCAGGCAGCTGGAGCCTGTACCCGGCTTGCCTGTCCTGGCGGCTTCAGGAGCCTGGCTGGGTCACAGGGAAATGGCAGCCCTCGCTGGTGGCTCTTCCTGGCCTGCTCAGCAGGAGGACATTACTCACCAGGGCAGCCCAGACTGGGCATGGAGCCACCCAACTGAGTGCCACATGGCAAGTGGGCAGTAACATGGCTGGAGCTTGGGTTCTGGAGCCCTACGCTGACCTACAGCCTAGTGGTCTCCCTGTTTCAGGGCCTTAGTTTCTTCTTCAGTCATACAAAGTAGTTGAGAATTATAAGTGTTCCAGGGGAGGACCCTAGAATGCAGGAAAGGCACCACCCCTTTAGTTTCCTAACTATTGCAGCTTCTGACTGGGTGCCTTCCTGTCCACTGAACACTGAGACATCTGACACCTGCTGGTCCTCTGTCTGGCCTGGAACTGTGAAGTCCATCCTGGTGCATGACTCTGTCCTAAGCCTCGTGTTTCTGAATGGTCTTGGTGGAGGTGGTAGGGATGGGGATTGGAACTCACGGTCCTTTTCCCCTTTACAAGCTGCACGCACAGGGCCCAGCTTCAGGAAACCTCCATACTAGGAGAAAATAGCCCAACACTACCAACTCTACTCACTCTGTTATTCACACACCTTTTAAAAGTGTCATCCCTGTCCCCGCATCCTGGGAATGCATAGATGGAATGATTCCAACTCCTCAATGGGCAGAGATTATGTCTAGTCCACTTGGAATGGAATACCCCATGTCTAGCACAGAGCCTAGCACATGGTAATTGCTCAATTAACATTAGTCGCAGAGACTGAGGGAAGACATAGTCCCTGATTTCTAGGAGCTCAGATTTAGTGGGGAAAGGCAAATGGACAAACAGTCACCATGATATTGTGGCAAGTGACTTGGTAGAAATGTATACTTGGTAACTTGGGAGCCATCAAAGTAAAGATTCATTTCGTTGGAGTAAGAGGATTACAGTTCCTTATTGGCAGGTAACAATTCTGCTTCTCACAAAGATAGATCGACTCTATGGAAACCACCTGGGTGGATGGGAAACAGTCTGGATTGGAGTAGGAAGACCTGTGTTCTAGACCTCTCTTGCACAGTGGCCTTGGGCATAATCTCTTTGTGCCATAATTGTTTTCATACAGGCAAGCAGGACATTAAATATTTCTCTGCCTACCATCCACCAAGGCTCCCTGTCACCTACAGAATAAAATCCAAACTGACAGGCGGAATCTAGACTCTTCATGGTATTGACTCTTTTCTCTTTTCTTTGCACCTGGTATCATGGTCACAACAGTCTCCTGAATTTCCTTAAACATCTCTCTCTTTCTATACCCCTATGCATCTACGTGGAGTTCTAGCTCTGCCTAGAATGCTTTTAGCACTGGCTTGTCCAGAGACTTTCCAAGCTCAAGTGGCACTCCTTTTTCTGGATAGAAGAGTTACTACCACACCTGTGGCTAGTCTGAGGTCCTTTTAGACATCCTTCTAACAGAGCATTTATTCCATTTCATTTCTCCTATTTATGTACCTGTCTTTCTTCTGTCCTGGTTTCTCAAAGGCTTTGGATCCCCTTCCTATTCCCCTGCTCCTGACACACAGCTGACCCAGGGGTGTGGGTCCTTAGGCTACAGCTCTCCTCTGCTTCTTGGCTCTTCTGCAGGTTCCAACCTTCCTTCAAATTGAATAAGTGCCCTTTGCATTGTGGAATGTAGCAGAGTAGACTGATTCCTCAATATCTGCCACTGCAGTAGGCAGAAAAAAACTGTAAGCAGAAATGCAAAGAAGCAGATTTCAGTTGAGAGTTCAAGAGTCTCCTCAGAATCAGAGCTGGTCAGCAAGGACCGGCACAAGTCTCTGGTGTATCTGGGGATTTGCGAGCTGTCTATAGCTAGGAACACCTGCTTTGGGGGGGGGGGGGCATACCCCATATCGGTGACAGCACAGCTCCTTGTGGTGTGGCTCTGGCTCCGTGAGAGCAGGAAGGCAGAGGGACTGTGGTTCTCTTAAGCCACTATCCAAAGGATATCCCTCTCTGCTGACTAAATTCCCACCTGTCCTTTATTTCTTTGATTTCCTCACAGGTGTTTGATCACTATTTGTTGGTTGAGGGACTGCATTTATTAGCACTACAGTGACTTCTGCCCTTTGGAATGGGATCATCCAGTCCGGATCATGAATTCCTTTACTGATTTAGGGAAAAAGTTTGTTTTCTCTATTTGTGGCCTAGTAGCTTGACCAAGCAGCCCCATTGTGGGAAGAGAGTTACCAAAGCTCAGTGCTGTTGATTCCTGACTCCCTCATCATCAGGCAGTCCAGGCAGTACTTGGGAAGTTTTAACTTTCTGGGAGTAATTATGTCTTATTCCCTTCCTATTTTTTATAGCATCTAGCAGTATCTTGCACATACATACTCATCGATCTAAATTTGCCTACTAAAATTATTGATATTTGGCATTTAACCACTGACTAGCAAAGAAGTTCCAATGAAAATGTCATGGGGTACAAGGTGTTTAAATTCTTTAGCTATTCACTCCAAAGTTTCCGTGAGAGTTCACCACCTTCCATGGGCAGGTATGCAGGCAATTAGGTTGGGAAGCTAGAGGGTAACTATTTGCAACCCATTCTGCTAGCCCCACTCTCCAACTGGCTCACTCTCCAACTGCCACCACTAAGGAGATCATAGGTATCATTACCTGTGATAAAGAACTGAATCCAAACTTGCTCCCTACAGCAGCTACATGGAGAATCTATGGTAGACTTTACAAGTAGCACATGGTAATGGCCATTCCCCAACTAAAAACCCAGGACTCTGACTGAGGTGCCCCAATCCTCCCCCCACCCACAGGTACATGTATGCGTGTAGTCAAATTTGCCAACTGCAATCCAGTTTGAGTATAGAAATAAAAGAGAATTTATCTTTGCCTAGCTCCTCATGAGTTATTTATTATAGATAAATAGATTACTGCCTACACAAAATATCAAGGAGAGTCTAAATCTTAGGGTAGATATTGGTTACGTGGAAGCTATTAGCATTTAACAGGTTAAAAAGAAATAGATTTTCCTGGGTTTGTTTTCTTACAGGTGATAGTAATGAAAAAGATACATGCTTCCATCCATCTATGGGAAACCACTAAGCAAAACCAAAACCAACGATAGCTTCTTTCTCCCTATTCTAGCAATAAGCAGGTACATTTTAAGAAAGTAAATAAATGAGGAACATACCTTTTATTCAGTGCAACATGCATGACATTTATTTTTTATGTTTAGTTCTATCATTTGGTGCTGAAAGCATTTACTCTGTGATGAGGATTCACATCCATCCAGGCCTGTGAGGTGGGGACTTTGGTACTGAGAGGAAGGCATTCTAGAACATGCAGCAGCCCTGCAGCTCTACCTGAGGAGTCAAGCGCAGGTCAAGGAAATTAAACCTTGCTGCAAAACAGACCCTTTGCTTTTGAGACCAGAGGTGTTCTTGCAAAAGGGATAGAGGACTAATCTTCACTAGCCAAAGTGCCAGAGCAGTAGAAGGGAAGATGACATGTCTATGACAGCTGAAAAGATCTTTGAGACCCATCCCCTTGATTCACAATCAGAAATGATTTTACTCCCCCACCCCACCCCGACCCATAGTCATGCTTTGTTGTGGTAAGTTCTCGAGGTGAGCAATGAAGTTAAAACCACTTAGGAGTGGGATTAGTTGAGTTTAAGAGAAAACAATGGTTGATGGATCCTCAGTTTGTAAGCACTTTGGCTTAAAAGCAACCATGGCAGTAATCCCAGGTGGTTGAGAGCATGACTCCCCGGTGACCTCATAGGAGACATTACTCACTGACAGCCCAAACTTCACCTCTACCCCTGCCCGAATCTTAACACCAGTTATGGTGACTTGAGAGACGGCCTGTGTGGGGTGGGGAAAGGGCAGGGGCATGGGTCTTTAGGCTGCAGCTCTCTTCTGCTTCTTGGCTCTTCTGTAGGTTCCACTCTTCCTTCCAACCCCAGCTCAAGCTCCCCTCCCTAGAGCCTGCCCACAGTGCATCCTACCTCCAAGAGCTTGGTGCACATCTGCTCTCTAGTACCCTGTCCTGGCTTCTGCTCACTTACTGCACATACCATCACATGCAGGGCTTTGTATGATTCACTTGTACGACTGTTTAATATGGCCTATGTGTAAGTCTCACTCTATTCTACCCTCTCTGAAGTAAGGGTCTCCATGGAAATTTATTTTTAATTTTAATACTATCACCCCAGTAACCCAGTACCTGCATAATGTAGATACTCCATAGGTATTTGCTGATGGTTTTCTTGGTGGCTCTACTATAATTCTGTATGTCTAACATAATATTTCAGTGGGTGTGTCCTACCTTTTATTGTAAAGGACCCACTAAATATTTTATACTAGCAAAACAGTTTTCTAAATGACAAGTTATAACTTTTTGGCTGTCTCCATTTTCTTTTTTTTTTCTTTTCCCCAGGGTATTGCCCTTTTGAAGCAGTTGGAAAAAAGAAGGGGGAAGGGAGAGAAGAAGCAGGGGGAAGGTGAAAGAGAGAGCAATAGGAAGGGGAGAGAGTGGTCAGGGCAGCAGGTGAAGACAGGGGGAGGATCCCTACAGAAAGGAGGGAAGGGAGGGGGATCCACACAAGGAAGAGTGTGGGTCCTGCTGCAGCCAGGGAGACTGCTTCTCTCCTGCTCTTACTTGGGATAGCTCCTGCCCAGGTCCTCTCCCAGGAGAGAGGAGTGAAGACTCTCCAGAACAATGTTTCCCTAGTCACATACTGTTAGTTTTTTCTCTCCCACTCAGGAACTTGCTCTGGCTTGCTCTGCTCTGTCTCCAGGTGGGGGCATTAAGGTAAAGTGTTTCAGGTTATGATGCCAGCCTGTGGCAGCCACAGATACTAGTTGCTTATTGTCAAGGAGTTATATCTTGCCTGTTTCCAGAGGAATTTAAGAGGTTTCCAAGTACAATAAAATATTCAGCAATTGTGGGGAAAGCAAAGCAGAGATCATCTGAAAGGAATGGGAACTACCTGGCTCCTTTAAGACTGATTATTTACACTGGGGACTGGCTTGGGCTGTAAGTTTGCTGGAAGCTGCAAGGAAAAGGGAACCATCTCATATGACAGTGTTTGTTTAACAAAAGGAACAGATTTATCTGAAAGTATCAGAATTTTCTTTCATCTCATGAAAGGTACAGCATTTTTCTGAAAGTATCTTTATAAAAGAATTGTCTCATATAGTAAGCAATATTTTCAAGTCCAGTTTTAGAAAAGACAGAAACACTAATCAAGCAGATGGCTTTCAAACTGACCCTTTTGAAATATAAAGGATATAAGGTTACCCTGGAAATCCAAGAAAACATCTCTAAAATAGAATGAAATAATATGGTTTATCAACTTTAAGTCAATCTTCATCTGACCCATTTATCCCAAGGTTGTCATGAGGAGAAAGGAGAAAAAATATTTCCTGGATGATGCAGATTTCTTGATATAGATTTGGAGGATGGTGTAAATCATACTAAGAGAAATAATAACAATGTTCTTGCCTTTGCTAGGAGCTCTTCATTTAGTCATTCTTTCATTTGTCAAAGTTTACTGAAGCTGCAGGGTTCAGCAGAGAAGGGTAATCCTTGCTGTCACAAGACCCGAGTCCAACTCACAACGTTGCTACATACTAGCTATGTGACCCAGGTCATCCAGGATGAGGGTGTTAAATCTATCTGTGCCTCAGTTTCTTCTGCTGCTGGTAAAGAACAACTCCTACTTTGATGTTTCACAGATTAAATGGAATCATGCATAAGCAATGATTTATACAACTAGCATAATACCTGGCACTTAGTAGGTGCTTAATAATTGCTAGATGAATCTTTCTGTAGCTAAACACAATTGAAAAAGTGTTGTCTTCTCTCAAGGAAAGTTAAGGGAAACCAATAGAGTTCAAAGAGAAAGTTCTGGTATAGTGATTTTCATTGGTTCAAACTATACTTGGTATTTTGGAGTCTCACTGTAGTTGCCTTTCTCACTGGGGCAAAGAAAAGGGTGGCAAAGAGGTATGGAAAGACCTTCTCACCCTCTCACCCCTTCCTGGCCTCCCCTGCCTCCCCCCAGTGCTGCTAGTCCCTGGCCGTCGCACAAAGGCTCCTTGCATTCAGCTCTTTGGTTGCTTTGTACCTGTTGGTTCTGCCCCCATCAAGAGCCCCTTTTTGGCCTTTCTTTTTTCATCTCTCAAAAGACCCCAAGGGGGTCCCAGAGCCCAGTGGCCGGGCTCCCAGGTTGCCTCACAGAGGAGGTGTTGTTCAGTAGAAAGGCATGTGGAGTCCCAGGGTGAGAGAGAGGAGGACATTATCAATCATGAGCTGTTAAAAGCCAGGAGAGAGAAGGGAGAGCTAGCAAGAGCAGGAGGGCTGAATTGAAGTGGAGGATTTTTTTTTTTTTTTTTTTTTTTTCCTGTTCCTGTTGTTGTCGTTGAAGGGAGCGTTCTTGGACATCTGCCCAGACACATGCTGAGTTAAAGAAGCAGCAGGATAAATTCTTAAAGAATGAATTGGGAGAGGGGAAGGAGCTGGGGGTGGGGAGGAGTAGTGAAAAGGAACCAAGGAATGATTCCAACCCCCAAACAAAGGAAGCCCCTGCAGACCAGACCAGCCCCAGCCTGGCCCTTCTGGGGTTCAAACACTGGTTTGTTTAGCACATAATCCAGACACCAAGGCCCTGTGATAGCTTCTTTGGGCCCACAAAGGGGCCACAGAGAGAAACTACAATTTCTTGAGTTTTCTTCTTTATATCCAGTACAGACTAAGAATGTCGGGGGGGGGGGGGTCTTCCCTCACTTCATTGATTCCAGAGATGCTTACTGAAGAGCCACAGTTCATGACACAATCAGAGTGGTAACATAAGCACGGGGCTTGCTGATGGTGATGACATGTTCTATTTGACGACAAATGTTTGTTTCTTTTTAAAAAGAAGCAACTTGTAAAAAAGATATCCTGGATTCCACAGTAAGATATCAGAGAGATTCAAATTAAGGAATCTCCCCAAATAGTTTCTGAAATGAGAAAAACAAAACAAAATCTTGGGGTAATGGTGGGGTGGCTGGATTCTAACTACATTTCCTTCCTCTGTGGACTGGAATTATCCATAGATATGTCATTAGAGACACGTGTGTTTTCCTATGTATTCTCTTTGCTCTGAAATTTTCTAATAGGCATTCTATTGCCTGTTGCTTCCAGACTTGGATAGATAAGATGGTGAGCATCAAGCAGTCAGAGAGCCCTCATGATATCTTATTTACTCATTTTTTTGTTGCAACATATATATCTCTGCTATTGAATGCATACTCGTTGAAAGTACCTTATGGCTTGGTCCCTATTGGGACCATGTAGGTATATTGGGCCTTAGCCTGCCAAATCAAACAAAACATTTTCAGCAGAACTTAACAAACCTTTCCCTTCCTGATTGAGTAAGTTTACACCACAGAGTAACTGCACAATTTATAGACCCCCATGGGAGCCAAGCATTAAAGTCAAAATATCAGCTATGAGAATGGTATCCCTTGAGTTTACCATTGTACACTCTGTGTGCCATGTTTATTCATCCTGCCAAGACTCCAACTGGATCCTCCATGGGTGCACAATTTCTCTTCATCACTCTTTCTTTGAACAGCAACATGCTCATCCGTCCTCACTTCTGGACACTGATGAAATGTTCCAGGCATGACTAGGGTTGAATTGGCACTGTTTTGCCATTTCATTTCTTTTCTTTTTCTCTATTTTCAGTTGGAGTCTTAGCAGGATGAATGAACATGGTGCACAGAGTGTACAATGTTATCTTTTCAAAACACAAACTTGACCTTCTTATACTTTCAAGTAAGTGTTTTCTCTTCTCAAAATGTTCTTCTCACAAAACTATGCACTTAATATTGCCATTGATCAAAATGTGATTGAAATATCCTTTTGTCGTCTCCAAGTCACTGGTTTAAAAAAAAAGAAAGCCCAGCACAATGGTTTCTAATTTATGTAGCTGATTCTTCCCAACAGGGCCCAACAGGAATCTTCATTTAGGAAGTTCCCGTATGCTGAAATGTGGTGGAGCAGGTTACCTATAGCCTTGTCACAGGGTAGTGGAAACAGTGGATCTATGAGGGGCCGCATGCCCTGACTTGTCAAATCTGGCAATGGTTCTTGAACCATCAGTCACCATTCAATGCAGTAGATGAAACTGCAGAAACCACTGAACTGAGTGTCTCCCTGAATATGGTTATTTCAGGGGCAGCTGAGGATCATTTCCATCTGTTTTAAATCATTCTAAAAATTATTTCTTGAGCACTGACTGCTTTTCCTATTCTATGTAATAGGATGGGTTAGACAGAGAGGGGGTGAACGGAAGGAGGGAGGGGAGAACAAGAGAAAAAAAAGATGAAGACTGCATTGGCTTGTTGTGCTTTATATCTTCAGACTTGTGTCCTCCCTTCCCACCCTAATTTATATGTTGAAGCTCTAAGCCCCAATGTTATTGCATTTGGAGTAAAGAAATAATTGAGGTTAAATGAGGTCATAAGGATGGAGCTTTGAGTCAATAGGATTAGCGCCCTTATAAGAAAAAACTCACAGAGCTCCTAGGTTCTCTCTCCACCATGTGAGGACACAGTGAGAAGGCGGCTGTCTGCAAGCTAGGAAGAGAGCCCTTATCAAAAATTGAACCCTACTGTAACTTTGAGCTTGGACTTTCCATCTTCTCGAACTGTAAGAAAATAAATCTCTGTTGTTTAAAACACTAAGTTTATGGTATTTTGTTATGTCAGCCTGAGCTAAGACAAGAAAGACCCTTTTTCCAGTTACATCGACCAGATAAGTGTAAAAAAGTGAAAAATAGTGGAAGTTTCTTTCCCAACTTATTTAAGAAGGCTGATCTCCATTTAATGGTGGGGTTGAAACTCAGGGAGTGAAGAGAAATGTTTCCCACTACAAGACTTGCTTGGATCCATTTGGGCTTTTAAAGCTATGGATAAGACTTTAAGATGTTATGACAAACTTGGTTGCCAGTGCACCTTCTCATGTACAAAATTGCAAGCTCAGCACATTTTATATATGTTACTGATTTGCTCTGGTCTATATGTCTTTATTTATTTATTTATTTGGTCAAGTATACTTCTATTGATCAGACTGCATTCTGCTGATAAAATGGATCTAAACTGATTTTATTTAAACTTGTTAACTGAACAACTGGAAATATTTTAACTTTTAAAAAATATTTCTTAGAAGGAGTAAAAATTAGTAAAGTGAAATCCTAGGACTAGTCATGTCCTAGTTTTTATTCTGCTGAAAGGAGAAGAATAGCATAATGGATTTCTGTTTAGATAACATGTCATTTTTAATCTCAAGTCATCATTAAGCACCTACTGTGTTCTTATGCTTAGAGAGTATTTTTAAAATGTGAGAAAGCAGTCTCATAGTAGAAAGAAGTAGTCTTGGAGCAAATGTAGTTCTAAAGATCAAACCAGGGTGAATTTATATAGCTGAGGGGCAAAGTGGTCAGTTGGTTGATCCTTGTCTTTAATCCCTTTGACCCGGTACAGTCCCACCTGTAAAATTGGGCCATGCTCAAGGCCAAATTGGTATCAAAGCTTGTTTTGCATGTCACAGATCCTTCCACATATTCAAATTCTTTTTTTTTTCAGTTTTATTTATATTTATTTTTGTGGTGTACAGTGTGTCGTTTCAATGCATGAATAACACTGCACAATGATTCACTTAGGGTAGATAGCACAAATTCTTTGCCACTGCTTAACCCTTTCTTTCAAAGGGGAAATTGGGACTTGATAAGTTTTAAATAATTTTATGTGAATTAGTATAAAATATTGCCCCTGAATTATTTTCCTCATAAAGGAGAGAAAACACTGATATAATTAGTGTTTTCCAAATGGCTTACTCAGGGCACTCATTCCCCTGCATGTTAGTAGGAATTATACTGTAAAAAAATTAAATAGCTAAATAAGTTTGGAAAAAAACCCAAACAATTGGGTTCTTGATGGTAGAACTTCTTGGAAATCTTTAATACAGTACTGGAGTCCGCACTGTGAATTTACAGAAGGAAGAAGAAGGGAGGCAATACAATCTACGCAGCATTTTTCAAGCTGATAGAACCATGGGATACTTATTTTGACCCAAGGTCAGAAAGGACCAGCATTGTACAAAGCACATTCACTTTGAGAAGTGCTGCTGCAACTGAAAAACTAAATTCTTATGCAAGTCAGTACCCTTATGTAGGTAGTATTTTATTGAGCCATAGAATGTGGTGACTAGCCTTGATGATCTCAAAGGCTCTTTCCAGATTGTAATTACATACATCTTTTATTATTAAATCTCAGAAGCATCTCTAATAGGAGGATTTCAGACTAAGGGAAAATGTATAGGGAAGATGTTTGGAGTTTCTCCAGTCATATTGAAGAGTTTCCCACCTCCTTTTTCCTATACAAAGGGTGTTTCTGTTTATTATTTTGTGTAGTGAAAACTTTTGGGACTTGATCAGATCGGAGCTTGCTGGGATAGCTAAGAGCAGTTACTAGGGATACTATTCTGCTTCTTTGGCTGGAATACTATTTCATTCTCATCCTCCGTAAATAGTGAATACAGTAAAACTGCACACAAGTTATAAAACATACTGTTGCAAGAAGACTGAAAGTTGCTGTGTACTACTGGGGGGAGAGGAAGGGAAGAAACCCTATACATGGAGAATCTGAATTGACTCCAAAAGTGTGGATTCACAAAACAGTACATTGTGTTTTCTCCCGCTTGAAGTGTTTCCTTGGTTTTATGACTTCCTTGTAGGGAGAGTAGATCATTCTGCAAAGCATTGGGAGGGTGGGGAATATGTATCATTCAGAGAAACTTAAACTCAATTTTCTACTTAGTGACTTTCTGGAGTGCTTATTAGGTAAGGCCTTGTGTAGAGTTGTCTTTTCTTTTTTGTTTTTATTCCCCACTCTTTAAAAAAAAAGTGAAGAACAAGCCCAGTTGTAGATTGTGTGAATCCAGTAGATGCCTATTTGTGAACACTGCCTATGATGAACTTTTTCTTCTCCTGGCCTCAATCAAAGCAGTGTAGGATATTGTACGAGCTCAATTTGACTTCTTTTTATGGATCATTTTAGAAATAATCTTTTGCCCAGGGATTCCCTGAGCTTTTGTACTTCTATTCTATATGAATAAAGACCTGTGATTGAGGGGTATCTTAAGACAGGATGTTTCAGAACTTCTCTTCCAAAGATCCATTTCTTCCATGAAATTTATTGCTAACTCTTTTTTTGGAGGGGAGGGAGGTTGTGTTAGAAAATCCCCAGAATGAGAAACAAAGTGCCTCCCTTTTATCTGTACAGCATGTGGTCCTTAGGGTACAGCATAGGGGAGCAAGCCCTTCTGTATGGTCCAGAGGGCCTTTGATCGCCAGACCAGGTTTGAGAAAGGGAATGGGAAGGGCCTAGGCTGCAGCACAGGTGAGAACAAGCCACTCTTGCTCTGGTCAGATATCTGTGAGGATAACAATCATTTTGGGGATGTTTTGTAGCTTGCAGATTCGCTGGCCAGGCCTGGGGCTACCCCCAGAGTTTCTAACTCTTAGACCCAATGGGGCCTGGAAATCTGCATATTCAGTAGGTGCTCAGGGGATCCTCATGCCTCTGGTTCTCTGACCACTATCTGAGAAACAGCTCACCAAGAAACCCCACCGCCAGAGTGGGCCCCTCCAGCCCTTTCTTTGGTAAGGCTGAGTTTTCTCAGAATCCCAGGATGCAAATTAGATGTGACAGAATGAGATACTAGTAGTTATTGCCTCTGCTTAGCATCAGGATATTTGCTAGGTGTAGCCTGTGCTCCCAAACTCAGTGTCCATTGGGTCCCCCTCCTTAGAGCAGCCTCATTCCCCTCACCCCTTAGAGCAGGGTCTCACTCCTAACCCATCACTGCTGCTGGGGGAAGTGGGGGCAGATGGGAAGTGTCTGTTCCCATCAGGGTCCTGGATATTGGGCAGTACAGTACCTCTAAGAGCCTATAAGCTGGGCATGTAGAAGCCAAGTGCCTAGGCCAGTACTTACATATGGCTATCGCCTGGGAATTTGTTGGAAATACAAAATCTCGGGCCTCACCTGGGATGTTCTGATTCACTCTGGAGGTGGTGCTCAACTCTCCAGGTGTTTTCATGCTCACATTGGTGAATCTTTGCCTTTAGAGTGTTTGAAGTCAAGCACAGTGGAGTTTGAGATGGAAACATCTTCCTGGAGAAAAGGAAGCTGCTGAGGGCCTTGCTGAATTTGGTTTCCCTCCAGGGTTGTGAGAAGCAGGAACACAGTGGTGTGCTGTGGCCAGAGGGTGGGAGGAGAGTGAGGACAGTCCCGGGATGATGGTGGGGGTCTTAGAGTCCGGAGGACTGGGACGTGCAGGCACGGGGATCAAAGCCCACACTGCTACCATGGCCTCCCTGCATCACATGGGCCTGGAAACTGGACCAGGAGTGGCAGGAAAACAGGACTGAGTATTTCAAGCCCAGGAAACAATGGTCAAGTCAGATAGCAGTGCCTGAGAGGAGGGGGTTGTAAGTGTGCTTGGAGGTTCCTGCCACAAGGCAAATGTGCACAGAGATGTTAAACCCGAAGAACACAGTCCACAAATGCTACAAACACTGGGTCGGACAGAAATCATCGCTTTTTGGCTCCCCTGGCTCAGAGCTCTTAACCTACAGTTATTTTAGTAAGAAGAGGGAGAAGATAAAGGATCTTTCAAATTACAAAATTTGCCTTTGATTCTGCCTCTAGGACAAGCAGTATCTTTTGTTAAACAAATACCTGGTTTGGGGTATAAAAGGTGAGGCCTGCAAGGCATGGCATGAAAGAAAAATTGTCCTGCATAAGAAATGATTGAAAATTCTGATATAGGTGCCAGCAAAGTAGAAGGCTGAAAAGAAGTGCTAAGGAAGGGGAAAGATCTTGATTTCCATCAAAGTAACACTTGGATCTTAAACCAGTGAGATCTCTGACCTCTAGACTGTATGTTAATAAGCATATATAATTTTTAAAAAAAAGAAAATCAAAAATAAGAATACAGGATTGGGCTCCAGGAACTTGCAGAAACTTGGAGCAGGCCTCAGACTTCTCATTTAGCCTGAGGTAATGGGTATGAATCCATTGTATATAGATCTCCAAGGATGGTTCACCTGAACTACCTTGAGTTTTATCTTATACATATAAGCTTGCAGAGGTCTAGGGCTTCATTTCCTGGCTTCATTCCTCAGCAAGAACGTGGTACTAGGTCTTTCATAGAGAAAGTGCTAATGTGATATTCCTTGACAGGGATGACTGTACAGTAAATAAGTCAAGACGTGGCACAAGGGAACATATGATTAATTGCTAAGTATGAACTAGACGACACTGTAGGTTATAAAATGATAAATGCCAACTGAGAGATGTGAGTTCAAAGGGGGGAGGGCTTGCTCAGCATTTGCCAGATCAGGAGGATGTATGTGGATGGGTAGAAGGTGGCTAGTCCCAGAGAGGATTTGTGACCCCCAGAAGTTATAGAAGAGGCATGGGGTGGAGAGGAAAGCCTAACCAATTTCTCTCCAAATGTCCTCAGTCAACAGGAGCCAGTAAACGTCATAATTAATCAATCCAATAATTACTGTATACTCATCAAATGCTAGGAGATGTGGCGGGGATTACAAATTCAAAGATGAAGTAAGACAGAATCACTTGCAATCAAGGAGTTGTGTAGAAAATGGCCAATGAAGGGAATACATCTGCTAGAATACAACCTGATACCTCGCTCAACAGAGGACCATGTGGATGTGGTAGAGACCAGAAGTGAGATGAGCTGTCAATAAGAGGAAGGGAGGATCCAAGGACACTTCTCTGAAAGGGGCACAGCCTTAGGTAGTTGGAAAGAGGAGCAGTTACCTAAGCAGAGGAGGGAGGAAAGGGTATGGCTGGCTTATGAAGCAGGAGGTGGGAGGGGCAGGAGACCAGGCTGGGGAGGGAGACCTGTATCAGATCTGATGGGCCTTCTGTGAGCTTCTAGGAAGCTTGGATTTCACGCAGCAGCTGGAGGGAAACGTGGAGGAGTATTAAAGAGGGAGGGTGGGAATGAAAGTTATGTTTTAGGAAGTTCACTGCGTTGGGTTGAGCAGCAGAGGGTCAGGCCATAGGCATAGAATTGGCTACTCACTGCTCAGGATGGCTCTCCCTGGGGCCTACTCCCCTCCAAGGGAGGGACCCTGACCACTCTTGCATCTGTCTGAGTCCCTTGGGTGAGGTGTATTTTATACATGTCCTTGCACCAAGCCAGCGCTTAGAGAATTGTGAAGGAGTCAGTGTTGTGCTTGGTGATGCTCTAGTGGCTGGTTTCTCTTTGCTCTCTGTTCTCAGCCTTTTCCCATTCACTGCCTGTGCTCATCTGAGAATGTTGTCTCTCAAGAGAAAAGCCCATCTGATTAAAATTTAAGCAAAGATTTAGCAAATAAAAAAATGACTCCCACAAATACTTTTTCCCATGAATACTTATTCTAAAAAAGTATTGGTTGTGTACCTGAAAATTCAAACATATCTGTTTTGTATTTTATCTGGCTACCGTATAGCTAATATGTCAAGTAATCTCATTTTAGAGTTTAGAGATCCACCTTCCCTAGCTATCCAGTATCTCTCTCCCATATGAAGGTGCCAAGGTCCCTAAATGTCAAGTGGTTTATTTGCCAAGTCCATGCAGCCAAGCCAGAGCAAAGCTGTGACTTCCAGACCAACTCGGTGTCTGCTTGGCAACCTGTTCTCCGTACCTTGGAATAAATTAGTTAAATGGGTCGGTTTTCCTAGAAGTACTCACATTTTTAACAGAAGGCCTGAGGGCAAAAAATACTAGAGTAGGAATGTCTAAGAATAAAACTTCAAGTCTTATTCAAGTGGGAAGGCATTCTGGTCCTAGAGCTGTCTTGGACTTGAGCAAAGGCCCCTCATGGCCTGCTGTGACAGCCAGGGGATTCCACATGGCCATCTGACCCAGCAAATAATCATGTGAAGTATTTGGCTGTGGACAAAAATCCTTTCCATAGGAGCGATATCCTGTACTTGTCAGAGCACATTCACAGATATCATTTCCTTAATCTTTATAAGTTTTTTTTTTAATTGTAAATGATATTTACATACTCTGTTTCCAATTTGGTTTCTACCACCAAACAAACCAGGAAAGTTTCCATAAACACTAAATAACGTATCAGCTTTTAGCAAACACGCTGCAGTCACATTTTCACTCTTCTCTTTTCTGCCCGTTTCCCTTCATTTTTTAGAATGCCATACCTTTTTCTCAGTTTGCTTCTGTCTGGAACACATCTTTTTCAGCATTATTGATGTCCAGAAGGGATGGCAGGATGTTAAAACCACAGAATGGAAGAGCTGGCAGTGGCCGGAGCCTTGGGGCTGGAGCTCAGAGCTGCCGAGTCCAGGGGCTTCTCTCCGCTCCAATCTTTCCTTGGGATTCTTGGTTCCTCCTCTGCACCGTTCTAGAACCATGCTCTGACGACTCTTGACAACAGCAGCTTGCTCACTATTTCAAACTACTTATTTGTTATAGTTTTTGGTGCTTCTCAGTTTTAGCCTGGGCTAACACAGGTATGTAATTTTCTATTTGGCAGCTGAGAAAAAGAAAACCAGGGTGATGAACTTCCCCAGGGCCAGGGCAGTAGGTGACAGGTGTCCGTCCTCAGTTCATCCAGCTCCTGCCCCAGGTTGGTTTTGCTGTGATCTGTTCTTAGCAACTTCTCTAGTAACATCCAGCCTGTGAGGGACAAGGAGTTCCTGTTATATTCCTATTTGAGCTACTGCAATTAGTGGGCCCCATCACTTTCATCCCTTTTTTTTTTTTTTCTTGAGACTTGTCTATGGCCATGATTTTCTCACCATCCATTTCCATTTCTTTTTCAAGAACCTTTCCCTGTTAATCTTTTGAGTTGTCTGTACTCTCTGGCCCCCAGGAAAAATTGCCTCCATTCCACAGGCTAAGGACTTAGTTTGATGTCTTAGAAAACAGCGGTGCTGGTGGTCACCACGTAGGAGCCAAGGATATGGGGCCCTGTGCAACCCGGGCAGTCTTTGATATGTACTCCTTCCTTCAATTGACCGCACAGGGAAGCTAGAAAGTGTGAGCTGAGTACCGAGCAAGAGTGCTTCATTCTGGCTGGAACAGTGTCGGTCAGGCTTCCTAGAGGAAGCTGACCTTTTCTTGCATGGAACTCAATTATCTGTTCATAATTCATCAGCATTGTGATTTCATCCATAGCAAGTCTTTTTCTATCTAAATCATTTATTAAAATGCATACATTTTATTCAATACAGCATAACTTTTATTTGATAACAAGGACAGGATTTTCATATATTCTGGTACTGCAGAAACTAAGAGAATGTGCCTTTTGTTCATAGTCATCACTTAACTGCCTTCCTTGCATCAGGTGGGTGGGGTGGGGGTACGTCCTGGCCTCAGCACACTGGCCAGTGCAGTTGTTTTACCTCTGCCTGAGAGGTGATGCTGTCTATTTGCTGCAGACAGGAATCTGGAGGGACAGATGCATTCATACGTTCAGCATGACAGCTGCCCAGCTCTTCTCAGACTCACGTCTTTAGAGGCATTTTGTTACTTCTTAGAAAACGTTGCAAGTCCTATATCTTCTGACCCATCCATACCAATTCCACGACATGGATATATGAATGCTAAATGATGTTTCGATTATCTGTCATTTCAGATTATCTGCCCTCGAGTCATTGGTGTAGGCACAGACATTTGCAAACCCACTTCCCTCTCTAGGCACACGTAGAGAAGTTCAGCCGAATCACCCACCAGTCTCTTGTACAGGCCAGGTGCACCACGTTTCCGTAATTCCCCGGTCTCCTCCTGCTGTGGTGTGTTTTCTCTTGCATATCTGGTGGGCCTCCCTCTTCCCTTCTGTGATGAAGATTCTCCCAGTCTCAAGGATTCTCCCAGGTCCCTACTGCTAGGAGTATCTTATGCCTGGCTCTGCCCTTTAGCTTCCTTTGTTGTCCCCTAAAACATATTTTGTGAGCTGCATTCAGTTAAGCATTTTATTATGTCCTGTACATTATCCATCATGCAATTCAGTGTACAAGTCTCTCACTGCTTATTCATTCCTTTTCTACTGACATTTAGTATCATGCTATACTTGCTCCAGACAGTGTGCATTGCTATGCATGGTGGGCTTCAATACAGGGCAAAACAGTAGAAGATTCTACCTTTTCTTTTATCTGATACTTTAGCTCGGCCCTTGCTTTCATTCATAACAGAATGGGAAGAAGTGTGGGAACCATTAAGCAGCTCTTTATCCAGATATTGGGAACATCTGGAACCCCTGCTGTAGCTGTGCATGGGTCATCTGGCCAAAGCCAGGCAGCCCTTACGGTGTGTCACAAATGCTTATGACAGTTGTACTCCCTTTGTGGGATCCTTTAGTAAGATGATTTACCTTTTTCCTCCTCTGGCCAATGGAGTGAGGGGTGGGCTGTATAGGAACTGTCTTCTCTGCCCCTTCCTAAATGCAAATTAGCAAATTAACCCCACTAATTCCTCATGCTCTAAATGTCATTGTTTCCTCCTTTGGAAGACACCCCACCCCCACCCCCCGCACCACACACACCTTAATAACATAATGCCTGGAGCTGACAGTTGTTGTGGCATGCAGAAGCCATGCAGAGACAGATGTGACGAAGATGAACAGATCCCATTTTTAAGAGAATGAAATAAGCTCTTTAAAACTAATAATCAAGCTCTCTCTCAGGCTGATGCACACTCAGCTGTCGGTTTGAAGGATGAGACCCTGATGTGACTTCTCAGCAAGGAATGATTCTCTTAATATCTTTTAAAAAACCCAACCTCCTTGTTGCTTCTTTTCAAAGAATTAGGTATTACAGAATAATACCTAACAGACAGACAAGAGACCTGGGAAGGGCTGCTCTGGGGGAGCCTGAAATTCACATCTGGCAGCGTCTTAAACAGTTTAGGCATGTGAGTGAACTGTAGAAATTGTGCTCCCTGAAGTGGGACTCCCAGGTGAGGTGGCCACAAGGGACGAGGCAGACATCCTACTGAGATAGAACGTCTGATCCCTTCTCTCCACCTCTGTCAACCCCAGAAGATGGGCAGACTGATGTATGGATATGGAAGGAAGGATTTTGATTTGGGATACTGAGAAAACCCCAGCGCTGCTGCTGCAGCACTGCCCGACAGCCCACACTGTCTTCTGAGCGTCTCCTGGACTCCCCGCTGTTGTTACAGGTGATATATAGAACCACGGGACATGGCCCTGCTGTTATGGGTCTTCCATTCTCTTAGAAGTTCAGTCCTATACTGTGCAGAATGAATTGCCAACGATGAAGATAATACCAAGGCTGTGGCAAATGTGCCGTATTATGGGATGGCCAGGCTGCCTGAGGCTAAAATAAGGGGCTGAGGGCCAAAGAGGAGCATCCAGAGAAGTGCAAATGTAAGATTAAAGGTAGATGCGATAAGCATTCCTTTCTACTCTTATGGCTTTTAAGGGTATCTGTGTGTAGTAAGCGCACAAATAGACACTGGTCAAATGAATAGATGGATGAATGAAGGAGGACTCAGACTTGATGTTTGCTGGATGCCCAGGATGGCACTGAAGGATGTGTTTAAACTTCCTTAGAAAGAGCAGGTGGAGAACAATCATAATGACATGTGACTTTTGATAGGAGCAGGAGCAGGAAAACACAAGAAGGAGGTCACTCTAACCATCTGGGAGCAAGTTGTCTTCTTGATCCATATTGCTTTTTATTTTATTTTACTTATGTATTTAGTGCTTATTTTTTCCTTGGAGGATACCTGTGCTAGTAGTGGAATTTTCTACATGGATGTCTGTGATTCAGGGACAAAGCACCTTGATATGTGTATACTACTTTATAAGGCATTTGACCTCTACTGTCTTATTACTTCTTATGACAAAGTCAATATGGCAGATATGTAATTTCCATTTTTACACATGCAGACCCTGAGTCAGAGACATGAGCGGACTTGTCAAACTTCTCACAGCCAATGATCAAGAAGTCTTTTAGCTCAAATTCCAGTGTGTTATCCAGCACCACGACCACCCTTGCTAGATAACAGCAGTGGTGTCAGTGTGGCCCCTGCAAGGGGACCATGCATGCCTGCACTCCTGTTTTGCAGAAGGACTCTGCTAAGCCAAGCATGGCCCACTTTCAACTCTCTGCGTGCAGTGGGCTAAGGAAGTTGATTAATGCTAGTTCTCCACAGGTCGGGCTGTTTTTCTGTTGCCCAGGATTCATCCTTATTGTAATGCCATTTTATATCTTAAAATATACCTCTTTGTCTCAGGTCAGGTCTCACCAATTGGAGTAAAGAAATTGTCATTGGCTCTCCTGGACAGTGTCCAGGCATCTGGAGTAAGGAGACGGAGATGGGAATAAAGAAATAGCCCAGCTCTCACGTTCTCGGTTCCCAAAATTGCCAAGGGCATTGTAAAATTATAAAAAGTATTTTAGAACATAAAATGCATCTAGTTCAGCGGGACTCCATCCTAGCAGAACATTTAGAATCACTGGGAGAGCTTTCTTAAAATGCCAGTGCTGGGGCCTCCCCATGCCCAGGGACTCCATTTCAATTGCTCTGGAATAGGTCCTAATCATTCAATGCTTTTAAACAGCTTCCAAAGTGATTCTAATATGTAACGAGGGTTTGGAACCTGTGATTTGTCTATCCTTACTATACAAATAAGGAAACTGATGCTTAGAGAGTTTGCTAATTGCCCTCTATTAGTTGTCTATTGCTGTATTAATATTACTTCAAAACTTAGTAGCTTAAAATGATAAACATTTATTACCTCTCAGGTGTATGTGGATCAGGAATCCAGGAGTGGCCAAGCTGGGTGCTTCCGGCTCCTCGTGTCATGAGGTTGCTATCAAGAAACATGTCATCCATGGCTGTGGCCATCTGATGGCTTGATGGGTCTACTGGATCCTCCTCCAGGGTGGTTCATTCATACACTGGCAAGTTAGTGCTGGCTCTTGGCAGGAGGCCTCAGTTCTTCCCCACCTCTGCATGGGGACCTCTCCATGGGGCTGCTTGAGTCCTCATGACATGGGAACTGGCTTTTCTTAGAGCAAGTGATCCGAGGAGGAAGCCACCATGCCTTTATGGCCTTGTCATGGAAATCACACACCTTACTTTCACCGCAGTCTGTTCACTAGCAGTGAGTCGCTAAAGCCAGCCCACACTCAAGGGGAGTGGGATTAGGTAACACCTGTTAGGGGGAAGGATATCAAAGAATCTGTGGACGTGTTTTAAAACCACTCATGGCCAAAGTCATGTAACTACATTTAGTGCTAGCACTACAAGTCCCTTGACTGGTTGTCCAGTGCCCCATCAACCATTTGGATAATTAATTTATTGATTCTAAATAAGGAAATTCCCATAAAATATTTAATATCCTATCAATTATCTTCTTCCTATGAGCAAGCTGGTTCATCAAAATCCAGAAAAGTGTCCCATGTTTGTTAAGCATGTGACCCTCTTACCCCTCGTGTGATCCACTCTAACTCACCACCTCTTTTCACCCATTACAGTACTCTGAGGGATCGGATTACCTTGCCAGTGGAAATATACGAGCTCCCTGTGTGATATACCATAACTGCAACAGCACACCATATAATTTTCCCTGAAGGCTTGTTGCAGCCTATGTCGAGTCATTTGTATTTATGACAGCTCAGGCGTGATTTAGTGCAACCTCGCTTTGATAAAAGCCATTTAAAGCTCATAAATATGGGCGACACGCTGCCTCCCTGGCTGGGGTTTTTAAGGAGAGACTGGGATTTGCGTTGCCATTCAACTTTCATTGTACAGGAAAGAGAAAAGGAAAGAAAAGAGCAAGAGGAAAGGGAGGATAGCTGAGGGGGCAGAGAAGGACAGAGGGAGAGATGAAGAGTGTTACGGTGCCACTTGGACTGTGGTAATCAGGCTTCATGCATGTGCAGCACTCTTGTCTCTGGCCTCTCCCTGGGATGGCTGGGATGTGTGAAGGGCACCGGCTCGGAGGGAGGGCCAGAGAAGCAGTAGGAATGAGTAGGGCACCAGACTTAATGAGCGATTTACTTCCTCTTTTAAAAGCATTGTTAAATCACAACCAAATTACAGTAAATTGTCGACTTTTATTGGAACAGAAAAGCCCTATAGTTTCAGTCCTCACAACGCTGCTCTCTGGGGACAACTTTACTACAAGGTGGAGCAGGTGACTACGCTGGCCATGGGATCTGAAAGGCACCAACCTGGACCCTCCTCAAATCATATCTCACAATGTACCTGAAATTCTGGCATTTATAAACCAACCTTTTTTTGGTTGCGTGTCCTGCACAGGCTGCAAATTCCTGAAAGAGAATTGTTTTTATCACACTGATTAACACATGGATTGTGGGGTTATACCCAAGGGTGGCAGAGACAGGAGGGGTGTGGAAGGGAGCTGAAAAGAGAAACCACAAAGCAGACACTTCTCCAGTTTCAGACGTGGGCTTTGGTCTGACTGCCCTGCTTATTTGCTGTCCTCATTTCCCATCTGGATAAAAGAACCCTTGTAGGGGTAGCCTCTGGTCTCTCATGTGGATTCCCATGGGCTGTTCGGTCAAAACTACTCACCGATGCCAAAGTCGCCAGCCATGACTTTTGAGCTGGCAGAAATTCCAGAGACATTCAAAAGCTGTCCCTCCATTCTATACACAGGGATACTGGAGTCAGACAACTGGTCAACCAAAGAGACCAACAGCAGTTGAGTTGCTGAGCCCAAAGCTGTTTCCAACTAGTGTGAGGCCCCAGTGACCCAGACCTCATTCAGCTGGCTACTACTTTTATTCAGAGGTGGTGTGTGCATATGAGGAACTTGGAAGGAGCTGACGAGAGGACAGCTCACTGAGCAGTCATATAGTGTGAGAGATGGACAGAACTGCTGACCACATCTCATCGAGAGACCTCACACTGGGGTCCTGGGGGCCACGTCTGCCCCACAGACATCTCTTTTTTGACCCATGTAATGTTTGACCAAAACTTGCCAACATTTGAAAATAGGGAGATTTCTCATATGCACGGACATACACATACTTGTGCACTCCACACTAGGGGTAGATTTGTGGCTTCTGGCAACAATTGGCTGGAGCAATTTTTAAAAGCTCCCCAGATGACCCACTGTGCTCACAGACTTGCTTGAATTTGTAGCCTCTCTCATTTTACATGTGGGAAAACTGAGTCTCAGAGCCATGAAGTGGCTCATCCAAGGAAGCACAAAAGAGGTTAATGGCTGAGCAGGGACCAGAACAGAGCTCTCCTGGTACCCACTTCTCAAGGTCCCACTTGCAAGCCCTGTCCATGCATACTTAGTGGCCATGTGCATCTCCCTGTGGTTCTTTGTGGGTCACATATCTCACCAGAGGGGGTGACCTTTAAGGACAGGCATGTGAGGTGGTAGATAGCACAGCTTCCTGGGAACAGGGAGGGGGTCTTCATGGTGCCTCCTGTGAGCCGGGGTCTCAGTGTGTCTTCACTGGCTGCCATCTGTAAACCTAGGACCAAGCTAACACAATTACTTTTTACGAGCACCTCTATCAGAGTGTCCCCACAGCAGACAGAGCACATGTTATATTACACAAATTAAGTCTCCACTGAGGTCCTGCTGACCTCTCGAGTTCACAAACTCTTTTCATCTTTGATCCAGAATTTTACTTATCCTTTTTCCAAATGCTCAATTTTCACCCCTGTCATTTTTTTTTCACTCTGTGTGTGTGTGTGTGTGTGTGTGTGTACATGTGTGTGGTCTATACTCTTCCTTGTAGTACATTTATTTGGGATACGGGAACTCATTTTCTCCTTCAAATAAATGAGTTGTTAATTAAAGCTTTTTGATGTAGTGCAGAAAGAGGGTATATTTGATATCAGCAGCTGTGTGCTGTTTGATTTATAATTTCTCCCAGTACTGTCAGGAATATCAGCCCCCTGTCCCCTTTTGGTTCCTCCCTCCCTTTACTGTGTCTCTCTGCCCTCGTTCTCTCTCTTCCTCCCTCTCCTTCCTCCCTTTCACTCTCTGCCTCTGTCTCTCTCACAAACACACACACACAAACATGCACTCACACACAAACACACACATCAGAAACTAAGCCACTACTGAACTGCTCTGACTTCAATGAGAGAGGGCCACTTTCTGCTTCTCACTGTCCTGTGCCATGGTCTGTGTTTCCATGCTTAGAGATGTGTGGAACCTGAGTCAGTGTGGGGGAGGATAAAACAGACACTAAGAGAAGTTTTGCAGCTTGCTCAATGGGGCACAGTTAATAAGGCCCACGCTGGGTTTTGCAGCCAGGTTGGACTGCTCCAAAGCCCTCCACTCATCATGCTTCAAGAGAAGAGCAAGCATGGGCTTTATCCTATAGGTGCTTACCACGCAGCTA
Source organism: Cynocephalus volans (assembly GCF_027409185.1). Classification (NCBI taxonomy): domain Eukaryota; kingdom Metazoa; phylum Chordata; class Mammalia; order Dermoptera; family Cynocephalidae; genus Cynocephalus; species Cynocephalus volans. The sequence goes on from NC_084472.1 coordinate 40,319,927, forward strand.
GAGGGGCAGGTCAGAAACATAGATCATCAAGGAGCATGTGCTAAGCATCTCCACATGGGTGCTCAGTAATCGCAGATTCCAGGTTCAGAAGAGGAGATCGCTGGAAGGTCATGATGGCCAGGGATGCTTTGCAAGGCACACACCAGCTTCCTGCACTAGACTGTGAGGAGGACTGAGGTTGGCATCAGGGCTGGTAGATATAGCCCAGCAGAAGTTTGCTTTCAAACACAGTGTTATGCTCACACTCATGCCTGGGGTCAGGAAAAAGATCAGCTGTGTGGAGAGATGGATCTTGATGGGAATCCGTGATGGATAATGTTTGATCATATTACACCTGGCTATTCTCTTTTACTATAGGGTGATTGCCAGAGAGTTCACGTGTCATGATTAGAGAAGAGACAGATATCCCATTTTCTTTAAAACTCACAACAGAGGAGGTCTCACTGAGTGGTTATTGGACCAGATGGTGGGTTTCCACACCCACAGTTAGATAGCCTCTCCAGACCATGGTACTTCCAAAGGCCGGGCCGTCTCCAGGAGCTCAGGCAGCCATCCAGCTTCTTTTTACTCTTCTCATTACTCTTGGCCCCTGCAGAACTGTCTGATTGCAGTCATTTACACACACAGGACTTTCCAGGAAGCAGGGGGCTTCACACTTCATCTCATTAACCTACATGGTGCCTGGCGAGCTGAATTCCCATTCAGGGCACCAAGATGGGCTGCTTGATACCCTTCAACAGTCAGTTTGTGCTCTTTGGGTGATTAATTCTCCTGTCAGTTTGAGCAGCACACTGAATTTGGAGGAGGAAGACTGCTGTTGGGGGTCTCCAGGGCCTTAAGTCCCCATTGGGATGGCCCATTTCTACACATCCAGCACTTCCAGACACTCGGCGCTCTCTCCCCACAGCTCTGAGGACCTTCCCTATGGGCAGCCCCCCAACAGCTGCTTTCTCATTTCTCTAAATTCTCCCGAGAGCCCAGTTATAAGTTAATTATCATGTACACTACACTCAAAACGGAAACTTGCTTGGAGAAGTGTGGGAGGGAAGAGATGTGGAAATTCAGTCGAGATCTTCAGGTTGCAAGGCCGATGTTGGCAGCAGTACTTCTTCCCAGGGTAAATGAGAAGATGGCTTCCAGCACTGTGCAAAGCTGCATCTGAACTTGGCTTTCCTTATGTCCCCAGCACCCAGCAGCGGGAAGTCTGTTGGTGTCTGAGAACATGAACCTCCCTCATCCTCTGCCTGAAAACTCAGGGCTCCTCATGTTCAAGATTTACAAAACCACATTCTCTTGCGTGCTGCCTGGGACTTAACCCTTAACTAAACCTTTACAGTCCCTCCTCTCAGAGAAACCAGGAGAAGCTTTAGGGGTAAGCACAGTGGTCCTCAACCACCTGTGGAATTTTCAAAAAGTTCTGGTTCACAGTTCTGTTTCTTTCTTTTTTTTTAATGTCCCCCATAGCATTTTATTAAAAATATAATTCACATACTATAAAATTCACTCTGTTAAAGTGTGCAATTCTGTGGTTTTTAATATATTACAAAGTTGTTCAACCATCACCGCTAATACCAGAACACTTTCAGTCACCCCAAAAAACTCATGCCCATCAGCAGTCATTTGCCTTTGTCCCTCCTGCCAGCCCTAGGATACCACTAACCTACTTTCTGTCTGTATGGATTTGCCTATTCTGGAGATCTCCTATAATTGGAATCATATAATATGTGCCCAGCTTCATTCTGAAACTGCAAATTAAAATATCAAACCTTACATGTTTTTAAAAAGTCTCAGGTGATTAAGCTCAGCCCAGGCTTGAGCTCTGGGCTGGACATGGGTGAGTGCCCTGTGCACAGGCGCCCCACCTGCTCTAGCATACAGTGAGTGCTCAGAAAATGTTTGCTGAATGACCAAGTTCACATTCTAGAGGAATGTCTCAAAACTTAGTGTGGTTAGGTTGCCCATCCCCAAAGATACTGATTAGTTCTAACTTCTCCAATTAGCTGTTTTGTTGGTACTTTGTGTAAATCTCAGTCAAAATCCATTCTAGTCTCTCCTTTTAAATCAATAAACTGAATGAGTCTCAAGGACTATTCCCATCTCCCCACTTGTACAGAACTTTTCCACATGGGACTGTGGCTGGGAGCCCCTGGATGGTGCTGTCCTTTTCAGGGAGCTCCATAAAGACAAGGGTAGTCCTGGTCACTCAAAGGAATGTAACTGAAATGGCCAGACTGGGATCTTCTGAATGCACCAGGACCAAGCTAGACTGACATTAGATACAGGAGATGAAGCACAGACTAAAACAATGTTAGAGCTGGGGCACTATAGGGAGAGAGGTTAAGATCGAGCATAACACAACCCATATGCTGCCTGAAGGGTCTGTTCAATAGTCCAAGTCCTGCTTCTCCACTTCGAAAGCCTCCTGTTTTCCAAATGAGCCAGTTCCAGCCAAAGGCTTTGCTTGTCTTCCTAGTGCCTTACACAGTTCTGTTCTGCCATAGTGCCCGGCTGTCATTTTTTCCATTAGCATTTCCATCCTCTGCTCTGTGCCTTCTGGGATGAGCTGAGGAATCCAGGGTCATCTCTCAGTCAGAACCTGCAAAGAAAGGACACGCAGAAAGTACATGAGGCTGTGGCCATTGGCTGAACATCCCAACTTGGCCTTCAGTTGTGTAAAGAAGTGGGAATGCAAACCTGTCTCCAATGCCAGGAACGCGAAGAAAAGTCCTCCTGGTGGCAGAGCAGACAGATAACTCATGGATCCCTTTGTTCAGTGCATCCTTTTTGAGCCCCTACAGTGTATCAGGCATTGCTGGGATAGATCAGTGAATACAAGCCAAGTTCCTGCACTTCTGGAGTTTATGCTGCAGTGGGGTGGGACAGGTGGTAAGAGAAGGGAGATGGACAATAAATGAATTAATAAACATATCATAAAATGCCAAGTTGAGATAATGCTACAAAGAAATATCCACCAGGTTCAGAAGACGGAGAGTGGTGGAGGAGAGTCACACACTCTCTGACAGGAAAGTCCTCTCTAACCTCCAAGAAATTAGGGAGGGAGCAGGCAGGCATCGCAGGAAACAGCATTCCAGGCAGAGAGAAAAACAAGTGCAGAAGCCCTAACACTCAACCCTGGCTAGGCTTAAGAATCACCCTGGCAATTCTTAAAAACTCTGTAGGGCCAGACCCCACCCTAGATAGATTAAATTAACATATCTACAGTGTGTGTGTGTGTGTGTGTGTGTGTGTGTGTGTGTGTGTGTGTGTGTGTGTGTGTGTGTGTGTGCGTAACTCACTAGGTGACTCCACAGCACAACTAGGATTGCAAACGACCTGTAACAGGAACATCCAGGAGGCCATTTTGTCTGGAGCCTAGTGAGCCAGCAATCAAGGGGTGGGGAGGATAATGGTGGAGAGGTAGGCAGGGCTTGGCCAGTTTGTGGAGGGCCTTGAAGTTCATGATAAGGACTAGAGATATTATTATAAATGCCAGAAAGCCGCTAGAGAGTTTGGAGGAGGGGGTGAGATGAGCCTATCAACACACGGGCCTGTGACCCCTCCATGGAAGTGTCAACAAAGGCTGGGAAGTAGCATGCGGAGAAGCTGTCTTTGCTCATATGGAAGTGCACAAAGTTAATCCATGTTTGGTTATATGTGTCTGGAAGAGATGTGTGTACACACATCATGGGCTACAAGTCACAAAACTAGAAGACCTCTAAATTCACCGCACTCTAATTTTTCCCCTGGTGTTTTAGATGAAGAAGATAAATGCATCTCTAGATGCAAGTACAGGGAGGGACTCCAACTGTCTCATTTCTTCTTGAAGAGGTGGTTTAAAAAACACAAATACAATGAAGCAGATGAGAAGAGTTGCAGATTACATTTCTGACAATGCGTAATCTCTGCTTGTTTGAGCATTGTCATTAGGAAGCCTTCTGATTATTCTGGCAGCTCTGGTTTCTAACTCCCTGCGGACAGAAAGAGGCATGAAGAAAATTGCGTTTCTCCAAAGATGGGGCCAAAGGTCATTTTGTGCATTGGACAGCTGGCTCTAGTCATATTGAAATGCTATGGCCGCAAGTGCTACTGACAGAATAGCTGATGGCCCTGTTGTCACTTTCTTTACGCTATCTATTACAAATTAAGCTGAAATTGTGGATTCTCAAAAATCGGGAGAAAATTTCCACCTGCTCTCTACAGTCTCTTGCCTTCATTGCAAGTCTCTGATACTGTAGCTTTATAAAGATCATGGGCATGCAACATGCAGTGTCCTGAATGGATATCTGGACCAGATCCACCCCAGTCTACTGCTGAGGGGAAGAATGGGCATGCGGCCCATGTGCTGCTGTTGGCAAGATATTAGCAAAACGCCTCTAGGCAATTTAGGTAGAATCTTGTCCTTGTAATGATAGTACCTAAAAGACAGACACCCCACAACCCCACTTCTCAGCCACTTTTTTCTTCCCAGATTTCACAATTTAGTAAAAATGGCACTGAATTGGGAGTCAGAGACTTGGGTTTTCAACCTGGTTCTGTCACTAACCAGCATTTTGATCTTGAGCAGGCGATTGACCTTTTAGAGCTTCAATTCACTAATCTGTAAAATGAGAGGATACGATTTAAATAAGCTGTAATGTTTCTTCCAGCAGGATGAGTCTGGGACGGTTTGCCTATTTGGCAGAGCACTGAAGTGTGAGTGGGCAAGAAGCGAGGTGGGTGCCATGGTGTGCAGGCTCTGCCCATGCCATATGGCTGCAGTACCAAGGTGAAGGCCCATCAGAAGTGGGGCTGAGCCGGAGGAGTGCAGAAGGTTCCAGGATCAGAGAGAAAGGGGAGTTCCCTCTCATCTCCGTCACTTTCTGTGTGGTCTTGAACACATGACTTAATCTCACTGAGCCTCAGATGCTTCATCTTCAAAGTGGGATGACTGTGCCTACTCAGAAACATTGTTGTGTGAAATAAATGAGATTTGTATGAAGCACCTGGCACAAATGAGAGCTTATTAAAAGTTCATTAGTACCATCGGTCACCTATTTCATACTCGGCAATCATTGTTTATTTATATCTTTGGAATATTTGGTTTTCTTCCAACATGACATAGAACTCAGCAAGAGAAAGATTAGTTCTCTTCTTGGGTTCTATTGCAAATGTTTCTAAATTGCCCCCAAATCTTCCTACTTGGCTCTCATCTCCAAAATTTGATCACTATTGGTATGAAGGATTGCACAAAGCTGTCCACAGATTGGATCTGGGATGCTCCTTTATAGTTGTCAGTGGTGAAAACTTTAACATTACTCATGACTTATCATGAAATTTGCATCCCAGGCACCCGTTGGGATCTAAAAATTGCATGCAACTCACAAAGGACTCTTCTCCACGTGGGGAGATTAGAATCTGCTGTCACTCAAGGGGGTCAGTCCGACCCAGTGTTACCATGTAGGCCCAGGTGGTTTCCTGTATTGGGGATGGGGAGAAGAGCCCCCGGCTTCTTTGTCCTGGAAAAAACACTTTTGAAAGAAGCAGCTTTCTTGGCTTCTTGGTTCTCCCACATACTCCACTCCCTAATCCCTCCTGTCCTTTTTCTCTCTGCTGCCCCTTGAGAAGAGGTCAGAAGTTTTGGTGGAAATGGAATACCTGTAGGCAGCCTCACTGACCAAGTCAAAATTAAATCACAGTTTATGTTCATTCAAAAACGTTTGTGTTTCTCATTCATTCATCAGACACTTGTTACAGCTCTACTGTGTCTAAGGAGTGTGCTTGGTCCTGGAGACAGATGCAAAATTATAAAGGTCTAGCTTCTGCCTTCAAGGAATTCCCAGTGTCCTGCCAAAGTCCTAGGACCTGTTCAATCCCAGAGCAGTTGCTAGGGGTGTTCTGAAGTGCACTACACAGCAGCTACCCTCAGGGGATTCAGTCTGGCTGATGAAGCAAGGCTCATATACTCATTATCATCATCATCATCATCATCATCGTCGTCATCATCATCATCATCACCCAAGAATTAAAGGAACCGTATACCCTGTCAACCCAAGATCCGTTAGAAGAGCAGTTCATGCCAAGTGCCAAATGAGTGCATAGATAGAATATGGTAGAACAGCTCAGAGAAGGAGGATCCAGGAAAGTTTCCTGTAAGAGTTGAGTCTTCACTTGGATCGTAGTGGTGTCTGTAATCTGGATTGGGAGAGACAAGTGGGACATCAAGCTTTACTCAGGAAGAATCTATAACTAGAGGACAATGTTTGGGCTGGGACCTTGCTGTTTTAGGGAGACACAGCTCAGAAAGCTATGAGAGCTGTTGTGTGGAAAGGAATGTACAAACTGTCAGAGGCCCGGGGCATCCTGACACTTAGCTCTTCTGGCAGCTTCTGCTTCTGCTGCTTGGGGTTCGTTCTCTCAGCACTGGCTTGCATGGTCTCTTCACCAGCTCTGCGCCACTTCAGGCAGCTTCCTTTGTCCCTTCCCCTCTCCTGGTCTCTTCCCTTCTCCACTCTTTCCTTCCTTTCTTCCACACACATGCAAGTGCCTGCCAGGTGTATAATAGGACCTTTCTTCTGGTCTTAGTGTCCTCTTCTATAAAATGAGGGAGTGTAAGAATCCTTTGTGAGTCTAACTAACATTGAATGATTTCTGCTTGCCTTCAGTCTACCCCTCCTGCCACCTGCCCCATTCCCTAGACTAGAATGCCAGCCTCCAAATGAAAACTTGGGCCACGGGCCTCCCCGGGGACCTCCCTCCCCAAGGCCACTAAGACTCACACAGGTGAAGCCACACTCTTTTTCCAGGCTCTGCTCAGGGAGCCCACCCTCCCTCTGTCTGCCAACAGTGTCTGTCCCATGCCCCAGGCTCACAGCCTTCCATGCCCTCCCAGGTGCAGGCTGCTCTGGGAAGCTGGCAGGAGCCTCGGCTTTGATCACACACACAATAACCTTGGCGCTGAGGCATCCATGCTAATCACTTTTGATTACGCATGGATTAAATGGGACAGCAGCTGTACAGGGCAGCGTTGATTCAGGTCTGCTCAGTAATGAGATGCGCAGGCACAGGCTGGAAGGCTACAGCCATCAGCCCCACCCAACCCCCACCTCTCTGCTTTCAGGGGCCCCTCTGGATGGGTGGTGGGCACTGCTCAGAGACACAAGGGAAACTGAGGCAGCTCACCCAGGCCCTGAACTCTGTAGCATCTGTGTTTCCAGCCTCCTTGGAGATACCCCCATGGCATACCTGCATGCTGTGCCCCATGCCAGCTGTCCAGCCACGCCCTGCACTATTGTCAGGAAAGATGCAGCTCGCTCCCTCCATGTTCCCCTGCGGCATGGTGTGGAGCCATGGGTTAAACAGCAGCTGCTCCTCTGAGATGAATACCAAGCCCAGCTCAGGAGCAGCCAGATCCATAGAAGGTCAGGACCTCCTCCCCTCCCTAACCAAGCCCTGTATATGATATCTGGTCTACCAGGGACAATAGAGATCACAGTATCCTCAGTAATATCCTTCATTTGTGTTGCAGGTATGAAGCATGTTCATGGCCCCCATCTCACTTTATTTTTCCCCAAATCCTGTGAGCTACCCAGGATTTTTGGAACTTCTTTCAGAAATAAGGAAGCTAAAGTTCAGACAGGTAAAAAGATTCCTTTGTGTACCCATTCTGGATCTTTGGAGACACATCCAAGCTGTGTCATTCTGCCATGTAATCATCTCCCAGCTTCTCTTTCCCCTTGTTGGAGAATGTCTTGAGTATGTCTAATTTCTGGTGATGGCTTCATGAAAGCAGGGTCTGCTGTGTGTATCTATTTTTGTAAACAGACTGAACCACTCCATGATTGGCAGTGTATGAGCAGCTGCCTTGTCTAATTGAGAGGTTTAAGGGAGGGAAGGAAGATAAGAGGGATTCCACACCAAAGCCAAGAGATCTCTGGGCTGTTGGATGCACTAATAAATTTGACCTTGGGGCACTTAATGTTTGGTCAAAGCATTTGAAAGAGCAATGGGGAATCCCCTATGTCTAATAAAAGCTTCCAGAGAAGAGCCAACATTTCCACCCTTGACCTGCCCACCCTTGCCCTGAACCTAGGAAGTCAAGTTGTCAGCCTTCTGCTGAGGTGGCCATTTAAAACCTAGCCACAGCAGAGCCATGGCCAAGGCCCCTCTACATTGCCCACAACCCTGCCATGTGAAAGGATCTCAGAAGGCGGTGGGCTGGAGGACAGGTAAGGGAGAGGCAAAGTTTAACACCAACCATCCCATCTGTTGGTGTGCCACAGCCCACTCTCCCCACGATCTCATTTAAGTGACGTATGCTGAGCCTCACCATACCCCTGAAAGAGATAAGAAAAGGGAGGGTATAGGTCATATTTGGGAAGCACTGACTTCTTAGGCTCCTTACAGGCCTGTGTTTAATCATCCAAACAACCCTACGACTTAGCTAATGCTACCTGCCTATTATGGATGATGAAACAGTGACTAGAGATTAAGTTGCTGGGAAGAGTCAGTAGCTGAACTTGAGCCTGGTTGACTAACAGGCTTGGGTTACTTTTCAGAGCACATGGCCTCATCTGCATTCCAACTGCAAAGGGGAATAAAGTAGATGATAAGTGACTGCAGCAAGGTTATAGTGCTGGTCAGTGACAGGATTTGGGCTAGAATCTAGGAGTTCTGACCTCCATCTAGCCCTCATTTCACATTACAGATTGTAGGGGCTCTTCCAATGTGCAGATGATCGTTTCCTGCTTGAGGCTTTTGCCCAGGATGTTCCATCTGCCTGAAGTGCCTTTTCCACCACTCTCAGTTTAGCAACTTCTGCTCATCCTTTGGGGCTCAGCTCAATTGCCGCTTCCTTGGGAAAGCCTTTCTTGACCACCCCCACATTCTAAATCAAGTCTCTCTTCATTGACTCTCTTGTCATACACATACCTTTTTTTTTAATACTTTTTTTTTTCCTTGAACTTATCACAGCTCAAAATTATATTTAATTTTGTTACTCAAAAATAATGCTGCCTCCCCAAGAAGACTCTTGGGTTCCATGAAGCAGAGACTGTCTGTTATTTACTCATTGGTGTATTCCCAGAAGTCATCACGATGCTTGACATGGATAGAGCAAGGAGACCAGAAGGGCTGATGGGTCTACAGGCCTGAAGAAACTCACACTTAAATTCAGCTAAGATAGAGATGAAATAGGTCCAGCTTTAGCAGATGCACTGTGTTTATCTGGGATTTGCTCGGGTACATCCTGAGTTCCTAATAGTGCAGATGTCTCTGTATGTCCTACAAGGTGGGTAAATCCCAAATGCCTTTCAAGTCTCCTTGCCCAGGACAGCCTCAACCTATTGAGGACTTTAACCAAGGCTAACTGTGCATCAGCCCGCAAGTCCACTGTGTGCTTGTTGTTCTGCATGGAAGCTCACAGTCTCAGCCACACTGAGACACTCACAGGGCATTGAACATATCTGCACCATCACCCCCTCACCCCAGTCTTCCCAGCTTAAACAAATGGTAACTCCATTCTGCCACCTTCTTAGGCCAAAAGTCTCAGCATCATTCGTCATTCCTCTTTCCTCCTCATGCCACAGCTAATCCTTCAACACATGCTCTGGGCTGTTCAGCCAGCAGCCGGGGGAACTTACTGTAGTGTAACTCATGTTGTGTCTTGGGTCTGTTCCTCTCCAGTCACTTCCCATATCTTTCAGCATAATTCACCCTGACCTAAACCTCTTGGCTATGACCTAAGGGCTCGTATGCGACATGGCCTGGCCCTCTGCTCTCAACTCCTGCTCCTTTCCCCCTTGCTCACTCTACTCCAGCTATGCCAATCTTTTTGTTGTTCCACCAACACAGGGAATACATTCCATGTCAGTAACTTTGCACATTCTGTTCCCTCTGTTTGGACTGCTTTTCTCTCAGGTACCACACAGCTCACTCCCTTCTTTTATCTGAGTTTCTACTCAAATGTTGCCTCCTTAAAGAGGCCTTCTCTAACCAGCTTATCCCCAACTCTGCCCTTTTCTTCTTTATTTTCTCTTCTTTTCTTACAATTGACAGGTTTTATTACTATTATTATTATTATTTTACCTCATTATCTGTCTCATTAACAACAGGGACTTCGTTTTTTGTTTGTTTTTGTTTCTTGCTTTTATATCTTCAGTTCCTAGAAAAATAGATCTTTATTGAATGAATTAATTGGATGAGTATTAATTAGCATCCTTCACATCCACTTCATCCAAAAGTCTGTTTTGCCTCACACCTGGATTTGCACAGAGAACATATTCATTTCTGAGGTTGTTGGGATGCCCCATTCCACACAGGCCACCTGGCCTGAGTTTCAGTCCAGTTGTTTGTGTTCTTAAGTGGACAGGCTCAGGGACACACCAGTGGTGTGTTGGAGGCAGCTCATACTAGGTGGGAAGACCCATCTGGGCACTTCTCTTTCCAACTGTATAATAAGTGACTTCATCTTGGTAGCTTGAAACCATGGGAGTATTTCCACAATGAAATGTGGTGAATGCCTCATATCGGGGCTTCCCACCCTCCTTCACAGACCATCCTTCACCCTCCCCCACCACCTTGAGAACCAGTTGTTAAAAATTTGCCAGCACATGGCTGGTTAGTGACAGTCACTCCTCCCACCGGCGTGGTACATGCAGATCTTAGTGCCACCTTTTAAGGGAGGCTTTTATAAGCTACATGGTGATGACATTGGTGATGACTGGGAACCAAGTCCAGAGAGGAAGAGTTGAAAGCACTTATGATATTCTGCTTGTGGATGTCATCAAATGTGTCAGAGGCTGGCTGTTGGCAGGAGGACTATACAGGACTACATAGTGTGTGCCCATGGCAGGGCTGGAGAAGAAGGAGAGAGGATGAGTTTGAAGCTCTCTGAGTCTGGTGTGTGGACCTAACTTCAGATGCAGGGCCTAGAGTGTGCTGCTTAGTCCATCTGTTTCCTCGTGTGTAGAATGGGGTTTACATTCCCTATTTCCCAGGAAGATCAGGAGGATTCAACAGAAAGCAGTTAGGTCCTGCTCCTCAGAACTAGGGGCACGAGTTTCAGTGAGGCACATTTCAACTGAATAAAGGTAGAACTTGCTAAAGACTATTGCTGTGCCTCTAGAATGGCAAGTGCCACTTCCCTAGAAGTGCTCAAGCTGGGTGCCCATCTGTCAGAGAAGTTGGAGAGGGGGATTCCTGCACCCGAGGGCGGCTGGTCTGGACAAGCCTTTTCATGCTAAGACTTCTAAAGCCAAGAGCATGTCCCTGGGCAAGTCACTGCTGACCAATTTTTTGCCTCATTTCCTCCATCTGTCAAACAAGCAGGATAGTTTCTGTCCCTTTCTGTTTTTCATTGTTGGGATGATCAAGTGAGATCATTTGTGAAATGTTTTTAGTTTCAGGGAGTAAAAGTATTTTATCAGTCTCATATTTTACCAGTCTTGTTATAATAAAAGCATGATATACGTTAAGATAGGGCAACATTCCCTGTGATTTGATAATCAGGAGCACCTGCCGTTATGCACCCAATAGAATGTAGAGGGTAAATATTTAACTGAAAGATAGCCCTATTGCCAAACTCTTTTAAATTTTATGTGGAAATAAGTGTGTGTGTCTTAGAATTGTGACACTTATTAGTAGTTCATGGGGTTGAGGAAAGCCGTGGGGTGAAGGGAGGGGATGGCCACTCGTACGCCTTTCATTTAGATGTGGCACGGGTGGGTCGGTGGGTGGACACCGCTAGGTCCTCTTCCCTCCTCTCCTGCCCCTGTTCTATCCCGGAGCCCCCTTGCTTAATACAGCTCCCCATACAGCAATGGGTGTTCTGCCCTCCAAATTATAGGTCTCCCTCACCTTCTTCTTTGCTGCTATTCTTGAATCTGGAATTTTTTTTTTTAATCAAAGGACATGAGGATTCCAATGTTTCTTGCCCAGTTAGAAGTGAAGCACAGCAGACACTCCCGAGAATAGTTGCACAGCTGACTATGGTGTGATTGATCGATAGTGGGTACTTTCCTAACAGGTTTTAGTAGGAAGGCATTGGCAAGAAACAGAAGACTTCTTATTTTCTGAAAGATGAGTGAGAGAAGAGGGTGTAGGTCCTCCTAAAGACACAGCCACGCTTTGCCACCTTCTCAGGGGTGCCAACACAGTGTGCCCTGTCATGCCACCATTTTTGCTGTGATATCGCACCATCAAGTACCACTTGGGCTCTAGGTAATCCTTATCTTTAGTTATAGACCATTTATATGAAGCCTGATAATGCCTTGGGTGAGTGGCAGAGCGGTTCAGAGCCTTTTCTGGATTCAGAGGCTCTCAGAACACCAGGGGATCTTGCAGAGGTCCTCATGTTAGAGGTGGCTAGTACCAAGGGTCAGGCAGGGATGTGACTTGCCCAAGGTCGTACTACCAGTAAATTGCTGAGTAAGGCTGGAGAAGTGAACACTGCCAGTCTGTGGGGTGTTTCATTAGTGCTATAAATACAGGGTTTGGGCATGTGATTAATAAAAGGGTCTCAGAATGAGTCTGCAGCTACTACCAGGCCTGCTGATGTAGCATCTGTGTGTTACATTCATTTTGCTCAGTCTCAGTAGGCAATGTATAGAGAAATCCCCCAACTGAGTCAGCCAGAAACTCTGGGCAGGTTTGTCCAAAAGTTGATGGGCTGTAAGTCAAGCACACAAGTGATATCAGGGAGAACAATGGGAGGATATCTTATTTGGTGGGAGGTTTAGGGAGATATAATCCACATTTGACTCAGTTTTTTTTGATGAGAAGGAAAACTCCATTTTTAGATAACTTCTGTAACATGATCACAGAGTTCTTGAGAGTGGAATCACAGAGGCTGTTTTTAGCAAGTTGTAGTCGGTGGAGGCAGGATTGTTTGACACACAAAGACATACATACATACCCCAGCAAAGAAGAGTTACTGGTGAACCAGCTGTCTCCAGAAGTCTGGTATGAAATACAAGAGACACATATTTTAAACAAAGGACCAGGATGTATATATTCCAAGGATCCATGCCTCCTTCAAAGTTGTCATGCTGGGAAACTAGTCCTGTTTTCCAAGGATGTTTTGTTTGCCTAATATACTGAGAATATCTTCAGAAACCATTGCATACCCTGTAGAATATCTTCAGCGGTGAAAAATCATTTTGGAAACACACAGTTCTCAAAGAATTCCTAGTTCTCGGGAGGGGCAGGACCAAGTCCCCAGCACTTACAATGCCTGCAACACTAATGCATGAGCAAGGCCATCTGTGGAAGGAAGTGCACATCAGCGTTACAAACAGTTTTCCAATAGCAGTTCAAAGAGATGTTCTCTTCAACCGACAGCAAAGCATAAAAAAGCAAGCAAATTCCAGTTGATTAGTTAAAATAAGTAAGCAAGTAACCTGATCTGACTTCTGGAAAAATACTTAGTAATCTTCCTGATAAAAACTGTAAGCAGAGGGATTTGGTAGACAAAGACTGTCTTTAAAGTTTGTGTTTTGTGCAGGTTGTTTCTTGTACAGGAGGAAGAGCTTGCTTTTTACCTCTCTTTTCGTTGGTGAAGATGGTTGTCTGTCTTCCCTGAAGCTCCTGCCTCCTGCTGTCTGTGTCTCACTGTGTCAGGCACAAGATTGTCCTTACTACTCTGTTCTGTCTAGATCTCAGGCTATGTTGGATTCGAAGATGACATAATAGCATGTTTCATGCCTGTAGTAACAGAGATGGTTTATTTGTGATTTTCCATTTCTTTGTACTATTAAAAGTGCCCACTTACATGACTACAATATTACTTTTCCACAGGATGCAACTATTTCTTTCCCATTTTTTATAAACACCTGCCCATTGCCTGTCTTAGCTCGTGTCTCTAAAAGACAAAGACCTTTCCTAGGCAGAATGTGGTGACCCATGGCAGCACTCAGATTTCTGGCAGTGCCACATGCATGGAGTAGTTGAGAATGAAAATAGGCTTTGATTTAAAATGGAATTGAGTGTGTTCTCTGCATCTGTCCATTACAACCCTGTGACTTTGAATATGTTATTTAATGTTGCTAAGTTTCTGTTTTCTCATTTGTAAATGGGTATATTCATAGTTCTATTTTGTGAGGTCCCTGAGAAGATTTAATGCTATGAACTAATCCCTGGAAAGCATTTGGCAGTGTATGGGATTTCCAGCATCTGTGACTGGACTTAACTGTGCCTTCATTTGCTGGAAGGAAAGAAGGAAGGATAGAAGGACTTGGGGGAGAAGGGAAAGGGAGGGAGGGTAGAGTTGTTCAGGAAGAGAAGACACACTTGATAATTAACAGTGTTCGCAGCAGTGTACAGTAAGGACTTTACTGATTCCTTGGTCAGCCAGATTCAGGAGCAAAGCTTCTTTGAATAAAGTCAGTTTGAATTCAGAAAAAAATGAGCGAGAGATCAAGATAGCAGAGACGTTACCTTAGATGCCTGTGCTGTGAGGCTGCACGGGGCTGATGGGAAGCCTGACTCCCACCTGCAGGGAGAGTCACCTGGATATGGCTCCCAGTGACACCAAAGTTGCTAGGGCCTGGGCTGCCTCCCTCGCAGAGCAGGGAGGGAGATAGCAGCATTCTGTTAAGGGATTCCTGAGGGGGTTGTGGAAGCTTTAGACAGAGGACCGGACTTGCCGTGGTTCAGAGCTCTGTTCAAATTTCGCTTCAGCCAACTTTTTGCCTCCATAACGTTGGGTGAATTATTTAACCAGTTTGAGCCTTAGTTTGCTCAACTATAAACTGAGTAAAATAATAATATCCTGCATGGATAGTGTGAAGATTTAAGAGGGATAATGAAGTTACGGCATCTACCTGGCACAAGAACAAGCAAAAGCAGGTCCTGAAAACTTAGTTATTTTTCATAGTATGATTGACAAAAAGAGTTCAGGGTAGGCTTTCTGGGGGAAATCCTTACATTTTACCTGAGACTTATAAAGGCTGTGGCTACCTGCAAGTCAAGGTTCAGCTATCCCAGGGTGCAGCTTGGCTTTATCTCTTTTAGATATCCACCTGTAATTGTGATTAACTGCTCAAGATTTGGCCTGAGGGACCCAGATTCTCTGCAAAATTTGCTGCACTGAGATAAGGAGCAGAGTTTTTTACTCCAATGCTCAGAGACCCTCTGAAGCAAACACCTTCTGACTTTTCCATTCTCTGCTGCTGAGTGAGCCTAGGGTGTAAATTTCTTAGGATTCGCCCAGGGGATAAATTAGAAAGTTTTGATACTCACCTTAGAGCCAAGGGAGCAGATCATCTGATCAGTTCTAAGTAGAAATTCGGTAAATGATGAGAGAAGGGAGACAAGGGCAAAGATATCCCCCAGCATCCAGCTTTGCCTGGCATACATTCAGTGAGGGGAACTCCTTTATTGGTTTTTTACGGACTTTGGAAACAGATGCTTGCAATGTAATTTCTTAATTTTGTTCAAAGGAAAGGACCTGCATACAGCTCAGATTGTGCTCCCGAGAAGCAACATATCTTTAGCTCTTTCCTGGTATATTAGTTGTGCTTTCTTAAGTGTGTAGCTTGCTGAACTTCAGATGAAGAAGGAAGACATTGCTGCCTGAAAAGAGTGTAAAGAAAGGAAGAGAAAGCATTTTCCCAATAAGTAACTCATGGCAAGTATTAATAAGTCAGTGTTCTAAAAATGGACTGTGGTCATGTGTCTCATCGACTCCTCCTAGCAGACGACTATCTTAGCACCTTTAAAGAGGTGAGCTGGTTAATTCTCTTACCCCAGGAGGTAAATTCAGTTAGCACTGGGAATGGCTTGCTCACCTATGTAGGGTCTTCTCTTTTAAGACATGAGTTTTCAAAATTTCTTTTCTGTAAAGCTTTAAATCAAATAGATCTTAATGTGGATGTTCAATATAAAATACCAATAAAAGTTATTCTGTTCTGGATAAAGTGGAACTGGAGCCTGGAAACCTCCACCTCTGCTCCGCTCACTCATCTCACAGTCCCCGAGACCCTTTTATGGAATTCAGGGCTCCCAGAGCACAGCTTAAAAACCACTGTTCTATAGGTTTCCTTTGCATCATTCATTTCAAAATGTCAGAAGCCTCGTGGAGGACCTCATCGAATCTCCAACCATACACGTACCCAAAATGGCTGGGGGCTGATAGGGCATCATGATGTAGTGAAAAAGAACACGTGTTAGCCAAACCAGGCTCATGAGTCATTGTCCCACCTATAGCACGTGAGCCTCCGAGACGACTTCACCCTGTCGAGCCACTTTTTACTGAAATGCTTAACAAATGGTGAAATTAGCATCCATGTTACCACTTTGTACCAAGTTTTTCTGTATGAACTTCCCACCCAATATCACACGAGATGCTGTCTATGAAATCCAGAATTCCACTGTGAAGTTTAAAAAGAGCTGGATGACTTTCTGTACGTTCACCTGGTTCACATAACATGAAGCAAGACTCATCATCTCAGTGGGTTCTAGATTAGGGGATTCAGAAGCCTCTTGTTCCCTTAGGTCTCTGTACCTGCAGCTCTAATCCGGAAGATGGACGATTAAAGGCATTCCCGCCCTGAAGTTGAAATATCTTTGACAGCAACCAAATATGTACACCGCTGTAAGAGCTGGATTATATGTGCAAGGTTATGCAGGAAATCTTAAGAAAATATGTAAATGCACTTTTGGCTGCATATTTAGGGGAATTTGTTACAGATCTCAGCCACAAATATTAGAACCCCATCATTTAGAAAAATATAAGCGATCAAGACTAGGCTTGCTTGGAGTTATATACAAAGTTATTATTAGTCATCTTTATTGCTGTTTGGGAAGGGAGCCTGAAATTAAGACTGGAGGTATCAGTGGTTTCAGGTTTAACCTTTAAAATTCCATGAGGCTGAAAGGATTTAGCAAAAGGACACAGTACAGCTAGGGTGGCAGCTTCCAGTGTATAACTTGCTTCTGAGGCCAGTGGGAAACCAGCCCCTTGGCCTCTGCACTACCCACCCCAAATGCCTTGGCAATTAGAACCAATGAATGTCTTTTTTTTTTTTAAGTAATTTGCAATTTAATGTATTTTAAACTAAAAAATCATTTTCTTATTAATATTTTTCTGATAATAATAAACACACTTGGGTTTTATGAACACTAGTAATTGCAAATTTCACTTGGGAAGAATCTCAACAGACAAAGTGCAAACAGAATATCACCTAGTAAAATATTTGTAAACTCAGAGAAGATACATGTTAATTGTTTCTGGTTATATCTACAAAGAGCAGTATATGAGAGTACTTCAAAAAGACAGTGGTAAAAATAGAGTTGAAAGACAATACAAATCTTTCCATGAACGTTTTGAAGACCCCTTAAGGCAATATACGTAAGGTAACATAATGAATGTCTTTTGAACTGGAAGGTTGTTTACCTTTAGCTTGGATGTGGATTTGACTTCAGCCTGACTGAGATGTTGAGCCTGTGTAGCAGTCCGAGTGGCCATCTGTCCAAATGCCTATTTGTAAACCAGTAATAGAGCCACAGAATAAGACTATCTCATTACCCTCCCCTCTGATCCTCTGATTAGGAATTCTTCCAGAAAGAGTAGACAAGCTCTCACAGGTGTGTATTTTCAGGGGAAGTTGTTGGAAGAGAGTGGAGAGAGGAGAGTAGATAGTGTCCCCTCCGTCTTGTCATGTCTGAGGTGAGAGGGACACTTTGGGGTGCCAGAAGGGTGGGGTCAGAGGGAACATGGAATTCATTTCATAGGGAGTAACATGAGAACTGAGTTGGTTAACTGATCCCATAACAGATCCCAAAGTGAGTTGTGACAAAACCAGGGCTAGGACCCAAGTTTTCTCCCTCCAAGTCTGATGCTTCTTTGTATGACAATGATTTGTGTATCATGTCTGTGAAGGGTAACAACCTGTCAGTTCCATTTCACCTCCCCTGTGCCACTTTTCCCATTGCCTTCTATGGTCCCAGTGGAGTTGAGGGCTCCTTCATGTTGGTGGGTCCAGAGCCAGTTGGCTGGCGGAAGCCTCCTCAGACTCCTTTCCTTCTCTCTGTCTTGATCCCTGATGTACCTTGCAGTTCTTTCTGCCCCTTTCAGAATCCCCCCTTCTCAAGCTGTCTGGACATCCAAAACTTTCTTTGAGTTACATGCATATGGTTGGGTTTGTTATTTCTGATTTTCTATTGGGTAAGTCAGTTAAACTTTCTGTGCCTCAGTTTCCTTTTTTCAAGGGAGAGAGGGTCTATTTTGTCTCTAGCAACCTCAAGCACACACAACGGGATGTTTTCCTCAGTTTGCTGGGACGTTGCCTTCCATGCAGCTGTTCCAAACATTTTTATGGGTGGAGGGGTTGGAGTGAGATGGAGTTCAGCTTCCATAGCCAAAGTAAGAAACAAGTGAAACTTCACAAAATAAAAAGGGAGAAAAAGATTTCATTTCCCATGAAATAAGGAGGTGGAGGACAGATTGAAAAGATGATGAAGTAGAAGGTTCATCATTTAATGAAAGGATGTATTTTTTTTATGGTAAATTTGAAAATAGGTCATTCGTTCTTTCCCAAGCATCTTTGCTCTGCTCTTTTATCTTTCTGCCTGCCTACTTACCTATGCACCATCCATCTATCCATCCATTGCACATGCTGGCATCTATTCCTCTGGCTGCAGGGAGGATGCATCTGGGAAGAGCAAATTACCTGGGGTATCCCCAGGGCCACCAGGCTTCAATTTATCCAGCTGCATGTCTGTGATGCTGAAATCCTTCTGGTCGGATGTCCAGCATGACCCCACCCCCTTGTGTCAGTGACCCTGTGCCCAGATGCAAGTGTGCTGGCTCAGCCTGAGGGATTGGTGGGGATATGTGAGGAAGTGATGTCTTTAGAGCAGGAGGACAGAGAGAAAAAAATGGAGCAATCTCCTGCCTTCCTGTGGAGGAAGCTTTAGAAGCTACAGAAGTGTGCTGGCAGGAGGGCAGCTGCTTGGAGGGACAGTCCTAGGCCCTTGGAGGGTCTGGCTGCAGCTGTGCTGTGGGAGATTTTTGATGAAGGGAAGCAAAGGGAGAATCCCATTCAGAGGCAAAGCTGGAGAACTAAGCTGAATGGAGTCTTCTCTCATGCCCTTACGACTCCAAGACTCCGTTCATCTTCCCCCAATCCTCCTTGCTCCCACCCTCTCCTCAAGCTTGGAGACATAAAACAAACAAACAAACAAACAAACAAAAACCCTGATTTTACACCAAGAGAGAAACTGCAGCTCCTCACAAGTGGGAGGCAGGGTCGTCCCCCTCATTTTGAATGTGGACTGTTCCGGAGAGCAGCAAGACGTGTCAGGAATGAGATCGGTCTTAGCAGGGCCCAGAATCACTGCCCAGCTCCACCAGGGAGATGAAAGAATTTTCTCCTTCCTTTGCCTTTTACATGTAATTCTGTCTGCCCTTCTTCCTGCACCTACTCAGCCCTCTAGCTAGGAGCAGTGCAGACATTTAGCCATCCTGGGAAAAGGCAGGATCCTTTTCATTAACTTTAGCTTGATTGAAGTCACTAGAACCATGGCGGATTTCATTTTCTTCCCTCTCTCTGCCGCCCCGTCTTGGATGCTTCCCTACACAGCTACACTGCCATGGGCAGTGAACTGTTCCCCTGTGGGAGGGAATGGAGATAGAGTCCCAGGGGGATGTCGGGGAGCGATGGAGAAGTGTCTGGACTGGTGTTTTTTTCAGGGTAGTAGCTTTGGGGAGAGACATGTTTACCTTTTCTTGCCCATGCCTCAGTTTCCCTGGAATGCTGGCCACATCTATCCCACCTTCATGTTAGAAATCAGTAGCCAGTTATGTCTGGGTGTTAGAGTTCGAGTGGACAAAGATGATCACTCGTGGAAGTTTCTGCAGAGGGGCTGGCAGTTAGAGGACCCACCCAGGCCCGTTGTTAACCAGCAGTATGATCTTGGAAATGTCACTTATTAGCTTCTTCTTCTGAAAAATAAAAGTTTTAAAAATCTGTTTTAGTGGCAGAACATTTGTTCTCAAGTGAAGTTGCATATAAGAAACAGGGAAAAGCAGAGCCACTCTGGTTGAGGGGAGGGAGAGGGGGCCACAGTGGGAACCCTTTGTCTACACCACAATTCCTCAACCCAGTTCCCCAGCAAAGGTGGCTCTGAGACACTGGGAACACAATGATTTCTCGCCCCCCTGCCCAGGACCTTCAACTAACTGTCTCCTTCAGGCTCTGACACTTTAAGACTGGAACTCTTTTGGGGGGGTATTAGATCTAGATGTTCTGTGATCATGTCCTATATTTCTAACCCACACCTGTTACTTCAATGCCTGAGGGTCAGCTCTTTCTTCTTTCCTGGCTGCAGAATGTGTAGATTTCTAGGAAATAATCTGCTTTGGAAAGTGGTGTGTTCGAGCTGCAGTGTCTGTTTTACCCAGCAGCTCATGCATTTGGTTACAGCATGGTTGGACACCAGAAGCCAGGCAGGCAGGGAATCCTGGCTTGGAGGGGAGAAAAGACAGGCTTCTGTATGCTATTCTTTGGGATCCCATTTAGAGGAGACATCTTAAAGCTTGTCTTTGGTCATTTCCCAGGTCAGATAACACCTTCACTGCCTACTAGGTCGTAAGCGAAATGTTCAGAATTCAGATGTTTTAGAAGTGACTTCATGACCGTCCGTGACATCACATCCATGCCTCCTCCCACCACCATCAGCTAAGCTAACACATTTGAACTGCGATGGGACCACTTAACATTTTACTGTTGCGTCCCCAGGCAGGGGGGAACCATTGTCTCTCTCGGGTGGTGGACTCATTCACTTTTCATCCTCTTTCACTGTCATATTGTTCTTCCTTAAATTCAACCCACGACATCTACATTGAAGTATAAGCCAATATTCTCTTGTAAAACCTGTAGCAGATAGAGAAGCTGTTCTTGTTGTTGGAGTTGATTAATTCATTCAAACATTTGAGTGCCTTCTTCATGCAGGAAATCTTGAGGTGCTGAGTGCCATTTCCTTTTGACAGCTTGAAGGATGTCATAAGCTGCCTCTCACACTTCTGTTCTCTAGGCTCAGCAATACAGTCATTCTAGTCCTCACCTCTGGGTTAAAAACATTCTCCACTTGCCTTTTAAGTCATTCAACCAACAGATTATTTGGTAACTAATCATATGTCCAGACTTTTCCCAATGCATTGAGAAATGCAAAATTTACATAAGATATAAACCATAGTCTCGCTAAACCTGTCTTTTGGAGCATGTTCTTGTTAGGTGAATAAAAGGAAAAGAAAAAAATATATACAAGGACACAAAATAGAACTTTAAAGAATTAAGAACTAACCTGCACTCATCTGGCTCCTTAGAAAAGAGGATCCTTAGAAAAGAGGATCTAAATTTTCCAAAAAGGGTGGGATAAGTCCTGACTTCCTTGACTTAGAGATACAAGGGGTAATAACCAAAGAGGCGGTATCTCTATTTCCAATCAAACAAGTAGATCTGATCATTTCTCAATCCCAAAACCACTGACATGAGGAAATAGTGCATAGTTTAAGATGCTTTGAATACCCTTGTGGTTTGTTTTCAGTTGTGGGATCTTAGGACTAGGAGGAATTAGACATTTTGGTCCAGTGCCTCCTGTCTACCTGGCAAACACTGTTAAAGGCAGCAGGAAGATCTCTACTGAGTGTACTCCTGGGGCCTGGAGAATTTGAGATCTGATTCCTGTATGCTAAAGCATGCTGGTGGTCTGTCCTTGCAAAGATCACTCCCATGCCCATACCTTACACAGACTTTCTGTTCCTCCTCCCCAGCTCCATCCTAACCTCATGTCCAGCTCAAGATAGAGGCCTAGGTTGTATTAATGAATTCAGCACAGTGGATGGTCATTACCAATTAAAAGAATGTCTGAAAGGAAGGGTTAGTTAAGGGTCATTCATAGAGACACGTGCTTTATGTTACTGTTTTATTTTGTTTGACTATTACTCTGGCACTTAGCTTTTTTTTTTGTTTGTTTTTCAAATGCAATGCTGCTTCAACAAATGGCTCCCAATGTGCTATAATTCAGAGGCACCTTATTATAGAAGAAAAGCATGAGTTTGGGGATAATACAATTTGGGATTTAAATCTCAAATACATGTACTACCTGTAGGACCTAGAAAATGTTTTTTAACTTCCATAAGTCTCAATTTTACCATCCATAAAGTGAAGATACTTTATTTCATGAGGAAGTTGTGAAATTAAACACACACACACACACACACACACAAAACAGCAACCAGTGTGCCAGGCCAGGCACCAGGTGGCCCTCAATGTATCATAAACCTCTCCCTTTCACCTTAAGGTAGGTTGTGGTTGGCATTTAATAGATGCAAAGGGAAGTTTATTGGGATTGGTGAGTCTCCCCCATCTTTTTTCTTCCAAATACTCCCACCTGAAATTCCTCCCCTTGCCACCTGGCCATTTTCCAAGCCTCAGTTCAAACCCTATCTTATTTCAACAGCTCCATCTTGACGTGTCTCACCTTATCTTCACACTTGACCCTTACACACTACTATACTCTGCTTGTACTCACATACATGTCTGATCCTTCCACCAAACTATAGGTTCATCGAAGGCAGGGACAAAGTCTTGCCATTATGCTTGGCCCTTGTGCCTAGTCAAGTGGCCTCATGGGTTGCTGCTTTGCTGAATTATTACAATCAGAGGGGCCCAACTGTCTCCCTGCCAAGATGGTACTACTGCCTCCGACACCCTCCACAAGGAGAATCCAGCCTGCAGGATGGGGTATGGAAGGACGCTTTTACCTTCTCTGCCTCCTTTCTGCTCTATCCCAGCTTTAACACCACTTAAGCATCATTTTTTTGGCAGAATCATTTAGGGAAGCTAGAAAGTCCAGTTGAGCTTTTCTGTAAGCCATGAGCACTGGGGCCCAGCATGACTCCCTCTGTTTCTTGACCCAAACAAAATATTGTAACAGCAAACATGACATCTTTCCTATTTTTCACAAATGCTCTCCAGGCCTAACAAAGCTAGCAGTCACACTTCCTGAATCAAAATAAACATCTACCCTTTTTCTCTATATCCCACACTTTCCCAGTATTTGTAAGCAACAATAAAGAATGTGATTATTTCATTAATTAATCATCTGCTTTTCTTGAGCGTTTTCTGGTGAAAAATCCTGGAAAGGATGCAACAATATTTAAAACCTTAGCCTTATTCTTTAATAGTAATTAAATATAGATGTTCAAAAAATACATAAACCTGATTCTTATCCTCTAATTTTGTATATGACTGAAGTGTAAGCTATGAACACTTAAATAGTATTTAAAATTATAGGCAACATATGATAAAATGAAAGTGAGTCACATGTAGGTGGGAAGCAGAAAGGGTCATTTTTTACTGGTCTGATTTAAAGAAGAAAGAGAAAAAAGAAAAAGCCGTTTTAGAGGACATGGGTCTCTAACTGTCTCTGAAGCAAGAATTCTTAACTTCCTGTATCACAGACTACTTTGATAGTAGGAAGAAAGCCAGATGCCCTCTCCCTAAGGAAAAATGTATCCATCTTTAAACTCACACATAATCATACTTAAAATTTCAGGGCATCTGTGAACCTGCTGAAGTCCATTCAGAGCCGGTGACTTCTAATTTAAGATCCTTTGAAGAACTGGTAGCACATAGAAAGCAGGAAGGACAGGGCAGCAAGAGGAGGTTATGAAGTCAGAGATGTGCTGGACACAAGTGAGAAGGCCATTGAGTCTGGATTCCTGCCCCAGAAATTGTGATTCTGCTTCTTTAGCTCCTCCCTAGGCTGTGACAAGTCCCATGCCCGTCAGTTGCTTTTGGGATACTGTATGCAAACTTTGAGAAAGATTGCTAAGGAGAATTCTTTGTTCTTTTCCAGCTCCTCACAGCCAGTGACCTTTCCGCCAGTGACCTCAAAGGATTTCAGCCACAGGTAAGTCTCACTGATGCTTTTATGAAGTACAGAACGATATGGTCCATAGTCTGGTTGTGAGCAAACAAACTGGGCGCCAGGATAGAACCCCCATGTCGATCTCTAGCTTCTCTCTCTCAAAGGGCCGAGCACAAACACAGCCTGTTAGCTTGTGCTCTCCCTCCACCTCCTCTCTCATTCCCCCAGGGACACCCTCCTTTTGCTCTCCCTCAATGTTTTGTAGTGGAAAAAACATCTAGATAAGATGTTTGGAAGGTTGGATGGTGGGTGACTCAGTTTAGGAAAGGGTTAACCAAAGGAGATAGAGGTGAGATGGGGCTGGGGTTCTCCCCTATATTTCTTTCTTTTGGGACAGGATTCCCACATTTCTGTCACCTTCATGTGCAAATGCCCTGCAGCCATGGCCTGGCAGCCAGGCTAATCTCAGACTCCTGCAGAGGCAGACAGTTGAGTTTTGCTGATCTTGGTTAGGAAATGGGCCACTGTTGTCTCTGGCCAGAGTATGGTCTGCAGTTCACCATGGGTGTAGGTAAGGGCTTTCTGGGGACCTCCTTGTGAGGGGTGAAGATAGAAAATCACCCTCCCTTTCTCTGGAAGGGAAGTAACTGTCTCCACACAAACATACGCAAATAGCAACACACATACTCACAAATGCACACTGGACAGAAGCCCTTGTTTTCTCCCTAGTGTAGAAGGAAAAGTAAAATCCAGGAATGACTGGTGTGGCACTTAGTCGCTGCCTCTGTATCTCCTTTCAATATGAAACTTTCTGTCATCTCCAAACTCAGCACCTGCCTTAAAATACCACAGTGTTGGACTTCGTGGGAATGTACATCGTAGTTAATGGTAGTGAAATTCCAGGGGTAGAGCAGGTAGTTTTCTAATAACAGGAGTTCCATATGTCTGGAACATGTTTCACATCCAAGAGCTCACTGTGCTGTCACTACATTGTGTCTATGTGGGTTACATCCTATGAGCACCTACTGCTGGGGAAGCTGAGGGTCTGAGTCCTGATGCACAGTGGCCCCAGTTCACACCAACAGCAAGGAACAGGAACAGAGGGTTGGAAGTGAGAGGCTGAAGGAAGAGAATTAACAAGATTAAAGTCCCACTAGTGAGAATCGAAGATAAATCCATGTACTAGTTTGGGGTGTTTTGATCACAGCTTGTTGGTCCTTCTGTTGGGGATGCAATAAGTTTTCAGAAATTGATAACCCATAAGCCTTTTTGTCAATTATTAAAAACCGAAAGTATTTATTCACATACCCATGCAAACTTCCAGGTGAGCTAAGGGAATGAAAAACAAAACAAAAGAAAATCACCATTTCTGTACACCCCACTCACGCCCACACTTCCACTCACACACAGTGGCATCCAAGCTAAAGATTTCTTTTCATCTGAATAAAGGGGAAAAAGGCTTTATGTGATGCTGTTTTGCTGCTTGAAAAGAGTACATAGTGGAGACTGAGTTTATGGAATTTGTGAGAGAGAGAGAGAGAGAGAGAGAGTGGTTTTGGCATGGTTTCTTTCTGAAGTGATCATATTCTCTCCATGTTTGGTTAGATACATTTTTAGATGTTAGATTTAAAATGAACCATTAAGTGAAGGGCAAGTTAAAGATATATTTGAGGTATGTCCATGACATTAGAGAGCATGTTTCCAGAACGGCAGCTTCCAGGTTCCCCCGCGGACAACCCCATGGTCTCTAGTGCAGATGGCTCACCTCCTGGTTCTTTCCCTTCCACGTCAGTCCTTTTGAATGCCATCCCCTGAGGCTGGAAGCATAAATGTGTATTTTTCACTCCTCAGGATTCCTCTTCCTGAGGCCAGGAAGTCCTGGGAATCTTGTGGCTGTAGTATAGTGCCCAGATCAAAGTTACTTCTACAGTGTTATTCCTAAATCAAAAAGGCCTGGATGTGTCTCAAGTGAACACCATCCTTTTGGGTGCCTTTCCAGACAGACACAGAAAGCTGCCCACATGCCTTGTGCTGCCCCCTCCAGCCCCACTGTACTAGATTGTTGGTGTCTGTTGTTATTTTTCCCCTTTGCTCTCTGGCTATCAGATAAAACTGAGCCGCACGCATCTTGATGTCTGCAATAATTCATGGGCATGTTCCCTTCCAGGAACTGTCATTGACTGTCAGGAGGCGACTTGCTGAGGACCCCTCCCTGGGATAACTGTATTCGGCCTCTCAGCTTTCCCACGCACCGCACTTATCACTTGAATGTAGAAGTCCCCCCCCCCCCCGCCCCCGCACCCTTAATGCTTGTTCCTGCTGCAGCCTCTTAAGGAAAATATTCATGTTATCCACACTAATCTTTTTTTTTTTTAATATAGATAGGAAGTGCATATTTTATTTATCCAGTGATATATTTACAGTTGCATGTAAATTAAAGGCCTGTTTGCACACCAAAGCCAGGCCCATCATATGGTTCATGCAAAGAGGTAAGACCTCCAGCTAGCTCACAAGAGAAGCATCCACTCCTGGCCCAGGTTTTGGAATTTTGCCTGCCTTAAGCTCATCAATAATTTCTTCAGTATCCTTAGGGGTCAGATTCTCATACTAGTTGTCATTTCTTTGAGCTATTGATGCATTTACAAAAGCCCCTAAACATTCTGCCTCTATAAGAGTGAAAAGTCTGTCAGGTGTAGTCTCCCCAGCCTTTATTCCAAGCTTTTTCTGAATGGCCTCCAGTATGCTGTCAGTTTTGAAGCACGCAAGGTGTAGTAGTGCAGACCTGAATGTAATACTTTCCAACCAGCTTTCAATTATGCATTGTATAAAAAGTTGCTACTTCATATATGCTCATTGGTGGTACTTGTAAGACTTCTGCAACCTTGTCATAGCAGAGATGGGCAACCACCCACTTTGCCTTTGGGCTAAATCCAGGACTGAAAGCACAGCTGCTGCTTTATGCCCTTCTGGATAGATTTTTACAATTGCCTCTATCCTCTTACAGTTTTCTGGTGTGAAAGCAAATGGAGCCTCTGGGTTATTCTCAGGAGTATCTCTCTGCACAAATTAGGCTCCTCCTGCTTCATTTTGCACAGCTGTCTTATGCAAATTCCTTATATGTCTTCCCCACTGGGCGGTGAGGCCAGCCGCCCAGCCTGGAGCACTGCAGAGGAGATCTCACTAATCTCTGATGACTTTGAAAGTGTGGAGAGTGATGACTGTATTGAACTGGACTGTTTTGTCTGTTTGTCTCTGTCCTTTTGTCTGAATCCGGTTAGAAAAGAGAAAGATAAGGAAGTGAATGTGTGCTTTTCTCTTTTTAGTTATTGGTTTCTAAAGACACCAAACTCATTCCTGGAAATAAACACATGACTTTGCAGGTGGAACCTGGAAACCCATGCTTTCTAAGGTACTGTGCATTAGTCATGGATATCTTCCCGGAGGTTGGTGAACTTGGCCTCTGGACTATAGGGTATACCTGTCTCCTAGACTCAGGTCTAGGACTGGTAGGTGAGTACTATTCTCAGCACATTTTAAAGGCACAGAAGGAAAAGCTCCTGAAATTCACACCTAAACCACCCTGACTCTTATTTTTTTTTCTCTTCCCCCAAAAACATCTGCTTTTATTTTCTAGCATGCTGTTCTTCCTGCCTTTTGAAGCAACAGACACACTTGAGTCTCCTCCTTTCTAGTTTTTAGATGATTGGAAATGAGGACCCTCATTGTTCATCTGTTGGCCATTCCTTTTCACCCCCAAGAGGAATAAGAACTAGCATCTACTTCTCTTTAATAAAAGCCCAGTAGCCATATGCTTTCCTCTTCATTTTTCTTTTTATTCTTTTTCTTTCCCTAATCTAAAAGCTATAAGTGTTCATTGTAGAAATTTGGAATACACAAAAAAATTTTTAAAAGATTTTGTTAGCTCACCTCAGATAATGACTTTGGGGTATAATCTTCTAATCTTTGTTCTACGTAAACATACACATCTATTGGATTATTTTTAAATGGTATATTTTACATGCTTTTTTGTTACTTTCTTTTTTGTTTGTTTGCATGCTTTCCATGTCACTAGAAAATCTTTTCAGCAACTAGCTGTCCTTGTACTAGTTGCGAGTGCTGTCATTTATTTACCACTCCCCTCTTGCTGGACATTTTATTCCTTTTGCAGGCTGAGATTTCCTGGAGTAATCCAAAGCAAATGCTAAGATCCAGTGCCATCATCTAGGACACAAATAGCATCCAGGACTTCTTGGCATTTATTTCTGTTTTATTTCATAGTTCCAACAGGGATTGAAGGTTGCTTAAACTTGGCAGTGAAGTGCCCATGCATGCTGCGCATGAGCTTGTGCATATGCTTACAAGGGCCCAGGTGGGGGATGTGGTAAAGAACTAACCACAGCATGGGGATGAAATTCAGATGCAGGTTTTCCATGCCTAGCCACAGTATTGGAAAAGTGACCTTTCAGAGGATCATTCCCCACTGAGGAGAGCACAGACTAAAAGACTTGTTCTGTGCCTACTATATAAACTCTCCACTGTCTCAGAGAAGAGGATATTTCCATTAGGAAAAATGGAGTATTATTTCATTATTACACTTGTGGAACAAGTATAATAGCTGCCTATGAAGGGCAGCCATTTTTAAAGAGTTTCTAAAATGCTAATTGTTACTATGGTCAAGGGCACACTACATTTAAAGGTGAGAAGTAAACCAGGACACACAGGAAAACATTTTCTAGTGTGGAGAAAATAGCGCTTTCAGTCACTCGGTTGCCATTTCATTCAGCAGGCATCCATGCAAGACATTTGCATGGGGTTCCCTGCTGTGCACAGACCCTTCCCCAGAAGTTGACAACTCTGGAATGCTCTGCTACTGTTTTAGTCTGTTTTGTGTTGCTGTAACAGAAACACCTGAGACTGGGTAATTTATAAAGGAAAGAGGTTTATTTGGCTTACGATTCTGGGACAGCTGCATCTAGCTTAGGCCTCAGGCTGCTTCTACTCATGGTTGAAAGTGGCAGGCAGCCGGTGGGTACAAGCAGATCACATAGCAAGAAGAAGCAAGAGAGAGAGAGAAGGTGCCAGGGTTTTTTTTAAGCAATGAGCTCTCGCAGGAACTAATAGAGCAAGAACTCACTTATTACACCCCCCCTCCCCCAGGGAGAGAATTAATCCATTCATGTGGGATCCACCCCCATGACTCAATCATTTTCCAACACTGCCACATTGGAGATCTAATTTCCACATGAGTTTTGGAGGGGACAACACATCCAAACTCAATCAGCCACCAGTATGAGCTTGTGTCCTTGGGTGAGTTACCTAATGTCTCTGATCCTCATTTTCCTTATTAAGCAAAAAAGGTGTGCTGTTTTACACACAGATTGCTGAGGGGATCAAATTAGACAATGTGTGTGAAAGCAGCCCAGCATGGTGCCTCTCATGCACAGTGAATTCCATTTTTTCTTCCTTTAGAGAAGTACAGATTAAAGTAATGAAAAAATTCAGGTGCAGGAGAAATTATATCTCTATGGAGCAATCAGGGAGGTCTTCCAAGCAGAGGTACTGTTGCACTTGGGCCAAGATGGGTGGGAAGGAAGTGAGGCGGTAAACTTACTCCACAATGGGGAAGCCTGGATGAAGATCAAGACAAGGGTTGCAATGCTTGGGTGTGTTCTTGGGACTTGGAGAGGTTTCATTGCTCTGCCTCAGAAGGAGCCTGGTGGAAAATTATTTGCAAATTAGGGCAGGGCCTAATTTCAGGTCTTAAAAGTCTGGAAAAATAGTTGTACTCTTTTTTGTTTTTTAAATTAGCTATCATTGAAGTTTTCAAATGTTCAAAAGTAGGCATAAATAGTATAATCAACCCATATACCTATTATCCAACGTCAATGTTATGTTGCTAAAAAAGGTCCTGGTTGGTAGCATTTAATGCTTTCTGTGTATAATATCCCCACCATGACCAGTTTTAAGCTACCTGTGGTTTAGCAACCTGCTGTGCAGTCTTTGACAGTCAGCTCAGCCTCAAAAAATCATTATCATTTTGTTAGTCTTTCTTATCTATACTCCTACCTACTTTAATTTTTAACTTAAATTTTTTTAATTTTAATTTTTTAAATCTCAGTTATTGTGTTATTTCACTCATTGATACTTCAGTAAGCTTCTCCAACAAATAAGGACTTAAACAAATACAATCACAATTCTGTTATCATACCTATCAAAATCAATGTTAATTCCTTAATTTTTTCCAATACCTAGTCCATATATAGATTTTTCTGATCATCTGCACATGCCATTTTACAGTTGATTTGTTTGAATTAGGATCCAGAGTTTGGATTTTGATATGCTTGTGAAGACAGTGGGAGCCATTGAAGGTTAGAGGGCAGGGAAGAGTCAGAGCTGTAATGCAAAAAGATTCCTCCACTGATAGAAGGTGTGATGAAGGGAAGAGAGGGTCCGGCAGTAAGCCTGTGCTATTGGTCCATACGAGATGTCGTAGGAAATAAAGCTGGGCTGCAGACAATGGGAATGTGGCTCAGAGGATGAACACGCCAGCAACTATGGAGGCAGAATCAGTGGCCCTGGCAGCTGCTTGGCTGGCTGGAGAAATCGGGATACTGTTTTACCAAAACAAGAGCCCAGAGGAAGTGCAGTGTTCATTCCTGGGTTACACATGTTTGTGATTCAGTGTTTGAAGGAGGAGGTCTTTGTCCTACCCAGATGAAACCTTACCCCACTTTTCTCAGGCCCTACACTCAGTCCTACTCAGAGAGCATCCGGGGACTGAGGACTAGGCTCTGAGTCCTAACCCGAAAAATTTTAACGCAAAACTCCCAAACATTTGGTGAGAGGAAGCTACTTTTTAGGAAGATAGGACTGTGAGATTCCTGAGTAGAAAGAAATCTAGCTGTGCTCATCTTTCCAGCAGAAAAGGAAGGGAAAAGCACAGCGGGGGTCGTGGCAGTAGCCGACGTCTCCAGGTTGGTCTCTGGTTTCGATTACTATAGATGAGTATTCCTACACTGAGAAATCCTAGACCAAGTTGGAGAATTAGAATCTTCTGACAGCTTCTCTCTTTATAACATGAAAACCCTGAGTTCCCAGCTTGCTTGTCTTCTAGGGTTGATCATGTTTTTCAAAACAGAATCACCATTGTCTGACTCGACTCTGAATGGACACCAGCTGTCCAAGTTCTGCATCAACAGTTATAAAGATCGAAATGGAAGCTCTGGGTGTTCCAGAGCAACCAGCCCCTGTTGGACTCAACTGGAGTTGGTGTCAGTACATGTTCACACTGCCTTGGATTGAGTGCACATATGCCAAGGACTTACTGAAAGTATACTATGTGCCAGAAAGGGTTCTTTAAATTTTGCGTGTGTTATCTCATTTAATTCTTACAATGCCTTTGTGAAATCAATAATAACATCCCCATTTTACGAGTAAGCACATGAAGGCACAGAGAACTTAAGGTCACAAAGCCCATAAGTGGCAGAGGTGGGATTTGAATCCAAGCAGTCTGGCTCCAACATCTGTGTTCTTAAACTTCTATGCTAGGCTACCTTGAATCAGACCTTATTTCCACAGTTAAGCTCATTCAGACCCAGCCTGAGCACTAGTAAGACCAAGACAAGCAGCCCTGCCTTCATTTTTATATATTGTATTACATTTTCTTGATCTTTTCCAGATTCCAGGAAAAAGCAATCCCTGTATCTCAGAGTGATCGCTGCAGAGTATTTCAAATCCTGCCATCTTGACAAAGAATTTCTGTTGTGCTCATTCCTTTCCTTCCCCAAACTCCCAAAGGGAGAATTGCTGTGGCGGTTGCCCCTTCTACGAAGGAGGAAACTTGAGTTGAGGCAGAGATAGGCAGTAAAGACATGGAGTAGTGAGGACATTTGCTGTTTAGGAAAGAAGCATCCCACAGTAAGGCAGTGTATAAGGAAGTCC
The DNA here is from genome assembly GCF_027409185.1 of Cynocephalus volans. NCBI lineage: Eukaryota > Metazoa > Chordata > Mammalia > Dermoptera > Cynocephalidae > Cynocephalus > Cynocephalus volans. Next base: position 40,351,718 of record NC_084472.1, read on the forward strand.
TGCTGCAGATGCTTCCTAACTTTCTCTTCTGATTTTATTTACTTATTTATTTTATCTTAACTTTAATGTTCTATTCAGGGTAGATACCTATAAAAGGAAGGATTATTTATCAATACTCTTAACACTGCAAAATAAGACAATTTCAAGCAGACTTGATTGGTAGCATATTTCGCCCATGGAACTCAATTCGGGGCAGATTGGTATACTCGATACCACTCTTAGCTAAGGCATACAAATAAAGGAAGATTTTAAAACTCTGATTATTAAAACTGAAACAGACACTAGAACTCCAAGGGCAGCAGTTCTTAGCCTAGACTGCCGGCGGTAATTGTTGGAGGCACTTGTGAAAGATGCGGGAGTCATGGCCTGACCCCAATAGTTTGGATTGAGTTGGTCTGCAAGAGATCTGGATATTGGTATTTTCCAGAATCTCCTCAGGATCTAAGCCAGCCTCCTTATTTTCTAGATAAAGGCTGCAGCAAAGAGGAAGGCTTTAGGAGGGGAGAAGGTAAAGGGCCTCCCATTCAAACAGTGATTCCGGTGCCAGAAATGTGCCATGTGCTTCATTTGTCCCCCGATCTAATCCCCACAGCAACCTTGCCATCTACCATCTTGTTCTCCTCGAGGTGCAGGCTGTGGAAGCATGGCAGAGCACGGATTCTGCAAAGCCCACACCTGTGCTCATCTCTGCCATTTCCACTCAACCACTGAGATTTGCCCATGATTGTAAACTAGTGAGGGATGGTGCTTGGGTTTATAGTCTTCTCTCCTTGCTCTCTAGACATTCTTTGTGGATCTAAAAGATATCCAGAAAAGACAGAATAACCACAGAAATCCCTTGAACTATTTAAGTCAAGTGAACAGATATGATGGGGGGGACGGAGGTGGGAGCAATGGGTAAAGGGGCATGAAAATCAACTACAATATATATTGAGAAGCAAAATAAAATAAAAACAAATAAATAAATAAAAATAAAATCAGAATGCACACACACACACACACACACAAAATAATAATAAAATAAAATTAAAAAAAAAAAAGATATCCGGAAAGATCCAGCTTAACGACACCACCCTGAAGAGAGTATGCATGTGGGTGGCTAGCACACCACATCTCCTGACTTCGGAGCAGGGTTGATCCCATGAGTCCTCCTTGCTCGGACTATCACTTGGTAAACTCATGACTTTATTCTCAAAACCTTTTTTCTGGCTTGCCTTGCATTAGCTGTGCCATGCTGATTCAACACCATGCAAAGCATGGGCTGCAAACCAGTGCCAGCTGTCAAGAGTGTGTCATGGTCCACCATGAGATACATTTAGAAACACAGAGAATGTGTTCAAAAACTTTTCTAGCAATTTGATGTTTCCATGATATCCGAGCATGTGGCTGTTTTTCTACTAATTTATCTGTCTAGTATTTTACCAAAGTATCCCATACAAAAATATGAGTTTGGGAGAAAAACATCTGGTCCTTCACCAAAGATTGTTTGAAAAGCTCTATTCTACTTATCCAGTGCTGAGCACTGCTAGTTTTAATAAAACTGTAGGAATTGGACTCTTGCTTTGATTTTCCCTTATTCTATGAGCCTATTTATGAATATTTGTATCGTGAATAATGTTCACCCTCCAAAAAAAAAAAAAAGTTTCCACCTGTAAAGATGTCTTTCTTGCTACTTTTAGGATACCTACACAAAACATGGATCTTTTCTCATAATTCCTAAGGCAATTACTTTTCTTACCAGACATGGACATCTGTGATGACAACAGAGCATTTTTAATAAAACTATTGGTTCATGTGCATACACACACCTTGCACTAAAACCCAAAATGACACTACTACTTTTCTGACATGAAATCAACAGTTTCATACCACAAGTATACGTTTTTTGCACTGGCTGCCTTGACAATGTGTTTAGTAGACTTTTTTTTTAAACTAGCATTGACCTTTGGTCCTGGAGAGAGAAATTCTACAAGTGTTTTCCAGAGAGTCTGGCATTTCAGTGGAATATTCTGAAGTCTTAATAAGTTCTCCTGGGATACTAAATCTCCTTGGACTTCACTGAATATTTTGTTTCTTACTCCCAAGGTGTTCTGGCCATCTCAGGGCCGCATGCAGGTGGGCTCAACTTAAAACAAACCTAATGTTCAGAAGTTCACACACAGGAAAATTGAGATGGCAAGTGGGTGTTGGCAGAGGAGGAGGTTATTCAATGCAGAAAGATTTTTCTATTTTATCAAGAGAATCAATATAAATATCTCTGCTAGTATATTCAAATATGATGTAGCCTTTCAAAATCTCATTTAGACTCACCTTTTTGGAATAGAAATATAAACTAAGTGAGGCCAACCAGTGAGAATTAACTTTGAATGGCACTCTCTTCTCTTTTAGCTATAGTTTTCTCCTCTAAAACAAAACCAAAAAAAAAAAAAACCTTAGCAACAAGGGTTTAGGTTTAGGTGATTTCTATGATCCTTTGAGACTCCAACAGTTTAATTATTCAGTGGCTCTTTCCACTGTCTTCATATTTCTAGTTTTCCATTCTTGTTTGTCTCTTCAATGCTTTTGGTAAAAATGCCTCAATATGAGCTTCTTAAAATTCTCCTCTTAAAATTCACTTGAGGTCTGGGGTCATCAATGTTTTGTAATAGATCAATTACCTGTGTTTATTAGTAGGTTGAGTTACAGCATCAGATCTTCCTGTGTCTAAAATGTTAGCATGGTGCGTGGTTTTGCTCTATACATTTTTAGGCCTAGAAATGATTTGTGTCTAGTAAATGTAAATTCACAGACCACTTTTAGCACTTGAGAGAAGATGTCTTCTTCATAATTCCTGTAGCAGAATAGTCCCAAACCTGTCTCTCTAGGAAAAAGTCCCACCTTTCAAACAAATAAGCAAGCATGCCTTTTAAATTCTTTCCAATACTACTGCCTCACTCACACTTTAGCTCTCTGATCTTTCTGCTCGCCTACCCACCCACCTTTCCTACCATCTTGTACCAAACAAAGGGGATTGATTGGGAGATATCAGAAGACCGCCACAGGAGAGGGGCTCCTCGTGGTGGAACAGATTGCATATCTCAAGCGGCTTCTACTAGCCATCTGCTTGCTTGTGTTTGGAGGCTGTGTTAAGTCTGCAAACAGCCTCCACCACAGTTTTCTGATATTTTCCTGATAATGTCCATCTTCTTCTCCCACCTTCTCCAGCTCTGCATATGATTTTTCTTCCATATTTCCCACCTATCTAAAAATGTGTATCAGAGCTTCTGGCAGAACTCATGTTTCCAACAGGTGTCCCATGCCAGTGATGCAAAGGGTAGAAAAACTTTGCATGATGTTGTAATCTTTACTACCATGAATATTAAAAATTAATGCTCATTTAGTAACAAAACATAAATCTCTCCCACCTTTCCATATTCAATATGGAGCACAGATAACATTTCTAGTTTATAGTTTACTAGTTAAGAGCACTGATCCTGGCCCCAAACTGATAAGTTTGAATCACAGTTCTGCCCAGCTGTAGCTGTGTGACCTCCATAAGTTATTTAACTTTTATGTGGCTCAGAGTCCTCCTTAGAGGAAGAAGATACATACCCCATGGGATTTTGAGGAGGATTGAATAGATAGGCCCACTAAAAATTGTCTGGTGTCTAGTAAACACTCCATAAATGTGCACTATAATTCTTATTACTCTTATAAATTACAGGATTGAAATTGATCCTGGATTGCTGAGGTCAGGGTTAGGGCACAAATTGCAGCTTCACCAGACAATGTGACTAAAGTTTGGGATTGCACAAGAGGGAAAATACCCATAAACCAAAAACAAACAAAAATAACTAGAACTCGCCCTTGCCATTTGAGTGAGCAATGGCAGACACTGTGGCCCTGAGAGGATGACCCCAGAATAGGAAGGAGTGGGACAGAGACTGATGAGAACAGGCTAAGGCGTGGATAGGGACTGCTTGGCTGGGAGAAAAGACTACCACGAGTGCCTTCACTGATGGCTTCCTTCCCTCTCCATCTATAACACTTGCTAAATTAACATTTTCTTTTTTTCTCATGGAGGAGGAAAACCTGTAAAGTATTAAAAATGATTTTTAACAAATGTATCAGAAGCTTTTTCAACCACCAGATTATTGCCTCATTTCAACAATTCCCTTGGATCCAGTGATCCTCAGCATGTTTCTGAACATCCACTTTGGCTCCTACCCTGTGGAAGAATCACAGGCTCAGTGATTCATTGCCCAGAAAGATCAGTGGGGAATTGTACCAAAGGGCCTCTGGATGGGTGCAGCTCAAGGAGACCATGTTAGGGCTTGGAGATTTTTAAAAGATTTTGTGTGATGACTTTTTACACCCCTAAATTCTGTTGTTCGTATATTAAAAGACAAGAAGGGATTCGAGGAGCTTTGGGTTCTGGATTTAATTGCCCATCAGAAGGAAACAGCACCTGCAAAAGAGCCATGCTGGCCATGGGACTCTTGTTGCCAGCAGGCAGTCCATTGCCAACATGGTGACAGGGCAAGTAGCTCAGTGATGGCAAAAAGAGAGATTTGTACCCAGACACCAACTTTATCTGTACTGTGAGAAAAATGCAGCTGGCTAAATTTGGCTTTCCTACCCTTGATCTGTGTAGGAACAGAAAAGACAAAGTAGGATATAAGAGGATGAGCGTTGTGTAAAAAAATAATCTGTATGTTTCCAGCAAAAAGTAGATGCCTAATAAATAATCGTAGAACCCATTCTAGGGCTACTTGTTATACCAGGGGTCAAAACAGATGCCCCAATCAAAAATGCATGCATACAAATTCTGATATTTCTCAAAGACCTTCTGGCCTTGCGATTAAAATGAAGATGTCTTCTATCACTTGTCTTATTTTTGGAGCTAACAAGTTTTGTGAGAATTTTTTAGAACAACCAGATCTTTGGAGATTTACTTGTCTTTCACAGTGATTTTACGGTATAACAGGAGTGAAAGTACCTCTGGAAGTGGGACCAAAAGTAGACAGCTTTGAATTAAATCAGTTTGATTCACCCACTTTGAACTCATTGCATTATTGGCATCTTAGCATTTTGTGAACAGTGGCCCAAGACAGGGTGGGTAAGAGGAGATTGAAGAGTGTTGCAAAAAGAAATGCCTGTGAAATCTCAGCCTGCAGGCATCTACAAAGACAGCGCATTTCATTCTTGATAAACTCCAGCAGAAAAGAGCAATCAGCTAAACGAGAGCTGGACAAATTAAATGGCTGAGTATTATTTCAAAGGAGAGCTCGGGAGGCATCAGAAATTCCCCATCAGCTGTAATAACTCCAATTACTTTGCCAATTGCAGATTCCATCGTGATGTGTTTAGTGCAATCAGGCATCAGACTCTTGCAGGGGCCTGATGGGTTTTGTTTACTCTGAATGTGCATTTGTAGAGAATCTTTTGCACCCAAAGGCTTAGAGCTCTGAATGTCCTTCTCTTCATCCAGATTTGTACACAGCTGAGGGAGATTATCTTTGAGATGGAGGCAGGAGCAGGCTGGGGAGGCAGGACCTAGGGCTTCCTCTTGCTGGAGAATGTCTGGGATTTAAATATAAAGAGCACAGCTGGGTTTGGTAGTTCTTAGTGAGTATGGCAATCTCCAGAAAACCTCTCTGTGGATTAACCAACTAGTTAATAAATGTATATTTCTGGTTATGAACATATCTTCTTGGCATATTGTAGCATTGGACAGATCACCATTGAGCAGCGATAACAAATACGTAGCTCTGGGAGGAGAGAACTCGCCAAGAGTTCATTAAGCCTTAAATACTGACAAATTGGGGGTGCGGGGGCTTTTATTATCTGCCTTTGAGAATCATTTGGTGGAATGTCAAACACATAGATCATCTCAAATATGGAAAGAGATTATAAGAGAGGAAGACACCCACCCCCAACATTTTAGCAGGGGAAATAAAATTTGGAGTGTGTACAGGAACATTCACTTTCTGCTTACATATGGCTCCATAGAAATTAATGGGTGTGTGGCTCCAGCTTCTTTGGGGAGTGAGCTGTGATTCTCCGTTTACACTTCCAATTGAGAAAGGCGCTAATCACAGGCATTTACTGAGCGCTTCGGCCTGACTGACAGCTCAAGTGGAAGCTGTATCTATGGCTGCTGGGGGATGCAGACCAAGAGCTAATGGCTGATTTGATTCCACTTGTGCTCAGCTGTCATCTGAGGCCAGAGTCTGGAGGAGAATGGGAAGCTATTTTCTTCCTTCTGCTTTGTGACAAGCAACCTTTGTGTCTTCTTTTTTTTTTTTTTTTTTTTTTTAACCTGCCTCTTCCTCCCTCATGCCTAGGATAACAGCCACTTCACCTGAGGGAGAAGGAATTCTCCCTAATTCAAAGGTGGCTGCCAGTGCCTCCAAATGGCTCATCCACTCCCCAAGGCCCCCCTCTCCCAGGTGCTGCTGAGGGCTCCCTGCCCACAAGGCCATGGTGGGGATAGGTCTTATCTTAGGTAGGAAGGCAGACACAGAATCAGGCATGGGCAGGGGAATAGGTTATAGGACATCAGTTTGGTGTGGCAGGTCTCATGCTATGGGCTTCAGCAGCCTTGCAGATCATTCACTCCAAGAGTCTGTGTGTGTGTGTGTGTGTGTGTGTGTGTGTGTGTGTACATGTGTGCATGCACACATGTGTGTATGTTTCCCCTAAAAAAGGTACTCAACCAGTGTGTTTGGTTTGACACCAACCTTTCTACAGCTGGCAGCTGTTCAGATAACATTCCTGGCTCTCAGATAAGAAGCAGAGCTTGTCTCCTGCATGCCCCCAGTGACAGGAATGTCCCTCAGAAATCATGAGATAATGGATAAAGCATTAAATGGAGGTAAGAGTATTAAGTCATGCCATGTGGTCTCAGCATTGGTAACTCCATGACCAATGACAGAGAGGGAGCTGCTACATCCAACCTCCTCATCAGCATGAATTGGAAAATATTCCATGTTCTCCTTGTCTGTAGAGGGACTCATTTGTTCACACATGAACTCAGAGGACAGCTCTGACTTGGTGACATAGCTCCACCATGAGTAGGATGCTCTGAGATGCAGTTCATCAAAAGCAGTGTCAGTGGGGTGTGATTGGGTGTCTGTCCCCTTGAGACCGGGCCAGTCTTTGAGACACTGATGCAGCTCAACTGTGAAAATAAACTCTTGCAGCAAATGCCCTTCCTCCATCTTCCTCTATGACGTCTTTAAAATAAATCCATGCCATATACTAGCCGTTTTGAGAAACTCGGCCCTTGGGCTAATCTTAGTGATTCCACCCTCCTTAAATATGAATCAGTCTAGATTAGCTAATCAGGTTATCTGTCAACATATTAATTCATCTCTACTAGGTTCAGAGTCCTCTACCAAAAGTTACAGCTGGAGAGATTTTTAAAAAGCATCTTTTTTCCTTGCACTGTGGAACAGTTAGGGTCATGCACTAAACCTATATAGAGGATATGAAACAATAAATATAGCTTACATTTATGTAGCAATTTTAAATGCATTCTCATACTTAGTAAGCACTGGAAACATGTGAAATAGCCAAGGATAATTAATCCCATTTTACAGAAGAAAAAGTAGAGACTGGTGCAGATTAAGGACCAAAATCCTTAGCTGTTAAGTGGTAAAGTAACAGAACTGAGGTTAAAATGAAGGCCTTCAGACTCTAAGTCCCTTTCCCTTTTGTTCTTGGTTCTTTCAGACATAAGACCCCAGGTTAGCCAGTATTATGCACTGGTGGCATCTCTATACATTTCTCTTTTATTTGTATAAGAGACTTACAATTTTGCTAAACTAATTGATCCCCAAAGAAAAAATAGAACCAATGGGAGTTGGTTGAAAGAGGCAGATTTCCAGTTTATTTAGGAAGAATTTCCCAGCAACAAAGTAAATTTACTCCCTTGTGCCTAGTTAGTGCCCAATCTCTGGGTGTTTTTAAGTGGCATCTGAAAGGAAGGTCATAGAGTAGAGGGCATTCTGCAGGTAAAGCATCAGCCAGACCTGAGTCTGAATCTCAGCTTCAGCAATTGCTAGCTTTATGACCTCATTCAAGTTGGATGGCCTGTCTGAACCACAGTCTCTCAAGCATACAATGAAAGGAACAATGCTCACCTCGGCTGGTGTAACAAAGATTCAGTACGTAGGTAAGGGCCTAGCACTTTGCCTGGAACAGAATAGTTTCTCAATAAATGTAATTTTATGATCTCTCCAGCTTGGCATTTCTCCAAGTCATGTGTCTCCTCTTTCTCCGAGACCCCTTTCAAGTCAATGTCCTTTGACTTTGAGGAAAGTTGGCCCCAGAAGGTCCTTCTAATGGCAGCCTTGGGAGCTTAGGGGTCATGGTCCCCACTCCCACTTCTGGACCTAGAACCTTTTTAAACTCACTTTGGATACAGAAACCAGAAGAAGGTCATTAGAAAAATGGAATTGGAATCCCCCACAACTCTGAGTAATTCACAAGTATGCCATCAGGGAAATAATTTTCATGTTTGCCAAAAGATGATATGTGGAAAATGTCAGTGAAGATACTCTTGTTCAATAAAAACTTCTTCCAGTCCACTACACTGGACCCTGCTTGTATCTTGAAGAGGTTTCTCTAAAAACAAATGCATGGGTAATGGGTCTGTCAGTACACAAAAGTTCAGTGCCTATGTATATTTTTTCAAACATATATATCTATTATCATATATTTCTGATTACTATGGTAATACGTATTTATTGTAGAAAATTGGGAAAATTAAAATGAAAGAATTAAAAATCACCTGAAATCCTACCCAGGAATGACCACTGTTACCACTTCTTGAGTGTAGTCTCTGGATTTTGTGTATATGAACACATACAGATTTAAATGGAACTTTGCCACTTTGAGCTAAAGCCAGACAAACTTACTTTCTTAGAGTCTCATGATGATGGAATGGCTTCTAGATCTGGAGCTGTGATTACTCAGGTGACTCCAGGAAGTTCTCTTTACAACCTTAGGTCTCAGTTTCCTTATCTGTGAAATGTAAAATGGCTTTGACTAGCATTTTTCAAACCATATCCCCTGGAATTATGTATGTTTCTTGAAAGAAACCAATCTGTAATCAAATAGGTTTGGCAAAGGCTGAGTTAAATAAAAGACACTATTGAGTATTATCAATATTCTCAGAGCTCTTAACAGGTAAAGGAGTACATGAATCCTATTTTAGTCCATTTCTGTTGCTTATAACAGAATACCTGAAACTGGGTAATTTATAAAGAAACAAAATTTATTTCTTACAATTTGGAGGCTGGGAAGTCCAAGGTCCGGGAAACACATCTGGCAAGGGCCTTCGTTCTGGTGGGGTGACTCTCTACAAGCAACTCAGCGTATCACATCATGAGAAAAATAGCATGAGCAAGAAAGCTAACTCTCTTACTCACTCTCCTTATAAAGCCACCAGAATCATGCCCATTCCTCCATGAATGGATCAATACATTCATGAGGGCTCAGTCCTTACAATCTAATCACCTCTTAAAGGCCCCACCTTTCAAATACCATAATTGGATTTCCCACCCTCTTAACACTGCTACAATGGAGATCAAGCTTCAATGAGTTTTGCTGGGACATTGAATCCATAGCAAATCCCAAGAAAGGGATGTGTTGGGCTGTAGAATCCTTTTTTTCCATAGCACACTTATTAACATGTTGTAGAGGTAATACTCTTCAGAAAACCTTGGAACCACACTGTACTACAATCACTATGGATTTTCTATTTTAATATGTTCTGATTCTAGCTTTTTGGCAACACATAAATATTGAAACTGATCCCTGGAACTATGAGCCTGATGGAATTAAAAAACTAATTCATGGGGAATTGCTCTCCATGTATTTGGGGGAATCAAGGAGCTAAAAATTACCAAATGGCTATAACCTTAGACCTCAGAGAGTAAACATTGTATAACTGATATCAAGGTCACCAACAAGCTGAGTGTAGGTGGACCACAGTGTTGGCTGAAGAGGTTCTTTGCATAACAGTGCTGGACTGTGTGTAGGCAGAGAGAGACATGCTCCCAAGCTGAGTTCTGAAGCTTCACATGTGCCCATTTCACAAGAAAAAACAAGGTGACTTGCCCTGTAAGAGTCACCTCAAGTCTGCTATCCCTGCACATCCTCCTTGTTTGAGTCTTATATTTGATGCAGTTCATTTCAATAAGTCCTTAGCAAACTCCCGTGGTATGCCCCAAACTATGCCACATACTCACTTTGTTGAATAGTTTGCATCCAACATGTAGTTTGATGACATGAGGGAGACAAAAGTCCCATATATGGAAAAATTGAACAGCAATCATGGCCAAGTCCCATAGTATGTTACAAAATTACTAAGAGTTCAGGACGATCAAAGAAGGGACTAAATCTTGTGACCACTGTGCCCTTGCTAGCTGTGTGTCTCGGTTTCTTTACATACCAAATGGGGGCTGTATGCTGGAATGTTGCCTAAGAAGCCTTCCAGCATCTGGTACTTCATTCTTTTTCATTCTATTCCATCCTTGTAGAGATGGGGCTTGCAGAGGCTATAAAGAGTATAAATGAAAGTTTTTAAAGAATAGGCATAGCTCTTTCACAGCTTACTGCTTGGGCCACTGACTACTTAAATTTTTACTCTATTCAAGAAGTTCTCCAACCTGCACAGATCACAGTCTTCCTCTTTCTTTCATTTTTTCTCCCTGGTTTGTAGTGTACCTTGATATTCTTATGTAAAATGGTTTTAATTTAAAATAAAAAGATGTTTAGAATCTGTAGCCCTCAGCTCTGCATAGATGCCTTCTGTAGAAAAGGCCCTGTCACTTTTCAGGTGTATCCAATTCCTCTCAAACTCCAGCACCTATAAGAAATAGGAAGAAAACCTCATCCTTGGGAGTCTCATTAGCTTGGCAACCACTTCTCCTTTTGAAAAATTAGAGGAATATACATCTTATTATTGTTATTAATTCAAAGGAAGCCATCTGTTCCATTTGATACCACACATAAATGACAGCATTCTAAAGCCCCCAAAGAGCTTTCCAAATTGAACTCCTCCAAAGTGACCTTCTAATTCCTAATGAAGGGTCTTCTCACACTGAACTTAACAGAGACCCTGGATTGCAGTGGTCCCTCGGGAACACTTGTTGGCCAAATGAATGAGTGAATTGGTGAATGTGAATTAGTGAGTGTCACCATGTGGTGTTTGGGAAGAAGTTGGACTTTGGGTTCAGATGGAATTGGATCTGAAACGTTATTCTTTCTCTTAGTAGGCATATGACCTTGAGAAAATTTTTAACTTCTGTTTTCTCATTTGTCAAGTGGGGACATTAACTCCCTTTGAGTGTTATTGAAAATATTGGAGATGAGCAGTGTAAAGTGCCTGATATAAGATGGGTTCCCATTAGAAGGTTTTTTAAACTCCTATTTGTTATACAGTGCCTGGCTCCTAGGGGGCCTTTAGAAAGCATTTGATGACTGAAGGGAGCCAAGCAGAATTCATCTGGAGGCCATGAGTCATTTGCACACAGAAATTACACCTCCTTCGTCTACTGGGCAACTGCTCTCTGCTGGGGAAGTCCCCGGTCTCCTGGTTGGCATATTTTTCCAGCCAACAATGTCTCTACAGCTCTCTCTGGCTATTCTGAGCATGAACAAGATTACCTGGGAATTCCCCTCTTGATAGGACTAGAGACTTCTACCCGGGGCAGAGAAAGCAGCTCTAGTAATGAGATGACAGAACAGAGGGCTTTTCCTTGTTCTCAGTGACAACCTGAGTGGCACAGTAACAGTCTGGAGTGTGCAGAGGCTGAGGGCAAGGGCCATGGCAGATCTTCAGGATAAGAATACAGGAGCAAGAACTAGCTAGGATCAGTTTTTCAAGGGTGAGCACTCAGACTGGGCAAAATCCATGAACCCCTGGCAACAGAGGAAGGCACAAGCAGAAAGTACAGTGAGCAAGGGGCCAAATGTGTCTGGGATGCCCAGGGCTTATCCGAGCAGGAAAGGACAGGAGGAAGTCAAAGGCCAAAGTTGAAGTGATCAAACAAAGATTATGTAGAGGAGCAGCAGCAGGATATCCAATTTCAAATGCCAGGAACTCAGGTTCCAAAATACAAGGGCTCAGTAGGAGGAAGATAGGGTACTGGGGTGCAAGGCAGTAAAGCCAAGCAAGAGAAGATCTGGAACAACAAAGAAAATCATTTTCTGGGTTCAAATAAGGAACTTACACATTAGAGGAGCAGCCAATCTCCATCACGGATGAAAAGCATGTTAGTCCCTGCCTAGGCAGAGTATTCCAGAATGCTGGTCCTACTCTTTGCCAGGAAGGGTGATCAGATTCTACACCAAGCTGCTATTGAGTCAGTTATATAAATCAAGCCTAAAGCTATGCACATCAGTTGATGACAAATAGAGCTACTAAAACTCAAACCAAGGGCTTTGTCCCCTTGTGAGCCAGTTATTTCTGCCTTTCTGAAGGTGCATTCTTAGCAGCTAGTAAAATGTCACATATAGACCCCTTTTAGAGCACACTCAGGAGTTTTGTTCAGGTCAGTGCTTGGAAGAACCTTTTTATATGATCCCAAGAAGTAGTGTTTTGAAGTTGATACTGTTCACTGTATTCTTTAGCTAATGTTTTATCTTCCCTCAAACCTTATGAATTGAAGTGGTAGCAAATGGGCTTCCCATGTGATGCAGAGTAAAAAGTTATAAAGCAGATAAGGGAGCTTTGTGCTTTTATTAAAACTGACAATCAGCCTGTTCATTTCCCCAGACTTACCTTGTCTACCAAGGCCTAATGCTCCTCTATTATGTTTATCTTCTGTGTGGACTTCTATAAGCAGTGACTGTCATTGACATGGCCTCTGAAGATTAATAACATTGATGCCACTTGACACCTTATCCAGGGGTTTGGAGAATGGAAACTGATTGGTAGTAAATTGGAGGTCCGAGAGAAAGGTAAAAAAAGAGGGTCTGAAAAAAGTTGACAATCAGTCCTTTCTGGGAGTCAAGTCAGTTGACTGCTTTAGTTTCAAGACCTTCTTGAGAACTGGAGCCATTGCTTGATTTATGTTCATAATGGTGCCCACCTATTCTTTCTCAAATCTGTAAGGTGTGGTATTGAATAACAACTACCTGACCATTCACCAGCAAATGGAAGTTTCTCTCTCACATTTCTATATTCTAGAAAAATAACAGCTATTGGATTTCATTTACCTGTAGGCCTTAATTGACTTGAAAGTTGAATATCTCCCTCTAACACTTTTGTTTTTCTCTCTACTATTGTAAAGCCATACTCTCCCATCTTTATCCCTTCAGCATCTCAAAACAGAGATAAATAATTTTGTTGATGTTTTTAAGATACCTCTGATTCTTTCATTAATCTCCAGGGACAACCACAGGCCTTTGTGATTTAAAAAACTTTTATTTATATATTTATTTTTTTGACAAACTAGAAAAATCAAAAGAGGAAGTTGGTTGTCTATATGGAGATGTTCATTCTTCCTGTAAAAGCTTGAGAGCTATCATCAGAACCTTATTTATCATTTCTATTCCAGCCTGTCCTATAAACAACAAGCACCTAAAAGACTTGGATCAGTTAACTTAGACTGTTTGGGTTTCCTGTGGAGTTCAGTTTGGCCCAGTCATGTGGTGAGTGTATACTGGAGTCATCAGAAGTACTGCCTCTGAGCGTGCAAGTCATACCCTGCTCCAGAGACCTCAGGGCCTCGCTAAGGGGACGGCAACAGTGTCTCTCAGATAGGAGCCACACTGACTCTCCACTTAAAAGCCCTGATGCTCAGATTCATATTTGTTGCTTTCTGCTAAAGAAGTCTTAGCGGATTGCTAAATTAAACTGTTGAGATGTGTTCTTTTGATATGTTATTAACCCAGGGCATATTTTATATCTATATGTCTATACACATGTAGAAGAAACAGATAAAGGTCATGGTAAATTTAGTCATTAATAATTCATTGTCATCTATGTGGAGAAGCCCTGGTGCACAGCTTTTTCAAATAATTAACCAATAGAAATATTGGATAGTACAATTTTCCCCAATATTTAACAGAGGATTTATGTTTTTTAAATTCAATTAGCATCTGTATTTATTTAATTAACAAATAAAAATTGTACATACTTGCGGTGCACAACATCATGTTTTGATATATGTATACATTGTGGAAAAGCTAAATCAAGCTAATGAACATATCTGTTACCTCTCATACTTATTTTTTTGTGACTAGAACATTTCTCAATTCTCAAGTATACTCGTATAATACCTTGCACTTTTCAAGTACAGGTATACAATACCTTGATATGAACTATAGTCACCATGTTGCACAATAAATTTCCTCAATTTATTCCTATTAACTGAAACTTTGAACCCTTTGACCAATATCTTCCCAGACCCCCACCCCGCCCACAAGGATTTGTTGTTTTATGTGTTCTTACTTCAGTCGTGGTCAACCTTTATGTGAAAATCAAGACTAGAACACTTTTGTAAAACATTGAGGGGCTATCAGTTCTATAAGATGCTAGATTCTTCTGCATCCTGGGTTTTTCACCATCTAAGAGGTGTTCCTCTTTCTTTCCACCTGATGAGGAGACTTTAGCAAATGGGGAAGCCTCTTCCACAGTAATCTTCTAATAGGTCAGAGATGGAGCATTCAGAGATGTTTGTGTAGATCCTATTGAAGTGATTTATCATCAAGTTATTATTAGAACAATATGAGCATTTTTCTCTAATTCTTTAATTTAGGGATTCCCCCAAAGAAGCCTAAGCTTGCAGAAGAAAAATGAGATGGTGAACTATGGACTATAACTTATCTACTTAATCTTATGTTTGATGGTTCTTTGTTTCTTAAAAAAGTAATTTCCTAATGATTGTTCCTTTTTGTTTTCACATCAAACCTGCAATCTACTCAGGGCAATTACAGTCATCCAAGTTTTAATTCTAAGGAACTGAGGATCAAGAGATTAAATGATTTCCCCAAGCCCACAGTGTTAGCAAGTGACCAAATTGGCTTGGAATTTACGTGGGCCTTCTGATTCCAAGTCTAGGCTTCTTGGCAAACACAAAATGTTAAATAAAACATTTGACAAGAAGGACAGGCACATCATCACAAGATGAAATGAAACAAAGGACTGTAAACACTCATATATTTGATCAACTATTTTGACCTATATTTTTTATCACACATATTCAGCCAGCAATTATTATTAAGTGCCTATTGTTTTTAAGGCACTGCAGTGCTCAGATTTTAGGATGTTTAAGGAAATTGGTTTGAGAAATAGGTCTTGAATTGAATGGAATCCAAATGTATTTGTTTTCTTTTATTTCTTGGATAGAAATATTCAATTCCAATATATTTTATTTACAGATGTGAACACAATCTTACACTCTGGCAAATACCCAGGGGCTTGCCAGGCAACAAGATGTGCAGAGGCAGAGAAGAAAGAGGCGGACCTTGAAGATGGAATAGGATTTGGATGGTGTAGGGAGAGTGAGCTGAGGAGGAGAGAACTAATAATAAACATATATTAAGTATCTACTCCGGGCCAGACATCATGGTAAACGTTTTATATTCCAATGTGATCCTTAGTCTCCTGGTTCCTTCCTGGAACAGAGGTAGACATTAATACTGGGGTCAGAGAAAGACATTAAACAAGTAAGCACACATCTAGTTTTAATAGTACTACTTCTTGCTGTACACATTATTATCCTTTTTCCTCTTAATTCTCTTCTCCCTACTTGTCTTTCTGCTCCCCATCCAGATACCTATGAGTACAGGACAGTAGGACAGATGGGGTTCCATTATAACCTAACCTTGGCCTGAATGAAGTCATATAACGGAGCTTTGCTCCAGCCACAGCTTCTAAAGGGAGCCGAGGTTACTGTAACTGCGCAGTTCATACAGGCTGTGAATGTTCTATTCCTGAAAAAGATGATACATTTGAGGCTGGCATGATCCCAACTGGCTGTAAATAATCCATTTTTCCTTTCCCTGTTTATCTGACCAATTCAGAGTCCTGCTTCAGAAATGCCAAGCGATTTTGGTTTCTGTATAATGGAGGCATGTTTTCTTCTTTATGTCACATGTCTTCCACAGAGATCTTGTCATAGATGTCTTGAGATAGAGACTATAAAAGACATTATTTTTGAACGCTTGAATGTTGCTTTTCATTTTCTCAAAGGAGTTTGCACATGATCGACAGACATATTAATCAAATCCACCTACGAGATGAGAAACCCAGACTCAAAGCTGAGGGGAGGGGAAGTGCCCTAGTGTGAGAAGAAACAGTAGAAATTAAGCTCAAATGTCTCATAAAATGAATCCTGCGTAATCCTTCCACATTCAAACATTTTGACAGTTTTTAGGCATGAGAGGAAGAATGAGGAGTTTACACAGAGCCCAGATTATTTCCAAATTGTTTGTTTGCTATGAAAGGACTGAAAGAAAAAGAAACAAAATAAAAATAAAACCCCAGTGGCTCTCCACTGTAGATGAGAAGTTCCGTGGCACCAGGCCTGGCTGTCTTGTCGTGGAGTTGCATGGCTGCCTGAGCTCTGTTCTAATCAGGCTCAGTAGAACTTTGGAACTGGTCATATATGGGAATTAAGAATGGGAAACAAAATATCTTCTCGAGAACTTAAAGAGACACTCCAGGTGGTACGGACAGGCGCAGGCAGCATTGAAATAATGTCACCTTAAATGTGTACGTGGCTTTAGGCCCTTGAAAGCCTATTTATATTTGTCATTGTGTCCAATTTTAGCTCTAAAAGAGGTTCTGTCTGATTTGATCTTGCTCCCGATTCAAGAATTCAATTAGGCATACCTATTAGGTCAGCTCATCTCTGTTGAATGTTTCCAGGGATAGAGAGCTTCCTGTCGGACCAGGCAAGTTATTTTGTGGCTGGACAACTTTTATTGTGTGGAAATTATTCCCTGTATAGCATTCAAATCTAACTCATTGAAATTTCAATCTACTGGTTCTATTGTAACAACTACACAATAATTTTTCTTCCTCATCTACATGATAATTTTTCAGTCATTTGAAAGCAGTTACCAGGACTTCCCTAAATCTTCCCATGTCCAAGCTAAACACCTCTTGTTTTCTCAGCCAAACCTTTATTGATACAGTCATTGCCCCCTCCTAATTCTGTTCACCTTCCCCTAAAATAGATGTTTCCATGACCCTAAGCAAGGTCCTCAGAATTAGACAAAGTGTAATAAGTGTACCCTCACCGATGTAGTGGGATTGTTAGCAGTCTCCACTGGAATTTTCTACTTCAACTTATGCTATCTAGGATTATGATGACTTAGCGTCCATTGTAAGTTCAAAAAGAGCTTGTGGTCAAATGACATCACCAGCCCTTTTCTCAGAACAACTTTGACTCATTTCTTTCCCTTCACTTCCTTCTTATTTCATTAAAAACAAGCAAACAACTTAAGTGAAAGGTTTGAGTAGTTAGAACAGATGCTATCACCTCAATTTAAAAAAAGTTTGTATAACATTTACTGACCATTTACTAAAGGACAGGCATTAGCAATCTTCTAAGAAAATATTTTATATTAACTCACCAGATGCCCCTAACAACCCTTGGGGATGGGTTCTATGGATGCTCCATTTGAAAGATGTGGAAACTGAAGCATGGAGAGGTTGGAAAATTTGCAGCTGGAGAAGGTGAGATTCAAAGACAGACTAGCAGGCCCAGAGCTTCACCCCACTTTCTAACTGGTACGTTGTTGGTGGTGAACAGGAATAGAGCCTCAGTGTCCTAGCTGCTAAGTCAGTATTCTCTCCTCACCCCAATGTGCCTTCCTGTAGTGGCAACTAGTCTTTCACTTTTGTGTTTTACATAAGATGTTTTGGGGTTTTTTTCACACATTGTTATGCATGATCCATTAGCAGATTGTGAGTTCTATTTAGTGGGTTAATACTAACAAAGGGAAAGAGAGAGATAGAGAGAGAGAGAGAGGGAGGGAAGGCAGGGAGGGAGGGAGGGAGGAAGGAAGGAAGGAAGGAAGGAAGGAAGGAAGGAAGGAAGGAAGGAAGGAAGGAAGGAAGGAAGGAAGGAAGGAAGGAAGGAAGGAAGGAAGGAAGGAAGGATTTAAAAACAAAGAAAGAGATAGAGGAAGGGATAGAGAGAGAGACACAGAGAGGAAGATCAAAATGCATCGTACATAGTAAGTGAAAATTTTGTTTTCTAAAACTCTTAATGTGTGTGAAATGCACAGAAAAATACACACTGGGCTGTGTGTAAAAAATTACAATGAAAAATGTATTTCTTACTATTTCACATGGTCAAAGCAGTTGAACGCTGCTGCCTTATATATCGCACGTGCCAGAGTTTGTCTATTTCTTTACTCTAGGGTTAATCAAGCATTGTAGAACACACCTTAATTTTAGATCTCCACTCTTGATCTACAGAGAGGAAGAACACCACCTGTAACTAAGCAGAATGTTTAAGCAAAGAACCTAAGAGAAAAAAGAGATGATTGAAGGCAAAAATAAAAAACTGTTCTAATTTCAATTGAGTTTCCATTCAGCAGCCTCGCAGATTCCTAACTCATCACCTCAAGCAAGTTCCTTCCCCTCTCTCCAAACTGACAGAACCAGCCAGAGAATTCAGGAAATTGTACTCTCTTTTTCTTTGTGAAGCTTGGCAAAATGACTTCAGTTTAGCCAGCTGTACAGGAAGCAATTGTAAACATAAATTTGTTTTACATATTCCTCCCAGAGGAGACTCACAGTTTGCTTCCCTAGTAAACAGGGAATGCCTGGACTGTATTCCTGGTGATCTTGGCTAGGCTCTTTTTTTCCCTCCTCCATGTAGCAATGTATCCTAATACAGATTGTGCTTGTTGGAGTGTCACGAAGTTTAATTTGCAAGCTTAAAAGACCCCCTTGGTGCTCAGATAAAAATCATTATATAAGGAGGAAAAGAAAATTATTAAGTTGATTAATTATAGGTATATAGAATTTCTGTCAGTTATATCCACAATGACACATAGATTGTAAACTGAAAAGTAGTGACTCTCCATGGTTATTTCCAGAGTCATTTTGGCCATTTGGAAAAATGTATTCTCCCATTTTATGCAATTCAATTAAGTGTAAGAATGAGGCAAGAGTACTATAAAAATCTCCAGGAATCAACAAAGGACCACCAAGAGAATCTAAATGGATCTCAGCCATTGAAAAGAGAAGACCATTTAAGTCCAACTCACTATTGAAAACATAATTATGAAAAACTATGATTTCGCATCAAATGCTACAGATACAAATTTTTACCAAAGTTATTGAGAGTTTTGAAAACTTAAGACCAGCAGAGAGTACCATCAATTTTGAATCTATTCTTCCTCTCTGAGTGTAAGTCTTAAAATATAATTGGGTATTCAAATGGTATTCAGTCTTCTCTGTTGGTTGATTATGGCTGAGTTACAAAAATGGAGGTGACCTTTGACAGAGGAAGTAAAACAGCTGCCCAGGGTGCCACAATAAGTTGTCGAAGCAGGTGGTTGGACTCGCAGACAAGTGCTCTTTCCATAACCCCATGCTGCCTCCCAGTGGGAAGGCGGCAGTGGTGTCAGGATGTAATTTCTTCATAAATTACTACTTTTTCTTCCAACTGGACAAGTGGCTAAGAAATTTAGGATGGCTTATAAAGTTAACAATATGTGTTTAGCATATAATTTGGGGTCTAAATGACTTCTCTTCAAGGAAACTAAAATATTTAGTTTTATTTATTTCAGCCCAAGGTAAAACAAAACAAAACAAAACAAAACCTGTTGTATGCATTATAAGCTTTTATTAATATCAAGAGGCAAATCCAAAGACCTTCTTAGAGGAGATTTGGTGTAATACTTAGTAAAATGGCAGAGTAAAAATCAGTTCCCTATTCCTCTCTGCTCACCCACCCTCCCTACAAACTCACCATAATATGAGTGTTATCACTCCATCAAGGAAGGTGTTGGGGAGGAACACACACTCCCAGCAGGACTTCGTGGATATTACATACCTGTAATATTTGATCCCCTTAATTTGATTGCTGGTTGTTACTTCATTGGCTACTCCTGGCAGATGGGCTGAGGAAGTTAATGGGGAACATGGTGAGGAGCATGGAAGGTATCTTGAAGGTCCACTGTTCTGACTTCTCATCTCATGAAGGACTCTCTCTGACAAAGGACATTTTGTCTTTTCTAAAAATTCCAGCAGCTTCTCCATTTCTGAGCAGTTCTGACTTTTGGAAAATACTTTATGTTTAGCTGGAATCTGTGTCTTGGTCACTTTCATCCATTAGCCTATTACTGGCCACTGAAACTATACATGTAACATAAGCCTAATTCTTCTTCTATGCCCTGGTCCTTGATATATGTGAAGAGAGCAATCATCCCCAACCCTCCCCACTCTACGTGCAAGTTTTGATTCTGCAGACTAAATATTCTCATCCTTCCTCCTATCATATCGTTCTGCTTTCATCACCATCTTTGTGTTTTTTTTCCCCTCTGCTCGTTTGTCAATATCTTTCTTACTCAATGCTCTTTAGTTAGATATTTAAGCAGCTATCAATCCAGCCAACTGTACCATCACACACACACACACACACACACACACACACACACACACGGGGTTCTATCAAAACTGTGAGGCTTTATCAGAAATGTTTACCCAGCTGTCGCCCAGAGCATGTTGACTCACTCCTGTTGGGACTTTGCTCTGCTTCTGGTTGGGCAGCTGTGCACGCCTAACTTTTGATTTTCTGCCTTGGTGCAGAAAATCACTTTACAAGTTAAGATGGCATTTGAGCTCCGGTGTTGCTGTGTTTCTCTGCTTTTTAAATTCTACAAGGCCCTTTTGGGGCTATTTAAAATCCAAATTGTTGAGGTATGTCCCACAGTCTGTGGCCCTAAAACTCACAGTGGCCTGCTTCCCTATACCACACTGTCAGCTGAAGCTTCGGGGCATCCCTATGTTTGAGAAAAAAACAATCTGGGCCTTCTGTATATTAGAAAGGGTGAGGATCTAAAGCTTTTGTGATGACAATATGGTGCTTCTATTGATCCATGTGAGTTGAACATATGGAGGAGCTCAGAAAAATAAGTCTGCCCTATTTAGCACCTGGGGCTGATGAGAAGTTATGTTACAAATCCGTACTCTTCCCAGCGTGAAGTCTGGGACACATGGGTTCATTTTACTGATGAGTCCCCGAGTCAAGCAGGGGCCAACATCCTAACCAGTTTATAGCATTAATTGAGCTGTGTGAGAAAAACTGCAGGTGCATCTGTGAGAGAAAACAGAACTAGGAAGCACTGTCCCTGCTCTCAGAGAATAGGTACACAGGGGAGAGCGAGCAGACATGTCACCGGCAGCATCTGAACCAGAGCATCTGGGTGGCTGATAAAACAGGGTCATCTTTTTAGACAGAGGAAGACATCTCTAGTTCTAATGGGGAAAGACAATCCAGTCCTGAGCTTTGGGCTTTTTTTCTTAGTTATGGTGACCACATTCACTGAACCACAAGAGACCCATGGCCTAAGAAAGGACTATAGTACACTTCAGGGTGGATTGAGTTGGTGTAATTTAGATAATAAAGTGTTGAGCTTTCCAGCATACACCAGAGTTATATGGAGACAGTAAGTCAGAATATTGAACTACATCTTATCCCAGATAAGCTGGTGGGTATGGTCATTGTAGTGATAGTGTTCAGACTTCTCAGGAGTATCTACCTTCACCCTAAATTCAGATGAGCCATTCATTCAGGGCACCTTTGCCTGTGATCCAGCATGGGTACAAGTGTAGAGATACCCATGTTGTTGTTCTTCCACATTCTTTCTGGATCCCACAGCAATTCTCATATTGATCAAGGGCCTCTTCAGCTACAACACTCCTTGATCCTATGTATTTATAAATCATCATCTTTAAACTGGGTTTTATATTAACCACTAGTGAGTTTCCCAAAAGTAATACAGGAATGCAGTAGCTAGCCACATGGTTCTCAATTTTTGATACATTTGAGAACCACTTGGGAAAAATTAAAGATAGATAGATGGATAGATATAGAGATATACAGATCTCCTGCCTCCAAACTCCAATTTAGGATGGCTAGAAAGGGGCCCACCCAGAAAGTTAGAATTTTAACAAGCCCTGCAGGTAAATCTGATGCAGGGTTCCCAGGAACATATCTTCAGAATATTAGCTAGAAAGGACTCTCTCTAGGGGTCCCAATTTCCTGAGTTTCTGGAAGGAAGCCAGGAACCCCGACTCCAGGGTTTTCTCTCCCTTCTCACCGTCTTTGTTAAAGGGCTCCAGGTTCTACTGTACAAAGTCTTGCCAGGCGGAGTTTGGAGCAGAGTAAATTCCTTTTAGGATTATAGGATTACGGAGCTGAAAGGTGATTCAAATTCTTGATTAAACAGAAAGAAGGAAACAGGAGGGGATGCTCCCAAGCACCCACGTCACTCCAATGTGTTTTCTCTGTAATTAGAAGAAGTGATTGCAAAATATTTGAGAGGATTAAATGCTCAGAGAATATAGTGATCACATAACAGGACATGCTGCATTTTTTAAAATGATCACTAGCTTGGCTTTGCGTGTGTTTTTGAACTGCTGTTACTTAGGCCTCAATGTTGAGGGAATGCCCAAATGGGAGTGCTGACTGCTGTCCGTCTGGAAAACAAACTGGGTCTTATATAGGGAGACACTGGGTTCTGGTCTGAGGTCCATGATGAATTTTTGCATGATGGTGAAATAGTTTATAATGTCCTATTTCTCAGGGTTTTTTTTTTTTTTCTTTTGTAGAATTACAACAGTAATTCCTGCAATGTGTTTCTACACTGTTGCCTATATTGATATCCACTAATCCAGCAATGATTTACTGGAAAGCTATTTTAAATCCTCTTTAGGACAAGGGGAGCAAATTGTATATAATCACATTCATTGAGTGGCTTCCAGATGCCAAGATGTGTGGAATACAGAGATGCATTCCTCCCCCAAGGAGATAATAATTGGGGCTTGAGGGGGGTCATGGTATAGGGATGTTAGAAATAGAGTTGGGTGGTTTCTGAAGAAAGGAGATCTGTCTCCAAAGGAAAACTGCAGTGGTTCACCATGGCAGAGCATGTTGGCCATGGAGTATGAGGCTGTCTCTCAGCCATGCAGGGGAGAGCTCTAAATCTTGGAGCCAGGAAGGTCAGGACTGTACTCTCCACTCAGATCAGGCTAGCTTCATGGGCATTCCACCTATGCGATCATGAGGGCCCTGCACACAGAAGGTCCCACACTTATGTTAATGCTGTTTTCTCACCATCTGAAATTCTTAGTACTTTCTGAACAAGGGACCTCACAATGTCATTAGTCTCCACAAGACTATATAGCTGGTCCTGACTCATATTTTTTGTGCCCTGTGTGCAAATTACTCATCCCTCTGAACTTGAAGGGACCCAAAACCATTTATATGATTACAAAGGTAAAAGATAAATGTGTATATATATTTAAATATATATTTATATATATGTATATACACGTTATATATACATAAAATATATACTTTATATATATACATATATATATAAAGTGCCTTTTTAATAGAAGATGTTTAATAAATGTTATGTTGAAGGGGAAGGAAGAAGTCTAGAGTTGAGGCTCCAACTTTTTCTATAAAGGACCATGTAGTAAATATTTTAGGCTTTTTAGGCCGTATGTCTCATTGCAATGACTCAACTCTGCCATTGTAATTTGAAAGCAGCCATAGACAATGCACGGCAGCAGCCATGTTGCAAAGAATGGCTGCAGCTGTGTTGCAATAATAAAACTTCATTTCAAAAAATAAGTGGCCCCAGTTTGCTGACTCCTGGACTAGAGGCTAGCAAAGCTAAAGACAAAGAAAGCCAAGACGAATAGACCAGCGGTTTCAATGTGTGGTCTCAGTTCAAGCAGCATCATTACCACATGTTAGAAATGCAGGTTTCGGGCCGAGCCCGTGGCGCACTCGGTAGCGTGCTGCGCTAGGAGCGCGGCGACGCTCCCGCCGTGGGTTCGGATCCTATATAGGAATGACTGGTGCACTCACTGGCTGAGTGCCGGTCACGGAAAAAAAAAAAAAAAGAAATGCAGGTTTCTCATGTCTTACCCCAGACCTTCTCTATCAGAGACTCTGGAGGTGGGGTCCAGCAATCTGTTTGACAAGCCCTGCAGGGGATTCTGATACATGGCTCATGTTTGAGAACCACTTCTAAAACAAAGAAATGCAAGAATGTAAAAATATAAAGCAAAGAACAAACAAGTCTCTATCAGGTAATTATTAATAATTACAAAAGCTTACATCTGTATGCTGCTTTATAGTTGTGACTGCAGCTCAGACCTTTCCTCCCCATTGACCCTCACACCAGCCTGTGTTCCACAAGAAATACAGTCTTACAGAAAATAATTTGAGTGACTCATTTTCTCCATTCTCCCAAAGATACTATACAGCTAGTACCATTCTAGACACATGGGAGAAATGTTCATTTATTACATACAATGAATGCCATGGGGCATCAGTTTTCAAAATGTGGTTCCCAGATCAGTAGCAACAGCATCACCTGGGAACTTGTTAGAATGCAAATTTTCAGGCTCCTCTTCAGGCCTGCTCTGGGGATTGGTCCAGTATACTCTTTTAACCAACCCTCTAGGTGGTTCTGAGCACACTCAAGTTGGAGAATCACTCAGTTGGAACATTAAGGCTTAATTCCCAGTCCAGCTTTAGAAGGGCTTCTACAACCACAAGTGAAGAATATGGGGTGGGTACTACAATGATTGCCAAGGGTACTTGGCTGCTACTAGCAAAGATATAGATTTGAGCCCAAGACTTCCAATTCTGAGTCCACGGCCCTTTATACTCTGCCAAATAATACTAGAAACAAACAAAATCCCTCCTCTGCCCCCACCTTTTTAATTTAACATGTGAATCCACTTAACTCCACAAAAACAACAAACTGCACATAGGTCTTTAATATATAAAACAGAACAAAAACTGTTTAATTTGATACTCTAAGAAGATTCAGCTTCCTCACCTGAGCTAATGATGTTATTTTAGTTTTGTTCTGTTTCTCATGGGGGAATTAGCTGTGTCTCACTTTGGTAAATTCTCTTCTTTCTACCTTACCCCACCCAGCATGAGGATTCATCTCTAGCTCTGCGTGGTGCATAGCACCACTGTCTATTCTGTGTTCTTCTGTCTATTCTGAGATGAGACTGGACTTTCTCGTCCTTTGTTGAAGCAGGAGCAATGACATTAAAAAGTTCATAGAAAAATAAACTTGGCAAGAGATAGACTTTTGAGATTCTAGCTTTTAAGGCCAAACAGACCCATCTAATTCAGTCTTTTCCTGAGTCTGTGTTCTTAGCATCCTCTTTGTCTGCAGGTGAGTAACTTATGGCAGCACCAAAGGGCAGTACTCCCAGCCATGGGAGGTGTTCTCTTCCTCTTGACTGAAGCTTTGGGTGGAGATAGGAGGTAGTGGAGATGCCGGAGTCAGCGACACTCTCCTGTCTCCCTGCCTGTAGCATTTAACCCACTCGATGGGCCTGGAAAGATCCTGGTGATGTGATCACCCCCTAGAATCAGCCTTTCCTGTCATAATGTCCAACAATTAAAGACTCAGTTCACAAACATGCTGCAGGCATAAGCAATATGGAAAGGTCTGACACTGGGTGGATCTATTCTGCAATAATTTTGACTTGACCAACTAGAAACAGTACCCACAGACAAGCGTCCCTGGCAGTGTGAACCAGGTGTGAATTAGACACAGCTAATAACCACCACTTTTCCTCTTTTCTTTTTTTCCCACCAACTATGTATTTTAACACATCTTTTAATTCCCTTGGAAACTGTTAATTCTCCAGTTACCAACTCACTTACAGAAGCTACTTATTTTTCCTCTCTAGGCTCATGTCTCCCTAGAATTGCATGGCTCAATGTGGTAGCCACTAGCCACATGTGGCTATTTAAGTTTGAATTAATTATAATTAAATACAATTTAAAATTCATTTTTTTACTCACACTAGCCACATTTCAAGTACCCAATAGTTAGATGTGGCTAGTGGTGAGCGTATTGGAACATGCAGATGTGTAATATTTCCATCACTGCAGAAAGTTCTGTTAAACAACACTGCTCTACAGCTCTGCTCTCACCAGCCGCATACACCTCCCTCCCTCTCTCTGGTTACAATTTATAATGTCTTCTCACTTTCTTTCCTCGTATCACCTCTAACCTCTACCTGTGTTATGTATTTATTTCTAAGTAATACAGACTGATAATTGTTAATACTGTTTGTTGTATGTACATTTTAATATGAATATAACTCTTCAGGTAAATTGGATTGAGGCTCTTGGTGGTGGAATTTCAGGTATCAACTAGTGAAAGAGAAATTGGAGGCAGGGGTGGGTGAAACAGGGTGAAGATGGGTGGGGAGCATTCAACCAGGCCTCCCAGTTAACCCAAATCTTACAAGATGGGTAGGCATTTTCTAACAAACTTTTTACTATGAAAATGATCAGAAGTACAGAAAATTTGAAAGACCTGTGCAATGAACATCTATATATCCTCTACCTAGTTTCAGATATTGCTAACATTTGGCAAACTTATTAAGTTTGCTGACCTGTCTGAAAAGTAGATTGCAGACAGCATGATCATTTGCCGCTACCTACTTCAGCCTGTGTCTCTCTGTACCAGGGACTTTCCCTTACATGACCGCATTACCACTATCACACATAATAAGCAATAATTCCACATTAGTTAAGCATTTACTCACACTAAGTAAACAATGTGTATCCATTCTTTCCTCCGTGAAAAATAGTCTTTAGATGCATATGAGGGCTCTTTTTCCTTTTACTCTGGACAGTGCCTATCTGAAATATGTACACCTGCTGTCCCAAACAAGAAGTTGAGAACATTTTATTTTCCCTTGGTTGCCCTGAGATGTCAAGGAAAAGATATAGAAATAGATCACTATCTGTTATTATTGACAATTTAGATCCTTCATTCACCAGCCAACTAAGAAGGCTCTCTTTTTGTATAATGCCTAGCCATCCTGTGAGAGAGCTTGTAAACCAAGCTACAGGGAGCCCAAGGGGGACTTTATTTTTCAGATGAAGAGAAACAAAGAAACAAAGAAATGGAAGGAGCAGTCCCTGCCTTCAAAGACTTGATGCAACAGTTGGGACTTTTGAGCTGGACAAATACCACTGTCATTATCATTACAACACCTATCACGTCGGCTCTTTTTCTCTGTGGTGAGCTTCTTACAGGCGAATTCATCCCCAGTGCTTAGTGCAGACTAGATACAAAATAAATGCTTGTTGAAATTAAAATCACAGAACAATCTCATCTAATGTCACATAGTAGATGCTCAATAAATATCATACATGTTAAATTGAATTGATTTATTAATCTCCTTCCTGGGAACTATTTGATACTTAATGTCTGTACTGCTCATTTGATAGTCTGAAGTTGTTATTTAATGCTTGACATTTCATTTATTTTTCCTTATATACAGCTTGTCTCCACATTAAATTATAAGGTCTGTTGGGTCAGGAGCCATAGCTTCTAATTCTTATTATCCTTATATAAAACCTCCTAGAGTACTGAGTCTACAGCAGGCTCTCCATACATATTTGCTGAATGAATAGATGGATGGATGAATAAATGAATGAGTTAAACAAAGTTGAATTTTACAAACAGGAAATACAGTTACTTTAGAGACTAGGTTTAGTGTGGATCCATGCTTCAAAACCAATGACACTATTCAAAGATAAGAGTGAAATGAACGGCTTCCTATGACTACCATTTTTGTTTATGCATAAGATTTCTAGGTTTCTCCCAACACAAATACACAAAACACAACACAAACACAAGATGTCCTTCATTCCATGCCTGAGGGTCAGTGCTTACTCCTCTGGGCACATGTGTCTCTGTTCATTCTTCTTTGAATTCCCCTATGCTTATAGGTATAGTGCCGTGAGTTTAAATGCTGTCCTTATAGTGTTTTTCTCGTGGTCGAAGATGCCAAATTGATTATAAATGAGGTTGGTATTATCAAAAAAGAAAAAAAAGAAGAAGGCAGAAAGAGACAGGAAGGAAGGAAGAAAGTTTTCAAAATTTAGATCCATTTTCACAAACTTATCCAGGAAGAATGCTATGATTATATTGAAACTAGCTAATTGCACAAGCACAGATTGTAACGGATCTGACTTGATAATAGCTCATTTGAAAAAAAGACCTGGTACTTTCTTCATTTGTATTAGTTAGGGTAGGCTAGGCTGACTTAACAAATATGTGAAAGTCCAGGGCCAGATGTGATAGTTTGAGGCCAGATGTTCCTGGTTAGTGAACAATACTCCATGCAGTGATTCAGTGGCCCAGGCTCCTTTCATCTTATACCTCTGCCCTCTACTAGGGTTTTGTTTTCTGGCATCAAGTTGGCAAAACAGGAAAATGGAGGCATGACAGATCATATCTATTCCTTCAAAGACTTGGTCAAAAAAGGGTGCATCTGCTCGTATGCCACTGGCTAGAATTCACTCTAGTCATCACATCTAAGCAAAGGGAGTCTGGACAATATAACCTAGCAGCATGCTCAAGAAAGAAATGGATTTTTCATGAAGAGCTAGCAATCTCTGACACAAAGTCAAAGGATCAAAGAAAAATGTAGGCCCCATGGATATATAAGGGTCCATAGTAAGAGAGGCAGTAGTTTTATGATAGTATACTTGTCCAGCCCAGCTGAGCAAGTGTCTTGGTACCATATTTTAAAGTGAATGCTGAAAAACCAATTCTGGAACAGAGGAGAACAGACCAAGATGGTAGGAGTCCATAAAGTGCTTCCAGGAAGAAAGGATGACTAGAATCGGAGATGTTTGTCTTGCACAGAGAAGATATGGGAATATGTCGGTGATTTCTAAAAATCTTTTAGAAAAGAAAGTTGGCTTGTTCTGGAGGGTTCCTATAGAATTCAGAAGGAAGAGAAATATGTGTATCTTATTCACTGTATCCCCAGCTCCTAGCAGTACACCTAACACATCTTAGGTACTCAGTAACTATGTCCGGATGGAGTTAATTAATTAATTACCAGGACTCAGATTTCAGTTCTGAATCCTAAGAGAGTTGCTGTCAAGTAAAATGGTTCTGATGCCCAAGGCACTGAAGAATTGGCTGCACATGCCAAGAATGCTGTAGCTGAGATGCAAACAGGAATGTTGCAACAAGCCACCACATTCAATGCATTCCACCTCTGATGCAAGGACTCATCATCCCAGGTCATGCTCTTCAGAGTCGACTGCGTCACATCAGGTTTCAGCATCCCAGCCAACATCAACAGGAGTCACCAAATTCAACTAACGTGGAGAACCATCAAAGGAGTTGTTTCCTCAGAACTGGAAGCTGCCTTCGGAAAACTCTTCTCAGACCCTTGCTTCCTCATCGGGATTTTCCAGATGCTACCATGAGTTTTGGGTCAGGATTTTACCTATAAAACCTTTTAACTACAGAATCCCAACCATAGGCACACTCACAGCCAATGCTAAGACTGACCTGTTGGGCTCTCTTTCCTTTTCCCATGGACAAGCAGCAATCCTGCTGACCAGAAAGATCAGTGGCTAGGTGATAAAATCCCTGCATCCTACTTAACAGATAACCCAGGGTTTGTGCGAGTGGGATCACTAGCCCAAGCAAAGACTCCAGGAAGTACTGGAAATCTTTGCATTTCCAGCTGAGTCCAAAAATGGGTGTGAGTTTTAGAATTTACATGATTAAGAGGAGCCTGAAACACCCACCCAAATTACAGCATAACAGACTACTCTGGAGAAGTGACTGGGGCTGCCTTCTCCCTCTTCCGACAGCAGTCTCGGCAGCCACAAAATGACTAGTATCCACTCTGTTTGTTTTTAGTGTTCTAGATATTCCTGATGCCTTTTTGTGTATTTAGTTCATCAGGTGTGGCTTGAAGGGAGAAAATATCCAGCAAAGATAAAATTTTAGAAAAACTGCCCCTCATATCTCATTTCCATCAAGACAGAAACTGCCAGGGCACAGAAAGAAATGTTCTCTTCTCTTTTAAAAAGGAAAAAGAGAAATTAATATAAAAGAAGTATTCTAAATTGAGTCAGAAACTAAAATTTGCCTAGATTAATTTTATATGTTTGATTATAGCCCTCCTTGCCCTTGAATGAATTTTAAATGGTTTACAAAGAGACAACACTCAACAAGACAGTAAAAATAAAAAGAAAACACAACAGAAGAAAAACTGGAGATATGAATGAATTTAAGAAGTGACTAGACTAGTCTAACTAATCCTGTTTGGGTTGTCAGGTCCATGATTGTGTGACCTTGGTAACTTTCTTAGACTTTTTGTTTTGCTTTGTTTTGTTTTTAACAACAGTTTTATTGAAGTATAACTACATATTATAGAATTCACCTTTATAAAGTGTACAATATAGTGATTTTTGTCATATTTGCAGAGGTGTGCAATCAATACCACTATCTAATTCCAGAGCACTTTCTTCACCCCGTGAAATAAATCCTGTCTCCATTAGCAGTTACTTCCCATTCCCCCCTTTGTCCAGTCACTGGCAACTACTAACTTACTTTCTGTCTCTGTAGATTCGTTTATTCTGGACAATTTATACAAATGGAATCAAACAATATGTGGCCATTTGTGTCTTCCTTCTTTCACTTAGCATAATAGTTTTTAGGTTTATCCATTCTACGGTATGTATCAATTCTTCATTCTTTCTCTTTTTTGGCAGCTGGCCAGCATGCTCTTCCATGTGAACTAACCAGCCAGCCCTAGTACTTCATTCTTTTTATGGCTGAATGATATTTTATTTTATGTATATACTACGTTTTGCTATCCATTCAGCAGCTGATGGGCATCAGGGTTGTTTTCACTTTTTGGCCATTGTAAATAATGCTACTGTGAACATTTATGTACACGTTTTGTGTGACTATGTTTTCAGTTCTTTTCGGTATATACCTAGGAGCGGAACTGCTGGGTCATATAATAATTCAACATTTCACTTTTTGAAGAACTTCCAAACTGTTTTCCAAAGCAGCTGCCCCATTGTATATTCTCAGTAGTAATGTATGAGGATTCTAATTTCTCCATATTCTTACCAACATGTGCTATTGTCCATCTTTTTATTATAGCCACCCTAGTGTGTCTGAAGTGGCATCTCATTGTGGTTTTAGTTTTGTTTGTTTTTGTTTTTGTTTTTTTCCTTTTCATGGTTCATTCCCTTTTTTTTTTCATTTTTTAAAAATTTTGCTTCTCAATATACATTGTAGTTGGTTTTCATGCACCTTTACCTGTTCCTCTCCACCCCCCCACCCCTGTCCCCCACACATCATATCTGTTCACTTGACTTAAATAGATCAAAGAATTTTTGAGGTTATTCTGTCTTCCCCCCACCCCAATTTGCTGTGTGTTTATTTATTTATTTTTAGCTCTCACAAATAAGCAATAACATGTGGTATTTCTCTTTCTGTGCCTGACTTGTTTCACTTAATATAATTGTCTCTAAGTCCATCCATGTTGTTGTGAATGGTAGTATTTCATTCTTTTTTATAGCAGAGTAGCATTCCATTGTGTAGATATGCCACAGTTTCCTTATTCAGTCATCAGATAATGGACATTTGGGCTGGTTCCAACTCTTGGCTATTGTAAATAGAGCTGCAATAAACATTGGAGTACAGGTATCCCTTCAGTATGATGATTTCCATTCCTATGGGTATATTCCCAACAGTGGAATAGCTGGGTCATATGGTAGATCTACCTGTAATTGTTTGAGGAACCTCCATACCATTTTCCATGAAGGCTGCACCATTTTGCAGCCCCACCAGCACTGTATGAGAATTCCTTTTACTCCACAACCTCTCCATCACTTATCATTCTCAGTCTTTTGGATGTTAGCCAACCTAACAGGAGTGAGATAGTATCTCAAAGTGGTCTTGATTTGCACTTCCTGGATGCTGAGTGAGGGTGAGCATTTTTTCATGTGTCTGTTGGCCACTCATATATCTTCCTTTGAGAAATGCCTATTCAGCTCCTTTGCCCATTTTTTAATTGGGATATTTGGTTTTTTGCTATAAAGTTGTTTGAGTTCTTAATATATTCTGGATATTAATCCTTTGTCAGATGTATATTTTGCAAGCATTTTCTCCCACTCTGTTGGTTGTGTTTTTACTCTGTTGATTGTTTCTTTTGCTGTGAAGAAGCTTTTTAGTTTGGTATAATCCCATTTGCTTATTTTTCCTATAGTTGTCTGTGCTTTCTGGGTCCTATTCATGAAGTCTGTACACACTTCTACTTCCTGGAGTGTTTCCCCTATGTTTTCTTTAAGGAATTTTATTGTTTCAGGGTGTATATTTAATTCTTTAATCCATTTTGAGTTGATTTTGATATATGGTGAAAGGTATGGGTCTAATTTCATTCTCCTACATATGAGAATACAGTTTTCCCAGCACCATTTGTTGAAAAGGCAGTCTTTTCCCCATTATGTAGATTTGTTGCCTATGTCAAAGATCAGATGGCGGTAGGCATATGGATCGATTTCTCGGTTCTCTATTCTATTCCATTGATCTGTGTGTCTATTTTTATGCCAGTAACGTGCTGTTTTGGTTATTATAGCCTTGTAATATATCTTAAAGTCAGGTAGTGTTATGCCTCTAGCTTTATTTTTTTTAATTATTATTATTATTATTTTTTTTGCTCAGGATTGCTTTGACTATGTGTGACCTTTTGTTGTTCCATATAGATGTCTGGATAGCTTTTTCCACCTCAAAGAAAAATGGCATTGGAATTTTGATGAGGATCACATAGAATTTGTAGATCATTTTGGGTAATATGGAAATTTTCACAATGTTAATTCTTCCAATCCAAGAGCATGGGATATCTTTCCATTTTCTTGTGTCTTCTTTAATTTCTCTCAACAGTGGTTTGTAGTTCTCTTCATAGAGATTTTTCACATCCTTGGTCAGCTTTATTCCTAAGTATTTTATTTTATTGGTGGCTATTATAAATGGGCTAGCTTTCTTGATTTCTTTTTCTGCATATTCACTGTTGGAGTATAAAAATGCTACCGATTTTTGTGTGTTGATTTTGTATCCTGCAACTTTGCTGAAATAATTTATCAACTCTAGGAGTTTTTTCACAGAGGCTTTAGGCTGTTCAATATATAGGATCATATCATCCACAAACAGGGACAGCTTGACTTCATCCTTTCCAATCTGGATGCCCTTTATTTCCTTCTCTTTTCTGATTGCTCTGGCTAGTACTTCCAACACTATGTTGAATAAGAGTGGTGAGAGTGGGCATCCTTGTCTAGTTCCTGTTCTTAAGGAAAAAGCTTTCAGCTTTTCCTCGTTCAGGATGATATTGGCAGTGGGCTTATCGTATATGGTTTTAATTATGTTGAGATACTTTTCGTCTATGGCTAACTTGTAGAGAGTCTTTATCATGAAAGAATGTTGAATTTTGTCAAATGCTTTTCCAGCATCTATAGAGATGATCATATGGTTTTTGTCATTGCTTTTATTGATGTGTTGTATCACACTTATTGATTTACATATGGTGAACTAACCTTGCATCTCTGGGATGAATCCCACTTGATCATGGCATATAATTTTGTGTATGTGTTGCTGTATTCTGTTAGCTAGTATTTTATTGAGGATTTTTGCATCTATATTCATCAAGGATATTGGCCTGTAGTTTTCTATTTTTGATGCATCTTTGTCTGGTTTTGGTATCAGGGTGATGTTTGCCTCATAGAATGAGTTTGGGAGATTGGCCTCTGTTTCAATCTTGGAACAGTTTGTAGAGAACTGGTATCAGTTCCTCTTTGAAGGTTTGGTAGAACTCTGTAGTGAACCCATATGGTCCTGGGCTTTTCTTTATTGGGAACCTTCTGATAACAGCTTCAATCTCTTTTATTGTTATTGTTCTGTTCAGATTTTCTATATCTTCTTGGCTCAGTTTTGGTAGTTTGTATGCATCCCGAAATTTATCCATCTCCTCTAGATTTTCAAATTTGTTGGCACATAGTTTTTTTATAGTAATCTCTAATGATTCCTTGTATTTCTGAGATGTTATTTGCAATATCACCTTTTTCATTTCTAATTTTTATTATTTGGGTCTTCTCTCTTCTTAGTTAACCTTGCTAAAGGTTTGTTGATTTTATTTATCTTTTCAAAACACCAACTTTTTGTTTCATTGATCTTTTGTATTGTTTTTCAGGTTTCTATCTCACTTAATTCTGCTCTGCTCTTAATTACTTCTTTCTGTCTACTAACTTTAGGTTTGGATTGTTCTTGTTTTTCTAGACCTTTAAGGTGAAGTGTTAGGTTGTTTATTTGCCGTCTTTCCATTCTTCAGAAGTAGGCATTTAACGTGATAAATTTCCTCCTTAATATGGCTTTTGCAGTATCCCACAGGTTTTGGTATGATGTGTCATTATTTTCATTAGTTTCAAGAAATTTTTTGGTTTCCTGTCTAATTCCTTCTTGGGCCCATATGTCATTAAGTAGAATGTTGTTTAATTACCATGTGTTTGCATAGTTTCCTGAGTTTCACTTGGTATTGATTTCTAATTTTAATCCATTGTGATTGGAAAAATACATGAAATAATTCCAATTTTTTTGAATTCATTGAGACTTGCTTTGTGACCTAACATTTGGTCTATCCTGGAGAATGTTCCATGTGCTGATGAGAAGAATGAATATTCTGAGGTTGTTGGATGGAATGTTCTGTAGATATCTGCCAAGTCCAGTAGGTCTAAAGTATTGTTTAGATCTTGTGTTTCTCTATTGATTTTTTGCCTAGATGATTTGCCAGTAGAGACAGTAGGTTTTTCAGGTCCCCCGCTGTTATGGTGTTAGTGTCTATATGTTTCTTTAGATGTAATAGTGTTTGCTGTTAAATCTAGCTGCTCTGACATCAGGTGCATATATTTAGTATTGTTATGTCTTCTTGATGGATAGATCCTTTTATCATTATATAGTGGCCTTCTTTATCTCTTTTTATGGTTTTTGTTTTAAAGTCTATTTTATCTGATATAAGAATAGCTACTCCAGCTCGTTTTTCATTTCTATTTGCATGATGTATCTTTTTCCATCCTTTCACTACTAGTCTATGTGTGTCCTTACAGGCCAAGTGAGTCTCTTGAAGACAGCATATTGTTGGGTCCATCTTTTTAAAACAGTCATTCAGCCTGTGTCTTTTGAATGGAGAATTTAATCCCTTTACATTTAGAGTTATTATTGAAAGGTGTTGATTTACTCCTAGCATTTTACTGATTATTGTTTAGATGTCTTAAGTACCTTTTGTTCCTGTCTTTCTAATTTTCTCTTTGTCTTCTGTATTTGTTGGTTTCTTGGCATTATAAACAAACTATTTTTTTTTCTCTTTTGTTAGCATTTTTGTTTTGCTGGTAGGTATTGTTCTTTCTTAACTATTCATGGCAGTGATGATTGTTTTTGTGGTATCAAATCCAGTACTTCCTTGAGAATTCCTTGTAGGGCTGGTCGTGTGGTAGTGAACTCCGCAGTTTTTGTTTGTCTAAGAAATATGCTATTTGTCCTTCATTTCAGAAGGAAAGCCTTGCTGGGTAAAGTATTCTTGGCTGGCAATTTTTGTCCTTTGGTGTTTTAAGTATATCATCCCATTCTTTTCTGGCTTTTAGGGTTCCTGATGAAAGGTCTGATGTTATTCTGATTGTGGCTCCCTTATAGGTGACTTGCTACTTCTCTCCTGCCGCTTTTAAGATTCTCTCTTTGTCTTTGAGATGTGCCAGTTTGATTGTCACATGTCTTGGAGAGGATCTTTTTTGGGTTGAATGTGTTTGGGGATCGTTGGGCTTCCTGAATCTGTAGATCTATGACTTTCTCTATTCCTGGGAAGTTTTCTGCTATTATTTCATTGAATATGTTTTCAAAACCATTTCCTTTTTCCTCCCCTTCTGGAATACCCATGATTTGGATATTTAAGTGCTTAAGGTTGTCTGTATTCACTCTTAGCTTTTCTTCATTTTTTTTATTCTTTTTTTTTTTTCTTTTTTCTGGTCTGCCTGTGTGAATTCATATAGCCTGTCTTCAAGGTCTGAAATTCTCTCTTCTGTTTGTTCAAGTCTGCTGGTTAAACTCTCTGTTGTGATTTTTATTTCATTGAATGAATTCTTCAGCTCCACGAGCTCAGCTATATTCTTTATCAAGGCATTGATTTCCTTGTACATTTCTTCTTTCAGATCCATTATATTTTTTCTCATTTCATTGCATTGTCTAACTTAGTTTTCTTGTATCTCATTTAGTTTCCTTTGAATTATTACTCTAAATTTCTTATCTGTCATTTCAAAGACTTCCTATTCTATAGGATCTAGCACTTGAGAGTTATTATTTTCCTTTGGTGGCAATGTACTTTCTTGATTTTTCTTATTTCTGGTATCTTTCCTTTGGTATTTTGTCATTTTGGCCAGGGATATCACAGTTCTCTCATTTCACCCTGATGTCT
Organism: Cynocephalus volans; assembly: GCF_027409185.1. Taxonomy (NCBI): domain Eukaryota; kingdom Metazoa; phylum Chordata; class Mammalia; order Dermoptera; family Cynocephalidae; genus Cynocephalus; species Cynocephalus volans. The sequence continues at coordinate 40,388,253 of NC_084472.1, forward strand.
GGCTTGGATCCTGAAGGAACTGCCACTTCTGGTCATCGGGAACTAGCCTGGGCTGGGGTTCCTACTGTGCCTACCTGTTATGAGACAGCTGGCTTGGGGTGAGGGGGCCTGAGGCTCTTAAGTCTCTCCTGTGGGTGGGGATTGGCCTGGGCTGGAGGTCCGGCCCTGACTGCCTTCTCTGGCACAGCTGGCTTGGTATGAGAGGGCCCGAGGCTCTTAAGTCTCTGCAGGTAGCGTGGAGCAGCCTGGGCTGTAAGTCCCACCCCACCTGCTTTCTCCAGCATGGCTGACTCGAAGTGAGGGGGCCCCAAGCCTCTTACATCTCTCCTAGTAGTGGGAACCAGCCTGGGCCAGAATCCAGCCCCCCCTGCCTTCTTCGAGATGGCTGGCGCAGGGTGTGGGGACCCCGAGCCTCTTAAGTCTCTCCCGGCAGTGGGGACTGGCCTGGAAGTCCCACCCCACCTTTCTCTGGGATGGCTGGCTCAGGGTGTGGGAGCCCTGAGGCTCTAAAGTCTCTCCTGGCAGTGGGGATTGGCCTGGGCCAGAGGTTCAGCCCCACTTGCCTTCTCTGGCAGGGCTGGCTGGGGGTGTGGGGGCCCCAAGCCTGTTAAGACACTCCCGGCAGTGGGGACAGCCTGGACTGGAAGTCCTGCCCCATCTGCCTTCTCCACGATGGCTGGTTTGGGGTGTGGGAGCCCCAAGGCTCTTAAGACTCTGCCAGCAGCATGGATCAGCCTGGGCCAGAGGTCCAGCCCCACCTGACTTCTCCAGCATGGCTGGCTTGGGATATAGGGGCCCCCAAGCCTCTCTAAGTCTCTCCTGGTGGAGGGGACCAGCCTGAGCCAGAAGTCCCACCCTGCCTGCCTTCTCCAGCCTGGCCCAGAAACTCTGAGTGTGGGCTCAGAAGCTCTAAAGCCTCTCTACACAGTTGGGAGCAACTTGAACTGGAGTCCTGCAGTGCAGGGTTCCTGCCTGTTCCAGCGCAGATCTTGGGTCTTCTGTCATTGCTCCTTAATAGTTGCAAATTGGTCATTCTGTGGGAGAGAGCAACACCAGGAACGGACTACTCTGCCATCTTGACTGGAACCTCATTGTGGTTTTGATTTGTATTTACCTGATTACTATGATACTCAGCATCTTTTCATTTGCTTTTGGCCGCATGTATAAAGGAAGGTCTATTCAAATCTTTGCCTATGCTTTAATTGGGTTATTTGTCTTTTTATTGTTGTTTAGAAATTCTTTATATATTCTGCATTTAAGTTCATATATCTTATCAGATATATGAGTTGCACATATTTTCTCCCATTGTGGAGTGTGTCATTTTATTGTCTTGGTGGTGAACTTTAAAACACATTTTTTTAAATTATTATTTTTATGAAGTCCAATTTGTTTACTTTTTCTCTTATTGCTTATGCTTTGGTGTCATTATCTGAGAAGTCTTTGCCTGACCAAAGGTCAGAAAACTTTACTGTTATGTTTTCTTCTAAAAATATTGTAGATTTAGCTATTACACTTTGGTTTATGATCCATTTTGAGTTAATTTTTGTCTATCATGTAAAGTAGGGATCCGACTACGCCTCCTTCTCGTCTTCTCCTCCGTCTCCTCCCTCTTCTCACCTCCTCTTCTTCCTCCTCTCTTCCTTTGCTTTCTCCTTCTTTTTCCCCATCTTGTCCTTTTGCATGTGTATATCAAGTTGTCCCACCATTATTTATTGAAAAGACTCATTCACCATTGTATTCTCTTAGCACGCGTGTCAAAAGTCAGTGAACAATAAACGTAAGGGTTTATTTCTGGCAAATCCATTCTGTTCTTTTGATCTGTTTATCTTCCCTTCTGCTAGCACCACACTCTTGACTGCTATAGCTTTGTAGTAAATTTTGAAATTAGGAAGTGTGAGTCCTCCAACTTTGCTCTTTTTTTTAAAGATTGCTTTAGCTACTCTGGGTCCTGACATTTCCATCTGAATTTTTGGATCAGCTTGTCAATTTCTACATAAAGCTTCTTCTAGATTCCTTAAGGCTCCATTTTGTTTATCCAGTTAAAAAGATTGGTACCCCATGTCCTACAGACTGATGGTGAAGCCCCAAAGAATATTAACCTGCTTTAAACATTAAAAATACTGATTTCAGTCCTCATTCAACCAATTTCAATCTTCATTTTCAGAAAAATTTGCTTTTGCCTCTTTATAAACCTAGCATTATCATGGTCATGCCTCCAGACTCAGTGAAAATTGTGACATTTCCCAGTTTACACAAAGGCCTGGATGCTGCTGCTGCCAGGTCCCTCTGTGAGTATCACAAAATTCTGGATCTCTAAAGGAAAATGGCCTCACTTACCTTACGTGTGATGGGGTTACTGTCAGAAAGGAGAGAAAGAAGGAGCAAATGAAGGGATGGAAAACTAAGGAGAAATGGAGAGAAATTGGTGAACTTCTTTGGCTGCTGGCAATGTGTAGAGAATTAGACTACAATCGTCTCTTGAGAGGCTGCTATCTGCAGGTCAATACTGACAGGAGAATGTGTTCCTGCTCACTACAGACTCCACTCCACCTCTCATTGGAAGTCCCGTTATCTGAACACATCAAAATCCAGTAATGCAGTTTGTACATGACTGTTTAGCTGCTTTTCATTCTGCTGGCAGACTCCAAATGTAACCCAGAGTGAAGAAGATCTTATTTTATGTTGTTGATATGAATAGGGGTTGTTTCTACTTTTAGATCTCCTCTAGTGCTTCCCCACAGGAAAATCAGCCTCTGATTCCTACATGTTTTCAGTTCACAGGCCTCTGGTTGCCCCATGCCCTCACCTGCTTACCATCCACCTTACACTACTCTTTCCACTCTCTGAAGTTACAGGGAAAGAGAAGACCAAGAAAATTATGGGTGTCAATATAGCACTTAGATTTCCTCATGTCCTTGTATATGTACATGTGTTATTTCTTTGTAACACAAGACTGTCCAAGGGTGTAATTTCTTTTGAAAAGTGGAAAAGTGAGAAAGACTTTCCACAAAATAAAGGAACCATTGGACCTGGCCCTGAATTTGAGGTAGGAGTAGCGGAGTTCCTAATATTTTTGCACCTGTGACAAGTGGCATTTTGCTCTCATATGATCATGACCATTTTCTATGGCATACCTTTAGCTCATTGAGGCTTCCGTTACTGAAATACCACTAGCTTCTTAAGTGGAACCTGTCTTAGAATGTATAGCAACAGAGAATTTAGAGTTGAAAGGATCCTTAGAAATTTATTACTCTGGCCTTCATCCTACAAGTGATGATTTCCAAAAAGGAGTAAAATGATCTTGAAAGACTAAACAGAATGCAGGATAGAACCCAGAAGGCCAGACTCCTGATGAATGCTTCCGCTGTCAACCAGCCAGCTGTCTCCAGTTAAACAGCATTTCATCAAAACCATGCAAAAGATGCCACCTCTGGGTCTCCCACCATTAGGTGATAATGTTCTCACTATCCTTCACCTGCTTAACTTCTACCAGCACTATCAGACCTCACCCATGGAGCTCTCTGAGCTCCCCAATGAAATTGAAATTGCTCTACACTATTCAACATCTCACACCTGTTCTCTAATAGACATCCAGCCAGTATTTACCAATGCTTGGCTGTGTGCCATGGACTGAGGCACAGTTGTGTAAGCCTTAATACTTATTATTAAGACACTTAAACAGTAGTAGAGGAGAAAAGGTGCATGCGTACACACACATGCACGCACAGAGGTACACAACCTTCCAGGCAATAGGTCACAATTAATATATGATGATATACACAAAGAAACAATTATGTTTTGCAATGATTGATATGCTAATTATCCTGACTTGATCATCACACATTGTACACAGTTATTGATATTCAACTCTGTACCCCACAAATATGTATAATCAATTACATTTAAATTTTGTAAGAAATGACAGCTATAAAGAAAGTGCTGGGGTTTTGAAGGAGAAGTAAGCACCTCCTGCAGAAGTGAGAAGATGGGAACGACACTTTCTGAGGGAAGTGGCATTGAGCTTCCCTTTTTAGCACAGGTCAGGTTGACTCGTAAGAACTTTTTCTAGATGGTGCGTTCATTGTTTGACGAATGTTGGTCTGGACCCTCAACTAAATTAGAAGCTTTCAAAGGACAGAGACCGTGTTTATGGCACATAGGACTCAGTAAATGTTTGCAGAAGTGCTGAGTATTACCTACTTCTCTGGGAACTTGTAGCAATATTATCTAAGTCATGATGAAATTTAATTAACTTGAGTCTGTAGGGGAGTATACATGTTGTGAAATGGATGTTACTGATTGCCTTTCTTCCAGAAGCTCACTTTATTTCTTGATGCTCACTGAGCACACCTGTATATATATTTTAATGTAATTTTTTCTTTATAACATTCTCCATGTTCAGAGGATATTAACCCCTTCCACTATGCATGCTCATGTACACAGGCTCTCAATTAGATGCACTCTTTCCTTTCTTTCCTCCTTCTTCTCTCCTAGTTACTAAACTTTTCTCTCAAGGATAAACAAGGATGCAGCGGGAACAGGTGGTACCTGTGTTGTCCCAGTGCTCTTGAGGTCTGGTTCTGCCACTTAATTTCACTGTCAGCAACCACATAACAAGATGTTTTCTCCCTCGGGCTTTGGCTTTTAGCCCAGAGGAACCAAGAACTCTGGAGCTAGGGACCTGAGTGTTTCAGAAGAGAAAGAATATATGATCTGGGGAATCCCACTGCTCTAAGTTCACTTTAACTCTGCTCTGAGATATGGTTTGCCTGAATCCAGCAGGTCACTAGGGGGGCATTTCTTCATAAACACAAATTGATGGACTTCTGTTATCAATGAAGTTTGAGTTTAGCTTTTTATAACAGAAAACCACAGACAAGTCGAAGCAAGACAGAGTTGAGTTTTCTCTATGTTAAAGAAGTCCAGTGCTAAGAAGATCATGACTGTGAGGTAGCTTCATCATACCACCATGGGCCGAATCTTCCGTCTGTCCTTCTCTGCCATTTTTAAATCACATTTCTTCCCTGAAGGCTACCTCATGGTTACATTCAAGTGTAAACTGTCTCATTCACACTGTGGGTGCCATGAAGGTCCTGGGAGAAAAGGTATGTAGAGGGTGCAGAGGCACCTTCACAGAAGACTGAAGCAAGAGGTGGGTTAGGACTGAAAGGTGGATGACACTTGAATGTGCAGAGAAGGAAGGGCCTGGAAAACACGAGATGCTCTTAGAAAGGGCTATATGGTAAGGAAAGTGGCTTCCTTGCACTCCAGCCAAGCCTAGGGCTGGAACAGGGGCTCAACCTGGCTGTCCCTACCTGCCCAAATTGGAGCATCCTGGTAATGCTGGAACAGTGACTGTAGTGTGCATTTCTGCCTTGGGCAATGCAGAGCTGTGTGCGTGTGTTGGCTTCTCAGCGTGTTCTCTCAGATATCTTTGAATGGCCCACAGTGACCACTGCCAGCTCTGTAAAGGTCACGCTGAGCCCATTCCATTTTTAGCTATTAGGGAGGCTTAGTTTCACTGGTTTGTTTTCTGTTTTCATCATTTCTCCACTCCTTTCTCAGCCCTTTGCAATACAGGATGGGCATGCCATTCTGGTGAGCTTAAAAATAATATAGGGCTCAGGATGGATACCGAGACCTGGTCTTCCAGTGTCTACAGCCTTTTTCTTTAGATGGGGGACAGACCTAGGCTCCGTGTGGAGTGTTTGGGGCTGCAGAAGTCACTCGCATCACCCCTACCCCAGCCCAAGATGCGCCCTTCTTTCACGTTCTTTGAGTGTGGCTTCCTTTTGCTCCTTGTAGATGCTTTGCAGAGATGTCTACCCAAAGTAAACCACAATGTCATGAGTTACCTGGGCTGGGAATATTTGTCATTCACAATATGACCATCACCATTAGCTGCTGATTATGAACACACAGGCTGAGGACAGAACTTGACTAACGAGGCAAGGCCCTGCCCTCTAGGAAACATTCTACTCTTAGGTAACACAGTGTACACCTGAGCAGTAAGGAAATCAGCATCAGATTGTGTTCTTGCCTTTTCAACACCAAGGTCTGAAGTCTCATTTTTAGTTTAATTTCTAGTTTAGTGTGTTTGTTTCACTGGGCAGGAACAAACTCACGGTTTCTCTATATAACAGGCAAAGACTGGCAGTAAATGAATGGATTTGACATTCTCTTCAATTTTTGAGTGACTCTCATCTTCTAAATTCAAATAGAAGGAAAGACATTTCATCCAGGGGTCTATGTGATCAAATTATGGTGGAAAGTGATAGGGAGAAGTGGGGATGGATGCCACTGGTTGTTATGGATTAGTGTAAGTTTGGGACTGAGGTGAGATTATTTTTTGAAGTTTAAAATCTGATAGGAACCTAAAAGTTCATCGTGACCAATTCTCTCATGTTACAGACAAAGTAATTTTGCAACAGAAATAGGACTTGAATCCAGGACTCAATTCTGGGACCAGCACTGTTAGCAGTAAGCTTTCTCTGAGCTCCATCACCCCAAGACTCTACCCAGGCATGCATTCTGAGAGGAGGTGTCTCAGCATCTGGCTATTGGAGTAAGCTCTGGTTTTCTGAATCAAAACCTGTTTTATTCTTTCACAGATCATAAACAAGCAAAGAAGTCCACTTAAAAAATACTAAATTTACTAAGTAAATGACTCAGGTTGTGATTGGTGTCATTACTGCATCATAAATATGTGCTTTAATTCATTTTATTTCTTTTTGGTGGGGGGATGGCTGGCCAGTACAGAGATCCAAACCCTTGACCTTGGTGTTATCAACACCATGATCTAACCAACTGAGCTAACTGGCCAGCCATGTGCTTTACATTGATTTGAACATAGTGGTAGAAATTTATGATGAAGACATCTTGTCTGCTGCATTCCCAACTTGGCAATCAAAGATCCCTGATATAATTGGGTGTCCTCAGGGGAAAGCTCAAGGAGCTCCTGCCCACTGGGTTTTCCCTCACTTAGTTGTGCTCCAGAATGACAGCATTCCAAGCAGTCCTCCTGACTTCAGAAATGTAATCAAGCACCAATCCCCAAAGGATGCATGGGGTTTCATTTGGTGACTCAGGGAAGAATTATAAATCTTTTCATTCAGTTAAAATACATTAGTATCAAGTGGAAGGTACAAGTCTTTCGACTAACCAATGAGTCAATTAATAAGTATACACAGGGCACTAAACAGGGTGCTCAGCCCTAGGCTAAACACTGTGGGGATCCAAGAGCAAACATGATCCCAGCCCTCAAGGGGCTCAGAACATTATTTAGAAGAAAGAAGATAAAAACACATAAAAATAATAGCAAATAACTAAGGGCTCCAATGTGCAGTATTGACTATTAGTAGCAATCAGATGTTGAGAGATGGTGGAACAATAAAGAATTCAGAGAAAGCTTCTGGCAGACACCAGAGCTGGGCTTTACTTGTACAGAGTGTGGTTAAAGAAGGGAAAAGAGAAGCTGGGGAAGAATGGAGCTCAGGAACCTGCCCCCCCCCTTCCCTGGGCAAATCACTTCTTTTATCTTATTCTGTCCCATGATAATCCCATGAGGTAGCTCATTTTACAGATGAGGACATGGAGGGGGGCAGGCAAAGAGACTAGACATTTGTTCTGTATTACAGAGTTTGTATCAGTTAAGATCCAAATCCAAGACTCAATGGTTTCAAGAAGTTTTCTCTTAACCACTCTTTTGCTTTCCAAATCTTTCTACTGATTGATGCTACTCTCAGTCCAAACAACACCTGTTTCTTTTCTGATTTCTGATTTCCAGGCTGGCTGGAGTTTGTGGGACTAAGAACACTGATTCCATGAGGAAACGTTCCTTGGAGTTTTCCCACAGAGAAAAACTCACTGTCTGAGCAAATGTTTCTTTCCTCCTTTTTTTCTTACCTTCATTCCACAAATATTTACTAAGCTCTTCTCAAGCACTTAGATGTCCTAGACATAATTTGTTTAAGTATTACTACAGTCCACGTCACAGTGGGATCTTACTTACACTGAGGCACCTCCTTGTGTCTGCACACGAAGCATGAGTTGATGCTGCCCTATGTGGGGACACAGACTGAAGTATCCGAGAAGCAGCCCAGACATGGAGAGCTTGTTTTCTGAGTGGGTGGTACAATCAGGTTGAATGCATCCTGAATTGAGTCAGGAAATCCATCTTGAACTCTCAACTTTCCTATTAATTCTCTTAACCTCAGACAAGCCATTTGGACTCTTTATGCTAAGTTTCTTAAAGTATAAAATGGGACTGATAGTTCCCTGTCTTTTGAACTTTACAGGGGTGTTGGGAGGTATGAGAGATAACATTTGTGAAAACTGTTCCAGAAAAGAGAAGATCACTACCGGAGCCTCAGGACATACCCTTGCTAAAGGAACCACTTTCCTGATTTCCTAAACCTCAGCAGCACTTGGTACTGGCCAACTTGCCAATTCATTGACTCTTGCCAATGTATGCCCTATTAATCAACTCTAGGGAGCCCAGTCAGACAAAGGAATGAAGAGATATAATGGTTTGGAGGTAGGCTCATTCTCTAGAGTCCCTCTGAGTAGACATCAGCAGAAGGACACCCTTCTCAGCATGTTCGGTGGGGTAGAAAGAGCTTGGACCAGGACACCTGTGAGATAGTTGAGCTGGCAGCCCTTTCTCTCTGGGCCTTAGTTTCTTTGTTTGTGATTAGCCTGACTTGTGGTTTTCGAATGGTGCTTTCTAAGTGGTTTTTAGGGCCCACTCCAGGGTCATTGCCTTGGAAGAGGTGGTTTGGTGCTAGTATTTGGGAGTGTTTCCAGCTCTCTAATCTCAGGGTAGCTCAGCTTTCACCTCCTTTGTTTATGCCACAGCTGAGATTTCATTTTAACAAAGGGTTAAAAAGCTTTTAAAAAGTTTTATTTTTTTTTTTCAAGCATAGGACCAAGTGACATCTAAGTGCCCAACTAATGGTTCTCTGACCCAGCTCATGAGTGAGTTGTCTTCCATCTCCTTCCCTCATCTATGTGTAGTTTCCAGAGGTTCAAGGCTCTGATCCCTCTCCACCTAGCCCCAGCAGGAAGACTGGGTGGTCTGACTCCATGAGTTGGAGATTTCTGACTCTCCCTTGCCCTGTGCAGCTTGCCCCCAGCCTGCCGGTGTCTGCTTGTGCAGCAGAGCCTGTGAGGTTTCGTGTATATCCATGCTCTCTATCTCTGCACTCAAAGCCAGTGCATGTGAGGTCTCCAAGTTACCGTGCTTCAAGGGGCTGATTCCACCATTCCTCATGACATTTGGAACTCCCAGGAGCCAGGTATGGAGAAGGAAGAAGAAGAGGAAAGGCGGCCCTGGACATGTCAGCCTCACTGCAGTGGGCTTGTGTCTCACCTAAAAAGCCTCCTGATGCTCATGTGCCCTTACATGGACTTGTTTGCCATGGCCTTCCCAGAGTATTCTGCCCTCTGTTTGCATTTTGGAGGGCTTAGTAAAGTAGATTAAATGTTTGAAAGCCAAAATCCTTCCCAGTGCTGCTCAGCCATCCATACTTTCTTCTCAATAAACATTTGTCAGAGAATTTGATTAAGTGAACCCACACACAAAATCTACTTCAAAATAGTAACCCAAGGGACAGACTCTCTCTACGTAACTTGTGTTTACATATGGATGTGGTCATTGTGCTCTGGTTACGCTTCCTGGTGACATGCACATGCACGTATGGGGTAGGGGTTGCTGGGGTGAAGCCAGTGCCTCAGCCCGTGCCTCAGCCCAAGGAAGGAGGGGCCCAGGGTCAGCTGAAGTGACCTGGAGCTCAGCTACCCCAGGCCAGGCTTCTCCGTGAAAGGCTTTCTCAGAGTTAGGAAACATGGAATTTAGCCTTCTTGGTCACTAACAAACATTGGGCTACCAGGAAATAGAAGAGGTTGCTTTGAGAGTCACGGGTCCCTTGTCATTAGAGGTCTTGAAGCAGGGATTGTTGGCCCTTGCTCAAAAGTACTGAGGAAAGGAACCCAGCAGTAGATAAAAAGTCAGACAAGAGAGCCTCAAAGATTCTTTCCAATTGTGGACATTGCCAGTTCTAGCCATTTTGTTCAGCCCTACCCAATCCAGAGAATTGTTAGAATGAAAAAAAAAAAGAAAAGAAAAAATACATATAGAAACATTTGACTAATATAATATGGCATGGGAATGTGAGTATTTGCCTCTAGCTTTCCATTTTAAATCTGAAATGATGTCTTACATGCACTGCCAGTGGGCTAGACCCCACAAATGGCATCACCAGAATCCTAGTGGAAACTTCACTTTTCCTGGAGGAATTCTCTAAGATTATGTCAACTATTAGCAAACTATTCCCCTAGGGCCTAAAGTTTTTCAGGCCTACTTTAGATTCTGCTGTAGATGGAGAAGTGGCAGAGTCGGCATAGCTCATCCCAGTGCCCCTTTTCATGCTTGCATGTTGATGATGCCTGTCCCTGCAATAGACCATGAGCTCCAGAAGGTCAGAGCCACATCTGTGTCATTCTCCATCACGTACATCATCCAGCCCCCAGGGTCTGACATATAGTTAGTGCTCAGCAAATATTCGTTGAATAAAAATATGACACACTAAGAGAATTAAGGGATACTCCATAGGGTTCTAATTCTGCAGGCACTAGTTATTTAGAGAAGTGAAAGTTCATCCCTCTTAAGTCTCAGTTTGCATGTTATCTTATACAAATGGGTATTTCTGCCCAGCCTGTGTAAGCTCATTAAACTTTGTCTGTCCACCTTTAAACTTTGTCTCCATATCCTGTTTTATTTTTTCTTAGTAATTAATGCCACTTGATTAATATACAGATTAGTTGTGCATGTATGTATATGTATAGACATGTAAGTGTATACATATATATGTGTATGTGTGTGTAAATATCATGTATATGTTTGTGTATATATCAGATATATGTGTGTATATGTATATGCAAAAACACACACACAAGTATGAATACAGTTTTTTGTTTATTTTCCTATCTCCTTTCTCCCCACTAGAATGTGAGCTTCATAAGAGCAAGGAGGCTGTTTTGTTCACCACTTGTCTTAGTCAATTTCATGCTCCTTTAACAGAATACCTGTGACTGGGTAATTTATGAAGAACAGATATTTCTTCCTCATTCTGGAGGCTGTGAAGTCCAAGATTAAGGCACCAGAAGGCCTGGTCCTCTGGAAAGGAGGGACACTATGTCCTCACATAGCAGAAGAGCAGGAGGGAGTGAACACACGCTCACAAGCTCTTTTTGTAGCAGCATTAACTCATTCATGAGGGTAGAATGGGTTAGTCCCCACCTACCAACACTTTTGCATGGGGGATTAAGTTTCCAACACATGAATTTTGGAGGGAATAATAGCATTTAAACCTTAACACTACTCATCCCTGTATCCTCAAATGGAGCCTGTCATGTAGTTGTTGCTCAAAAAATATCTGTTGAAAGGATGAATAAATAAAAGAATGTTTATGAGAGAAGACGGGCTTGAGTTTGGTCTTACAAACTGATTGCAGCAAGATCAGAAGGGTTAGTGGAAGGCAGCGTAGCAAGAGCCCAATGGTTTAAAATCATCTCTGGGCTTATTTATCATCATACGGGTGGCCATCAATCATCAGTGGTTGTCCACTGTGGTTTGCAACCTCTGCCAGTAGTGGCCACGATGGTCCCTGTTACATGCATTAGAGCCCTCAAGCCCAACAGTCACTTACTAGGAGTCTGTGGAAAGTTCCTCTACTCAGGCTTCTCCAGCCCTTATGCCTTACAAATATAACAATGGATTAGTGAGAAACTTGTTCCTAGCAACAGGACAGTCACCTTAACACTTTGCAAATGACTTGCCTGCTTGGCTGTATTTCTTCAGTTTCCCCCTTTGTTCTCATATCTACTAAAATATTAGTAATAATTGCAGGGATATGGTACAGTGGAAACTGAGCTGAACTGACAAGTCTGAGGTTTCAGTGCTAGCTCTATCATTATCTAACTGCTGACCTGGTTTTTGGTTTCTCTATTCAAAAAAGGAGGTAATCAATCTATATCAATTTCAAGGCACTTTAATTCGCAAATTAGTCTTCAAATTCTACAGTTTTTTTTTTTTTTTCTTAATAAAGTCAACCTTTGACTCATAAAAGGAGGCAATTCCTGAAGTCTACTGGCAATTTAGTTGTGAAGAACCTACCTACAGTGTAATAACTGATGGTTAAGCTCCCGGGCAAGCTAGCAACACTTACAATCACTCTTTGAAGTATAGGTAGGTGAACTCTCATACTGATAGTCCAGCAGTCTCCGGAATCACTGACTAGTTGTTGTCAAGGGCTAAATTCCTCTGAGCTTAGCCTTATGAGCCCTGAGCAGGCTGCCGGATACAGCCTGTTGGGACTGGGTTGAGGTCTTTGATCATCCATACTAGAGGGGCTAAAGGCAGAGCAGAAGGGAAGCATGGAGCTCTCCCAAACTAAGGGTAGGACACTGGGGGAGGCCCATAATCAAAAGAACAAAAATACTTTGCTTTCAGTGGTGCTTTATGACTTCTGAAATGCCTCTGCAATATTTTTATCATCATAGTCAGTGCAGGGGCCATTGCTAGGAACTGTGCTAAGTGTTGTAAGGGACTTCCTCAAAAGATTTACAGTCCAGGAGGGAGAATGGCAGTGAGTAACTATATGTGAGGCCGACTGTGCTAAGCCCTGTTGGATCTGCAGAATGAATGGTAGGGGAGCCCAGGGGAGGAGGGATAAATGGCAGCAGAAGGCCTTATGAAGGAGGGGACATTAGAGCTGTATATTGCCGGATGGAAATAAGACAAGCAAGGGTCATACAGGAAACGGCTTTCCAGGGTAGAAAGAACTGTATTACTAGTGTCATGGACATTGAGGGTTCTTTGTGATTCTGAGCAATCTACTATGCAACATGTATTTCTGGACATCAGATTGGGAGGATTGATTGGCCAGGCTAAGGAATTTGAACTTTATTCACCAAAGAGTGGACACAAAAGACTTAGAACTATAAGAGAGACTCGAACATTCTATTTCATTACACTCCTATGTAAAAATAAAATAAAGGGGCTCAAATTGGCCTTTTTATTCTCCAACTGCTTATATATTAACACAGCAGGGACCACATACTGATGAAGAGATGGAAACAATATATAAGCTAGTTCTCTCAGCTTCTCAGTTTTTCCTCACTGTAAGGCACTCTTATGGCTTATTTTAAATATGGGCAAAGAGAAGAATAGAAATTTTGGTAAGTGACTTGCCCAGAATCCCACATGCAGTAATTATAGAGCCAGAACAAGAGCTTGCACCTGCAGAACTGCAAAGTGGATGATCTTTCTAATAAAGCATATTCTAGCCATGTCCCTGAACCTCACCACGGTCCTAGAAAGGGAGATGTTTTCTGCTCCATCAAAATGTTAGCATGTGAGCTACTGCCATTGTTGGAGTGTAAAGTGTTGATGTTGCAAATTACCTTTATAAAGAGCTAATTATCTCTTCCTCCCCGCTCTCCCAAATCACTGGGGTTAGAATCTTAGCTTTGTGTGGCCCAGTTAAAAATCTCTTTTCTCCAGTTCTTTAGAGCAGCTGGTGAAAGGACAAAGCCCCCATTTTAATGATAGTGTTTTCCTTGCCTAGCTGAAGTGAACCCTAGTGAGCAGACACACAGCACTGCTAAGCTCTCGTCTCTGGGTGAAGTGTCTCTCTTCTTTCAAGCTGAAGGGTCACAGCATCTGTAGCAAGGAAATCTAATTACATGGCACATGTTCTAACATAAGATGCTGTTGGTTATTAAAACATTGGAGAAACTGAAGCATTAGGATAGACACTTACGGAGACCACTGTACCCTCCAAGTGATGAGAAGAAGAGGGTCAGGGACCCCTCTTGGAGATAGTTAACCCAGAGCTCAGAGATTCCACAGGTTGATCCTCAAACCATGGACTATCCTAACCTTGAAAAGAGCCACTTACCTAATTGCCTTTAGCCAGTTGCCATGCTGGTTAGTACATAGCAAGGAACGATGGTGTCATGTCATTACAGATTTCTAGAATGGCAGTGCTGAGAACTTCAGAGATCATCTCATCTGACCCCATGGTTTTATATTAAAGGAAACATACAGAACTATGGAGTGAGACTGAAGGTCAAAGAATATGACCTTCTGGGCATCTGAAGAACCTGTAACTTCACCTCACTAAAAGTGTAGATTTCAGCTCAATGCCATTTCTGTAACATTAACACCTTTCCTCCTGAGCAGCATGGCTGAGTACTGGGTAGACAGGGGACAGTATTCCTATTTAACTGGTGAAGAAGCCGAGGTGAGAGAGTTTAGATGGTAGGTCATCCGGAGATTTAGCACTGTCCTGTGGACCAGCAGGCAGGTCTCCTAATGCACTTGAATCTTTGCATGGCATTGATCCAGAAGCATTTGTCCTGAGCTAGCTATGCTCTTTAATTATCTCCACAGCCAAGTATATGCATTTGTGAGCCAGCTGATAAGTCAGGGCTACTACATTTGCAGGCAAAATCAAGTAAAATTAACTGGTTGACACAACGTAGAGCCCTCAGCATAGGTACTGAACAGTTATCTTGGTTCATTTTGCTTTTCTTTCATCTGTGGACATGATTTAATCCTTAGTCTCTCATGATTGGCCAGAACTTTGAGAATATGTTGTTATTAAAGATGAGATATCCAGTCAGTTAAAACCCCTAACTTCATGCCTCTCCACAGTGTCCTGATGCTACCTGGAGGAGCTCATGCAGTCTAGAAGATACAAGGAGACTGATGCCCTTAAGAAAATAAGCCAGCAGGCTGGTAGTTTGAGGGTTAAGAAACTCCGATGTTGAGATGCATTTGTAGAATCTCCTTAGATGCTGGAGAGACCCACTCTCCAGCCCTTTTTTTTTTTTTTTTATCCCTCTCTTGCCAAATTTTCTGCTTTTCAGGAAAGCCCTGCAGTCTGCTTTTTATTTGTTTGTAGACAGACACAAACAGAAAAACATCCGGATGGCCCATTTGTATATGTGGGACCCTTGAGACTGTCACCTCCTTTCAACTTGTACTAAGAGGGCAACTGCCATCTAGTTAATAAATGATGCCAAGTTGGGGGTTAGGCACCTCTGTGCTTCTGGTTCCCCAGGCTCCTGTCACTCTGTCCTTCCTCCTGATAAACAGGCTCTGGGATCTGTGAGTCAAATGTCACCCACAGCCTAGGGCTTGGTGTATAATCAACTCAAGCGAGCCCTATAAGAAATGGCTAGAGAGGAAAAAATGACCTCAGCTGTATTTAGGGCTTTCAAGAATGAGGTTTCTCTTCCATCTTGGATCTTAAATCAAGACGGGTTTGCATTTTAGAGTTTATAATCATAGAGCTAAGAGGAGCCTTGCACACCCTTTATCATACTAGCCATTTTGTTTTATGGATGGGGAAACTGAGGCCTGGAGGAACAGTGTTTGCAAAAACAAAAACAGAATTCCTAATGCTTTTCTGGCCATGCCCAATGTGTTGTGAGCTGCTTTTGCATTCCAGGAGCCAATTTTTCAAGCTTGGCAGGATGTGGGTTCATTCAGAAGAAACCTAGAAATACACCACAGACCCTAGGGATGTCTCAGTGCCAACTCCTCTGATTATTGAGTGAGAAGCAGACTCCCAAAGTACATTGCTCACCACCCCCTCCTCCTTGGGGAGAATTGATTCATCTAGGTGCCTGTCTAGTAAATTACCTCCTGTATGGCATCAATTATTCTCCCAGGTGATTCAGAAGAGCACAGTCATCTCTCAAGACCAGAGAAGCAGAGCAGAACAGCAGCTCAGAGATGGGTGCGTCCAGCTCAGGGAACCCACTCCATGTCCCCGCCATACCCTCTTTCTTTCTTGAGCCTATGTGAGTTTTTATTTCACCAGAATGAGCTAAACTTTCCAGGGCCTGTTTAATGGCTAGGAAAGTTGCTACAATCCTGCCTGTTTTTTTTTTTTTTTTTTCTTTTCAAACCACAGTGCCCAAACTGTTGGGTACATACCCATGAGGCAATAATCATGAAGTAGAGAGACAATTAAATCTTAGTTCCATCTCCAAAAAATGTATACTTTCTTTTCCCCACTGTTAATTCACACATCATAAAATTCTTAAGAATCGCCTTTCATTTCCCAATATAAATGCAGGGCTGCGAGAGAAGGAGATTGGGATTGAAGAGGAAAGGGCAGGCTGTACAGGCTGCTCCAGAACTGGGACCCACTCAGTCCATAGACTCATTGCAGAAAAATGAGGCTGGGTAGTCAGGCTGCTTTTATGACGGGAGAAATGACTGTTTTTATAGCACACTAAATAAAACCTGCTTTTGGAGCTAGAAGTTTATTGCCAGCATGGGGAGAGCTGTTGTTTTTGTTTTCTGTTCCTGTACCTTCTTATCCCCACCCTCCCCTCCAGCTGAGACAGGGAAAGGAGGGTGGCAAGGTTTCAGGAGTCCTTAGAAAGTCTGTAGAAATAATATGATTTTTAAGATTATACTAAAACGTATCCTAATTGATCTCTGCATCTCATGCTGATGATACAGGGAGTACACTCAGCATTCTTGGCTTCTCCAAATCGTTAGACAAGTTCTCAACCAAGCAATAACAAACAACAGCAATAACCTGCATTTATACAGTGCTTTATGGTTTCCAAAATGTTTTCACATCCATTACGTCTTCAGGGCAACCTAGAGAGGCAGGCAGGCCTGGAGTGATCATTTCTTTATTACAGAAAGAAAGATTGACACCCAGAGAGGTTAAGTTACTTGCCCAAGGTCATACTACCAGTTAAATGCTGAGTGAACACTGAAAACCAGATTAAATAAATATAGAGTAACTAAAATTAAGATCCTTCCCTGGAAAGTGGGGAGTTGCTGGGGGCATTGCAGTGAGGGTGAGGTTAGGCTACGAAACCAGTCTGAATATAGATGTTATACCTGTAGAAGGCGGGTCTCTATTGACCTGCAGCTGCAGTGCATCTTGGTCTTTAAAAGTCTCCTGCCTTGCTGCATAATCAGTAAAGGCTGGGAGGAAAAGACCTAACTCACCTAAAGCTCACATGAGGCCACAGAAGAGAGATTTTCACTGTGTGATTTTTGCCGGATCGTTAATGCCTCATCATCAGGAAGTTACAGAACAAGGTGTTTCCTCAATCTGGGATGCAGTGTCCTTGCTGTATGACAAGGTGGTCTCTAAGGGGCTCTCCTGGCTCCCTCATCCCCTGTCTCTTTTAGATGCAGGGGATTTCTGAAAGCCAGCCCCAGGAGAACCTAGCCTAAGGCACAATTAAGTTAGTGGGCCAAAGTGGGAGGTCCTCAGGGTGACTCTACTAGAGCAGTTATTGAAGAGTCAGGTGCCATGGTCAAAGCCAGACTCTCTAGCCACAAGTTGTCAAGGAACTGATGGAAAGACAGACACATTCTCAAGGAGATGGTCCAGCTGTTAAGCTGGGCAGAAGCTTCAGATCAGCCTTACCTGAAAGAGAATCCAGAGCTATGGGGAAAGGTTCGGCTGGGGAAGAAGAGTCAGCCAAGTGCAGGGGCTTGCAGGGTACCCAGAGGCAGCCTTCACCCGGTCTCCTCATGGGTGGAGGCACTCACAGGCAATGCACAAGGAGCAGCTTGAGGTTGGAGGCAGGAGACTGGACCAAGTTCTGGCCCTGATTGTCTGTGTGAGTTGAAGCAATCCATTTGCCTTCTAAGACTTGAACTCTTGTTTGTAAAAGGAGGAGAGGGTCTCCAACATCCTTTGCAACTCTAAGACCCCATATCTTTGTGAGAACACCATGCCCCATCTGTACTGTGACCAAATATGCATTTGCTTAATGAACGATTCTAAGATGAACAGAGTCAGATGCCTCAGGCTCTGGCCTAATGTAATTGTTCATTCCGCATCCAAACTTCCCTGTCATGATTCACTGACACCAACTGCCCAAGGCAGGCACCAACACTCGTCACTGAAAATATGTAATATATCTTGTTCCCATGACTTTATAGCATGTCAGCACCCCCACCCCCAAGCACCCCTATGAGAAGTCTCTACAATGTCTAGCTCTCCATGTTTTGATGCAGGAAAAGGATAAAATATCTATTAAGCTAAATCATGACAGGCAAAGACAAGGTGAGAATGTGTGTCCAATTCACGACTTCTAGCCTAGTGATTAACACGCTAAGGTATTTGTACTCCAGGATGGCACCAGGCACAGCTAAAGAGGCTGAGACCACACCACAAGGTCCAGAATAACTCTGCAAAATCATGGCCAGCGAGTTTGCCTAGTGAAAATGTGGGAGTAGTCAGAGCCAGGCATGGGCTGTACTCTGCTTCAAACTAGTTAGTGTCACTCAGGTTGTCAGAGACCTCTTCCCAGACCCGGCATCACTGGTCAGGAATTTGAGCTGAAACTCTCCTCAACAGGGACTCGGGGATGACTTCTTTTAGTCAGTGTTCTCTTCCTCTTGTTACTAGGGAACTGCATTTATGATGGGTGGTGATACCAGTAATTAATAATTTTAAAAGTGTAATAATAATTAAACTGACATTTGTGGAACACTTATGATATGTTCTGTGATAAAGTTTTTACCAACTTTGTCTTGTGTAATTATTAACACAACTCTTTTAGGGAGGCTCTGTTTTTTTCCCCATTTTTGAAGTATAGAAGATAAGTAATGAGTCACAGGACACACAGACAGTGAGAGGCAAAGCTGGATTTGAACTCAAGTCCCAATTCTGGAGTGTGCATGCCCTCTAGCATTCTCCACTGTGTAGTGAGCACTGGCATAGCCCTGGCTGTGCACCAGGCACTGGCCAAAGTGCTTTGCATAGATGCTTTGATTCACTTATTGACCTTACAAGGTAAGTATGTTATTATCCCCATTTTACAGATAAGGAAGCTGGGACACAGAGAGGTTAAGCAACTTGTCCAAGGTCACACAGCTAGTAAGATTTGGACTCAGCTGAGATTTGAACACAGTCATGCTGGCTCATGAGTCTGTGCTCCTTACTGCTATATATTTCTTCCCCACTGCCTCTCAGAAGAAAGATAGAACACAATCCACAAGTGACAGATGCCACACTGCCTTCAACAGGAAGCCTCCTACAGAAAGTTCAGGAGAACAGATTAGGAGATTCCAAGGGCAGTCAACATGGGCTGACATGGGGAGCCAGGGAATCACTGCACCAGGGGTGTCAGTGGTGGGCAGCTACCCAGACATGAACTTGCTCTTGCAGCACTCCGGGGAAGGGCAGGAATGAATCCAAGTCTCAGCCCCCTCCCACAAGGCCAGCCCTCTCATCCTGGCTCTGCAAGCCGGCCTTTGTGAGGTAGTGTCTTTCAGATGAGACTCATGCTAGATGAATGAGGCTCCAAATGCCCACAGTTTGCAGTGTCTGTGGGAAGCTTTAAAAGCTGGAATTTTAGGTGAATTCAGCATCTTCCTGACATTTTAGACTCGATTTGTAATCAACAGTTACTTTAGCCCTAATGGCAAAAAGCACCAGTTTTGCAGTAAGAAGCATTTATGGAGAAGAAAACAGGAAACATGAGAAAAAGAGGAAATAGATTTTCTTTTTCTTTCCTTCTAACACACAAAAGCTAGTTATAATCTCTGGGCTTAGTCTTTGAGCTTCTTCTGCCTGCTTTCATCTGCATTACTGGACTTTCCCCGGTCTCCTCTCCAACCCGGAACAAAGCTGAACCATTCTAAACCTTCCGTGTAGAAACTCTTAAGTTACAAGTTACAGTGTTGACCAAACTTGACTAAAGTAAGGATCTCCAGAACTACCTGTTAAAAACACCAAAGTCCTGGGCCCCAGCCTAGAACTATAACTCCCAACTTGCAGAAGTGAGGCCTAGTGAGCTGCATATTTAACAGAGGCCACTGGTGATTCTTATCCACAGGCAAATGTAGGAAATGCCTTTTTTTTTTTTTTTTCTGGCCAGATGAATGACCCATTCTCCTTATTCATTCAGCTTTCTGCCTGCTCTGCCTCTGAATGTGCTAAAGGTTGTGCACATCTCCTATAGATAAGACACACAGACCTGAATGTTCCACTCCACGAGTTTTGCTACTTCCTCATATGCTACCGATTCTCAAAGAAGAGGCAAGAACGTGTTCTGTTTCCTCCTTGTTTAAGAGGGGTGGAATGAAAAACAAAGCCACAGGGGAGAATACATAACAAATTTTTAAAACCTAAATGTTGCTCCATAACTCTTCGTTAGGATCAGTCTTCAGTTGTTGCTCAATGCCTTAGCTGCAGAACGTGTCTAAGGCCAGGACTATGTGCTTATTTCTGCTCCATCCCCTGGGGAGCCCCCCTCTGGGCTCTCAGGACCCAGCTGGAGGTCTACTGAGGGACCCTTGAACAGGGAGCTCAAAGCCTGCTGCTGGAAAAGACAGAGAGCCGTGCTGTCAGTGGGTTTCCGGGCCAGCAGGTCTTCAGCACCTGAATATAACAATCAGGAGGCCTCTGCGTCCCTTCCGGAAGGATACAGTGATGATGCTGCACTCCAATTAGCTCCTCCAAGCCTGCCCCATGGCTGCCTCTGGAGTGGCTGCCCTGCAGCTCCACATTAATTTCTCTCTCCTTCTTTAAATTTTCTGAAGTCGGCTTCCAGTTCTTCTGTTAAGAGGCTGTGTTTCTATTTGTAGGTCACATAATTGAAAACCCAGTTTTTATCATTTTTTTCCCCCTGACAATAGTACATTTCCAGACCCACAGGGGAAGCCCCTTGAAGTTTACTAAAAACAGCCTTGGAAGGGGGTGCAGGGAACTCCCTTTTGGGGGTGCATTTGCTCTTAATTCAGTGAACTGGTCCTCGGATCCCGGCCAACTCAAGGGATGCTTGTCTCCCCTGCTTGCCAGAACTCTCCAAGGGCAGAGAGACTTCAGCTCAAAATAGGAGAGCACTATCTAATAAGTAGAACGAAGTGCTTTGTGCAGAAGTGAGTCCCTGTGATTGCATATCATCAGGAGCTCCCAGGGAGGTTCTGGAGGAAGGTCTTGAGTTCTGATCATTGGGTTAGGATAGGGGTGGAGGGTGGCAAGAGACTGCAGCCATGAGGACCTCCAGAATGGCTGAATGTGAGAATCGCCATCTTACTTTAAGTGAGGCATTCCCTGGTTAATGTCTTTACCCCATTCCCCATTTCTGCTGGATGTTGTTTTTTTTAGGAAAACAGTTTACTGAAATATACAAAAAATATAATAGCTACATTTATACAATGTCTACCGTGGGCCAGGCCCTATATTAAATACTTGACACACCAACTTCCAGTTCTCCCACTCCTCCTTTAACATAGGCATTGCTGTTAGTTTCTGGGTGGGAAGCTCAATACAAGAGGCCGAGCGACTTGGCCAGTTAAGTGTAGAGCTGGGTTCAGATCCAGGTGCAGAGCCTGAGCCTCCTCACCAAACTGCAGCCTCTCAGCTATTCCTTGGGTCTCAAGAATAGTGACTCCACTCGAGGGCTTGGGAAAAGACCAGCACATCTCAAATGGGAGTCCTTGGGCACCACCTGGAAGCTTGTTCGAAATGCAGACTCTCAGCCCTACCCCAAGTGTCCAAAATCAGAATCAGCTGTTTAACAGGATTCCCAGGTGCATCTTGTGCAATTTAAATTTGAGAAGTGCTGGGTTCCAATCCTCACTCCTCTGTTTGGTAAATATTCTTTCACGTGTATTCCAATCCTCGTCTCTTTCTCTCCACTCCCATTGCTGAGGTGGAGAGGGGGGAAGAGAACAGTGAACAGACATTAAAATATGAGTGCCCTCTCGTGTTCCTATTGCATTAACACATTCCTCTAACCCCACATATTCTAGTCAGTCTTCAACAAAGTCCTGATTTGCACTGACAGGGAAAGGGACTTGGGCTTGTCAGAAGCGGACAGTGGGAGGGCAAAGGAGGGAGGCAGCAGACACTATGGTCAGGACCTCTCAAAACCAGGCTGGATCCCAGGTCCCTGTGTTCCACTTCCCACCACTTCCCACTGTATTGCCCCAAGCATGCCCCTGTTGACTTCCCTCCTCTGCAGAGTACCACAAAGCGTTGCTCCCCACAAGGAGTGTCCCAATATGTCCCTGAACATGGCAGTCCCTCCAGCCACCGCCAATGTTATTAATTTTTAAAACAAACTTACTGATTGAGGTTCTGGCTGCTTCTAAATTGTCTCTACAAGGAGACTGTGTACTAATTAACCCATAGAAACAATCAATGATGTACCTTTTTCAAGTTTCAGGGTGATTAGAATATGAAAATGAAGAGTACAATGGTGCAGATGTTTTAAAATCACAGCAGACAGCAATTAGTGACACGGAAACCAGCTGCTTATCTCTCCAGATAAAGCCTCTTAATAGGGAATTACACTGGAGGAGTCATTACCCAGATGGATCTCACATGATTTACAGAGGAGGCGGGGCAGCGTTAACTTTGATTTGTGAGCAAGGTTCTTGTCAAGCTCCCTTCCTCACCTTGGAGCAAGGAGAATGTGTGGCTGGGGTGGAGCAGGCTTCACCTTTCTACCTGTTGGCCCAGGTCAGGGATCCTGCCCAGGCCCAGGAAAGCAGAAGCAGAGGGCTTGCAGAAACAACAGGCACCTGTCTCCTTGATTCAGGCACTATTGTTCTGGGATCAGCTCAGCAGCTGTCCCTGAGCACAGAGGAGAGAGAGAGGACTGAGGGAAGAGGGAACGATGACTTGCTGGCTGTTATGTGTCCATTGGAAAGAAAAGGTCCCTCTGAGCCGACCCCGTGGCTCACTCGGGAGAGTGCGGTGCTGGGAGTGCAGCAGTGCTCTGGCTGTGGGTTCGGATCCTATATAGAGATGGATGGTGCCCTCACTGGCTGAGCGCGGTGTGGACGACACCAAGCCAAGGGTTGCAATCCCCTTACTGGTCACAAAAAGATTTTAAAAAAAGAAAAAGAAAGAAAGAAAAGGTCCCTGCTTTCTGTTGAGTGGCTTTGGGGTGTGGGTGCATGTGTGTGTGTGTTGAATAAAGAAAGTTCTTAGTAATCATTTTTGGATGTATTTTCTCATCTTTGATTTTTTTTTTTTTTTTTTTTTACATAATTGAGGTAAAATTTACAT
The DNA here is from genome assembly GCF_027409185.1 of Cynocephalus volans. NCBI lineage: Eukaryota > Metazoa > Chordata > Mammalia > Dermoptera > Cynocephalidae > Cynocephalus > Cynocephalus volans. Next base: position 40,411,334 of record NC_084472.1, read on the forward strand.
ATACTGAAATGTACAGTATACAGTTCAAAGAGCCTTCATAATTGTGCACAACTATGTAACTCACACTCCTATCAAGAAACAAAGTATGTTCATACCCCCAGAAACTTCCCTCAAGTCCCTTCCTGCCCCTTCTCAGTTCCCATCCCACTCCACCCCACCCTGGAGGCAACCAATGTTCTGATTTCTGTCATAATGGAGTAGTTTTACCTGTTCTAGAACTTTATATAAATGGAATCATATAGTATGTACTCTTTTAGAGTCTGGCATCTTTCCCTCAGCTTAATTGTATTTGTGCATGCTTGTGTGTGCACACGTGTGATTTATCCATGTTGCAGACTGTGTCCATACTTTGTTCCTTTTATGGATGAGTTTTTGCTCTTGTTGATCAATGCTTGAGCTGTTTCCAGGTGCTAACAACTCTGAAGAAGCTGCTATGAAGTTTTTATAAAAGTCTGCTTGTGGATGCATGTTTTCTTCTCTCTTGAGCAAATATATAGGAGTGGAATTGTTTGGTGATAGAGTTATTTAGCTTTAAAAGACATGGCTAAAACATTTTCCATGGTGATTTTTATCATTTCACACTCCCTCCAGCAATGTATGTGAGTTTCAGTTGCTCCACATCCTTGTTGACACTTATTGTTTTCAGTCTTTTTAATTTTAGCCATCCCAGTAAGTGTGTAATGGTATCTCATTATGGTTTTAAATGACATTTCCCTTATGACAATGTTTGAGGACATTGATATACATGCTCACTGATCATTCCAACTTGTTTTATAGCCCATCATATTTAGGCAAAGGTATTTCACAGTCATTGGGTGAAGTTAAGTTGGTTGATAGTGTTGATGAAATTTGTGTATTTTTTTCTGAGGTTTCTTAGTCAATTTTTTCTAGCAATTGCTGAGAAGGGAATGTTAAAATTTCTAACTATGGAATCATCTAATTCTTATTTAATTCTCTTAGTTTTTGTTTCATGTGTTTGAAGTCCTGTTATGAGGTTCAGACAAATGTAGGATTATTGTCTGTTCTTGATGAATTGACTCTTTTATCATTTTAAAACATCCCTAATTATCTTTGGTAATATTTCTTATTCTGAAGCCTATTTTGCCTTATATTAATTTAATGACTTCAGCATTCTTATGTTTAGTGTTCGTGTGGTATATTTCACTCTACCTTTCTTACACTTATTGTTTATGTGCTATGTTGCTCCCCATCCTTTTATTTTTAAGCTATCTGTGTCTTCATATGTAAAGTGTATCTCTTGTGAATAGCATGTATTTATGTTTTACTTTTTTATTCAGCCTGGCAGTCTGTCTTTTTATCTTTTTCTTTTCTTTTTCTTTTTCTTTTTTACTGTTTAGTATATTTAGAATTCATATATGATTGCTAATACAAATGAGTTAAAGCATACCATGTTGCTGTGTGTTTTCTGTTTGTACCATCCTCATTCTTTTTGCCCCTTTTCTGCCCTTTCTTGGACTAATCAACCTTTCTTTTAGTATTCCATGTGTTTCCTTCTATTAGCATTTTAAATGTACCACTTTGGTTTTAGTGGTTGTATTAGCAATAACAACAGGCACCCTTAAAGTATCATGGTCTACTTTTAATTAATATTACATCCCTTCACAAATAAAACCATCACAAATGTCTACTTCCATATGGACCCTCTTCTTCTTTGTTTAATTGTTATAAATTTTATTGCTACAAGTGTTACACATTCTGAGATACGGTGTTACTGTTTCTGCTTTAGGTAGTCAGTTGCCTATTAAAGCTCTTAAAAACAAGAATAAAATATTGTATATACCCACGTATTTGCCGTTTTCAGCTCATTTCATTCATTCATGTAGATCTGAGTTTCCATCTGGTATCATTTCCCTTTAGCCCAAAAAAGTTCCTTTTATATTTCTTGTACTTCAGGTCTGCCAGTAATGAATTTCCTCAGCTTTTATTTATCTGAAAGTATCTTTATTTTGCCATCATTTTTTAGGATATTTTCACTGGACAGGGAAATGTAAGTTGACTATTTTGTTTTCATTTCAGTACTTTGAAGATATTATTTCATTTCCTTCTGGCTTATTCTTTTATTAATGAGGAGTCAGACATTATTTTTGTCCTTACTCCCCTATAAATAATGTATCTTATTTCTCTGGGGGCTTTTCAAATTTTTTCTTTATCTTTGATTTTCATCAATTTGTTTACAATGTGCATAGATGTGGTTTTTGTGTTTATTCTGCTTGGGATTTGTTGAGCTTCTTAGCTATGTGATTTTTTATGCACTATTTTCGAGCTAGCTGCTGGGTCTGGAGCTCACAGACACCTCAATCCCGTTGTCCAGACTAGGTCACAAACCCTTCACATGCCAGGCTGGGTCCCCAGACCCCTCACATGAAGGTCTATGAGCTAGGTAACCAGCAAAAAGGTCCTTGGAGCCATAGGTTGGAAAGCATGGCCATGCGGGGCAGACGCCTGAGGCAGTCCATGCCAGCCAAGTCACAGCACCATGCACATGCACTAACTCCACCCACACAGAACTCATTTACAAAGAATGTGCCACACCACCCCCAACCAGATCTAAAGCAAGGGGGGCCTGACTAAATTATTCTATTTTCCCAGCAACTATTTTCTCTCTTCTTCTGCTATTCTAATTATATGTATGCCAGACCTCATGATATTGTTCTGTAGGTCACCGAGTATCATCATTATTATTATTTTCTTTCTGTCTTTCAGTTTGGATAGTTTCTATTGCCTTCTTTTCTTGTTCACTGAACTTCTCTTCTGTGATGTTCTGGAAGCTGTTAAGCCTCTCTGGTGAATTTCTCATTTTCAAATATTATATTTTTTAGATTTAGAATTTCCATGTGTTTATTTTAATGTAGTTGTCATCTCTCTGTGGAGACTACCTATATGTTCATCAATTAAGCATATCTTTTCCTTTAAATACTTGAGCATCTTCTAATGACTGTTTTGAGGGTCTTGGATAGGGTTCTATTCTCTTGGTTGTGGGTTGCATTTGCCCATTTCTCTGCTTATCTAACAAAAGTTTTATTGTGTCCTAGATATTGTGGTTGCTATGTGGTAGAGACTCTGGATTTTGTTGTTTTCCTTTAAAGAGTTTTGACTTTTGTTCTGATTGACAGTTAACTTATTGGCAGATCAGTTTTATCCTATGGAGGATTCTTTTTAGCATTTGCTAGGGAGAGATTAGAGTAGCTTTTATTCTAGAGCTGAAGTAATCCTACTTTAAAAGAGTACCATTTCTGGGATCTCAACTGAATGTCTGAGATATTCATTAAAGCCTCTGGCTGATGGTCCAATACAATGTGATCTCAGGACTTTACATTCAGCTTATAGCCCCCTAGTTGCTAATCTCTGCTAGGCTTTGTAAAGTCTTGCCCTCAAGTGCAGATTCACATTTGACCAGAGACTTAAGGTGATCCCTATGAAGTTTCTAGATTTTTTTTCTACATAGCTCCCTCCTCTCAGGTACACTGTTGCCCAAATTCCAGTCCCCTTAGGAGAACCAAACTCTTATCTCTCTTTTATCTGCCCAGTGAAATCACAGCTCTCTAGGCTCCACTTCCTTGGGCCCAGCTTTAGAAAGGCTTCCCAGGCAGAAAACTAGGGATATTCTGGAGCCTGATGAGTTTCCCTTCTCTAGAATCACAGCCCATTTTGTCTATTGTCCAGTGCCTGTAAACAATTGTTTCACATGTTTTGTTTAGTTTTATATTTGTCTCCATGAAAAGGTTATGTCTAACACGTATCTATTATTCCATGATGGCTGAAACCAAGTCAGTGATCATTTTTAATTATACAGAATTACTGTGTACTCGAAGAAGCATATGACAGGGACTTCTGTCTTTATATGAACCATATCACCTCCAGTAAAAGGGGTGTTTTAGTATCATTCACAGCCCTCAAATAGCAAATAAGAATGGTCCCTGTGGGAATCACATCTGGGTGACTTCCCAGAGCAATACATGTGACAGCACATGAGGACAGGTTCAGTTTATATATTTAACTGGAAACTTCATGTCCATTTGGGAGCCTGGTAGCTTGTCTGTGTCTCGTGGAATCAAAGAATAATAAAACCATGGTTCAAACAGGGTACTTAGTGACATTCTTCTGTACCTAACATTAGCAAATGTAGGCATGAACTGGACTGAGGAGAGATGCTTTGGGGCAAGTTCAATGGAAGCTGGCATGTGCATTCCTCCTATTTATGAGCCTAAATGGTAATTTTTAGTCTTTTTTTTTTTAAAGTGACAGAACTCTCTCTCTCTCTCTCAAATGAAATCCTTTGCTAGGCTGCTCTGTTCATTTGGGGGATTAGGGGTTAAAGGAAGGTCTGAAGCATCTCTCTTGTCCCATCCACTGGCTACAGTTCAGAAATGTCTTTGCAAAATCCCAGGACTTTGTGGAACACATTTGAAAACCACTGAGCTGGAACAGCTGATAATATCAGAGACTCTGTAGTCCCTAACCCAGACCCTGTCTTTGATATAATCCAGTGGTTCTTAATTCTGTCTGCACTTTGGGATTATCTGAGAGATTTGGAAAAAGTACTACTGTTCAGGCCCCACCTCCAGAATGCTGAGTTAATTGCTCTGGGTCAGATCCCAAGTCTGTTGTTCTTCATAGAACTTCCTGGATGACTCTAACACACAGCCAGAGTTGAGAACCTTCAATCTGATCACATAGTTTGTGGTTGCATTCCCTGTCTCCCACACTCAGCTCTTGCTGAGGTTTGAGCACTTGTTTTTAGCCTCAGAGATGGAATGCCAAGATTCCTCAGAAATAGTTGGGGAAATAGAAATCGTAGGGTGGGAGATCATGAACACCCACATGCCTGGTCCTTTCTGGAAGGACAGTATTATCATCTACCCATATTACTGACTCTCTGTCTACCTCACCTTGCAATGCATTTGGAGTACTGTTACAGGGGAGGGACCATGTTAGAATTTCTACTATATAAATTACACAGAGTTCAGAGAGCAAAACAGGAATGCTCAGTGTTACAAAATTGCATATCCTAAGAGGCCTATGGTGGTTAGCTCTGCATGTTTACCACCAAAAGATACTGTAAATGTCATAGCAACCACAGAAGAGCCCCACCCAGAGATAGTATGGTGTTAAAACACTAGACTAGTGGGTTTTGCAACTTGGTTGTACATCAGAATTATCTGGGGAGCATGTTAAAATGCACATCCTGTATTCCCATCTTGAGAACTTATGAATTAGTGAGTCTGCAGTGGGGCCCAGGAATCTGCATTCATAACCAGCCCCTTAAGTGATCCTGATACAGTGATCAAGACCACATCTTGAGAAGCACCAAGTGCCAAATTAAGAGAGAAAGCTTCCCCTATTGCTTTGTACCCAGGCATATTTTCCTGCTCATGTAAGCCAAAATATCTCACAAACAGTAAATTTAAATTATTGGTGTCAGCAGAAAGTAGCACAGACACAGCTAACCCAAAAGACTAGAGTATCTCCCGCAAAGTCATGCTTGATTTTTTTGATGAGTTGTATGATTTTTCTCAGATTCAAATCATCATCTTCTCATCTCATTGCAACAAACCTTGCTTTAGGTAAGCCTGAGATAAGGCTAGGTTACTCACTTTCTTCCCATTTTTATAAATTTGTAAGTTTTTATTCAGTGGCCTAATGTACATTTTAAAAATTAGATAAAATATAAAGTGCTTTTTAAAAAGAAATATGACTTGTATAAAATTTAAATGTTTGTGATTTATACATAATTTGTGAGGGAAAGAATAGTTATCTGCTTTACAAAAGAATTCTTCATGTTGCAGAAGGATGTGATTCCATGAAGACATCCTTTAAGAGACAAATCTGTCTAGTGTTTCCAAAATTATGTTTTACTGGCCAACCTTTGGCCTAGACTCAATGTGCATGGAAAACACTTTTCTTATAAATGTGAGCCACACCTTCAAAATAACTATGAGTTCCACAAGCAATCAACTCTTAGGGGTGGGGAGAGAGGTGGGAAATAGCCAAGAACCGTGCTGAGCTGTGTGCCCAGTGTGGAATATCATTAACTGTTCCCTCATTTGCTAACTTTAGGAGGCAGCCCTGCTGAGGCCAGAGGGTAGTATAAAGGCCTTAAAAGATTCAGGTCTTATCAAAAACAAAAACAAAACAAAACAAAAAAAACCCCACAATGTAAAGAGGAAAAGGAGACATGTGCTGTGCAGGTTAATGAAGACTCCAATCAGATATCATACCCCAGTCCACTGGAGAGGATGGAGGATGGAAGGGAGAGCCTGGGCTCCTCCTTCCGTAGCTTGTTTGTCCCTCTCTGTCTGGACAGAATAAGTGCTCAATTCTCGGCGAAGGACATATTGGAACTGACAGCCTCACTATTGTGTATATAATATGTCATGGCTGACAGATGAAGAATTGGGGTTTCATGAAATGCAATGAGATGCAGCCATCAGCCACGGCTGGAGGAGGCCTCGCTCTCCTGGCCTCTCAGAAAGTGCTCCTTCAGGGTCCTCTCTGCTCCTCTGCAGCACATCTGAGTGAGGGATTTAAAGCACCATTTCCCTCCATTACTCCTGATCCTTTGTTGTGCTTCTCTTTTGTCCACCCTGCCCTTTGATTGCTGCTCTCTCCCAGCAGGGCAAATTGCAGCTAAAATGCTAGGGACGATGGGATCAGGCAGTGGTCCAGAGGAAGCACTGGGCACCAGGCTGGCTAAACTGTGTTCCTCACTGCTGGGCTGCCCTGGTGTAAGTAAGCAGGCCCCACTTTTCAGGGTGAAAGCCACCCTTCTGACAGTCACATGGCCTTCCCCAAAGTCAAGTTCACTGAAAAGTGAAACAACAGGAGATGGGGGGAACTAACAGTAAAACTCGCATTGAAGGGGAGTTACCTTACAAGCTCCTTTAGTCCTTAAATATTTGGGGAAGATTTAGTGTACAACACCTAATGCATTTCAGTTCTCCGATTTCATGATGAGCCATTATCAAATAAAAGATCAGCCTCTGCAGATATATATTCTGCCATGGTAATAGGCACCTCATTCATTCATTTGTTTACTTATTAATTCAATGAATATTTATGAAGAACTTTCTGGTTGCTTGGCTTTGTAGTAGGTACTGGGGATAAGAAGAAAAAATAAGACAGTCTCTGACCTCAGAGTACTTACAGTCAAGGAGAGGAAGACAGAAAAGTATGCGAATAAATGTCACCTAAGATTATAAGGACTGTAATAGATGTCTTTATGGGAGGCAGTGGTACCCACAGAAGGTATGTATGACATAAGAAATTAGGCTGGGGGTGGAGACTGTGTTTGCACACAATATGTCACAATATATAGGTCATTAATCTTACTATTGTTCATATAAAATAACTGTAGTAAAATGTATGCTGCTTCATTCAATAAATGTTAATTGAGTACCTACTAGGTACCAGGCTCCATGTTTGTTAACTCCATGATGGTATACACAAGCTAGAAGGAGAGGCAAGCATTTAATTTACTTAGCACACAAATCAAATGTAAAATTAAAACTATGATACATGCAGCAAAGATTAGATACATGGTTTCATGAGAACTTATAATAGAAGTATTTCTGTAAAGCAGGGGAGCCTCCCTAGGATTAAGCTGAGAACAACAAGAAAGCATCAATTAAGGAATTTTCTAGGTGCCAAGAATAAGAGGATAGAGCAACACAGAAAAAGTGAGGTGATTCAGGGACCGAGGTTTCAGTTCTAGTGTCACCATGAAGCCCCTCTGTGGACTTCGTTGTCCAGAGCTACAGATGTAGAGGGAGCAGGGATTGGAGGAAAGAAGGTGGCCACCAATCCTGTTTTGCCCAAGTACAAAACAATAACTTACACCTTTTGTCCCACTATAATTCTTTATAATCATCCCACTAACTCTTAAAAATGCTCTAATATGAGGAATACATTGTCATCCTAAGGAGTGGAAAGCATTCTCCAAGCTCTCTTCTGGCCCTGCAACTTTGTGAGTAAACACTCAGTGCCAGTTGAAGTCCAAAGTGTGAGTGACAAATTAGGAAAGCCCTGATTCATAAAAAATAAATAAGTGGCATGTAATATTTTATGCCATGAATAAGATTCCTATATTTTTGCCAAAAATGGAATAGCAGCCTATGTCCACAGCAGTCATGCCTAGTAAACACATTTAAGTAGTAGGTTTAATTCTCTCTATGTTGGTGATGGTGGTGTCTCTGCTATAAATTGCAAGATGAACAAAAAAAATTAAACAAATTGTTTTCTTAATCTTCTCCTGGGCATTTACTGGCTTAGCTTGGGGATACTGTCTCATGATACTTAGAACGTGTAGGGCAATATTTTAAGTATGAACAGGATTTCACAAAATCCAAGGGGGGCATTAAATAACCCTAGGGATCCCAGTGTGAAGAGACATTACATTGAATTTTACCTGTAATGCTTTCTGCCATTTGTGTTTTGACTCTTAACAGGACTATTAGAAATGTTTCTTGATAAAGCATAAGTTCTATAACATCGATGGCCAACAGAGATAGATAATAGATAAATAGATTGATATATAGATAGATACATAGACATATATTATAGGTGAAAATTTTCTAAATTCACTAAGCATATCATGTACTTCTCAGCTGGGAAATTATCCAAAGCTTTCTTCAATTTACTAATATTTTTCCTTTTTTAACAAATCCTAAGCTAATGCATCCTGTAAGTTTACTACTCTATGTGTAAATCATCCAATGAGCTTTAAGGCATGTTTCTCTGTACTACTAGCATGGCTTAAAATCCATCTAGAACAGTGAGAGCATGTTTATATTAAAAATAGTTTTAATATCTCAAAAAAATGTGTTCAGCATTCATTCCCTTTGTGATTTTGATTATGTTGCGCCTCAAGCACCAGGAGAGTCGGTCCTTAGGAAGGTGCCGAAGACATTCATTTAGAATCAATGTAGGGGAAAACACAGTTGACAAAGTTCACAGTAGTCATCTTCAATGACAATGATTTTTTTCCTGGCACATTTGTCCAAGAGAGTCAAGATTCCTTTTGAGACTATCAAATAGTTGCCAATAGTTTCCTCGAGAAAACAATACCTGTCTAAGAGAGGTTTATGGGTGGATGCCTCAGTGTGCTAACTCCAAACACAGCAACACTCCTAGAATCCACAAAGGCTTGAAGGCTCAGAACGATTCTCTCATGTTATATTCTTCTTCCATTTCTTCTTCATGCCCAGGACTGGCCCTCTTTCCCCCATGCAGTGTTCATATTGTTCCCATCTTAATTCCTCAACTTGTGCTGTTTGGGCTTATTGTGGTGGTTCCTGGTGAGCTCCTTGTTGTTTCAGCACAGAGCTATTGAGCTCTAGGGTGAAGCACAAGCTGAAACGAACTGGAAATAGGAGAAAGCAAGGAAAAGACGTGTGTTTGAGGAGAAGCAGGGACATAATAATAGGCAGCTTGAGTTAGGCAAAAGTACTCTGGGAGTTCTTAGGAAGTTCAGAGTCTCTCCTGGGCTCTGCCACCTTGCGCAGGACTCTCCACTATCCAGGCTTCAACTTCCTCACTTGTAAAATACAGACCCTGGGCTAAGTGACCTTTAGAACCTCCTCCTCCTCTCTCTAAGCAGTTTGTATTTTCAGGTTGCATTAAACCGAAATAATTCAAAGTTCCTCCTATTTAGATGGAAAAGGTAGCAATTAATTCATCCTTAGCAATGTTCAAAGTCAGTGCAATATGTCTTTACTACTGCAATTGAGAAAACCTCTGTAAAGCATTCTGGAATGAAAGGTGGCTGTTAACATAGTTATTTGTTTTCAACTTTCAAATAATTAAGGCTTTGGACCTTAAATGTTAAGTAGTTCCAACATGCTCATCTTTGTTTCTCTCTCTTTCTCTTTTTCTTTCTCCCTCTCCACTCCACCCACCCTTAGGCTTACGAGAGGCCCCAGAAACACTCAACTCTCCACTACGACCCGGGCCTCCCACAGGACTTCACCAGTGACACCTTAAAACCAAAGCACCAGCAAAAAAGCAGCAGCCAGAACCACGTGGACTGGTCCACCAGCTCTGACAGTGGACCCGCCACTCAGAATTGCTTCATCAGTCCAGAGTCTGGCAGAGAAACTACAAGCACCAGCAAGATCCCAGCTCTTGAGCCCATGGCTTCCTTTGCAAAAGCCCAGGGTAAGAAAGGCAATGCAGGGAGCACGTGGAGTCAGTTGTCTAACAATAGCAAAGATTTGCTCTTGGGGAGTGTGGTTCCATCCCCAAGCAACCACAGCTCACCAGCTCCACCCAGCAGCTCTGCTGAGTGCAATGGGCTTCAGCCCCTGGTAGATCAAGAGGGAGGAGGTGCAAAGGAGCCCCCAGAACCACCTATTATAAGTAGCAAGAAAAAGTCCAGCAAGAAAGATGTGATAAGTCAAACTGTACCAAACCCAGACCTGGACTGGGTCAAGAATGCCCAGAAAGCATTTGATAACACAGAAGGGAAAAGGGAAGGCTACTCTGCAGATAATGCCCAAGAGGCATCGCCAGCCAGGCAGAGCATGAGTTCCATTAGTAATCCTGAAAATGACTCAAGTCATGTCCGGATTACTATCCCCATCAAGGCACCTTCTCTAGATCCAACCAGCTACAAGAGGAAAAAGAGGCAGTCCATTAAAGCAGTGGTGGAAAAGATCATACCAGAGAAAGCCCTGGCTTCTGGAATTGCTATGAGCAGTGAAGTAGTTAACAGGATACTCTCCAACTCTGAGGGAAATAAAAAAGATCCCCGTGTGCCTAAGTTGGGTAAAATGATAGAGAATGAGTCCCCCTCAGTTGGCATTGAAACTGGTGGAAATACCGAGAAAGTTGTCCCAGGAGGTGTGCCTAAGCAGCGAAAGCCACTCATAGTCATGACGCCTCCAACATGCACAGACCACTCACCATCAAGAAAGCTGCCAGAAATCCAACATCCAAAATTTGCTGCAAAACGGAGGTGGACGTGCAGCAAACCAAAACCCACCAGTATGCTCCGTGAGGCAGTCATGGCCACCTCTGATAAACTTATGGTGGAACCGCCATCTGCTTACCCCATCACCCCATCCAGCCCTCTGTACACCAACACAGACAGTCTTACTGTGATCACTCCAGTCAAAAAGAAGCGGGGACGACCAAAGAAGCAGCCTTTACTCACAGTTGAGACAATTCACGAGGGTACTTCCACCAGCCCAGTCAGTCCCATCAGCCGAGAGTTTCCTGGCACCAAGAAAAGAAAGAGGCGACACAATTTAGCTAAGTTGGCCCAGCTAGTACCAGGAGAGGACAAACCCATGAGCGAGATGAAATTTCACAAAAAAGTTGGAAAGCTTGGTGTGTTGGATAAGAAGACCATCAAAACGATCAATAAGATGAAGACACTCAAGAGGAAAAATATCTTGAACCAGATCTTGTCCTGCTCCAGCAACATTGCTTTGAAGGCGAAAGCTCCCCCGGAAACCAGCCCAGGGGCATCAGCAATCGAAAGTAAACTGGGCAAGCAGATTAACGTCAGCAAGAGGGGAACCATCTACATTGGCAAGAAGAGGGGCAGGAAGCCAAGAACAGAGCTGCCACCCCCATCCGAAGAACCCAAAACAGCCATCAAGCACCCAAGGCCTGTTTCTAGCCAGCCGGATGTTCCAGCCGTGCCTTCCAACTTTCAGTCACTTGTGGCATCTTCACCAGCAGCTATGCACCCACTTTCAACACAGTTAGGTGGGTCAAATGGCAACCTGAGCCCCGCCAGCACTGAAACCAATTTTTCAGAGTTGAAAACTATGCCAAATCTCCAGCCCATCAGTGCTCTTCCAACCAAAACCCAAAAGGGAATACACAGTGGAACCTGGAAGCTGTCACCACCCAGGCTGATGGCCAACTCACCTTCACACCTTTGTGAGATCGGCTCACTAAAGGAAATAACGCTGTCCCCTGTGAGTGAGTCGCACAGTGAGGAGACGATACCAAGTGACAGTGGCATCGGGACAGACAACAACAGCACGTCTGACCAAGCGGAGAAGAGTTCAGAATCCCGACGGAGGTACTCTTTTGACTTCTGCTCCCTGGACAACCCGGAGGCCATTCCGTCTGACACCAGCACAAAAAACCGGCATGGCCACCGGCAGAAGCACCTCATGGTGGACAACTTCCTGGCCCATGAAAGCCTCAAGAAGCCAAAGCACAAGAGGAAACGGAAAAGCCTGCAAAACCGTGATGATCTCCAGTTTCTGGCAGACCTGGAAGAGCTCATAACCAAGTTCCAGGTGTTCAGGATCTCCCACCGGAGTTACACCTTTTACCATGAGAATCCATATCCCAGCATTTTTCGAATTAATTTTGATCACTATTACCCGGTGCCATATATCCAGTATGACCCGTTGCTCTATCTTCGTAGGACTTCAGACTTGAAGTCAAAGAAGAAACGTGGTAGGCCTGCAAAAACCAATGACACCATGACAAAGGTGCCTTTTTTACAAGGGTTCAGCTACCCTATTCCCAGTGGAAGTTACTATGCACCCTATGGAATGCCTTACACATCAATGCCTATGATGAACCTCGGTTATTACGGTCAGTACCCAGCTCCTTTGTACCTATCGCACACACTTGGAGCAGCTTCCCCATTTATGAGGCCAACAGTGCCCCCACCTCAGTTCCACACGAGCTCCCATGTAAAGATGTCTGGTACAGCTAAGCATAAAGCCAAGCATGGAGTACACCTGCAAGGACCTGTTGGCATGGGCCTTGGTGACATGCAGCCATCCCTGAACCCTCCCAAGGTGGGCAGTGCCAGTCTGTCCAGCAGTCGGCTCCACAAGAGGAAACATAAACACAAGCATAAGCACAAGGAAGACCGGATCCTAGGGACCCATGACAACCTGAGTGGTCTCTTTGCAGGCAAAGCCACAGGCTTCTCCAGCCACATCCTGAGCGAGCGGCTGAGCAGCGCAGACAAAGAGCTCCCATTGGTGAGTGAGAAGAACAAGCATAAGGAGAAACAGAGGCACCAGCACAGTGAAGCCAGCCACAGAGCTTCTAAGAACAACTTTGAAGTGGACACCCTGTCTACACTGTCACTTTCTGATGCCCAGCATTGGACGCAGACCAAGGACAAAGGTGACCTGAGCAGTGAGCCTGTGGACTCATGCACTAAAAGGTACTCTGGCAGTGGTGGGGACAGTGGCAGCACGAGATCAGACAGCCTGGACGTATTCAGTGAAATGACCCCTTCAAATGACAAGTGGGACAATGATGTGAGTGGGAGTAAAAGGAGGAGCTTTGAGGGCTTTGGGACGTACAGAGAGAAGGACATCCAAGCCTTCAAGATGACCCGCAAGGAGAGAAGTTCTTATGACTCCTCCATGTCTCCAGGTAAGGCCAAGTCTCTCTTCAGACTTGAACTGTCTAGTTATTTCATTGCTGAGCTTTGCACCGCAGATGCTAGCCATCTTTGGCACATTGTGTTTCTTAGTTTGCAGAGAGCTGGGAACGAAACCAGCAGGGCTCCTTGCACATTTGAGTTTGCTGCACATTTTATGCATTGTTTACTGGGTACTTCCTGCCTTTCTTTTCTCCTGGAGTCATTGCCTGAGAAATTGTGGACCTCTGCCTCAGTAGCTGCCTGGGCTGCAACCCTATCCAGTACATTTATGCTCTGTTTTAAAAATGCTGTTCTCAGGTCTTCATCTGATCTGAAATTACATTTTGCTGGTTGGATAAAGCCCCCCAAAATCACTAGGAATACCAACAAGATTCCAAGAATGACAAAGCTGGAAGAGAATGAATATATAGTTTATCCAACATGCTGTCTCCAGAAGTCACACATCTTAGGTCAGAAGTCTATCACAGAGTCCGTGGAAGCCAATGACCAATGAATCCTGAAGTCTAACTTCAAGGATTCAGGGAGCCAGCCCCAGGCCATATTGTCCTCCCTTTGTCTATAGGCATTTGATAAGCTGCCCTGGGCAGTCCCCCAATGTGAAGCCTTGGCTACATTCAGGTACTTGTCATTTTGCTATGTGCCTCCTATCCCCACAGGATCTTACCACTATGTCTCTTAGCACGTCCACTGGAATGGGATTTTGCTCACTAATCTCCAAAGTGAAGTGTTGGTTGCTGCTAGGAAGATCTCATTCCTTATCAGTTGCTGGCAGAATTTTCTTGCTAACCTCCCCACCCACACAGATCCTTCCCAGCCATGGGAGACTCACACATCTGCAAAAGCATCCTTTTCTCCCTGTGCATATATCACATAGATAATAAGACTCCTATAGAAGAACAGAGCCATTGTTTACTAGGAAGATAGTAGAAACTCTTATCCTAGGAGATGCAGAAGATAAAAGAATTTCTTGTGTTGCCCCTGCCTTCTCTTGCCAAAGCCTGGTTTTAAAGGATGAATCATCCTCGTTTGAGGTTTGGGTGTAGTTTCACCTCTATTTATGATGCGTACCCCTCACTTGTCCTCTCCCTTCCCAGGGAGTCCATAATTAACGAAGGTAAGAACAGTCTATTCATGAGGAATCAGACGTTTTCTAGGCCAGCAGATTTCAAGAAGAAATATGATTATGAGTTAGAAACCACTTAAAGATTGTCGCAGATTTCCACTAGCTTGTGAGTTGTAGTGGTAGATGTTCTCCTTGGTTAACGAAGAGACCAATTTGCAGTCACGTCTCCTGCATTTGCTAAAGGCAATAAATGGCCCACCCTTCATGTCTACCCAAAGCAGATGGGCTCATCTGGGTTTGCCATTTCTCCTCACCCGATTTTGTTGAAGGTGTTTGGTTTTGCACAGAGCCCAGGCTAAGAACTAGATGGATAGGAGGCACTAGATTAAACTTGCACATGAGAAATACTGTTGATGAGTCTTTCAGAATGATGGTACTGATCCATGGGCACTAAACTAGCCGTGGATAGAGGGTGTTCTTATTTTTGTATTTTCTGGGCAATATTTGTCTAGAAAACAATGGTGGTGGGTTACTGCTAAAAACCCACAAGCAAGAATCCTAACTGAACAGACCTGAGAAGCAAGATCACAGAAGCTAAAACTAGCCATTGTTGAGTTAGGTTTCTCACAGGTCTTACTGGGATTTTTCTGTGGTCAGACTGTACTGCTGGTGCTGGTTGACTTCATGAAGTTTCCCAGTGGGATCCATCTGTGGTCACTGTGTGGATCTCCGAGGGTGCCCACATTCTGGGCATACCACTTTCCTTGTGTTTGTATTCACATGGTGGCCCTCACCTTATTCAAAATACTCTTACTTCCCTCCCATCTTCTCATTTGATCTTCAGCCAGCCACATGAGATGGGAAGAATTGGGCAGCATGACGATGTCATGAACGAAAGCTGGATTCAGCCTGAAGAACTGGGAACTAAGCCCAACTCTGCTATGAACTCTCTCTGTGGTCTCAGGCATGGGATTCACCTCTTTGGAGTCTTCCCATTTGTAACTTGAAGGGCTGGGCTAGACCTCTGTGTGTAGTGTGTTTCAGTTCTTAAAGCCATTTCATATACATTTCTTCACTACAACCTTCCTGCAATCTTGGAAGGCAGGTGCCTTTATTCCTATATTATAGGTCAGGACACTAAGGCTCAAAGAGATTAAGTGACATGGCCAGGTTCAGAAAGCCTCTGCTTTCGATTCTAAGCCCAGGGCTTGGCCCACTGCACTGAAGCTCAACCACATGTCACCTGGCTAGTTAAGGCCACTCTAGAATGCAGACCAGTGCTCCTCTGTGTCCCTACCACTGTTCCTCTCAGAATTCCATCCATCCTCTGACTTTCTGCCTTTCCCTAGGTGTCTGTATAGTGATTATGTGATCATTGCAGAAGAGAGTAATTAAGGAAAGAAGACATTCCTTGATTCAAATCCCAACCAGTGAAGAAGGAATCCTATGGCCTAACCTTTCCTGAATATCACTCTGGAAACATCTACGTAGACAGGGCTTCCATTTTGGTCCTTACTGAAATCCAGTTCTCTGAGTTATTTTTGCCACTCCTCTGTGCCTATTTCTGTGTGATATGAGTTTATTTTCCCCAGCATTTAATGAATCACAATCATTAGTGGCTTCTATGTCTATATGAGTTATGCCCGATGTCCCAGCACATCTTTTGGAATGTCTTACTGGAACAGACCAGATTCCCTATCATTCACATCCCTTCCAAGTCTTGGCCATTCCTTCCGTATATCCCAAATTCCCCTCCATTTCTGAACCCTCAAAGCATGAGGGAAAAAAAAATATCTTTAGCAGCACCTGGAACCCAATGTCAGTGTTTCAGGATTCCCAAAGAGCATTGATCTTTAGGTGAGAGACTCCACAGTGCCAAGCTCCATGAAGAGATGTGGTCAGATGAGATGAGGCTGGGGGTGCCAGAAGCCTAAAGATCTTTCAGAGGCTTCATCTGAATTTAGTTGTCTAGTCAGCTGGATGATTCTGGGGTCATGATTGGAAATAAGCATCTGTGCTTTCCACAACTTCTCTCCCTCTCCCTTTTCCTTCTTCACTCTGGATTCACTTTTGTAGCATCTGAATGTTGTATTTTACATGAGCTCTAAAATAGACACAGCACAAATATAGATGTCATCCTTTAGCCTGTTGAGGACCAGATTTAGGAGCTGAGTCAAGAGAGGGCTTTGAGCACTCCTTGAGATCAGAGCTGATGAAAGGCACCACATAAATGTGAGTCATTACCATTATGGAGAAAAGAATTAGAAACCCCATTTAGCAATAGCAGCAGTTGCACACTCCATTTCCTCTTTCCTGCTTGGAAAATAATTCATTCTCCATCCCTCCCCTGGCCTGGCAGATGGCTGCCTTGTCTTGTTAGCTCCTTTACAACACACCTAGAGCTTAGAAGTCACAAAGACTCCTTACCATTTTCCTGTATTATATTCCCTCTTTTTTTGTTTTCAGAAGGGAGTGGCTCTTCTGGCCTATTTTCTAAATTCATACCATTTGCAAAATCTCCATTTATTGCAATGCTTTCCTGGGGCCAAAAAATGAATAAATAATGGGAAAGTGCAGTCTCAGAATTGGGATAAGGCTTATCAGTCCCCATGGAGCCCCTCTCTCACCAGGCATCTCCATCTCTCACATGTTGACATGCAGCAGATTCCCAGAAGAGAAAACCTGTGCAGGGTTGACAACACGTGGTCAGAATGATGCCATGTGCCCTCAAAGCCAAGTTTCTCCAAGGCGGTGGAAGAAGTCTCTAGTGTGAGTGATGTTCTTCCTGTTCAGACCCTTGGAAATAATCTTTGCCTACTTTGACCTAAAATTAGGCCACGTACTGGGACATTGTGACCACTGCTATCTAGACTCCTATCAGATAATGGGAAAACAGGGTGAAGAGTGAATTTACATGCATTACCTCCTAGCCCAGTGCCATTGTCAGGCAGGGTAGCCATCCCAAGTCCCCAAATGTCAAGTAATTTCTCTGTGATAAAGGGATGCTGAGAATCAATCCTGAGCTCACCTCCCAGATATCAGAATCCTGCCATGTAGGTGGTGGCATTCCCTCAAGCCTGGCCTGCTCCACCTCTCCTCCTGGCTTCGTCTCACCCTCTGCCAGCTCCTTTTATCAGCGCTGTGAGGCATTTTGAGAGGCAGTCTCTGCTGTCACTCACTGGCAGGAAATGGATGCCCAAGCCATAAATAATACGAAAACCTCCTCCAAGCAGTCATCCAGAGAAGGGAGTTAGCCACATGGATGAAATGTCATGAAGACCATGCAAAAGAAACTCATGAGGCAAGATTTGTAAAAATGGAATGAAAGGAAGAAGAGGAGACTCATGGGAGGAGAAAGTTCAGACCAGGAAAAAAGAGAGTAGGAAATGGAAAGCTGGTGAAGTGCAGTCTGTTTAACCTCGATCCAAGTTGAATTCTCAGTCCTCCTGGGGGAGGAAATGAAAGATGAGTTAGCTAATGGCTGCTGTGTGGTTTAAGTAGGGTTATGAGGACCTGGGAAAGTTTGGCTCCCACACTAGCTAGCTGAAAGACTGCTTCTTTTCTTTGAAGGACCTTTATTGTCTCAGTTTCCACAAGTGACTCTATGACAATAAAGGTTCTGTCCAGACCTGATAATCTAGGGTTCTAAAAGTCTCACATTTATACAGTGGAATTTGAATATGGAATTTGAACACACACACACACACACACACACACACACACACACACACACACACACAATGGTCAGTCAGGAAGAAAACACCCAAGTCCCCATTGGCCATTTTGGCCAAAGAATTAGTTGTTCAATGAAGGTTCAAGACAGATCCCTCTGGCCCATGAATTAATCTGTGACTCACCCGATTCATCTTTGGCCCCAGCCACTTTGCTTAGCCATTTCATCTTTCATTTTGCAGAGGAGGAACTCCTCTTACCTGACTCCCACCAACAAATTAGCATGATCCTTGGGCAGGCTGAAACCATAGTCAACACGTTAAAAAGAAATAGGTTAGAGCATTAATATGACCAATTGCATGGGGGCAGACAGAGCACACTTGCATTTGTATTTAGACTCAGAATTAAAAGAATCTTAATAAGGTAGTACAAACACGTCATTTTGCTTATGAGCATATTGAGGCTTCAGAAGGTCTGGTGACTCATCCAGTGACACATGTCTACTTGGTTGAAGGGCTCAGATTGGGGCTTAATATCAGAAAGAGGGAAAGGGACAGTGAGAGAGAGAGAACAAAAGAAAAAAAATAACATAAAAATGAGTCGTGGGAGAGATGTTAACTTATACTTTTTCTTTTGCTGTGAGCTGCTGTAAAAGGTAAGCATCTCTTTGACAATAATTTGGTTTCCAGGCTGCCTCTGGGGAACCATATTCGGGACTGGAAATGATCTTTGTGGGCTCTGATGGACGTCATTTATTTTTTTTCTTTCCTGTCTTAACAATTGCACATACTTATTTTATTGAGCTCTCCAAGGTTTCTCCTAAGGTTTCCTTTTGGAAACCAAGGATTAATCAAATTAAATGTTGTAACCCATAACTTTCTAGTAATGAAACACAAGAAATGTCTTAGACTCACAGCATCTCTTCTGCTACATTGAAATCAGAAATCGAGCAATTCTGCCTTTGGAGCATGAATTCCCCCAGGCCATTTATCTTCCCACAGTTGGCAAACATTGCTCTGTCCTGATGGAAGTTTTTATTTATACCTCTGTGGGAATGAAGAATCATGCAGCTTCAGGTGTGGGTGCAAAGAAGTTACAATTTTGACAGGCTTGGCTTTGATATAACATGGAGCCTTTCTTGGCTAGAGAAATTAGTAAGCACGCCTTCCAAAGGCTGGCCTGTCACTGGACAGAGATAAGGAAAGCATCTTTGGTAGGAAACTCCAGCAAACCATCTCTCTATAAATAAAAAGTGATGAGACAGAATACTCGTTGGGACTGTGGCCTACACTTGAGCTGGTATAGTGCCTAATGCAAATTGACTGAATTCAAGGGGAAGTAATAAAGACAAGAGAAATTTTTTAAATTATTTCTTTGCTGCCTCCTATATATAAAACTTAGTGAAATCCTGGGAGAAATTCAAAGAGGTTACAATCCAGAAGATTCCCCTATAATCTAGGGGAAGAAACCACCTGCAGCTTATTATAAAACAGACTTGAAGGGTCACGAGAAAGGGATGTGCTGTCCAAATGACAGTGGGCCACCTCCATGTTTTCTTAGGGGGACTAGAGGTAGGATCAGGAAATACTTCTTTAGAGTAGTCACCATGGCAGGTGGGCCTTAAAGGATGGAAGAGACTTGTGGAGAGTGGAGATGTGAGGGTAGTGATGGGTGATGGGTTGGGAAGCACATTGTAGAAAGAGAGCCATGTAAACAGAGGTATTTAGGTGGAAATACCCAAGAAACCTTTGGAAAAAGGTGTGTGGTTCAGTTGTAATGAGGTTTGAATCTGTGGTTGGGGAATCCTGGCAGATAAGGTGAGAAAAGAATGTTGTGGTCATGGGTTGGAGGGTCTTTTTCCCACATGCTGAGGCTTGTGTTTAATTAAGTAGGCAGTGGGAAGCCACTTCTTAAACAGGCAAAATGTCATGAAGTGACCAAATTGTACTTTGTCTTTCTTTCCCAATCCCTCCCTCCTCTTAGTCTGGGTTAGGCAGACTTACCCCATATCTCCACTCTGATCTGTTTTGCAATTATTCATCTACTCGATGGGATTGTAGCCATCATCCTGCCCTTTCTCCCCCACTGCCACCCCACCTCCAGATTATAAGCATCATAAAGGCACCATTATATACCCAGATGTCAAGCAAAAAGATTATATTAATGAGGAGTCATCCTCGATTCATCTCTTTCTCTCTCTTGCTAATGTCAAAGATGATTCCAGTATATTGGCTCTAGGCAACTGGGGGAGTGGTTGGTGGCACATGAACAGGATTACAGAAACCAGAGAGAGAATTTGGTTGCAGTGTGAAGTGATAGGTCATTAAGGCAGCAGTTGGCAGTGCTGTGTGGACCCAGAGATCCACCGAAGGACAGAGTAAAAAGAGAGGCAGAATAAGAGGGGATTAGGAAAGATGCAGAGAAGGGATGGCAGAAGTGCTGGAGGAGAACCGAAGGGTTGATGAAGAATGGATTTAAGAAGAAAAGGGTGGTTAGCAGGACCAGAAGCTGCAGAGAGTTCGTGGAGGATGAGAACAAATGAGAATATGTAAGAACATACTGGTGGCCCTGAAGATGACAGAAAAATTAAAAGTATGTATCTAGTGCCTCATATGTTGAAGGCTTGGTGGGTTGTGTGCCAAATCCAGATGGCAAGGAGTTAATGAATAAGAAAGCAGATGATGAGAAAGTGGAGACTGCAGGTGCAGAAAGTGAAAGCTCGGTTGTGGTTCCAGCAGAGCTCCAGCTTCTAAGGAGACTTTGCTTCAGGAGTCAGCCCTTGACGAGCAGTGGCATTCCTATTCTCAATAGGCCTTAGGTCTGAGGTCCCCAACTCTGGGAGCCAGAGTCCCTTATGCTGTGTCATTGCACCTCCCCATGAAAGTCATGTATAGAAAAGGTAAAGGTTATAGTATTTGAAAAGAGGTAAGAGATTGCAGACCAGCTCCACCTTTCTTGCCGCAGACACACAGCACTTAATATTTGATCATGATAATGACTGTTTGAAAACTCCTCTCTGTGGTACCGTGGGTGTCAGCTGTGCCACTGTGAACATGTAGAAGAACAATCCAAGTTATCACAAGTTCTAGTACATAGATCTGTCACTGAACATTTACTATGTACAAAGCATGATAGACGATAGACTAAAGCCTAATTGTTGGACATCCAAATCTCTTTACTATTTTGTGGAATAAAATATATGTGCTAGTTCATAAAAAGCTTACACTTTTAACAATGATTGGGAGCTCTTTAGTCACTGAACACATAGCATAGTGTCAGGGACAATTAGGGAGACCAGAAGAAAAGGAAAAGCAAGGAAGAAAAGATACTAAAATTAGCATACATAAAACAACCAGAGAATAAAAGCAAACCAAGTTTAACCCACGTGAACTCAATAGCCAACAGTGGGAGACATAGGGATCCAGGATCAGGAAGGATAACAGTGTTCAGAGTAGGACAAAATCCTGGGGTGGAACCTAGGAGAGTGAGTGCATAATGAATGACTGCTATAGCAGCAAGGGCAAAGATGGACAGTGGCATGGGTCAAGGTATGTGGGGGGTACAGGAAGGCATCTGGTAAGACTGAAGTTAGCTGTTGAGCGGGGATGGATTTTTAAGGGGCACAGCTGCTGGAAAGAGGAAATGGAACTTCATCCACTGATGTTAAAGGGTGCTGGGCGTGCAGGGTATTGAAGTAGGTGCTGGGCTCTAGGTGAAGTGAAGTACCAGGAAACGTGCCTGTCCTTGAAGACCTTATATAACTATCAGGAGACAAGAGATGGGTATAGACACATATGCATAGCAATTAGAGAGAATAATGGGAGTCCACGCATTTAATGACTTGAAGTAAAAGCCCATTCTACAGGAAAAAAGGACCCATAAGATAACTTTCAGAGCAATAAGTTGCATGTTGTAAAAGCAAGTGGATATTGGGTTTTGCCTGGTCGATTCAGATTGGATAAAAACAAGGGGGCATTAAGGGGGAGATCAGTAGATGGAGCAGGCGAGTCCCGAGTGCTGGCTGTTGTGGCTCCCCCACTCTTCAATGGAGCGGCCGAGGAGATTGAGGAGGTGGGCAGTGAATCGGTAAGGAAATGGGGCTCACCTATTGATGGAGGATCTGAGGCCACAGACAGATGAAAAGCTGTCCCTGAGGCTACATCACAGTCACCTCTTATATCTTAACAGGGCATGATGTTTTTCGAGACGTGTCTCCTTACTTTCATATGATCTTCAAAATCCACTGAGGTCTGCAGATAGGTGTTGCTTCCCCACTTGACAGACAAGGAAATCAAAACCCAAGGTCACCGAGCCAGTTTGGTGCAGAAAAAGGGCTGGATCCCAGGTTTCCTGAATTTTCCCAGCATCACCCCCTTTTCTATCACTATATTTCTTCCGTGTTTGACAAGGTCAGTAGTATGACTCAGCTTCTGAGTTATCCCTAAAGAACCCTGGCCAGCTGTTTAAATAGTGGAGCCCAGAAAAAGGCACTAGCTAACAGGCAATTTAGTCTTTGCTAAAGATAGTGTTTTTGTTTGTTTGTTTGTTTGTTTGTTTGTTTTACATAAAGGGAGCTCTTTGGAGCCAGGGTGTGATGCCGATTCTGTACGCAAAGCCTTCTTTTCACCTGGGCACAAATCCCTTGGGCAGAGTATGGATGTCCTGAATATACAAAGGGGACACAAATGGAGAATGAGAACATTCTTACTCACTAAATCATAAAGCACTAAAACATATTTAAATCATTATTACTTTTAGAAGGTTTTGTACAATTTGAGGGAATTGATACATTTAGTGGTAAAAATACAGAAATGTACACCTTGAGAGTGATATAGACCAAAAATAAAAACAGAGTGGAGCCAGTCATTAAGGAAACCATGAGTTTGAGGCCACATTTCAAAAGTTTTGGGACGTTGTTAGAGAGGAGATCTCATCCCCTTCCGAATGTCCACCAGGAGTTGGGATGTGGGCTGGAAAGACGACGGTTGTAAACCAGTTTGTCATGTCTTACACAAATAAGACCTGTGGGCCAAAAAGTTTTCTCATATATGATATTCTTCTTTGTGCTATTATACTTTTACTTTATTTATTCTAATTACAAAATTTTAAAAAATATTCAGTACCCAATATGTGTAAGATATAGTCCTGGGCAATGTGGCAGCTATAAATATGTAAGGGACACCTTGCCATTCTTGAGCAGTCATGTCATAGTCCTACAAGTCTGTGTCAGTATATCTCCCACTAAATAACAAACCCCTTTCATGCTAAGTACTGTTTTTCTCTTTGAGTCCCTGACAACACAATAAAAATGGATTCCCCACCCATAAGCATATAGCAACTGATTATTTAGAAAACATTTGTTCCTTCTATTATCTAAAAAAATACCTGTTAGTGAAGACAATTAGAAAATTTAGAAAAGCCAGTATAGGAAAAAATAACACCACCCACAATCCCACTGCCCAGAAATAACCACGATGATGATGTAAGGACATAGGTACCCAGCTGATGGGGACCACTCACCCTGCTTCCCTTTCCCAGCTGCCTGTCCTCCAGCCTCCCCAGCAGAAGGGAGAGAAACCAGCCCTCATTTCTCCTCCAGCCATTCATGCTCCTCTTCCTTTTCTCTCTTTCCCACCACTTTGCTTGCCTGTTTTTTTTCAATTTTCTCTTAACTGCCTTCCCAGATTTGACCATGATAACCTTTCCTTCTACGTTCTGTGTCATTACCCAAACAGGGGAATATATTTCTAAAATAAATTCAGCAGCAATTGGGCATGAAAACCATCCAGATTTTCCAACTGTTCTATGTAACTAAAATCCCCACAAGCTTTCGAGTGCCAGGACAGCAACCGGGAAGGGGACAAATTAGTCAGGGCTGAAGATGGTTGCCAAATATTTTTCCCAAGAGTAGCTGAGTGTTGAGTGTTTCTTCTCAGATCAGAATCAGACAAGGGGAGATGCCGTAAGTTTTCCAAAGTTTAAAATCCCAACTCCACCTCAGCAATGTAAAATGTGACTGGCCAGGTTCTGTTACAAATCACACACACACACACACACACACACACACACACACACAGCCAGGTTCTGTTACAAACCACACACACACACACACACACACACACACACACACACACACACACACACACACACACACACACACACACACCCCACCCCACCCAGAACAAACCAAGTTCTGGCTGCTCTCATTGGCCAGTGTTGCCAGCACTCATACCAAGGGGATTTAAAGGGAAGGCACCAGCTATTAAACTTATGCTTATGACACAAAGGACTGCCTGGCACTTTCTTATTTTGCTCTTGGTATACCGACATTTCTAAGGTGAGGTTGTAAAGTCAATAGTTCTCATTTCAAATAGCAACTCTCTGGTTAGTTTTTTTCTTTATTCCCCATGGACCAGTAAGTCTACATCTACATATTTTCTGAGTTGAGCTTTTTGCACAGGGCATTAAGCAAAGGAGAAGACAGAGTCTTCCAGGAGATTTTTTAATATCTCCACAGATAGGGTCAGCATCACAGACGGTTGGCTCAAATAGCCAAAATAGCTTTTCTCCTCAGCTTTTCCCCATTATTCTTCAAATTTCAATTGATGTTATAATGGTAGAGAATGATCTGTTCTCATGGTTTGCCTTAGAGAGGGGAATCCTGTTTCTGAGTTTCTTCCCCCTACACTGGTGAGGACTCTGAGTGGTGGTCCCCTTGAGTGAGTCCCCCAGCATGGCATGTCAGCTTCACCTGCTGCATGGAAGTCACTCACACACCAGGAACACTTCATTTATGTGGGCTGAACTTCCACCAAGCCAGGGTTGCAACTTCTTGGTCCAGAGCAATGCTTCTCTACTTTATTTTTTATTTTGGTCATGCTTTTGGCAGTAATAAACCTAGAGCAAAACTCTATTGCATTCATCTCCCCCCTACAGCTCTTCTAAACAGTAAATTAATTATTGAAATGGAAAAAGAAGAATGTAGTATTGTTTCCAAGGAACATCTATGAAGGCAGGCATAGGTAAATGAATAATTGATGCCAGATGTGGAAATATCAATTCCTATTGCATCAAGTGCAGAATTATCTGGCGTAAAAGGCCCTCCATTATCTACCCTTAGAGATCTCACCTGTTTCCTGACCATTTTCAGCTTATTTCTCTTGCTATGAGTCCTGCTAAATCTCCTCCTTATCCTACCAAAAAAAAATAAATAAATAAAACCATAATTGGCCATTTACCTGAGCCTCCAATCAATACATTGATTCCTTCATATACAACATCCTCTCATTTTTCAAATCTTACCTGCTAATTTCTTTAACAATTCTGGCATCTCTTGCTTCTCTGATATAACTAATATCTACATTTTCATTTCAGTGCTTATTTGTATATGGCCTTGTATTGTTTACCTTTATTTTAGGTCGAGATGTCTTCACTCACCCAAATCAAATTTGAGTCATGGGGACATCAGGATCATGTCATACTCTTTTTGTAGTTTATACAATCCTTAAAATGGTGCTGAGCACAGATATTACTGACCAACTGACTGGGTTGATCCTTGCAGACCACCATGGGTTCCTAACACACACTTTGAGAAGCACTAGCTTAAGAATAAATTCAGCAACTTCTAAGACAGCCTAGTAGAGCAAAAAGTCTCAGGAGTCTCAGATGCGGATTTGGATGCTAAATGCCCCTCTTGCTGGTAGTTTGACCTTGGGCAACTTAGCCTCTTTGATCCTCCTTTCCTCATCTGAAAAGCGAGGCTATTAATACCTACCTCGCAGAGTTTTATGAGAGCCAAATAAAGGTAGAATATACACAGGAGCACCCAGCATACTGCTTACCCCATAGTCCTTAATAATGTTCATTCCCTTTTACTTCCATGTTGGATAATATATTCAAGCACAGAAAATATAAAACAGCAGATTGCTAGAGAAGTGTCCTCCTTTAAGCAGTAATCTTTCCTTCTCAATTATGCTCTTCGTGGGATAAAGCTAAATCCGTTTCTTAACACAAATACACACATAGAGGGGCAGGAGTCAGCTGGACCACAGTTGTATTTGATGATGAAGATAAAATGTCAGGCTTATACAGTTATGTTGGATAAGTAATGAAATACACATTTTATCCAGAGATAAGTGAAAGTTCACAGTGTGACATCATCTGCAAGACTTCAAATTTCCCTTGAAAGGGGTGGCAGTTTCGATCCCCTAGCATTTGGTCCATCTCAGTGAGAATTTGTAACACTAGCACCGGTTTTGTAGACCAATTTATCTGCTAACCCAGCCATAAAAAGGCACTGATAAGAAAAATAATGAAATGTGTATTAATTTTCTATTGTTGCTGTAACTAATTACAACAAATGTGGCAGCTTAAAACAATACAAATATGTTATTTCATAGTTTCTATAGGTTAGAAGTCCAGTTGTCTCAGCTGGGTACCCTGCTTACGGTCTCACCAGGTCAAAATCAGGTGTAGTGAGGTTGTTGCTTTCTAGAGGGTCTGGAGAACAATCCACTTCCAAGTTCATTCTGATTGCTGACTCACTCAGTTCCCTTTAGATTTAGGACTGAGGTCTTTGCTGGTCTTTGCACTTAAAGACTTCCCACATTCCTTCTCATGCTTTCCATGTGGTCCTTCCAGCAACAGAGAGGCAGATCTCTGAGTCCCACACACTCCTTTCCTCAACACTCCAGCCTCTGGGAACTTCTTGCTGCTCCCTGCACACAAGACGCACATACCTCCGTACCTTCTACCTGTGCACACGCTCCCAGAACACCTGTCAGAGGGGAAGAGCCTCACATTTTGCTTCATGACTGACTACCTCTGTTCTTTGTAGATTTCTCCTCATGATCTGGTAGATAAAGATCTACCTTGTGGATAACTTTGAAAACGAAGTTAAAAAAAAAATCAGTTCCAGAACTTCATATTGCTAAATTGGATGACAAGGAACTCAGAAGAAGGACAGTTCATTTTTAGACTGGAGTGGCATATGGAATTCTTCATGAAGTAGATGGTACTATACCTGGGCCTTAAAGAATTGGTTGGATATAGGTAAATGGGAAACAGAAAAGGAACCACTTGAGGAGAAATACAGGGGCTGGCTGGTTAGTTCAGCTGGTTAGAGCACAGCCCTGTAATAACAAGAGTTTGGTTCTCTATACCAGCCAGCTGCAAAAAATAATAATAATAATAATAAAAGAAAGAAAAATATGAATATATTTGTATAGTGATCTTTAAAAAAAAGATTTCATTTATCATAAACATACACACAATTCCTGGGGATACAAGAGTGAACAAGAAAGATAAAACATAGGGCTCCTGTACTCATGGAGTTTATAGTGTGCTAGGTCATGCAGGAGAGGAAAAATCAAATACAAATATTTAAATAATAAAATGTGATACATTTTGCAAGAAAATAAAAGCAGATGAATAATGAGCATTGTCTGCTTGACTTGAGTGGTGAGTTCGTGTGGAGGACGTGGGGAAGCCACCTAACTGAGGTGTGGTCTTATCAGAGAGCATGGACTGCCAAGTACAGGTTTTCATAGGAGGCTGCTGGCAAGAGGAGACCACTAGGATCAAAGGAATGGCATGGTGACCGCTGTGTCTTACACAGACTAGTATGGCCATAATATGATTTACCTGGATGGCCTAAGCAGTTCTAGATAATCTTGCAATTTTGTTACAGGTCTGAATGGCTTAACCAGCCCTTTCTTCCCAAGTAGACAACAGTGACTTTTCCTCTAATCCCCGAATCAATGATTGATGTTGAATGACATCCTCCTGGAAGGTACACTGGGGAGTCAAACCAGCAACCAAAAACCTGTTTGTCATCCAGGAATAGCTTGCCTGGGGGGAGGAAGTGGCTCAGAACATGTCTAAAATCAAAATATTTCTCACTCTTAATTTCTTTTCACAGTTCAGAATCTGTGTTCT
Organism: Cynocephalus volans; assembly: GCF_027409185.1. Lineage (NCBI taxonomy): Eukaryota > Metazoa > Chordata > Mammalia > Dermoptera > Cynocephalidae > Cynocephalus > Cynocephalus volans. The sequence goes on from NC_084472.1 coordinate 40,439,395, forward strand.
ATTCCATGTGAAAAGGAAAATAACTTTTTTGCTTGGATTTCTTGCTGACATTTCTTTTGGGTGGGAGGCAGGGGCGGGGGGCTCACTCTCACTGCTTACTATACCTCCTGGTACAGCTCCGTGGCATTTTCATAAAATACCAACCACCAAAATTCTAGTAATCACAAAAACATGTGCTTTCTCTTCATATCCACTAACATTCTTTCTCTCACTAAAAAACAGAAAGTTCAGAAATTTAATTAGAAAACTAAACTCGATATCTTTAAATTCTTTTGGTTTCAAGAAAAGAAGAAAAGCTACATTTTTCCCAATTTCCCTTCAGTTAAATGTTACTCCTGAATGGGGAAAATTGTACAAAACTTCTGAAGATTTGAGACTCTGACATGAGGGGAGGATTTGTATTTGCTTGCTATTAAAAAAAAAAAAGAAAAAACCCTCAGTTATGTCTAATCTTTAGGAACGCGGTGCCCTGTCCAACCCACAAGCTGTTGGCAGCGTCCTAACTCTACACAGAATGTTCTTTTAAGCTTCCCCCCCACCCCAAACCTTTCCTGTGAAGTTATAAATTTCAGCATTTAGAGACGTTTTTATTCAAATGAAGTATGGACTTTAGGTTAGGCCCTTTGGCATGGATTCTGCTGGCGGCATGCTAGAGAGATGGTCCCAAGAAAAGCAGGCATCTTTAGCTGGCTGGGGCCTTGGTCTGACTTTATTTGTGAAATCTCATTTGTGCCTCCTGCACCAAGTACCTGCTCTGTGAAGCTGTGATTTTATAGCTCCATGCCCAGAGGAAGTTCTACCCAACCCCTTACAACATCCTCCTGATTATTTGGAAAATGAAATTACTCCAAAGATCAAATTCTACCACTCTTTCTGTTTACAGCTGCCTCCTGATTCCACCTCCACCACCCCGCCTTAGACCTTGTTGCAGCAGGCATATCAGTGTGGCCTCAGGTGTAGCTGCTTTTGGAGAAATCCCACATAATGTTCAGTCAAGGCTGAATAGGCAAGCAGCTGTCCTGAATCTACTGCTGCCTTTGAGTCAAGGAATCCAAATTCTGCACATCTGGTTATTGTGCACACTTTGGGATAGTGACTTAGATTTTTCAAAATACATTTATGAGCATTCTCTCCTTTGATCTCCACAGCTCCATAAGTTGAGAACTCATATAAATTCCTCAGGGAGCAGCCCCAGTGGATTTGTGCAGGGGCTCAGGCCAAAAAGTGATGAGTACCCTCTGATTTAGGGCAGTGAGCTATCACCAGAAATAACTGGAAAAAGAAAGAGGCTGACCAAAGAGACCAAAGAGATCAAACCGGGAGGTCTTGGGCAAGTGATTTAATGAACTTCTGCCTCTGTTTTCTCAAGTCCAAAACTGGGCTAACAGTACTTAACACATCATTGGGTATGTTTGCTTATAAAGTTGTAGCATAATGCCTGACTCATAGTAAGCATGCAATAAATGTTAGTGGTTCTAATTACTGTTGTCATTAAGCATATATTGAGCACCTATGGTATGCCAACCTTTAATTCATATTTTGTTTTCAATGATTCCAGTTGTTTTTCAACAGTAGAATATATCACTGTTGGTGTAATTTCAAATGCATGTGATTGTTTTTAAACAAATATATATTAAGTATCTACCCATTCTATGACAGGAAACCTAATACACACAGATGCATGTGACCCAGTTGCTGCTCCCCAGGGGCTGCCATTTCAAGAGAAGGAGATACACATGGAGACTGAGAAGGGCACTGGGATGCCTTTGGTGCCGAGATAGTGTGGAGGCCAGCAGGACAGATGGAAAGAGTAGTCAGTGCTTCCTGGAGAGCCTGAAAAGGCAGGATTTGAATGATGCTTTGAGGGCCTGGGAGCTGGGCAGAGAGAAGGAACAGCTCCAAGACAGGGTAACAGTGAGAATAAAGACTGGAGCCACACAGCAGTCTCTCCTGAAAGTGCCAGGAGGATGCAGGGGAGTGAGTGATGGGCAGGGTGAGCTGGAGAGACAGACAAAGAGAAGGGACTGACACACAGGCAGGGGAATTTGGACTGTGGACCTTGCACTTTGGGAAGCCACTGAAAGGGTTTAAGCTGGCTAGGGGTGGTGGCTGGGGTGATAGTCTCAGAGCTGTGCCTTAGAGTGGGGCTTTTCGAACTGCATGTGGTCAAGAACCATTTGTTTTGTTTGTTTCTTTTTACTTTCCCTAATTCATTGTTGGTAATACCTATGTAGAATATAATTAAAATGAATTTCTAGAAAACTGAAGTAAAAATAAAATGCAGGTGCTTACAATATACAATTCTAATTTTTAAATTATTAGATATATGGATATCAAATTATTCTATCAAATTATTACAAAAGTTTCCAAATGTTTCCTCTCAATTTCTTTACTTATGGTGGGCCAATAATGGTCTGCGTACGGGCACTGATCCATAGACCACGTTAAATGGCACTGCCTTTACAACAACGGCTCCTCCAGAAGAATAAAGAATACATCTAAGGGGGAAGAGGCAAGAGGCAGGTGGACCACCTAGGAAACAAACACAATAATCAAGGTGAGAGGCTCAAAACCAAGGTAGCTGGGTAGGGGTGGGAAGGAGGGGACAGAGAGGAGAGAAGCTGGGGACAGAAACTACAGAACTCCAGAAGAGCAGAGAGGGAGGGAAACAGGTGGAGGAGTCTCGGATTGTTCAGTCTTGCATACCGTGCTGTTTTCACTACATAAAAGGCTTTGAGGTTTTAAACTAAGTCCCAGAGAGGTTCTCCGCTTCAGATCTCGTAGACCTCCCAAATGACTGATGTGGCCTCAGGAGCACAGCACAGGTGAGATGACTAGATTTACCAAAGTCTAGTCGAACAAAAACCAAACAAACAGCAAATATGCAAATTGTATATATTTAGGAGAGGAGAAAGGTAATACTTGATCTTTTTAAAATAAAATAAGAGTATCCTCAACTCTCATGGTGTTAAGAGCAAGATGATTCAAGATCAGACCATTTTCACCTAAAGAATAACAGCCATTTTATAAAGTTCACTTTCCATTCCATATGGAGAAAAAAAAAAACACATTAAAACAAAGATACCTATGTAGAAAAAGTATACAATTTTACTAAATTGGCCTGCAAGTGACTCTCTTTTAAAATTGGACTACTGTCTTTTTGCCCTTTGTGAGTATGTGTATCTCACAAAGGCACTTTCTGAAATCTGATTTGACCAATACCTGCTTATGAACTTCTGACTGTGTGGCCCTGTTATCAACGCCACAAGGCATATAAAGATCAGTCAGGGGTACAAAGATATGATTGAAAATCTTCAGATCTAAGGAGAGAAGCTCTCTTCCATTTAAATGTTTGTACTTCTTTGACCTTAAGAGTCCTTCTGCACTAAAAAAGAAATTTATCATTAAAGACCTGGGAATATGGCATAATCAACACTGTCCACATCGTCGGTTCTGCTAGGTGCAGGATGCTGTTAACTATCTCACCTGTGAGGACCATTCATTTACCATTTACCATTCACACTTACCATAGAGAAGGAAGTTAGACTTCAATTCTACTGTCTTGTTAATTGATTGCCTTAAAGTAAAATAAATTCACTTTTACTTCCATTTATAGTTTTTCTCATTTTAGCAATCCAATCACTTAATAAAGGTAATAACCAATGCATTACTGAAGTTTGAATATTAAGATCCTGTGCTTGAGACTGCTCGATATCCTAAAACTAATTCCCAGCACTGTCCTCAAGAAGTGTTGATAGGAGTTTGGTGAAAAGAGTTTGATTATCAAATATATTTATTAAATACTAGAATCAATAAAAGTATATGATTATCTACTAATAACATCTCATAGCTGTTAACATATTGATGAGTAATGTGAATTTGTCTTCAGAGGAAAATTACTTTTTCACAAGTTACCTGACTGCACAACTCTTATTTTTTAAAAATCCACCCGTATCAAGGAAAACAAACATTCTGCAGAAGAGGGTTGGGAAATACTAATCTAGTTTAAGCCTCTACAATTATAATTGGCAGAATCAAGGCTCAGAGGCTAAGTGTCCTGGCTGAGATGAAGCACTAGTGGCCAAGCTTGGGGCTCTTTTCACTTTCTCTCTACCTTGAGAAATTATTTCCCAAAATACCTACTGCATCTTCAGTAGACTCTGCATATACATCCAATGAGTAGTGAGACAAGCTTCAGGGAAGATATATATATATATATATTCAGACCTACATATACACCAGACCACCTCAGGGTATCAAGGCTCCTACTTCACAAGACCCAGGAAATGTGCTAGAGCAGGAAGCAGGTGCAGAGGAACAGCAGCGGGGAGCTGCAGTGGGTCTGGGAGGCCCCTGTTTGTAGTCTGTATTAACACTAGGCTGTTGCAAAGGCCAAAGCTTGGCTCACATTTGAGATCTGAAGCTCTGACATTCAAGAAGCTCCAAAGCAAATGAACCTGAGCAAGTAAATAATTAAACCACAAAGAAAAGCCAGTATTGAAAAAAATGTTAGCGATTTGGTGTAAATTCAGAAAATTCAGGCTTTTGGGAAGTACTCTGGCCTTTGTCAGCCCTGCTGTGCTTTGACTGGGCGCCAGAACACATTCAGAAGCATAAGTAACTGCCTGTGTTTACAGCCTCAAGAACAGTGATCTATGTACAAATCCTCAAGGATAAGACACCTTCAAGGCAAGTAGGGAAATTGTTGGTCATGTTATGATTAGGGGATATTAGGGCATGGACTTTGAAATGCCTAGATTTGAACCCCAGCTCTGTCACTCACCTGCTGGGAGATCTGGAGGAGCTGTTCACTTCCCTGTGCTCCAGCTCTTCCGTCTGTAATCTGTGAATAACGATGTACTGCATCACAGACGTGTTATGAGGATTAAAGGAGTGACTTCATAGGAGATGCCTAGAATAGAGCCCAGCATAGAGGAAGTGCTCAAAAAATATTTATGTATTTATTTGTTGTTGTTGTCATTATGAGGCCCATAGACCCTAGGTTGAAACAAACAAACAAATAAAAACTGGCCCATGAATTCAGACATACCTGCAAGTGAGTCCCAACTCTGTAACTTACTAGTTCTGTGACCATATCATGTACCTTAACCTCTGTGAACCTCAGTTTCTATATCTGTAAAATGGGGAAAAACAGTGTCTATTCTGGGACTTACTATAAGAATTAAATTAGCTGACATATGTAAACCATGAGTGAGACTTTCTCAGCTGTAGTAAATCATCAATACACAGTAGCTCTTATTACCTTTGAAGTTCCTCTCTTCTCAAGCCCTGAAATGATTTCTTAACCATCACTATGGGGCCAACCCCTAGGGTATTGGAAGGCTTCCTGAAATCACCAGGTGATACAGTTCTAAAACTGTCCCCTGATGTATGAGCTGGAAAGGAAGGTGCACTGTTGTGAGTTCTTTCTGATCCCTGACAGTGCCTACAGAAATGTCTTTTGGACATATTCTGCCCTATTTTGGATAGATATAGAAAAAGAAATGGAAGAAGTATGTGCGGGCAACTGATATATTCTGGGGAGAAAGAAGGAAAAAACAAAGGGGCAAAGAAGGGAGGGATGACAGATAAGCATTCACCTAACCTGGGTTATAAACTCCGGCCAGTGTACAGCCCTGAGTGAACACCAGCCAGAACAACTGGCTGGCAGCTGGCAGATGTCCCAAATCATTCCATAGAATGGCCCACGAACAGAGAAATGCTTCTTGATGGATGAATTGGATTGTGAATAAAATGCTGCCTTCCAGGCACTAGCCTTTGAATTACCCTGATATGTTGATTTAATTGAGAACCTTGATGTTTCTTGAACATTGACTTTCTAACCTTAATTGTCTTCTGATTTATTAGTAGATCACTGTGCTTTTTATGCTCCCCAGTAGAAGTTAAAACCTTGCTTCCCAGAATGATCCAGTAACTTAGGACAGATTTTAGGCCTGCCTGGCTCCATTCACAGAGACCAGTTGTGGCCTGTAAACACTAGCGTCCCTGCACTTGTAGCCCAGAACCTGACTCAGCAGAGAAGAGACTGTTCCAGAGAGCCTCTCACTTTGCCCTCCAGCTCTTTTGTCTTCCCCATATACCTACCAAAGAGTGGCTGATCTTTGCTTGCTATGGAAATAAGCAATGCCAGTGAATTGGTAAAATCTTCCCCAGCTTCCAGAGAAACAGTCTTCATCTACCAGAAAGTTCAGTGGCATGGTATTCAGCTTGAGGGACACGTGCTCTCCTTATTCTTGAGTCTGGGATTAACTACACAGCATCATAAAACCTTCCATATTTTTAAAATAGATCTACACTCCTACCATAGCCAGGGCTGCATTCAGCCCACGGGACAACATTAGTTTGGGAAGAGCAAGAAAAAAGCATGGCTCCATCATTTCTCAGCTTGCAAAGGAAACTGACAATCATAACTGATGACATAAAACACTAAAACAGGTTCGTATTTTAAGAGTGTCAATAAAGACTTTAACCTCCCAGCCCCAATTTCCAAAAGGCATCCCATCACGTTTACTGCAAGCAGCTTTCTTTTCTGCTCTCACTGCAGAGTGTGCAAGGAGAGACGCTGCAAGCCAGGCAAGGGGATAAGTCACCTGCCTGTGCAGGGGAGGCCATGACATTTCATAGGCCTTCACAGGTGGGATACGGAGACATATGGTCACTGAGCCCTGTTCATTTTCCTTCACTGCTGGCCTGACGTGCTGCCCGTGATGGCAGGCAGCAAGAGAGAGCTGTCAGCTGTCACATTTTTAAAGCTACAGGCTGTGATGCCATTTTGTATTTTCTATAAAATATCTTTAATTACCCAGCTGTCTTAAAGATTCTGTAGGCACAATTATCCGAATTTTAAGATAAGAATATTGAGCCTCAAAAAGTTCATAATTTGTCTAACATCATGTATTTAATAAGGGAGTGAACCAGAACTTCAACCCAAATCTGTTTGACTTTGGAGTTGGTGCTTTTTTTCCTCTAAAAAGCTACTAGTTTAAACAACCGATTTATGTCACAAATATTGATTAGAGTGCCTCTGAGGCACCAGGGGGGCTTTTCTTGTCACCTCTGACATCCCATCTGGAAATCAAGTATAGGGCTGGGTTCCCATCAGGCGAAAGCTCTCACAACAACTCCATGAAAGGACTTGCATGGACGTTGTGTCCATTACTGACCCAGCATTCTGAATCTGCATTTGCTTCACATTGCAATCGGAGAGGTCTATTCCAGACTGTTCAGTGTTGTTGTGCTTGAAACTGTATTCCTGGAAACTGTCTGTTTTTAACTTTACCCCTAAGCCTTTCATATTTGTCTGGCCCTTTGTTCTAAGATAACTTCAAAGGAGTTGCTTTACTTTAATAAAATTCAGTGTGCTACTGTCAGTGTCTATATGAAGTTTGGCTCAGTTTAAGGCTCAGTCCACAATCTTGAAACAAAATGGTAGTCACTGTGCAGTATATGCACAGTAAACTGTTTTCCGGGCTCAGTATTATTTGATTACAGTGTACATTTTATCACAAACTGTGGTTTAGTAGGGTTTGAAATTCGGAAATTTTACTCGAAAGAGCCTTTATAGATCATAGAGTCTCAAAGTTAGAAGGAAACCTAGAGGCCATCTAACCCCAAATAACTTCTCAAATTCACAGGTACTTTCTGCCACGTTCCTCTGCTGGGGGGAAAAAAAGTCTAGACTCTAGAAGCTCATTACTGTACAGACAACTAAGTCCATCCCTGAGCAGCTCCACTCTCCCCTGTCTCTCACTTCTCTGACAAGCAGGACTATAGAGAGGAATCTCCAAAGGTCTTTTCCTTTTTCTCCAGCATGGGGGCTACTCACCTTGACTGAATGCACAGAAGGCTCAGGCCTCCTGCAGGAAGACAAGCACCCTGCTGCCCGCTTCAGAAACAGCTTCCTTATCTCTAGGTTAAGGTTATGTTCACGTGCAGCAGGGGAGACTCTACAAAGCATGGTTCTGGGGAAACAGCAAGGACTCTTGATATAAACACAGGAAATATGAGTTTCCTAGGCCTAGCTCTTTCCCCAACTGTCTGTGTGGGTGCAACTTCCACAGAGCAGTATACTTCTTTCTGAACCTCAGGATATGCATCTATAAAGTGAGAGTTGTGTTGGACCACTGGTTCTCAAAGGATGGTCCTCAGATCAGTAGCATTTGCCTCACTTGTGAAATTGTTCAAAATGCACATTCTCAGACTTCGTCCCAGAACTACTGAATCAGAACCTCTGGAGCAAGAGATCAGCAATCTGTATTAAAAACTGATGTAAACTCGAGTTTGAGAACCATGGTTCTGAATGATCTTTACGGCCCTTAATTCCAGATGTAACATCCTGTGTATCCCCAAGGCAGAGCACTGAGAGCTGTGGCCAGCCCACTTGACCCCAGCGTCACCATAGTCTCTCAAGCTCCAGCAGCTTCTCTCTCTCTCCTTGGATCTGTGAGCCAAGCTGCAAAGCCAGTCTGCTTTAGGAGGTAACTCTAACTCTCAGAACATGTACCTCCCTTAAAAAATCTATATCCTGCCTTAAATGGAATCAATGCTTACAGTCACCTTGTATCTAAGCAAATTGAATAAAGTTGGGAGCTCGAGCAAACCTGCTTATTTATTTCATGACAAGGGAAACAACTTTCAGTTCTGCGGGACTTGACACCTTTGTCAATAAAATCTGCAGATTGCACAATATAGAGTTGTTTTAGAATTCATCTTTCTGACAATAACAGGACTTACCAAGAGAAGAACATCCAGGGGTTACTATGGCAGCCACATCTTTGCCCTGGGACTACTGGTGGCCTTGCCTGTATGTACATTTTACATCAGACCACTCAGTGAATCTGCATCTGCACAGCGAAAAATGAGGAAAGGATTTTAAAGCTCATATCCCATTTTGGTTGCTTTTTTTTTTCTTTTTCACACATCTAAAGAAGGCAAACAGATTTGATTTTTTTTTAAGAAGCACTTAGTTTTAATAGCTGATTAGCCTGCAATAAGGTCGAACTTGTGTTTTGTTTCTAATTAGCAATAAAAACAACAGGGTATTACGCTTGCAGTTGCTTCACTGTAGCATCTTTCCAAGATTTTCTATTCACGCTGTTTGAAAGTGCCATATACATCGGAAATGTGCATTTATATTCAGAGCGGGCTTATTGTAGAAAGCATAAAAAAGCTCCCCATAAAGCGGAAGTTTGGGGAAGATGGGGTGGAGTTGAAGGTAGTAAAAGCCCCTCAATCGCTTGATTCTGCAAATTGAAGTTGCTGGTAGAGTAAATCGCCATTTGTGGTTTCACAGCTCTGGAATAAATGACACTTCCAATAACATTCTCCAATTCAGGTGTAAAATATACAAACTAGGTGAGGAAAATGGTAGCATCATTGGAATGCATAAGAGCAAAAAGCCTAGGAAGCAAGCATATGGCAGAGGGCTGGGGGACCGGCTTGAATGTCCCCACACCTGGGCTTTCTAGAGCAGTCACCTCAGGGGGCTGGAGCCCAAGCTCCATCCTTCCACATCTAATTTGGATGATTCTGTGATTATTATATCATTTAGAGTATTCCTTGCCTAGAGCCTTTTTTTTTCTTTATTCATGACTCAGTTTTGACTTGCTTTTTTTCCACTTCGGAGTTTGCCATGAGTAGTTGAAAAGCATATTAAACCAAGCAACAGCATAGCTTTCTGATGGTATCCATACCAGCAAAATAACAAATTTGATGAGCAATAAGCTAAACAGTCATCAATGTGGATAATTACAGAGAAGGAAGGCTCTACGGTTTGTATAGAACATTTGACGCTTTCTCTTTTATTTTATTCCTGTTCCCGGTGGGTCATATAATCTCTGCTGGCTTAGGAAGCCTACTTTTGAAAACCTTTCTTGACCTCTGCTTTTAAAGACTTTGGGAGTGAGAATGGCATCACGGGAGTGGGGGCGGGGAGGCACTCCAAGCTTTAGAGAGGAGTCATGTGTTCCAGTCCCCGTTTCCTCTGCTAAACCTAGTGCATGGCCTGACGGCACCTGTGTTTCTATAGCTGATTTTATAGATGGCGACACCATCTATAAAACACTTAAGGGAATTGCCCAAGGCCACAGGTTGGCATCCCTTAGTCAGGACTATAATTGTAAATGCAGTGTGCGGGGCCCCATGAGGAGTCCCTGAAAACCCCTGTCCTCCAGGCCTCCAAGCCTTGTAGGGAACTTACTGGGTGGGAGCCAGGCCTATTGAGTAAATCATGATGAGAAGCACTAAACGTGAGAGGAGGGAGACCGTGAGGGAGCCATTCTAACTCACAGAATCAAAGGGTTGGGCGCATTTGTTCAAACAAATGGCTTTTGTGCCATGTCAAAGCATGATTTGGGAAGAAAAGGTATGCATAGCTACCTTCAGACACATTTTCTGTTATATTTATGTTTTAATAAATTCTGAGAGCTTACAAAGTGTGAGGTGTTATTCTAAGTGTTCTATATGCATAATTTTATTTTTCCACTGAGCAGCACTAATACCTAGGCACTACTGTTATCCCTATTATACAGATCAGGGAAATGGAGGCACAGAGAGATAAGGTAGCTTTCCAGGGTCATAGAGCTCACAGGGAGTAGAACCAAGATCTTCCCCGATCCGGGCTGGTTCCAGAGTCCACACTTCACCATGGTGCCATTGCTGTCATCCTTCTTGTCAGGGCAGGTTTTCAAGGCTAATTTTCAGTCCCTCACGCTGCAGCAGCAGCCTTTATTACTCTTACTGAGTAAGTCCAGAAATGGGAACGAGCCCCTGCCAGCTCCAGAGGTTTCTTCTGGGCCTGGTGACAGCCATTAGCCATCTGCCTGGTTAAATAACCCCCTGCTTGTCACCCTTTTCTATGGATCTGTGATGGTGTGAAACTTTGAGAAGAACCAGGAGATTAAATCACTATTTGCTGACTATCTTTGTACATGTCACTTATCTTTTCCAAATTTCACTGTTGTCATTTGTCAAAAGATGATTGTTCCTGCCTTTGCTGTATTATAATAGGTGCAGAATCAAAATGCCATGTGTGATATAACTAAAGAATTATGGACAATGATAAGGTGGTGCTGGTGGTATCATTATGACATATCATCACGGTGTGGTGTGAATTAAATGAGGTCACACATCTAAAGAACTTTGCTCTCATAGTGCCTGGCACATATCGGTTATTATATTACTAATTATTATTATTATCATTACCAGTGTACCCTGCAGTGATTGAAAGTTTACATACTCAATTTGCAGAGAATGCTCAAGGCCTCTGAGATAAGCAGCAGGCACAATCATTCCCATTTTTAGATAACTTGTAACTTGTTCAGAGTCTCACTTTGTCCAGATTGTATTTCTCTAGAGCTATGCTATTCCTATCTCTCCTAAGTGGCCCAGACATCTCTACATTTGATGATATAACAGTAATAATAATAATTCCAGCTTAATGTACTTATTTCTGTTGAACTATTTTAAGCTATGGAATCAGTCAAGGAGCACAGCCTTATTTATTGTGTAGGAATCTCACACGGCCACAGTTACTTGTGTGATGATTCTTTTTCTTTTTCTAAATGGTCTTGACTTAAATCTACAGTACAACTCTTCAGTTTTTACAGTGTCCAGGTGCCAGTCTATCAGTTTAGCAGTAATCACTCTATAATTCGCCGTTTAGTATCTGCAGGATTACTTTTAATCAGCTTTTAGGGCTATGAATTCTTCATCATTCATTTTCACTGTTCAGCCTTTAGCCAGCTATGCTGTCATAAGACCATGATTTCCTCACAGATTTGCAATGAAGGCCAGAGAGATTCTGCAGGGGAAGCTAACGTAAGACTTTCTGTTTTAAAAACAATTTTTGGAGTAGAGAACTAGAGTACACAATACTCCATCAGAACCTTGTTTCTAGAAAAAAAGAGTAGCCAATTTATACAGACTTTTTGTATTAAAAGGAGAAAGAAAAATATACATTGTGCCACAGAGTAGGCAAGGAACAGCTATAAAATGATATTGCTTCTTCTAGTGTGCATACCCAAACCTCTCCATCCCAGTGGGTGTTACCCCTCCAGATGTCACCATGTCACTTTGTCCTAGAGACAAGTTTATGCCTCAACATATTTAAGTCTCCTTCTCCAGAATAGTCCTCAGAGTTACTCATATATATAATATATATTTAAGAAATACAGTGGGATAAAACACTGAGACTCATAAAGTCACTGGCACCCAAACCCCCCAATGAGGACATTGCCTGCTCAGCAATCACTAGACAACACAGATTCTGGTGCAGCTGCCTCTGCTCAAAATGTTTTGGAGTTCTCTTGGAAAATTTTTCAATCCCTTCCACATTCTTCTGCATGTCTGAAATGTCTTTGTCTTTGAAAAGAAGATGTGATTTATGGAAACAGCTAAATCACTTGGAGCCAAGTCTGGTGGGAGGTCAAGATGGGTAATGTTAGTTTAGAATTACCCGCTATAGGAGTGTTGTCAGAGTTTTCTCAGCAATGACTGGTTTGGTTCTCTCAGTGAAGATCAAGCAGTTTATTGTCTTTAAACTTGCAGGTGAAAAATACACACAATTAAAACAATTTTATTATTGATAATCCCAGTTCCTAACCCCATTTACTATTGCATTTTAGCAGAGTAGCATGTGCACGTATACAGGAGAATGCGGCTGTGTGTGTTTGTGTGTAAACAGGCAGATCAATCTACAGTTAGACAGACATGCAGACATATATAGCTAGAGCTATATATACTGTTTCTCATGGGATATTTTTCATTCCCTTTTCCCAGACATAGTTTTCAGAATTCTCCTATAAATATGAACCTTTTTAATTGTTGATATTCTTCTAAGATAAGCAATTCTTAACCTTTTTTTCTTAAGGTTACATACTTCTTTTAGAAACTGCTAAAAATTATTTACCCTTTTGTAGAAAAAAACAGAAGTGTATACACGTTCATATGATTTGGAAAGGAGAAGACATGAATATCATGTTCAGAACTTTTGGCCTAGGATTTAGAAAGAAAAGTGGCAAAAAAAAAAAAAAAAATGCATATGCGAGCCAAAAAAAAAAAAAAAGAAAAAGAAAAGAAAAAGTGGCTTAAAATTTACATCGTAGTATATATTTATAAAGGCAAGTTAAAAATGACTTTTCAATAGAAGCTACAATGTATTTATTGTAAAGCATCAGTTAATTAATTGAATTTCAGGTTACCTGAATAAGGCTAACTGAAAATAAGTGATGGTAACAGAGGAGAGAAGATAGTGGGTCACTTTGTATTAACACTTAGAATTGAAATCACATAAAGTGTTTCTATTTTCAAGACATAGCACACAAGATATACTTTAAAACCCTTCTAATAAAAAACACTTGAAATAAAGTATAACTTTATAAATACTGAATAAAGTATAAGAGATCTTTTAAAATGCATAACCAGGTGAGGGATGGGGTGATGGTTCTCTGAAACTAAAATTAATCAGAAAGCACTAATATGAAGAGGTAGGTTGTCCTGAAGTTGGTATCTTTGGCAGGGGGGAGGGCATTTCTCTATTCCTGAATGTCCAAACTTTTTGTTTTATTGGGCTGCTGTAAGGAACAGAAGATGAACGTGTGGTGCCCATGCGATGTGAGAAGTATGATCCAAAATCTCTCCTAAAAAACTAGATTTTAATAAGGCAAAATTCGGGGTGAAAGAGTAAACTGGAACATAATCCATCCCTCAAAGAGAGAAAGAAATGCTGCTTCCTCTGTTCTGTTAGAGGGACCACTCACCTTTGAAAAATCTTAATCCCAAGACAATGCTCACATGAATGGGGGCCCAAATAGATGCTTCCTTGTGACCTGAAAATGACCAAGCCACATTTTCAGTTTAAAATATTCCTGGGTTGGTGGAACACCAGAGCACCAAGCAGATGTAAACGCATATGATCTCTGGAAAAAATGCACTTAGTAATATGACTCAAAGAATTCTCACAAATAAAATACCAAAACCATAAATCACGGTAAATATCATAATGCAAAATGCATGAGGAAACAAGCTTTTATAACAGTCAGCAGAAACAACAAAGAGTAGAATTAGTTGCACTATGTCTGTAAAAATATGAATCACCATCAAGCATAAATTAAGTTTAATATTTTTTAAATATAAAGGAAGATATCAAAAAAGAATAAGTCCAATAGACTATGAAATATAACAAGATAGATTTGAAAACTAGCCAAATAGCAAATCTAAAAATGAAATATATAATAATTTAAAATAGAAACATGATGATGGATGATATAAGCAAATTAGGCATAAAAAGAGAATCATTGAACTAGAAGATAGGTTCAAATAAATTATGTATAATGTAGTCAGAAAATAATAAACAAAAATTAAAATAATTATAGGATAAAGAGCAGGATGTTCATGCATTTTATGGAATGTCCAAAAAAGAGATAGTAGAAGGAAAAGGGAAAGAGAATATTTGAATATATCATCTGTATTAGTCTGTTTTTTGTGTTGCTGTAACAGAATGCCTGAGACTGGATAATTTATAAAGAACAGAGATTATTTGGCTCACGATTCTGGGACAGCTGCACCTGATGCAGGCCTCAGGCTGCTTCTAGTCATGGCGGAAAGTGGCAGGCAGCTGGCAGGTACAAGCAGATCACATTGCGAGAGGAAGCAAGAGAGAGTGGGGGGAAGGTATCAGACCCCTTTAAACAACCAGCTCTCGTGGGAACCAATAGAGTGAGAACTCAATTACTACCCCACCCCCAAGACATTAATCTATTCACCCCCATAATCCAAACCACTACCAACATTGGCAAATTGGGGATCCGATTTGCACATGAGTTTTGGGGGTACAAGACATCCAAACTCTTATCATTGTCCTTAAGAATTTCCAGGATTGATAAAAAGCAGAGATCCCCAGAATCAGACAGCCCAAGAAATTCCAAACAGGGTATATTTTTTTAAAAATTCTCAAAGTAGACACATTGTAATCAGACTGCAGCCAGGAGAAAAAGATAGATCACCTTTAAAAGAAAAATGATAAATAAATAACCATTAAGCTTTTAGCTGATTTTTCAACAGTAACAATGAAATCCAGTAGACAATTGAAAACTATCTTCAATGTGCAGTGAGAAAAATAACTTGTCAAACTAGAAAAATATTCAGAGCAATACTGTCTTTCAAAAACAAAAATAAAGATATTTTAAGTCTAACAAAATTGAGGGTGTTTGATACCAATAGATTCTCCCTAAAGAGATTTCTAAAGTATGTACTTCAGAAAGAAAATATGTTATCCCAGAAAGAAGGTTTGAGATTTTAGAAGGTACTGTGAACAGAGTGGGAAAAAATGTGGATAAATTTAAATTTATACAGACATTGTACAAAATAATAAAAATAATGTTTAATTTGTAGTGTAACAAAGATGAGTGTACTGAATAACTTTAGTGTAAATAGGAGTAATCAGGTTAAAATACTAAAAAGTTGCTTTATTGTTTTTGAAAACACTGAAGATTTTAACTTTTAATATTATTACATTACATGGGAAATATAGAAAGTCTAGAGTATCCACTAAACTGATAGAATTAAAGGTATAACTTATATACCAATAGAGAAGAGAAAGAAAGGAATGAGAAAGAAGAAACATAAGAATCTGAAAATTGTACAATATAAAGGATGAAGTAATCCAAATAAATCAATAACAGCAAACAAAAACTTACAAAAGGTCATACTGAATCTTCAAATTCATAATCCAGAAATATGCTGGCTATGGGACATACACCCGAAATATATGGAAACATATGACTGAAAATAAAGATATGGAAAAAGATATGTCAAACAACTAACAATAAAAAACTAATATATTAATATCAGCCATAATAGCCTTTAATGACTTTTCCCTTAAAAAATAAAGGTATTGGCAGTCAAAAGGGTCATAACACAACCGTAATGATGGAATGCTCAGTTAAAACTAAGATTTAAAAACTTCTACTTGTGTGTATGTAACAACATAGATTAAAACAATATAAAGCAAAGATGATGAAAGAGAAATTGACAAACATGATCTCAGAGTGGAACAGTTAAACCCATCTTTCTCAGTAAGGGATCAAGCAAACAAAAAATTGTATTGAGTAATGATAAAGGAAATTGGAGAAAAACAGTTTGCAAATCTAATTTTAATAAAATTTATAAATGTCACTTCCAACTACTAGAAAATATAACAAAGCTCATGTAGAACAATAATGAAAATTGATGACATCTAACAAATTTCGAAGAATTTATGTCATAGAAATAATATTCTCTAACAAAAGGCTATTAGATTAAACTCAGTAACAAAAAGATAACATTAAAAACCTCAAATCATTGGAAATTAGAAAACACTTCTAATTAACTCATGAGTCAAAACATTTACAACTGAATAATAGTGAAAATACTGCATATCAAAATTTGTAGAATGGAGCTAGGTTGGTTTGGGGAGAGAAATTTAAAGTTTAAAGATTTATGACAGAAAATAAGAAGGGCAAAAAGGCTTACCATACACCTTAAGAAGTTGAAAATTATTTTTTAAATTAACATACTGAAAGAAAGTAGAAGAAAGGAAATCATAAAGAAAAAAGCAGAAAAATAAATAAGTAAATAAAGATAAAAGCAGAAATCAACAAAATATGAAACAAAGAGGCTCAACAAAGCCAAATGAATTTATGGCAAGAATAATTGAGGGGGAAGGAAAGAATAGAAGGCAAAGAAAAATGAGAGAAAGAGAAGGAAAGAAGAAAACATAGTGTTATGGAGGGTATACAACTTCAAAAACAGTTGAGATGAAAAGATTAATACATTATGAACTATATGCCAATACATTTGAGCACTTACGTGGAACAGGCACAGCTTTAGAAAAGAATATAACTTACCAAAATCAATTCAAGAAGAAATAGAAAACCTACATTTTCCTTTAATTGTTAAGTAAATTGTGTCAGTAATTTAAGATTTTCTCAATAAAACTTGGCCCACAGGATTTACAGTTAGTTCTACCAGGAATTCCATTCTTAGACAAACTCATCCAGAGCATAGAAGAGGTAACTCTTCCCAAAATGTACCTTGATCTCTATCAGACAAACACATAATGAGAAAAAAATAATAACAGGTCAATTTCACCCATAAACATAGATAATAACAAACCTAATCTAGAAATGTGTTTAAAAGATAATACATTCTTATCAAGTTTGATTTAACTTAGGAAAGCAATTTTGATTTGACATCAGAAAATATATTAATATAATTCCCCATATTAACAGAACAAAAGAGAAAAGCCAAATGATTATCTCAACTGATGCAGAAGTCATTTGGTAAAAGTCAACATTCATTTGTGACGAAATCTCTGAGCAAACCAAGAATAGAAAGAAACTTTCTTATCCTGATAAGGGATATAAAGAAAAAACTCTGCAGTAAGCATCATACCTAACAGTGAAACATAAAAGCTTCCCCTTTAATATCAGGAGCAAGGCAAGAATGCCCACCGTCTTGACATCTATTCAGAGTTTCATTACAGGTCTCAGCCAGCAAGATAAAGAAGGTGAAAAAAATAAAAGCTATAAGGTTTGGAAAAGTAAAAATAAAACTGTCATTATTGGCTTATGATATGATTACACTGAAATCCAGAAAGAATATGTAAATAAGTTATCAAAATTAATAAAAGTGTAATAAGACTGAAAGTTATGAAATAAATATAGAAAAGATGATATGAAAGAGAATTTGACAAACATGATCTCAGAGTGGAACAGTTAAACCCATCTTTCTCAGTAAGGGATCAAGCAAACAAAAAAATGTATTGAGTAACGATAAAGGAAATCGTTTTGATGTTTATTCCTATTTATTGCTGGTATATAGAAATGCATATTTATAATAACAAAAATAATAAGTTTCCTAGAAATATATTCGACAAAATATGTGTTTTATTTTAAAAAATGAGATTTATTGAATTACATTAAAAAAATAAAATTGAGAAAAATGTGTATTGATGAATAGGGTCATTCATTATCATCAGGGTATCAGTTTTCTCTAAACTGACTAATAGATTTAGTGAAATTTCAGTTAAAATTTTAGCAAGTAGATTTTTGGAATTTTAATAAGATAATTCTAAAACTCATATGAAAAGCCTATATGAAAGGTCCAGGAGTAGCTAAGGTACTCTTAAAGAAGACAAGATAAAAGACTTATCCTATCAGATATTAAGATATGCAAAATCCACTTTCAGATGAATTACATAATTAAATATGAAAGGTGAAACTTTGAACTTTGAGAAAATATAGGGCAACACCTTATAACCTCAGAATAGGAAATTATTTCTTAAGACAAAAATGCAAATCAGAAAGTATTAATAAATTTGACTATATTAATGAAAATGTTTATCAAAAGACATGAAAAAGATAGTGATAATGTATCAACTGGGAAAATATTTGCATTTCATATAACCAAGGGAGGAAAATTCAGAATATCTAAAGAACTCCTATAACTAAATTTTAAAAAGGCAAGCAACCTAATTAAAAAAGTAAACAACAACAACAAAAAAAAAACCTGTATGAAAGACATGAAAAGGCATTTCACATGAAAGGACACAAGAAAAAATGTTCAAACTTATTTATAATTGGGAAAATTCAAATTAAAGCCACATCCACCAGATTAGCAAAAATTAAAATCTGATAAACCAAGGACTGGAGAAATTGGACAGCAATAAGAATTCTTTACACCCTCCTAATGGGAGTCCCAGTTGACAAAAAACATTTTGGAAAACAATTTGGAATTATAATGTAAAATTAAACATGTAAGCTCCCTCCATCTTACCCTGCAATTCTATTCGTAGGTGTCTGCTCTAGCGAAACTCTTGCATACATGCATAGAAGATAAATACCAGAGTGCTCATGGGTAACTTTTTTTTTTACTTTTGGTAATCACTGAACACTGTATACAACTTGAGTGTTTATTGACAGTAAAATGGATAAACAAATGGAATATTTATACAAAGGAAGACTATTAGCCAAGAATGAATGAGCCACATCTGCACCTTTCAGCCTGAATGAATCCT
The DNA here is from genome assembly GCF_027409185.1 of Cynocephalus volans. Taxonomy (NCBI): domain Eukaryota; kingdom Metazoa; phylum Chordata; class Mammalia; order Dermoptera; family Cynocephalidae; genus Cynocephalus; species Cynocephalus volans. The sequence continues at coordinate 40,458,470 of NC_084472.1, forward strand.
AGAAATAGGAGGTTGAGCAAGAGAAGCATGTGATTCTATTTCTACAAAGTCCAAAAATATGAAAAAACAAACTGCATATTATTGAGGGATTCATATATATGAGAATACTGCAACGAAAGAGAGTTTGAGTGGGATTGCCATGTATGGCTGTACATTGCATAAGGATATCCAGCCAAAAAGGTGATCGGAGCTAACTGCTAATTCTTAAAGCTACTCTCACACTTTTTACCCTGGTGTGAAAATGCATCTTCACTAGGAGGAAAGGGGGCCTTTTTAAAGTTTACCCAGAGGCACCTGGTGGGGATTGGGAGTAATATATATGGGAGTGTCAAGGGTACTGGCAATATTCTGTGTCTTAAGCTGGGTGGTAGTACATAACTGGCCATGTTATTTACACTTTATAAATGAACATATAAAGAACACCTATTTTAAATGTACATATACACACAACATGCATACATAACTTATATACATATATCACACATAACCTTGCTTTCTTAGTCTATTTGTGCTGCTATAACAGAATACCACATACAAGGTAATTTATTAAGAACAGAAAGTTATTTCTTATGATTCTGGTGGATGGGAAGTCCAAGTTCAAGGTGCTGGCATCTGGTGTCTGGTGAGGAGGATCTTCTTGCTGTATTCTCATGTGGCAGAAGGTGGCACGAGCAAAAAGTGATGAAAACGGTGTCCTCGCATGTCAGAAGAGTAGAAGAGATGGAGATCACACCCACAAGCCCTTTTAGTAGGCATTAATTCATTCATGAGTGTGGAGCTTCCCATTAGGTCTACCTCCCAACACTTCTGCATTGGGGATTATGTATCTAATATATGGATTTTAGGGTACACATTCATACCACAACACTTGCCAAGAGATATGAACTGATCCTTTCGGGAAAAAAAATGTATTCTACCAACTTTGAGAAACCAAAACTGAATAGGCCCTTAGTGAAATTTGAATGAGACTTTCCCAAAAACCCAGTACAGAGCTTATGTTATATTAAAAATCAAGTAGCTACTGTGCTTGTTTCTCTGTCTCCCTCTCTCTCATTCTCAAAATATAAAATACTTATGAGGCTGCAGAAAATGGCATGTTTAAATAAAGCCTAATGGCCAAGAACAATGTTTGCCTGGAAACATGAAAAGTCTTCTCAAAACAATCTCTCAGAGAATTACAGAAACTAGAGCCTGCTCTCCCTGGCTCAGGTTGTCAGTAAAGCAAGGCTCTCTGTGTACAACGTACTGAGAACTCGTTCAAAAGAGGAACTTGGGGTGTGGACGGGCCTGGGTAGAAACCACCTCTCTCCCAGGCTTCAGCTAGCTCTTCAGTCACCTCTAGGAGGCGCCTCTCTGTCCACATGTCCACACAACAGTGAAAAGGGGAAGTGTCCCGTGACTGGATTTTAACTCTGTCAGGCACTGAATAACTCCACCCATGCAGATAAAATGGTTGAACAGACTCTAAGAATCCCTCCTGTTTATATTCAACTTTATGATTTCCAATGGGCTTTCACATGTGTTATCCCATTTGAGCTTCTAGGCGCTGCTGTGTGGACAGGGCAGAGTGGCAGATGTTAGCATCTCCACTTTATGAGGTGGAGAACTTCATGTCCTAAGTGTTGAAATGACTCTTGTAATGAGTCAGGTCAGGCAGGCCTTCTGGCTTCTACCCCAGTGCTCTTTCTTTCCTGTCCATAGAGGACTGTCCATAGAGGCAGAAGCAAAGGAGAAGACAAGAGGAAAAGTGGTGGAAGATAAGGGGTTGGTGGAAGAAAAAGAGAAGGAGGAAAAAGGCAAAATGATGGAGACTCTGCTGCAGAAGCAGTAAGAGTAAGTATAGGTGGGCCTCAGCTATATCCCAGGGTTCCCCTTGAGCCCCATCATTCAGTAGGGGATATCACGTTAGCATTTGCTGTAATGAAAGTGCTGTAATCAGGGATGAGCAGGACCTCTTGAAAGTGTTTTGGACTTAGTGGAAGTTTAGGTCTCTCCATTCCAGGGCCATCTCTTTGTTCTCTGTCACTGCATCCCCCATCAGGCTAGCAGCATCTGCACCTACAATACTGGCTGATGCCCCAGCCCTTCGGAACAGGCACCACTCTTAAGCATCATGATGTCAGGATGAGCTTAGGCCTTCCCAGAAACCTGCCTTCTCAGAACTCCACTCTCTAACAAGCATACACACCTTCCCTCCAGTGTTGGAACAAACCGAGGCCTTATGCTTGGCCTCTCTGCCAGTTGGCTCCCAGCTGCAATCCTTGAGCACTGTAGCCCATTGCCGGTGTGATGCTGAGTGTTCCTGTGTAACTTTTTTGCAAAGTTCTAGCCAAGCTCTGGCAAGATGCAGTTAAAGACAAGAGAAAACGATTTCCCTTTAGGTGGAGGTCACTATACAATGGTACAATTCTTAGGATCTAAAGATCGAGTTTTTTAAACTAATGATTTGATCTCCATTGCATAGTGTAAATTGGAAATGGATACCATATCTTTAATGCTAATTAGGCATTGCATTAGTCTTCAAGGCCTCATGTAAATAACAATTAGCAATAATTTAGCAGTTGTACATGCTGGCATCTTCTAAACCATACCATTGTATACCATTCCAAATTCCTTTGCATTAATTAGGATCATAAGCCAATCAGCACTAATTAGGAAGAAAATCAGTATAATAATAAATGAAACAAAATTAGTGATTTGTATCTGGTCGGTAGTTCTTTCCCTCTGCAGTTCATCAAATAGTCTTAATGCGTAGGAACTTCTTGTAATTGAAACTAATTATGAGGTTTCCCCTGCTACTTTGAGCCTCATGTTCAAATCCCACGAAGCTCATTAAATAAGTAACAAAACTGGAATCTTTAGCACATATTGTAACTTGGATCATGTTAATTAGCACCACACGCAAAAGGCAGCAAGAGGCTGTTTAGCAGCCCCTGCTCTAGTTACAGGGAAGGGAGATTGGGATTGTTACAGGTCTTTGGGGATTTTAAGAAGCCAGGCCAGTGGTCGGTGGGCAGCATGGTGAGAAAGTGTGTGTGCTGATGCACCCACGTTTCAGGGGCAAAAGGAATGTGGGAGTCAAGGCTAACCTAGCCCTTGACTGGGTCACTTCCAGCAGTCCCAGCTGTGTGTGGAAACCACATGAGTTGGTTGGGTGGTCACCCAGTTACAGGGGAGTCTCTCCTTACTGCAGGAACTTGCCCAACATTTGACTCTGTAGTTACCTCTCCCCTACATTGGACCAGTAATGGAGCTTTTCTTTTTAAGGCTAAGTGGTAAGCATTAAAGACCCCAGAAGAATTTACTTGCCCTGCACAGAATGAAATTGTATACACATAAACCCATGTGTCTGTTTCTAGTCAAACATATGTACCATTCAGTAGACATATTGACTGCATTCACAGCTTCCAGTGCTGATCTAAATGACTGTCGTTGCTTTTCCATATACAGCTAGATCTGTAGATAGCATTCTGGGCTTCAAATGGAAGATGCTGTGGAAATACACACACCCACCAATGTGTCTTTTGCCCTCCTTCTGCACTGTGGAGCAGTCTAAAGTCAAACACTCGGGATGATGCTGGGGAAGGGTGGATACAGGAAAGTAAATCCACAGGGATGTCGGTTTACGGTGTACCCACCTACAGTACTAGAACTCCATAAACAATATTATTTACTGCTGTTTTATGAGTAGTTCTAAAATAACTCTAACAGAAAACACTTGTTACTCTTCTATTTTGACCTGTCAGTTCTTGACAGCTTGATGAGAAAAAAGACATGACAAGAGCTCTTCAGACACCAAGCTGTGTCAGAGCTAATAACGTCTTAAGCTGTTAATGTTAACCCTATATATTTGGGAGTAGAATCTTCTGTTTCTTATGTAATAAGCAAATAATCCTGAACATTCCTCTATCCTCAGCTAAGGCCTCAACCCTCTGTAAAGCAGCTTCTGCTGTTGGAGCTCACAGAAATCATTCTTATTTTTATTATTTTGGCTCCTATATAGCTCTGGTCATCACTATGAAAACTATGTATGCATGGTCCCAAGTTGTCTGATGATAGACTTATGTGTAATAGTCTAGTATCCCCAATCAGAGTACTCATTACTCAAGAGCAAGGGTCCTATGTGTCATACTCTTGTTCAGCCCTGTAATGGCTGGCCCAGGCAGAGACCAAAAGTTTCCAAGAAGTTCTGATTTGCTGATAATTGAGCACTTAAAAGAGCATCTGGACTAGCATAAGAATGATACTTTGAAAGTACAAAAACATAATTTTAATTATTCTTATATTGCTCTCAGTATTTGATATACTATGCAGTGTGAGTAGGTGGGAAGGTGAGAAGTTTGAAGTCTTAACATCCTCTACTAAGTGATACCTGGGAAGAACTCTAGGACATGTGTGCATTTATTTCACGGGTATTATTTTATCCCATATTAATGGATAATGAACTTGGAGCTTTTTCTAAGTAGGCACAGTGAGATAGAAAGTTAGAAAAACCTCGCAGATAACTCATGGCAACGTCTCTTACTAATGCTGCAGTGTAAAGGGGGAAAGCAATACTTATTAGTTTGCCTGCATTGCTAAAATTAGCTGACCCGGTTAATCCATTTCATACTGGTTGATTAAATTTGTCTGTGTATGCACAGCCCCCAACAGCACACACAAATATTTTTAAGGATATAATTCTGCATCGTGTAATGCTGGATAATGGACAATGAAACTAATAAGATAATAGTTATGCCCTGCCACTAGTAGTTTGCAGTCTAAGAGAGCTTGTGACTAATCATAGTAAAATTAAATACAGCCAAATTAAGATGTTTAACCAAAAGAAAGAGAATAAACAGAACATAAAAATTTGTTAGTCTTTCTTTTTTTAACCAGAGAGTATAGTTGCCAATTTTCTTTCATTCTAGTTCCACATTACATTATATGATGGTAATCTGTTTGCATGCCTGCCTCCCCTCATAGCATTGCACTCTGACTTTCTCCTTGGCATGAAGGACAATAAAGGGTCTCAGATGGTGTTGAAATAAGAGGGATCTAATTTGGCATAAAGATGCTGGGCTTCTGAGCCCAAACACCCATCCCCAGTAGAGGATGAAACAGGAGGCTGGTCTTTGGTATTAGGGATAAACCAAACCCTGTAAACTTTTGCACTTGGATAGCCTAAGTCACTCTTATGTTAGAATCAAGCCACTAGGTAGAGGCATAGTCACAAAGGAAAAGAAAGAGCTGGGGATGAGAACCAGGACCAGGGGCAGAGCAGGAGCCACAGTGAGCAGCCATGATGCTGGGAAACCTGCGTGTGACCTTGAGGGCTCTGAACATGCTCCAGCCTGGCGGGGGGTAGGGGAGTGGGGACTGAAAACTGCAGTTAGAGGAGCCCTGTGGATCATTACAAAGTCCACCACCAACACCACCAAATCTGTTCAAAACGTCTCTGTCGAAATATTGTTGCATATAATTTTAAATTTAAAAATATGCATGTATTTTTTAGGTTTGATAAGGAGAGCTCTCAGAATTCCATCTCTTTTCATTTTATAATTTTCTCATTGGAAAAACAGAAAGATGAAGCAGAGAAGCTGTAAAGGAATATGATAAAGACTTTAAGCAGGGTGATGCTAAATATCTACATGACTAGATCAGTACACCATTGGAAATGTACACAACACACACACATATACACACACATGCCCTAGGAAGCTTTACGCTAGACAGAGTGCATGCTTTACATTTTTGTCTGCTTAAATGTGGTACTGAGCAACAGAGATGAGGCCGGGAAGCATTGAAAGTGGGACCCCAACAAAATGGAAGTTGCCACAGTCCAGGTCCTGACGATTTGGCAAGTAGGGTGCTTCCTTAGTATGTGTGCATATGCTCCTTCCTTCCTTCCTTCATTCATTTATTCATTCTCCATTTGCTGAACACCTCTGAACCCAACACTACACTAAGTGCTTGAGCTACAAAGCAGGGTAGACTGGGATTACAGCATAAACCGGGAGCAAGACGATTTGAGTTCAAGTCTCAGCTCTTCCACTTGTTAAGTAAGATGCTTTTTATAAGTCACATAACCACTCAAAGCCTTCTTCTCCCCATATGCAAAATGAGAACAATATTAATTCCTATCTCACTGGGTGTTCTGAGGATTAAATTTGATAGGCCCGTGCCTGGTACAAAGTAAGTGCACAATAAATGTTAGTCATTTGTGTTGTTACGTTTAGTGTCAGTATTCTACATCAGTAGAAAGTAGAGGGAGGCCAGTGTTGGCTCCCGGTAAGAGCTTTCCAACCAAAAGAGTGTCCACACACAGGTAGCTGCCCAAGGAGGTGGGGAGCTCTTCACCTCTGCCTGTGTTCGAGCAGAGTTTAGATTTCTGATGTCGGGGATGTTGTAGAAGGAACCCTTCTTTGAGGAGGAGGCTGGGACAGGTGCACCTTACAGGCTTTTTTCACTCTGTAACTCCTATCCCAACATTCTCCAAGGGAACTGCAGAAGGAAGGGAAATAGCATTTCTCTTGCACCTTTGTTGTTGAGTCCACTGCTAGTTGCTTTATAAATGTGTTCTAATGTGAGCCTTGAAAAGCCTCTGCAATGGAGATATTACTGTTGGCTCTGTTTGCAGTTAGAGAAACTGAGGCTTAGCAGGGCCAGGTAACATACCCAAGATGGCACAACCAGGAAGAGGTCAGAAGGACTTTAGACTCCCAAGTCCATGCTCTTTCCACTATACTCCCTTCCATCTCAGTTAACCTGTCCTGAGACTGAACCATCCTCAGGAAACTTACCCAAGACAGAAAATGAGGTCAGGGCAGAATTCCATCCTGCAGAGTTAGAAGGAGTTGTTCCTCTTTGCATCTCAGATCTTGTGTGTTATCCAAAGCTCCCCCACCAATAAATAAATAAATAAAATAATAATAATAATAATAACAACAACAATAATCTGCCCCCAAATACCCCAGATCCCTCAAGTCTGAAGAGCTCCCTCAGAAAGGCTTCACTTCTGCACATTGATCTCTTTTTGAAAAAACAAATCTTTTTTTCTTTTCTCCCCCATGGTTCAATTCACTGGCTCCCTGCCCCTCCATCCATCCCTCTCCACCATCTAGCCACATGGATGAAAGACAGACCCAAACAGAGCATTCCAAAAATTCACCCTAGAATCCCATCTTTCAGATCTGGGATCTGAATGGGGCAAGGAGTGTAAATGGGTGGAGGGTGAGGGTTGAGGAGAATCTTTTTCTATTTTTTTGGCCAAGAAGAGCAGATCACATACCTGAATCCTTTGCCATGTTATAAACAAGGCTGAGCACACAGCATTCCTCCCAAAGCGTATGGTCCTATTTTTCAAACACAAGCCTGGTCCCCTCTGGAATTTAGTGTTTGCCTCAATTCTGTTCTCCCTATTCATGTGGGATTTATTTTAACTCTGTGGAATTAATGGTGGTGAGGAATGGAACAGTCCTTCCATTCAGCTTCTCTTTTCCTTCACCTCTCCCTCCACACCCTATATCTTTTATGATTACGTTTTTAAGCCTATAAATGTTTCCAAGGGCAGTGCCAAATTTTAAGTGCTGCTTGTTATTACCTTGGGCAGGTGGTTTCATCCTCAAACTTGTAGCCTCCAGTCTTTGCTGGTGTGTTGTAGTTCCTTCTCCAAAGTGCTCAGATCTCTGCAACATGCTCCCGTAAGATTTGACTCAGTTTCTTTCCTTGTATGGCAAAGTGTTCATTCTTTTCACCGTTTTGGGCCATTTTTAAGGGTCAGTTGAAAATGTGATTCCAGGAGGTGCACAATGGAAAAGTGGCTGAAAATGGAATAGTGGGGTCCTTAACCTCTTACTACTTCCTTGGGATTGGTAGTTAAGGACTTGGCTTGTTGGAGTGGGGGGTGGGGGATGAGTACCTTGGTATATGAGATATTAGTATTATGTAATTAGAGTAATTCATTTGAAAAATAGTCTGATATGTATTGAACCAAATGAATAGGTACTTGTATTAAGGGAATATGTCACATTCCACAAAGCTGCCATTATTCAAAATATTTTGGAATATTTCTGGAACTGCCTCCAGAGACTTTGGTACATTTTTTTTTTTTTTTGAAGTATTCTAAATCAGGGAAAATCTTCATCCTCTGAGAATACAGAGAATATACTTCCAAATATATATATGATTTCAAAAATCATCTGTACACAGTACACAAGAGTCCCAACTGCATGATTACTATAGGATTCTGAGGCTGACTTTGTTGATTGGTTCACAATCCAGTTCTAATGGCTCTAAACTTCAAGTGACATTTGAATAGTGGCAGCATTTCTGTAATGAGTCATTTGCTTTCCATGATGAGTCTCTTCCATTATAACTCATTTATGAATGTGAGTCCAGGTCTACTCAGTAGGCTTCTTTCCTACTCAAGGAGCATCAATATTCTTGAGTAATCACTGCAGTCTATACAACCCAGTGCCATCATGAGCCAACTATGTGGGCAGCAACTGCTCCGCGCACAGCCTCTCAGAAAGTGTTTCCCACTGTAAACTTGAAGAAGCCACTCGATTACTGAAAGACCCCACTTACCTCTCCTCATTAGATGCTCATTAATAGTGATGCCATGAAAAAACAAAAACAGCAATCATCTGAAAGTAACTTTTCTTAATTCTTTATAAGGCTTAGATACACAGGGACCCAAATGTCTATTGGTAATAGTAGTCTAATGTGGTGTCTCTCTTTTACAATTCAGGAAGGGTTACCTTTCTCAGCATTGCACTTTATGATTTGTGTGAGTAGTCCTTTCTTAAGATACTATTCCTAGACCCATGCAGTGTTTCTCAACTGGGGACAGCTTTGCAGCCCAGGAGACATTTGACAATATCAGGAGACATGTTTACCAAAACTGGGTGGGAGTTTCTACTGGCATCTATTGAGTAGAGGCCAGGTATGCTGCCACATCCGACAAGGCACAAGAAACCTCCCCGCACCCCATTACAAAGAATTATCTAAATGTCATGTGTGCTGAAAGTGGAGAAACCTTGCCCCAAAACAAATCTCATTTGGTGAAAGTCAAGGCAGCATATGGCATTAGTGTAAACGTCACCCTGGCAAAATATTGTGTACGCTCCTGCCTTCTTTGGGCAATATTTAATATAAGGGCCAGTTATTGTGGTTCTCTTCAGTTCATGCCATGAAAGCAGGAATACCGCAAGTAGATGTCCTTGGCATCCCAAATTCATCTTTTCTTCACCCATGTTTGTTGTGAGGATTCACCTCATTTCACCCTGGCATGGTATATCCTTTCACAGACAGCGTGCAGAAGATACACGTCTCTTCCACCCATGCATTTGTAATCTTCACTTTCTCCTGTGTAACCAGCTGCCTATTACAGAATCAAAGAGCATTAGAACTGAAAAGGGTCTTCTGGTCATCTTACCTGTGAGGAAGCAGAAATTGTGTAAATTAGGGTAGCTCTCCAAGGAGACTGACATGGGACAGGATTAGAACTGAGTCTCCAGGGATGTAACCTGGTGCTCCGGTCACCACCTTCTTTACACACCCTTCCTTCTGTGGGTATGGGGAGCAGTGGCCCCAGACTGACTGTACGCAGCTTGTAACAGACTTCTTTATATGCTCAGGCAATGAAGCCACGGGCTTCACTCAAGAGTGAGAACTCATTTCTCTCTGCCACTTGGGCCCTACAGAGTCTCTGAACTGTAAAGCTGAATCCCCTGACTTTTCTGCTGACATCAAAGGATGGTTTTCTTTCTTCATATCATTCTGAATGTTATTTTTAAAGTATCATTAATTGGCATTGGAAGCAATCCTGATAAGCTTTGCCATCATCATGATCAGGAAACAAACTAGGGATATAGCTGGTGTGAGATAAAGGAATTTCATGGAGCATGATTGTTATTTGAAAAGTAAATAGGTAGGAGAAGCCCAGTAATCTTCAAAGTACCACAGGGTTTAGCCACAGTATTTTAGTGAATGAGTGAAACCAATATTGTGACAAGACAGATACCAATCATCATCACTACACAAGAAAAGTTGTATAGTAAGAATATAAACCTCAGTGTGCTATTTAGTCACATTGTTTCCACTTGGAATTTATTAAAACAAAATTTTTGATTGTTAACCCTTAAAAATTCCCCAATTTAAGGTGATTTTCAAGCCATTCTTAGACTCACCATAAGAAAAGTGAAAGGAAATATAGTAGTGATTTTTCCGATGGGAAATCTGAGCAGAGAGTATTCAGCCCACCAGCCAGAAGGTGGGCTTGGTGTGGGAGGATCCCTGTAAAAGGGTCACAGGGTTATAGGGTCAACAGACTCTTAAAATTGGGTAAGAACTTCTAGACCACCCGACACACTTCCAGAAAGTGCACACGGGATCTGGGCTCAGGACTTTATATAAAGGAGGAAGCATGAAATAAGATTCAGGGAAGGAGAGGCAAGCTCCCTTAACAGTGGGCGGAGAAAAAGAGTGGGAAAGGAATGTAAACCCACTTGCAGACTCACCATATTAGGGAATAAACTTTCCAGGTGATTCAAGGCCTGACTCAAGCCCTTCCTCCTCCATGAAGTCTTAAAAACTTTCTGAACCAGCACATTTTCCCCTTTTACTCAATGCCCCTACTTAATGTATATCTGTCCCTACTACCTTGCTCTTCAATTATTCCTTGTAGGTTTGCTCAGAGTCTCTGCAACTGTATTAGTTTGCCAGAGCTGCCATAGCAAAATACCACAATCTGGGGACCTAAAACAACACAGTTTTGAAATCCAGAAGTGCAAGGTCAAAGTGTCACAGAGTTGGTTCCTCCTTAGGGTGCTGAGGGAGTCTCTGTTCTGTGCTTCTCTCTTTGTGTCTAGCGGTTTGCTGGCAATCTCTGGCATTCCTTGGCTTGTAGAAGCATCACTCCTAATCCTACCTTCATTTTACATGGCATTCTCCCTGTGTGCTTGTCTGTCTGCAAACTTCTCTTTTTATGAGAACACTGGTCCTAATAGGTTAGGTCCTATGCTAATGACCTCATTTTAACTTGATTATCTCTGTAAAGGCTCTGTCTCCATATAAGGTCACATTCTGAGGCACTGGGAGTAAGAACTCTACATATCTTTTGGAGTGAGACACAACTCAACCCACAATAACAACTAACCTTTAAGGTCCTGAGGGCAGGAATTGCCTTATATCTGTGTGGCCTCTATTGTACCAGGTTAACTGTGTGGTAAGTTTGTGGGTTAATCAGAAGTGCATTGTGGGGTCATAAATACATGGTCTACCCAGCTCAGGGTCTGATCTCTGATAGAGGGCTGGTTTGTGGGAGATTATTATTTAAGAAGTTCTGTCAAAATATGCCTTACTTCCCCCACTTATAAACCTCCTCATTATCAACTGCAAAGTTGGGGAAGCGCTGCGACTCAACCCTGCCATCAGTGGAAGAGCTGGATCCCATCCCCAGTCCACCCATTTCAGAGCCAACACCTGCCCACCCACAACATCTCTTCATCAGTCAGTTCCAATTGCAGCTGATCCTAGTCAATGGATCGTATTTGTTTTATGCAGTTGTTACTTTTATCTTTTTAATTTATCCTGTGCAGTAATACACTATATCAGATGCATGTTCTTTTTCATCTGTCTTGTTCTGTCTCCCCCAAATATGCTTTCTATAAAACAATGCACATTTTGAGGGCTTGTTGATGAAATGGAACAAAAGATCTCCAGTAATGCTTAAAACCTCATTTTGGTTATTAGTCTCTTGTTCCAAAACTTACATTGGCTCCCAAGAGTCTACCAGATAAAGCCTATAAGGTCTCCAAATGATGTTTCAGTATTCCTTGCCAACCATATTCCATTGTGTAGCTACAGAATCCTTGGCACCAGGACGTGGTCTCCTGATCTCTCCCCTCCAGACTTTCTCACCACATAACTGTGAGTTGTTTTTGGTTTTGTTTTGTTTTGTTTTATTTTGTTTTCATTTCCCATTTTTCCTACCATCATTAGGATTATTTGCATATTTAAACCTGGAGATATTGATACTTAGGAACATGCAAGCGTGAGGAATTTTCTCTTCAAAATTGAGTTGGTCGGCCATATTTTTTTCTCTCTATTAAGGCCAAACAGCCAAAGTATTTATTGAATCCAGCATGGCCCAATAGCCTTTGATGCTATTCTGAGAATGAAAAAAGCACCCAGGTTGAACCATGGGCAGACCAGGTAAGGTCAGAGTGGATCTGTCAATTCAGGGCCTAGAAGTACTGAAAGGCAGGTATTTGCTTAGAGTGTCCTCCAGAAATGAGCAGTCATGCCTCCAGAGCCTCCTGAGGCATGGCAAGGGCTCCTTCAGAACTCCAGAGTTACCAAAGCCAGGCTCCACATCGTCCCAACACCTGGACCCTGAAGCTCCCCATAAATTCCTGAGAAATTCACAGCGCTTCAGTTTGTGCAAGGGTTCAGAGAGAGCTCAAGATAGCTTTCTGGATGTCATTATTTAATTTTGTTCTCCTTTTTATTGTGGTCTGAGCAGCACAAACCAAACTCCATCTTATCCGTAGCAGACAAGAGGTTGTCTTCATCAACATTTTGGGTGTTGAGTATATCAGTATAAAACCCCAGTAATAACTCACTGAGGTCCTAATGGGTCTGGCCAGAAGCCTGGTCCTAAAATGATATGCAGTCTTCATCAGAGATGAGGTATGTTCATCAGGGGCCTGACAAAGATTTTATCCTAAGATTTGCATCTCTTCACCCATCTGTGTACCAGTATTAAATCCAGATGTTCTTCCAGGAAGGGCAGCCCAGGATCTGCTCTCAGAAAAGTGATGAGAGAGAAGGTCCTATTTCTCTCCTTAAAAAGAGCAACTTGCAGAGGATCAAAGAACAGAGACTTTGGAGTTTGACAAACCAGGTTTCATCTTCTGGCTCCAACTGTTTACTAGTTCTGACCTCAGACAAAATACTTGAGTTATCTAAGCATCAATTTCCCCTTCAGAGAAATGGGAACAGTAATTCACACCTCAAGGTAATGAGGGGAGAGCAAAACTAAATCCCCAAGTTCCCTGGTTCTCTTTCTTCTAGCTAAAGGCAAGGCTCTGACTGTCTTAGAAGCCACTAAAAGCAGACTCCAGTTCCTGGTGTGGTCTTGGTAGTCAACACCCAGCCAGCTAGGTGGGAAGGAGGAAGTCAGACCCATCTCCCCTCTTCACTGTCCAGGTTGTGCTTGGAGCTGAGGCATGTTTACAACAGCTCTAAAGCAAACGAGTGAAAACCAGGCAGCAGAACAGCCAGTGTCCCCCTGGCTATGGGGGAGGATGTGGCACCCCACCCCAGAGCTGGCTTCCACAGATGAGAAAACGGAGGAGACTGGAGAGGTGATTACACCTTGAGCTGTGGTGTCAACATCTCATGTTCTCAGATGGAAGGACACAGGAAGAAGTGTGTTCCTTCCCAGCTGCCAATCGTACCTACAGGGCACTGGTAGGAGTTTCACTTTCAGCGCTGTGCCCTGAAGCCAACCTCACAAAATGCTTTTTGGTGTTTGCCAACAGGGGATCTCGGTCTACAGCTGCAGCAGCAGGTGCTGGCTGCCAGGTTCCCTGTGGCAACCCAGGTGTATGCCAGGTTAACAGCTCTGCCTTGGAGAAATGACCTCCATCTCGGATGCCTGTGGCCCGAAGCCTGGAGTGGAGCTGGGTCCCCCCTACGGTGGGAAGATAATGATTGTGCTGATTTTATGGGGCATAATATAACCTCAGTGGGTGGTTCAGTAGTAGCAGTGGCTCTTAGAGGGTATGGGAGATTGTAACGTGCTTGCTGTTTTTTTGTTTGAGGGACATTTTTTTGCTTCTGTTCTCATCATTCAGTCCAATTCATTATCATTCACGGGTTTGCTCAGGCCCTGACTAATATGTTTACAACTCCAGGAGGGCAATGCTTCCAGCCTCATGATAATTCAAGTTTGTATGAGGGTACTTTGAAAAGTTCATGGAAAAATAGAATTAAAGACAATACTAATCTTTTCATGAACTTTTTGAAGTATCCTCATATTTATGTTTTGCAGAAATGTTCACATCTGGGGTCTTACTTGGGCCTCTCTAGAAATGAGTAAGAGAGATTAGAAATTGCTAGCCTGGTCTGTTTGGTGTATATACTAAGACGCAGGTAGTAACCCGCCTGACTGTACACCACACACGTTATGGAGCTGGGACCCCAGATCAGGTCATCTGCATCTCGGGGCCTTTTCCTTTCCTGTGCATCATGCTATTCATGCCTCCTGCTAGCCCCTGTGTTTTTGTTTCCAGTTGCCAGTGAACTGTTTAATCACATATCTTTCCCTCCAATCAGTTGTGGTCTTGCCTTTGGTACACAGATCAATGACTGTTAACCACAGTCCCTGCCCAGGAGGCTCTGTTACTGAGCATGGCAGGAGAAAGAGGAAGGGAAAGCCCCTGAATTATAAAAGCATTTCACCCTCTACACTACACCCCTCTTCTCCATGCACCCCATGCACTGAGGGCCTCTCTCCATCTGCTTCTAGCCCACCCCAGAAACCTCGTTTTGGCACACCTAGATGTGGGTCCTGGAGATTAGGGCTAAATGAGGCAGCAAGGGTGGCTTTACTCCCAGGCTCAAAAGCACTCTGGTGAAAATCATCTGATGCTTTTTCTTCTCATATCGGTAAATGTACGCCCTAGTGGACTGTTAACTTCTAATTATTCTCAATATAGGAAGAAGCCCAGGCCTGGGAAATCCATAAAAACTGTTAATCCCCAAATTACATATGTACACACACACAACACACATATACACAGAAATACTTCCTATGGCTTTTTTTCTGTAACTTTTTATGAACTTGATGGTGATATGTGTCACGACATTTTTTGGCTCAGGCAGACGTTAAAATGTGTTTGCATTCCTTAAACAAATAACTAAGCACACATGAAGGCAGCCCAGAATTTCTTTTTTTATTACACATAGTGCTGGGACAGCCTGTGACACTGATGGTTCTCATCGGTGTTACCAAGAAAACAGTTTCCAGGATTCCTCCTCTCTCTCTTAATTTACAACTAACTGAAAATAATAACAACAAAAACGAAGATATTAGTAAACACCAATTGAGACTTTACCATGTGCCTGACATTGTGCTAAATACTGTGCATTTATAAATAAATTCTCACTACTTATTTCTCACAACAATGTCATGGCTAACATAGTTGGTGGGGACTTATGCTAGGGCCTAAAGAAAAACAAAACCCTAATTTTAAAAGGCAAATCATAATTTTATAACTGGATGCTGATAGGATTACATCTGATATTCAGTAAGAAGACATTATTCATGTGATCAAGTGAAAAAAATTTACTGATACGGATGCTGTGGAGATGCCAAAGAAAGATGCAGCCCAGTTCTAGGATTAAAGAGTCTACAATCTGTTAAGGATAAATAACATATAAACATGTGAAAACATAAATCATAAATGATGATTCTGATTTGATTGGGACAAGACTATGTTGTTAGAATCATAGATTTCTAGAGTGGAAGAGACTTGTACTCCAGGCATATGTTGTGACACTAACACACACCATGGTGTCAGACCTGGGTAGGCCCCTGGTAAAGATGTGGTCAATGATTAAACAAATAAACACAGAGACAAATCTCCTCAGCCACACAGGAATTCTCAAACAGCCCAGGGCCTCAGAGAGAGTAGGGAAGCAGGTGCCCTCTTGCAGCAGGGACTGCGTTCAAAGCGCTGCTCCCTGAGAGTAAGACAAGGAACAGTGCGTTAGTGGAAATCAACACACTGCTTCCTTCATCCACAAAGTCTTACTAGAAGGAAAAAAAAAGATAAACTAAGCAGTGTGCTCAGAGTCATAGTTCATTTACAGGTAGGTACAACCTCTCTTTCTCTCAGGGGCCAGGTAGCAAACATTTTGCTCACTAATATCCAGTTCACGAACCTTTGTGAAGCACTTTTCTAGAGCTGCGCATGTTAGTCTTGGTGGTCTTCCAAACCCCGCTCCCCCGGTGTGCCTGTCCCTCGGTGTACACTGGCTCTTTGGACTGCCTTGGGAATCAGACTGACTAGGTCGGAATGCCACCTCTGTCCAGTTGTGTGATCTTGGTCAATCAGTTAGTCTCCGGAGATCTCTGGAGATGGAGATTGTGTGGATTAAAGAAAATAATCTATGGAAAATGTCCAACTCGTTGTAATGCTTTATGCCTGTTAACTTTTATTACTGCTGTTATTGATAATATTGTCATTAGAAACAACTAAGACATGTTTTAAAAAGTAAAGATCCCAGTGAAATATTTTTAAGAAAAGAAAAGAAAAAAAAAGAGAGAGAGAGAGAGAGATCCTAGCTTATATTAACAGCTCAAGAAATGGTAGGAGAGTGATTTTTTAATTCTCCAGCCTTGACCCAGGGGAGTTGAGGAGGGACGGACATGAATCTTCATATGATAAAATGCACCCGGGATTTGTTTTAATCACATGTAATAAGAGAAAAGGCATGGAAATGATTGCCGTAAGGGAAGAAGTTTATACTCATTGATCCCTAGAAACAGGAGGTATGGCAATGGGATGCCATGCAGGGACACATACAGAAGCAGCAGATGCATCAGGAGGCAGAGGGATGAGGGGGCAGCATGGTCAAGACCCATCATTGCTGTTTCTGAGGGAAGGAAAGGGCAAGGCTGGGTAGGCAGACTTATTTATTTATGTATTTATTTATTTTTAATTTTAACTTCTCAATATACATTGTAGATGATTTTCATGTCCCTTTACCCATTCCTCTTCCCCTCCCTCTCTCCCTCCCCCCCCCACATCATATCTGTTCACTTATCTTAACAAGTTCAAGGAATTGTTCTGATTGTTCTGTCTTCTTCCCCCCCATCCTTTATTTGTTTGTGTATGTATTTATTTATTCGTTTTTATCTCCCACAAATAAGTGAGAGCATGTGCTATTTCTCTTTCTGTGCCTGACTTGTTTCACTTAATATAATTTTCTCTAAGTCAATCCATGTTGTTGTGAATGGTAGTATTTCATTCTTTTTTATAGCAGAGTAGTATTCCAATGTCTAGATACACCACAGTTTCCTTATCCATTCATCCGACAATGGACATTTGGGCTGGTTCCAATTCTTGGCTATTGTAAATAGTGTTGTAATAAACATTGGAGTACAGGTATCCCTTTGGCATGATGATTTCCAGGCAGATTAGAATTGGCTAGGTTGAATAATTTCCCCAGGCTCTGGAATATAGAAGTTGCCCCTAGTTGCCTGGTACTGCCTTTGGATGAAATTAGGTCAGGGGGATAATGGCTCAACCTGGGAGAGCACCATAAAGGAGGTGACTGGCAGGTACAGGCTCTGTCCTGGGGAGTTTGCATATGAAAGGTGTGCTCTCAGGGGAGTTCTTTGCTATGTCTAGGAATTAGTTAGCCCTGGGAGGAGTGTCTCTCCAGGGTCAGCAAGCCCCAAATGTCAAAGCAACATAAAATGCAGAAAATAAAAGCATGAATAATATACTTGGCACTGCAGTCCTGGATGGTGACAGGAGAAGTGTTGGTATTTATAAAAGGCATGGTGGTGGCTTCTGTCAAGATCACAAACCCCTCAGACAGCTTCCGAGTTAGGGAGTCCCATGGGTATCTCCATAGGAAAGGGTAGGGTGCTGGGTTGGTGCGGGCCATAGTGCCCCCACCCTCCTGCTGCCATTCCTAGTGGCCAAGATGACTTGGGCAGACCCAAGAGTTCACCCCTTTGACCTCCAGCCCCATCTAACTGTTCTACCTTTGAAAACAAATTTCACAAGTGGTGCTATGAAGATCTGGTTGCCTCTCTGCCCAGTGGGAATTTTGACAGATCTGTTTCTAGAGCTGGAAACCACTTAGACACAGACTACTTAGGACAGTACCTGATTGTTTTTGAGCAGCAGCCACATAGTGGCCTTGCCCCTGTGTCAGTCACTAAGCATCCCCAATCATGCTGTGAGGTCTGAAGCTCTAACAGCTGTAGTTGACAGATAAAACTCACCCACCAGGTTTCTCCCCACTCTGTTTTTAAATTTGCTTTCAGGAAAAGGCATGTGGTGTCCAAGACACTTGGGAATACACAGATGTGTTTAAGCAACTTGGTTTCTTCTCAGGTTCTGCTTTAATTTAATAATCTATTCACTCTTTCATTCAACAAGCAAATGACGTTTGGCAGAATTTTTTTTTTTTTTTTCTGAATTCCGAGACAGTACTGCAAAATGAATCATTGAGCTTTGGGACTCAAATTCTCCAAGGAGGGTGGGGCGTGGAAAGCCAGTGTCTGCTGTACAAGCAGCAGCCAGAATGTAGGATGAGGGAGTTGGTGAAGACAGCCTGTGGCCATCCATTAAGAAACAACTGAACTTCATGCAGTCCTTGGCAAGGAGGTAGAGATTTAAAGGGCTCAGGGGAATGGATTTCACCCCCATGTCACCCAGTTAGCTCTGGTCTCCTTCACTGGCACAGAGTCTTTCACTAACTCTGACCTGCTATCCTACACAAAAGGAGCAAAGGAGGACATGCTGATAAATCGTGACACATTCCCCCTGTCATGGGAAAGATAATTCAGGTGCATCTTCTTTCTGTTGGGTCAGGGCAGCACATTTCACTCTAAGCCCATGAAACCAGAGACAGGTTCATATAGATCAGAATAAATTAATAAATACACTCTTGTTGAACTGGGAAATTTGGTTTAGCTTCTAGTTACCATCTGGTCTAGAGGCTGCTTATTGAATTTCCTCTTGGCACATGCTCAGGAAACAAAAACGTGGAGGGAACTCAGTGTCTGGTTCTTGACAGTGTCAAGAAACCAGGACTGTGTGGCTCTGTTCAATGGTTAAGACTTTGAAGCCAGCTTGCGTGCATTCAGACTCTCACTCTACTACTACTGGTGTGGTAATAAGGGGGTCAATGACTTACCCTCTCTGTGCCTCAGTATCCTTCTCTGTAAAATGGGAATGAATATAATGCCCCAACAAATAGGCTTGCTATAAATATGAAATGAGTTAATACAAGCAAAGGGCTTGGACAGTGTCCTGGCATAGCGTGCCTGCAGTTTAAGTTTTGGTTACTACTGTTATAGCACAGTTGTGAGATAAAGAGTTTTAGGAACTAGAATGCATGCTTCAAGCAGCAAATGGTCACCTTCTCTGACCTCTCTGTCTCAGCATCCAGGCTAAGCATTCCAGGGCTTAGGGAGGAGGTTCTTGGGGGCTAAACCAATTCCTGGCAGGTTTTCCAGAATCTAGGTCACAGAGAGTAGAAAGGAATGGCTCTGAACCTGGCCAGATCAGAAGAGAAGGAGCTGGGTGAGCCCCAACACTGAGATGGAGCAGGTATCAAAGTGCTAGACTAAGACCAGCTTCTCAAGAGTCATTTCCACTCTCCACTCTTTGGGGTCTGAGCAAAATAGGTTATTCCACTGGGTGTGTCAGGTCATCTCACATTTTGGCCCCAATTCAGAAACCTACTCCCTCTGCCAATCCTATGGCTTGTTGACTGATGCCTGGGTTTTATCCATTTTCACCACTGTCCTCATGAAACCGCTACCTAGGAACCTAACCTCAGTTTACACACATAATGTGCCTGGAAGCACTCCTACCTTTCTCAAGGTATAATATAATATAACAGACATGCACCTGCTCTTCTTGGGTGACCATCAGCATGCCTCCGAACACCCCAGGCCTGTTATAATTGTTGGAAGGAAAGGGGGCTTTTGAAGATGTATAAACAGCCATGTTGGTGTAAAGTAAGAGAGGAGTGTTAGACCACACTTCATACCTGTTAATCTACCTTTATCAATGTTTCAAACCAACAAACACATGTATAATGAAAGGCAATGAGGGACAGAGGGTCGGCAGCAAAATTATTCCATAGACAATCTTGGCTTGAACAGAGAAAAACAGATTGTAAATATTACATAGTTATGCCCATAAATCAGCTCTTTAACAGAGAGAAAGAAAGGGGGTTTGACATTTGGTCATGGAGATATATCTTCCTGAGTTAGATCCTTTTATAAGATGTCTCATTCATTCAGCCCTCATAATTACCATATGAGAGGAATTATTACCATTTTACACTGAAAAAAACTGAGGCCGAAAAATCCAATCCACAGTCTCCACCCACTGAGAGGTTACTCCCTAAAACAGACAGCCCCTCCAAGCATCACTGAAAAATATTAAGCAAGAAAAGAAAATACAGCCCAGGCATGCTAGAGCTGACCGGCTACTCTATTTTGCTTTACATAGGCAAATAATTAGTTTGAGCTCTTGCCGAGTTTCATATGAACTGGGCTGGTGGGGCTGGGGAGAGATTTTCCCTCACATACTATTTCAGGAAAACCCATAATTGAATCTAATTTCTGCAGCTGCCATTAGAAAGCAGGATGGCAGCCACAGTGTCTAAAAGACAACACACCCACAAAGCAGGGTGGAATAAGCCAGGTTGCAACTGAGAAACCCAGGGCAGAGGGTAGATCCCCTACCTTCAAATGACACCATGGCCAACATGAACCCATAGGGAAAGTGGTGGGAGAGTGTGGTCCCCTCCAGCCCCCACCTACACAGGGCAAGCATCTTGCAGAGTTCCTGCTGTGGCAGAACCTTCTGTATCTTTGTTCTCTCTCCGCCACGGCTTGTAAGTATTAGCCTGATGTTGTTTACTTCTTCTCCCAATCTCTCCAAGGAATATGATTCACACGTTTTCAGATTTATTTGAACAAAATGCAATAAATATGCTGCTTCAATTTTAACTGCTGGCCTGTAGCCAGGGTTTTTAATGAATCTGGCCTGTGCTACTGAAGTGTTCCAGGATCTCCAGGGCTCTGGGCACTGTGAGATTATACACTCTGGTGTGTGCACTCACATACGCGCACACAAACACACACACAGAGCTCCCACCTCCCTACCTCCTGTTCCCTGGAGGGCCAGTGACTCACAGTCAACTACAGGTTTTTCAGAGCCGACTCTGGTTAAAATTAGCAGGCGCCTTTATTGTTCAAGGAGAGGAAGGATTCCTCTGTCTCCTTTCACGGCTTCATAGAAATGCCATCTTTTAATTTTTTCCCCCTCTGTTTGAATTGCTATACCCGTCTCCAAAAGCTGCCACTATCAGCCTTTTCGTTCTTCCTTTGTTTTCTTGCAAATGGTCACTAGGCTGGGCCCAGCCTGTGGGGACTCCCATATAAAAACAGCTGGCCACTGGGGCTTAATGTATAGATAAAAGGACTCTGAATTGATTTTTACCACAACCAAACACCCAATGCTCTGGGCTTTGGAGAGGTGGGAAGAAACAGGAAGAAGGACAGAAACCAAGATAGCCAAGGGCATGGCACACTTTCTCAGATAGAGGGGGAAGAGAATGAGCCAGCCCAACAGCAGACCTGAGGCACAATCTCCCTGAACCCATCCTTTAGTAACTATGACCAGCATAGGTAAAACTGTGGCACCTTCAAACTGTGTCTCCCTTGGTGGTCCCAGACTCCTCTTTCTGTAGGAAGATGGTTACTAGGACCATCTCTACCTCCAAGAACCTGCAACTCCAAACATTTGTGCCTGTAATAAACGCTTAGGGCCTTTATGGGATGGCATCTGGGAAGCCCCTGAGAAGAAGAGGAACATTGCAGGGAGGGGCAATTTTGGGGCCTGGGACCTGGTTTCCCACTGTGACAGAGACAAAGAGGTGGCTCCAAAGACCCCATCTATCAATATGGTGGCCAAATGCTGCCTTGTTGCTTAGTGGACACCACCACCTATCTTTATTTTTTAGAAAAACAAACCATAATCTGATCCCTTCCATTATTGCCAGTGACTTTTATTGATATCACAAGTCTGTGACATCTCTTGGGATTACTCTCAGAAGCAAATCACAGATTGTTCTGCAGGGGTCACTTCATCACATGCCCTACTGGAACCTTCACAGTCATTAGGCAAAATAAGAAAAGAAGGTGCAAAGTCAGGAAAATCACATGAAAGCCCTGATTGCTCCGTGTGTGGGGGGACGAGGACCAGGGCCCAGAGGTCCAGATTGGGATGGCTTCACCAGCAACGTGGTGTGATTTCTGGGACCCTCAGTTTCCTCATCAATAGAATGATGGAATCCACTAAGTGATCCTTACCAGCCCAGATATTCTGTGATTCTGACATCTGGGCTAGACTTTGAGTGGTTTTCCATTACCGTGTTTTACCTCCATAATATTTCAGAAATAAAGACACTCAACTGTCTACAGCCATACCACCCTGAACTCGCCAGATCTCACCGGAAGCTAAGCAGGGTTGGGCTTGGTTAGTACTTGGAAGGGAAATAAAGACACTTACAGTAAAACCTCCTCTGTTTTTCACTTTCTTGAAATAGAATAATAAACAGCTCTACTTCTGCTGTGATTCCTCAAATTGTAAAAATTGCATCCTCTTATTTATAAAATTTATAGAATTGTAAAATATTTTCTATATAGACTGGGAAAAAATACCATCTTGTTTCCATTTCAAATAATGCTGTTAGTGGTGTGGTTGTGTGTATGTTGAGCTATTCTCGCCCAGGCCCTTTACAAACACTGGTGCGGTTCCATTAAACAGGTGTTTGTTGATCATGTGATTTCTTGCTAACCCTTTTATGGGTGGACACTGTGGGAAACACATGAGAAATATAGTACATGGGTTCTTTTCTCAACTTACTCATTATCATATTGGGAAGTCAAGATTACTGTGTATATAATAACAATAATGTTAACAACAGCATGCCTATTAGGAGCCAGGAGGTTTGCTAGGTACTTGATAGATTTAACCTCATTTAAGCTTCACAACAAATTTCTTAAGGTATCTCTTTTTAGTCCCATTTTACAAACAGGGGATATAAAGCTTAAGTTAATTTGTCTGCTCAAAGCAGAGCAGTGATTGAACATATATCTGACTGATTCTATGTGTTTGAAATGGCATCTGCCAAGTATCAAATTGAATGTAAGCAAAGTCGCAGAACTATGGTGCAGGCAGGTGCTCTCTGCAAGGTGAAGGATATGGATGTTCTGAGTAAGGGAGGTGCCTGCTGCTTGAGTTTGGACTGATAGAAATGAGCAGGAGCTAACCTAGGATGGCAGAGAGGAGGCACTGGTCTGGAGGTGAGGAGGAGAGTACAGGCTCCTGATAAGAGATGTTAAAAGGATCACTGGGAGACCACTGCATTGGCACCCCCAATCCACTTTAATAACAGTCAAGTCTTTGATGAGACCAGTGGAGCGAGGGAGTCCCCACCTGCCCCAGCAACTCTCTATGCTGGATGTTCTTGAAGCAAATTCCTGGCTTGAGGAAGGTCTGCCCTCAGATAACTTTGATTATTTAAAAAATGGTGCTTATGAAAACAAACACATTCCACTTATTACATAACCAAGGCTGGAAAAATAATGTTTTGCTGTCAGGTTTATTAGTCAGGAAATATAATAATTTCCAGGTTTGGGAAATACAGTCCGAGATTTTTCTTTTCTTGCACTTGTCAAATAAAAATTGCATATATTTATCCTGTATGACATGTTGTTTCGAAAAATGTATACATTGTGGAATGGCTAAAGCCAGCCAATTAACATATTCATTATCTCACATACTTATCTATTTTTCATGAGAGAATTTTTTTAAACATCTTTTTTAAAGTCTTGTATTTGTTTCATTGGCCCTTCTTGACCATTCTGTTTGCTTCCTGAATCCTGGTCTCAACCTCCTTTCTTTTCCTAGGGAAGCTTAATTCTCAGATTCAGGTCAAACCTGGTGGTTATTTCTTAGCTCTGAGCTCATGAAGATTTTCCATAGTCGTGGCCTAATTGCATATTCAATCAGAATTAGTTTTTTCCAACAGGTTCTGCAACTTCTTAACCCCACATGAGGCCATTACCTGCTTGAACTTAGTTGGGGCTAACTAGACAAAATTAAGAAACAGGTCGTTTGTTGACAAGTCTCCTTCTCCTACAGGTCTGCCTAAAAGATGTGCATAAGAAATGCCTCTCAGTCTTTCTGTCAGTTTTTGGAGTTCGGTGTTAATCGGTATTTCTAGTAGCCATGGGAAAGGAAGGCCATGGAAGGGAAAGCACCTGACAGAAGAGTCTTGGGTTCAAATTCTTGGTAATATTTATTGTGAGACTCTGAGTGTTTCTTAATGTTTCAGCCTCATTCTCCTCATATATAAAATATGGTTATATTATATATTATCTACCTCACAGGGTTGTGGGAGGTTTAGATTAAAAGTGACACCTGCAATCATTTGGTCTTCAACCATGGTCCTGAAATAACCAAAAGGACTTTGTTAAAAAGTAGTTTCCCCTGTAAGGCAGCTCTAAGGATGCCTTTCTGAGTCATTGCTACCATGGGGCACCCACGCCGACATGATAGAAAGACCTAGACCAGTCCAGACCTGACAGTTTCCTAGGCCTTTCCATGTCCAATAACTATGGCACTTTATTTGGTTTATTCTGAAAGAATGAGATGCCTGTGGTCTTCTCAAAAAGAGAAGTGCTTTCCATATTTGGCTCTCAGATCTTTCCTTAGGATGGCCAAGTGATTTCCCTACTGCTTAAGATCAGAGGAAACTCTTCTATCTACCCAAGATGCAGAATCAGAAGGAATTAGAGACAACCATAAAGAAACTCAAGAAAAAAAAAGAGGAAGTGATATTCTCAAAGTCATAGAGCTAAAGATAAGTGAGCCTGGAAATCCCATCTTCTACCTACCTGCCCCCACTCTGCAGCCTTCCTTCATGACCATAAGCCATGCAGTGAACACATGAAGTCACTCCTGTGTGGAGACACTCCCGCCCGGCATGGTCTCTAAATGGATCGCTGGGCCAGTGTGCAAAACATTCCAGACAACATTAGTGTAATGTGGCTCATTCTCTATTGCATTTTCATCCATAAAAGTGGGGTGTTTCTGTGTAGAATTCATCTCAGTGTACAATATTCTTGTTTCTTCAGTGGTCAGAAATTCAATTTGTGTGGCTTGTCTTTAGTTACAGTGATAATCATCACTGCCCTTCCTCAATTATTGTACTAATTCTTCCCCATCTCTATGGTGTTCAGCAATGCTGTTTTACCAAGGTCTGTCAAAGGTCTTGTTCATTGTAGATGCTCCATAGATTTTTTTTTAATGAATGGATAAATTAATAAATACATGAATATTCCCAGCACATATCAATGCAGTGGTATCTATAACTTGCTGGGCTGACTTCAGTTTACAAATTAAACAAGCCACAAAATTTGAATTTAGTAAATCAGTTTAGGTTGGGGTAAGTATGCCAACTAATAACTATCATGACTATTTTTTAACCAGTTATTAGGATGCTATGCTTCAAAGCTGTTTTCACATCCTTCTTCAGAAAATGACACTGGTCCCCCAACGTGGTCTGAAGCCTCTGCCTCCCATCTCTGTTCTCCTGGTTAAGCTATCTGCATGGCTTCTATCTACATATCTGTCCTCATAGACCAATAAAATGTCCACTCTCGGTCATCATTATTCAGTTGTTTTCTCTTCTCTCCTCAAACCTCCCTTTTCCTAGAAGATATTAGGTTTCAAAAACTATGTCAAATGCTTAGCCCATGAAGACAGAAGAAAAATTGAAAATCCCAGTGCAAATATACAAAAATCCACACTTGCAGAACACATATATTAAGGAGGAACTTACCTTCTTGAAAACATAGCATTCTAAAAGCCCTCGCCTCTAGCTTTCCCTAAATATTGAAGTGTCCTAATGAACAAAATAAAAGTTGATCCACAAAAATATCATTTGGACATGGGTTTAGGTATCTTCTGAGCAAGAGCCATAACTTACTTATCAGTGTGTCCCCTGCAGTGCTTAGGAATTTGTCCAATAAAGATTAAGGAAAGAGGGAGAGAGTCAAGTAGGAATTGTGTACAGTAGGGCACACTGCTTAACCATTCCATATTGAAGGTTCAATTTCTACTCTTGATTTAAAAACATCTTATCATCTGTTGGCCACCTTCTCTAAACCCACTGGGAGCAGCTTTTGTTCATTGTAATCCACGTTGTGCACATAAAGGACAAGCCACCTCTTCTCCATGGGCGAGTGTTTGTGTGTCTGCCTGGAAATCCCTCATGATTCTACATTACCCACAGGTACATAGATAGCACCGTTCCCCACCCTATCCCAGACCCCGTCTTCTGTTACATTTTGCCCACCCTCCCTAAAAACTTGCACTCTAGCCACACAAGACCTCCTGCCTTTCCTCAAACACACCATTCTATTTTCTGCTTGATGCCTTTGCACCTGCTTCTCTTTCTTCCTGGAATTTCTTTCATCCCCTTTTAGCCAATACTTTCAAATTGCTTAAGACCCAACTGAAATGTTCCCTCCTCAGTGATGTCCTTCCTGCCCCAACAGGAAAGTCACTCATTCTCTTGGGTAGTCATGGCTTTCATACCTGACCCTGTGGTCCTTATCACAGAATACTAAAATTAGCATTTACATGTTTGCCTCCTGCACTTTGAGGATAGAAATTTATCTTTCTGTCTTTGTAGTCTCATATTTAAGCCTGGAGGATAGATCTTATTATTAATTCCATTATTGATGAGAAAAATGAAGCCCAGAGAGGTTAAAGAGCTTGCCCAGGTTCAGATAACCCAGAGTTTGTAGAGCTGTGATTTGAATACTGGGAATGTGGGCTCAGAGCTCACCCTTTTATCCACTTGGAAATGCTGTTTTTCCATAAAAATTATCTTACTGGTTACCTTGTTACTTTTACTATGGTATCTATATTAACAAATTTTGATTTTTTATCAACCAGATTAATTATTTATGTTTGTATCTGAGTTATACAGTAAATAAATTCCATTTTTAACTATTGTGCTAGAATATATGCTAGTTAAAATCGCCCCCCAAAATCTCTAGCATGGTCGCAGGTGCAATGGAAAGTAGTGTCGGTTGTCTTTTCAGCTCAAGGGAGATTGTTATTTTTATTTAAATTTCTTGTTGCTGCATCTTGTTTCTTCAATTAGATATGTAGCTACCCAAAGACTGGACTGTTTCTTATACTTTAAGGTTCCCCCAAAGGGCCTGGAGTTGCTGTGTTTACAGTAGGCACTGAAACTTTTGCTGAATAAATTAACGCATGAATAAAACTGCTTCTCTATTGTCAGCCTCCAATAATTTATTGAGAATGTAGTATCAAGTTGAATATTTAGGAGTTGACAAACTTCACTTTCTGGGGTCCCAGCTTTCAGAGAGTTGGAAGTTAGTTGGAATGGCAAAGATGGAGCAATTACTTGGCCAGCCAACAACATCTCCTCCAAATTTGGAGCCCTTCAGTCGGGTATCTGGTAGCCTCCATCCTAATTACTTTTTAAATATCCGAAGTTCCCTGGACTTGTTCCTGGCTGGCCTATTCTGAGCATGCTCTCTGTGCCAGCCACTGTACTAAGCATTTTACGGGCATTATCTCATTTAATACTCATGAGAGCCCTCTGAGGTAGGTGGCTTATTAAAGTTTTCTTTAAAAATAAAGAAACAAGCTTTAAGAGGTTAAATCACTTGAACAAGGTCAAATACGTAGTTAAGTGATAGAGCTGGGATTTAAACGAAAGATCATCTGGTGCCAGGGTCACGGCCTCATTCACCAGCTTAAAACTACTTTCTTTGTATGTAGTCTATTTCCCAATTACTGGCTAACACATTTGGATGCTGATTCTTATACAGAATGCTTATGTCTTTACGTTGTTGCTTTGCTTTCCTCCATTCAACTGTTGCCCCCTTTTAAAAATAAAGACTGACTAGAGGTTGGGAAGGAGAGGGCGGAGAGAGGGTAGGGAGAGAGGTTGCTTAACGGATGCAAAATTACAGCTAGATAGGAGAAGTAAGTTCTAGTGGGGTACAGCAGTGCCAGGTATCTACTTGGTTGATTAACAATAACTTATTGTATGTTCTCAAATGGCTAGCAGAGGGTAGGTCAAATGTTCTCATCACAAAGAAATGATACATTTTTGCAATGGTGAATATGCTAATTACCCAGATTTGATCTCAAACATTGTGTACATGTATTGATCTACCATCTGTACTCCACAAGTGAGTACAATCAATACATGTCAGTTTAAAAATAAATAAATTTTAAAAATAAAGTAAGTAAAATAAGATAAAGACTGAAAAATTTCACCATCATTGTTAACTCTGAACTAGCATCTCATACTCACCTCCCTGGTTCCATGACCCTGAATACTTGAGGCTGCGTCTCCTGAAATGTTTATTCCTTTTTTAAACAACATCCTGCCTCCAGTCTTTTAAACTCCCAGTTCTTGGGCTTCCAAATGAAATCCAGAGTTCAGAAGTTCTTGTTTTTTATCCTTATCTCTAGACTAAGCCCTCAGTAACCAGATTGGACTCTCTGTGAATCTCTGAATCAAATTCAGTAGTCTCTTTGCCAGCTCCATCCCCCCACCCCAGTGACAGCTTACCCTCTGATCTCAAGCTCCACCGGGGCACTTCATCTCCATTTTCCACTTCTGGAAATTTCCCCCCACTCTTCTCTGGCTGACTTTATCTTTAATCACGTTATTGGTCTTGCTATAATAGGACGGCATGCTGTCCATGAGCCCTGTGCAGCCTGCAGTGGATGGAACCAGCACGGGCATCATCCTAACCAAACTTATCTGGGACTACTTTGGGACTAGGCAACAGTGAAATCAACTTAGGGTGTGGTTGAAAAAAAAATGCACCTCATCCATTTCTTGAACAGAGGCTTGTGGAATCAACCAAGTAGAAAGAAATGTTGAGAAGCATTTAACCTCATTAGTTTCAGTAGGACTGACTCTCTCCAATCCATCAGAGTTGAGCTACGTTAGTGAAATTCAACTATTTTCAAATCTCATTTACATAATGGATGAGATGTGAAATGAGCCCAATGTGAGGGGAGCCGCCCGGAGGCACTAAAGTTTATCACAATATGTGAGAGTCCTTTTAGATCATTGCATTAAATTTCCACTAACAAGATAACAAATTAATTGTCTGTATTACTGTACTAGCCCAAAGTTTACTGAGAGCAGAACATCAGCCGAGGAAGGCAGCTGGGGTTCCAATGACTGTGGACAGGGTGCAATGCATAGAGTGGGGTGATGAATGCTACCGTGGCTTTCCTGCCCCTTTAAGAAATCCCAGGCACCTCTGTAATCTGATGGTGAACTTCAGCTTTATTAGTGAGGTAAGTGAGGATGAGTAAATCAGCTGTATCAGACAAGCCTCAGGACATCTAGAAATTGATCATTCTGCCGAAATAAGCACTCTGTGTTTATTAGCTGGGAGTTCATCACTATCGCTTCTCCTCATCCAATTCCTAAGAGATTTCAAAGCCATCATCATGGTATTAGCTCGTCTGACTGAACTACTAGAGATAAAGATTAGGAGATCTATCTAATGATGGGTCTGAGTTTCTGTGATTTTTTTCTCTTCTGTTGCAAAGAGGGGAGCTTTTCTAGCACACATTCTGTGTCTATATGTTCATGCCTGCACACAATCAAGTATATCTGTGTTCTATAGGATGAATTCAAATAATGGAATAAAGTAGATGGTTTGAAAAAAGGACACCCAATAAAGTTCTTAAAACAATGCAACTTTCCCATACATAAAGAGATGATTACTTAACAAGGAGAATATTTGCTAAATTGATTTCTCTAGCCAGATATAGTGGGTGGTATTGCACCAAGAAGAATAATTAGATTCCGTAACCATATTTATAATCCCAATATTCATACATGGCCAGACTTCTACAGTTATTTCCATGAGAGATGAGTACATATTGGACTGATCTTTCACAAACCAGTAAATGTGCATTTATATATTCATACACATATTATATACACACATACGCTAAGCTCCTGATATCAAGCTCTTCTCTGTGTGGCTTCTAAATAAGCAGTAATCAAAATGCAAATAAGGTGACCCAGTTAGCATTCAGATCTGTATTACCATGCAGATGTGCTCTGCAACTATGTACTCTAGAGGTAAAAAGGAAGACACTACAAAAGATGCTTATATTAACTCACATTAATTACTAAGCCCTTCACATTAGGGAGAATTTAGGGAAGAATCTTCCAGAGACAATGGTCCTATAGCTTATATCACATCTGCCATTTTTGGCTGGGTCTGTTTTTAAGCTGCCCTGTAAGTGTAGAATAATAAGCATGCACCAGGAGAGCAAGAAAACTGGTTCTGTGAAGTCTCAGAATGTAACCTGCATAGCACCAAGCCAGCATGCTGGCTTGAGACAATCCAGAGTCATGGCTTTGCCACCCTCTACATGTGACATTAGGCAAAGCAACTCGCATTCGCTTTCTGAAGCTCAGATGCCCAAGTAGGACTGGACTACTTTCCTAACTCTAACCTACCTTGATTTTACTTTGCCGAAGCTCCTGTGTGTCCACCAATAGCCTGTAACGTGCTTTATGCACATTACAGTAGCAGATTCTTAACCTAGCTGATCACCGATGATGTAAGGAGCATACTTGGTGCATTGTACTGCTAAATTGGTTTTAATTATACATGCATTCATTCTTCCCTTGTATTACCTTTTGAAAATCCCTTTGTTATATTTTCTGGAGAACAGGTACCACCCTGCTGTCTCTGCATTTTTTAAATCATGGGTGCAATTACATC
The DNA here is from genome assembly GCF_027409185.1 of Cynocephalus volans. Classification (NCBI taxonomy): domain Eukaryota; kingdom Metazoa; phylum Chordata; class Mammalia; order Dermoptera; family Cynocephalidae; genus Cynocephalus; species Cynocephalus volans. The sequence continues at coordinate 40,489,110 of NC_084472.1, forward strand.
AGCATTCTGTCTAGTGCTGTCTATCTGCCCTTTGTTCTTCTGTGTTGTGTGTGTTTAGAACTCAACTTAGGCAGGCAAGGATTCTAACCTGAACTGAAAAGTCTCCATGAACCTTAAGCTGCGTAAAAAATTTGTTCTGTGTGTATACTTGTGCTTCCTCCCACCCCCACCCCACCCCCAAGAAGAAGATCTAATGTCCGAGATGCAGAAAGATTAAAAACCCCCTAACTTGGGATGGCTCCCCTGTAATTTTGATAATTAATATATTTCCATTCTGGATGATATCGTTTGGTACTTCTAGAAAATACCTTTCAGTTGGCATGATCTTTCCACTGTAGGACAGGTGAAGCTGACTTCTGCATCACTAGAATTTACTGCATAGAGTAAAATACTCCTTAACATAAATCTCTGTGAGGTTTCAATGAACAGAAATGTTATCTTCTTACCCCATTTCTGCACGTCTGAATTAAGAGAGGCAAGAAATAATCAAACAGTTTAGCGGTTTTTCTGAATCTAGAAAGCGTAGAATCAGAATAGTAGAGCGAGAATAGATTCTGACCAGGAGGAAACCAAAGCAAAATAGGATTCCAAGTCTTGTAGAAGTTCAGCCAGTGAGTGTGGGCAAGAGTTTGCAATAACCCAGTGTCTCACAACTCCAATCTCTTAACTTTCATATTAATAACTTATTTCTCTCTGGCACAATTTAGTAACCATAAGTATTCATTGAATAGTTTCTTTATGTTAGTCTTGTGCTAGGGATATACAAGAAAAGAAAAGAAAATCTCTGCTTCCTTTTTAAGTTTAAAAGGAATTTAAATCTTGTTGGGGACACATTACTTAAACATATGAAATAAGTTTAAAACGAGACCATTTGTACTAAGACAATATAGTGATAAGAAATAATAATGGTTAATGCAATTGAGTGCCTAGTGTAGCTAAGCACCATAAGTGTTTTTACATGTGTATTAGTTTCCTCTTGCTGCTATAACAAATTTCCACAAACTTAGTGGCTTAAACAACACAAATACATTATCTTACACTGTTAGAGGACAGAAGTTCAAAATGTGTCTCACTGAGCTAAAATCAAGGTGTCCACAAAAGTACATTTCTTTCTGGAAACCACAGGTGAGAATGCATTTTCTTATTTTTCAGCTTCTAGAGGCCACTGGACTTCCTTGACACATGCCCCTTCCTCCATCTTCAAAGCAGCAACCTGGCATCTCTCTGACCCCATTTCCATCATCATACCACTTTCTCTCTGACTCTTCAGCCTTTTTACTTCATTTTAATAGACCCCTGTGATTCTATTATGACCATGTGGATGACTAAGGCTACTCCCCCAATGTTAAGGTCAGCTGATTAGCAACATTTATTCTATCTGCAACCTTAATTCTCTTTTGCCATGTTACATATTTGCAGGTTCTAGGAATTAGGATATCGACAGTTTGAGGGGGTGGGGACATTATTTTCTGTCTACCTCAATGTATAAACATCTTTAATCCTCACAACAATCTCATTTAACAGATGAGAAAACTGAGGCACAAAATGTTGGTATAATTTGCCCAAAATTACACTGCTAGTAAAGCAGTAGTCTTACTACAGAGAAAATATTCTTCACCTCTATTCGATACTATACTGAAAAAAGAGTTTTAGGGTAGAGGAACACGTGGCATAAAGTGGTGAAGACAGCTTCCTAGAAGGTTAGGGCATAGAAGGGTAGGTGTGTGCTCTCCTCATCCATCCACCCATTGTTTTGAGTACCTCCCATCTATCAAGCTAAATGCGGAGAACCAAAAGCAAGTGAGACATGGTTTCTGACCTCTAAAATTTTGCAGTTGCCTAGATAATTGACAGAAATGAACAAATAAGTACAGATCAAGAGATAAATCCTATAGCAGAGGAATTTCCAGGATGGTAAGGCAACAGGTGGGGAGGAGGCACTAACTCTGTCTGACAACAAGATGTGGGGTTAGCTTTCCCCAGCTGCCTTTCCAGACCTATTTCCCAGTATTCACTTTTTACAACTCATCCAAAGCACTCTCCTGACAGCTGCACTAAGAAGACCAGTTACTTCTGCTTTTGGTGTGGTCACTTTCCAGCCTAAGCAGACCCTTCCTGCACTTCTAGTAGTTGAATTCTTCCCAACTTTTGAGACTGAGATTTTTGTGCCTATGTCTGTGTTCCTGAGTGGATGGTTGACCCCATTCAGAGAGTGTCCAAGTTCCTGGTGCCTGGCACTTACAGCTTCTGAAGGAATGTTGAATTAATAAATAGATGAGTAGGAGACCACTTCAGGTCTCTCTGAGATCTCATTTTCTTCCTAATTGGTGGAGAACTCAATTAGCTTCCTGTCTTGTTTGGTTTATCCATTTTGTAGGTTTTCTGTCTTATACCATTCTCTACTTCTATACCACGTCTGTAAAGACAGAGATCACAACTTCTGAGTTTTCCTACTCAGTCCTCAAATAATTGTTGATTTCAAAATTATTGATTCAGGGCTCACTGAGTAGTATTCTGCTTTAAGAATGATCTTGCCTGAATTTCATCTCTTAAGGTCCTAGAATGAAGTACAACTCATTTGATGCAAAACAAATGTTGGCAGGGCCACCACCTCTGATTGAGCAGATTGTTTGCTGTCCATGGGCACATGAGGCTGAAATACATCTGTGCTCCCCTCTCCAGGCTGTGAACCCTGGGGATGCATGTGCAGACAGGAAGCCGTGCTTTATTCTGATTTGCACAAAGGTGCCCTCTCTTTGCTAAGCTCTGGGTCTGTTGGGCTGTATCCTCCTGGAAGGGATGTATTTTTTCTAATTCACCTAAAAATGCCATATGAGTAGGAGAGGCTCTGCCTTTTGATGATTACATAAGCACTTTAAGATTCTTCGTGGCCCTTATAAAAATAGCTATCCTGATGCTATGCAAAGATTACTAGAATGTAATTCTTGGAAAACAGGGACTTTAACTGTTTTGACCAGTGCCATGCCTCTTGTATGGTAGATGTTCAATGATATTTGTTGAACTAATGAATAAGGTGATGCAACAAAAATAATTTTTTTATTTATTTTGACATAGAAAAACACTATTTCCAAAATCTTAAGGATATCTGTCACTTGATTCACTTTCTTCTGTACCACGGATTCCCCTTATTGCCAGGAGTGCAATTCATTTACAAATAAGAAAAAGGGGCAATGAAAGAATCTGAATAGACAACCAGTACATAAAAAAGGGAATAATTATCAAGTTTCTAGGAGTAGTTTCCTCTTGTGAAAAATATGTCATTTACTGGTTTACCCAAAAGTCAATGTATTATGGGGAAGGAAAGAACATCAAATTGAGTAAAAAGACACGGATTTCAGCCTGGCTTCACCAACACACATCATATATCAGCTTGGACAAATCACCTGGTCCTTTGCACCTCCACTTCTTTATTTGAGAATCAGGCGTTTCACCATCTGCCTCTTGCCACCTGTAGGAGTGCTGCAAGGGGCAAATAGCATAGTGCATATCAAAGCTCTTTGCAAAACTAAAAGCCACTAACTGCTCAATATAGCATAATTTCTAGTCCATGCCAAACCTTGCACTCTGCAGTGTAAGGGGGGCCATGGAGGTGATTGAAGGGACCAGCCATCCCACTGGTAAGCCTCTCCCACCATGCCAGACAAGGCTTTGTCACCAGGAAACATCTGCATTTGCAAATATTAGAATTTGAATATTAAACTGTTCAAAGTCTATTTTTTTTTTTTTTCGACCAGTAAGGGGATCGTAACCCTTGGCTTGGTGTTGTCTGCACCACGCTCAGCCAATGAGCACACTGGCCAGCCCTATATAGGATCCGAACCCACGGCCTCGGCGATATCAGCACCACACTCTCCCAAGAGAGCCACGGGGCCAGCCCTCAAAGTCTATATTAATCACATACTATCTGCCAGATATACTGCCATCTGCAGTAGATGTTACAAAATGAGTTACACTTGATCCCTCAGTGATGATTCCATTCGTTTCTTTTTTGAAAGAAACAATGCAGAATGAAGACCCAACTGGCAGTCAGAGGATCTAGATCTCACTACCCCTTACCAGCTGTGTGATTTTAAATAAATGATATGATCTCTCTGAATGTCAATTTTCTCACCTAGAAAAGAAGAGTAAATAGTAGCCATCCTACAAGGATTGTTTGTTTGTTCCCCTATCGAGAAAATGAGATAAAGTGGATAACTAGCTTTATAAGCCATAGAACAATATACAAAGTACTCTGAGGTGAGGCTGGTTTTTATTATCGAAGGTTGTATAGCTTATTAATGGGATCCTAGGAAAGTCAGCCACTGTAGACCCTGCCTTTCCTCCATGACCCCTATGACCTTGAGCAACTTGGGGAAGAGGTAATTGAACAACAACTACTACTTAGGAAGAAACAATCAAAATATTGAAACTATTGACTCACCCTTAAGGCAGTAAACAGTGTTTTGGTCTCTGACCTTTTGCATCCTGGGGCAGTCAATAACCTGGCCGCTAGATGCAGCGCCTGCCACTGATTTTGATTTGGGAGTAGTTTAACCTTGAACTAAACTCCAAGTAACCAAGGCAACAGGAAGTCAGCTTCTGCATCAACATAGTAGGAATCCATAAATCAAGTCCCTAATGCAAACACGGTGTGTAGACAGAAGTTTAAGTGGATAAGTGGTCTATGAGAAATTACCTTTGAAAGTGAGTGACTGTCCCTCTCTATAGGCTATAGCACAGTTTCAAAGACTTTTTAAAAATTTATCAATAGAGGTCAACAGGTTATAGCAGAATGTTTTCATATAAGTTTAACTTTTTTTTATTTCCTCTTGGCTCTTTCTTTTAATTATGAACAGATGTTAGATCGACAAAGCTATTAGCATTATTTCCACCTTTAAAAACTCATTGGCCTCCAATTATGCAATCCTCAATGCACTTCGTCTTGTGTTGGGGTTTAGGGATGCTCTGAACACATTTACCAAGAGTGCCCTCCCTCCATACAGTCTGCTTTCTGAGTTGGAGCCAGTGATCCCTTCCCAGATCAAAGCCACCCTTGCCTTGACTCATACCCCCATGTCAGCAGTGGTACTACATCTCAATGGTCCGGTCAGTACAACGCTATATCCGGGTTTCTTTCTGATCAATTTCCACCCTCAAAAATCCCCCTCCCATGGAGAGAGAGAAACCAGGGTCTCGCTCACAAGAAACTTCACAGATGTCCCTTCACTTTTCCTTCACCCACCATGAGCGTCAGGTGCCACATGGAATGAAAGGAAACGAAGTCTCCCAGTGGCCATCTTGCCCAATGCTTTCTTTGGCTTTACCCATTCCAGTCTCCTAAGACTCTGCTCTTAGATTTTGAGGATTATTAAGCGCTCTTAGATTAGCCTTTGTTTAAAGTTTATCTAATATTTTTGCCCATGTATGTTATTTCTGGGATTGTTTTCATTATCCTTCCAAAACCCAAAACTGAGAAAAAGTCAGGGTTTTGTTTTTTTTTTTCCAATTTGTTTTTAAATTTATTCAATGGCAACTAGCAAGCAGTACTAGAAAATCCTAAATTGTCTAGGGTTTTCAAGAGAGCTAAATAGTGACAATCTGAATAACAGAGTGCTTTAAGTGTCACTTCATTACTTTAACAAATTCTGTAACATAAACACTCAAGTGATGAGGTATGCTCACTGGAGGTCTGATGGGATCAACTTTAATGAAGCAGTGTGGCCTGAGACTAATTTGGACTGTGAACATTTGCATGAAAATGGGTACAACTAAAATGACTTGAAGTGAGAGTTAAATATTCAACTCATGTTTATCGTCTTCATTCCCCGAGCGTATCATAATTTGAACAAAAAACTACCGGCACAACCCGTGTCCACAGGTACAAAGATCCTATCAGTGGGTTTTTCAAAGGAGTTGTTATCCAGCAGAACTCTGATGGTTTAGAAGTCCCAAATGTTTTCCATGGAATGTACACCTGTAACCACTTGATGGAGGTACTGCTGCAGTGGTGTGGAATGCCAAAACAGGGAATTTTCATCAGACTAATGACTGATCTCTCCCATTACCAGATTTTTTAACAGCCAGTTGTTAAAGCACATCAATCATTCTACCCAAATGCCCATGCTCTGGTAGCCTTCTGAATCTTTCCCAAACTGTGTTTATTTTCTCAATGGAAAATAAGTTTGTAGTTTAAGATATTAACAGTAAAGAAGGTTAGAAGTAAACACTCCCTCTTTCTTACCAACCTTCCCTGAGCTGTCCTTCCTCAAGATAACCTCTGTTAGCTATCTGGATGTATCTATTTACAAATGGCTCTGTATGCATTTAGATATATGTCTGTGTCTGAACTATGACTAGCACCCCAGCATGTTTTACGAGTGGAACTCACTCTACACGTTTGCTGCGCTTCCTGTTTCCCAGGGTCATCCCGGTGGTTTGCCTCGCAATCTGTCACGGAGGTTGATGTTTGTCTGTCTCCACCTTCAAAATGCTATGAAACATAAAATCCAAAAGAGCATAAATGGTATTGCTATTCATGATGTCTCAAGTAGTTTCAGAGACTGAGAAGGAAGAAGATGGTAGAAAGTAAATGTCAGCATAACTTTCTTCTTCAGGTGGTTACAGGTTCCTCATCCAGGTGCAATGCTAGGGCTTCTCATCCTCAGCACGGAACAGGCTGTCAACAGACTTAGGTCCTGCTCAGGTGTTAGAGTATAGCCAGGTGGACCAAGATGACCCCTGGGTTTAGCATTTGGCTACCTGGAAACTTCCAGTTCTGACATTACAAGTTGTATGAGTTTATTCAATGCTCCTTTAACCTCTTAGAAATGTGTTCTCATCTGTAAAATTGAGAAAATAGTAATATCCACTCCATATGTTTCAGGGGGTTGTCACAAGCCCCAAGTGAAGCTGATCTCACTGTGGTGGTAAGATAATGTTACTTTGGGAGAGGACTGTTTCCCATTGGTTAGGAGGAAAAAAGAGTCAAGAACCACTGTGATAAAGCATAATTTGTTGTTGCTGCTGTCAGTGGCATGTAGCCCGCAGATGAAGAAACTGAATATACAACCATGTTATGTGGAATCAGACACCCTCAGCCTCTGGACTTAAGCTTGGGTGAGTTGGAGAGTCAGTTTTTTGCAGGTGGGAATGTCAGAGGTTCCCAGAAATCCTTGGTCATGTCAGGGAAAAGAAGTGAGCCTTTGCTTGCTGGTAACAATTGGGTCTGAGGAAGCAGCAGGTTATGATAATGACAGTTGTAATAGTAGGAATAATAATAATAATGGTAGACATTTATACAAGTATAGCATGGACTATGTGCTAGACACTGTTCTGAGCACTTTACATTGATTGACACAGCAACCTCTACAAGGTGGTACTGACACCATCCCATTTGTACAGTGAAGGAAATTTAAAGCTTGGAGAGGTTAAACAAATTGCTTTGATCACACAGCTGAAACCGTGGCAGAGCCTGGATTCAAGCTCAGGAAACAAGGTTGCAGAATAGCTTGCAGTTTGTTAGTAAATTTCCAGGCCCTTGTAGAGGCATCTCTCAAGAGTCTACCCAGGCTTTTCAGCATCATAATGATTTGACATATGATGCTTGTTATGACTAGACACGCAAAGACCCCCAGATCAGCTCTCCCTTAGCCTGTTGGCTATTATTACTCCCCACTGCCCACAATGCATCATCTGCCCCTAGCAGACTGGCCTCTTGTCTAGATTGTGTTCATTCTCCACCTGTGACTTAGCATGTGCTCTTCTCAGCTCTGAGAATGCCTTTCCCTCATCCTTGCTGCTCTAGCCTGAGCCCTGCAAAGCCTTTTCTCACTTCTTCCTACACGATCTCTCTACATGCTTAGAACTCACTGAGCACCTAGAGTGAATAATACACTAGCCTGCATGTACTCGTTGCCCAGCTTTTCCTTCCCGTAGTCTTCTCTCCCCAGTTGGATGAGATGAGAAGTGTCTCTAGGGTAGGAGCTGCTTCTCGCCCATCCAGGACTCCCTTCAGGCTGCACACAGCACAGCTCTGTAAAAATGGGCTTGCGGATCCTAGGAAGGCAAAGGATGCCTGATGCCCTATACCGCTTCATTAGGCTTGCGCCTGGCCCCCACTTCTAGGCAGCCAGTCTGGAATGTCAGCACTCCTAACCAAGGCCACAAAACTAAAACCAGTCATGGCTATTTTTTTTTTTTTTTCCTTTTAAATTTTCCTTTAAATTTTTTCCTAAGATGTCATTCGTGTTGTAGCAAAAGGAGGTCAAATCATTGGACCATTTCCTCAGATCACTTTTGGGTTTTACGTGTTGTCTGCCTTCCTGTTCCTTTCAAGTAACTGCAGGCTCTGGGTTATTGTTTTTTAGGGATGCCAAGTCCACACCTAAAAGTGGACCAGACAGCAGCGCTTAGTAAGAATGAGGGCTCGGCATCCACCGTGATGACCAGGAAGAAGCCAGCCACAGTGGACAGTGTTGCAATGCCACCAGCCCCAGTGTTATCTCTCCTTGCTGCATCTGCAGCCACGGCGGACACAGGTGAGCACTTTTCAGAGACTGTGGGTTCACCCCAAGGAAGGTGGGTGTGGAGGACCACTGGAAATGTTCTGCTGAATACAGGTAAGAGTTCTCTGCTGAGCCAACCTCCCAGAGACACCGAGCATATGAGCTGTTTCAGTACTGGGTTTTTCAAGTGAAAGAAGGTCTAAGAAAGGAAGGAGATCACGTGGGAACCTGGAGGGAAGTGTACTCTGAAAAGCTTTCCAGTCTGTTCTAATACTGGTCCGGTGAGTAGCAACTAAATAACAATATTAATTATTCTTTATCAAGCCTTAGTAATTACTAATCTCTGCATCAAGGGCCTTTATATAAGTTATCAAATGTAACTTGTAAAAGAACTCTGTAAAATCAATACTTGTATCCTCTTTTTCAGAAGAGGAAGTTAAGAGTAAAGAAACTTGTCCCAGGAATCTGTGGACAGTTGGGGTTCCAAAAGCCCAGGCTCTCAACCAGTGCATTTCACTACCTCCCTTGCTCATTGGGATTGAAAAACAGTAATTCCTGAATTTCCCTGAGACCTTGTTTTATTCTATGCCATGATTTTACAAATTCTTCAATAGTCCCCAGTGTCCTCAACAACATTCAATAAAATATAAACTCTATTCAGGAATCCTAGGTTCTCTGCAGCCTGGCCCCTTCCACCTCTGCCTTCCTCTGCTGCCCACATTATCTCCCACCAGAACCTATGCCAGCCACCAGAGTGCCAAGTTCATCTCTGCTGATGGGAAGGCAGGCCTTGAATTTGGCTCACCACCTGTGCTTGGGGACAGCCTCACTCAATTTCTATTCACGTTCTATAGATCTTCAAGGCCCAGCCAGTCCCAGCTCCTCCAAAGCCCATAGTGTTTGGTGTCTCTACCATGCACTTACCACTGTCTCATAGAGTACCTTAAAAAATGTCTATTTAACTTCTTCTCCCCCATCACAAAAGTGCATGTACCTCAGAGGCAGAGTGCATGATTGAGATTCTCGCTTCTTTATGGCTGTCTTATGGTCAGCAGGATGATGGTACATTCCATAAACATTAGTTGAATCAATACACTGACTGGTAAATGCGGTAAACATATTGCAATATTTAGAAACGTCTATTATGAAAAGAAGCCCAAGAAGAGACTCAGTACTGATATTCACTCCAAACTCATCTTCTAATTCAGCAGGTTGCTTTGAGCAGAGACCTCAATTTATCTACACACCTACCTCCTTCACGGGCATCACTGGTACTTAGAAAATGAGCCCAGTTGAAATAACAAAAAGAAATGTTTGTAATGACATTTACCAAGTTGAGTTCAGCAAAATATTAGTAGGTATTTTGTGATAAAAGATGTTTTCATAATTGAGTATGGGGATGGCTGCTTTACACCTGCTTCCTTTCCCCAGGGACTTTGAGAGCCTTTGATTGACTAATGTGCAACATGAGGTTCAGGGAGGGAGAGACACAGAATTTCAGTCTCATCTGACCACATAACCCATTTTGGGGGGATTTGCTCTTAACATCTCTTGGAAATGGTGTTCTTGCCAGCCATTTGGGAAATCCTGCTTTGAAAGAATGGATCATCTCTCAAGTATGATCATGAACCTTCACACCTTTCGCATTCCCAGTGTGAAATGAAAAGTTTTTGGTGGAAATGCCAGTCATGAGTATAAGAAGAGGTCAAAGGAGGGACAGTCACAGAGGCATGAAGAAGAAGCTACTCCTGAGACCTGATGGATCAATAGCACCTTTGTGAGAGGGTGTCCAAGCAGAGGGAGAAGAATGGGCAGAGTCCTGGCAGTGGGACCTGGTGCCATGCCTGGAACTCTTTTGCCTGGAGCAAAAGATTTGGGCTGTGGTCCTCACTGACCATCCAGATAATTGCTTATTCAGCCTTGGAGATTAACCACGGGAGACTTCCCTTTATGTTTTCAAAAATTAGCCTGTGTGTTTCTGCCTTTCTTGCCAAGCACAGATATTTTCCAGGGGCAAAAGATATGTGGTCCCCCATTTTCTTCCCCTGCTCTCTTTCCATTCAGTTTGAGAGAACCTATTCTTGGGATCACATGCTTATATGGGCTTGCTGCCTCTGGTTGCATCCAGTAATTAATTTACAAATATGCCAAGTGGATGGTAGAAACAGGTGGGTATTAAACTTTTAAACCTGCCTCTCTGGTAATCAGAGCTGAGCCAGAACTCTCTCTTTTCAGGATGCAGGAATGGCCTGTTCATTTTTGGCAATACTAATGTGAGACCCTCATGAGAATTTCACAAATTTGGTCCATCTCTGGGTCTCAGGCTGCTTAGCAGAACTTTTGGGGGGAAGCAAGCCAGAGATCTACCCCAGGTGCTGGAATCCAGGCCTTCCTGAGATTTTGCTCCCCACAGATAAACAGCTTCCCACAAACCTAGGAGATAAGAACACACAGCCTGGGCTTATGTCCAATGTTAGCTGTTTCACATGTAAAGAAACTAACATCTCCTGAGATTCAGAGGCTTGTCTGAGGTCATACAATTGGATTGGAACCCAAATTTCTTGATTTACTGCCTTATTTCCAGTGGAATCCCACTTCTGCCATAGGCCCGGCAAGAGAAAAGGCAGATTTTTTTCTCCCTAACTATGGACTCCTACTTCTTTTGGAGAACAGTGAGTGAAATTCATAATTTGAAGGGGTGGATAGTTTTAACCAAAACCACACACATAGTAGATGGCTAATAGTTTCTGGGTTTGATTTTATTTAATCTGGTGTCATGCAATACTCATATATATTTCTGATGAGACAACTTGCTGGATCTTCATTTTCTTTAGAGAGCCTTTCTTCATCTTTCACTGTAAACAAGGTAATTTAGAATGACTGCTGGCTGCATACAGAAAGCAACTTATTTTCTAAAAGTTTATCATTTCTACAGAATGGTTCCAGGCAACTGCAGGGGGGGAAACAGGAAAGAAGAGTTAAACTAAGTGACTTATAAAACAAGGGTAATTTAAGAAATCACTTATTGAGGTAAGACGCTGAAATAATTCAATTAATTAGAATTTTTCTCATTTAAAAATAATGATGCTAAAGTATCCAATACAGTTCCTGACACATAGTAGATGCTCAATAAATAATCACTGAGTAAAATTCATGGTTGAGAGGCAGCAGCTGTTCACTTATCCAGTGCTGAACATGGCAGGAGACATCTCAGAAAAACAAACTCTATCTTGGAACGGCTCAGTAATCAGATGGAAGACATTTGACAGGCATGTTGTAGGTTGCTAGTAAATACTTGCCTAATAATAATCAGTCTGTAGTTCTAACAGTACTTTTTTCAAATAGGTGATCTTTTTGTAAAAAAAGGAACATTTCCTACCTTATTTTATGAACATTACAATATGGGAGAAATGAATGTGGGTCGAAAGCTTTAAAAATGTCTTTTCTAGCTGGAGGGGGGATGTTCATGGGTGAACAAGGAACCCAAATTTTTTGTTTAGGACAATTTTTTTAGCTTCTCAGAGTCTGAGAAGCATGCTGATTATGAAGGTATTGATTTGTAGGAGAGAGTAGTAGAGGAGAAACAGAAGAGGGGTCAGCTGAGAACTTATCGGTTTGTAAGCTCTGGGAGGGAGGGATGGCAGTGACGGCCACCAGACTCGAACAGGTCAGCCTTTGCGGTCAAACTGCTCAATAGCTATTGACCAGCTGCAGTCCCCTGGCACAGAAGAGGAGCTCCAATTCAAAGGAGCACTGCTTCGTTATTGCAAGTAATTAGGGCTAATGCAGTAAAAGCTTCAATAAAGTTTGTTCAGAGTGATGCATTGGACTAACTTCTCAGGGAGGTCATGCATTTATACAAAGTTATGATTTCACTCCTGAAACCTGTTTTTCCCACCTTGTGTCTAAGAGGAGACTATACTAATAAGCAGATTCCAAACTGTGGTAAGAACTGAGAACTAAAAATAGATCTACTTTATGACCAGCTATCCCAGTATTGGGTATATACCGAAAGGAAATGAAAATGAAATCAATATATCGAAAAGACACCTGCACTCCCATGTTCATCACAACACTGTTCACAATAGCCAAGAGATGGAATCAATTGAAACGCCTATCAAAAGATGAATGGATTTTAAAACACTGTGGTATATATACACAATGGAGTATTGTTCAGCTATAAAAAGAAACGATATTCTATCATTTGAAGCAACGTGGATGGAACTGGAAACCATCATGTTAAATGAAGTAAGTCAGGCACAGAAAGACAAATACCACATGATATCACTCGTGTATGGAATCTAAAAAAAAAAAAAAAAGTAGTTCTTATAGAAGTAGAGAGTAGAATAATGGTTACCAGAGGACGGAGGATGGGAGGGTGAATCATTACGCAGTGTATGCATGTATTGAAACAACACACCGTACTGCACAAATATGTACAAGTAAATGTTAAAATAAAAATAAATAGATAAATAATAAAACAAAATCTCTATGATTCTGTACCTGAAAGTCTACACTAGGAATGACAGAAAAACAAATATATCCTTATTTTTCTCTGTCTCTGTTTATCTGTCTCTCTCATACATATATGCATATACAGACACCAATATTCTCTCATCTTAAGTCCGAGGAGAAAAAAAGGCATATATCAGGGATGCTATCACCAAATTTTAACTGCTCAAGGTGTAGCTCCTTGAGAGATAACAGAGGGAAGCAGAGTAAGCACAGTTCTTAGTTTCTATCTGTTTTGTATCAAGGCTAATTCATTATCCTCTCAAACTATATAACCTGCCTTGTTTAAAAATACCAAAGCCCATGAGTAAGTGAAAATATTTAAATTTCACAAGTCTATTAAATTTGTACACATTTTCTTTCTAATGGGAGAAACTGATATTAGCTAAACCATTTAGTTATTAACCATATTATCAGCCCAATCAAAACTGACTATACCTGTAATCAAGATGCAAAGCGTTAAGCTTGAACAATTACCTTCTTTTACAACTAATAGTATGAATTCTTAATTCTAAGGAAATCGGGCATGCTTATAGCTGGAAGAAAATGATCACAAAAATTGCTCCTAGTTCCCAAATTCTGTGATGCCTGTTTTTTCTCTTAGCCTCTGCCATCTGTGGGGAGGGTCCCAAAATAACGAAATAGTATCAAGGTACAAAATAGCAAAGAACATGAATTTAAGAATTATATAATTATTTACTTCAGTTGCTTTTTTGCCTTATGTGGAACCATGATCTTGCAGCTCCTAACCAAAATTACAGGTCAATTTAGCCAAAAGACTTGTCTTTCAAGAGAACCAAAACAGAGCAAATAAATGTGCAAGTTAATAGGATTTTCAACATCCAAGGGCTATAAGTGTATACACTGAAGAAGGCTTCAAATTGCAAATTAAATTCCTACAAGCCCAGACTAATCACTTTAACTACATAGTAGAAAACCTTCCAAACAAGATCCAGAGAAAATAAAGCTTAATTTTAAAACAATCGTTCAAGTTGTCTGAAAATTACTACCTATCGGGCTCACGTTGCAGCACCATGAAATAAGTCTGTGTTTGCCTAGAAAACTCTGCTGAATGTGGTAGGCTCATGAAAAGTCCCCTCCCCTGGCTCTGGGCTACCAAGAGACCCAGCAGGGTTGGAAGCCACTGTCGCTTCCTGAGAACAGCATCACATACCAAAAACCTTCTGAAGAACCTCCAAAAATTATTGTATTTTTCTCCCCAAATAGGGGAAATAAGCTCTTTTCTGATTTAATGTGAACATTAGCACCTGAGTCTTTCCTATGGCCAAAGCTATAAACATCCCAGAGAAGCACGGATATCTTCAGAATCCATCCCCTGCCTTCTGCTCCAGCCTCCTCGCCTTGGAAATTTCAACCAGCACCGAACTCCTTTGAGATCTCCGCTGTCAGAGTATAATTTTCAAAAACCTAAAAATTCATGTTAAAGATCCATTCAGCTCTTCGATGAAGAAGACAGCATGCTGATAAAGCTGGTCCAAAGGAGAATGAGAGGAGCGGGGCATTGCAGGAATGAAGGCACTGGAGAAAGCATGTCAAACAAGGTTGCACAGTTAATGTCCTAATGGGCAATAAAACCATAACCTCTGGGCTTCTCTTTACTGTGAGACAAAAGTCATCTGCATCTTTGCTTGCAAAAATCTGCAAGTAAACATATGTTTGCAGATTTCGGGCCTTTAATCTTGGTAGATAATAAGTCCAACAAGGGCACATTTCTCTAGATAATTAATAATCATTGGGCAGCCCTGAAAGGACACGCAATCTTACATGTGCCTTGTTTCTAAGTTTTGGCTTATTTTTCTTAACACCACGCATGAGCCTTAAAATGCTCTAGTTGAACGCAGATGTTCTTGCTTCATATTGACTGCACTGAAATCTCAGTGCTGCACTTACTAGCTGGGTGATCTTAGATCTCAGTGTTCACATCTTTAAAATGGGGAAAAGAATACTACCTAGTGTAGAGGATCATGCTGATGAATAAGTGAGATAACCGTCTAGAAATTACCTGACACGTAATAAGAGTTCAGCAAATGGGTGCTATTATTGCTGCTGCTGCTGTTGTTGTTATTATTATTGTTGTTATCTGTTTTCCACCCTGGAATGTTCTTCTCTCCCTCACCCATTACCTCATGCCATTTAAGTGGCTAATTCATGATTATTCTTCAAGACTCAGCACAGGTGCCTTCAGCTCTAAGAAACTTTCCCTGACGCCCATTTTGAGAACTACCCCAAAGTCAAGTTGATTGACACATGCTCTGTGCCTCCTTGGCTCCCTTTAAGCTCATTGATTGTTGATTCCTACATTTAAAACAGTATCTACACTCATGCCTGTGTCCCACACTGGACTAGAGGATCACATATCCCCTATGATCAGACCTTATTCAACTTTAAAACCCCAATACCTAGCACTGAGGTGGGCAAGGAGTAGGTAATCATTAAATATCGGTCAAAATGCATTGAACAACAACTGTTTCTTGCACAAAACCATCTGGGGCATACACTCTAGTGTAATATTCATCAGAGCTGAGAGACAATGATTTAAATGCTTTTCTTTTCCATATCAGCACCAGAAACTGCAAACCATCCCAAGAATGTTCAGCAGAGGGAGCCACATGGGATGCACCTCTGGGCCTCCAGCCTCCTCTGTTCAGTAATGGCATCCCAGCCCCTGGTTAATCTACCAGGGGATCTGGGAGGGGAAGATTATTTTGAAGTTAACGGGTCAGCCTGCGTAGAATTGTATGAGCAATACAAGAGTATGTATTTATTCAGAGAAGGAGGAACGTGCACACATAAGTGTCTTCGTTCACTCAAAAAATTCTATGGGATCTTCAGGATGATCCAGTCAATGGAAGACTGGAGATTACATTGGCCTGTGTTGTACTTTATTTTACATGTGATAGTCTTGCATTGTGGCCAAGGAATTATTGGTTTCCCTAGGGCATCAGCCATTCCTATTTAGGTTTTGTCTCATTCAATGAGTATTGGTTATCCCACGAATTCCCAGAACCTTGAAATATATGGAATAAAAATAAGAGAATTAAAAGCCAGGAGTGCTGCTATTGAGCAACTCGTCATTACATTTGGGTGTCAAGAACCTTGCACAGTGCTACGAGCATAGGAAACACTCAATAAACGTGCCTGCATTTACGTTAGCTAATTATTTTCTCTCCATAGCTGAGATTTTAGGAAAGACAGAAGATTTAATGACAGGTTTGAAGGTGCTGTATCCATGAGAAGTTTAACTCAGTTTATCTTCTCTGAATGCTTCATACAGATTATGCTCGCAACCACTCTGTGCCACAGTCAGACCCTCTCAAAAACAGAGGAATGATAATAGTACATTTTATCTTCTTCCCAGTGATGGTATCATTCATACCTCCATTGATGCCCAGTGGGAGGTTTAGCTGTGAGGCATCAGACTCAGAGGGAAGTCAGGTGTGATTATTGTAATGAGGACTGCACACTCGGGAAATGCAGGGAAGAAAACCTCCCATACGTGAAGCGATTTCTATTAAGATACTCATTTTATATCACATATTCAAGCTCTTCTTTATAAATGGGCGAGAATGAAAGGAGACTCTTCCAGGGACAAATTTTATGTGGCAAAGAACGAAAGGGCACGAATATTTTATGATCAGTTTTGAGATGAAAGTGTAGTGCCTGCCTTATTCACTGGCTCTTTCCATTTCCAGAAGTCTAATTAGATTGTTGGTTTAATGGTGGCAAGATAATTTAGTGGCAACTGAAAGCAACTGTGTTAATGAGAAGGGGGCACAGTGCTTTGGGTTTCCTGTAATTAATGGAGAGTTTCTGAAAAACTTTGTGGTTCCAGTGAAGTTAGCATAGTGAACCCAGCTGCTGAGACGAGGGGCAATGACTTTCCTGCTCATTGCTGCAGAAATGACCTCAGGCAACATGGAAGAAACTGTGTATTACTGTCATTAAGAATGATCTTGAATGGTGCAGGCAGGCTGTAGTCAGTCTAAGAGAGCAGAGAGACAGAGAAAGAGGCAGAGAGAGTCTAGAGTGAGAATTAGGAGTTAGGTGTGACAAAGATAGAGAGAGAGAGACAGGGATGGGACACTCTCTAGTCTGCCCTCTTCATTTTACCCCTGGGGGGCACTGGAGTCATCCCAGCACATTCTCCCAAGGGGTCTCCTCCTGCTGCTTAAACTGGAATAGACTCGACAGGACTGGACTAGAATTGACTTCCAGGAACCTTTGCCAGCCACTTCATGTTGCAGAGGAGAAAATGGAGCCAAGAGAGGTTACGAATGCTACCTGACTGAGATTTAGGGAATCTCGACTCTGGCCACCACACCAAGGTAGAGTGGAAACTGGATTAGGAATTCAAGGGTCAAGGTTATTGTGGAGTCCTCATTACAATACTGCAGTACTTTTTAATTCATTCCCTAAGGTAAGTCACTGAGTCTTACTGAGACTTCTGAGTTCCGGTTTCCTTATCAGTGCAATGAGAAAAATAATGCCTGCCTTTTAGGCAGTGGAAAGAAAGAAATGAAATGGCAGATGAAAACACCTATCACACATTCAGAACTTAGTTTGTCAGTATTTTATAACCCCTCTCATCTCAAAAATGAAGTCATGTCATGTCATGATTTAATCATGTTAAGTCATAATTTAGTCATGTTACAACTCAGATCACAACATCCATTAACTGTTCTTTAGAAAACACTATCTTCTCTCCCCCTTCCAAATACCCTTATCTCAGGAGACAGTCCAAGACTCTACCCTTGAGGCTATGAGTTGCTATATCAAGCTCATCTTACTCAAATATCTACAAGGCTCTGACACAAATTGTCGAATATTTCTTAAGAACCATCACACGGCACTCAATCTTATGAGTGATTTATACAAATATAAGATTAGCCCCTGCCGCAGGGGAGCTTGACTCCAAAACGTCAGTTGACCAAATAATATTTTTAAATGAATAGATTGAATAACAACCTGAGACACTAGCAGATCCATCGTTAAGCAACCGGTTGGTCATTAATTTCCAACTGAATGGTACCAAGGGAGTTCTGATAAGTGAGATGATCTGGGGAGAGAAGAATTGAGATGGACTTCCAAGCATGGGCCCAATTAGACAAGCAGACAAAAGCTGGAGAGACAGGTGGACAACATTCCTGAGACAGCAGCGCATGTGGAACTAATGGCAAAGGAGGCTGGACAAGAAGTTTGGGGTCAGAAAGAACATGGAGTACCCAAAATTCTAGAATAAGGCATGGTGACCATTCTGAAGAGCAGTGGTAGCAAAATGGCAGCTGTGGGCCAATAGCGGTCTACAGTTGTGTTTTGGCTGGCCTTCAGAGAGTGTACATTTTTAAAAAATTAATTAGCTGCTTGTAAACATCAGAAGATTCACATAATCAAGATTTCTGGAGTTTTAAAGATCAGACTATCTGGCAACTTCGGGCTAAGATTTTTATCTGGCAATAATTGGTTGGAACAGGATAAATTTGCCCCTGTAGATGGGCCACATTCTTTTGAGTTTCCCACTTCCTCCCTTCCTGCACCACCACCTTCTTTCGTAATCCTGACCACCTTCCCCCAATATATTCATTATCTTTCTCCCTATAGGGAGCCGTTGAAGGCATTTGAACTGGAGAGAGAAGCAGGATCAAAACAATGTGTGGGAACACTTAATCTAGCAGAAATAACACGTGTTATCTATAGTAATACCTTTTGTTGTTTAATTATGGAATTTAGGGATTGGAAGGAGCCTTTGAGATTGTGAAGTTGAGAGAAAGTTGGCACTCTGATGCAGTCAATAGTAGAAAATGGACAGGGAAACCCAAGTTTTCTCATGCTTTATCTAGCTCCTGTCTTCTTTGCTTCCATAAGGAAATATGGTATGAACCTGGCTTTGAAACAGAGCAGCCCATGCTTAAATTGTTAAGTCCACGACTTCTCAGATGTGTGCCCTTGGGAAAATTACTTCACCTCCAAGGTCTAGCTTTTTATCTCTGTATAATAGGGACACCAAGGTCCTCACGCACTTGCTATCACAACTGCATGAGGAAATATGTGAAATACTGAAGGCTCTAAAAATGTCAATTCCTTCCCATTTCCCTTAATTTCAGTTGAGGGCAGGAACATTCCACTTACCTTGTATGACCTAAGCTATGATAAAAGTGTAGACGCTACAAAACTAATCATTGAGTAAATGAGTGATTGAAAACCACCTATAGCTCCACTAGCAAGAGTAAAAGTCCTTTTTCTCCCCTCTCCCCAACCTGGAACACCTAAAGTTTAACACTGGTTGTTTTAAGGTCCATTGGATTGAATTCTGTTTGTTTTATGAAATCTGCTTTTGAAAAGGACAAAAGGAAAGAGCTCAGCTGCTTCCCACCTCTCTTAGAGCTTCTCATCTGTTGAAAAATCCTGTTCCTCAGGACTTGTTATGTTTCCTAGATACTTCTCTAAACTAAGAGAAACCACATAGCCTTCTAAGACAGTCAGGAAATGTGAGCTTGTGCTACCAAAGGACAGTTTGAAAAAACAGACAGACGGTACTGATGGAGGGAATTTAAAGTGTTCAGTGGTCCCAGCAATGTGCATGAACAGTCTGTGTGGCCTGGATCCAGGACTTGCCCTGAAAGAAGACACAATTCAGAACAGAAAAGAATAAGCCAATTACTATGTATAAATTCAGCAAGGGATCCATCCAGATCAGCCTCCCAAACAGAGTTCCTGGGGTGCTTAGTTATAGTATTGCTCAAAAACTCTCTTCCAGGGGATCTTCTTGTTCTCCAAAACCTGAAGCTATTTTGAGAGGTCTTTTCTTATTTTGAAATCAGTTTTGTTATTGCCTAAATAGCCACAATCCTGGTCTTTGTCTTGTGCAAATTGCCAGAGTTAAGTGATTTGGGCTTTACATATGGAAAGTTCATTCTGTTGTGTAATTAATGGGAAGCAGACTTTGGGAAGCTGATGATCTAGGCCCTTATTTATATGAGAGCATATGTCTGTGTTTTGTTTATGACTCACTCTCTTACTCCACGCATTGTAACTTGGGTTTGTTTACACTAACTTTTCCTAGAATCCAAGCCACATGGTACATGAGCCAATAATTTATGGTCTCTAAAAGGGAAAGATGATGAATGAGCTTTTTCTTCTTAAATTGTCAAATCTGAGATTGAGCAAGGAGTATTTGCTTCCTTGAGTCTGTTCAAGCATATACTTGGGGGGGGGGGTAAAAGTTAAAGCAATAATGTTTTTCAAAAAACTACTGGTATAATTGCTCAAAATTTGAATGTGGATGTATTTGCAAAAAGAGCATATGACCCCTCCCCCACAACAAACTATTATAATTCTGATCCAAATATTTGACAGTAAAAAGACTTTTCATGGTGAAGGCTATGCATGTATTGGGGCAAGGGCTATATGGGAAATCTCTGCCTTCTGCTCAGTTTTGCTGTGAACCTAAAACTGCTCTAAAAAATAAAGTCTATTTTATTTATTTTATTTATTTATTTTTTTTTTTAAGTTTTATTTTGTCGATATACATTGTGGCTGATTATTGCTCCCCATCACCAAAACCTCCCTCCCTTCTCCCTCCCCCCCTCCCCCCCAACAATGTCCTTTCTGTTTGCTTGTCGTATCAACTTCAAGTAGTTGTGGTTGTTATATCTTCTTCCCCCCCCCCCCCGGTTTTTGTGTGTGTGTGTGTGTGTGTGTGTGTGTGTGTGTTTGTGTGTGTGTGTGTGTGTTTGAATTTATATATTAATTTTTAGCTCCCACCAATAAGTGAGAACATGTGGTATTTCTCTTTCTGTGCCTGACTTCTTTCACTTAATATAATTCTCTCAAGGTCCATCCATGTTGTTGCAAATGGCAGTATTTCATTCGTTTTTATAGCTGAGTAGTATTCCATTGTGTAGATGTTCCACGTTTTCTGTATCCACTCATCTGATGATGGACATTTGGGCTGGTTCCAACTCTTGGCTATTGTAAAGAGTGCTGCGATGAACATGATGAATCAGAATGGCTAAGACATGGTTCTTGTCCCTTAGGTGTATACAATTTAAGAGGAGAGATAAATATAGATTAATCGCATAATCCTAATGCAAGACAGACTAAATGAAGTGCTATCAGAGAGATGCAAGCAATTTAGAGGGAAGGAGAAAATTAATGTTGAAATGAGAGTCCATGATGGCTTTTAGAAAGAGGACTTTTAGGAATGGAGTTTTTTGGGTTTTTTGGTTTGTTTGGTTTGTTTGTTTTTTAAAAAGATGACCGGAAAATAAATAAATAAATAAATAAATAAAATAAATAAAAAGATGACCGGTAAGGGGATCTTAACCCTTGACTTGGTGTTGTCAGCACCACGCTCTCCCAAGTGAGCCACAGGTGGGCCCCTTAGGAATGGAGTTTTAAAAAATGAGTAGATGTACTTAGATGTAAAGTATTACCAAAAAGCTTCAAGATTGAATTAGAAACTGGACTCTGGTGGAAATTTGGAAGCACTGAAACTACACCTTGTATTGTTCTGTTTTGTGTCATGACTTTTTCATCACTAGGATAGGAGAGTTGCCTCTAGATTATGGAAAAATGCAAGGCTTTTTATGTATCTGACATCAGGTGCATCATCCTCTCTGATACTTACAGAAATAACAGTAGGGCACACATGTGGTAGGACCTCCATCCACTAACCAGACAGACACAAAAAATATGTGAAAGTCTAAAGCAATAAGTATAAATTGCATTTCGTTTTAATGAAGAATAAAGAGATACTTTGTTGTGTAAATTGACATTTTTTCTAAAAAAAAAAACTTAAATAAAGAGAAAAACAATAGCATGCATTTGAGTCACTTCAATCAAGTCCAGAAGGAGCTAAAGGTATAGTCATTAACAATGAGGGTATTCAAACCCTTTGAAAATCCCTGAAAATCTGGCTCTTTTTGAGAAAACAAAATAAATATCCAAAACTTTCACAACAGAATAGAACATTGGGAAAAAAAATCAAATAATATACAATGCACATTTAAATAGAAAGCCTGCATTTAAGCTCAATAACCAATTCCACATACCAGTGGCCGGGTTTGGTGACAGTTTAGATGAAAGCTTTTCAGGGAGTTAATCGAGCCACCTTTTAATATGGACCAACAGTGTGATGTGCTAAGGAAAAAAATGCAGGTTTCTTTTCAATGTAGCCTTCATTAATATAAGTGCAGTGCCTTGATCACAGAAATTAATCAACCCAGTTTTTCTGTACTAATCACTTCATATCCGGAAAAAACAAAATTTAGGATGAGCTTTGGTAGATTATAAAATCTCCAGAGGAAGGTGATCAAAATTGACTATAGTCTAGAATTCAACTCATGGGAAACACAAATGAAGAATCTGAGGATGTCTTAACTAGAGCAGAGAAGACATGGAGGTATACAACTTTTGACAAAGTCATGCTTATTCAGAAGCAACGGTCCTTCCCAATACTTCTGATTTGTCCAAAAACATACAACTGAAGGGTGAAGTAAAAACCAGGACCTCATTCTTCTAATGTCCTGGTCAAGATGTTTTCTATCAGATTGCCAGTAACAAGCCTGAGTATTAAGTAACCAAATGCAGACATTATTAAGACCAGGAAGAAAACCAAGCACAGATACCTACCATTTTATGTAATTCTTGAAGTTCTAGAATGGCCAACAAGAATTTCTTTCATCTGAACCTAAATATAAAAAATGCGGAAATTTTCTTAAGATCATGATTGTTATATGATTCTTTGTTCTTCCCTATTTTTTTTTTTTAATTTAAAAGAAAGTCTCTCACAGTCAGGTAAGAACATGCACGTACAATAGTTGGAGTATTATATAAGGGATGGTATTTATGGTTAAGGATAAAGCTATAGCACATTTGAGAGGAAAGAAAAAAGAAATATAAAGAGCCCTTTGAGAGGGTGTGACCACCCCCGCTGTGTGACCAGCTGGCATGCTGTGAGACTCAGCAGATGAAGCATCAAACTTTCTGGCATTAACTACATTTCTATCCAGCCTCCCAGGTTGTCTAGTCCGTGTGCTTGATCCACATTGCAACAAACAAAACCCAAAGTTGTCTGAAACAGAGTAGGGCTAAATGGCCCTAGTATTCCTCAGTTTACCATTTCTCACCAAAAACCTAAGAAGCAACTCTGACCCTAATAAATATCCCCAGTAAAGCTCCCAGATTCAGCTCCACTCTTCTGTTGATCCATCCTGGGCAATCCCTACTGATGAATACGTACAGTGCCCCTTGTAGCAAGCTATAATTTCCTCTTTTGCTAGTTCTCTGTCTGAGCTCTCTTCCTTCACCCAGCTTTCTTAGACCTGCCAAAATCCTGGTTACCTTCCTCAGCGGTTCCTTGAGCAACCTAGCAATGTTCTTACTGGACTCAGACTCTCTCTGGAGCAAGTTATCACTTTATCTATCCAAAGCCACAGGTGGTTTGGTCAACCCCAGGGCTCATGAAATGTCTGGCATTATTTCCCCATGGTTGGAGAAGTCAGGGACTCTGAAAACCTAGAGACCAGGACCTCAGAGTTGCCTGACCAAATAAAGGATGTCAGTGTCATATCTCATTTTAGAAGCTTTCCATGGTTAGAGCACTCTTCTGACTGCCATGGAATTGCATGCAATTCAATTAAAGGTGCTCTAGGAAAAATAAAGATAAAGATTACCCAGGCTTTGGTCTGTAGGAGCTTACATCTGAATCAATCCAGCAGAGAACATTAGCCAAACATTTATATGCAAAAGAAACTGTCCTCCTTGTTTGGAGGGGTGTGAAGAAGAACAGCTCATGCTCTCTGTCCTCAAGAAGCTTCAGTGTTTCTCAGGCTATGGCCCCATAAGCAGTTAAGGTTGTCAGGTATTAAATACCGGGTGAATAAACTCTTCAGGAGTTTTTTAAAAAGAGGAAAATTTTAAAATGGTGGGCTCCAAAATTTTTGATCATGCAGTGATATCGGTAACATAATTTTGAATAGTCACCCCATTTAAATGAATTTTTAGAATATGTGCACTCTTTTTATAACATATAAACTATAAAAGGGTAAGATAAACCTGAAATATAGTCTTAAAATAATTTTAAATTTTCTTTATTATTATTAATGAGAAAATATTTTAGCTGCCATCAAAATTTCATACTAATTTTAATATTTTCCATAATGTTTTAAGGAGAGCCAAGTGACTAAGTTTGCATATGGTTATGGAAAGTCATGGGTTTTTTTCTAAGCACTTGTGATAAAGTAGTTTGAAGGTTTGATTCTGAATTCAGTTTGTTTCAGTACTTGTTTTTACTAGATGTTGTAAATTAAAAGGATATTTAACACACATATACATCCAAAAGAAAATATGTCATTGGCTGCTTAAACCACAATACTATTTTTTTTAAATCCCATCCACCAGCTAAGCAAGTTTTTTGTTGAAACTTGCCTAAGCATCATCCTTATTAACAATTAGATGGTTTTGTAAATCAGAAGGCGTTGCATTTTTTGAATCCAAATTTCTGAAACCCTTCATTTGAAAGTTAGCTCTGTTTACAAGATATTTAAATTTGCAGATTTAAGAGATTTTGTGTTATAATATATCATTTTCCACAACAAAATTGCCATACAATGGAAATATTTCCAATCAGTTTCCAAAATGCTCTTTACATAGGAGAGGTTTCTTTCTAAGAGCAGTTCCTTTCTGCCTCACCTTATCCTACAGGGACTTTAAATGTTTTGTTTGTTTTTCAACTACTGCTACATAACATTACTGACAGCACAGAAAAGATGAGAACACTTAGAACCTTTGTCTTTTTCTACCAGAAAATTGCCAAATTTATCTTTGAAAATGGCAACTCTTTTATACAGTTTACTGTGAGAACCAACAGAACTCTGTGTGGTATATAAAATATTTCATGGATAATCTTCATCTCATTACGAAGTATTTTGAATTTTTTTTCCTATTTTAAGGTCTTGTTTTTCTAAAATTAACCATGTGGGCTGACCTGCTGTAGCATTTAGAATTTAGGATGTTGACAACACCCTAAAAGCACCAAGCTGATGCAATGCCACATCATACCCTTGACTGCATGTGGCCTCTCCATCTTCTCCTAGGAACCTCATGCCCAAGTGTGACAGCGTCCCATCATCTGACACACAGTCCAAGTGAAGTCATCACCGTTGTTTCATATATTAAGCATTAGAATGCTTAATTTAGTTATTATCTTTTTGATAAAATATAAATAATGTAAATATAAATTCTTAATGAGTTCTTCCTGCAACCCTGGAAATAGTCTTGCTTCCTCCTGGGGGAATGCACACCCCACTACGGAGCCTGCTGATATAATTTGGATAAGCAGAGAGGAGGTGAACAGGGGCAAGGTTGCAAAGGCCAGAGAGCTCTGGGCAAATTTCTAAATCCCTCTCACCAGTAATGCCTCAGAGAAGATCTAGAGAAGACACCTTGGAGCATTTGCTTTTTGGTGGCCTTTCCCACTTCAGAGCTCAACCACATAAACACGCTCACACCTATGGACCCCACTGCACCACTTCTCCATCAGTCAAACTACCCATCTCACCTTCTACTCTGACCCCAATGTAAAATAGGAACAGAACAAAGACAAGGGTTCTCCAAGCCACTGCCTTAGGGTGCTCTTTCATAATAAGACCCTAAAAAGAAGCTGTTGTTTGAATAGTAAGCAGTTTCTGTGCTTCAGACAAGCTAGTCACATTTTCAAAGAAACCCCAAATTATATTAAGATGACTTCAAGAACAGAATGGAAACATATTCATATCATGACAAATTCCCCACATCCGCTAACAATTAATTCTAAAATACTGCTTTAAACTTGGATAGCAGTATTCCAGCACTTGTCTGATAACCAGCAGTGACTCAGATGCCCACTACCTTGCAGGGGTCTCACCAACAGAGGCAACTTGCCATCTTTTCAAAAGAGCTTTTAAGGCCAGAACTATAGAAGGTTCATTTAAATTCTAAGGATGGAAGAAGAAAGTTTGCATGCCAAGGCAGGTTGCCACATACTTTCCATTAAAAAATAAAAAGCAGCATTAGGAAAATAAGAGACCATTATCAAGACACGTCCAAGTGCAAAGCACACAAAAAAAGAAATGCACAATAGAGATTGGAGAACATGAAACAATTGACTTCCTTTGAGCTTGTATTTGCTGACCAAGTAGTATGTACCAGACCATGTACTGCTGTGTAAATGGGCTTGTGCTGGGAACTCTGGAAGTACAGAGAAAAAAGGTGGCTTTTGCCTTCAAAGAATCTTCTAACATGAATCAGTGCACAAAGTGGTTCACACTGCAGCTTTCTGCCTTGATTGAGACAAATGGTGTTCCAGCCCTATCTACCCTGGAAGTCAGCGTAACTCCAGGCAGTTCAGTCTTCCCCAGCATCTTCCCACCTCCTCTTAGGGACATTCAAACAGCAAGAAAAACTCCAGAGTCTAGAAGTAAATTTGCCTCCCAGACTCCCCCAAAGCTTTCTTGTAAAAACTAAGGTGTGTCTTGTACATGGATAAAACGTAGTCTACAAACATTAGCACCTATTTTGGGGGAAACTAAGCCTTCTATATAACTAAGCCTTGTTAGCCCTTGTCTTGGCTCATGGTGCCTATACTGCATCTATTAAGTCTGTGTACAAAAACACTGCTAAGCCCATTCATTAATTATCATAAAAGATGTGGCAAAATCAACATAATGCTGATGAGCCAATCCTGTGACACTAGGAGTGAAAAGATAAAAAATCTGCATCTGGACCAAAACCAGCTCAACCATTTGCTTGGAAATTTTAAATATTGACAGGGTCTAGAAGACAATTTGTATTGCACAGTTAAGAAGAAATGAATTAGCATTTTGCCTGGGCCACTCATAATTATTCTTTAAAACTAACAAAGAACAGGCAAGATGTAGGACAGTCATATGAAGGAGAGTAAATATGGAATCAATCCTGTAGCCAGAACACAGAAATTACTGTCCAATAATGAAACAATTTGAAGAGAGAAAAATCTGTAAACATTTAGAGGGACAGTGAAATCATAAGCAATAAGAAGAAATATTAGTTAATATCAAACATTGCCAAGTCCAAAGTCCTCCTCCCCCCACATTAAGACTTCAAAATTATTAGATGGAAGTTAATGTTTTAAAAAGCCACCCCACATTTGGGGAAGGCAATTGATAATGGGCATAGGAAAGAATTATAGCAATCTTTAAATCTAGAAGGGAACTTTGAGAGCATCCAGTCCAACTGTCCAATGTAACAGATGAAGAAAGAGAGACTCAGAGAGGCTAAGGGGTTCATCCTAGTTCAATTTGATTTCTAGCTCCCCCTGTGCAAAGTCATTTCTACTACACTGCACCCTGCTACTTTTCACACACAGGGATAATGAATCTGAATTGAAAATTTGGATAATAACCATAAGGACAAAATAAAATTCAGATATTCAGTCAATGTGAAAAATCCTAAAGATTGTAACATAAAAAAGAAAGACGGATATTAAGTCTTAACACCTTGATGCCATCAATGGAGGTTGGCTTGGGATGTATGTCTATGCAGTTGGTCACAGCATAAAACACGGAGAACTCATTCATTCTCCCATCCCATTATGCCAGGAAAGCAGCTACCAGTGTGAGCTTTCTAGGGAGACTATGGACGCATGCCCTTCACTGAGGATATCTGTTATCCTTCCAAAATAATTTAGGTGAAATAGAGCCTCAAGAAGGTGAAAACTAAAGCCTTCTCCAGTCCTAAGATTCTAAGAAAGACATTTTATTGCAACTTATTCATGACTCTTTAAACTTGCATTATGGAAAATTCCAAACATATACCAAAATAGGCAGAACAGCATTAATAAACCTCATGTGCCCATCATTCAGCTTCAACAATATCAATTCACTGTCAATTTTGTTCCACCAATACCTCCACCTACCTCCTGTTTTCCTCAGTATTTTGAATCCAGTTCCAGATATCATATGACTTCATCTATAAATATTTTAGTATGTATTTCTAAAAGATAGGTACTGAAAAAAATACAATTATCATACCTAAGAAAATTATCAATAATTATATGTTATAATGAAATGTCCAGTGTTCAAATCCCATTTATTTCATGATCTCTTCTAACAACCTGTTTAAATTGGCAACCAAATATGGCCATTTTATCTCTTCAGTCTCGTTTAACTTATACTTTCTCCCTCTCCCCACCCTGCAATTTATTTGTTGAAGACACCAGGTCATTTGCCTAGAGTTTCCCACAGTCTGCATCTTACTGAATGAACCTCTGTGTGTCCTCTGTCCTCTGTATTTTGAGTTGGTAGGTCTAGAGCAGTGCTGCTCAATATGGTAGCCACAAGCCACGTGTGGCTATTAAAATTAAAATTAAATTAAATGAAAAATTCAGTTTCTCAGTCACACTAGCCACATTTCAAGTATGAGACAGCGCAGATATAGAACATTTCCACCACTGCAGAAAATTCTGTTGGACAGCCCTACTCTAGAGACTTAATAGGTTCTGTGAGGGAGTTTTGGAAGGAAGTCGATGTTGAAATCTCATCAAGAATTTGGCTCACCATTGACCTCCCCCACAACAATCACCGTAAACCTCCACAACTGGACATTGAAGATGAAATTAAAATGCAAGGAATCTGTGTGTTTTAAAATTTACATAAATAGTATACTTACAAATACTTTTGCTATCTGTTTTTTTACTCAACATTTTTAGATTTAACTACAGTGATATATTTATATGTAGCTTGTTAACTTTAACAGATATATAATATTCCACTGCTTGAATGTGTCATAGTTGTTCATTATCCTTTAATTAACATTTAGATTGTTTTCAGTAACATGCATTGAGTTTCAAGAAATGTCCTTAGATGTCTTTTGCCTCCTGTTACAAATGTGTAGAGAAGCTGATCTTGACGTGGAATTGCTGGGGCATCGAACACGTACATCTTCAACTCTAACAGTTATTGCCCAGTTGCTCTCCAAAGTGATTATACCAATTTACGCTCCCGCCAACAATGTACAAATGTTCCTAGTTCCTTACATTATTACCAACATTAGTAATTTACGACTTTTAATTTTTACTAGTATGGGTGCACATATGCAATAAAAGTATAAATACAAGCATGTAAAGGGAAGGGAAGGGAGAAGAGAGCAGTGCCTTAGCTCAATCTACCTTTTTTTTCTTTAAAAACATAAAGCAAATAAGACAAAAATTTAACATCATTAAATATGAATGGTAGGTGTGGAGTTGGTTATGTTATTTTTATTTTTAGTACTGTTTGGTAAATTTACACTATCAGAATTCATTTTTATTTCATAATCATTTTTTAATAGAAGGACTTAAAAAATTAGGCAACATATAACAAGTTTTTGAATATAGGCTTATCTGCTAGATTTTGTTTGGTTTTTGGTTTAGGTTTTTTGCTTGTTTGTTTGGCATTTCATTAGAAAAAAAAAAAAAAAGCAAAGGACAATCCTTTGGTTATATTTGCCCCCAAAGACCTCCAGCTCATGGAGTATTTCAATCAAGCTTTACTTGATCAAAAGTTCTCAACTAATTGATTTACTTTATACTCGCATGCTGTATTATATACCACATAGCATTTTCTTCCTCTACGGATGATGTAAACTAAAGAGAGGGTAGACTGCAAATGAAACCTGTATTTGGAATAATGCCAGAAGTTTTGTGGAGTGTTTCTGACTAGTTTTCATTTACTCCGGAAATATGGACAAGGTAAATTATGTATCTCCGACATCAAGGCCTGCTACTTCTTATTGTCATTATGTTTGCAATGGTTGCATTAAAAGTCCAAACTGGAACTATTTTAGA
Source organism: Cynocephalus volans (assembly GCF_027409185.1). Classification (NCBI taxonomy): domain Eukaryota; kingdom Metazoa; phylum Chordata; class Mammalia; order Dermoptera; family Cynocephalidae; genus Cynocephalus; species Cynocephalus volans. The sequence goes on from NC_084472.1 coordinate 40,518,987, forward strand.
GAATATGACTATAAGGCAGCAATGGTTAGTCTGATTTGTCAGTCCAGAAACAATTTTTAAACCCCTTCCGTATATAAGGCACGTTGCCAGGCCCTGTGAGGGACATAAAGAAGGAAAAGAATTGGTGCCTGCATCAGAGAATTTACCATCAAGCAACCTTTTCCTTTTACAAGACTAACTACAAAAATTTTATTTTTATAATCAGAAGCTCACTCTGGTTTTGTTCTATCTAGATCTTTATAACTTATTGTATAGATCATTCCATAGTTATTCATTGCTCAGTCAGTCTTACTGACCTTTGGCCAAAAGCAGTGGCATTTTGACCTGGCCTGTGGGACTCAGCGCTTCCCACTCCCTGAAGCTAGTGGCATAAATAACTTCAAATAAAACCCTCCTGGAATCTGTGATGAGCACAGCATGGGGGAGAAATGTGGCAAAGCAGGAAAAAGAATGAGGGGGGGTCCCCAAGAATAAGTGAGAGTGTTGTTCAGGTTTTAAGCATTTTTTTCTTCCTCTTCCCTAAGATATTTCTTCTACTTTTCTACTTGTAGGTGAAAAATATAATGGAGGGGACAATAAACCAAGACACTAACATGAAAAATATTCCCTTCTAGGCCTACATAGAAGCCTAAGTCTTCTACGTAGGCTTCTTTGGGGTTGAATATTTAGGGTAAATGACAGCAGCAAAGAACTCAGTGAGAGCACACTTTTTAGGTTGATAAGTGCCCGGAGGCCATGGCCAGCGTGAAGGTGGGGCAGTGGGCTGTGTGCACACACCGGTATGTAGACGCGTGCCGACTTGTGAGCAACACAGGAGAAAGAATGAGCTAAAGGAGGAAAGGTCAGCTATGTCTTGAAGCCATTCACACTTGTGGTATCTGAACTTCAGAACGAAGCAATTCTGAAGGCCATTTAGTGGCGACAGTACACGACTTCCTGAGACAAAGAGTTTGGCTCATAAAATACAGGAGCATCTGGCTACCAGGACATGAAAAGAACTCTTTGCAAACCACAACCAGTGGGGAAGGTGTAAGTGATTCAGAAACACCTGGCTGATATTTCCCTTGAGGTTCCCAGAGGAGGAACTGGTTAAGAAGGACTTTGTTAATTGGGCATCAACAGGCAACTTGACAGGTCCAGAACATTGGGGGGAAAAAATGGAGAGAGACAGACCCATCCCAGCTAGAGTGTCCTAGGAAATAATCCTCCCTCTGTCAGTGGAGGAGGGTTAGGAATAAAATCGTTCAGTCACATATTCTTGATCAGGCCAAGACATCTTTTCTACCAGGCTGATAGCACATCTGGATAATCTGCATTGCTTGATGTGGAGGGCTGCATGCTTTTTATTTGTTCAACATCCTCAGAAGGAGAAAGTTGAACCTAATGCTACATTGAATTGGATCAAATGTCAAAGGGCTGAGTAAAAAATTAAACCTGTAATAAGAAAAATAATGGTTAAAATTCATACTGTGATTCTGCCATTGACTCTCACGGCTCAACAGTGTGAGCCTCCATTTCCACACCTTTAAAATGGGAACGACAGTACTGGTATTTCAGGTCACTGTGAGGACTGAAATAATGTAAATAGAGATGCTTTGTACACATAGCAGATATTCAGATACTCGACCAGTGTTTATTTTTATTATTTTTTAATTTCAATGAATAACAAAAAAGGAAGAATAAATATCAACGACTGAGTAATTCTCCATAACCTTTCTAGCCAAATATCACACCAGTCGTCAGCGAAAGGCTAGGTTTCAGGCAGCTTGCATCCCGAGCTCAATTTCTTCTCTCCTCCCCTCTTGCAGCCAGCTCCGCCTTGAAGAAGCGATTCAAGCGGCGGGAGATCGAAGCCATCCAGTGCGAAGTGCGGAAGATGTGCAACTACACCAAGATTCTGTCCACCAAGAAGAATCTGGACCACGTGAACAAGATCCTCAAGGCCAAGCGGCTGCAGAGACAATCAAAGACAGGCAACAACTTCGTCAAGAAGAGGAGAGGGCGTCCCCGGAAGCAGCCCACCCAGTTCGATGAGGACTCCAGAGATCAAATGCCGGTGCTGGAAAAATGCATCGACCTGCCCAGCAAAAGGGGGCAGAAGCCCAGCCTGAGCCCGCTCGTGCTGGAGCCAGCCGCCAGCCAAGACACCATCATGGCCACCATCGAGGCGGTCATCCACATGGCCCGGGAGGCGCCGCCCCTGCCCCCGCCGCCGCCGCCGCCCCTCCCGCCCCCGCCGCCCCCGCCGCCGCCCCCGCCCCCGCCGCTGCCCAAGACGACCCCCCGAGGCGGAAAGAGGAAACACAAACCTCAGCCTCCCGCTCAGCCCCCGCAGCAGCCGCCCCCGCAGCAGCCCCTCCCCCAGGAAGACGAGGTCAAGGCCAAAAGGCAGAGGAAATCCCGAGGGAGTGAGAGCGATGCCCTTCCCTAGGGTGGGTCTGGACGTCTGCACCTGGGGCTGGGGGGACTGACACATTGGAAGTGCAGCGAGCCGGGTGGGGGCGGAATCCCCCCTTCAGGGACACCGATGCCCATCTCCAGAAGCTGGGCAGGCAGAATCGGGCCAGATGACGGGGCTGAGCCGTCAGGAGCTCTTGGGAAAGCAAAGCAGGAGGACGCCTTCAAAAGCAGCCTGTCTGTGTGCCACGGCAGTGCCCGACCAAGGGGCGCCTCGGCATGGCTAGATCCTTTGCAGGCGAGAGAAGACCCCTCCAGGAGGAGAAAGCTGGTCTGATGGCCACCTGACCTCCCTCATCCGAGGTGCGCCCTTGATTCCCATTTTGTTTGCTTGGCCAGGAAAATCGAAAGGGAAACACTCCCAATTAGGAAACATTCCAAGGAGAAAAGAGCCGCAAATTTCTCAACTGGCTTTGTTGTAACCCACTTCTATTTAATTGGTTTTTATTTCTTCTGGTTTTCAAGCTCTGCTAGGCTTTGGGACACCAACATTATCGTCAGGTGACCCGGATCGTTCCGTTAACAATAGTTTCTCAGATGAAATAATGGGATCAGAAGGTGGAATTCTAGTGATAGGCGACCTTAGACCTGCATTCATCTAATTCTGTATGCTTCCTCTATCACACATACACTGATTTTTAGCATCATTTGTTTCTACTTTTCCTTTGCCCATTGTACTTCCATGTACCTTTATATTAACTTACTTGCTGCCTTCTTTTTCTTGATACCCATCTACGTAGTGTAAACCTTACCTGTGTTGTAAAGTTCACCCTAGGCATTCTGTTCCGAGGAACTTGGCTTTGAATCCCAATCATTGTGAAAAAAATACTCAGTATCGATAGAGCTTTTTAGTAAGTGACTCAGAGCAGCCAAGGATATGTTGACGGAAGTGTCAACCAGGTTATTTTTATACTTAAAATATATCAGCAGAGAACAAGCAGAATAAAGTGATTTTAACATCCCACAGCTAATGGAATAACTGAAAAATTGCCAAAAACTGAAACCCCAGACCCACCAGAAAGACAAGTGTCTAGCAATGCCTATGTATGTGATCTTTTTCATACAAATAATTATCCTAGGTTGTTGAAAAAAGGAAAACAAAAAGAAAATAAAAGCCCATTATCTCTTGATAATTATTTCTTAAAAGCAAATGAGAGTAAGTGTTCTTATCTTAAAAAAAAAAAAAAAAAGAAAGAAAGAAAGAAAGAAAATGCTCAAAGGGGATCACCACTCGAATTGTATCAAGCCGCCTTGGACAAAGGATCCAAATTGTGGTTGCCTTAATAAACTAAAACATTTTTGTACATAATGTAATTATAAATCTATCAGTCTGCATGGATGCAAACTGTGTGTGACAAATCGTCTTTTAAATGGTCGATTTCAACTGTACATTTCTCATCCGAGTTGTACTCTAGCCATTGGTTTAGCGTGGACTGATATTCCATCTCTATTATCCATTTCCACAGCCCAAGTAAAACATGTTAAGAAGACTCAGAATGAATATGAAGTTATTCCATTGCAGTAGATGTTTTTTAAAAGTCAGATGTGGAAATTTCGAATAAGTATTTTCAATTTCTTCCCTCACTCCTCCCCTTATCTTCCCCAAGACATCAAACACCTGGCATGATAGATTATAGAAAGAGAGACACCAAGAGAGAATTAAATTTTCTAATGTGAATTAAAAGATCTTGTTTACCTCCAAATTAAGTTTCTTTACAGAAAGTTTGGACAAGCTTGTATTATCACTCAGAATACAATATTATTTCATTAGAGACAGATGGATTTTTGTTAGGAACATAAGAGAGTAAGTGATGGGGTATATACAGGAGTAAATTTTAAAATCCCAAGTTAATATGCTTGCAAACATCACTGCTCCGTCATGGCAGCAACAGTTGGTTGAAATTACGCACAGAGTCATCCTGTTCTGCACTGTCACCACGGATTTCACATCACATGCTACCCACTAGGTCGTATTTAATCCTAGCAATATGTAAATTTAAAGAACTGCATTCCCTTGTACATTAAAGCTTATATCCTAGATACTCAGTTTGTGACCTGGGTTGACCTTTGGCATTTCACACAAGTTGAACAGCAAAATCAAACCAGTCATTTTCAATTTGTCATTCCCAAGCCATGTCTGAGTGGTTCCAAAGTCACCCGAGGGGAAGGTTTAAATTAGCCCCTCTCACCCCACCATTGCTATGAAAGAGCAACCATTTTCACTCCAATTAAGCCATAAGAGGTTTCTCTTCCTGCTGGAACTTGAAAATCATTTCCTTCACTCTTTCTTTTGCCCTTCCACCTTCCCATGTTCTACTGTCTCCCCAACCAAGTCTGTAAACAGACTAAATCTAACAGAGGAGAACAAGCTGGCACTTGATAAATTTCTTAAAGGAGGACCCAAAGTTTAATTGGCATCAACCTCTAGTAGGAAAGAAATTCCAAATAACTTTGGGACATATGAAAATTTCCATGCCAATGAAAGATATTCCAGGAGAGATACAGTGGAGTTGCAACTTACATATGAATTTGCATCTACAGTTATCATGTCAGTTAAATGCAAATACTCTACATGTCAACTCTCAGAAGAGATTGGAAAATTGCAGAGGACCAAAGCTGAGGCATACTAAACAGCTGCTCAGAGGTAGAATAAAGTCCACTCACCTAAACAGCTGCCTCTCTCCACCACCCAGTTCCTCTACCAGTATCGTGTTACTTTTTTTTTTTTTTTTCTCTTTTGCTTTTCATTAACGTACTCATCTCATTGGTACAACCATTTCTGTGCTCTCTACCACCTTTCCTATAGCCTCTCCTCTCCTGTCCAGGCTCAACATTAGCCCAATCTGGTTTCACATTTATTTGGTTGCAGAGCCAGCGAGAGAACCCAAATGTCTTGACCCAGATTGTGGAGGTCTTTAGCCACCCAATGCTGTCTTCTTGGACTGCCTTTTTGTTTTGAGAGGAGATCATTTGGGATGCACAAGACTCCATATATAGCTCTATAAAATATTTTATAATAAGAGCAAGACCTCAATTTTCAATTCTTATTCTTTTTTCTTTTTTTTTTTTGGAATACTCGTCTTCAGCAAACAGCTGTTGACCCACTTATGAGAAGTTTGATTAGAGCTGAGAAAAGGATGAAATCTAGATATAAAAGCCTTCTTAAAGGTGATGATGGATCTTTAATCTACCTTACTAAGTGGCTGGGGGCCACTTGCTTTTCAACCCCTCAACTCAAATGAGAGGAACAGAAGTTTAACTTCCTCAAGTAGCCCAGCTCTGGCCACAACCCAAGGAAGAAATGTAGGAAAGGAGCATGTCTAGGGATGGTTTGTGTCTTGGTAGGACCAGGACTCAGCAGCCACTGATAGCCCAAAGAAGGTGACTGAGGGCTGGCAGAATATTAGCATGTTAACTTGGCTGCTGTTCTGAGTAAGAAGCCGTGTCCAATGGTAGTCAGAATTTGTGCACATTGCTGGGCCTATAAATATGATAAGCAAGTGTTGACAGAATTATAGTATAAGGTGATGTACTACATGCAGATCATGCAGATCATAAAGGATTTGGTTTTAGGACTTAAATAGAAAATCCCACTCCTAGCTTATTACCCAACAATATTTAGATAAAGAGCTTTTGGAGAATATTTTTTTCCCTATCACTAGGAAGATTTACCTGGGAACTGTCTAAAGTCTATACATATATTTCCAAAGCCTTTAAATGCCAGCTGTAGCATGGAGAGGGGGGTGGCAGAAGCCGAAATGCCTCAAAAGCCATTTAAGTGTTACGTTGCAGGATTTTCAGTCCTTCTTGTTATGTAAGAGTAGATAAATATAGACATTTTTCTCAACACTATCCTATAGCATCACAATGGTCCAAATGCCACAGCCTACTGATAATGTCATCACAGTGCCTAGAAACTCTTAACTGTAATATACCGTAGCATTTTCTTGGTGTTTCTTAAAGTTTCTTTCCACAATACAAGGCTCCCTCTGCCTCTTGTTTCTTGGAGAGTTTGCCCCACTGATGAGTCTTCCTTCCCTGTTGGACTCAGTCATTTGGGGAACAGTTTTAGAAGCACATATCAACCAAGGAAGAAACTTCCTGGATTTCTATTGCCCACTTGCCCAGGTTTAATAAACACTAAAGGGGGGAAAATTAAAAATAGCTGCCAATCGGTCAACATGGAAGGGCAGTTCCACCCTAGGTTGGTGTCTCTTTTTTTTTTTTTTCCTTTTTTAAAAATCTATTTCTTAAATAATAATAAATGCACATGATGTGTTAAATATGTACATATATATTTCAAAAGAAAAAATGGGGCACAAGATTGTCTTACAAGTCGTGCTGGCTAATTTTTAGTTTGTATTCATAAGTGGTTTTTAAAAGCCTTTTTTAAAGTGTAATTTGCATGTTCTACTTTGATTGTATGTAAACATATTTTAGAACAAAAAATGTATTTGTATTTTATTGAATATAGAGGCAAGAAAAACTGTACATTGTTTGAAATGTTCTTTTTGTAACAGTTTTTATTCATAAAGCATTTTTGTACATTTAAAATGAACATGGACTTGCTGTTATTTGAGGCGTAGATACATCTGGCATGCTTTACTGTCATGCTCCTCCATGGTCTTAGATGTTGGGTTTTAAACATTTTTTTCTAAAAGAAAGCTCAGTCTTTTTCGCTACCAGATCAGGTTAGCACAGTATAGAGCACTTAACTATTAAAAAAAAAAAAAAAAAAAAAGTTAATCCTATTCATATGTTATTCATTGTGTGAAATTAAAGACATTCAATTCAGTCTAACATGAGTTGTGAATTCTTTTGTTTTATTTTCCATCTGGTTCACATCACAAGGAGTTTAATAGCATTTGGGGGTCTTCACTCACACCAACTGGATACAGAATCATTGAGAAAATTCTAGCCAAACTTTTTTGTTTTGTATGATGCTGGGAAATACATTGTGGGCAAGATTTGAATCTGATTTACTGGGTTACTGTTCAGAGAATATAGCACCACATGGACATCAAGCCAGGGCTGATTCATAGACCCAGGTAGGCCTCTGCCGAAAGCAGTCAAAGTATACTGTCGAATGCTGGAGACCCATCTCGTCCCAAATTATTAGAAGAGCATTATGGTGGAGATTAAGCTTTCTTACTAAATATTCCATGACGTCAGACATCTGAAGGATGGATCCCTAACTTAAAGTTTTACTGAAATGATACGAAGGGCTATGTAATCAACCACAGACAGTTACTGATCACCTACCCAGTGCCTACCCTGAGAGTCCTTGCACTGAAGGAACTTCTAAGACCTATTTTTGAAAAATTAACTAGCAGTTCTAAGCAGAATACAGGAGGGGTAAAAGAGTGCTGGGGTCCCCGAAGAAAGGTGAAGCCCCAACTGCTTTCTTCCCTTGTCTTCCCACCCTTTTTGTTCCAATTTTTAGTTTATAAGTATGTTTTAAAATCCTGTTTTATAGTAATTTGCACATTCGCCTTTGATTATATGTAAACATTCATTTATGTATTTTTTGCCTTCTTTCTTTGTCTTATCTTCTGATAAGACACCTCTTCCAAAAGCCAATAAAATAGGTAGGAAGTGTTATGAGCCCCTTCCCATTCCTAACCATCCGTCTGACCCACTGTGACAATTATGGTGACTTTTGGTATTTGCAGCACCCACAGTGGAATAAGGGTAGTCTGGCGGAAAGAATGGAAGTCTTCATGAGGAGACTATTAGAGCAGCCTCAGGATGGCAGGAGCACTTGTGTCTTAGGTAGTCTCCTGAAACTCAGAGAATTTAGTCCATACACAACCGGTATGAATCTTGGTCTACAAATAGATGGCTGAAGGAATATATACTTTTTAATTTTTCTGCAGTGCAATTTTATTAGTTTTTAAGAACCCCTTCCACTAACATAGCAGAATCCTAGTTCCACAGCCAGGCTATAATTTTTCTAACCTGGAGAGGAAGGAAAGAGGGGTCCTAGAAAGCCTGTTCCAACTTCCCTCCACATTGATTCTCTGTGCCTAATTCCTTCCTATTTCCCTAGTTTCTAGGCATTTGAAACTCAAAAGACAGAAAGAAAGTCTTTTTAATTTTTCCCCCTGCTTTCTGCTGTCAGATACATGCCCCAAGGGGATGAGCACAAACCAGTCTTAACTGCTTGTGCTGGGGGGAGGCGACTGGGAGAGTAGGGATGTTGGAAATGAGTTACCACTTCAAAAATGTTAACCTGTCACACTTGCCATAGGGATTTAAGACGGTGGGGTGTGCAGAGCTGAAGGACTGGCCCAAGGTCAGAAAGGGCTCTTCATAGGTCAGGTGCAATGATGAAGGGCTGTGACTGGGGACAGGGGAAAACAGTCGTGTGTGGAAGTGCTGTGCGTTTCCACTATTTGTTATTACTGACACTTTTGCTTTCATGAGACATACCAAAATCCAGATTTTTAATTGTTATAAAGCTGTGATAGCATGCTTTCCAAAAGTGTCGTAAGAACTTTTATTTCCAGGATTAATTAAGAAAAAACTAGTTCCAAACTGTTATTTACATTCACATATGGTAAAGTTGAGAAGTAAATGAAAAATGAAAACCTCGAAAGAATTAGAAACCACACATATTCTCTCATTATTAAGCTTGATATTTTAAAGCTTAATTTTCTTCTTTTTAGAGAACACAGTACTAGAATAAGTGTCAAAAAAAAAAACAGAGATGTGTTCCTGCTTGGTCACTAAAGAACTCTGTGCCCAGGAGCAAAACTTCATTGAGTCTCACTTGCCTACTTTATAAAATAGTGGTTAAACGCTCAATGATGTGTTCTTCAAGTCTAAAAGTCTTCAATTCTGTCATCTTTGTACCTTCTAAATAGACCCTAGGTTTAATTTACAACTTCATCCCCCACCATTATGCAAAGCCAATGACATGCTGGGGTTACTCATCATAGCCTGTTCCATCCTAACATGATCGATAGATGTGAACGCATGGAAGAATGAGGACATATAATCCAATCCTCCCTCCCTCCCTTCCTCCCTTTCTTCCTTTCTCCCTCCCTTCCTTTCTCCATTCCTTCTTTTCTTCCCTGCTTGCACATTGCTAGGTACCAAAGGTGTAAGGATAAGCGAGAAAGACAAGGTCTTACTGTGTTTTATTCAAGCAAACCTACCCAGATCATGAATATCTCTCCTCATTCTTTACCTATCCAAATTCTACCCATCATTTAAGGTTTAATTCAAACTTCACTCACTCCAGACAGTCTTGTGACCACAGTCCACAAACATCTCCTGTACCACTCATTTGGTAACTGCCCTTAATAATTCCATATGTAATAGAATATAATCTTAGTCAGGGCTGCCATGTAAGATTGCACAGGAGCCTGAACAAGAAGACCTAGCTGAAAAAGAAAATGGGGGCTGAAATCCGGCCTGCGATCCCCTTTCCAAGTCATTCACCCTTGGTTCAGTGTCTGTCCCGAGTGGGTATTTTTTTCTCATTTTTACAAAATCGTTTTTGTGAGAACAGAGGCCTCCTCCCCCAAAACTTTAAATCTACTCTCTGTATCTGGAAAGTAAAGTCAAATCCTAGCAAAAATGATCTATGCCTCTTCTTCCCACTCAGACCATCCATGCTGCCCTTGCCCCTGAGATCTCCAAGGCCATTACAAATCCATGACCTCCTCACCATTCTAGTCAACAATACTCCATTCTCCAGAAGACCCCTGAATCCATTCCCAAACTAAGCAGTTGACCCAACTCTCTGCCCCCCGAGGTGGGAAGAAAACAGTGAAACCAGAAAATAGCCTCATGCAAAGGTGTTCAGCTAGGTTTGGTGGCATATCCTCGTGAATGCAATCCATGAAGCTAGTTAACATCTGACCTCTCAGAAGGTCTTCAATTTTCCAAAGACTTTTGTAACTTTTATTTTGACATAATTATAGATTCACAGGAGGTTGCTAAGGAATATTCAAGGATGTCCTGTGTAACCTTCTCCCAACTGTCTCCTTCCCATGCCGGTGTCCCACACAATTGCAGTACAACAGCAAAACCAAAAAATCGACATTGGCACAATCCATAGAGCTTATTTAGATTTTACCAGTTATACATGAACTCATTTGTGTGTGTGTGTGTGTGTGTGTGTGTGTGTGTGTGTGTGTAGATAGCTATGCAATTTTGTCACATGTATAGCCATGTGTAACCACCACCACAATCAAGATGACATTCAATTGTACCGTCACCACAAAGATTTCCCTATGCTAACTACCTCTCTCCCCCTCACCATTCCTAACTGCTGGTAACCTCTAATGTGTGCTCCATCTTTACAATTTTATTATTTCAAGAATGTTGCACAAATGGAATTATGCAATGTTTCCTTTAAAAAATAAAGTCTATTTTTAGAACTGTATTAAATAAATCTAGAAAAAGTTGTGAAGATAGGAGAGAGTTCCCATGAAGCCTGCACCCAGTTTCCCTTATCATTAACATAATAGTACAGTACACTTGTTACAATTTATGAAACAATATTATTATGTTATTATTAACTAAAGTTCACACTTTATTCAGATGTACTTAGTTCTTAGCTAATGTTCTTTTTCTGTTCTAGGATCCCACTAGGTTACCACATTGAATTTAATCCTCATGTCTCCTTAGAATTCTCTTGGCTGTGACAGTTTTTCAGACATTCCATGTTTGTGATGACGTTGACAGTTTTGAGGAACACTAGTCAAGTATTTTGTAAAATATTCCTTAGTTGGATTTGGCTGATAATTTTCTCTTGATTACACTGGAGCCATATGTTTTGGAGAGAAAGACCATAGAGATAAAGTGGGATCCTCGTGTCACATTCTATCAAAGGCACATATCATCAGCATGAGGTATCATTACGTTAACCTTGATCACCTGGCTGAGGTACTGTCTGTCCAGTTTCTCCAGTGTCAGGTTGCTCTTTTTTCCCCCTTGCCATCTTATATTCTTTGGAAAAAAGCCACTACATGGAGCCCACACTTAAGAAGTGTGGAGTTATGCTCCACTTCCTCAAGGTCTGAGTATCTACATAAATTATTTGGAATTCTTATGCACAAGAGATTTGTTTTTTTTAAAAACACTTTTAATTTTGGAATAATTTTAGACTTATGAAAAAGTTGCAAAAACAGTACAGAGTTCTATTTAATTCTTTCACTCAGATTCCTCTGATGTTAACATCTTACATAACCATAGTGCAATGATCAAAACGAAGAAACTAACTTTGGTACAATACTACTAGCCTAACTGCAGACTGAATTTCACCAGTTTTTCTAAAAATGCCATTTGAAAAAAACTTTTAAAAAATTTTAATTGTAGTAAAGTATACATAACATAAAATTTATCATCATAATCATTTTAAGTGTACAGCCCAATAGTATTAAGCATTTCACACTGTTGTGCAACCAATCTCTACAACTTTTTCATCTTTCAAAGCTGAAACTCTATATCAATTAAATAACTCTCCATTTTCCCCTTCCCCTGGCCCCAGAAACCACCATTCTACTTTCTGTCTCTGTGAGTTTGACTTCACTATATAATTGGAATCATACAGTATTTTTCTTTTAGGAAGTTTGTCTTCTATCCTCCATTTATTCATTTACTCAGTGGTTTATCTATATCAATATAAACTTATGGATACCTACTTTATATTTGGGGTTATATTCCAATTTGGAATACCGATTAATATGGTAATTTGTTGCTCAAATTACCAGAGTTATGGCCATTGGCTCCTATGTCCCTTTGACATACTCCCATCATTGTGTGTGTCTGGGGGGAGGAGTGGAGGGGGAGGTTGAGCTCTTTTTTACTTTCTCATATTACATGATGCTCCAGCCTCATCTTGTGTGTATCCTGTGACAGTCCTAGAATCAAGCATTTCTCCAAGGAGCTCTGGTTCCTTTTATTAGAGATGGCATTAGAAACCAAGATCTGGGCACTGTGTATGCTTGTTGTTACTGGGATGTCATTGCTCCTAGGCCCTCTCAGAGGACAGAGCAAAGATATATATGTGTGTGTGTACTAATCTCTGTATATACACATATCTGTAAATATTTCTATATGTAACCAAGTATGTCTATATTAAGATAAATATGAGTCAAAACTGTACCTCTGACTCTAATCTATTATTACATGGATCATTCTAGCCTCCTCCCTTTGCTTATCTGTAACCGCCCACCCAGCAGTGAAAATCCTACCTTTCATAATCAGCCATTCATTTTCTTAATTGTTTAGTTCAGTATGGCAGTCTCAGAATAATTGACATGTCTATCCTTTTCTCACTTAGCATGATTTCTTGAGGTTCATTCAAGTTTTTGTTTGTATCAATAGTTTGTTTCTTTCGTTTTATGCTGAGTAGTATTCCATGTAGAGATGTACCAGGGCTTGTGCAACTATCCATCCATTGAAGGACATTTGGGTAGTTTCCAATTTGGGGAAATTATGAACAAAGCTGCTATGAACACTGATATAGAGGTGCCTATGAGAAAATCAATATTTATTTCTGTGGGAAAATTGCCACAAACTGCAATTGCTGAGTTGTATGGTGAGTCCATTTTTGGTTTTGAAGGGAACTGCTAAACTATTTTTCAGAGTAGTTGTACCATTTTACATTCCCACCAGGAATGAATGAATGATCCATTTTCTATGTATTCTCACCAATATTTGATATCATTGCTCTTTTTCATTTCAGTCATTCTGGTAGGTATGTAGCTGTCTCAGTCCATTTGTGCTACTATAACGAAGTACGATATGCTGGGTGGATTATAAACAACAGAAATTTATTTCTCACAATTCTGGAGGCTGAGAAGTCCAAGATCCAATGTCAGGTGAGAGACAAATTTCTGGTTCATCAATGGCACCTTTCTCTGTGTTCTCACATGGTGGAAGGGATTAACAAGCTCCCTAGGGCCTATTTTATAAGGGCACTAATCCCATTCATGAGGGCTCTACTCTTCTGACCTAATCAGCTCCCAAAAGGCCCCACCTCCTAATACTATCACCTTGGAAATTAGGATTTTAACATGTGACTTTTAGGGGGACACAAACTTTCAGATCATGTTAGTAGTACTAACTCACTGTGGTTTAAATTTGCATTCCTATAATGGCTAAGGATGCTAAACATCTTTTCGTGTGTTTATTTGCTGTCTGTATATCCTTTTTAGTGAAATGTCTCTGTATGCATTTTGCCCATTTTCTAAATGGATTGTTTGTTCTATTAATGCTGAGTTTTGAAAATTCTTCAGATATTCTAGATATAAGGCTTTTGTTGAACATGTGATTTGCAAATATTTGCATCTAGTCTGTAACTTGTCTTTTCCTCTACATCAAAAGTTTTAAAACAGCACTGAAACATGGGTATTATTCATATTTTAGCGTTAGACAACATAGTCAGAAAGATAAAGTGACATGTTTTTTTAAATACACAGCTAGTAAGGGCAACTCAGTACATTCTAACTCTTAGTAAAATACTTTTCTACTCTGGACAATAATTTTGGTCATATCTTATTTGGTAATTTCCTTCCCTTTCTTGATGCTGAAGAGTCTTAATCATAGGTTGTTAGTTTGGAAGGAACTTTAGAAAGCTTATAGCTCAAGTGCCTCAATTTACAATCAAGAAAACTGAAGCACAGAGATGAAGTGAATCCACCATACTCACATGTGCATTAATTGCTGGCAGAACACAGCCTAGGGTCCAAGGTCTGGACTCCCAGTCTGATCCTCTCCCTGCTCCACCACACTTTCTCAGTACTCATCCATTTCCACCATGTCTAGCATGCTCATGTCCTAAGAGGTTGGGAAAAGGAAGGAAGATGACTTAGGAGCCCAGAAAGAAGCTCTTCACCTTGGAGAGGGTGAGGAAAGTGAAAAAGTAAACAGAAAGAAAATGGCGCCAAAGGAAGTGATGTGGGTGTGTGGTCACCGAGAAGGAGCACCTTGGAGGCTTCACCAGTGAGGATGCAGGGCGGCTGCTGATGCCTTGTATCCCCAAACAGGTATGTGATTTATTGCCCTGAAATATTTGTGCTCATCATAATAGAGGCTGTTTGTGCCTAATAGTTTACCGTCACCTTGACTCAAACCTCTACAATATAGCTCTTCCTCAGTTCAGCAATGTCTGCACGTACTTTCCACTGTACCCTCCATCATGGCCATCGCCTCTATCACCTTCTCATACCCATCCAGGCACACACACATCTTGACCTAGGCCGGGAAGGGGTGGTGGTGACAGAGCTGGGGAAAGAGACTGTGCTCTTCATTCTGCCAGAGCCACAGCCTTTGGATTAGGAGGGGTATATATTTCCATTGTTCTGTTTATGGTGACCAAGGAAATGTGCATGTTTAGAAATCAGAATCCTCTGAGGGCTCTCTGAACTCTCTGGCTCTTTGGGGACATTTTATTTTATTTTTAAAACTATATACTGTAAAATAAAATAACAATGTATGAACTACATAAAACATAGTTTTATGAATAATTGTAAGGTAAACCCTCAATAAGCACCACCCAGGTCAAAAAATAGAATCTATCCAATTACCCCAGAAGTCCCTTTATTTACCTCTTCCAACCCAGCTCAGTCCTTCCTCCAAAAATAGCCATTCTCTTGACTTTCACAATAATTACTTTCATGCATTTCTTTATGGCTTTATTATCTAAGTACATCCCTAGACATCCCTAGTTATACCCATTTTTAAAACTTGATAGGTCTTTTAAATTTCTTTGAATGTACCTGTCTCCCTCCATCCCTTACTTTTCCTTACATGTACCTGTTAGAGAAGCTGGACTATTTGGCACATAGAGTTTCCCAGAGTGCAGATGCTGCCGAATGCACACTCATGGTGCAATTCTTCTGTCCTCAGAATTACCTGAAAACTAATAGCCCGAGACAGGATCAGACTCAGATTTGGTCCGTTTGGCAAAACAATAGATGCCACTGTGTTCTTCTGTCAAGAAGCACACACATCTGGTTGTCTCTCTGTCATGTTAATAACCACTTATGCCTAATGTCTAGATTTATTAATTTATTAGGAATTGCAAAGTGGTGATGTTTTAATACTATCATTAATTTTCTGTTGATTAATTTTCATCCTTTTCCTTGTCTACTCTTTGGTCACCACATGATACAGTTCATATAAGAAAAGCAGGATAAATATTTAATTATTCTTTTAATTTTCAGGATAATGAATTAGTTCCCTATCATCTTCCAAAGGTGACCAACTAGTCATATTTTAAAATATCATTTTAAACTCAGGTACTTAAACATATTTGAAGGGTTTTCATCCATTGCAATTATTATCATTATTGAAGGCTATAATTAGCTCATCTGCAGCCAGCTGGAATATCTTCATGTGGTCCCTGAGTCATTTTTACATAATTCCAGCAGTGTTTTATAACCTAGTAGGTTTTAAAAGCTTCTTGAATACCTAGTTGACAAGATGTTCTAAGATCATCTTATGGTTTTTCTGTTCAGACCTAAAATAAGTCATTTCTCTAAGAACCTTGTTTTATTTTTTTAGTAGAAAATGGTATTTCAGTGCCATAATCTGGGTACTAGGGATAGATAGATAGGTAGATATAGATTGCTAGATATAGATATAATCTGAAATACATTTGAACTGGAAATATCAGTATGAGCTTGTTGTGTGTGTATGTGTGTGTGTTCATACTGATACTTTCTAATCAAATTTATTTCAAATTCTTGAATTTAAACTGGAAGCATGTTTACTGAAACTCAGATCTGTATCTCCTAAAAGAAATAGAAAAAAAAAAAAATCCTAATTATTGCTTTGGTTTATTTACTCCACAATATACACATAAGTGTATCAGTGAAACAATCCTAATACTATCCTCAATATGACTAATAAAAAAATGAAAAAAAAAGCATGTTTTTTCCCTCTCCTGCTATTTTTTATAGTTGTTCTATATCTACATTTTTAGAACACAAAGAGCATATGCACTTGCTCCTTTTCAACACACATTTAATGTTAGTTCTAAAAGCACCTGACTATTTAGTGCTCACCACCAGACTTATGTCAATGTCATTTGTCAAGCTGGTTGTCTGAAGCTCATTCTCAAGTAGATCTATAAGAAAGGGCTCATGGGAATAAAACTTCTTGAGTTCTTGCCTGGTAATAAGAGTTTGTATCCCTTATACTTGAAAGTCCAATAGTGTATGTAAAATCCTTGGTTTACAATTTCTTTTCTTCAGTATTTTAAATAGATTCCTTTATTTTCATCTGACACAAAATACTGCTTTTGAAAAACCTAATTATAATCTAATTTTCTTTTCCTTCTGTCACTTGTGCTTTTTGTTTAGATACACAAAGAATGTTTCCTTTTTTAAAAAAATCCAGTAGTTCTACTAGAATATATTTCATTGTTGGTCAATATTCTGTTTAAATATGTACTTTAAATATTTTTTAAAGAACATTTTCATGAATAATATTTTTTAGTATTTTTTCTGTTTTCTTGTGTTGATTTTCTTCCCTGATTTCTTCAGGGACTCCTATTACTGTCGGGGGTTTTCTTTGTGTAGTTTCAATTTTAGTCACTATTTCATTAATCCTTTTATTTTTTAATTTATTTCTTATTTTAGAAAATTTTGTCCACTTAACCTTCTATTTCTCCTCAGCTATTTTCTCTTGTATTATGTTGTATTCACTCTTGTATTCTTGGCTTCACCTTCATTTTTGACATATATTTTCACTTATTTTTAATTTTTTCCTGAGTTCTGTCACTTCGTTTTTGAGTTTTCCTAACTCATGCTGTTGTTTTATGCCTTTTAGTATTTTTGTAATATCTTTTACCTCATTTTGAAATGGTAGGTTAGAGTTTTAATGTGTTTTGTGAGCACATTTGACTGGTATGTTTTTAATTCTGTCTCTTTTTCTTTTAATAATTGCAATAGAATTTAGAAATTGATACTTTTCTGTTTCTAATTCTTATTTGAAATTAGTACTCTTGAATTTTTAAAAAGAGACAAGGCTGGAGATAGTTTTGCTAATTTCGCAGTTCTCTGCCTACTGTGGGTTCCCAGTAGTGTTGAAAATGTTGGTTTTATTTCTAAGATTTCCTGGCTCTGTTTTCCTCACTCATTTTTATTTGAACCTTCTCTTTTTGTCTCTCTATTATTCTTATACTCTCTAGTGTCACCTTCAAGGACACAAGGATTTGATTATTGAATATATTCTCAAGGCTTGGTCATCTGCTGCATGCTGGGTAGATTTTAAAAGGGCCTAGAACCCATTTCTGCTCACAAGTTAAGGTTGTCTCCAACTTTAATTGTGAATATGACACATATGAAGGAAAATGAATGGGCCAGGGTACCAGTTTTTGATGAGCATTTGAGGGAGAAAAAGAATATATCTAGGTGTATATAGGACCTAAGCTTGACCTTAAAGGATGGGCAGGAACTGCCTGAGAAACCAAAGTATGTGAGAGGATAGGTCCCCGGATGGCCTAGGCCCACCTACCTCTCCCCACTCCCACCTGTAGTTCTCAGAATAACTGTAGAATGTACTGAGAATGCAACATTATGAGATAATGAGGAAGTGTCTGGAACAACCCAGGCTATGTCCTCATTCTTCCTAGAACAGGATGATCTTCAACACTTGGCTCAGCAATCCAAGTGATGCCAGGGTATAAAACCCAGGGCAAAGTATTTTCTGGGTCCCAAAGCCACAGCTCAACATGGGGCAAGTACAGATGAGACTCCATCTACCCTGGGCAGCTTTCCTGAGCCTTAGCAGACTGACTCAACATGGATCTGAGGCTTTCTGTTCATTCTTGCTGCCTGTCTATGAGTGATACATTTGTTTCACTTGACATGTTGTATGTGTTCTGTCTCAATGGGCTTGAAAGCTTCTGCAAAGAAGAGGCATCCCGTAGGGTATATTATAAATAGGGGGAAGAAAATATTCTTTAAGAGTTATGCATATGGAAGTATTATGGACCAGAGGAGATCAGACTGTCTGGTAGAGTAATGTGACACAGAAGAGGGAGAAGGAGTCAATGGGGAACAGAAATAAAGAAACAGAAAGAGATCATAATGTTAAAAAGAAAAAAAATAAATAAAGGCTGAAATCGCTGAGCATTTATGATACATTTTTAAAACAATAAACCAGAATTCAAAATTCCAGAGAAATTGGTTTATAGGTTATGGGTCAAGTGTTATATTTGGATTATATGCGTTCTTTCATACTTAGTACATTGCCTGTAGAATACTCTCAAATTATCTGATTCAGTGCAACAGTAAATTTCTATAGGTCTACTCAAAAAAAGTCCTAGTGAGCCGATGTAAATACATTTGCCATAAAGCAGGTGCTGGCCATCACGGAAAGTATACGCAGTGATGGCTGATGCAACTGAGATGAAAAAATTCACAAACCAGTGTGACTGTGAATGACCATCAGCATGACTTAATGTAAAAAAGAAAAAAAATGTGCACCCCTTTTTAATATGTTTAAGATATTTTATTTTCAAAAATCACTTACATATGTGAAGCAAGCAAAGAACAAATGAGCTTAAACTCAGAGGTAGATGTCAGTACTTAAAAATTGTTATTTTTCTCTCTCTTCCTTTCCTTCTCTCCTTTTCCATCACAAGTGTGATACTGTTCCTGTTAGACCGGAGACTGGTAAACTGTGGCTCACAGGCCAAATCTGGTCTACCGTCTATTTTCATATGGCCCACAAGCTAAAAATATTTTTTACATTTTTCAAATGGTTGAAAAAATGCAAAAGAGGAATAATATTTCTTGTCACATGAAAGTCATATGAAATTGGGATTTCAGTGCCCATCAATAAAGTTTGATTTGAACACAGCCCCACTCACTCATTTGCATGTTATCTGTAGCTGCGTTTGTGATGCAACAGAGTTGAAGAGAGATCATACAGCCCACAAAGCCTAAAATATTTACTATTTGGCCCTTTACACAAAAAGTGTGCTGAACCCTAGAGTAGACTAACTTAACTGTTGGTCCCAGGATGCTAAAACACAGATTGTAAGCCAGGCACAGAAAGAGAAATACTGCGTGTCCTCACTTAAAAGAGGGACTAAAAAACAAACAAACAAACAAACAAAGATAAAGAAAGAAAGATACAACAATCACAATAATACGTTGGACTTTCGAGAGAAGAGAACAGAACTGAGGTTACCAGAGGTAGGAAAGGGGGAGGGGAAAGTCAGCGTATTCTACAGACAATACTAAGTATGAACAGCAGAGGGAAAGGGAGGAATTGGTAAAGGGTAACGAAAATTGATTCCATTATATAATGAAGAATATACTAATTATCCTGATTTGAACATCACATATTACACAAAGGTATTGATATTCAATGCTGTGTCCCACAGATATGTACGATCAACTATGTTCCAATAAAAAATAAATTAATTTAAAAAAAAAACAGACTGAATGATTTAGTTTGTTATGAAATTTGCCTTTCAGCATTTACTCACATCCTGAGAGGGAACAATAATCCCTACCTCTCTTTTTACTACTTTTGAACCCAGTCACTATTAGTCCACCCTTCAATGACCCTCAATCATTTGGGCTTCTGGCTCCCTGCATAAGCTGTATTTATGTGGACTGCTCTCACAAACCCCTCAATGTTTCTACTGTGTCTGGGTTTCTAGTCCAGTTAAAGCCTCCTGGCTTCCAGAATCCCATCCTAGCCTGTATTCTACCAGATGCCCCTCTGCCCTCCTGGACCATATAGGCACCGAGGTCAGATAATCTAGCCCTGATTAATAATTAACTATCTTCCATTGTTATCAGCTGTTTTTGATTGTCTGCTCAAGTCTAATGTAAGCACCTCAGCAACAGCTTCTATTAAGCATTTTTTTCTACCCCTCCTAACCAGTGCCAACCACAGCCCCTTAGATGATCAATATGTATTTGTTGAATGCTTAGAGGATGGATTGACTTAGTAGCTGGGCCAGTGAGTTGTTGCTTGGGGTAGAAGAGAAGTGATCAGAAAGTCCTGTGTCTGTGCCTTGCCAGGTGGGGTGGTGTTCATTCATTCTGGGCCTTTCTCCTTCACGCTCCTCTAGGTTCACTGGATTTGATAGAGTTTGAGAAGGAGAGAAGATGGGGCAAGTGAACCACAGCAACTCACCTCCATCTGCCTTCAATTCCCAGGCTGAGAAAACACTTCCAGAAGGCCTGGTGCATAAGAACCTGACGTGGTGACAGGATGTTCTGTCTTCCTCCTGTTACAGAAGTGAGTGTGCCGAGTTTCCGCAGGTTCATAAATCCTGAGGGCCTTTTCCAGCCTTGCCACTTGAGCTGCCAGCCCCCATTCCAGGAAAGAGACCCTTCAAAACCACCACCAAAAAAGAACATTGTGTTTCAGCACATCTGGCCCTCACTGCAGGCTGATTTCTCCCAGCACAGGTAGGATGGGCCAGCGAGTTAGGTCAGATGTGCTGTATGCTTTCTAAAGTTCTTGCTCTTTGGAATTTTGCTGGAAAATACAAGTTGCCCCACACAGTTCAGTGATATGTTTGAGTGAACTGAAGTAGGTAATATGAATTTATTGACTTGAATTATCCAGGAGCAGACCCAGAAAAGTGTGGCCCAGGAGCTGACACAGAGTAGCTGCTTGAAGAGGGGACCTCATCAAACCCGAGGAATGTGAACAGCATATGATTCCCCATGTGGCCCACATTGAGGGTGCTCTTCTAATTGCCAGGAAGAAGAAAAGTCTGGTACTCAAACTGGAGTTGGAGGGAGGCAGAAGGGAAGAGGGAGCAAGGACATGTCCAGGTTTACACGTGTGTAAGCCGGCCACCTCGCCTGGCACTCACTCCTTCACATGCTCCGTCCTCAGGCAGCACTTGTGCCTTGGGGCTGCCTTCTCTTCTGCTTC
Organism: Cynocephalus volans; assembly: GCF_027409185.1. Classification (NCBI taxonomy): domain Eukaryota; kingdom Metazoa; phylum Chordata; class Mammalia; order Dermoptera; family Cynocephalidae; genus Cynocephalus; species Cynocephalus volans. Next base: position 40,540,320 of record NC_084472.1, read on the forward strand.
TTTTCTCATTGAGATTTGCAGTGTTCCTGGCCACAGCTGGAGTATTGAATATTTGGCAACACATTAAAAAAACAAAGCATGGAAGAAAGAGTACCAAGTGCTGGCATGAAGGCAGAGCCCTGAACATGAGTACTTAGACAAGCTTTATGTACTGTTCCCTCTTCTGTAAAATGACAGACTGTAATACCTACCCCCCCCCCACACACACACACAAGTATTACCTTGAGAAGTGAGACGAGACACTGTGAAAGTACTTTACAAACCACTCTCCAAGTGTAAGACATTATTAGTAAGCCTGGCAATACTGACATACTTATTTCTACTATGGCTACTAGTCCTGCTAATACTCTCAGTAATGCTAATCAAAGGAATGGATGACAAGGTGAAGAATCTGGAAACCACATCATAACTCAGAGGAATGATTGAATAAACCATCTGGAGTTGGCCTGCACAGAAATCTCAGTGGGAAAATAACTGTCTTCAAGAATCCAAAGGTTTGTCATGTGGAAAAGGAAGTAGACTTGTTCTGAGTCCCTCCAGTGAAAACTCAAGACCACAGAGCAGAATTACAAGGAGAAATATTTTATTACAGGACAAGGAGAACTTGCTCTTAATATAATTGTCAAACAGAGCAAAATACCATCTTGGGACACAGTGAGGACATTGTCTTTAGAAATGTCAAAGCAGAGAGAGATGAACATCTATACAGACAGATTCCAGAAATTCAGCCATTCATTTATTTATGCAACAGTGTCTGTTGATGGCCCACTGAATGCCAGGCAGACAGTGAACAAAATCACCTCCTGCTCTCAGGACCTTAAGTTAGATTAGAGCGCTGGGGGGGAGGGTGGATGCTGTGTCATTTCCTATCACTTCTATCATCTCTTAGAACACTACAATTTCACAAGTATATGATTAAATAGGGAGAAGGGGACAATCAGCCCATATTCAGTTTTTGTCCTTATTTAGATTCTTCCTCCAGCCTGGCAGAGAATAGCCCTGGAAGTGGGGAATGGGTGGTGAAAGGAGCACCCCATTTCCTATGAATCCCCTTCTCTTACTGAGTGGCACTCCCTTGGCTAAAAATGGCCTCCCCGACCCACCCCCAAGTGAGTTTGAGGTAGTGGCTATCCTGGGAGCTAGACTTCCAGGACAGTCCTTCAAGAAGAGTCCCTGGAGGATGATGGGCTCCAAACCCCCAAGACTTTTTGGAAGCTACGGCAAGGTGAGCAGCAAGGTTCCTGCACACAGGCAAGGGTGACTGCAAACGGAGTGATATAATCCTGTCTATGTAAAATGCATCTTCTCTTGCCCTGAAGGTAGTCTGCAGTTCCCCCAGGCAGCCTCTCTTAAAATACAAACATGCCTGACAGGAGTCCACTGGACTGCCTGCTGAATCCAAGCTCAGCAGTTCCTGAAGATCCACCCTCCTGAAACCACCCAGCCATCGCTCTTTCTCCCTTCACACCGCCACTCCCTTCTCCCATCTTGCCCAAACTGTTGCTGTAGACTTCTGGCCAGTCCTCTTACCTCCCATTAGAACTCCTTCCTATCTGAGCATCAAATCTTCATGACAGTGGTCCTCCTCAAAAGCCTGCCACTTCCAAATTAACCTTCAGTGTCTCCTGGTTGGTTGCTGAGAGCATGGTCGATAAAGGGGGAGTACACACGCCCTGGGCTCTGGGAAGGAAATACTAGAACTTCTATGGATATATTTTTCCCCCAAAATGAGAAAAATTAATGTTTACTACTGATACAGCCAACATATAGCTCAACAGGGGGCCTTATTAGCCCATACGTCAGATTGCTGTAGGTCACTTAGGGTAGGAGAGGTATTTACAAGGAAAGGAGGTAGCACATGGTTCCCAAGGCTATGATAGCACCTTCTGGGCATCTGCTAGCAACAGGACGCTGAAACATACTGCAATTAAGTGGATTTGAGGATATGCTGTCTAAAGTGTATAAACCAACATCCACAGATAAATAACTGGCAGTTTATTATCCCCCAAAATCCTGCTGGTTTAAGGTAATCCTCATCTTGCAGGTAAGAGCTGTTGCTTTGCCTCCCATGGATTTGTCACACCTTTTCCCCTGGTTGACGGAGCTGCCAAAGATTACTCAAAGCCCACCTCTTCTGAGCAGTAAGAAGCTCCAAAAAGGAGTTAATCTCCTGGAACCTTCAAGAGCAAGGCATTCCTCAATTTGCGAAATTAACCATGAATTGGGGTTCTCTTCCCACATTTATTCTCCAGATGAGGAAGTTACAGGAAGAGAAAATAGGTGAGGTTTTTGCTCAGTATAGTTTAACAAGTTTAACAATAGGCATTCCATATTGCAATTTTCAAGAAGTTAAGTTGATCCACCAACAAAAGCTTGATCTTAGCAAATATTCTCTTCTTACAGCAATTTCCCAGTATCTTTACATATCAATGAGTACTGTCTTTGAGCCAGTAACCTTGCTGTGTTACAATTCTTTATCTTACAACAGAGACTACATAGCCAGGGAAAATTTCCCAAACTTTGCAAGGTCAATATTTGAAACTTCAAGACTTCGGAAAACCAGGCCCTGTGAAGTACATTTGCTTTATGCATACTCCACATCTCCCCCCATTTTATTTACTTGAAAGAAAAAGCAAAAGCTATAGATCAGGTTTTCACAGTTAAGACAAAAGCATTTAAAGAAAAGTTGTATCATTTAGCATGGCAAGTCCTTTTAATTTACTTCAGGTGAGGACTGATGATGTCATCATCTCAGAGTGGCTGCATCGGCATCATAACACGTGCTGTGAATTATGTGTAATTACCAATTGTTGAAACTCTGGAATGGGATTCTGCTCCATATAATAGTTGATTCTGAGTCCAGAGAGTTTGTTAATGTTCCCCTGTCCAGGACATTACTGTTTTTAAAGCATCTAGTCTTTTGTAAAATTTTTGATCAACTACAAGTCTTTTGTTTAGGAACAGGATGTCTCATCCAAGTTACAAACACCCTCCGTAAGGCCAGGAAAATTTAAAGAACTGCTTTTGTAGAGATGTTATTTCCTCCTTTATGATCAAGGCATTCCTCATAAAAACATTAATGACCAATATCTTGATTGAAAAGGTGTTGCTTTTCTTTGTATAAATCCCATGCTGCTGGGAAGGCTCATCCCCAAGTGGTGATCTGTCCCACGTCAGGGGGGAAGATGAACAGCAGGATGAAGCAGCAGTTAGACCAAATTAAGGCAACATGAAAGAGGAGTCAGAAACTTAGAAGTGAGACATGCTATCTTATAGCCAAAGTTTTAAATTATATCCTGTTATAAAGAAAGACAGTTAATTTTCATTGAATTTATAAAAATAGCCACATTGCCATAATGATCATAGGGATACTTAAAGTTATTAAATTTGGGGGGGATCAAATTGGGAGAAAACAAGTACTTTTATCTCTGTCTTAAATGATATTTTACCAAACTGTTGTTAGTTATAGATAGCTTGAGAGAGAGAGAGAGGTCTTTTTTGTTTTTTTGGTTTTTTATACATTTGGAAAACAAAACATTAAGAGAACCAGCAGTGTTCCAAAATAAGGAAATTGTAAAAACCCATAATTCTTTTTAATTAGTTCACTAATTAACCTTTGTTGTTTTGTCCTTTGTGAACAATTTTACAAACCCATTAGTTCCTTCATTAGAATTTTGGAACTTTAGTTTAAAGGCATGAAATCAAAGCTTGTCAGGAAACTGTACCTATCAGAGTTTTTTAATGAAATATTTGAAAACATAATATTTTTAAATTATAATTAAACCAAAATTATGAACAGTATCATTTATATCAAGATCCAGATTTTCAAGAACCTTACAAGATTTTGGAACACATATCCATAACACGTTCAGTACTGACAATGCTTTGCCATATAGTCTAATTTATTAAATAAGCCAGTTAGTTTTCATACATCTTTTACATATCTTTTAAGAAGCTCCAGGGACCTGGGAACTCTTCAAAGTTAGTTTAAAGCAAAAGGTTGAGCTTTCCATTTTGGAAAGCTTTGTCAAATAACAAAAGGCTTAAAATGCTTAGTTGAATAAAATCACAAATTATTACAAAAAGTAAAACCAAAGTGACAGAGGGTTTCAAAGACAGAGAGCACAAGAAATTGTCATGAAATAGGTTTCTTAAACCAGTTGTCTATGGGACAAAGAAAACCTTTTACAATTTTGTATTAAGAGCAGTCAAGTGAAAAGACCTCTAGCAATCCTGTTTGATTAGTAAACCCAGGCAATGACGTGTGCTGATAAGAACATTTTTATACATTCAGGTTAGTAAATAGGTGTCCATTTATCAGAGCAAATTATACAAAGCCCAGTTTGAGTTTTAGCTATTTTTACCAAATACATATTTATGGTTTTCCAGCCAAAAATTTGGTATATTGGATGCATACCCTTATCAGTTAATGTTAACTAGGGCCTATGTGATATTGGGCATAGGTTTCCTTTCACTAGCCATTTTGGTTCCCAGCTTTCCACATGGCATTTGGAGCCATGTGGAGCTTAAGACAGAGGGCAGTATTTACAAAGATAATGTCTAAAAGATTTCTACCAGCATGGCCAGGAGAAAGAGCTGAGATAACAAGGAGACATATTGACCTAGAGACAAATTTAGGTAAAAGGTTTAAATCAAATTTTGAAAATATATTTATTTTGTCAAAACTTTAAAAAATTTAAGTCACATGAACTTGAAAAGTATACTTATTTATTTAATGAGTGCACATTAATTATAAGTCAATTTGGTACCTTGCCAACAATATAATTGCACATACAGACATGAACATATAGACATAACATACAGCTTACACACACATATATGTAGACATAAACAACAAGAACAAACAAGGATCTTATAGGTTTTGTTCAAGATGTAAAAAAAGTTCACTAGTAAAAAGGATAGTCAGGTTTAGATTGTGTTTTTTCTTTAAAAATACTTATTGGTGAGGCCTCGTCCTGCCTTAAAGAAAGCAAGATAAGAAATGTACATTGTAAAGCAAAGTATGCAAGACTTTTCAAGAAGATGCAGAGAATATTTTCTTCCTTTTAAGAAAATAGCATAGAATTCTACCATAGGATTTTGTGAAGAAATACATAGATGAGACTAGAAGAGAATTTAGAAGTCTGTTTAAGATAACCAGCTGGATGCCAGAAAATTTGAGACCATCTAATTAAACAGGTAGATTTTAGGTTAGTTTTTGTTTCTTAAATCAGTTACTGAACTTAAGGGATGAGCTATTGAAAGTTATTTGACTTTTGAAGTTTTTAAATTTACCCCTGGTCAATTTGGAGCTTGTTGTCATTATTTTCATTACTGGTGGTCTTACGTGTACCATCCCCGGTGAGATGGATTGAGGTATGATGGTGAGGCATTGAGATTTGGGGATCAGATTCAATTCCTTGTCTGGTTTGGGTTTCCACATAAGGTTTAACAGCCTTAGCAGGAATCCATAGTGAGCCCATGGGTGAGCAAACAGATGCATACCCTCTCCTCCATGTTAACAATTCAGCAGGCCTCAACCATTGTGGTCCTGTTGGCAGGTGGTGAAATAAAATCAAGGGTCTAGGTCTCTTTTTAGGAGGTAGAAAGTGTTGTTCTGTGGCTGTTAATTTGGGGAAGTAACAATTTTAAAAATTTAGAGTAAACAGAGATTTAAAGAACTGTCCAAGAGGGTTCATTCCTATATCTATATTACCCCTCCTTTGTTTACTTATTTGAGATTTAAGAAGGCTATTAATTTTTTCAACAATTGCCTTGCCAGTCGGGTTAAATGGGATTCCTGTGACATGTTTTATGTTCTTGATGTCACAGAAAACTTGAAAGACTTTGGAGGTGTATGCCAGTCCATTATCTGTCTTAATTTGATTTGGAATCCCCATGGTGACAAAGGCAGAAAGACAGTGTTTTTTTTAACATGTTTAGCAGTTTCTCTTGTTTGGGCAGTGGCATGAATAAGACCAGAGTAAGTATCAACAGTAACATGTAAATATTTAAGACTTCCAAAAGTAGAATAATGAGTGACTTTCATTTGCCAAATTTCATTACCTTTTGTTTCTTAAAGATTAACTCTTCCAGTGAAATTAGATTTAGAAAGCCTCTGACAGTTGGGACAAGCATGAACAACATGAGATGTGATGCATGTTAGCCCATGCTTGTGCACCCTGATACAAAAACTGATGAGAATCAATAGCTTTCTGTAAAACATTATTATACATAACAAAGTGATCAGCCATATCATTTCCAATTGATAAAGGGCCAGGAAGACCAGAATGAAAATGAATGTGAGTTAGATAGAAAGGATGATGTCTTTTTGAATAAGTTTTTGTAAATGTCAAAACTTTTCAAATAAAAGAAAATCATTTCCTTCATGGACAGATGCATCTTGAATTACCTGTAAGACTCCAACTACGTAGGAAGAGTCAGCTACTAAATTAAGTGGCTGATTGTAAAAATGTTGTAAGGCTGCAATGGCAGCTGCCAATTCAGCCATTTGAGTGGACTTATGATGGATAGTAACAAAATGTTTCCAGATTCCCTGTTCCTGCCATGTTATAGATCCCTTTCCTGATCTGCCAGAACTGTCGATAAACACAGTTAGCTCTTGAGGGTGGGGAATTGGGGATAAACAGGAATTTAATTGAATGGGCAGCATTTGGAGTCCTTGTACAATTTTATCATGGGGTAATGAGAATTGTACCTTACCAACAAAATCAGTCATAGTTATCTGTAAAGACTCTGATTGTTCAAGGGCAGTGTAAAAATCAGTTTTAGAAAGACCAGGATTAATAATATCAGGATCATACCCAGTAAGTACTTGACAACGGTGTCTTCCCCTCGTGAGTAAATGAATACATTGTTCTAATTTAGTATATAATTTCTTTTTTTGTTGATGGGGTAAAAAAATCCATTCAATGACTCCTATTTGAGGAAGAAATTGGCAAAGCAAACCTGCGAGACTACGTGGGGTCCTTAAAATAATGAAATGAATCACTTGAGATTTAATAATACACGTTAATTGTCTGGAATGTAAAAAGGATTCAATGTGTTTTAATTCTAATTTTGCTTCTTCAGATAAGTAATGAGGAGAGGACAGATCAGGGTCTCCCTTCAAGGTATTAAACAAATGTCATAATTGATAAGTTGGAACACCCATAGAAGGGCGGAGCCAGTTAATGTGGCCAAGAAATTTTTGTAAGTCATTTAGAGTAAAAGGCTCCTGAATATGGAAAGATGTATTTTGTGGCCATATACTTCTCTGAGTGATTAAACAAACAAGGCATTTCCAAGGCTCCTTTTTAAAAATTTTATCTGGAGCTACTTGTAAACCAACATTATTAACTTGATTGATTAAATGTAAATAAACTTGTGATAGCAGTTCTGGATTGTCAGGAGCATTGTCAATTTGTCCAGTTATAGCATTTTGAAGATGATTAATAAAATCTGTATAAGGCACACTGAGTCCCTGTCTAATAGTAGCAAAAGATTTAGTAGGAGTATCCCAGGGACTATGCAATGGCTCTGAATGTCCCATTTGTAACTGTTGTTTAACAAGTAAAGTGGCTTGATTTAATTTCTCCCCTTTAAGAGGCCACTGTTCCACCCAAACCAGAAGACCAGGGGTCCATTGTAATTTGAATGGTGGAAGTGTGGCCATGGCCATCATGATAACTTTTGAAGGAGATGTCCCAATATAAATATCCCATTGAGCAGGGAAGTCTCGGCTCTATAGAGTTCAAAGGAGATCTGGAACCTAAGGAATAATGGAGGCATTTTGTCCCTCGGGGTTAGTTCACAACAAAGGATTTTTACTTTGATAAAGGATTTTGAACCCGCCTAATCCAGTAAGTGTAACTGGTGAAGAAGTTACTTTCCATAATGGAGTCCAACTCTTTTTAGTAATTATGGTAGCATCAGCCCCCGAATCTGTAATTAATTTTTGTTCAACAGAAAATGTCAACAGTGGCTGAGTCTTAAGTAATCTTTGTATCCAAAATGCATCAGGGGAAGCAAAAGGTTGAAGTTTAGATATTGTTTCAGGAATTTTGTCCCAAGACTTTATGGCTGCTCTAGTTGTTTGATCAAGTAACATGTCCATGCTAATTTGAACCTCATCTCGTAAATTTTTGAGTGAAATAGTATGTAAGCTTCCCGATATTCTTGTAGCCATACAGTATATTGAGCAGGAGTTAAAACAGTTTTCCCAAGTGTTTTCCAATCCCAAGGGGTCATATTATACCTATTAGCAATTGATTCTAAGTATTCCTTAGTAAAAGTACTATGTAAGCCATTTTCTGTTATGCTCTTTTTAAATCTTTTAAACAAGGAGAATGGGAGGTTTTCATGGCTCAACTGAGTCCCAATTCTTACAACAGGAAAGACACGATGAGCATCAACTCCCATGTTATGTCCTTCTTTAAGACAGGACTCCATCAAGGGAATAAATGAATTGTTTTCCTCCAAAGGTGGAGATGGGGGAGAGAAGGAGAAGAAGGCAAGTTTCGTTTTTTGTCCTCTTTAATGGTATAAATATGTTTTTTTTCCTTTTGTTAAGGTTCTGAATAATTTTTAAAGCAATTTGATGAATTTCCAAACCACTATAATCAATAATAATTTACTCTAATGATTGTTAGTTACTTTATAACCTACTGCCCTAAGGAGACATAGAAGGACTGAACTATATTGAACTTACCTCTAAGACAGTAAACTACCCATAATCGCAAGAGTAGATAGAGAATTGAGAGAGTAAGAAAGCAAAACTTCTGGGCAAAGCCCTAGCTTGACACTGCAGCAGGCGTGCAATTGCTTAATCGAAAGCCACCCCCATGATCCCCTTTAACAGGGCGAGTCCCCTTACTAGAATTTCCCTAAGGGGGGGGAAATGTCCTCTTCCTTTTTCTGGGCATCTTTTTTCCTTTCCCCCCTTTTGTCGGGGCCTCCCTTTAGTCAGAATGAGTGGCAGATGAACTCTTTCTTTTCCTTTCCAAGGCTTGGCAGATCGATCTCTGATCCATGGACCCAGAATTTGTCACATTGGGGTCACGATTTGTTGCTTTGCCTCCCACAGATTTGTCACCCCTTTACCCCTGGGTGATGGAGTCACCAAAGATTACTCAAAGTCCATCTCCTCTGAGCAGTGAGAAGCCCCCAAAAGGGGTTAATCTCCTGGAACCCTCAAGAGCAAGGCATTCCTTCCATTTGGGAAATTAACAGGATTACTAGAGGTCTTTTCACTTCACTGCTCTTAATATAAAATTGTAAAAGGTTTTCTTTGTCCCTCTGATAACGGGTTTAAGAAATTTATTTCATGATACTTTCTTGTGCTCTCTGCCTTTGAAAGCCTTGTCACTTTGGTTTTATTTTTGTAATAATTTGTGGTTTTATTCAAATAAGTGTTTTAAGTCTTTTGTTATTTGACAAAGCTTTCCAAAATGGAAAGTTCAACCTTTTGCTTTAAACTAACTTTGAGGAGTTCCCAGGGCCCTGGAAGCTTCTCAAAGGATATACAAAAGATGAATCAAAACTAATTGGCTTACTTGATAAATTAAGACTATATGGGAAAGCATTGTCAGTACTGAAGTTCTTATAGACATGTGTTCCAAAATCTTGGAAGGTTCTTGAAAATCTGCGTGTTGATATAAATGCTACCAGTCATAATCGTGGTTTATTCCTAATTTTAAAAAATTATATCTTCAAAGATTTCATGAAAAAACTCTGATAGGTACAGTTTCCTGACAAACTTTGAATTCATACCTTTAAACTAAAGTTCCAAAATTCTAATGAACTGATGGGTTTGTAAAATTGTTCACAAAGGACAAAACAACAAAGGTTAATTAGTGAACTAATTAAAAAGAATTATGGGTTTTTACAATTTCCTTATTTTGGAACACTGCTGGTTCTCTTAATGTTTTGTTTTCCAAATGTAAAAAAAAAAAACTGTCTCTCGCTCTCTCAAGTTATCTATAACTAAGAACAGTTTAGTAAAATATCATTTAAAACAGAGATAAAAGTATTTGTTTTCTCCCAATTTGATCCCCCCCCCCAAATTTAATAACTTTAAGTATCCCTATGATCATTATGGCAATGTGGCTATTTTTATAAATTCAATGAAAATTAACTGTCTTTCTTTATAACAGGATATAATTTAAAACTTTGGCTATAAGATAGCATGTCTCATTTCTAAGTTTCTGACTCCTCTTTCATGTTGCCTTAATTTGGTCTAACTGCTGCTTCATCCTGCTGTTCATCTTCCCCCCTGACGTGGGACAGATCACCACTTGAGGATGAGCCTTCCCAGCAGCATGGGATTTATACAAAGAAAAGCAACACCTTTTCAATCAAGATATTGGTCATTAATGTTTTTATGAGGAATGCCTTGATCATAAAGGAGGAAATAACATCTCTACAAAAGCAGTTCTTTAAATTTTCCTGGCCTTACGGAGGGTGTTTGTAACTTGGATGAGACATCCTGTTCCTAAACAAAAGACTTGTAGTTGATCAAAAATTTTACAAAAGACTAGATGCTTTAAAAACAGTAATGTCCTGGACAGGGGAACATTAACAAACTCTCTGGACTCAGAATCAACTATTATATGGAGCAGAATCCCATTCCAGAGTTTCAACAATTGGTAATTACACATAATTCACAGCACGTGTTATGATGCCGATGCAGCCACTCTGAGATGATGACATCATCAGTCCTCACCTGAAGTAAATTAAAAGGACTTGCCATGCTAAATGATACAACTTTTCTTTAAATGCTTTTGTCTTAACTGTGAAAACCTGATCTATAGCTTTTGCTTTTTCTTTCAAGTAAATAAAATGGGGGGAGATGTGGAGTATGCATAAAGCAAATGTACTTCACAGGGCCTGGTTTTCCAAAGTCTTGAAGTTTCAAATATTGACCTTGCAAAGTTTGTGAAATTTTCCCCAAGCTATATAGTCTCTGTTTTAAGATAAAGAATTGTAACACAGCAAGGTTGCTGGCTCAAAGACAGACAGGTTACTGATTGATATGTAAAGATACTGGGAAATTGCTGTAAGAAGTGACTCTTTGCTAAAATCAAGCTTTTGTTGCAAACTGCATTATGGAAGTTCACCCTGCCTGTCTTACTGAATGTTACCAGCTTCTATTGTTAAACTTGTTAAACTGTGCTTAGGAAAACCCCACCTACTTTCCCTTCCTGTAACTTCCTGGTCTGGATAATAAATGTGGGAAGAGAACCCCAATTCATGGTTAATTTCCCAAATGGAAGGAATGCCTCACTCTTGTGGGTTCCAGGAGATTAACCCCTCTTCAGGGCTTCTCACTGCTCAGAAGTGATGGGTTTTGAATAATCTTTGGTGGCTCCATCACCCAGGGGAAAAGGGGTGACAAATCTGTGGGAGGCAAAGCAACAAAAAGCACACACCTTGCCTACTCTTATCCCAATGTATGTCCTTCATCAGCCTCATTACAAAGTAATAACAATAACCTAAACAACAAAAGTAACCTAAGTAGTAACAGGAACCTAAACAGATATGATAAAGACAAACATGCTTTAAATCCTTAAGAAGTCTGCTCCAAACATGTGTTTATATCCACCACAATTAACAATGGTATCACCACACCCTGAGATCATACCCTAAGAATATGAACTACCTTAAAACATTATCTGATAACTATATGATAATTAGCAAGACATTTAAACCTAAGCATTCTCCAGTCTGTAAAAGAAAAAAAGATAAATGAGAGTATGTATACACTGACGCACCTCTCCCCATCCACCCTTCCCTATGCCCTTCCCAGCCTCTGGTAACCACTATTCTACTCTCTACTTCTAGGAGATCAACTTTTTAGATTCCACATATGAGTGAGATCATGTAATAAGTGTCATTTTGTATCTGGCTTATTTGAATTAACATAATGTGAACCTCCAGTTTTGTCCATGCTGTCACAAATGACAGGATTTCATTCTTTTTTATGGCTGAATGTTATTCCATTGTTTGTATATACCACATCTTCTTTATCCATTTATCTGTTGATGCTTAGGTTAATTCCATATCTTGACTATTATAAATAACACTGTAATAAACATGGTAGTGCAGATATCTTTTCTACATACTGATTTCATTTCCTTTGGGTGTATACCCAGTACCATAAAGAAATGATAAATTTTTGAGGTGATGGAATTGCTAATTACCATGATTTGATCATCACAAAATGTATACATTTATTGAAATATCACATTGTACACCATAAATGTGTACAAGTATTATGTGTAACTTAAAAACAAAACAAAACTCAAAAAATAGTATGTGTAGGTGTATACATATATATGTGGTTTTATTTTCATAAATAAACATTAGAAAGATTTTTTTGTGTAAATAAACATTAAAAACTAATAAAGTTCTTAACTATGAGGGAAAGAGGGATGAGCAGATGGGGCTGAAGTGAGAGGGAGACTTCTCAGTTTATACTTTCTGAAATCATGGTGACTTTAGAATAATATCACTCTATTAACTATCCAAAACATTAAATGAAGAATGATGTCAAACTATAATTCTTTAGCAAAATTTAGAGTCATGTGATAACTCAGTTTTTTGAACAGTTTCATTAAAATTAATAACAATGTATAGAAACCTCATGTGTTATCTTAAAAATATGAATACAGGGGAACATGTATAAAATTGAGAAATACATGAAGATCAATATGTTTAGGATGTGTGATCAAAATTATCTTACAGACAGTGGTGTGCAAACAAAATCATTTGGTGATGATCTGCCTGGAGGATTAAGTGTGAACTCCCAAGGCTGCTCTTGCATATAACTTCCCAGTCTCCAGTTCTTCCTTTCCTACACAAACTCTGCACTCCATACACATCTGGAAACCAACCCCTTGTCTATAATACAGAAAACCAGCCTGCTGTAAGTTAGACTTGCAGGAAGCCAGATTGCCATCTCTAGTGACAATCCAGGAAGCTGAACGATAACTTCTATAACAATAAACCCCAAATGGCCAGGAATTGATTAATAACTGACATCTTCCCTAATTTTTGTCTCTGCTTCCAACTTAGCACCAACCAGAGAAAGCCAAATAGGAGGGTACTTCATAAAGTTTATAGAAAAATAGAATTAATATATATATTAGTTTTCCGTCCATGGAAGGAAATATAAGTCCTTCTGTGTCCTTTTTGTTTGTTTGTTGCAGCTGATGGGTACAGGGATCTGAATCCTTGACCTTGGTTTTACAGCATTGTGCTCTAATCAACTTAGTTAACTGGTCAGCCCATTCAATGAGCTTTTTCAAGGACCCTCATACGCACCCCTAAACAATCCCATAAGCTACCCCACCACTACTTAGCCCACTTTCAGCTCCCTCAGGTCTATAGTCTCCATCGGAGTACCTGAACCTTCTCTTTTGTCCACTCCCCAGCTTTCCCACTCCTCTGCCTGTCTTTGAGTCTCTGTCCAGATGCAAGTGGCAATGGCTAACTCGCTACTAAAGCAGCTCAGAATAAACAACCTTTGCTTTTCTCATTTGGTTGGTCTTTGTTTCCACACTCAACATGGGTTTTTCCAGGTGTCTAAGCCTGACATTATAAGCTGCTGCTACTGCCTGTCATGCTCCACTCCTCCTCCTCTAGAGTCTTCCCATCACACAGGGAGTAAAAGCTGTTCTCTCACCTGGCTGACATCCCATCTGCCTCTCCATCCTCACCTCCCGCTCTTTTCCTCCCACACCACACTGTAGCCACACTGGCCTCCTCTTAGCTCCTGGAATGTGCCAAACTCATCCTGTCCTGATGCTTGGGTCTTCACATGCTATTTCTTTGCCTAGAATGTGTTGAACACCTCTACTCCTACTTGGCCCTCAAAGTCCTATTCAATGTCAAGTAAAAAGAACTTTCTTACCTAAATCCCTCTTCCCTACATATACTACTTAAATTGGGTTCTCCACTTATTTTCTCTTAAAGCACTTAGGTTTTTCCCTTGTAGTATATATTTTGATGATTTATAACTAAATATTGTGTGTGTGTGTGTGTCTGTGTGTGTGTGTGTTTAATGCCTGTTTTCTCCATTAGACTGGAATCTCCATGAGGGCAGGGACTAGGTCTGCTTTTCCTCCTCCAGTGTATATTCATGGTATAGCACAGTGTTTTGAATAATATAGCTACTCAATACTATGTATTCAAATGAATATATGAGTGCCAAAATTACAGTCATGCTATAAAACTCATACCTGATATTCCTCCCTCCTTCCCAGAATTCCGCTACAGAATGGCTCCCAGAATGTTTCGCACATTTTAAATTTCTACATGTGGTGGTATCATGTTGTATTAATTGACTTAGTTCTGCTTTTCTCACTAGCCTACAACCTATTTATTAAGCCTAGAAACATTGGTCTGTTCCACATCCATAATTAGATGTGAGGTATGTTAACTCATGGGATTAATGACTGAATGATATATATCAGTGCAAATGTTTTCATCAAAGAACTTTTGCTCTAGACAGGAAGTTACAGAGCAAAGAGAAAGACCTTGGAATGGCAGCAGGGTAGGAGTGGGGAGAAAGAGGAAGAGAGAGTGGGGGAAGGGTTTGGAAGGGGAAAATCTAGGTGAAATGGAAGTAAGAAGTATAAGTGATTTAATGTTTAGGAATAGAAAGACCTTAAAGACAGAGAAACCTGGATTTAGTGCTATTGCCTTGAGAAGATAAGTTACCTCTCAAAACCACAGCTTCCTCTTCTGTAAGATGGACATAACAGACTTAACTCATACCCTTGCAGGAAAAATTAAATGAGAGAATGCATGAAAAACAGTTTTTATAATTCCTGTCATGTATTTATCACTCCATAATTGTTAGCTATTTTACCATTACTCTAGTACAAAATTGCTTTTTTAATATTTTGGACCATAACACCAAGCTCAAGAGTTTGGATCTCTGTGCCAACCAGCTGCCAAAAAAAAAAAAAAAAAAAAAAAAAAAATTGTTAGGGTTGTTTTTGACCAAAATTTAGAAAGTGCTAGCAGTTGTTTTTGACCAAAATTTAGAAAGTGCTAGCAGTTGAGTGACTGAGAGTGATTGAAGTACTCAAAGATTATCCTTAACTGAACAAACAATGCAGAAATTTTGTATGCAAGGTAGAATTTGTGAAAGGAAAGGGTGTATACTTGTGGGACGTATATAGTTACATTTATAGAACCACATAGAAAATATCCAAAGTATCTACCCATCCATCTATACATCTACCTTCTTTTCCTTCCTTTTTCCTTTCTTCCTTCCTTCCTTCTTTTCCTCCTTTCTTCCTTCCTTTCTCCCTCTTTCTTTTGTTCTTTCTTTCTTTCGGTTAAGACTAGAAGAAGCAAGAGGACTGGCCAGCTAGGGAGAGAATCAGAAGGCTAGCATTAGGGGATCAATTCCTCTACTGCACAAAGCTCAGTTTCTAAATGCAACACTGAACCATAAGAGCAACAGATGGGTGGGGCAGTAGCCTAACATTTACAAAAGAGTTAAATATAAGAGTAATTGAGGGAAGCAGTTGGATCAAAATAAATTATTTGCTAGGCAGTTTCCAAACCAGAAAATGCTTAAAATGCAAACCACAAAATGAAGACTACCTCAAAGGTTAATGAAAACCTACAAGAGTAGACAAAGGGAATGAAGAATTGCAGTAGAGCCTCCTCCCAAATCTATTAAGCAGTCGTACTAGCATCCTTCCAAATGGGGAATGCTATCCAGCTCCATTTACTCTGCCTTGAAACTGCTGAAATAGAGACAAGTTGTAAAGATAAAATGTTCCAGTGGCTTCTCTCTTCACCAGACCAAGAATAAAGACACCAGTCCCTCCAAACATTGCTGAGACAGGATTGGCTTGTGCAGCAATGCCTGGTAGGTTTCCTGAGAGGATTTGTTGAATGAATTAAGGGTCCTTGGGTCTAGCCAATTAAAAAAGTCAGACATTTACAAAGAATCAGGGAGGATAGAATTAAAAGGACTTTGTGGTGGTTCTAGGGCAGAGCCCAAATTACTGGTCCAGAGAAGGAACTTGAACAAAGTCAAGAAGTCAAAACTCACAGGAGCAACCATAAATTTTAAAAACAGGAACAGAGAGGCTGAAAATGTGAAATTGGGTAACAGGTTCTGGGTTGAAAGCAGGGAATGCAGTTGCTGCAGAGAGTACAAGTTCAAGATTCAGGAATTTAAGATTGTACCCATCTCTGAAGAATAGGAGGACATTCAGCCCTGAGAACAGGCATGGAGACAGTTGAACACAGGCCCTGGTGAATGCAGAAGAGTGATTTGACTCCAAATCTGTAGGATTTATATTTCATAGACCCTGGCCTTATTTCTGTCAGAATGTGTTCTTAAAACAGTATACTTTCCCTGTACTATAGTCTGTCAATGAATACCTGAAAAATCAAGAATTGTGACTTCATGCTAGTGCCTTGTTCTGTGACTTTAGAGAAGCCACTGAATTCCATTAATTAGAGGAACAGGAAAGAACTAGTTCCTGAGACAAAGCTAGGGCTTAGGCAGAAGAGAAAGACCACTGGAGAGTTGCAAGGAGTCCTGGTTTAAGGCCTGACTCCATAACCAATTCATGTGTGGCCTTGGACAAACCTTCTAGATTCTTGGTATTCTAGTGTGCTCACCAAGAAGATGGGGATAAAATTCCTTATAACTTGCTCCTAGGATTATTGTGGGACCCAAACGAGATCCTGTAGTTACAAGTTCTTTGGAAATTTAAAATGACCATTCAGACATCATGACTTATGATTATAACTCAACAGCATGACATCTAGGTTTACAGACTTTTACTTAGATATTAACTAGCACCAATTTCTTTCCAAAGAAGAACTGAATTTCATTGTTTTTGGTCTATTTTGTTTTATTTATCTCCCCCCAATTTTTGACATTCTCCTGAGAAATTGGTGGAGTCCTGATTTAAGCCTGGCAGGCTCCTCCTTTTCTTCACCTGGCACTGGAGTTCGGATGCTTTGATGTCAGATGCTCTGGTTGGCACCTCCAGCATGGCCACATTTTCCTTACTTGTCTCACAAGCTGTCAAGACAACAGGAAATTTTAGAGTTGGCATCAGAGTATAACCCAGACATCCTGGACTCTGTTTTCTCCAAGAGATAAGCTTAGTTGACCATAAAGGCAAACAGAGGGTAATTCTGCAGAAAATTGCAGGGAATTGGCCCATTTGGGTGCCATGTTGTGGGGATCTCGTGCTCATTGGGTGAATTGATTTTCAATGAACACATCACCTCTGTCTGTTCCTCTTTTGCTGACAGCACACAGGAGGAATGCTCAGCCAGTAGAAATCAGTTACAGACTCTGGCCTGTGCGCTTCCCCACATCCAGACACACGAGCATCTAATAGCAGAAGCAGCCTCTAGTCAGAGAGGCTCAGCTACAGTATGATTACAGATCAGCCCAGAGCCAAAGTGGACAAGACAAAATTAAACTCCCAAGCTTCTGACCCTTCATTTAGGCCTGTTCTTTCTTCTGCCTCTTCAACCATTGTTCTCTTCCCTTATGATTCATCAAAGTTTGCTTTCACAGAAGAGTTTGGTATCATTCAAAAGAGCCTCAGAGTGAGTGACATATAATGCAATAAGCCTAAACAATACATCAGAAGGATTGGGCTCAGCCTAAGTCTTCCATATGCATTGGAGTGACATCAATGCTATTTCTAAGGCTCAATTGCCTCCAGTGTCAGCAGAGTGAGGGATAATAAGACCATAGCTTCCCCTCTTACCTTATGCAAGAGAGGGTCAAATGAAGTAAAAAATGAAAAGGCACTTTTAAAAAGTGAAAATTACAGTACTTTAGGTGGGTTACATTATTAGTAGTAGTAAAGTTTGCAGTGGCAGTAGCAGTAGTATTAGCATTAGTAGCAGTAGTCTTCATAAAACCCTAGATTCTTTGTGTCGGAAAGGACCAATTTCTCACCTATCTAGCTCAGTACCACATGCTAACTTTGTTATCATAATTACTATTACACATGCTTCTTTCATTTTATTTTCTCTATGGTGTTTGCTTTGGATTGAGTATCTCCCCCAAACTTGGCCCCCACTGTGACAGTGTTAAGAGGGTGGGAAATCCCATTATGGTAATTGAAAGGTAGGGCCTTGAAGAGATGATTAGATTGTAGGACCATGCTGTAGTGAATAGATTAATAACGGTGATCAGGGGCATGGTTCTGAGGTCTTCAAAAGAGAGTAAATCAGGAGGTTGGTCTCTTGCTCTCTCTGCTCCACTATTTTCACAATGCCATACTCTGCTCTCATTGCTGCCACCTACCAAATCTCTTACCCGATGTGTTCCCTGGACTTTGGATTTCTCAGCCTCAGAAACTAAGCAATAAATTTTGTTTTCTTATAAATCACCCAGTTTCAGATATTTTGTTATAAGCAAAGGAAACAGTGTAATACAGCATTCATGTAAGCATAACAAACATCTTCCTATCCTCTTCCATGTCTCTCCCATTCTAACCTGCTCTTAGGAAATGGTCTGATCTCAGCCAATAAACCCAAAATGGTAGATGTAGTAGAAGGAAGATCCTAAACCTAGAAAGGAAAAAAGTGAAAAGGAAGGAAAAAGAGAGGCAAAGAAGGACAAAGCAAGCATTCTCCAGGACTTAGAATCTCTTGGGGGGAAAAAAGAAAGAAGAAAGAAAGGCCGCGTTCCATGCTTCATTAGGTCCCTCTTCCTCCACTTCTCTAAGCCAGGAGCAGTTTGAACACTGGACATTTTCGTGGCTGGTTTAGACTTCCTCACTACAGGAAAAGAACGTTCTTATAAAAAGTCCCAAGAGGATTTGGATAAACATGATCCTGCAATCCAGGATAAAATCTTTATGCTATTTCACACAATTAATTGCTTCCTCCACATTCTCTTTAGGATGCTATTTTCAGAGCCAAGAGAGCCACAGGAAGTATGAAGACTCCCTGGACTGAATGAATGGACTGTGTCCTGGCAATTGAAATTCATTTCCGAGTGCTTTCTTGAAATGATATTTTGACACCTGGGCCATATGTTAGCTTTATGGAGCTTCTCTGTGACATGGAACAGCAATGCAGATATGTGATTGAACCTTATTCACAGGGAGGTAACATGGAAGTTCACCGCTGCTTGTCAAATTGGATTAAGTAAAGGGAAATGTTTAAGAAGTCAAATGCAAAATGCATTTGTTTACTTTTTTACTTTGTTTACTTTTTAGTTGGAGAGATCTCTTTTGACATAGTTTCCAATCCTATTATCTGCAGCAGAGCCTTCACAAGGCTAAATTGTAAATGACAGGATTCCATATTTCAGGGCTAGAGGGACTGTAAGGGATCATCCTGTTCAGACATCTGCCACTGGAAAAACATTATTATCCCAAATTTCCCCAATTTCCTGATGAGGAAACAAAGACACAGAAGTTTAAGTGAGTTAGTCAAAATCAAGCAGCTGGTAAGTGGTGGACAATAGGCTCAAACCCAGGGCCTCATCCCAGGCAGAAAGCTGTCTCTAACTCATTCATAATCATCCAGGGCTGGCTGCTTTGCAGGGAACAATGAAACACCCTTTATCCTGGGCTTGAAAAAGGTCTATAAAGAGGTACGTCATCCCAGGGTGTTTGTATTGTAACTGTTAGTGTTTTCTCCTCATGGGTCTGAGCCATAAGTTGGCAGAATGGGAAGACATCAACAGAGCATGAATACCTTCTCAGCCTTTCGGGACCTCCAAACTTTGAAATTCCCTGACTCGGGGGCAATGCTCTCTTTCTTCATTAAGTGATAATGCTGAAAATGCAGATCTTTGTGAGGAAGCATGAAGCCCTGCTTAGGAGGACAGGTTTCATATTTAGAAACACCCAGGATCAACTGGCTGTGTTACCTACTAGCTGTGCACCCATGAGCAATTATTATATATTTGTGATCCAGTTTGTGTCTTTGTAAAACAGCAGTACATCACCTGTGCTGTGGGTGGTAACTGATTAAATGACAGCATGAGATTCTGGCACATTGAATGGATTCAAGGGTTCCATTCTGCCAAGATGGAGAAATTGGGCAGCCTCTGTGTCCCCCTTCCAGATCAACTCTTACAAAACTATAGAAGCAAAAGGTCTATATTGATTCTAGAAAATAACAACAACCACAAGCGAGGAATCCCTAGAAGACTGGTGTATTAAGAGGTGTGTGGCTACAGGGGGTAGCAAAAGGTAAAACTGAAGGCAAAGGTTACATATGGTTCTTGTTCGTCCCAGCATTAGCATTACTTTGCGACAATTATTGCCTACACTCTTGTGGCATAAATCTGCAGCAAGAGCCCAGACCACCAGGACAGGTCAAAAGCCTTGCTGAGTGAGAAACTGAAAGACAGGTGCAAGTGGCTGCTTGCCCTCAGGCATTCACTACCTTCTCAGCCCTCTTCTCAGTAGACTGTCAGCTGGTGTATTGTTTTCTATTGCTGCAGTAACAATGACCACAAACTTAGCAGTCAGTCCTGTACATGGGAATCCTGGGTAAAGTGTAGCTCAGTTGGATCCTCTGTTTAGTCTCACAAGGCTGAAATTAAATTGTCAGCATGGCTGTGCTCCCTCCTGAGGTCCTGGGGGTAAATGTGCTTCCAAGTTCATTTGGGCTGTTGGCCAAATTCAGTTCCTTGCAATTTTGAGACTGAGGTCTCTGTTTCCTTGCTGGCTGTCATCCAAGGGTCAATCTGCTCCTAGAGCCTATCTGCAATTCTTCTTATGCTTTCCAAGTGGCCCCTTCCGGTAACAATGGGTATAGTCCCTCTCACGCTTGGCATTCCTCCAACTTCTTTTTTTGTTACATCTCTCTGACTTCAGCCAGAGAAAGTTCTGTGCTTTTAAGGACTCGTGTGATTAGATTGCATACATCTGGATAATCCAGGATGGTCAGTTTATCCAAAGTTTTTGTTTGTTTGTTTGTTTGTTTTTTTCTATGTAACATGACATATTCACAGTCTCCAGGGATTAGGGCATGGACATCTTTGTGGGAATTATTCTGCCTACCACAGTTGGCAGTATAGTATATTGGTCTTTTTAACACTTAAGACCTGTTCCATCACCTACTCATAGCTAATCCCTTCACCTATGATCTGGATTCCTTCTTTCCTTCCTTCATCCACCTGTTATTTTCTCTTTTGTGTATATTCTTAAACTGTTGTCTCCCCACAGCTCATTTTCTAAAGCCAGTAAACACTCCTTAGTCTCCCCCAATCTTCTGAAACCTTCTCTCAGCCCTTATCCCTCTTGCTCATGCCTTTCTCTTTCATTCACATCTTTCTCCAAATAATATTTTCACTCATCTTTGCCATTCCCTCATCTGCTCACTTCTTGTCTTACTGTTTTCTGTTGCATATAATAAAATAGCTGAGACTGGGCAATTAACAAAGAAATATATTTCTTACAGTTCTGAAGGCTGAGAAGTCCAAAGTTGAGGGGATGCATATGGTGATGACCTTCTTCTTGGTTGGAACTCTCTGCACCAAGGCAGTGCAAGGTATCACATGGCAAGAGGGCTGAGCGTGCTAATGTGTTCTCTTTCTCTCAATAAAGCCATGAGTCTACTCTCACAATAACCTTTTAATCCATGAGTAGATTAACCCATTCATGTGGGCATTGCCTACATGATCCAATCACCTTTTAAAGGCCCCATCTGTCCATTTCCCACCCTCTTAATACTGTTACAGTGGGGATTGAGATTCAACATGAGCTTCAGGGGGACAAAAATTCAAACTATAGCACTTCTTGGTTACCACAATAAGACTTTTGGCCCCCCAAAACACAAAGCAACTGCTCTAACAAATGTAGTCAATAACTTTCTGACTTTCTTATCCAAATGAATGTGATTTCATGACTATCTCATATAATCTTTTTTTTACATTTGATGCTACCCATGGTGCCCTTTTATCTCAAATGCTTTCATCCCCTGGTATCTGTGTCCTATTTCCAGATTTCTCTCATTTTTCTGGCCACTCATGGGCTTCTCTTGCCCACCCAAGTCTTTAAATGCTGGAGTTCTTCAGAATTCTTTGTGAAGCCTTCTTTTCTCTTCACCTCACTTTTTCTTCTTAAGCAATCTCAGCCAGTTATAAAACTTCAATTGCCATCAGTATGCTGGGTTCTCAAGTCTTTACTGTAAACCCAAGCTTCTAAATTGAATTCCAGATGCTTCTATCAGACTACCTGTGAATGTTTTCACTTGAATTTATTCCCTTTCCACAAATTTCCTCCTCCCCTTTGTTATCTACCTCTCCATTTTTGTAAAAAGAGAGATGCTATCCTTGATTTCCCTTTCTTTAACTCTCAGCATGAAATCAGGGAACAGATCCTATTCAGTAGATTCTACTCCTGCAGCAACTGTCATCTCCCTACGTCCTTCATTCCCATTTTATGCCTTTATACTAGCTACTAGTTATTGAATCCATATGTATGTGAGATGTTGTGTTGGACACTTTTGAAAATTATTTCAGGTTATCTTCACAACAATCCTGGGAGGTCAACAATATTATTTCTATTTTACAGCTGAGGACACTTAGGCATAGATAGGTGTAATGACTTAGCATGGGTTAGATACTTGCTAAGCAGCATCCCAGGTCTGCCTAGTTCCTAAGTCCATGATCTTTCGTATGCACTCTTGCAATTTACTGTTTAAGCTCTTACTATCTTTCATATGGACCCCTGCAATGTTTTTCTAGAGAGTCTCTCTACAATGCTCCTTGTCCTCTGCTAATCTCTCCTCCACATCTGTAATCGGAGTAATTTTCATAAAATGACAATTTAATCATTTTACTTCTTGACATAAAATCTGTCTTTGGATCTCCTTTGCTATGCTAGGATAATTCTCACCTTTTAAAACAGCATTTTTTTGTGATCTGCTTTTGTCTCCAACTCACTTTCTTGTCTTATTCTTCTCTACTTCCGACGTCAAACTTCTAGAAACTCACAAACTTGCCTTTCTATTTCACACTGCACCCTCCACTTGAAATTTTCTTTCCTACCTTGTGTTTTGGAGAACGTTTGACCACAATTCAGCATGATTCAGCTCAGCATCCTCACTGAAACTGTCAGCCTCCTCGTAGAAAACTTTCTAGGCTTTCCCAAGAAAAATGTAACTCCATGCTTTTTATGTGTGTGTGTGTGCACCATGCCCTGTACATTCTTCTTCTGCTGAACCCAACTTTGGTGTACATGTTTGTTTGCTGACATATCTTTCCCTCTATTGGAACTATAAGGTCCATGAATTAAGGAACACATATTGTTTATATTTACATTTCTTATACATGTCTGTTACAGGTGAAGATTCATGATCATAAAATACATGAATTCATGAAAGGTAGAGACTTGAAGTCCAGACTAAACAGTCTGAATTTTATTCCTTAGACAAAAAAAATAAAAAATAAAAAAAGGCATTGACCTTTTGAGGAGGTTTGTTGGCCTGTTTTTAAGCATGATAGTGCCATGCCCAAGGTGGATATAACTGGCAGCAATGTTCAGATGTACTGGAGTGGGGAAAGCTAGACCCTGGGAAACCTTTACTGGGCCATTTCTACAGGCTAGGTACGAGATGAAGATGTGGCAGAAGAAATCACTGAAAATGATCTCTAAGACAATGGCATTCAACAAATGGAAAATGAGAGCTTCACAATGATTGCACATTGACATGCTTTTTTCATATGTCACACCCACAGGCACATGGAAAAATTAAGAATTGTATTAAGCATGATTTCACAATTATTTTGATTTTGGAAATGGTAGGTGGATGGGGGGAGAGTTTATCAAATCTTTTTATACAAATCATAAATCTCCCTGGCACCAATTGAAAGTAAAGGCAGCAGCCTGAGTGTTTATTTAGATTTTATGGTCCATTTATTGTCTCATATTCCCCCACTCAAAGATAATTATTTCTTAATTAATCATATGTAAACAGCCTACATCCTTTGCAGAACTGGCTACTTAAAAGAACATTTATCACAGCAATTGGTCTCATATACCCAACTGCAAATCATCTGCTTTCAGCTGGTTTTACTCTAATTAAATCATGATCATTTTTGTGTTTTTGATGGTTTGGGGGGTGGGGAGGCAGAAATTGGAGGAGGCCAGAGAAAGGATAAGATGTATAATTAACCATTTTTCTTGTTATTTCCTTTTAGGAAAAATGCCTGAGGATACAAACAAAAGAAACCTCTGTGAATTGAGATATTGGCCATTTGTCTTAGAGTTGATCAAAAGCAGTTTTATTTCAACCATGAGAAAGGCTCCATCAAGAGCTCCCCTGAGAACAATGCCCACCACACTTATTCAGTCTTGTGGGGTGGGGTTTATACATGACCTAAACTACAGAAGTCGGCCAGTGCCCATCTTGGTGTGGGTTGTGTCATCCAGGAAAGAATGTACTCAGCATTTTATTTTCCTGGACTATTCAGTAAAGATGTAATAATAGCATTTTGGCATTGAATCCAGGAACATCTAATCTTTTTGTCTAGTTGTTTTTCAGCCTATTTAGAAAGTGCTGATCAACTTTCTCTACCTTGTAGACAGTAGCTAATTGGCATACAGTGTTAAAGATTTAAGTTAGTCTAAATTTAGGATAGAGAGTCTAATCACCCAGGTTGTCTAGAGAAGTCAAGGGTACTTTATCTTAGAGAACATAAGTGGACCCAGTGCTATATAACTAATGCAAGTCTAAAAAATAGCAGTTTCAGCCTTCATATGGGTCCTTCTCTTTGAGAGCAAGGACACTTTCTGATGGATCATAGTATTTCTTCTAGCAATTCATATTGTTTCTGGCTCCAAATAACAATAACAATGACAACAAATATTTATACAAGACTTACTATGTGCAATGTACAATTCTAAGTACTTTCCACATATTAACTAATTCAAAATCTTTAACAGTCCTAGGAGATAGGCTTCTATTTCTGTTCCTATATTATAGATAAGAAAATCAAGGCATTGAAAAGATGACTTACCCAAGTTTACACAGCTAGTATGTGCAGTTGCTTACTATCCTTCAGTCAACTGGGATTGGACTGAATTGTGAGTTCAAAGATGAACTGAGCCAGCTTTACTCAGTGCCTGTGCTACTGTTTGTAGTGACTCAGATCCAAGAGAGTGCTTCCTCTCAACTGTCATATCCCTGAGTCAAAAGTTAAGAACAAATTCGTTCAGCAGACCTTCTCTGCCCCCCAGACTCATGGGGGTTAACTGACATTGTGCCATGGGGACAAGTTCCACGGCCAAATCCATTGTTCTTTTCTTCCCTTTCCTGTGCCCCCTTTCTCTGGCCACATCTAACCTGAAATTATTCTGAAGAGAGAAGATGTGTCTCAACCACCTTTTTCCCCCCTAATCCCTTTGTACAAAGCAAGCACATAATAAATGCATGTTAAATAAATACAAAAAACTGGCAACTTTAATGACTTTTTGAGGGCATTAAATTATAACAACTGTACCAGCATTTTGTAAATCATTCAATCTAATTCTCCTCTCACTTGGAAATGAACAAACAGATGTCCACTGGAGAGAACTGACCTAACCAGTGCCTCCTTGGTTAAATTAGAGGAATCTAGAAATTAGGCTAATATAAAATCTTCTTCCTTCTTCCTCCTTTTCTTTTCCCACTTCCTTTCTCTCTTCCTCTCCTCCTTTCCAATGGTCCTGTGCCCAAAGTCATACTAAAGGCTCCATATATATATATCTAATAAAAACCTTGTAAACTGTGTAGTTTTGCCCCATTTTATAGATGTAGAAATTAAAAATTTACTAAAGTTAGGAAATCCACCCAAGGGACAGAAACAGTAAGTTATGAAGCTGGGTTTGTCTGATACCAAACCTTGTGTTCTTACCTTGTTTGTTATAAGAATGATGTGACTTCCTAAAAGAAGAAATTTTTTTGTATTGATATGGAAAAATTACCCAAGATACACTGATAAAAAGATCAGCAGGATATATAGAGAAAAGCATTGAGTATACTACTTTGTGTACAAAAAGGAAGGAAAAAAATTAAAAGATCTTAAGGGATTGCATATGCCAAACTATTTACCAGAATGGACAGTTAATTAATCACAGGGGGTACTTGTTGGGAGAAATGGAAATTGGGAAAATAGGGCAAGAGTGGGAGACTTCTCACTTTACTTTTAAAATACATGTTAATATTTGAAAAATGTAATAGGTTATCTCTTAAATTTTTAAAATCTAAAATAGGTTTTTAAAAGCATATGACTTTTTGTCTTGGCCATTTTGACATGGGGCATTTCTAACATGGTCTTGAGCACATGGCTATTGTAACTGTGTAATTTCATGGCAGAAACACTCATTCCATCGCTGAGCATGCTAAATCAAAACCAGCATAGAAGCCTCAGGATTATGTCCAGAGCTTCTGCTTTGACCAAAAGAACTTGAGAAATTTGAGAGAAAGTCATTGTGATGCTGGCTCTTCAGCCTTTAGCAGTCTGGCTGCCACAAGACCTCATGGCAGCTTAACCATTTTGAAATAGCCACAGTCCATGGCCAGTTCTTCAGCCAGCCTCATGCTCTCATATGCTCAATCACTTGAATTTTCCTCTTGACCAAAAGTGGATCTGTATCCCCAGAGTATATTTACTTTATCTGGGTTTACAAGAGCCTGGAATATAAACCACAGAGAGCCAGGTTAGTAATTTGCAAAGAGACATACAACAAAGGAGCCAACACGTTCTCTCTCTGTATGCAAAGACACATGGCGATGCAAACTGTATTAACAGATTGCTCGATCCATATGTCATGAGAACAAGGCGGATGAGCTCATGGTGGTGAGTGGTAGGTCAAGACCAATGCTACCATCTCTGCAGTAGAGATGTTCTCTGCCACCAGGACCTGATAGGTTCTGTTCTTGGGTTTGGACATGTCTCCCCAGGTCATGACTTAGATGGGCACTACCAAGATCTGTCCCTGGGACTCCACATTGCTATGCTTCTGATAGATACATTCTCTCTCTTTAGACAGATTAAAGTGTTTGGCCTGACTTCTTTTAACCCAGCGACTGTTTGAATCTTTAAGATGATTTAGCACCATTTAGTTCTGAGCACTACTTTGTTGAATTACATGAAAGTGCAAAGGCTGGTCTCATTTTCTTTAATCCCCAATTTTAGAGTCTCCTTCCTGTGAATTCCATGCCACTCCTGCCAAGAAGAATCTACACAGCCCCTCTCTCTTGAGTCCACTCCCCAGCGTTTTTCAGTCTCCTGTGCACTCTCCCTGGATGATGACCAGTGGTCAATCATGGCCAACTAAAAATATTCAAGTCTGATATCTATCATCCAGTCCTAATGCCTTGTTTCCTTCAGTCTGGAAAACTATATTTTCAATTCCTCTGTTTACACAGGAAGGGAAATATTTTATATCTTTATTAGGACTGCTCATCTGTGTAAGAGTAGGTTGAAAGCCATGTTAAGTGTCAGAGAGGACAGGGGAGGAAATAGAAGGAAGTTCCTGGAGATGGGCTAGAACAACTGGGAAGCTCATCTATTGGAGGTGGTGAAAGAGCCAAAGACAGACTTGGACAATCGCGCAATTTTGCTAAGAGATGATGCTGGAAGAGGGAATCCAAGGAAACCTAGACCAGCAAGTCTATTTTCACCTTTTCTAAGGTTTTTCTGCTAAGTGTGGGCCACCAGCATTTAAAAAAAACAAGCAAACAAAAAAACCCCCAAATTTCTTTGGACAAGTGATGTATATCAAAGTCAAAAGTACAGAAGCATGTATGGCAGTGCCCGTATGTGAACTATTTGTTACTGGTATACAACAGAAATTCAGAGTAAGAATTTAAAAAAATGTTTATAGCAACATCACATTGTCTCAACAGCCAATCACAAAACCAGTGGACTTCAGTCCAGGCAAAGTCAATAAACCAGTTTGGATCATGTCAAACTCATGCAGTACATAGAGCAAGCTGCACAGAGACATGCACAATAGGATTCTGTACTGGTCTGTAAGAGATGAGGGGAAAAAATATTCATCCTTCTCCCCACAGGTAGTTTGAAAAGCACCTGTGTACGGTGAAAAGTCTTTCTCCTGCTCTTACTAGTCGGCCATCCAGTTCCCTTCTGGAGGCAATAAATATTACTGGTCTCTTGTGTGTCCTTGCACAGTTTGCAAACATGCATGCATATGTGTGAATATTGCATGCATATGTGTGTATACTACACACATGCATACATGAATGGTAGCATGCTAAATGTTCTGTTCCTTGCTTTTTCATTTAACAATATGTCTTCTAGATTTTTTCTAATAGCTGCAGAATAGTCACTTGTATGGAGGCACTAAAATTTATTTATCCACTTGTCTATTTTGTTATTAAAGCAATGATGTAATGAATAATCTGATACATGTTTTATTTCACACATGCAAATAAAATCCAATGCAAATAAACTTCACATTGAATAACTGTGATTAAAAGGAGAAAGCATCCTTTTTGAATTTTTTAAAATTTTATCTTCTTCTTTTTTTTGTCTTTTCCTTCCATTCACATTTATTAAACATCTGAATATAGAAATGAATTAAACATGATATGACAGCTTAATACAATCGGACACTACCAGTCAAGACAAAAAATGAATCATAATGAATTACTTAATTCTTATTGTCTCATAAAAGGAAGCATTGAAGTTTTCCTGAGATTCAAACTTTTTCCTGGCAAACTTTTCTAGGAAAAGCTATTCCTTTTTTTTTTTTTTTTTTTTTTTTCTTAATTTTATTTTGTCGATATACAATGTGGTTGATTTCAGTAATGGGACACAATAATTTTAACTTCTAAATATACATTGTAGCAGATTTTCATGTCCCTTTACCGGTTCCCTTTTTTCCACTCCCTCTCTCCACTTCCCCACAACTACATCATATCTGTTCACTTGTCTTAACAAGTTCAAGGAATTGTTCTGATTGTTGTGCCTTCTTCCCCACCACCACCATTTATTTGTTTGTATATTAATTAATTAATTAATTAGTTTGTTTGTTTATTTATTTTTAGCTCCCATAAATAAGGGAGAACATGTGGTATTTTTTTTTTCTGTGCCTGACTTGTTTCATTTAATATAATTTTCTCTAAGTCCATCCATGTTATTGCAAATGGTAGTATTTCATTCTTTTTTATAGGAGAGTTGTATTCCATTATGTAGATATACCACAGTTTCCTTATCCAGTCATCAGATAATGGACATTTGGGCTGGCTCCAACTCTTGCCTATTGTAAACAGAGCTGCAATAAACATTGGAGTACAGGTATCCCTTCAGTATGATGATTTCCATTCCTATGGGTATATTTCCAACAGTGGAATAGCTGGGTCATATGGTAGATCTATCAGTAATTTGTTGAGGAACCTTCATACCATTTTACATAAAGGCTGCACCATTTTGCAGTCCTGCTGACAGTGTATGAGAGTTTCTTTTTCTCCACAACCTCACCAGCATTTATCATTATCAGTCTTTTGGATATTAGCCATCCTAACAAGAGTGAGATGGCATCTCAAAGTGCTTTTGATTTGCATTTCCTGATTGCTGAGTGATGTTGAGCATTTTTTCATGTGTCTGTTGGCCATTCATATATCTTCCTTTGAGAAATGGTATTCGGCTCCTTTGCCCATTTTTTAATTGGGTTATTTGGTTTTTTGTTGTAAAGTTATTTGAGTTCCTTGTATATTCTGGATATTAATCTTTTGTCAGATGTATATTTTGCAAATATTTTCTCCCATTCTGTTGGTGGTCTTTTCACTCTGTTGATTGTTTCTTTTGCTGTGAAGAAGCTTTTTAGTTTGATATAATCCCATTCATTTATTTTTCCTTTGGGTGTTTGTGCTTTTGGGGGTCATATTCATGAAGCCCACCCTTACTTTCTGGAGTGTCTCCTCTAGTTTTCTTTAAGGAGTTTTATTGTTTCAGGAGGTATATTTAATTCTTGAATCTATTTTAAGTTGGCTTTGGTATATGGTGAGAGGTATAGGTCTAGTTTCATTCTCCTACATATGAATATCCAGTTTTCCCAGCACCATTTGCTGAAGGGGCAGTCTCTTTCTCAGTGTGTAGAATTGGTGCCTTTGTCAAAGATCAGAAGGTTGTAGATGTATGGGTTGATTTCTGAGTTCTCTATTCTATTCCATTGATCCATGTGTCCATTCTTATGCCAGTAACATGCTGTTTTGGTTATTATAGCTTTGTAGTATAGTTTAAAGTCAGGTACTGTTATGCCTCAAGCTTTATTTAATTTATTTATTTATTATTTTTTTGCTCAGGATTGCTTTGGCTATGCGTGGTCTTTTGTTATTCCATATAAATGTCTGGATAGTTTTTTTCCATTCCTGAGAAAAATGTCATTGGAATTTTCATGGGGATTGCATTGAATTTGTATATCACTTTGGGTAGTATGGACATTTAAACAATGTTGGTTCTTCCAATCCAAGAGCATCTTCCAATCTTTCCAATTTCTCATGTCCTCTTTAATTTCTCTCAGCAGTGGGTTGTAGTTCTCTTCTTAGAGATTTTTCACATCCTTGGTTAACTTTATTCCTAAGTATTTTAATTTTTTGGTGCCTGCTGTAAATGGGCTAGCTTTCTTAATTTCTTTTTCTGCATGTTCACTGTCGGAGTATAGAAATGCTACTGATTTTTGTGTGTTGATTCTGTATCCTGCAACTGTGCTGAAATCATTTATCAACTCTAAGAGTTTTTTTGTAGAGGCTTTATGCTGTTCAATATATATAGGATCATATCATCCACAAACACAGACAGTTTGACTTCGTCTTTTCCAATCTGGATGCCCTTTATTTCCTTCTCTTCTCTGATTGCTTTGGCTAGTACTTCCAACACTACGTTGAATAGGAGTGGTGAGAGTGGGCATCCTTGTCTAGTTCTTGTTCTTAAGGGAAAAGCTTTCAGCTTTTTGCCTTTCAAGATGATATTGGCAGTGGGCTTATCATATATGGCCTTAATTATGTTGAGATACTTTCCATTGATACCTAACTTGTAGAGAGTCTTTATCATGAACAAATGTTGAATTTTGTCAAATGCTTTTTCAGCATCTATAGAGATGATCATATGGTTTTTTTTGTTTAATTTTACTGATGTGGTATATCACGTTTATTGATTTACATATGGTGAACCAACTTTGCATCCCTGGGATGAATCTCACTTGATCATGGCATATAATTTTGTGTATGCGTTGCTGTATTCTCTTAGCTAGTATTTTATTGAGGATTTTTGCATCTATCTTCATCAAGGATATTGGCCTGTAGTTTTCTATTTTTGATGCATCTTTGTCTGGTTTTGGTCTCAAGGTGATGTTTGCCTTGTAAAATGAGTTTGGGAGAATGGCCTCTGCTTCAATCTTTTGGAACAGTTTGTAGAGAACTGGTATCACTTCCTCTTTGAAGGTTTGGTAGAACTCTGCAGTAAACCCATCCAATCCTGGGCTTTTCTTTGTTGGGAGCCTTCTGATAACAGCTTCAATCTCTTTCATTGTTATTGTTCTATTCAGATTTTCTATATCTTCTTGGCTCAGTTTCGGTAGTTTGTATGCATCCCGAAATTTATTCATCTCCTCCAGATTTTCAAATTTGTTGGCATATAGTTTGTTTATAGTAGTCTCCAATGATTCCTTGTATTTCTGAGATTCCTTTTTCATTTCTATTTTTTATTATTTGAGTCTTCTTTCTTCTTTTCTTAGTTAATCTTGCTAAAGTTTTGTTGATTTTATTTATCTTTTCAAAACACCAACTTTTTGTTTCATTGATCTTTTGTATTGTTTTTCAGGTTTCTATTTCATTTAATTCTGCTCTGATCTTAATTATTTCTTTCTGTCTACTAACATTAGCTTTGGAGTGTTCTTGTTTTTCTAGATCTTTAAGGTGAAGTGTTAGGTTGTTTATTTGCCATCTTTTCATTCTTCTGAAGTAGGCATTTAACAAGATAAATTTCCTCCTTAATAGAGCTTTTGCAGTATCCCACAGGTTTTGGTATGATGTGTCATTATTTTCATTAGTTTCAAGAAACTTTTTGATTTCCTGTTTAATTTCTTCCTGAACCCATATGTCATTAAGTAGAATGCTGTTTAACTTCCATGTGTTTGTATAGTTTCCAGAGTTTCATTTGTTATTGATTCATAATTTTAATTCATTGTGATCTGAAAAAATACATGGAATAATTCCAATTTTTTTGAATTTGTTGAGACTTGCTTTGTGACCTAACATGTGGTCTATCCTGGAGAATGTTCCATGCGCTGATGAGAAGAATAAATATTCTGAGGTTGTTGGGTGGAATGTTCTGTAGATATCTGCCAAGCCCAGTTGGTCTAAAGTATTGCTTAGATCTTGTGTTTCTCTATTGATTTTTTGGCTAGATGACCTGTCCAATGTTGAGAGTGGGGCGTTCAGGTCCCCCACTATTATGACATTAGCATCTATCTTAATCTTTAGGCCTAATAGTGTTTGCTTTATAAATCTGGCTGTTCTGATGTTGGGTAGATATATATTTATGATTGTTATATCTTCTTGATGGATAGTTCTTTTTACCCTTATATAATGGCCTTCTTTATCTCTTTTTATGGCTTTTGGTTTAAAGTCTATTTTATCTGACATAAGAATAGCTACCCCAGCTCGTTTTTCATTTCTGTTTGCATGGTATATCTTTTTCCATCCTTTCACTCTTAGTCTATGTGTGTCTTTAGAGGTGAGGTGAGTCTCTTGAAGGCAGCATATTGTTGGGTCTATCTTTTTAATCTAGTCAATCAGTCTGTGTCTTTTGAGTGGGCAATTTAACCCTTTTAAATTTAGACTTATTATTGAAAGGTGTTGATTTACTCCTAGCATTTTATTGATTTTTATTTAGATGTCTTAAGAATCTTTTGTTCCCTTCTTTCTGATTTTCTGTTTGTCTTCTGTTTGTTGGTTTCTTGTGGTGGTATATAAACTATTTTCTCTCTTTCTTGTTAGCATTTTTGTTTTCTTGGTGGGTTTTGTTCTTTCTTGAGTATTCATGACAGTGATGGTTGTTTTCAGGTACCAAACCCAGTACTCCCTTGAAAATTTCTTGTAAGGCTGGTCATGTGGAAGTGAAATCCTGTAATTTTTGTTTGTCTGAGAAATATACTATTTGTCCTTCATTTCAGAAGGATACTCTTGCTGGGTAAAGTATTCTTGGCTGGCAATTTTTTTTTCTTTAGTATTTTGAATATATCATCCCATTCTTTTCTGGCTTTTAGGGTTTCTGGTGAAAAGTCTGATATTAGTCTAACTGGGGTACACTTATAGGTGATTTGATGCTTCTCTCTTGCAGCTTTTAAGATTCTCTCTTTGTCTTTGAGTTTTGCCAGTTTGACTATAATGTGTCTTGGAGAGAACCTTTTTGTGTTGAATATGTTAGGGGATCTTTGGGCCTCCTGAATCTGAAGATCTGTGACTTCCCCTATACCTGGGAAGTTTTCTGCTATTATTTCATTGAATATGCTTTCAATGCCATTTCCTTTTCCTCCCTTTCTAGGATACCTATGATTTGGATATTTGAGTGCTTAAGGTTGCCTGTTATCTCTCTTAGATTTTCTTCAAATTTTTAAATTATTTTTTTCTTTTTTTTTTGGTCCACTTGTGTTAATTCAAACAGCCCATCTTCAGGGTCAGAAATTCTCTCTCTTGCTTGTTCTAGCCTGCTAGTTAGACTCTCTGTTGTGTTTTTTATTTCATTGAATGAATCCTTCAGCTCCACAAGCTCTGCTGCATTCTTTTTCATGGCACTGATTTCTTTGTATATTTCTTCTTTCACGTCCTGTATATTTTTTCTCATTTTATTGTATTGTCTAACTGAGTTTTCTTGTATCTCATTTAGTTTCCTTAGTATTGTTGCTTGAAATTCCTTGTCAGTCATTTCAAGGACTTCCTGTTCTACAGGATCTAGAGCTTGAGAGGTATTATTTTCCTTTGGTGGTGTTGTACTTTCTTGATTTTTCATATTTCTGATATCTTTCCTTTGGTGTTTAGTCATTGTGGCAGAGGATAACACGATCCACTCATTGCACCCTGATCTCAGGCCTGGATCCCAAAGGGACTGCCAATTATGGGCAGTGGGGACCGGCCTGGGCTGGGGGTCCCACAGCGCCTGCCTGTTCCAGCATGGCTGTCTCAGGGAACGTGGACCTAGTGGCTCTCAGACCTCTCTAGGTGGAGGAGACTGACCTGGGCTGGGAGTACTGTGGCTCTTGCCTGCTTCAGCATGGCTCTCAGGCCTCCTGTTGTTGTTTTATAATAGTTGTAAGTTGGTTGATTTGTGGGAGAGAGTGATGCTAAGAATTGTCTATTCTGCCATCTTGACTGGAAGCCAGAAGTATGCATTTAAAGCACATAGTAAGCACTTAATAAGTGTTTGTTGAATTAAGTGAAAATTGTAAGAACTGGTGAAGCTTCTGAGGGGTGATGGGCAGGCAACCTGTGGAGCCTTAAATGCAGTGAGGAATTGGCCTAATGGGTGAAGAAGACATGGAAAAGACAACAGCTCAGAGTGTTCACTGCCACCTCCACTCTGCCTTGTGCAAGGGTAAGAGAGGGCAGAACCGAGCCTCAATCTCAGGATCTCCTATGTACCCTCCTACCTCTTGAGTCTCCTGCTGGGTTGCTCTTCTCCTTCCTTCCTGTTAAACTACAGTAAGCCATTCATGACTTGTCAATTTCACCTGCATCTTTCCTGTGTCTTTTTAGTACCAGGAGACAGATTAGAAAAGAAAAGTGAGCTCAGGATTAGGTGTAAACAAAAGGTCTGGCCTCAAAGCCATCCTTTGCTGTGTGACTTGGGCAAGCTGCTGAACTTCTCCATTTCCTGTGTCTAAAATGCAGACTGTAGTTGTCCTCACAGAGTGGGGAGGATGAAATGAGCTGGCCCACGTAATGCTCCAGCCCTGGTTCTGGGACATAGGAAGCTCTCTAAAAATTTTAAGTACCCCACTCTCCCTTGACACATGCCTAGGTGTTCCATAATTGCTCACTGAACTGAATCTAATCACACTGAACACCACAGTACATTTCTGTGCCTCTTCCCTATATAGGTGTCTTCTTCATATCTCCAAGATGCATTTACTCCCAAAGAGGCCAACCCTTAGAGGCTCATTCCATTAGAACGAGAAAAGCATAAGAAGCTGATTTTCCCCCCAAGGAGAGACAGGCAAGACACTAAAGGAAACTGAGACTGCTGCTATTCTAGGAGTTCAATGTGAAACAGAGTCATTAGAGCCAAAACCTGCTGTGCAGAAAACAGGCTGAAGTAACAGAACAGTTTGGATTCAGTGACCCGAAGTTCATGGTTCCCATCTATTTGCTGCTTTCTTATATTACCTTAACAAATGCCAGCTTAGCAGTGGAAGGTATACATCGTGCACTGCACAGAACGAACTGAACAAGTTTTGAGCTCAGGGTAGTTGCCTCCAAAAGGGTGGGTAGGAGGGAATAACCATGGCTAAAAAGTGTTTTTTGCAGCCTGGCCAATTTAGAGCTGCTTGCTAGGAGACTTTTTCAGGGCTGACACTGCCATGGTGGGCTGTGGTGCTCCTGTTACACCTAGTCATGAGCTCTGTAGCCCAAGTACACTCGGGTGCTCACAAAAGGCTTTTAAATAGCACTTGCTGGATGAATGTGTGTCTCTACAGTCTCCTTCAAGATTATTTAGCAGTATTGTGGCCTTTGGTATGATGTCCTTAATGCTCAGTAACAGTCCAGCACAGGTCAAAACCCTGCCTAATGGCCATTATTAAACAGAAATCAAAACCAGGAATCTCACCTTTAGTTATAAACAATTTAATTTCCTCCATCACTCAGGAGAAGCACATTTCTGAAATTAAAGGTGCCCTTACACCCTTAAAAGAAAGTGTTTTGTTTTTACCTTTAATACTGAGAATTAGCCAGCCCCTTAGGCTAAAGTGAGCATGATCTCTTTGTTAGTCTTTTGCTGTTACCTGTAAAATACAAATGACAGATTTCCCAATCAAATCCCAATACAAATCTCTTTCTCTTAGAGGAGATTGGTGAAAGAAGATGAGCACATGGATGAACAAGAAGATCTGGCTTCTTCAGGAGGACCAAGCAGAACTCACAGGGATGGCAAACTGTTCACCTGAGCCCTGGATCATCACCTGTCCACTCATCCGCCCAACCTTCCACCCATTTAACATGCATGGAGCATCTGCCATTTGTCTCAGACTGTGCTGAGATATAATGGATGAAGAAGCCATGGTCTCTGCTCTCAAGTTTCTTGTTAGGGGCATCCACCTCAAGAAACTCCCCTAGGTACCCCAGGAGGTCAGGAGGCCACCAGAATTCAGAGCAAGGAATTATGGATGAGACCAGAGAAGGACTGAGTGATTATAGGTAGAAGAACAGGTATTTCCTTCAAGACTTTTGTGAAGTTACCAGTTGGCTGGGCCCTCTCCCTTTACCTGTAGTAACACTGGCAAAGGCTGCTTAACTGATTCATTCTGTTTGGTTCCTGCCTCTCAAGGCAAAGATTCTGCTAATGTAATGCCTAGCATGTGGTAAAGACCTAGATCATTGGAACCATGTCTTTTAGAATGCCAATTTTATTGCTAAATAAGTGTTTAATTAATAGGTGCCTGTCTGGCTTGTTGTATCTTTGGTATAACTTTCAGTAGGTTCCATGTGTGCAGAGTAGAAACAGGAGACTCTAGCAAAAATGCCAGTCACTTCTTTACCTGTCATTTCCCTTCCATTCATACCCATCTAGAGAAACTCTTCCTTGAAAAACAACCCCAAGTATCAGTGGTTCCACAAACCCAGCCATGGCTGACAGCACCTGGTGAAACTGGGACCATCTATATCTCTCAGAATTTAAAAAAGAACTCTAATCACAATTTGTGGTAATGGGCATGCTGATAGTATTGATCTGACCATCACATCTCGGGCACAAGTGGTGATGGTCAGCTTTCTACCCCATGAATATGCATATTCAATTAAAAAAGAACTCAGATTAAATAGGTTAAATTGATCAATGTTCAATGCTTCAACTAGAAGTCTGTGCAGACTCGGGGTTGTGGCCACTTTTGGAGCTGTTTAGATTTATATGATGGATATGTGAGCAGAGAAGCTCATCTGTGAAAGAGAAAAATAAAGCAGGGATGAGAAATTCTAATTCCTCACAACTCTCTAGATCCTGTGACACCCCACTATGACTGCAACCATTGGGTTTTATGAGTTATCCTTTATCCTTTTAACTCTCTTTCTAAAATTTAAGCTAGTTTTGGTGAACTCCTAATACTTGTAACCAAAGGATAACTAATATGTGGGGAATAAAAGTCTAGATCTTTATTAGAAATACATTAAGATAAAAGGCTACATATAGAAGTAACATCTAATGTGGAGGTCAGAAAGCATCAGTCTGTGAAAATCCAATAATCCAACATAAACAGGGAAAAATATCACATTATCAGCTTTTGCTTCAGTTTCCAGATTTTTTTAATCTAATGCATTTGGCCCATTTCTACTTCCCTGAGGACCTATCTGGTGCCAAATTATTGCTTTGTCTTCATCTATAGCAATTCCAGCAAGTCAGTGTCAAGTCTTTGTGGCTTTCACACTACAGCAGCACTGTTCAATAAAACTTCTTGTAGATGATGGAAATGTTCTATATCTGTGCTTGCCAAGAAGGAAACCAAAAGCCACATGTGACTATGGTGCACTTGAAATGTGGCTGGTATGACTAAGGAACTGAATTTTTAATTGTATTTAATTTGAATTAATGTAAATGTAAATAGTCACATGTGTTGCTCTAATAGCTACTATATTGGATAGAGTAGTTCTAGAATGTATTCCAAAATCCCAGCACTGTTTGCTATCTCCATGCTACCACCCACTCTAACAGCCACCGTCAGGTCCCCTGCTTCCTCTCGTGCTTCACAGAGCTGCTGGAGAGATCTTTAAAAATGCAGTCTGATTAGAAAACCCTCCTATGGTTTATATTTAACTTTGGAATAAAATCTAGCCTCCTTCTGCAGCCCACAAGGTCCTACCTGAACTGATGCTTTCCTACCTTTCCCAACCTACCTCCTCCTGACTCCCCCACCACTCTGTCTCATATGCACAGTGCTCCAGCCTCCCTGGCCTTCCCTCTGCCCCCCAAACATGCCAAGATTACTATCAGCTCAGGATTTTGATATGTCCTTTCTGCTTGAAATATGTTTTCCCAGATCTTGCTGTAGCTGGCTGTCATCATTCAGATCTCAGTTCATGTATCATCTTCTCAGAGAGATCTTTCCGGGCCACCCTAGCTAAAACAACTTCTGTAATGGATCCCTCCTTTTCTATTTTTTCTTTAGATTAAAAAAATATATTTTTAATTGACATTGTAATTGTACATATTTATGGGGTACAATTTGATGTTTCAATACATATATGTTGTATAATCATATTTCAAAATTTATTTATTTATTATCTTGTTTCATTTTCTTCATAAGACATATTTCTTTCTGAAATTATCTCATGTATGTCTACCTATCTGACTGTCTTTCTGTTCATCCACCCTTTTACCTATTTATCCACCCATCCATCTATCCATCCATCCATAGTTTATCTCTGTATACCCCCACAAAAATGTAAGCCCTTAAGGAAAGAGAACTTATCTGTTTTAGTCACTGCTGTAGCCTCAGAGCCTAGAACACTTCCTGGCACATAGTAGGTATTCAATAAATACTTTTTGATGAGTGGACAGACTAACCAAATGTCTGTCCATTCAGGGTTTGAAACCCTTGGCTGTGGCTCTCCTAAGGCTCTCTTCTCAGCCCAGTACTGGACCCTCCATGAAGGTAATATGTCAACAACTGAGCTCCTGAACTTCCCCCCAACTCAAACTGACTCCTCCACAGTTGTCTCCATTCTGGTTAGTGATAGCATCATTTTGGTAATTGGTAAAGCCAATGTGTCAGTGACATCCTTGACTCCTTTCTTTCTTTTACCCTGCATCCTATCCGACAGCAAATCCTGTTAATCTGAAGGACCACTTTTTACTACCTGCTCTGATACCTCCTGATCTAAATCACTGGACTCTCTTCATCTCTTGCCCAGATAATGGTAGGACTCTCCTAACTCCCCCTACTTCTAACCTTGGACTCTGCATTCTACTACAACAGTATGATTCTGTTAAAACATAAGTCAAACCATGTCACTCATTTGTTCAAAACCTCCAGTGCCTTCTCATTTTACTCAAAGTAGAAACCAAAGTTACCTTAGAAATATCCACAAGGCCCTACACCATTGACCCCATTGCCTCTCTGATCCCACCTTTAACAATGCTGTCTCTTGCTCACGCTAATCACATCACACTGTCCTCCTTGTTGTGCAATGAAGATTCCAGGCACATGCATTGTGGGGACTTTGCCTGTGTTGCCTTTTTAAAACCAGAGGTCTTTGATTAAGCCATGTCTATTCCCTTCCCTTTATTTTTCACCATAGCATCTAACATCTTTTAATATATTACATGATTTTTTATTTGTGGTGGTGTTTTTCATCTGCTCCCCATAGCATATAAACTCCATAAGAGCAAGGACTCTGGCTGGCTTGCTCGTTTGCTTTATTCACTGTTGTATCTCTAGGACCTAGAACAGGACCCAACACACAGCAGAATCCAATTAATCTTTGTTGAATGAATGAATGAATGGCACATGACAGCCAGAAATTTAAATAAAGTTATTTAAATAATTAATAAGATTTAATTTTCTAGATAAAGTGAGTAAATTTTCTAGATACATGGAAGTCACATAAATTAAATAAAGAGTGCTAAAGGATCAACTTACTCAAAGGCCTATTATGTCCCAGAGCCTTGAGGTCACTGAGAGAGCAAGTTGATTAGTTCAATTACTCATTTTCAAAGCAGAATATTCTCTTGAGTCATTGTCACTGAACACTGATGGTTTACCAGACGCCTTCAGCTAACATAACATGCTAGTCAGTAGCAACAAACATAGGGAGGAGAGGAACTTGGTAAATAAGTCAAGAAAGTAAATTAATCTCTTCTATCAGGTTTTCTTGTTAGCATTGTTTACAAACTTCAGGCACTTAGAGCTGCTTGCCACCCTTGGAGATGACACTGGGGAGCCAGAAAGAATCAAAAGGGATGTTGAGAAAATGTGTACTTCGCTCTGAAATAGTGATTGGTATTCAGACTGCTGCATTCCAAGAAAAATGTCCTTGCAATCGAGGGTAGAAATGCAAGCACCTCAGTAAACTGAAGGTTACCGTCAAAGATGGAGAAATTCCGGCTGGACCCAGAGCTCTACTGCCAGCCTTTTACAGGACCTCAGCTGTGCCAATACTGCAGTACCTGTCCTCATGCTTCTTAGATGACACTCATAGTGAAGGAATTGATAGTGGCATAGTGTCTTCCACTTAAAAATAATAAAGCAAGGATTCAGAGAGGCCAACTAATTAAATGTTATGAAATCTGCTTGGTGTATATAGCAGAGTAGCCACAGAAAAATCTCTCATTCATATCAATAAGTCCCCCGAACCTCTTATATTCATGAGTTCCAATGAAGTAAAGCTTCCATATTGGGACTTTAAGTGAACATCCAATAAACCATTGCCTTTTATTGACCCACTATGCTTTCCAGCTCCTCATTAGTGGGGGGAAAGAGAGAGAAAAGAAATGTGCCCTAGAAAGTGTCTTGATCTTGTATTTTATGGTCTGGCTGTACTCATTTATGTTTCTTCTCATTTGTTCAGTAAATAGGTATTAAGTATCTATTTTGTGCAAGCACCTGTGATAGGAATTGAATCTACAAGGGCACAAAGGACAGAACTCTGGTGATGGAGTTCAGCATGTGAACAAGTAAAAGCAGAATGACAGCCTCCTCTGGATGAACACTTACACTGTAGAGCCATCTCACCTGAGAAGTGGTTTCTAAAGCCACAAAATATGATTTAAAACAAAAGTTATCTTGAAATATCTTAGGAAACACCACAGCAAGGACCAACTTACAACTTTTCAATAAGTTCAACTTGGCCAGTTTTTCCACCAGAGAGCTGTTCTTTGGCTGAGCACCAGTGAAGTGGCTGGTTTTTACTTAGAGGCCATGTGCAGTACAAAATACAAATCTTCAGACGGCAAAATCCTGGTCAATGGGGGAAGATTCTTATAGTCACATGAGAACTGAGATCAGCTTGGAACAGACACTCATTAAGGGGAATGTGCTACAGAATCACCATATTATGTAGCTTAATGTTGATTCTTCTCTCTCTGTTTTGACTAAGACCATAGAGTTGAATATAAGTCCAATGCCTGAATAAAACAACTTCGTGTTACCACATATCTGAGGCTTTGTATACTTTTCTAATCCTCAAAAAAGATGTACAAGATATATATTATTATCTCCATTTTACAGGTCTAGAAGATGAGGCACTGAAAGGCTAAATAAGTTGGCCAAGATCATACAGCAAGGAAGCAAAAGTCCTTATATCAGTCACAGATGGCACAATAGAATAGGATAACTTGAGGGTAGTCTAATAACAGAACTATTTTCAAAGTGTGGGTAAGGTATAGTAAAGTACAATGAGTAGTGTGATATTCTGGATCTAGTGATAGCAGTGGGACTTTCATCTCTAAGGGAGGGTAGTGTTTACAGAAGCATAAAGAGAGCGAATGTCAAGAGCACCCCTGATAGAAATCGTGGGTAAGTTGAGGAACACAGCCAACCCAGGTGACCAAGCAGGAAGTGAGCCAGGGGAATAAATATTCTCTGATCTCTCTCCACTCTCAATCTACTCTCTTGCAAATTTCTGCATTAACTGAATCCATCAGAAGGTAGAAGGTAAGAGAACTTGTGGGTATAATCCATACTGTTCAATCTCCGGGACCCTGAAGAGGCTGGATGGTGAATCAATAGAGGCAGATGGAAGCTATCCAGCACAAATCTCTGCCAGACAATAAGTCATTCCTTCGAGTTAGTGACAGCAGTATATTACTCATTTTTACATTTCACTGAACAATGCGTGTTACGTTACAAATGACCAGTGTAAAAATGTCTTGATATTTTTCCTTCCTTTCTTCTCCACTACTCTGTTTCCAAGGTCCCAGGCCAAAAGTGAAGATTGCATTGGCTGTCAACTTTTGGCTGTTGGTGGTTGTCTAATAAGAGGAAGTGTTATGCCTTTCTCCACCCCTCACCAGTTTAGGTGGTGTGCATGGAGAACATTCTGGAGCAGGATACTGTCCAGTAAAGACTCCATGTCCCTTGCCATTTTGCAGTTGGCCTGGAGGCTGGGAACAGGGAGGGTGGAGTGTTTCTTTCTCTGGGGATGCTGCCAAGCCATTTTGTAGAGCATCAGCAACTTTAATTTGGGTCAGGACCAAAGTATGAGAACCAAGTTACTCAGTAAACTTTTTTACGAGATGTTGTTGGGGGAAAAAAGCCATTTTTCAAGTGAACAAAATTGCTGTCATAAGCACTTCAGATTTGAGTCATATTCATGAGAAAATGTGGCAGAAGAGAACTGCCTATCTGTTCCTTCAATAAGTACTTATTAACTGTCTATCAAGAGCCCTACTAGCATAAACAATCACCTAGAGAGGATATTAAGGAACAAATAGAAGACACCAGTTTAAAGGCTTAAATCAGTCATATTTTTCTCCTCAAGGCCCCTCCCAAAAATCCATCTCAACGATAAGTCAGTCATGCTCTGAGGAGGTTGTTTTGCTGTGGTTGGAGTATTTGTTTCTGACAAACCTTTCATATGGTTGTTGATGGTCTTTTAACCACAAGCAGCTGGGATCTCACTGTTCATTGAAATGTCTCTGGACACATTTGCACAAGAAGAGAATGTGCAGACTCTTCAGGCTTGAAGGTCCCGGGGAGGTCATCGGGGATGTCTCCTGTCTTTTTGTGCTCAGTCTTTCCCATACTTATTGATAGGAATCTTCCTAAGGATGAAGGCTCTGAAGAAGAAAAATCATCCTCTATTCCAATTTGCCTTGTCTTGCTGTGAGAAAGCAGGCTGATCTTTTTGAATCTTGCCTGTTCAGAATTAAAAATGGAAACCACAATAGTTTAATACATTTTATGACCTTCATGTTTTATTAAATTTCATAAAGGCATTCCATTCAAAACAGGGTCAGATTTTAAATTAAGGCTCTACAACAAATATTTAAACTCAGATTTAATAAAAAAGTTATTGTGTATTCATGCAATTGCAATTGATTATAGAAGACTTAGGTATTGAAATTTTAAAAGGGTAATAGATATTGTAAATGGATAATAATGTTTAACAGGATACTGAATTTGATATTTATTTGGCCTATTTTATGTACATTTTGAAGATTTATGGAACAAAGGTAATTGTTTTTTAGATACAAGTGCTTCACACGTAGAAGGGACATAATAAATATTGATTGAAACAATGCATGGATTATATGAGTGAAAAAAAATCTGCAAACTTTACACTGTCTTGTGTTGTAAATACTAAAACACTTTCGTTAATTCAATGTAACAAAAGTTCATAGGGAGTATAATTTGTTCTAGCACTGCACCAATCTTTGAAGAAATAATGCAAAATGTTCATGGAATAGCTTGCATCTTTAAGGAACTGAGCATTGAGATGGAGAAGAATGATCTATATAGACATAAAACATTGACAGAACAAGAAAAAAGGAACCCGTGGCTCTGTTCCAGTTTTCAGGGGAGCTGAAATGGTTGGACATGTCTTTATTGAGGAAATAAAATCGAGGCAGGTCTTGAGTAACTTCCACAGGGACATATAATATGCTCTCTTAGTTTATCACAACAAGCATTAAAAGATTGTTGAAGGATGTGCCAAAGATTCTCAGCAAGCCAGTGTATAAGGACTATTTAATGAAATCAGATTTCCTCCTCCATGCCAGTATTCCTTTCTATGGAAGATTTCCCTTCAGTTTTGTTTCCAGAAGTTTGACTCTACAGTGCCTGGATAAAACATTTCTTCATTTATGGCTCACTTAGCTTCTTAAATCTGTGGGTTGGTGTCTTTCATCAGCATTGGAAAGTTCTTGACCCCATCCACCCAGCAAAAACTATTTCTTTCCTCTTCCTTCTCTTCTCTTCTCCTAGGATTGCAATTAGACGTATATTAGATAGTTAAATTCATTCCACGTATTTCTTTCTGTTTCGTACTTTTTATTTTTTTTCTTCTCATGGTTTGTTTTGGAGATATATATCTAGGAATAAATAAGATATTTTAAAAATTCAATTAATTAATTACCTAATTTGAGAAGTGAGTTTTCTGCTTGATTTCAATCTCCCATAATAAAGTCTGTCGAAGAAAATGAATGATAGTTACATCTTTAACAAGTTAAAATATATAAAGATTATTATACCCTAAAAGAATTACATAAAATTAATGTTTGATTAAACTATTTACATCAGTGGTGCTTTTTAGACTGCTTAATAGTCTTTTTTTGTTTGTTTCTTTAAAAAGATCAACAAAATTTGCAAACCTTTATCTAGACTGACCAAGAAAAAAAGAAGGAAGACAGAAATTACTAAAATCAGAAGTAAAGCAGAGAGAGAGAAAGACAGACTCGCCTCTCCTCTTAAAGCCCTCAGAACCATGCCCCTGACCACTATTATTAATCCACTCACTATGGCATGGTCCTACAATCTAATCACCTCTTCAAGGCCCCACCTTTCAATTACCATAATAGGATTTCCCACTC
This sequence comes from Cynocephalus volans, assembly GCF_027409185.1. Classification (NCBI taxonomy): domain Eukaryota; kingdom Metazoa; phylum Chordata; class Mammalia; order Dermoptera; family Cynocephalidae; genus Cynocephalus; species Cynocephalus volans. The sequence goes on from NC_084472.1 coordinate 40,585,036, forward strand.
TCGACAGTTATAGTGGGTATTAAGCTTCTAATGTATGAACTTTGGGAGATACAATTCAAGCAATGCACAGTATTCCTCAAGGTACCTCCACTCTGGCTGTCCTCTGTGGGACTTCTGTAACCTCTGATCACCTCTCAACCTCTCAGTATATGCTCTCTAGGATTTGTTTATCTCCATACTTCACTGGGAGTATGGAGTTGGCCTAATACCTGAGGGATATTTCCACACAGATTTTTTAAGATGCCTTTCTCTGGCACCCTGCCTCCAAAATCTCATGTACCTCCTCAGGTTCAAACTCTGATTTTGCTTTCTTTGGCCATTAAGATTATTATTCACTGCTTGGGCTCCTTTTGCCTGCAATAAAGCCCAGAGAATGTCCATGGGGAGAAAGTCTGAGTTAATGTGGGTATCATCTCCTATGCCTTCCTTCTCTTAAGGAACACAGCATTTCATTTTACTGCTCTCTGACATCAGCAAATAATAATTTGGTATAATTTATGCAGGTGTTATAGTTGTTTGGTGGGCAGGTGAGTCTAATATCAGTTACTCCTTCATGGTTGGAGTCTCCCTGGTAAAGGGAAGTTCAAACTCATTTATACACATGCATAATATGCAGGTTTACATGTATACTCACACACATATGTAAATATGCATATGTTTACATGCATACAGGTTTGCTTGTGTGTGTAGATATACATACATATGTGAATGTATATATGAGGGTACTTCAAGAAGTTTGTGGAAAAATGTAATTAAAAGGTAATATGAATCTTTCCATAAACCTCTTAAAGATCCCTCATATATATTATATATCTACATACATACATGTTTACTTATAAATATATACATGTATGAATATAATTATGCACACACAAACATATACATGATTGCAGTTTAATTCATGTAGCTGGATTTGTCTATGTGTGGTTAGAAGGTAGTAGAAGGTAGAGATTTGCCTCCTCACTAGTAGGAAGTCTATTAGAGATTTATTTGGTTAATTAAGTATTTTTGTGGGGGTTAATTCACTACTCATTGACTCCTCACATATTGAATTCCTTGAAATAGGCTCTCCTAGCAAGATGCTACAAGGGTAAATGCTAGAGCTGGCATTGCGAAACAGGTCTCTCCGTGTCTCATCCAATGCTCCCTCTGCTAAACCAAATTGTCTGTCTTAAGAGGAAATTAGTATTTTCCTGCCATTCTTTACCCCACAGATACATATTTACTTGCTGCACTTAGTACTGGCTGCTAATTGAGATGTTCCAGGCACCTCTCGAAATTCGACTCTGTCCCTCTGCCTTGGTTTCAGTCACACACTTTAGTAAGTTTTCCTTTAATTCTTTCCCAAAACAAAAAAGGCTACTACTCAAGCAAGGTGAAGAATAAAAAGAAAAACTATCATTTAGCCAGAAAAGCCTGGAATGAAGCAGAAAATGAATGGCAATCCTGGGCAACTTGACAGTTCAGATGCTCTTATTTTTGACATCCTCTGTCCCTCTATATCTGGTTTTGTCCTAGTCATGGTAGTATCTAGAGATCCTTCATGCTCTTCCCATTCTCTCCTCAAATGCTCAATTCCCAGTAAAATCTCAATTTGAAGTGACAGTGACTAATGATAATAAGCTAAAAGTTACTCTTCCTGGAGACACTTGTATTTTCACAAGGGATCTAAACCTTGAGCTAAAAAAATCCCACAGAATTCCAAAGGTGATATTACTAGCATGACAGGGTAAGTCAGGGATAATTAGGCCGGGTATAGGGTGAGGCAATGAAATCTTTGTGGACCCCTGAAGTAATTCACTCCAGGTGAGTTCCTGAGGGATTGATAATGCAATATTGGTAAGATTCTAACATACTGCTCTGAGTCTATGTACATTGGAGATGAGAATATCACCAAGACCAGAGGGAAGAAGAATTAGATAGAGAGACTTTGGGAAAAAAAAAAAAAAAAAGGAACTCCCTGAATTGCCCATTCTCTTGAGATGTGTTTTTTTTTTTAAAGGCAGATAAAATTATTGGCCTGATCAAAGTTTAGTTTAGCAAAGCTGTTGACATGTCCTCGAAAGCTATACATGGTAACAAAACCCATTCTCCTTATAACAGTCAAACTTATCTTTTAAAAATGTAAAACATGTTATGACTCTTCTCAGCTTAAAAGCCTCTAGTGTCTTCCCATTGCTTGAAGACCAGACTAGAAATCCCCTGTGATCTGGTCTCTGTGTTCTCCCTCTCAGTCTCCAAGCTCCATCCACACTGACCTTTTTGTTTGGTAAATAAGCTCAGCTTTTTCCTACCTTGGGACTTTTTAACTTTTTGTTTTCATTGCCTGAACAGCTCTTCCTTCAGATCTTTGTTCCTTTTTGTCATTCAGGACTCGATTCCAATGTCATCTCCGCAGAGAGGCTTCCATGACCCATCACTCTCCATTATGTCCCCAGGTTGCATTTTTCTTCAGCAATGATCTTGATTTTGTGTGTTTGGAGTCCAAGCCCTCCTTCCCCATGAAAATGCCCTGTTTGAGGGTAGGGATGCTTTTTGTTCTGTTCCCCACTGGTATGTCTGACTGCCAGAGCTGTTACTGGCTCAGAGCAGGTTTCCAATCACGTGTGTTAAATTAATGAATTAATGAATTAGTGAACAAGTAGTTAATTCTCATATAATTACAAGGATTGCACTCGTGGATTAATAAAATGCCTAAACTGAGAGGGCCATAGAAAGCCTCCAGTCCAATTTTCACTTAACACAGCTCTCCCACTCCCTTCAGCATTCGGATAGCTGCTTTTGCTTAAAACAACAACATTATGCAACAGCCCATTTTGTCAAGACAGCCTTCTTAGTCCCACACTCAGTGTATACAGACTTTCATTTACTGCACAGTTTTAACATGTTCATTTGGTTTTCAAGTCCTTAGGAAACCTGCAGCACCACATTAAGAGAGAGAGGGGACTGTCACAGAGATAGGAGCAAGATGGGACATGTCTTAGTTGACAGCGGAAGACAAAGACAAAACTCTCTGAAAAACTCAAAACCTGGAAGCTGCACCCATTAAATTACAGGAAAAGTTGCAGATGTGTTTCAGTAACTGAAGAGCATCATAATATCATGGAAGAGGAAAGTACTATAAATTGAGCTGATCTGGTTTCAAGTTCACATTAGTAGAATGGCTTCAGATAATAACCCTGGTAAGTACCAAATTGCTCACTTGTCCATTAGAAAAATAAAATCTTCTTCTGATAGATATTGTAAGGATTGACATAATCTTTATAAAACACTTAACCTTCTATACTGACATGGAGTAAACTTTCAACGAATGTGAGCAACTCTTAATACAATAGTAGTGTTCATTGTGATGGCCCTATGTTATAAGCAAAAGGATAAATTCTTTGCAGTAAATTTTATGTATATCCGACACTATCACTCTTTTTCAGTCATAGTATAAAATGAATAAAACTTCAAATATCCAAACCTGACACAACTCATATTATTACTAATATGTTTTATTTTTTATAATATTTTATATTTTATAAACCCCTTTTATAGGTATTCTCTCATTTGATGATTTGCAGATGCTCAATCATGGAAAAGTGTAAAGCACTAGCAATATTTTGTAATAAGAGTTACCTGTATTCCGGTTCAAGGACCAGCTGCATCTCTTTAGTCTTAATGTTTAGTTTGGCTAACTCAAGTTTCCTATGCCAGAAAGTACAGAGCCAATTTTCTCTTGAAAGCTCAAATGTTAAAGGGAGGGAAGAAAAGTCTTTATCTTAAAAAGCCAGCTTGTAGGTGTCACTTAAATTCGCTGCCACCCACAGATGCTTAACCTAGAGAAATCAGAAATAACGGAGGATTAAAGATTAGGCGCCTACAGTAATTTTGGAAAATGAAGGAGTCCCTCAGGTAGAAACATGATCCATTAGCCCAAAACTTTTCAAGTTACAGCCTATAAATATTTGAAGTGTTTAACTTCTAAGGAGGCAAAGGAATTATTCAACCCAGTACAAGGAGAGATGATGAGGAGTAATGGACGACATTAGCAAAGAGAACATCTCCTCAACGAGGAGAACAGATAATGCAAAAGCTTTGCTTAAAATGGCGACTCCCTGACTTGAGTTGAAACAAGGTGGCATTTTATGACCAGAACCGATGGCTGATTGCATTTTAAATTCCTGTGGTTGGTGACCTGCTCAGAGTTCATTGAGTGACTTTAATGATTCACTCAGCACCTTTTAAATCAGCTTTAGTTGAATTGCTATTAATAGTTAGAATAAGTAGAAATGGTGATGATTCCCTAGCACATTGACATGCGGCTGTTGCTGTCTTTCTTATTCAACACTTCGTATTGAAAATGCTCTATTTTGCCGCTTTTATCTGTTCACTTGATGATTCTTAATGATGGCTAAACAGGGGAAGGAAAAGATAAGAGGCAGGGCCTGGGGGAGAAAGGTGGGTGTTAAACCAGCTGTCCTATGCACATGATCATGTGATTATCAGTGAATACAAACACCCTGGACGATAGCACTAAGGCAACCGTCTCCATTTGTACATATACTCTTCATTTGTAACTTTGGTTGAATTTTTACCAGCAAGCCTGCCTTTTATAATATTAAATGCAAGGAGAGAAGAAAACAAACATATAGAATCAAAGGACCAGAGTTAAGATATTTCTGTCCTCCAATTTATCAATCCCGAAGTTGAAAATGAGGTTTTCAAATATTTAGGTGATGTAAATGTAGTTTTAAAAAAGATGTTCTATCATTCCACTTACATGAAGTACCTAGAATAGGCAAACTCATAGAGACAAAAAGTATAATAGAGGTTATGAGGGGCTAGGTAGTGAGCGTAATGGAGAGTTATTGTTAAATGAGTACAGAATTTCTGTTTGGGATGATGAAAAGTTCTGAAGATGTATGGTGGTAATGGTTGCATAATATCATTAACATACTTAATGCCACTAAATCGCACACTTAAAAATGCCTGAAGTGGTCAATTTTATGTTATGTATGACTTAACACAATTTTTTTCAAAGTTATACTTTACTTTGAATGTTAACTCTGAAGTCAAAGAATTAATTTTGACTGATTTCCTAGATACAATAAATTTTTTCAAAAGAAGAAATTTATTTTCAAACTCCCTAGACATTCTAAGTCATTTATTAATACTCCATCTTTTCATTACCACCACCAATGACTTTCTAAAATTTAAGGTAATCTTAAAGATTACATTCTAATATTGATTTTAGCATAGATTGATTTTAAACTTATGGTATATTATCAATAACGATATGATAAAATTCATCCATTTGCTAATATATACAACCACACGTTTAAGCACCTATTGGTCAAGGCTTTATTCTAGGTAGTGAAATGAGGCTGGTGGGTAAAAAGATTAGCAATACAGTGTCCACTTTTAATGATCTCATTGGGAAAGACAAGACAAACATATCACAATTGAAAAAAAAGGTAGAAAATAACATATGTTGAAGGTACTACAGTTGTATTTAAATTAATATCTTATATTTGAACAGTTTCACAGTTTAGAAAACATATTTGCTTAAAAGGAAGTGGGTTTGTTTTAATGGTGAGTCTTCACGGAGGACTGAAATTTAATCTAGACCATAGAAAATAGCACCACATTCATTCCCACTTTATAAATTATATAGGCTTTATATAGCTACATATAATTTAACAGTTTTAAAGGATTATAGATACTATGGTTCTAAAACAAGACATAGGATTTAGAATCAGATTTCTAACTCTACTGATTACAGCTATGTGATTAAGGGCAAGTTACTTAATCTCTTGAAGTTTCAGTGTGGTTTCCCCTAAAATGGAGGCAGTAGCTCCCTTATGGTTATGTATCAATTACTGAGATAACATATGTAAAGCACGTAGACGTAGCAACTGCTCAATAAATATTAGTTATGTTCTCTAGTTATGATTGTTGTAGCTTAGATTGTCATGACAGAATGCTGATTGAATCTTTGATTTACTTGGTGTGATCCCTGAGTCTGGCACACCAGTCCCAATTATAAAATGATTCCTATCTGAAAATATAATTTGGCTCTCAGTGATCTGTATTTGATAATCTTCTTTGTGGTATGGTTTACAGGGATATGGCTGTCTCTTACATAAATGTGTGTGCATACATATATGCATATATAAAAGATATATTTGTACTATCTTCAAATACTTCAAGTAATGCAATCTAGTGTCTTACAACGTGTTAGAGAACAAGGCTCCTACCAGATGTGTTTGAATGACTGGCTATCAATCATTTGAAATTAGCACACTGTATGTAAATTTATGCAACTTTGGTGCTTGAAAACAATTTATTCTTGTAAGTAGATTAAATTGTCCCTTTTACAATCCTGTTTACATTGGTAATTTATTTAACAGACCCTTATTTCATTGACGGTAAACTTTACCCCTGCCCAAGTTCAAATTCTCTCAGTTTGGCTAAGTGCCATCTGAATTCATGAGGTTATATTATACTAAGGAAAAAAAATGGTGGAGTACGAAATTCCATCAATCAAGTGTTGGCTGTCAGTGACAGGAAATTGGCACAGGCACAGGACCCTTAACCAGATGGTAGACATCTGTGCTTTTCTCATCAGCAGGGTGAGGTCAACTGTGTACCCTCCACAAAGAGGCCCCAAAAAGTCAGAACCCCATAGGTGGATGGCTCCTCGGGGTTGTTAAAACATTTTGGTTATGAACAGCAAAAAGGAAACTGACACCTTGGGATGCTTTGAACTTTTTAAAATTTTAATTATGTCATATAACTTAGGGCAGGAGCCAAGTTTGATTTCCGTGAGAATATCCAAGACTGGGTTAGTACCTGCATCTTCAGAATGTAGGGAAAAATCTCCCAGCAGAGAACTGTAGAAAGTGTCGTGGGATGGAGTCTGGGGAACTTTAGTTCTAACCTGATCTGAGAACTTCGGCTACTTCACAGGTTGGAGTCTTAGTTGCTGTGTGCGAAATAAGAAATATATTCTCTGACTCATCTACCTCCCAGGAAGGTGTGAGGTTTCTACGAACTGACGAATATGAATGGACTGTGCAGTCCAGAGAGAATAGGAGCAAATAATGCACCACAATTCTCTTCACCTGCTCAAGTCCCAGCCATCTTCATGGTGCAGGTGTTGTGTCCTCCATGAAAACCACCCCCATTCTTGCCTCCTAAGTCATGCTTCCCAAGTCCAAAGTGCTAGAACCACTTAGATCTAACAGGGCCTTGTACTATTCTGGACTCCACTCTGAAGTGGTAAGAATTTGAGCACAGGAGCCATGTCTGCTTATTCTCTTTCACAGGAAGATGCTAAATAAAAATGTGTTAACTGATTCATAGCTCTGACATTTCCACTCATATTCACAGCCCACTAGGCTGCAGTACTTCTCCCTCAAATCTCTGGCTGAAATCCTGTTAAAAGGACAAGCACGATATTTCCATTCTCGGGGCTTGTCAGTAAGCACCAGCCCTGCCAGTGCCCACAGATGAATCCCTGCCTCTTCTGTTCTGTGAAAGTGAGGGGGACTCCATCACCAGACTCTCTCACTCTGAGAAAGTCATCACTGAGCTCCAAAAGCTCTCTCAAATCTGACTCTTTCTTTAAAGGCTGTTGTTACGGAATTTTGATCACCAACAGTGGTTGCAAGGACAACATGTGAGAGAGATGGAGATAAAGATAGAGATGGAGAGCTAGCTAGAGAGATAAAATAATAGATGCTGATTCTTTATCCTTGTGGCAATAGAAAAAGAAGTGGGCATAAAAACGTAGAGACCTGCACAATAGAATCCTAGCTTTTAACTAGCTCCGTAACCTTGAAAAAGTCATTACATGAACCTGAGCCTCAGTCTCCTCTCTTCCAAAATGACTTGGACTAGATGGTCTTTAATGACCCTTCCCATTCTACCATTTAATGATTCCAAGATAAAAAGAAGACCAGGGACGGAATAAGTAAGTTATAAGAGGATGTGGAGGGAGCAACGATAGGAAGCATGCCAACTCTTACATTCTTTTCTAAAACAAACAAACAAATAAAAAATCGAGTACTTATATGTTAGCAGAATTGGTGTAACAACCTTTAAAACTACTCTGACAAAGGCGGAGACTCCATGAATAAGCAAGGCAGAAGTTTATTTATTTATTTCTTCGGTGAACATTCATTCATCCATTAATTGAAATATTCACTTCTTTGTTCAACAAACACTTGTTGAGCATCTAATATGTTCCAGGAACTCCTTTAGACTCTGGGAAACAGCTATATACAAAGTAGATAAAAATCCTGGCTTCCACAGAATTTATATTCCAATATACTAATAGTGACATAATAAATAGACAATATGTGAGGTAAGGTTAAGAAATCTGAAGCAGAATAAAGTAGAAAAAGAAAATAGAGTAAGGAATGGAAAGTGATTTTTAAATGTAGTTGGTATGTGTGAGGAACAACCAAGTGGCTGGAGCTGAGAGAACAATGAGGAAAGAGGTAGGAAACGAGATCGCAGTGTGGTGGGGCCAGGTATTACATCATTCTGGAGGAAGGCAAGTGTTTGGACTTTTCCAGTGAATGAGATGGGAACCACTGTAGGGTTTTGAGGAAAGGAGGATGCAACATGACTTACATTTTAGAAGGATCACTCTGCTACATTGTGGAGAATACACTGCAAAGGCAAGGACAGAAGCTGAGAGACCAGTTTGGACGCAATTTAAATAATTCAGGAGAATATGGGCTGCCATCAGATTAGGGAAGCAACAATAGAAGTGGGGAGAAGTGTTCTGGAATTGAAATACATTTCCAAGGTTGAGCTGACAGAAGTTGCTGATGGATTATACGTGTGGCATCATAAAAATACAGGTGTCAAAGGCAACTCATATTATATGTTTGTTTGTTTGTTCTTTTAATCTGAGCAACTAACTGGTAGAGTGGAGATGTCATTGTGCACAAGGGAACAGAGTAAAAGCCTAAGGACTTTGGTGGAAGGCTTCAAATCAAGAGTCCTGTCTCAGACAGGCAAAGCTTGAGTTGCTTATCAGACATCCAAGTAAGGGTGTGGAGTAGGAAGTGATAGACATACATCTGGAGATCAGAGAGAGGTCTAGTTAGAAATATAAATTAAGGCATCATCAGCATATAGATTATATTTAAAGTCATGGGACTGAATGAGTTGAGTTCGGTAGACAAGAGAAAGTAAGTTATAAAAGAACCAAGTACTAAGCCCTGGGGCTCTATATCATTTAGAGGTCAAGAAGAGGATGAGAGAGTGATCAGCTCTGTCAAATCCTACTGGTAAGTTTCTCAGAATTCCCATTGTGACACAGGTGACTTATTCTCCCTCATATACGATTGTGGTTCCCATCAATAGCCTTTTCTGCTAATTTGAATATGAGAAATTATCATTAAAATGAAACCAAAGCCTTCACCCACCACCATCCATCACATGCATGAAGGCTCGGGACTGGCTTCTATTTGGGATCAATGATTATGTATGTGTGTGCATGTGTCTGAGAGAGAGACAGAAACAGACACAGAAAGAGATATTATGTAGAGAAGCACAATAAAATTAGACATTGCCCCTGGACTTCAAGGGCTTTCTTTAGGAAGAAAGACAGGAGAACCACTAACAAGTCGATGTGGATTCAAAATTACTTAAATAATGACTGCAGAAGGCCAAAATGGAAAGATTATGCAATCAGACACGTGCTATGAGACTGGGAAGAGTCTATAATGCCTAAAAATTATTATGATTGTCTTTGGGAAAACTAAGGAATTAATTTATTTTCAGGAAACCATGTCCCAGAGTCATTGCTCAGGTTATATTAATACATTCTAGCTTTTGCCATGGTCTAGAGAATAATCTCTCTCCATAGCCCTGGCTGGCATTCAAGGTCTTTCAAAAACTCACTCCAACCGGTTCTTCTAACCACTCTAACTTACAGTGAGCTCTTCTTTCAAATTCTTAGGTCACTAATTATCTATCTACCATTCACTAGCAAGTTATTTTATTTTTTAACAACTGTGTGCCTTATCTCCTCAAACATACTGTAAGCTGTGGGAGAAACGACACCTTATTTTACTTTTTTTTCCCCTGCCCACTATCACAGAACCATTATTAAATGGGTACTTAGTTATGCTACGTGAATGAATGCCCCAAAACTACCAAATATTTCTTTTCCTGCCATCCTTAGTATCTAACTAGATGTAATGTAACTAAGAACAAAGTGAACAGAAATATTTTGGGGTGGTGGATGAACCATTGCTAAGGTATTTCTACATTAAGTGGAATATAAAATAAAGGAATCTAAACCAAGAGTTGGTGTGTGTATCATTTGTGTTTTAGAATTTCATGAAACTCTCAAAGCTGCTCTCCCTCCAGCCAATTAGGTCATGACCTGCTTCCTGATGTCATCATCCACAAAAAGAGAAAAATAATGTCTTCATGTGATCCTTAAATAGAGTGACCATATAGTTTGCTGTCTAGGCTGGGACAATTTTGAGGGTGAAAGGAGATGCTGATAAAATTTATGCTAAATAAATTGGCATGAACCAGTACTGTCCTGGATACTCTTTTTGGGTCATAATTACTTGGAAAAAGGATGAAAACAATAGTTTCTTTCTCCAGAAAAATTTTATCTTACATTTTAGGATATTACTCACCCCCTATAGCCTGTCCTGACTCACTGGTTAAGAATCTCTGACCCACATTATCTCATGTTTAACTAAGTATGCTGCTCCCTCTGTAAACCTACAAGTCCACATTAAAGAGTTAATATGATCTTAATATGATCTTCAAGGTCACTAAATTAAACCAGATGAACAATATGTAAGTATTATGTGGTGTACCTGATATATTCTGTCAGCTAAGATGTCTGTGAAGTTTATTTCTATGGGAAAAAACCCTATTTCCTATAGCTAGCATTTTAAAGGGGGAGATATCTTCCCATTTGGGGAAAAATAGTTAAATGGTTTTGGGGGGGTGTTTTTTCTGTTTATAAGAGCATAGTAATTACTGTTAAAATAAATCTTTTTTTTTTTAATACTTTCAGATGTAACCCTATGTCTTTCATTCTTGAATTCCCTTTGGCCACCTTGCCACCCAGTTAGTCACCTAATCTTGAGTTACAATGTTTGGGGGAGGTTGGTGACTGTACCACATCATGCTAGTGGGGCCATTGTAATATGCGAGGCTTCTCTGGGGAAAGAGTTCTTAAACTTTATGTATTTTTTGTGATTTCAAATATTCAACTATGAGATTAAATAATCTCATCACAAAATATCCAATAAGATTTCATGTGTATGTCCCACTCTATTCATTCTGTCCCTTCAATTTTCTAAATGTGATGAGCAATGAATGAAAAGACATGTTTGGTGAGAAGATGCAGCCATAGGACACTGTCAGTTGTTTGTTGTAAAAGGTGTTTACGTTTCTGTACATTCATGTACAGATGCATATATATGCATATTTGGGATAGATGTTTAGGTCTCAAGGACTTTTTTTAAGTAAGAAATTTTTTAAAGTTTGAAGTTACTACAATCTCACTGTAGAACGTTTGAAATATAAAGTAGAAAATGTATAAATCACCCATAAGTCCGTCATCCAGAGATAACCAAGGATAACATTTGCCTATTTTTTCTATTTATTTTCCCATGTACAATACATGTGTAAAGAAAAGATCTGAAGAACTCCTAGAATATGAATATTTATACTCATTTATTTGTGTGTATATTTATTCATTTGTATTTTTTCAACTCATATAAAAGCATGGACACTTTCCAAAAATGCAGAACTTAGAGTCAGAAAATAACTTAAAGATCCTTCTTTTTTAGTGCTATTATATTACAGATGAAGAAACTAAGACATGAATTTCACACCCACTTTTTTGATTTTTAAATTAACAAATATAAGAAAGCCAATATTTTTAGTAAGTAAATGTGTTTACTGATGTCTAATCACAAATTTAGATGCTGTGGAATAACTCAGTAAACACATATTGACTGTCTACTAAAACTACAACTAAGCTTTTTAAAATAGTACTTGAGAGATAACAAAGAATCCCTTGATATATTATTATTTAATCTCCAGAATATGGGAAATACCATTATTATTATAATTCCCACTTCAGATATTAGGAAATTGAGGTTCAAACAAGCCAAGCAACATGTCAAAATCACACAAGAAGTGAATGGCTGAGCTAAAACTTGAAGTTAAATGCTCTGATTTCAAACTCCGTATTGTTTTCCACATAGTACTGTGATCCAGGCGCTAAAGTTAATAAAGTAGGGTCTGCCCTTAAGCATTCTTAATTTTGCTGAAGAGACAAGATATATTGTTCAGAATATTTGAACACACGACAAACAAAAATAGCTAGAATTTATTGAAGATCCAGTAGGGGCCAGGCACTGTGCTAAGAAATTACTTGCACTATTTGAGTTAATTGTCACCTCTGAAGGTGGAAACTTTTATCTCCCCCATTTATATGTGAAGAAATTGAGGCTTAGAGAGTAATACGATAAATGAGTTAAAGAAGTAGGGTTTGGTCCCAGACAACCAGGCCACAGAATCATAATGCTGAATAATGATCAAAACACAATGACTCTTCTTTGCTGGACAGCTGCAGTTCTGTCTGTGCCATTAAATCTGACTCTTTCCCAATACTGGGAGTGGTGGGAAAAACTCGCATAGAAATTGTGTGGGGTTGGGCTATTAAGAGTCAAGTAGGGATATAAACTGGACTTTGACATTTAGTAGAAACACATGGATGAAGTGAGTGTAAGAATAGAACTGTTGTCATAGCAGATGTGGGCAAGAGCGAGAGAAAGAAAAAAGAATGATGTGGTATTTATGGGAATAGTAAGGCAACTTTGTAGACAGAATTCTGAGACCACAGCTTGAGCAAGTGTTTGGAGCCAAATCACGAAGGGCCAGGAATGCCCGGAGGAAGAGTTTAGGCTTTGATTTTAAACAATTGAGAGTCACTGAAGATTTCTGAATATGAAAGTCTGACAGTAGCTTGCCACAGAGCTGGGAAGGGGAGATGTCCAGATTAATATAATTTGCACTGAGCAGGAGCAGCTGTCAGGAGCTTCAGCTGAAGAACTCATCTTTGGTTTTGCCTTCAGAGCTAAGGAAAAGAGTCATTGCTGTCCATGGTTCTATCGTGGTTACAGCCTGGGGCAAGGTTGGAAAAAAAAATGTTAGTCTGACTTCTGCTGTTGAGAAGTGAGAAAAAGAGTGTAAACTCCGCTCTGCTTTAGCAGTGTGAATTTCAGAATTCCCATTCTATTGGTTCTCAAACCCGGCTGCACGTTGGCGTTACCTGGGGCAATTTTGAGAAATGCATATGCTCACAACCCACCCATGGAAACTCTGATTTAGTTTCCCGAGGGAGGAGCCTAAGCACTGGAATTTTGAAATATCCCAGGTTATTCTAAGGTACAACAATGGACTGACAACCGTTGCCACGGTGGAGAATATTAAAATTAGTACTGCACATCGACGTGTGCACATTTTCTTGTGGCCTAAAAACAAAATCGTCTTTCCAAATCCATTGGTTAAATCTGAGTATCCAGCACCTTTTAGCCAGAAGAATATGGTCAAATATTTTAAAGTGTGTCTGTGGATCCTTTTTTTAACATATCCATGCAACTTTACTGCAGAGGCCAAGAAAAGGAATGGAAAAACTTAATTGTCCTGTCAGATTTTTATTTATTTTTCTGATTCAATTTCTCTTAAATCTCTCAAACATACAAGGGTGGGGCTGATCTCATGTTCAAATTTGCCATCCAGACCTATCTTTCTGGCTCATGTTCTTATTTTCCTTCCATTGACTTTTCCCACTCATTAAACTCATTGAACACCTACCATTTCTCAGCAACTTGTGCTCAATATGAGTAAGATATATTCACCCTTCCCTCAAGAAGCCTTTGGCTGAATCGTCCTTCAAGGCTCAGACAAGGCAACTCCTACCTCATTCATGAGTCTTTCCTTCGTGAACTCTATCCTGAAATCCTATTTGTCCTCTTATTGGTACTTATGACACTAACAGTACCTTGAAGCATCAATCTTCCTGTATGTAAGTGTTTTACCTCTTCCTCCTCAAATTGTAATGCCTTAGGCACCTTTGAATCCTGCTCATAGGAGATGCTCAATGAATCTTCTCTAATGGTATTCTGTGATGAACTTCTCCCCACACTCATGACAATTTAACTCTGCTTGTGGGTCCTGATGCTTAGGTTGTACTTTGCTCTCTCACTTTTGTTAATTTCCTCGCTGTTTGTGGTCTGCTCATTCTAGTTAGAGTAAATGACTCATGGACTGTAGCTTTTCCTGAGGCATCTTCCACAAGTCCATGGACCCTTCCTCTTAGAATGGAACCTGTAAACCTGTATATTTTCTTTACAGCTCTTAGGTAATTTTTATCGTTAGCCAAGTTTGATAAGAACTTTCTAAAGTAATATTTAAATTTTTTTGCTTCAATGCGCAGTAAGGAATACATTTTTACACTCTGATTTAATATCCCACACACCAATAACTGAAACAAATATCTACCTTTACTATATGCAAAATATTCTGGTATCTTTTATTCTATTTTATTTCATTTTTAAAATGGTAATTTTGCAATTTTCTATTGGGTTGCAACCATTAGTCTGAAAAATACTCTTCTAGAATGTAGCAAGAGTTACTCACATAGGTATTTTAAAAATTCTAGTGGTTTTAATTTATATCTTTTTCTTTTGCCATTCTAGGGAATGGTTTTTACACAATAATCTTTCCTTACACCATTTCTTTTTTCTCTTAGACTAAGATATGAGTATAAACCATTTCCCTCTGAGTGCTTCCTCTATTCCAGCTCTCTGTTTCTTTAAATCTTCAAAAAGTCTTGGTGCTTCCAGGAGATATTTCTTTGAAGAACTTTGTCCATGCCCCAGGCCATAGGACAAGAATGTTGTTTGTTTTGACAGCACAAGGATCTTACTATACATCTTGGTTTGTGTTTCCTTTGGTTAGAGAGTAGGCTTTGCTGTCTTTATTTTTTTTCAAGAACTTGCAATACTGCTATACACTATTTAGTTGTTCAATACACAGATGTTGAGTGGTTGTCTTCTGCCTCCTATCTTGGTCTATATGTAATAAAAGTTGACATCAATATATTCAAGCAGAGACTTTTTAATATACCAAGCTGTCACTTCTAGCTATCCAGTTTATAGACAAGATGCTTGACACTCTTACCAAGGTGGATTGTGTCACCGGTTCTCCAAAGTGAAAAAGTAGGGACAGGAGCCGAGCCAAAGAAAATCCACAATACAGAACTTAGTTTATTCTTTAAATTTCCTTTTGTAACTGCTAGACGAGGCCCTTAAAATCATTGACCAATCAAATCATTTAATGGCAGAGGTAAAGCTAAAAAAAGTACTCCCAATTTTCCATCCTGTGTTAATTGGACCAAGGGTGGGGCTGAGAGAAACCCTCAGAGCTTAAAGATCTCTGAGTCACTTGGCAAAAAGCTGTTGTAAAACATCTCACCTAGCGCCTAGTGGATTTCACATGGGTTCTATAGATGCTGCCCGCAGCAATTGTCTATATTAAAAATTGGTTTATGAGTAGTGACTATACTCTGAAATTCATGAGGTTAAATATAGGCTTTCCTTTTTAAATGTTCCGTTTTACATATTTAGGTTATTTTAGGTGACATCATGACCATCTTACAGAAACTATGCTTTAAAAGAAAGAAAGAAAGAAATCATCTCCATGCTGAAAGACTGATTTTTTTTTTCACAGTGAGATATATTTAAATGTATAGGACCATATTTTACACACACACATATATACATATTTAGCAAGACTAGCTAATGCCATTTAAGAGGTCCAAATTCTGTTGGGCATGTGGAGTTTTGTAAGGAAGAGAGAGAACGGACTTCTCTGAACTATTGCTATTTGATACTGATAACTTCTTTGAATGAGAGTTGGATTAAATAATCGCATGAAGATCATAAGATAAAATTTTCTTTTGATTTTTATAAATTTGTTTTACAGATTTCATTCATTCAATAATAATTTATGGAGTACTCATGATGTGTCAGGCAGAATGCCAGGTTCCCGACATTAAGGAGCTCTCCATCTAATGAGAAAGCATGTAAACAGAAAGGTTTTTTGAATGATAAACCTCAACAGAAAAACATAATCGAAGCCTTGTCAGCTGATATAACTCAAGCTAGTATTTTCATTGTTGAGAAGTTTAGTTAAAGAGAATTGTTAAAAAAAAAAAAAAAAAACAGTGCTAATGCTACAAATACTATATAGTTAGCTTAAAATGATCATTAATTAACTTATTTTAATGTAAAACCAAGGATTCTTGTGCATGGGTTTAATTACTGGAGCTTCACATGGTCATTTTTATATATACCACATCTGTATTGCATTATATACAATTTCTAACTTTATTTTTTTGTTTGTTTTGAAGAAGAGTGAGAACATCTTGCATCAAAACAATCTGAGTTCCAAACAACTCTAAAATTTCATGGGTTTTTTTTACCCCTACTCTTTTATAACTTTTCACTCATACCTACTCTGACTTTTCATCAAGACTTTCCAAACCAAAAAACTTGGTTTTCATGGAATCAACAACCCTTTTTCTTTCACACTCATATTTCACCAGCTTAAGTGATACATGATTTAATTACATACTTACAAGGAAAAGTACAACTATCATAAGCAAATCTGGGAGCAAACACAGTTGGTTCTTGGGAAGTGTGCCACTCAAATCCCGGTGGGGACAGAAGGATGCAGGTGCACTGGGCAGAGGGTATCCACTTCACACATTCAGTCTGCACTGTCAGCTGTTTTACAGGGGAAGAAAACTGTAAGTTCATGTGAAGAATTCGTTATTTGACCAGTCAAGAGAATTGCTCAGGTAGTGAGTTCTGTAACCTATGGACAAGCAAAATGGAGTAGGAATTTAGAGGAGGATGTGACTAACTGGCTGGGAAAATTAGAGAAGGCTCACAGAGGTGATGGTATTTGAATTAAATCTTGATATTGGAGTAGGAGTTTTCTAAGTGAAGAAAAGGGCAAAAGGTTTTCCAGCCTGAGGAAACAGCTTGTATAAATACACAGAGCCAAGAAGGATATGGTGTGTTTGAGGATGAGTTGGAAGTTGAGGGTGATTGAAGATAGGATCCAATGGGCAGAGTAGTGAAAAATGAAGTTGGCGAAGTAGGATAAGGTAGATTGCACAGGCACATACTAATTAATTAAAGGCTTAAAGTATAATTTAGAATACATGATTTAGTAATTTATGAAAGTAGGCAGGTTACTCATTTGGTATTTACCAAGTGAGTGCAAAGGAAAACAGCTGGGTGCCTAGTACTGTGCATCACTATTTACAAAATAACCAGATCAAGATTAAATCATATCAAGAATGTAATATATAAATATACTTTCTAAAATTCTCTTCCAATTAAAAGGCTTGAAGTAAATGCTTATTATATGAAAATCCTTGTGTGTCTCAAACTCAACACTAAAAAAATAAAAAATCCAATTAGAAAATGGGCAGAAAACATCCACAGACATTTGTTGGAAGAGGATACACAGATGGCAAATAAACACATGAAAAGATGTTCAACATCAATAGCCATTAGAAAAATGTAAATTTAAATCAAAGTGAGATTCACTTCACAGCTATCAGAATGGCTAAAATGAAAAATAATGGCAAGGAAGAATGGTGGCAAGAATGCAAAGAAGCTGGATTAATCTTGTATTACTGATGGGAACTTAAACTGATACAGCTACTTCAGAATAGTTTGGCAGTATTTCTTTTTTCGAACTGAAAATCTACTTAACATATAACCCAGAAATTTCAGTGTTGAGTAATTATTACAGAGAAATGAAGTACTCTTTTCATGCACACAAATGTTCATAGCAGGTTTATTTGTAATAATGCCAAACTGGATGCTACCCATATGTCCTTTAACAGATGCATAGTTAAACTGTGGTTATTTATACCATGGAATACCATTTAGCAAGAAAAAAGAACAGACTATCGATATATACAAAACTTGGTTGAACCTTAAGGAAATTATGCTGAGTGGAAAAAGCCAATTTCAAAAGGATACATATTTCATAATTCCATGTATGTAACTTTTGTACAATAACATAATTATAGGAATGGAGAAAAGATTAGTGGTTTCGAGGGATTAGGGTTGTTGTGGAGGTAAGACAGAGTAGGTGTGGCTATAAAGGGACAGAATAAGAGAAATCTTTGTGGTGATGGTACAGTTGAGTGTCTTCGTTGTAGTGGTGGTTACACAAGGCTACGTATGTGGTAATATTTCATAGAACTATACACACACACATGCCCCCTACACAAATGAGTGCATGTATAACTGGTAAAATTTGAATAAGCTCTATGGATTATACTAATGCCAAATTTCTGGTTTTAATATTGTACTGGAGTTGTGTAAGATATTACCATTTTGGTAGGCTGGGGGAATGGTATGCTGGACTTCCCTATACATTTCCTTGTAGTCTCCTGTGAATCTATAATTATTTTACAACAAAAAGTAAAAAAAAAAAAAAACTTTGTATGTGTGTAATAATTTAGATACGTCCAATCCATTGCACCAAGTATCTATGCTCAGCCATCTCTGTCACCTGGTGGCAGCCTCGATGGTGGCAATTCTTTTGTTAGGACAGGGAAAATCTATCAAGGATCAACTTTAAGACCAAAGCCACAGTACATTTAATCTGTCACCCTTGATGACTGAAAGTGATAGACTTTGTGATAGCTGGCTTTACTACTCTCTACAAACCCTGTGTAGAATGGGTCTTGGCAAAAGACAATTGTTCATGATAGATACACACTGATTATATTGAGTCATATCTGCCATATCTTCAAACTCAACATATTAGTGCATCTTTTCTTTAGGGAAAGGAACACAGCACATTTCAAAATAAATGAACTGAAACCTCAATAGTATCAACAAAGATGTTTTTCTGCCCAGTACAATAATGAAGGTAATGGAAAACCCATTAATTCAGAAAATTTCTAAAGCCATTCTTAAAAAGTTCATCCATGTGCAAACTTTCAGAGCAATCTTTATTTGCAGGCAGGGTACGGTGGGGTTTCAGGGTTGTCCTGAGTATGCTGTTTTTTACCTATACTTTTCTAAATGCCTAAACTTTTGTAACCCAGAAACAACACTCTTTCTTTTAGATGCAGAGATCAGATGTACTACAAATCTCCTAGAGGTGGGATAAGTGATGACTAAATTTCTGTTAGGAGTTAGGTACTAATTTAAGCACATTAATGATCACAGGTACAATTAGGAAGGCAAAGGGTCACCTGAAAAGAGGGCAGGAGCATGGCCTCTGAAAAGAGAGGTAGCCATGGAAAAGGGAGATGGGAAAAATGGCTAACAGCAGATTCTGCAGAAAGAATAGTTAGGTTTAAATCCAAGCTCTGTTGGCTGCTAGCTGTGTTGTGATTGCTCCTTTTCAAACAGGTAGCTGTGAAGAGTGCAAAAGCCCAGGGCCAAGTTCATAGGGGGTCATTGTCAATGGTTGCCAGTGGTGAGGGTGATTATGATGGCTCCAGGATTGTCTAATCCCAACCCCACACAGCATGTCTCTTGTGTTCTCTTGTATTTTCATTTCACCTTGGCTCTAAGCCATAGAAAGCCTATACAGATTACAGACCTTGGGTCCCCACAGGTTCCACTTTTGATAAAGAAAAATAAATAAATAAACACACAAACAAATCAAGGGTGTGGGGGGAGAAGACAATAACCACAAAATTTCCTTGAACTATTTAAGTCAAGTAAACAGACATGATGTGGGTTACGGAGGGGAGGGGGTGGGGAGGAATGGGTAAAGGGGCATGAAAATCAACTACAACGTATATTGAGAAGAGAAAGAAAGAAAAGAAAGAAAGGAAGGAAGGAAGAGAGAGAGAGAGAGAAAGAAAGAAAGAAAGAAAGAAAGAAAGAAAGAAAGAAAGAAAGAAAGAAAGAAAGAAAGAAAGAAAGAAAGAAAGAAAGAAAGAAAGAAAGAAAGAAAGAAAGAAAGAAAGAAAGGAAACATTCTGTTCAATAAGAAAAATCTGTCCAACTCAGTTATAATCCCCTGAAAAGCAATAGCCTCTTCTTTTGGTTTTGTGCATCCCTAGCAGGGTTTAGTGTGCTACTCACAGCAAGTGATCAATAAATGCTTGTTGACAATTATAAATAAAGTAGATTATTATAGGGATTGTTTGGGTGCACAAAACAGAAACCCACAAAAGCCAGTTTAGCAAAGGATATGGGAGAAAGGCATAAAACCCAATTGTCAATATGTCTAAGACCCAAAAAGTTGTCAAACAGCCATTCTTTCTCCATTTGTCTGAGACTCAGCTTTTCTCTGCACTTCATTTGAGTCTCTCTTTGCCCTTTCTGCATTAGAACATCTTCTGTGAGGCTCTTAGATCCTGCTCCCCCACAATGTTGGCTTGAATATGGCTTTGGTGTTCTGGTGCCAACTCCACTTCAGAGGACTTACAGCTCTAGTGCCTGACACTCTTTCACTGTCTGGGTCTCCACACTTTTTTTTTCCATTTTTGGGGAGCATGAACACATCTGACCCACCTTAGTCAAATATTCATCTCTGGTTCAATAAACTGTGGCAGAGATCTGGCGTCATGTAGATTGAGTGCTACCCTCATTTGGCTGCGAGCGTAGCAGCTTCTTCACAAGAAAGGATGGGATGGAGGGCATAATGTGTATCTCTGAAGCAGGAACACAAGTATTTCATGTTTTCCCCAGAAATAAGTATCAAAGCTATTTTCAAGTTGAATATGAATGAAATTTGCTAAGTATCTTCCAGGATAGGGCTTTAGATTCAGGTTATGAGGACTGCCCTCTGGTGTGTGCAATATGTGCTCATCTGCATCCTGTGAACACAGGGCTGGCAGTAAAAGGTCATGCTGCAAGAACCTGACCTTAAGATAGACATTATTCTTGTATGATCCAATGCTGTGCTTTTACTACTTTTGCTCCAAATGAGAAATTGATGTGCATTTCTCTACCACCATAAAGTTGAGATCTTCCCAGTACCCAGCTCTTCTGCCAACTGAAGCACCAAGGCAAAGGGGCCAGGTAAGTGGCTTCAGCAGCCCAATGCACCACCATGTCATGGATCCTGATCTCTTCATCCATTCTCTTAGCCTTGCTGTCTCAGTCCCTGGTGCCTCAGCTGCTCTCTGCAGCACGTTAAAGACTTGCTGTCTCTATTAGCCGCCAATAATGCACTAATACATTTGTTCTCCTATTACCTTGGACACTAATTTGGTGAAATTGGATAGTGACAGCACATTGATGTTGTTGAAGTTAATGACCCAGCAATTTACAAGATAAGTCACATTAGTGGTCAAATTGATTGTAATCATTGTTTCACTGAGTAGAATCTGCATTAAGTACAGTCATATTGTGCTCTGTCCTTCACCACCCCTTTAATGGAGAGAAAGAGACAATCAGAATCTTCGCCCTTCACACCTTCCCTCATGGTTTTGCAAGGAATATGTTGAAAATTCTACTTTCTTTTATAGCTTCCATAGAAAGATACTAAGCACACATGGGAAACAATGGAATTTGAGTTTATGCACCTGTGTATTCAACTAGACTACTGTATTAGTCCATTTCTATTGCTTGTAACAGAATACCTGAAACTGGGCATTCATAAAGACATAAAATTTATTTCTTACAGTTTCAGAGGCTGGGAAGTCCAAAGTCTGGGAAACACATCTGGTGAGGGCCTTGTTCTTGGTGGTGATGACTCTACAGTGACGCAGGGTATCACATGTCAAAAATAGCTAAGCGAGAGGGAGAGCTAAGATTTTCAGTTGCCTTCCTTTTAAAGCCATCAGAACCACACCCATTACTCCATGAATGGATTAATCCTTTCAAGAAGACACAGTACTCATAATCTAATCACCTCTTTAAGGCTCCACCTTTCAATTACCATAATAGGATTTCTCATCCTCAAAACACTGTCACAGTAGGGATTAAGTTTCAATGAGTTTAGGGGGATATTCAATCCCCAGCAGTTACTCAAATAGTTAGTTACTTATGTCTTCTTTTATTGGGTATCTGTAACTTTCTTGGTTTTATGATTTGTGCTAGGAGCTCCAAGACAAATTGTAAGATGCGCTTTCTGTCCTCAAGGAGCTCACATCCAAATGATAATCATGCACCAGATGATGAGACAGTAGAAGACTCTGTAAAATTCCTGGTGAGTGGAATAATTACTTCTGAGGAGGGAGAAGCTGGAATGGACAGAGAGAATGCCCTAATAGAGATGAAATTGCAGATGGGCATTAAAATATTTGTAATATTTTGATAAATGCCAGTGATCAAATATCAGTAATTATTTATTTTTTAATCATTTGTAGTTAGAAAATTTAATTCAAAATATACTTACCCTTTGCAGTTGTGTAATTTTGGTAAATTATTAAACTTTGTTTTCTTCCTCTATTATGTGGGGATAATATTGTTGGTTTCATAGGTCTTTAATAACACGAGAATGATCAAAGAGGACATAAATGAAACTTCCTGGCAGAATGTGGGCATACTGTAAGACTATAAGCATTTCAATAATAGCTATTTGATTTCATATATATGATTCAATTTTTTAAGAAAATTAAATCCACTTAAAGCCAAGATAGAAATAAGATGAATGACCAGACTTAGAAATACCATTTGGGTTATAAATAAATAAGATGTATTCCTGAAATGATTGCCTCATCTGTGATATGTGTGTGTGTGTGTGTGTGTGTGTGTGTGTGTGTGTGTGTGTGTGTGTGTGTATGGCCACGCATGCAAATAAGCTCTAAAGACATTGGAAAGAGAGGAGTTCTAGAACAGTTTTGAGAGTCAGTAGTGTAGCATGGTAGCACGCCAGAGGGGGGGGACAGCTAAGAAACTGTGTGGTGCAAACTCTTAATTTTAAAAATGAAGAAACTGCAACTAACATAAAGGAAGAAATAGTTGCTCCATAACACACCTTTATGTAAGTGCAAAGCCTGGATTAGAACCCTGATGAACTAACTCCTAGAAAATCTAATTCAAGACCCAGCCCCATTGTGCCCAGTCCTTGTTGGTCCTGACATGACTTCCCCACCTGTCATCTGGGGCTGTCCAGTCACAAAGCATGTCCTTGTTCTTATGAATTAGAAAATGATGTTTGATGTCTCCTCATTTGAACCACTGCTTTTGTGCTGTCAGAGAGCCTGGAGCCTGTATAACACCTTCCTTGTGAGTGGGATATCTCCCTGCTTTGCAAGCCCAAGACCCTTTAATTAATGCCAATGCAACAGTTGAAAGCAAAGGCAGAGAAAAACATTATCAGTAATAATAATAATAATAATAATAATAATAATAATAATAATAATAATAATAATAATAATAATAAATGGGTTCTTTCCAGTCCAGAGAAGCCAGAGGAAACAGCATGTCAGGAACTTGCAATGTGATGTGTTGTGGGAATGTAATTGCCCACACTTGAACAACAGCAGATACCAATTATGAGTTAAAAACATGCTTCATTGCCTGCTACAAACATAGCCTGGCAAAACTGAGTGGCAGAATTACTGTCCGCCCCATGTTATCATTTTCTATTATCTCATCATAATTAAAAATTGTTGGGATTCTCTGCTTCCCTTAATCCTTTGTTGGTCTTCTTAGTGTATTCTTGCAGTTCAATATTCAAATATTGAAACTGGATTATTGTGGTATAACGGTGATGAAAGCTGAAAAGGACCAACAAAACCAGATTCAAAAGTGCTAGTGAGATATGGAGGAATGTGCTCAGGCAGGACATCACAGATGAGTGTGTGTAGGGACAGGCTTGGCTCATAAGAAGGATATCAGGTAATGTGGAGGGAGCACAATAGCAGAAACTGTGAACCCAAGAGTGACAGGAAAGGACAGAATATGGATCAACAGGCTTAGCCTCTTGAAATAGAGGCAGTCAAATTGGCAAAGGTAGAGCAGATGCCCAGGAGAATTTAGAGCTTTTGAGATTTGAAGCTATACTTCAGAGTTGACACAAGGCAAGAGGTGATTCAGAGAGAATGGGGTAAGTGCCAAAGCCATGCTAAGGTATGACATGTTAAAAATATCAACACTAGGACTCTAGAATAAGCTGCCATCTGCCCATATAGTGCCCCAACCTCAGGTTTATGTAGCATTCCTATGAGGGTGGGCAAATATTGGCTAATGTGTGTTCCTCCACACTGGGGTTAGGGTACCTAGAAATGTGGATTGCCATTCAGTCAATATGTTTCCTACCAGTATTTATTGAATATCTAATGTATGGTTTTGGGGGTGATTTTTTGGTTTTGTTATTATTTTTGTTTTTGTTTTCAGAGAGTGTGTGTAGGACTGCAAAATTGAGTAGGATATAATATCTGCTCTCAAGGAGTCCCCAACTAGTAAGGTGGATACCCACAAAGCACACCACTACAATTCACTGGTGAGATACAGTTAGAACAGAATGATTACAAAGAATGTGTATTCTCCAATGCTGGAGTGTAATACTTGACATATATCTATTATATCGTGGCTACTAATTACAATTGTACTGTATGAATATCCGTATTGGTATTTTTATCATCTGATATATTATTACTAAGAAAGATGTGTTGAAAATTCCCTCTGTAATGATGTACTTGCCATTTTTTTTCCTTACGGTATTGTCATATTTTTGCTTTATACATTTTCAAGCTATAGTAGTGAACACATATGATTTAGAATTTATACATATTTCTGGTGGATTGAATCTTTTTTCATTATGATCAACTTTGTTTAATGATGCTCTTTGTCTTGAAGTCTGCTTTGTCTACTATTATTGTTGTTACACCAGCTTTCTTTAGATTAATAATTGCCTGACATATCTCCTTCTTTCCCCTCTATCATCTTTCAAATTTCTTTGTCTTTATTAATGTATATCTCTCATAAGTAGCCAATAACTAGATTTAGTTTATAAAAAGAAAATGTAACCTGACATTTTTTGTCTTTTAACTGGAATGATTAGTGCACCTGTAAGTACTGTCATTACTAATGAATTTGAACTTGTTTATATCATCTGGTCATGATGTGCTATGAGGGGTCTTCAAAAAATGCATGGGATGATTCATATTATATTTTAATTCTATTTTTCCACAAACTTCAAAAGTACCCTCATGTTTGTCTAGCCTTTCCCTCAGTTTTTCCTCCTTTCTTGCCTTCTGCTGGATTGCTTCCCCCTCCCCTTTTTTTTAACTTCATCTTTTCATTTTTTAATTATACTTATAAACTTTTTTTCTGGTATGTGGGTAGGCATGCTTCCTGTTGCTATTTGATCATGTATTTGTAACAAAGTCTGAAGACAGTAAAATTTTTTTACCTATTTTTTAAACAATACAAAGGCCTCAGAATATTTTAAATATAATTATCCCTTCTTAACTTATATTTCATTGTTCCATTGCTGTCTAGTATTTTAATTTTAGCCTATTTCCCCTACAATTAGATATGTTAATTATTTTATACAGTCAGTGTTTGCTTAGATTTACCTACACACTTTCCCCTTTGTATTCACCATTCTTTTCTTACATCTCATATCTTTCATTCAGGAATAATTTTTCTTCTGCTTAATATACAGCAAATCATCTTTTCGGTCACCTGAGAAACCTCCACCAATGAAGGGATTGAGCCTGGAGATTCCTTTGCTTGAAAGTTTTAAACTACAAATTCAATTTCTTTAATAGATATAGATAAGCTGTTGTGTCAAGTATTTTGTGAATATCAATTAGATCAAATTGGTTGATAGTGTTCAGGTCTTCTATACCCTTACTGATTTCCTGTCTACTAGTTCTATAGATTACTGAGAAAGGAGTGTTTAACTCTCTAACTGTGGATTCATTTATTCTCTTTTGAACCCTATCAATTTTTAATATATTCATTTTAAAGCTATTTTTAGCTGCATGCACTTTTAGTATTGTTAAGTATTTTTGGTAAATTTATCTTTTTAACATTATATAATACTCTCTATTTCCAATGTTCTTTCTACAATGTTCTAAGTCTACTTTTCCTAATGTTAGTACAAGTAGAGCCACTACAGGTTTTTTGTTTGTTTGTTTGTTTCTGTTTTTGTATGGTATATTTATCTTCATTTTTTTACCTTAGATCTATGTACCTATAGTTAAGATTTGTTTCTTATAGACTGCATATAGTTAGATTTTGCTTTCTTATGCTTATAATCTCTGACATTTAATTAGAATATGTAGACCATTAATATTTAATATAATTATGGTATAGTTGGATTTAATATACTATTTACTAGTTGTTTTTAATTTGAGCGAACTGTTTTTTCATTTATTTGTTTCTCTTTTTGGATTAACTGAGCATTTTTATGATTCCATTTTATCTTTACCGTTGGCTCATTATTTATACCTTTTTAAAAGTTTTTCTTCAGCAGTCACCCAGGGATTTAAAATATACATTTTTAATTAGTCATAGCTTGCCTTTATATGATAGCATGCCACTTCATGTGGAGTATAAGCACATTAAATACCATTCTTTCCTCTCATCTTTTATGCTGCAGTTATCATAACTTATGCTATTACTGTATGCAATAAGCACAAAATACATTGCTATTATTTTTGCCTTAGACAGTAAGTTATACTTAGAGCAATTAAAAATAAGAATAAATTGAATTTTGTTTACCTATACTTGATGTCTTTTCCACTGTATTTCATTTTTTTTTTCTGTAAATTTGGGTTACTGTCTGTATTATACCCTTTCTGCCAAAAGAACTTTTTTTAACATTTCTTATAGTATATGTCTGTTGGCAATGATTTTTCTTAATTTCTATTCGTATGAAAAATTCTTTATTTTAGCTTTATTTTTGAAAAGTATTTTTACTGGATAGAAGATTCTGTGCTGACTTATTTTTTAGCACTTTAAAATTGCTCTCCATTTTCTTATGGCTTGCACAATTGCTGATGAGTAGCCTTCTGTAATTTTTGTCTTTCTTGTTCTATACATAACGTGCCACCCCTCCCCTTTCCCCAGCTCCTTTTAGGATTTTCTCCTTATCTTTGATTTTTAACATTTCAAATATGATTTGCATAGGTGTGTTATTCTGGGTACAGGTATTTATCCTGATTGGTGCTCTCTGAGCTTCTTGGAATTGTGATTTGGTTGCTTTCATTAGTTTTGGAAAATTATCGGTCATTATCTCTTCCATTTTTTTTTCCTCCCTTTTCTCCCTATTCTTCTTTTGAAATTCCAATTATATGTACATTAGACTGTTTAATATTGTCTGACAGATCTGGGATACTTTTGGGGGGTTTTGTTGTTGTTGTTGTTGTTTTTCATTTTTTCTTTTTTCCTATTTTTATTTCTTTCTGTTTTAGTTTGGGTACTTTTTGTTGACCTATCTTTAAGTTCATTAATTATTTGTCTCCTCTGTGCTAACTCTTTTTATGAGTTCGTCAAAGGCATTCTTTATCTTTGTTTCTCTGTTTTTCATTTTAAGCATTTTCATTTGACTTAGTCTTACAGATTTCATCATTCTGTCTGTTATCCAAAATTTCCTATATGTTCATCCATGGTCTCCAACTTTCCTACTAAATCCTTTCTTTAGTCTGTTAATTATAGTTTCCTTAAATTCCTTGTCTGGTAGTTAAAGCATCTGGATCAAATCTACATCTGAGTTTGTTAACTGATTTTTCTTCTGATAGTATGTTTTCTGAGGTTTTCCTTCATAATTTTTATCAGAAGATGAGAATCTTGTGTAGGACAGTAGAGACTAAGACAAATAGTATTTTTTATTAGAAATAGGTACTTTTTTCCTTTACTATGCCTTTAGTGGTGGTGGCAGGGTATTGAGTCAATCTAGTTTGAAGTTGAGCTGGTTTTGGATTTTGTTTTTGCTAAATTTATCCTTGTTTTACTACAGGCTTCAAATTCTGCTACCATTACCTTGTACATGAGAGAGGGACTGGATTTGTCAGAGTCATTTTCTTAATGTCTGATTCACCATCAGTGTTGTGTCTTCTCTTTGTCCCAGAGACTCAGTCTCGTTCTGGATGTTCTTGCCCCCAACACTTGCTAGACTGGTTGGGAGGTAAGAGAGGGTGGGCATTCTCTGTTGTACTAATTCAGCCTTAGTCTGAGGAAAATGTTTTGTCTCCGGGTCTCATGTGGGGGCTTTCATGATCCTGCATCTGGCTCAGTGGTACAGAATCTCTATCGTTCTGAATACAAGATGTTTTCTTGATGTGTTGCCTTTCCCGGGATTGAGGCTTTTTTTCTGTTCTCTCCCCACAGCTCTGATATTTTCTCACTTGTGCCCTGAGAGTTTCAGGGTTTTCTGTACTTCTCCTAGCAGCTTAAGCCTTTTATTCTGTAGGAGAGATAGAGAAACAGAATCAAGGAGGGATTTTTCACCTTTCCTGCATCTGCTGCTCTCCTCCTCCAGGCCTGCAGCACATGGGAGGCTTTCTCAAATCTCTCTCATTTTTGTCTCCATCTTTCTTGTGAGTATCCTGTGTGGTCCATGGAAAAGAGTCTAAGAGTGAATATCAATTTTCTTTTTGTCTGTGGCTCCCAGTGTTACTATACTCTCACACTGTGCTTTAGCAATTATTATTCTTTAGCAATTATTAGAAATTTTAGCTGAGTACCTCTTGCCAGCTTGTATAAAGCTTGGCACCTGCCCCAGATGAGCAAGTGGTTGTGTCCTATCTCTCCTTGGAGATTTCTTCTTTTCTGTAGATTTCAGGCAAGTCAGTTGACCTGCAACACATCATGTTTTCATAGATTACTCACTTTTTCATGTTCTAAGAGTCAGAATGTCTTTTTTAAGCTTTCTATATCCTAAGAGAAGTCAGCTATCTGTTTTTGTTGTTTAATTTGCCAAACTATTTTTTGGTCTCTTTTTCCCTATTGAGACTTTCTAGAGCTTTTAATATTTAGACATACATGTAATAAATACAGTTATATTATAGTATTTGTGTCATATTTATAAAACATGAAGGCTTTGGGAGTATGTTTTTGCTGTCTGTTGTTTCTATAGTTTTTGGACATATTTACTTCTTTGTGTCCCTCTTTATATTGACTGTGGGCTGGTGATTTCCCCTGAAAATTTATTTGCATAGATTCTCCAATCTTAGGATAAATATATTTTCCTCCAGAAAAAATTTGCCTTTCTTTTGGGGGTACCCAGGGCATTACCAGAGCAGAATTATTTGAAATCAATTCTTGCATGGATTGAGGTTCCTTTGATCATCCAGGGTATTCAAAGGTGGGATGTACATCCACACATATGTCTTCCCTCTTGGGATTGAGCACACACTTTCTCTTTCTCTCTCTCCTTTCTCTCCCCTCCCCCATTTCCCTTCTTCTCCTTAATCACAAGGCAATTCTCCCCTAGTTTTAGAAAAGGAAGCTGTCAGGATAAAACATTCTAGAGAAACTCATTTATACAGACACATAGAGATGTAGGAGACAGAAACACTTGAATCCAAAGAAGCAGTCCTATATGATAAAATATCATATCCTCAAAGCAGATTGTTAGAGGAGACAGTCTGTGGAAAGAAAGCAAGACAGAAACTCTTCCAAGGTGTCCTCCAATCTCTGTTGTTACCTGTTTCTCTTACACAGACACGAGACAGCTGGCCTAGAAGGCCAACTTGCTTCAATGTTGGCTATAAGCAGAAGATAGCTATGGGCTAGATCAACAACTCGCTAAGTATACTATAAGAAATAGAGGGGTAGAAATGTGGGAAGGGCAGCATTATCATTTTGTTTGGAGGCTAGGCTGGGAGTTTCAACTGGCTAGAATGTATTCTACAGGGAAGGCCATTGAGACTGGCTTGAATCCAGCTACCTGAAGCCGTCAGTGTTCCCTCGGCTTCTCTGCACGCTGGTCACTGAAGCCTTTTTTCAGAAAGCTTGTTCTCCATATCCTCCATAGGCCTCCAGCAAAGAACAAATGTTGATAATACAAATTTTTTTGACACAGAAATCTAAACCTCTCTGGCTCTCCCTAAAGCAAGACAGAGTTCAGAGTTTATCAAAATCAATAAAGTTTAAGGAAAAAAACATCATTACAGCTTGGCAACTCAAGAACGTAAATAAGGGTCAGCTTTCTCAATTTCCTAACTTCTTCTAACAGGTGAGAACTTCAAAGACTGAAATTGTCTTTTTGCTCTTCAGACTTGATGACTTCGGGATGAGTCTTTGAAATTCATATTTTGGCTTTGTTTCAATTTATTCTGACCAACAGGAAGAAAAGAGCTTTGTTCCTATGTCCCTTCAGGGGACTCTGTCTATGTTTGTCACTATTCATAGGACAGTAAAACCAACCACCAAATATTTCCCAGAAAATCCAACGCTTAAAGTTGTAATGAGTCCCTTGCCCCATGCTATCTCTGTGCTACAGACTTGGATAATTAAAGAACAGTTCAAATATTATTTATACCTATTTAGAAGAGATTTTTTTGGTCTAGAAGGGACTTAAGATAGTTTACCAGTATATGCAAAAAAAAAAAAAAAATAGCAAAATGGCAAAAAAAAAAAAAAGAGAGAGAGAAGAGAAAAGAAAAGTAAATGGAGCCAAACGTTCCACAAATACTTTCCTATAAAGTGAGCCACAAATTTGGTTACAAGATATAATTTAGTTTCCTTTGGAAAGGAAAACCTGATGAATTATGCAAATTATATAGTATTTTATTAGGCTAAAATAGATGAATTGTTCAGGAGACCCAGAATTCTCCTAATACTAACATCAGTTAGGAATGTTTCCCAAGCACCATCATGAAGAGGACCCTGAGTAAAATAATAAACAACATCCTTTACAGAATTATTTGGGTAGTGATACAGCACATTGTTCTTGCAGGTTTTTCATATGAGGCTCCTCAGCAATGACACTACACAAAAACATCAGAGCAGAATTATTTGAAATCAGTTCTTGCACGGTATGAGATTTCTTTAATCATTCTGGGGATTCAAAGATGGGATTACGTCCATACATATGTCTACCCTCTTAGGATTGAGCACTATCTCTCTCTCATTTTCTCTCTTTCTCTTTTTTCTTTCCCCTTCCTCATTTCCCTTCTTCTCCTTAATAACAAGGCAATTGTCCCCTACTTATATAGGTAACACCATAGGAAAACAAAACAGTGTGTAATGGGAGCCCCAGACATAAAAGAGTGTTTCGAAGTCTTGGGATATTATAGAATAAATTCATGGAGCACATGTCCTTGAAGATGGATATTTGGACAAACGAAAAGATGATGTCAAACATCAATATTTAGTGTACATTTTAGTCTTTTAAACGTATTGGGTAAATGTTTTGGAGATATAGGAAATAAGTTCTCCCTGTACTTCTACTTCCTTGAGGGCCAATGCAATAAAACTTTGCACCCTTATCATAGTGTCTAGGACATAGTAAATGCTCAATAAGTGGTAATCATTGAATTAAACCAAAGTAGAAGGCAAAAATGTACATGGTTGGTACACTGAATAGTAAGAAGACTGGCCTGGCTGAAAAGGAGGACTCTTGTTGAAGAGGAGTTCAAGCATCTCCTCTTCCAGGAGGCCTGTCTTTACTACACGTCTTCAGAGTGAGTTAATCACTTCTGCTGAAGGCTTATCCCTCTGCTTATGGAATTTTCCTACTGCGCTGTGACTGTTTGCTTACTGATCCTTCCTCTCCTCCCCTGCCAGACCAGGAGTTCCCTGGTACAAAGATTTTACACTGTTATATCCCAAACCTAAATTCTTAGTGAATATTTATTGAACTAATATGAAGTTTAGGTCTGATTATTGAAATTTCCTGAAGGAATTTGACCTCCATCCTATAGGAAGGCTTTGTTCTACAGAAAAGAAGCTATGTCCCTTGAACAAGTGGGTTAAATAGAGAATCCTTTTGAGGAACATTAGAACTTTGATGGCTGGGTTTGGATAAGAAGTTAATGGAGACAAGACCAGGTCTGAAGCTGTTGTAAGAATGCAGGCCCAGAACGATGAGGGCCAGGATCATAGCAAACACAAAACCAAAACAGTTGTCTCTGTAGGTATTTTTCATATCCAAATATCACATGGAGAAAAATAAAAGTTTGAGATGAAGTTTTGCCTAATTCTACTTCTTCCTTTTCTTATCACACAAAAAACAATTTCTTCAGGTCCAAAAATAAATGTCCCTCTTAGGAGTATTCACATATCTTTAATATCCTTGGGGAAAAACTATAAGCAGGAATAAGGAAGTACTAGGAGTTGCTATAAGTTTGTCTGCTTTGAAGAATAAGGATAGAAGGGAAGTCACATCTCTGAGAGACGGAGAGAGTTGGGCTTTTGTCCTGCTTCAATGTTAACACTGAGAAGTCACTTATTCTTTCTGAGTGATAATTTTCTTATTCACCAAAGGAGGGATAGTAATATTTTTCATGCCTTAGTCACAGGCCACTGAGAACTGAGACCTTGTCTTATGCTCCGACACTTAGCACAATGTAATAGCAGATGATCAATAAATATTTGTCCAAAGAATGGATAAATGAGATAATGAATATTATATTGCTGAAGCAAGTCTACAGGTCCCCAAATTAACATTGTTATAAAAATAAATAAAACCATCTCATATCTGTGCCATTGCACTTTGTAACCTCAGGAACAAAAAGCGAGGCCATTTTTGCTCGTGCCCTGGATTCCCTGGCTGGTTGTGGGACAGGACAGAGGGTACTATGTTGAGACATTTTATCCTTCAGCTCTGGGTTTCTTCAGGGATGTCTATAGAGATTGGTCATTTCTGTTGAAGGTTCTGGATTCCACCCTGCTTGTCAGAGGCGTCTGTGTCAACAGCCAGAATTGATGTGTGTCTAATTTTAACTCAAATAGAGCAGACATTTATTTTGGGAAGACAGGGTCCTTTTGAGAATGGCTGTAATTGCCTGTGGGTTGGGTCAGAGTTGAATTTCTTGATCATTTTCCTTAGCTGGCAGGGGAGATATTATTGAATTTTTAGCTGGCCCATATGATATGATCTCTTTCTCTAACTTTCTAAAGGACGATTAGAAGAATTTATTTTCAACTCCCCAAGATGCCTTACCTATTGCACACTTTCTGGAGACTTTACCTGGTTTAGCCCTCACACGCAGCTGAAAAAATATTTAAGCATAACTTCTGATGGCATTTTAGGGGACCACATTCCCCTTAATCTCTAGAGCTGTGATGAGAGGAAGAAACACTGAACCAAGAGTTATATAGATCAGGAGTCCATTTTCAGATCCTCCACTTATTAGCAGCATATCCTCAGGCACCTCAGGCATGAAAACTGCCAAGAGTGTCTATTTATTCTTGCATATATAGATATACACACTGTTGGGAAAATAGAATAGTTTGGTCAAGGCCCTCACCTTGGGTCCAGTTGGGTGTGGTTTTAGCACATCCTTTGTAAGCAAATTGTGTGTGTGTGCACACACACGCACCTGTGTGTGTGTGTGGAGTTAGTGTGCATGCACACCAATATATCTTTTTAGTTTTGTTGCTATTCTTGTGCTCTTTGGGAGGGGGAGAGAGGGGAGTTTCATTGAAGAAGGTGGACAGGCATCTGCCTTGGGCGTCTGCCCTGCACAGCCATGCTTTCCAACCTACGGCTTCCAAGGACCTTTTTGGCTGGTTACCTAGCTCATAGGTCTGCGTGTAAGGGGTCTTGTGACCCAGCCTTGCATGTGAGGGGTCTGGGGACCTGGCCTGGCATGTGAAGGGTTTGTGACCCAGTCTGTGAATGGGCTTGAGGGGTCTGTGGGCTCCAGACCCAGCCTTAGGTCAAAAATCGGCCCAGTCGATGCAGGATTACCAGCAGGTAAAAGAGCCCGACGACTGGCATGGTCACCTAGCTTTACAATTGGCATCATGAACAGGATTAACAGCTCCACCATTGGCTAAGTCGGCAGGATGTTGACATTAGCCTTAGCCATGGCTCTCCACACACACACACATATTTATATAAAATAATATTGCATTTTTTGATCCATAAATATGTCTGGAGCTTATGTCGTTTTTCTTACACCTAAACCTTTCAAGACATATGTAAGTTATTATTCTTGGAATCTCTAAGGCCTGATTCCACAATCATTCTTCATACCTTTTTATACTGCTTTAAAGATGGAATTGGGCATGAAAAAAGGAAAAGGATAAAGGAAATTTCCAAAGAATGACTTCAAGATAAGGCTGCTTCTGTTTCTAAGCCAATGGTAACAGTAAAGACACAAAGTGGGATAGAATTACTTCTTGGCAGGGAGTGGATGCCATCTTACTCCCACAGGGATGAGTATGGGTTGATGTATCCTTAAAACCATATAACCAAGTGCTTTTCTCAAAACCAAGTTCTATTGCAGAAGTACCTACAGGGCCATGGGGCAACTTTGTTCTGAGAAGCATTCCATTCAAGAACTTCTGTTGGAGTCTTCTCAATGCCTGAGTATATGGTATACGGTGCTGGAATAGTACAAGACATGGTCCCTGCCCTCTAGGAGTTCATAGTTCACCATGGGTATAAAATATAAACACAAAAGACAATCATAGAACAATGATAATTAGTGAATAATTAAACCTAAAATGAAACACAATTCAAGTAGGGTGTCAGAAAGAGCAATGGAGTGTCTGAAATACCAGATCAGGTTTTGCTAGCTCTGTGAACTTCAGAAAATCGTTTTATTTCTGTGGGCTTCATTATTTCATCTTTTAAATGAAGAGTGGTGTACTATAACAGTTAAATGGGGGTCCTGGACCTAGATAGAGTCTCTCAGTGACTAGCCCATAGCTGTGCCTTGGCGAATTAAAGAAAGAAATTCTTTACCCCAGGTAGGGCACATTCTTGGCTTGTTGAGCAGAGAATGGGTTAAATATCAGATCCCAGCTGGCTCCTTGCTGTGCACTTTTGTACAGTGCCTGAACTATACAACCATGTACTACAGGCCTTCGTTTATCCTGGCTCTGATACTTATTTGTTCTCTGGTCTTCAGCAAGTTACTTAGAATCCCTAAGCTCAGCTTTCCTACCTATAAAATGGGAGTAATTATATCTACTTAATAGCATTTTTTTGAGAATTAAGTGCAATAACAGATGCAAAGTACTAGGCACATACTAAGCATTCAATGTCAGTTATGAGTAAGATCATCAAGATAATTTGGAAAATGCCAACATGTATGGAATAAATATTGCATTTTTGAGAACCAAGATCACCATGAGCTTGAGATAGCTTGTTAGGGGAGTTGTGGTTGGACGTGTCCTTTGAGGGATGGCTGGAGTTTGAATGAGCACATATGAGTATCTGGGATGACATATTTCATGTAGGGGGATCTTCAATGAGGTCAGGGTAAATGTAGTGTGTGAGACAGTGAGTGAGCAATCTTGCTTTTTTAGAATGGAAACCTCACACTGGGAGAGTCAAGAGGAGCACACATGTATTTTGATGCTTCAGAGGATATTTACATATGAAAAAAGACTTAGAGAAGTATACTGATCGCTAAAGAGATTCTGCAGGTGGTAGGGGTAACATCCTGCCTCCACATTTCCGGAAAAATGAAACATACAAATTACCACCTTAAATTCAAGCTAACCTTTGTTCTTTCAGGTGAAAAATGTGACCTGGAATGCAAATGTGCTTATTTATCTCAGACAATCAAGGTAATGGCCTGGTAAAGAGAGTCAAGATCACAGGATCCTTGGAGATCTCTTGGAATTCTGCATGATGGAATGATGTGGAATTCTTTGCGTAGTCTGTAATGCCTGCTCCTGGCTACCTTTTTCTTTTTCGGGGGCAGGGTGGGCTCTGGTTGGACCACACCCATGCATATTCACATCCAGAGAGATTCATCCAGAGACCATGTTTTGAAGACTTCAGACTATTCATAAGCTTCTCTGGTACATAGGTTCTTGATACATTTTAATTAAATGAATAACCTTGGTTTCTTATTTTTATATATAATAAATTTTATGTATAAAATTAATATTAATGTAAATGAAAACACACACTTTCTTACTAAGGTCAAAATCAAAATAGGAATTATTTTGTGTTGTAAGGAAAAGAATACTAGAGAAAAAGGAGTCTGATACTGAGTTCAAGTGCAAGTTCTTCTGCTAATGACAATTGTTATGTTAAAAGGTATTTAACTTGCTGGGCTCAGACTCTCAGCCACAAGGTAAAAGCTTTATGATTTCCTGATGAGAAGGCTGATGTTCTGTCTTCATTATTTTTTGTACGATGTCTGCCTTTCCTCTCTGGCAGCGTTTAGGAGTTTGTTTTCTTGATGTTCTGAAATTTTACTGCTAAATGTCCAGTTACATTGTAGTTTGTAACCCTCTTTGGGTTTTCAGATTCTTATAACCTAAGAAGGAACTCATATTGTTTGTTTGTTTTAGTTTGGGGACATTTTCAGGCACTATTTCTGTAAAAATTAACTCTTCTCATTTTTTTTTTTTTTTCTGATGTCTATTTCTAGAACTCATATGTGATGGATTTGGAATTTCTGGATCAATTTTTCCTATCCCTTAATTTTGGTCTCTTGTTTTCTGTCTCTTTGTCTTCTGTGTGAATTCAGCTTAACATTTAGCTCACTGGTTTGCCCGTCAGCTGTGTCTAGGGGTTTTGTTGCTGTTTTAATCATTATGTTTTTCATTTTAAAATTCTGTTTTGTTTTGTTTTTTTTGTAGATGCCTACCCTTGTTTCATAATCCTGTCTTTGTTTCATAGCATTTTTTTTTCCAGGAATATGATTTTCTCCATTATCTCCCTGAGGTTATTTAAGTATATTATTATAAGAGCTTTTCAAATTACTCTGTTAGCTCTGTTTCCTTTTGTAGTGTTAGCTTTCCTCAGATTATTGGTGGTTGTTGGTTAAATGCTTATCTTCAAGAAAAATTTCCCACACAACTTTTCCACACAAATTTTCATTATCTGTGAGAGCCTCCTTGTCAGGTGGCAAAGCAATGCTTGTCTGTCCTCATTATCACCATGGCACTGGCTTCTCCTGCCAGTCTAGATCTCTCTTTTGAAATATTTTTCTTATTTTTTTACTACAAAGTATGGTTTTGTAGTAATCTATTTCTTTCTTATATATATATGATGGTTTGTTTCAAGAACTGAAGATTTCAGAAAGTGCCCAGTCCACTCTCTTAAAATCAGAAATTCAAAACTGCCTTTTTATAAGATCTCCTATAGGTCTAAAATTCTTAAGTTCTGTATGTTCTCTTACAACTACATGTTGAAACAAATTTTCTAGGTTTTAAATCTTCTCTTTGCTTTTCATTTCTTCAAAAGGTCAAATCAGTGTTTGCAAAGCAACATGGGGTCTGTACTAAAATATTACAGGAGAATTAACTGAGTTTTCTTTTGGTTTGTGTTTAGCTTTACTTGCTGTTTCTTTCCAAACAAAACCAAAGCCATGTTTAATTTTCTATATGATTTCGAACCACACTATCTAGTATAGTAACCACTGACCACATGAGTTTTTAAATTTAACTTAATAAAAATGAAATAAAATTTGAAATTCAGTTTCTTAGAATTACTAGTTTCATTTGAGGTGCTCAGTAGCCATATGTAGATAGTGGTTACCATATAGGACATCACAAATATAGAACATTTTCATCATCACAGAGATTTCTGTTAGACATCATAGTTGTTTGGATCATTGAGATTCCAGGCATATGAGCAAAATTTGTCCTTACAAATATACATGTATTTATAGTTATGTGTGTGTGTGATTTCACATACAATGCTAAGTTTCTTTAGTAAACAATATTGAATATGACTAGAAAACAACTAAGAATACAGTTCTTTAATATACTGACTATATTTATATAGATCTTTTAGCTCAAATCTTAACCATATGAATGGGCTGTGAGTTATTCACTGGTTGAATTTCACTCAAAGTGGTCCCAACTCTACTGGTGTCTGTGCCTCAAACCTCCCTTAACTAATAGATCAGGAATGCAGATTGGTCAGAGAGATATAAAAGACTCACTTATTCCATCTTTTGGGAGTAGTAACAAATATTACATCTTTAATACATTTTTGTCTGAATAAGAAAACCACTTCCATAAAGATATTGTATTAGTTTGCTAGGGCTGTCATAACAAAATACCACAGAATACCACAGACTGGCTGGCTTAAACTACAGAAATTTATTTTCTCAGTGTGCTGAAGGCTGGAAGTCCAAGATCAAGGGGCCAGCAGGGTTGGTTTCATCTGAGGACTCTCTCCTTAGCTTGCAGACAGCCGTTCTCTTGCAGCCTCATTATGTGGTCTTTTCGCAGTGAGGGTGCAGCCCTCATATCTCAGATGCCTGTCCAAATTTTCTCTTCTTATAAAGACACCAATTAGGTTGAATTAGGGCCCAACCTAACATCTTCATATTAACTTAATCACTTCTGTAAAGGTCCTATCTCCAAATACAGTCACATTTTGAGGTACTAGGGGTTAGGGTTCCGACATATGAATTTTGGGGATACAAAATTCAGCTTATTAAAGATAATGTCTATAGAATTGAAAAAATATATATCAACTCATGACATACTAGAAAGCTGGGAGTTCTCCTTTGAATTTAATTTTTTGTATATTTGGAGGCCAAGTAGAAAATTTCAATAGTTTTACCATGTTATTGCCTTGTAATTAAAGTCTGTTGATTATCAGTACCATTTTTACTCACTAATGAGTGCTCATTAGGGCCTGGGAGTGAATATTTCTCCTACAGTCACAGAGAAGTTTAGGGAATCATCTTGGGATTGTCAATTAACTTCTTTGAATCACTGTGTCCTCCACTATAAAATAAATAATAAATAAAAAATAAAATAATCACATCTGTCTTAGAACGCTGTTTTCAGAGTTAACATATGTAAAGTACCCATCACAAATCCTATTTTGTAGTCCATGTTCTATAGACATCTGTTGGAAAGAGAAGAGACTGTGTCTGTACTGACTTTCAGATAACTTATATTCTTTTAAAAATTATTCATCTAGAATGTTTTTCTTTCCTTTTCTGGTAAAACTCCAATGCTCAGTCAGTGTAGTAAGATCCATGTAATTAAACATTCCAGTTTAAAGTTAAATAAACTCTAACTTACTAAGGTTTAATGAAGAACTCAGGAGAATTAAGAAGTGGATGGAAGACATTTTTCCCTCTACCACTAGATTTGTGGTGACCCCCATATAGAATACCTGGGGCTAGCTGAGTAAGGGCTTGAAGAATCATCTGGTTTGAAATGACAATTCCTGAGTGTTCTCTTGGGAAAGTCACTGTGCTCTTACAACCCATCTGGAGCTCTCTGGAAGAGTAGCTCTATTACGTGTCTCTCGATTAATTACATCACTCCAGGAAATAACTGAGAAGAGAACACTAACACTTTTGAATTGGAAGGACATCTAATCCACCTCCCACCCAAGGTGGTTATGATTTCTCCGTCACCTCTTTCCTCCAGCTTCCCTTGAACACCCAGGCATATCAAGCTCAGTATCTAACAAGACACGTCTTTTCTTTGTAGGGTCTAATTGTTAAGAATTCCTACCATATTGAGATAAAAATCTCTCTTCCTCTTACTTTCAATCCTGAATGTAATCGCAACACCCCCAAAGCCAGCCTTAACAACATTCTTTAAGCCACATTTATGGACTAGAAAGAGAACAAACTCACTGATTTAATGACAGCATTCATGTTCCACTGCCAGCAGTTTTAAAATGCTATTCTGAGGACCATTCCTGCAGTTCAAGTTTGCCCATTGTGAATTGAGTCATTACAGGTGTGTGGGTGAGAGGATGATGCCAACCTCATGGAGAGTTGGCTGAATGATTAATGGCCTTGGCTTCTGATTTTAGAGGTTCCCATTAATTACAAGGGATTGAGTCTTTTTCATGAAGACTCTGTTACAGCTTCTCCTGCCACTTCCTCACTTCCTTTTAAATAAAAGTAAGATGAGTATTGTTAATTTTGTAGTGTGGAAACCATTTCTTGTAATTTCCTTTTGGAACTTTCTGGACCGAATCATACTAAAAACACATTTCTTAATCCTATAATATTTTAACAGTCCTGGAACAAGAAGAAAACTGGTAAAAATGCCAATGAATATACTTCTACAGTTTGGTCTATGGAGTTGTTATCTTTATCAGGGGGAATTTCAAGGACGGTGTTTATAGAGGTCCTAAGAAAACAATAATGCTGGTATTGTTAAAACCATACAAATGTTGAAGAAGCTTGTATTTGCCACCATCACTGTCCTTGACCATGAATGGATAAAGGGTTATGTGAGATAAGAGCATCCTGTGCCAGAATGTGGGGAAGGATGTCTGGGTTCAAGTACTGGCTCTGAAATTAACTGGCTGTGTCACGTAACTTCTGTCAGCTTCACTTTCCTCATCAGAAATAACAAGTGGGAAATATAGATAGGGTTATTTGAAGAACGTGGAAAAATCTGTAAAAATATTATTCAGATTCTTACCTAATCTTCACTCACTTCTTGTCTTACAATCCTTTATGACTCCCAGATTTTAGCCATACTGTGCTAAGTTAAAGTTGTCTGCTCTCGTAAACTTCCAAGGTCAGCAACAAGCTGACCAATGGGACTAGAAGGTGGCATGGTGAGATGAAAAGGATTTGGAATTATACATTTCTGTGTTCGATTTCTAGCTTTATTTACCCAGGTAATCTTAAGTGAATTACTTCATATCCTTGATTTATCTCTAAAATGGTAATAATGTCATTTACTTCATAGGATTATAATGAAGATGAAAAAGATAATACATATAAAATAGGCAAAACAGTTAGCTCAGTTGGTTAGAGTGCAGCATTGTAATACCAAGGTCAAGGGTTTGGCTGCCTGTACTGGCCAGCCATGAAAATAAAGCTACACAATGCCTGGCGCCCAGTAAATACTCATTAAATATTATAAATAACATAAAAACCTCTTCTCCCTCCCATCTCCCTCTTTTCCTCCCTTCCATAAAAATTACCTAGTCTCTGACCCGCCAGTGTGGAATGCGTGATAGAGGATGGAGAAGGTGGTGTGCGAAGTAGATTTGGCTGGAGCCAGAATCGGCAGGGCAAGGAAATAATCTACCGTGACCTTGCTCATCTGTTAAGGGAGGAGAATTTTGTGAGGAATGTATTCTCTCCTTGATGGAGACCCTGATGGATCCTCTCTGCAATGCTGTGGACAAACAGAAGAAAGGGCCAGGAAGGATCCTTGATCTTAAAAGTTTCTAAATTGCTCTCCTACAATGTTTCATTTCCCAGGCCAGGACACCCAGCTAGAAATAAACTGGTAAACTTTCAGAGCTCCTTGGAAATCTGCCAAAAAGTTGCCTTTTGACTTATAATTCATGTAGCAAATGAGAAAATTTCAGATTTTGTGTGCATTCTAACCAGACTGAGGGCTCCTTTATTCTCAAAATGAATCGTCTTGGAACCTCTTCGTAGTAATATTTCTTCTGTACGAGTAGGTCATAAATACTCGAGGTCATTCCTGCCAATCTAACAAACCAAGTTGAAGTTCATTGTGGTGACTCGTGATGACAAGGCTCATTGGAGGGGACAGGATGAGGTCCTCCTTAGGTATGGAAGATCCAGGTCAGACCAAAGGGAACCCAAGGTAATGTGCAGATCTCTGCATTGCAAGTTCAGAGACATGGATACTAGTCCAGACTCCAACATGACTTGTCTGGGACCTCAGGCAGGTCTTTTGAGCTTTCAAGGCTTCGATTTTGCCACTTTAAAATGTGGATAATAATCATTATATTTCTTTGCCTCACAATAATTTGGTGAAGATTAACGCAGATTATAGGTGATTATAGGTGTGAAACTGTTGTATAAAAACAAAACTCTATTATTATCGTTAGTAATAGTCTTCTGAAGTCTTGCCATAACTGTCCTAGGGCTTTAATTTATGGGACCACATTATAATGAGGTCTTTTGGGAATTTCTCTAACTAAGTTTTCTTGGATGCCACTCAAATTGGACCAGAATCATAGTATTAGAGAGCATTAAGAGCTGGAATGGATCGCAGTACATTTAGTCCAACCCTTTCATTGTACAGAGGAGAAAAAGGCATCCTAGAGTTAGAAAGGGACTCACTACAAAGGGGAAGAGTTGGTGTGGAAGCCCATTACTCTACATGGTGTAAACACTGAATTCTACTTCTGTACGGAGGGTGTGTAAACCAAATCCACTTCCTCCCTTCATCAGGGCCATGGCTGTAGATTGAGCCCTCCTCATTTTTCATGTGGAGTTTCATAGCGTCCTCCTTGGCTTTCAATTTGCCAATGCATTCTCTATTCTATGTACTGCCACAAGAGCTTTTTAAGGCACAGACCTAATCATCTCTCTCTCTCTCTCTCTCTCTCTCTCTCTCACACACACACACACACACACACACACACGCACACACATGCACACACACACTGTCACCATTTTAAATCCTTGAATGCGTTTCCATTACCTTCCATATAAAATTAAAATTTCTTGAAAAAGGGAATAAGATATTCCAGGCTCCCTTTCTTGTGGACTTCACCCTCCACACTGCCTGACTTACTCGTCATTTGGCAAGATTTTGTGCTTTCTCTTACTCCCTTTACTTTGAGAGTCACCTCCTCTCTACCCCAAGCCCTCTGTGCCCACTTCATGTGGCAGATCCCTCCCAGTCACCCATCACATACCTTCTCTCCCCACCCCTATGCCTCTAGTCCTAGGTGCTTTATTCTCACCCCAGACACACTTTTATTATAACATCTTCATGCTGTGGGAGTTGAAAGAGGAAGATTGGGGGTGGCATAATTGACCTTTAAAGTCTGTGCCAATCCCAAGCTTCTACCAATTTATGCAATCATTGAGGAATGGAGCTTCAGGGAACCCTTTTCATGTAGCAGTAAGAACTTGAGAGGTAAAAGATTTGGGGAAAAGAAGACAGAAAAAGATATATAATTTCTTGCTTGTCTGTACGTTGTTTTATAAGTCATGTAAAGTTGTCTGTCACCCAAGTTATGTTACAAAGTTCCTTATGGGTGAGTTCATGTTTAATTCTTGACTACTGTTTTCCCCCTGTTCCTGCACCTCATGCACAAACAGGGCTCTATATGCAAAGATGTGGCAGTACAAATAGATATATTTGTCTTAGAACATTGCAAAGAAAAATTGCTAC
Organism: Cynocephalus volans; assembly: GCF_027409185.1. Classification (NCBI taxonomy): domain Eukaryota; kingdom Metazoa; phylum Chordata; class Mammalia; order Dermoptera; family Cynocephalidae; genus Cynocephalus; species Cynocephalus volans. The sequence continues at coordinate 40,628,235 of NC_084472.1, forward strand.
TCTGTCACTTCTACTGTATTCAAATAATTCCACTATCCTCTCCGATTTTCTTCTTTCTCCTTCCTCCTCTCCTCTTTCCTCTCTTCCCCCTGCAGGTGACATCTCAGGGGAATATGTAGGATAATTGAGGAAGAATGCTCCAGGTCACTCAGAAGGAACTTCTCAGTTGCCTCTAGTAACCCCATTTCATCCTAGACTAAGTGAACAAAAAAACAGAATTCAGTATTTACAGAATAACACTACAGATTTTTAGTGTCACGTCATTATTAGATGTCATAAAAACCTATGAAGTAGGTGGAGATCAATGTTATTATGCCAGGTAGGAAAACTGAGGGTAAGAGTGTTTTTATGTTACATGCCTAATTGGAAATATTAGGATTGGAAACCAGGGTCCTGACTGCCTGTTTTGTGATCTCAAGGCCAAAGTGCTGCATAGATGGAGAGACCTGGGCCCATGTTCTGATGGCCCTATTATGTCTTTTGGTGGGGAGGGAGGCCCTCCCCTAAATAATTGTAAATGGTAAACACCTGACACTCTGACACTGACACATGAAATTGACAGCATTTTATTAGCATATATACTCACAATCTGGGGGATAAAGGGAGGGGAGAGGATACTGCATACCACCTGGGGGCTGTGCTCAGGACAGACTGAACAAGCAAGAACTGTGGGAGGCAGGCTTTGTAGTAACAAGAGGTGGAGGTGACCCCTGGTTCCCACAGGAGGATATGACTGGCTTGTTTGGATAATTCTGCAGGCTGGCAGGGAGGTGAAACCCCTTAGGTTGAGGATGGGAAGGGTGCAGCTGGTCTAGCTAATGGCATAACTGGCCAGATAGGAAACTTTTCTGCTGGGTGGGGGACATATTTGGAGAGGTCAGGGGAACTCACAGGTAGGTCTTTGTGGCCCTCTCAGTCTCCAGGATTTCAAGGCAGCACATGAAATGTTAGGTCTCACAATAAAGCTCCTTTTCCCTGTGCACCCTGCATCTGCTCCACAGAAAATGCTCTCATGCATCAGCACTTCCCTTTAGGCTTTCACTAACATTTTCTCTCTCACACAAATAACTGTCTATAAAAGAATTCTTTCAAGGGGCTGGTCTGTCCCTTGATGGCCCAGCAAATAAAGGGGCCTGACATTAATTTATTTGCCTAATGAATAACATGGTAAAGTCTTGGTTTGATAAGTACACCACTTACACCAAGGTCTTTCATTCACATTCAGCTTCATAAAATGGATATCCTTTAGAAACCAATTGAACCTTATTGGTGACTGGGATAATGAACAATGTCAGCACATTTCAGAGATTAAAGAGCCACACCAAAGGGAAGTGGCAGGAGAAGAGATTAGCTGTGCTTACTGGAAATGTTGGTGGAAGCAGGGCATCACCACGGCCTCTCATGCTTGCACCATGTTCCCCATTGAAGGTTCCATGATAACTATTACCATCCTCCAGTTTTTCTTTTCTAAAACCGACTCTCAAGGTTTTATTGAAAGCACCTGATTCCCAAGAATATTCATGTTGAATAAATTTCACAGTAACTCATAAGACTAAAAATTTTAGCTGGGTTTTCTAACAGGTTCTATGTTATTTTTAGGGTTATGTTTTGACCCCCACCCCAAATTTCCTAATGATTATGAAGGGCGTAATCAATGAGGCTAGATGGAAATAGAAGATGTCTGCTTCCTCTCTCCCTAAAGATATTGTCTCTGCACTAAAACTTGCAAAAACTAGAATCTTTATAGTGATCCCAAACACTGGTATCTGGGAACAGAAGCCTTCTCTGTCTCTTTGCTACACTGTGATGGGCAAATACAATTTGGAACTTAGGCAGCAATAGGAAGGTGAGGGGGTGGAGACTAAGGAAACCAAGATTCAACATCCAATTAAGTGCTTCTCATCAGTGCCTGTCCATGAGAATCATTTGTGGGTTGTCTCCTGCTCTTGTTGGCTGTTTTTATTATACAGGTACCTGTGCTTTTCCTGTTTCTACTGAATCAATATTCCCAGGGCAGAGGCTGTGCAACCGACTTCAAGTGTAATTCACAGGTGATTCTCATGCACAGTCAGAGCTGAGAATCCCCGGTAACTTTGCATAGAGACGATTTGGGAAGTGACTCCACATCTAGAAAAGCCTTAAGTTCAGATCAGGAAGCAGTTAATATGGAGGAGTGCAAATGGGTTCTGAAAAGAGAAAGCAGAGTGGTCAAAAGTCACCAGGAAAGAAAGTGAAATAAAAAACAAGCAATAAAGAGACAACTAGAATAAAGAGAATGATAAGAATGGCTCTAGACATGAACACAGCGTGACTTTTATTCTAGGTAAGACCTGTTTTTCCTTAGCCCTAGTTTAATATTCCACACTGTGACTGAACCAGTGCTGCAGCTCACAACAATTTTGAGTTGTGGCTGCAGTGTAGGGTGGCAAGTTTGAACAGATTATGATTCCAGGGAAACCCAAGGGTGGGAGGGGTGGTGAATAGGGTTTGGCACAATACATTCCACAGGGTAACACACAGATTCCAAATAAAATTAATTCAAGAATTATATGTTCAACATCTATTTATCCCGGGAAGAGTTATTGACACTATTAACTATATTTATTAGTAAATATGCCCAAAATTTTACAAGGGGCTTTCAAAAAGTAAAAATCACTGCACTGTCCTCAGTAAATTAAAAGTCTGGTTTTTGGAGAGAAGATTCACATAGCGTTGATTATATGATTTGGCCGTATGCTAAAGAGGGAGGAATCAGGATGGGCAGAATTCATCTCTTACAGGGCCTCCACACATTCCCACTTTCCAGAGGTGCCGAATGACTTCCAGTTTTCTACCATGCCGGGCAGTTTCACACTGTCTCACCTTTGCTGATGATGTTCCCTCTGCCTGAACTAACTCCAACCCTACATAACCACCTGCCAATGCTTCTGCTTCCTTCACAATCCAACTCCAGTAGCAACTCTTCTTTGATTCTTTTCCTGATATTCATCTGTTTTCAGAGGACTGACACTTTCTCCTTTGCAAGCAAGGCTGTCTTCTTTCTTGAATAAACCCTTTCAGTTCTGACCAGTTAGAAGTTTCACCATTGAACTGGGACATGTCTTTTACCTGTTTTTGGTGAGTGGTCTCCTCCGTGGTAGAGCAAGGAGATGGGAAATGAACACACAGAATGTTTAAGATGATACCTTTTTGTGCGTGTGTTTTGATTTATGGAGCCCAGCTTTTATGGTAAATGTGTGCTACACAAAAGAACGGAAGTGCAGAGAACGCAGAGGCCATTTCATAGTGAGTTATGAATGCAAACCAGGGTCAGAATGAATGAATATGACCTTGACTACGTTCATCTCTTGAAGTGAATGAAGCCTTTTAACTATCCTACTGTCATGAAAGCAAATGTCTTCGTATGACTATTTTCTGATTCTAACAGTGCATGGAAATATTAATTTAGTTAATATTTGAGTGCTCACTCGATGACAGGAAATATTCTAGGTGTTTTAGAGATGTATTAGCTCATGTTATCCACACCATGTCAGCTAAAAAAGCTGAGGCTCAAATAACAAAGCCAAGAATGAGCAGAGATGGGTTTTAAACCCAGGTTGCCTGGTTCTGGAACTTACAGACATAGCCATTACACTATGCTTGGGGTGACCAACTATCCCAGTTTGCCCAGAACAGAACAGGTTCCTGGGATGCAAGACTTTTGGTGCTAAAATTGGGAAAGTCCTGGGCAAACTAGGCAAGTTGGCCATTCCAGCTATGTTCCAGGATAAAGGAAACTGTAGTGAGGTCTTGAGGGATAAATTAGTTTGCTAGGGCTCCCGTAATAAAGTGCCACAAAGTGGGTGGCTTAAGCAACCGAAAGTTATTGTCTCACAGTTCTGGAGGCTAGAAGTCTAAAATCAAGGTGTAGGCAAATTTACTTTTTTCCTGGTAGGTGTGAGGAAAGAATCAATTTCAGGCCTTTTTTCTTGTCTTATGGATGGTCATCTTCATGTTCACATGAAATTTTCTATAGATACATGTCTATCTCCACATTTCCCCATTTTTAAGGACACCAGTCATACCGGTTTGCTATCAATCCTAATAACCTCATTTTAACTTGGTGATCTCTGTAAAGACCTCATATCCAAATAAGGTCACATCCTGAGGGTGTTAGAACTGCAGCATATGGGCCGAGCCTGTGGCGCACTCGGGAGGGTGCCGCGCTGGGAGCGCGGCAACGCTCCCAGCGGCCGCGGGTTCGGATCCTATATAGGACTGGCCGGTGCACTCACTGGCTGAGTGCCGGTCACGAAAAAAGAAAAAAAAAAAAAAAAAAAGAACTGCAGCATATGAATTTTGGAGAATGCAATTCAACCTATAACAAGAAGCATCCAGTAGCAGGGGTGAGGGTCAAGTTCAGCCCATCAAGTATATCACAGTTCTCCATTTTATTGCATATTAAAATCACATAGGTAGCCTACAAATCAAAAACAAAAAGCAAACAAACAACAGAAAACACTGTGTTCAGGCTTCACACCAAAACAATTAAATCAGAATTTTGATGCTGGGGCCCAAGCATTAAAACATTCATTAAAGCTCCCCAGGTTGTTCAAATATGGAACCAGGGCTGAGAACCACTACTATATCCAAGCCAGGGACCCTGCAAGTAGCAAGATCAGGAGGAACAAAGTTAATGAAGAAGGGTAAGACACAGAAGTAGAAGGGAAGGTATCAATATCAATAGCAAAACCCTCAGCTTGGGTTGGGGGTTTGGCATCAGAATGTTAGGAGATAGAAGGAGAGTGAGGCAGGGTGAAGCACGGAGGTGATTGCCAGAAGCAGCTCTGTGCTGCCTGGGGCCCGGCTGCTCAGTCCTCCAGTCCAGCAGGAATTGTTTCCTGGGCAGATAATGGAAAGCAGCTGACTGATGGCCAGATCCAAGGGCTAGCTTTGCTCAGGCGTCTGTCAGAGGTGCCTTCTGCTACACTGCTGCTGCCTTCTATACACGTTGCATGCAACTACCTCTAGCCAGGGGGAAAGTGGAGGATGATCCAATACCTGAAAGATGTGGGCACACAAGGACCCCACCTTCAGCAGATCCGCCTTGTTTGGAAATCCAGATTCATAAAATGGATGCATTAGGGAATATTTGCTTTACAAAATGGTTCACAGTGGGACTCTTTTAAATAGTCTGTTCTCCCTGAGCCAACTGATTTTATTTGCCAGAAATCATTTCACACAATAAGCACATCTGGCAAGAAGAATCATGAACTAAGTTTCAGGAGACAATAATTCTTGTTTTTCTGACACCAGTTTTGAATTTAAACACATGATGCACCTCTCTGAGACTTAGTTTTCTCATTTACAAAATGAGAATAATACCAGTGTGGATTAGTGGTATTTTAAATTAATGAGATAGTATGTGTGAAAATAAAGAAAAAATGCTAAAATGCTTTAACTAAATATAACATTGAAGGAAGTCATTAATAACACTAACATGTGACCTGAAGAAATATGATTCTATTGACATTTAGCTCATGATATTGGATATGAGAGGATGGAGACGCTTGCTGGATCGATGGCTTCAGGGAGGATGCTTAATGGTATGTGCCCTGTTCCAAATCATGAAATGGATTGTCTGCCTTCACCACAGCAGAGGAGAGACAGAAAGCTCAGCAGAGAGAACACTGGCAGAGCAGAGTGCTGAAGCTGGAGCAGGAACTGCAGACACATCAAAGTCATCTCTAGAACTAACAAGTAAAGCAGGCAGCTAGCATTTTGTACAACATAGGGAGGGACATCAGGGCTCCCTATAGAAGCACAAGCTCACATTGAACTTGAGGGACTTGTAGTTCAAATAATAATAATAATAGTAGTAGTAGTAGTAGTAGTAGTAGTAGTAGTAGTAGTAGTAGTAGTAGTAGTAGTAGTAGTAGTAGTAGTAGTAATCATGATAATAAATAATAATAAGGGCCCTGGAATGGAAAATATAAAAAGCCAGCCCAGTGAAAATAGGCTGTGATGAATCTGCAGAAGTAGGATGCTTGAGAAGGGGTATTGCAGCCTATACCAGAACAGAGGACAATGTTGCTGGTGACCTTAGGAAAAGTTACCAACAAATCCTTTTTGGGGCAGAACTAGGAGGTGATATTAAAATCCCACTGGACAGTGTCTATAGTTAATTATTCAAAAGCTTAAGTAATTTTTGTAATCAAGTGTGTAGCTCTCATTAACAGCTCATTTTTAACTATTTTTTTTAGCCTAAGTCATAAAGTCTTATAAATAATCTGTCTTAGTCATGTTACATATGGAAGAATCCTGCCTAACTATTCCAGGCAAGCTACTGCTGCTCCAGTGGACACAGCAGATGACCAGCATTCCTTATGAAACAGTGTTGAACAGAGGCCTATTTGGGCCTGTCCAGTCTGCACATTACACACACAGCCCCTTCCCTCCTCCCTGACCCACAATCTCACCTGCTCACTTCTGTGGGAAGTTTTAGTAAACTGAGGACGCCACAGATTTTCACTTCTCTCTCTTCCTCTCCCTCCTCAGTGACAGAATGAACACACAGGAATAGACCCCAAAGCCAGCGAGGGGTCAGCAGATACAAAGTGGAAGCTTTGGAAGCATGTGGAAGCTTCAGATACAGGACAGCCTGCATCTGGAGGATCAATATAGTATGCCAAGGACTTGGGAATACGTTTCTGCAAAGACGAGGAAAGGGAGTTAAAACAGGAAGAATTAGCCTGAAAGAAAAAGAAGAAGCTGGCTTGTCAGCAGGCTTCTTCAATACTGGATAATCATTCTTTTCTGAGTCTAGCCGTTTCTCACCCTTTATTTGCTATATTTTTAAAGAAGATCCCAGAGACAAAGCAGGACTGAGCCACATCCAAGAATTTGAGTGGGAAACTGATTTCCTTCAATAGGTTCTGTGGAAGGTAACATGGGCGATCAAGGGTTTGCTCCTGAGAACACAGGCCTTCAAATTCCTGCCACCACGGAGTGTATCAAACAGTTACTCTCTAAGGTCATCATCTAGATCAGCTGGAAAAATTTCTTCTGGAATACACTTGTCTAGGAAGTGTCTAAACATAATCTCAGGAGGCAAGGTAAATGAATTGTCAGACTTACTCCACCTGTTTCTTCAAGCAGGAGAGAATATATGTTTTGAAAGGTCTCTAATGGCCTTGCCTAAAAAGTTTAAAATACAAATATTGTACAAACTAGTCGAAAAGCAGATTTATCATACTAGTTCTGGCTTGGGTCAATCCCTCTTACCAGCATTGGAACCCACCCTAAAGAATGCCAGCCCCATTTTAATGCTCATGTTGGAGGAGAAGTTTCTCCTAAATATGAGCATGATCAGATTTATGATCAGACTCCCAGTCTATGATCGGTTATTTCATAACAGCCTTCTTTCTTTTTTGTAAACCACATTTTAAAATGTGATGGACTGTAACACAAACACTGCTCAACATGAACACATTGTCTTCAAGGTCTTTCCTGGTCCTGACTCAGATTCTATTCTTAAGTTTAATTGGCTGGAGCCAGTACAGACGCTGATCTGCTCTGATATCCACAGACTGAGTTTAAATTCCGGTCTCACGACTCACCAGGTCATGGCATCAGGCGGTTGACATAAACTTCTGAGACCCACTTGTACCACAGTTGCTGTGAGGATAACAATGCCAACATCCCATGAACAACTGGGAGGAAGAAATGAGGGAGTGCATACTGGGCACCCAGCAGGGAGACGCACGCAACGTACAGGGTCTTTACATGTTGCTCTTGCTCTCCCTAGTCTAGCCGTGGTTACTCACCCTGTTCTCTGAGGCCTCGAGTCTTGGCCCGTCCCTGAGCTGGTCTGGCTAGAGGCCCAAATTGGGCAGCACCAGCCTGTCTGACTTTGAGGTTCGGTGGCTCTCTGGTCTGGCCTCATAACTCCTTTGATGTGGTGAATTAGGCCAGTGTCAGGAACTTGGGGTTGCCCATCAGGGCTCCTAGGGAGATGTTATGGTCAATGAGGGAGACTCGGCTAGCCACGGCTGACCCTGTATTGTGACAACACACAGAGAACATACTTATCTCTTCTTTCTACTGCTCCTCCAAGAGAGGTTATTGCTTCAGTCAGCCACTTGATGTATTTTATGTTGACAGTGTGGGGTGTAATGACTTTCAAACATATTGACAGTTTCTTTTTTACTACACACCATATACTAGTGGGTGATATCACTATTCTTGTTGATCTTTACGTGCAGTTGAGTCAACGGCAAGCCTCGGTGCAGCCCTGGAGGTCAGATCCCCACCACAAGCCGTGCAGCTTGTCTCTCAGCAACTGACCACAACCACAAAGAAGGTAAATCAAACATCTGGTAGCTAATGTTTTTCTTCTATAAACTCACACAGAAAAAGCACAGATAAAACAGAATTGACAAACATGTAGTATGCGCAGACAGTACCAGGTGTTGGGACTACAAACTGGCTTGAGTTGTGTAATGTCCCTTATCACCACTTTTATGGAGATGGTGAGACATCTTTATAAATAAATCTACAATCTGTATTTCTAAAAATACACCAGTCTGTGAGTGCACAATCAAGGGGTGCTTTCTGGCTTAGGCAGTCCCCATTGAAACTTGGGGACTTAGACAATCTGTCTCAAGTCCCACCTTTTACTCAAGGTGTTCCAGGTAACCCACCTACCTGTTGGCAGCCATTGTGCTACCCTTCTGATGACACCAGCTGCTCCTCAGTCTCAAAATTTCCGGTTGTTGTCTGGTTTTGTACCAGATAGGATGTTATTTGAGTTCTCTGCATGGGAAATAGATTGAGACAAAACTGATGACAAAAGCCTTTGTCATTTTCTGGTTAAGTTCTGTTGTTGCATATATGTCATGATCTGACTTGAGCTCTTGTCCTCTGTGCAGGCATCCTTACATGCTCTTGTGCTGCTTAGTCATTTGTGTAATTAAGTGTGAGCGTGGCTGGGGCATGATTGCAGGTCCACCTCTACTTAGCACGGCTAACTCAACAATCAGCCACTTTGTTGATCAGCTTGGTGGAGAGTTCATCCCTGTCGATGCTGCCCTGGATCTGCAACTTCACATTCATGCTAAATGGATCTCTTTTATACTCATATAGTTCATGACCGTCACTCTTGTAAAGCTTAATCTCTCTGGTATCTTGCAACTTTCTTTCAAGGTAACACATAATTGGCAAAAAGGCAAGTTGCTTTAAATCACCACTTTTAAGTTTTTAATTTATTTCCTAAATTTCTCCAGAGGGAAAAAAATAGTATGATGGTTAGTATGAAATTTATATTTATGGTGAGGGCAGACTACTTACCAGTTTGTGTAGCCAATAGCATGTGGACTTTGGAGCAGGACACTAGGATTTGAATTTTGGCTGAACCACATACTAGTTATGTGTGCATGGGCAAGATGTTAATCTCTCTGTGCCTCAGTTTCCTCACCTGTAAAATGGAAATAATAAGAGTAGTGCCTACCCCTGGGAGTGTTGGGAAGAGTAAAGTCAACCACAAACAAAAAGGATTACAGTACCAAGCACATAAGAAGTACTCAGTATATGACAGCTTTTAATAATATTTTTGAGATTGTATATTTGAGGCATAGAATTGACATACATGAGCACTTAAATCTTGTTAAAAGTGGTTTCCTTTTGAAAATTTACCATATTGTGATCTAAGTGCTTGGAATATGGCTGATCACAAGAAATCTTCCTCTTTTGATGAAGCATTTTTATGAGGCAGTCAGTGACTTGAACATGATGCTCACATCTGATGCTGGAACAGTCTTAAAAATGACAAAAAAAAAATGGTTTTCAGCATAAAACCTGTTGCTCCAGATTTACTGGAAGTTATTTAATTCCTGTGTCATATGATGTATAAAGAGTGTTTTTATGGCCTTGGATCACAAGACCTAGTTCAATGAGGACAGAGGACATGGCTGTTTCATTTACTACTATCTGTGCAGCCCAGCTTAGGTGCTGGACATATAGTAGCAGCCTGGTGAATGTTTGTTGACTAGATGCATAACCGTTTGAGAGGCAAGGCTTGAGAGTTTGACTCACTGAGAAATTAACCATGTGTGGCTGTTGTCTTTACATATGTTTCTTATTTCAACATTTTGAAAAAAAAAAAAAAAAGTTTTGAAAGAAAATGGAATTGATAAAAAGCCGTGTCCTTTAAAGTCAATTATTTGCCACCAGGTAGATTGTTGATAAACTTCCCGTATGAAGTATATTTTTTTCTTAAATTTGACCAAGAGTAATCTACTGTTATATGAAAAAGTTTTGAAACTATTTGGTGAAGCTATTCATTCTGACATGGAGACCTGTGGCTGCCATGTGTGTCCACTTCCATGGCCCATGCCATCACAGATCTGACTGCTGATGTTGACGTAGCTAGCTCCCCTCTTCTTGCCACCTCGCCCCACTTCTAAGGCTGTTTCCACTGGTGTTACCTCCAGAGCTCTTTGATAAGTCTCCAATCACACAGTCACAGTCACATTAGTTTTTTTAGAATGCCACTACCATAATGAAACTTATTTCATGTCTCTCTTAATTAATTTATGACACATTATCCCGGACTTAGGTTAAATACAATGAAACACAATAACGTTCTACTCAAGATCATTTCTTCCCTACCACAGCTAACCTGTGTCCCTGAAATAATTCAGGCATCTCTCCTTCCCTTTTCCACAGTTGCTTCTCCATCCTGAACAATGCCCAGAGAGTTAAGGGCAGTGATAAGTCCTTGCCTACTAAACCCTCGGTCATGGGGTCCAGCTATGGACACCACCATCTAGTCATTATTCTTCCTAAAAGAACCATCAGGCTGTTAGGAAAACAGTGCCGTACTACAGAGGCCACCTGGTCTCCCTCCTCTTAGCACAGGGAATAGTTTTCTCTTGAAACCTTGCCAACAGTGAAAACACAACCTTAAAAGGACTAAGTACCTCAAGAGAGCTACAAACAAAATGCTGCCTGGGGTTAAAGGACACAGAGAAAAAAATTCTGGCTGAGATAATGAGGAGAGTCTTTAAAAAAAGAAAGAGGCAGCTGAAGGTGATTCTCAAAGAAGGAACATGGAAAGAGAACAAACAAAAGGGTTTGGGGACATTTTTGAGACATGGCTCTGTCACTCTGCTGTGGAATATTCTTGAACAGATCTGAGACCCATAGTCTCTTCAAATTTGCAGTGAGAGTTTCAGAGCAGATTCCTAGGGTACCTTTCACTCTACAACGTCACACACCAATGATGCTATGAATGAGCAGGATTTGGAGAGTCAGAGGTGAGGGGCATTAGAGACAGAAGCAGAACAGCAAGGAGAGGTTCAAGGAGAGTTTGGAAAATGATGAGTGATCTGTGGAAGAAGGTAAGACTTGAAAGGGAAAGAATAGACTCAGCATGGGAAGAGAGTTAAAGTAAAGGACTTTATTTTGAAGAGGGTGGGTTGGTGCCCTTGGTTTCCCGAGGGCAGGCACACACAGCATCGAATTTTGCACATGGACACAAAAGGAAATCACTAAACAGGACTTTTCAAATATGTGAGAGGTTAGTTCAGTCCCTTGCAAGATGAAGATTGTAGGTTAAAGGGTAGCTAGGACAACATTGGGAGGCTAAGACTTCAGCCTTGCAAGTGCCCTTATGGTACTTTTTAATCCACTAGAAATAATTAGATTAATTTCTATTTTTTATCGTCACTGGTAACACTGATCAATTCCTGCAGAACACCAATGTTAATTTTTATTGAGTCCCATTCTATTTTCTTGAGGATCTAGGCAAATGTGACATGATTATGTTATCTGAGTTTGCTTGAGGAAGAGGTGGTCTGTGTTTTAATAACTGGGAGTAAGTGTATGGGTTTTGAAGGAGTCTCAAAGGAATCTACCAATTACAAAATGGTAAAAACATCACTGAGGGTAGAAGGAGATGCAAAATGTGTAACACCCAGTTGTGTCTATAATCTAGATAGGGAAATCACATAGACACAGGCACTCAAAACAATGAATAATAATGTAACTGCACATAGAAAGACTCAAACAGAGGTCTTAAAGATTTAGGAAGTGAGGGCTGGTTGGTTAACTCAGTTGGTTAAAGCACAGTGTTACAACACCGAGGTGAAGGGGCTGAAAACCCATACCAGCCAGCCACCAAAAAAAAGAAAAAAAAAAAAAAAAAGAAAACCAAAACCTTAGGGAGTGTGGGAGAGAAAACTCTGGTCACAGGTAGGATTATTAAATTTAACAAATCCAAATACAGGATACCCAGTTAAATTTGAATTTCAGGTAAATGACAAATAATTTTTAGCACAAGTATGTTCCAAATATTTCAAGAAATATACTAAAACATTACTGTTTATCTGAAATTAAAATTAAATGAGCGTCCTGCATTTTATCTGGCAAAAGTCTACATGATTCTATGACTTCATGGATGTGAAAACCTTTAGGAAAAAATGGGATCTTTAGAGAAAAAAGGAAAGTATACAATGTTTAAAAGGAGACTGCTATTTGCAAAACGATGGTGAATAAAATAGGTAGTCTAGAATGGAGAGCTTATGTGGAAGAGAAGCCTGGACCAGTGGGAATTTACCACTCTAGTTATATGGAAATTTTAAACTGATAGATCCAATGACCTCTGGGTTGAAGATATGAAAGTTAGGTAGATAGGATCTTTATGTTCTATAAGTAAAAGTTCATGGACAATTAATGCTGGTAGAAATCTTAACAGTCATCTCTCCCTTCATTTATAGAAGAAGAAAGCACAGCCCAAAGTCACAGAGCTGAGAACAGAAACTTGACCTCCTAATTCTCAGGCCGGCGTTCACTTCACCTGCTACTTATATACTTCTTACCTCTCAAACTAGTGGTCCCAAACGAAAAATGAGCCAAACCAACAATATACTGGGATAGTGGTGAAAGCTGAGGAATTAATTTCTTTTCTAAGTTCCACTGTAAATCATGCAAATAGCCTGCAACAACCTTGGAAACCTTTCTTGGGTATCCAGGTATCAGTAAGACCCAACTTCTTTCGTTAGCACTCAGCGGGGCAAATTGCTACTGGCATCCAACAAAGTTTAGGGAGGCAGTTTTTCTTCAGTGTTCTGGTAGTTGTTATTTTCCACAGACAACTAAATTCTCCATACACAAATTTGTGCCAGAGGGTAATCTTCCATGTGCATCAGTGTCGCAAGCAGTGACTGGCCTGGGTTGAGCATGTGAATAAGATCTGACTTCACTCAAAGAATTGTCCCCTTAGTCATACAACCCTCCCTCACCTTTTGTTTTGTGCTCCCTTCAGGGGCGCTCACACTAACCTGGCACTGGGAGTTTGTCCCACATGACCTCCCAAGTGTGGCTTGCTCCCTTCCCTAAGCCAACCCATACGTTGAGAACCATCATCAAAACGATTTATCGAAAAAAGCCCAATAATTCATGAGGTTAATTAAGTGTTCCAACTCTAGATGGGATGATGCTCATGAGGAGCCAGGACCATTGATGCAATAAAGTAAATGAAGTGTCTAAGTGGAAATGCCATCTCAGAAGTCACCATGGAAATGCAAGTCATGTTTTATCTGAATGTTCATGGATATTGGTGGCAACTGAACCTTTTCTAGCAATGCTGAGTCTTGTGGATGAATATCTACCTTGTTTATATATGTTTGTGGTCATAGAAATTCAAGTATTCATTCATTTATTTATCAGTAGTTTTGGTATCTCCTACTTGCAAAGCACTGTCATGACCTCAGTAAGTTATAGCTGGGGAAGGGTGGTGCTTAGAAATGATCTTTTCTCCTCACTTTATTTTACAGTTTAGGAAACTGAGAGGCAGAAAGAGAAGTGACTTTCTTTAAAGTCACCACTTATGAGCAAAGTTGTGATAAAATCCTAGTTCTCCCCTCTTCCAATTCGGCTCCTCCATAGATTGTGTCAACTGTGATGGAAATGACTTCATAAAATGTAATCATTGGAAAGGCATTCTCAACTCAAAGTAGCTACTAAAGATTACAGCTGGTATTTGGCACTTTTATTATTAAATAAACACTAAATTGGCACTATCAACTGCCAAATGCTTCCTCCTAATTTAGCATGAGTAAAAGCCTAAAGAGCAACAGATCAATGTCACTCTGCTTCTAAAAGGGCAAAATGAAAAGGCACACACTGCCATTGTTAAGACACTAATGCGATTAGCTGCCAGCGAGGTAGTGAGTTTCTTGTCCACAGGAGCATTAAGCAACCAGTTGATCGTTTGGCAGGGATGCTGCAGAGGGAATTTTGAAATAGGTGGGAGATGGAGCTGGATGATATTTTTAAAGTTTCCTCCAACTCTAAGATTCTATGGTCAGACTTTAAAAGTACTAAAGAAAAACTCACATTTGGTCATTTAAATCTAGAAGCAATGACAATAAAAACAATAATGAGGCATTCTATGAGGATATCTCAAAAAGTTTGCGGAAAAACATAATTGAAAGATAATACAAATCTTTCAATGAACTTTTTGAAGTACCCTCATATAGAATGCCTCGTAATTGTATCTGCTCAAATATGGAAGGATGATATCAATTTAATTATGTTTTTCCTTTCATCAGCCTGCAATTGAGAGTTGGAGCATTAAGAGTAAAGGAAATTGCCTGAGGAAGTGTTTATAAAAAAGAAAAGAGAAACCAAGGCAAAACTTAAAGGATAGGAGTGAGAAGATGATTCAGCAAAATATCCTGCATGAGGCCACCTTTGCTGAGAGCCCAGGTGTTTGGTAGCTGGCAGGCTGGAACAGGCCAGTGCCTTCGGGCAGTGGCAGCTGGGAAGGTTTATGACCCGACCTGCAACTTGAAGCGTGAGTAGAGAACCACAAATAATTTTCAATTATTTCACATTAGCGATAAGTACCGTTTAAGTGTAACTTTTCTCTAGATGCTTGGAAACTAAATGTATGGCCCTATTTGTCAATATACTGGCTCTATGGTGCTACTGAGAATCGTAGTGTATAAAGCTGACAAAAATGCCCCAACTCGCCCCTCCATTTTTCAAAAGAGAAAATTGAACCCAAGAATAGTTCAACAACTTGTCTCAGGACAAATAGCTAATAAGTGACAGCTTAGATTAAAATCAAGGTCCCCTGGTTTTATTTTGATTGGGTCGATGGCCATATTTCAAATCACTTTCTGAGTTTTACTTGAAGGGATGTTAGGGAGTAAGCTATTACCTTACGTGACTGTGTGTTACCAGGTCAACTTCTGCATGTACTTACGCTTCCCTCCTACTCAGCAGCAGCCCCTGAACTGGGCTCACCATTTCTATTTTTAAAGCACAGGGTAGATTAGATATGTACATCCAGGGACTGAATTTTCTTCCTGGCAGGGAGCACGTCACAGTAGATCTCTCCCACCGTGTCAGCATTTCTATTAAGAATGACATTGGTTCTACCTTCCCCCTAGTGATGACAGAGTCCTGGCTAGTTTTCTTATTTGCCAATGGATTTTTGAGTGACTGACAGGTGGTTATAAGGGTAATTCCTCCTTGACAATTTCTCCCAAATTTATCATTTGCTCCACCATTGTTCTATTATCTTGAGAATAATTGTTCTATGGGGACCACTCTAGAGAGGTTGCATGCATTCTCCGATTTGCACATTTCTTTCAGAACTGGGAAGGAATGAAACTCTGCTAAAGTGGAGAGAGTCTGCCAGAATCACTAAAAAAAAAAAGCAGAGTTTGAGTGTCAGTCATAAATTGCCATTCCTTTCTGCTTCCAATAATAGTCCTATGTAGCCCTTCTCCATATACACACACTTTCAAGTTTCCTAATAGAGAATTAAGGCAAGACAGGGTCCTGATGGAAAACATATGGATTGGGTCCTAGCACCCTAGGACCTACCACCCAAGTGTATTAAAATATCTGAGAAAAGGAACTACCCAATAGATGCATGGATCATGTGTATGGACAGTTAACAGAAAAGGAAATGCAAAAGGCTCTTAGATGAAAAGATGCACAAGCTCATGCATAATAAGAGAAATGAAAATTAAAATTACACTGCAATCCCATTTTGCACTTATCAGATTGGCAAAAATACCCAAGATCAAAATCAAACCATTTGTCAAGGCTGTGGGAAAACAGTCCATTTTCATTCACTGCTGGTGGGAATTTAAATTAGAACAACTCCTATGGAGGGCAATTTGGTAATATCTGTCAAAATTACAAATGCAAATACCCTTTGACCCAGTAATCCCACTTCTGGGAATTTATCCCACAGACATACTTGCACATGTGCAAAATGATATACCTGCAAGCTTGTTAATTGAACCTTGTTTGTAGTAGCAAAATATTGGAAACAAACCAGAAGTCTGTCAATAAGGGCCTTCAAAATAAATCATCATAAATCCATACAATGAAATAATATGCAGCTTTTAAAAAAGGGAGCTCTCTACGTACCAATATGGAAAGATCCCCTAGACATATTAAGTGTAAGGAAAAAAAAAAAAAAAAGGACTATGAAAAGTGTCCTAATATACTACATTTGGCAATTTGAAAACTTGGGAAGGGGAGCAATAACAATAATAATAATAAACCTCTGGAAGATGCAGGGGGCACTGTCAGTACCAGTGGCATGCGGCAGTGCTTAGGCCTCTGTGTGATAACTGGGCAGATGGGGAAGGGAAATGAATCTCTTCACTCTTTCTGCTGTTTGATGTGTAACTTACGAATGCATTGTGTTCCATGTGGAAAATAGGACCACAGACCTAAGTTCTTGAATAAGCTGTTTTCTAATGTGACAGGAAGGAAGGAAGAAGTCTTGGGTTCAGTAAGTCACACTGCAAGCTGTTCATTGTGACGGTTTACAACGCTGCAGAATATTCTGTGGTGCTGACTTATGACTGGGCCACGAGGTTAGCAACCTTGAAGAGCTGGCTGTAAAGGGTACTGACAGCATACTTTTGAAAAGTGTCACACTATGTGTGCTGGGGAGTAAAACATAAGGGTCTGATTGGTTTGCTGAGCTGTTAATTGGCAGTCTATGTGACAAGTAGCTCTGTCTCTTATGAGGGGCTGGTTACTTCTCCAAGTATCAGGTCAAATAAATAAAATTTTTATATTATAATATACAATAGTCTCTGGCTAATAACCTTCTGTTACTTTCCAGTAAAATTCATAGAAAGAAACGGAATAAATAACTTTCTTTGTAATCTGGTAAAACAGTGCCAATGAGCAGACTGCCAGGGAGACTGGACTAAAGGGCACACTGGTTGTCCATCTCTGCTAGCCCCTGGGAGGATAACAAGCTTGCACACTTGAGGTAATAATCATAGCTAGTACTCACCGAGTGTTGCTAAGAGCCAGGCATTGTCAAGAATACTGGCAAATGTTAATTTATTGACAACCACAGCATGGGAAAGGTAATCAGTTTATTCCCATTTTATAGATGAAGAAATTGTGCACAGAAAGCTCGTTCACGTTTTTTTAGCTAGAGAAGAAACAGAGCTTGGATTTGAACCCTGGCAGTCTAACTCCAGAGCCCACAAAATCCTTCTGCCCTCACCTCTCTCCCCCCTGCTTTCCCTGGTGAAGAAACACAGGATTTGCACCATACAGAAAATTCCCACAGAATTGGTGCTGACTGTCCAGCCTGAATTTTTTTCTTCACTTCCTTCCCTTTCCAACTACTATTTTCATTTCTATATCTACCACAGATGGAAACCCCCAGAATAACATTTTTACAATCCTGTCTAGAAAATAGAAAAAGAAGGCTAAGGGTGACAAACTTTGTTATTTGACACTGTTGTTCATTACTCCTTCTGGAAACCTTCTCTTCCTTCAGCTACATTCCCACCCACTCTTCCAATTTTCTTTCTCCAGGTGGACCTCTCCCACCTGGTCTGGTTTGCTTGCTCATTCTCCTCCCCTAGCCAATAAATGTGGCAGCCGCAAGGCTCAGTCTGAACACACTTTTCTATGCAAGTTAACTCCTCTTTTTGGTGATCTCATGGACTTTCATAACATGGTTCTATTCAACAAAGACTCACAAATCTCACAAACTAAGCCCAAACCTTTATTTTGAGCTCCAAATCTGGATTTTTAACTGCCTTTTGACATTGTTGCTTGCATGTTTCCACGGCTCCTCCAACTGCAATAGTACCAAAAATAACCTCATGCTTTTTCTTTCCAAACCTATTTTTAAAACTTAATGAAAAACTCTCCCATTCAGCCTAGGTGCATAAAACAGGACCTAAGGGGCATTCTTGACCACTTTTCCTCCTTCTACCCCATTCTTCCAACAAGTTCTGTCATTTTTGCTTTCCATGTAACTCTCCAATCTACCCACTTCCTGTCATTCCTACTCAAACTTCTCTGGGAAAAGCCACCATCCTTTCCTACCCAGACCACCAACCCATAGCTGGTTACTGTGGTCATGGCTGACCCTCTAATTCATTTTCTACCCTCCAATCAGGGAGATGTTCTGAAGACCAATTCTAGCATATCACTACATTACCTAAAACCTGGTTAGTGGCATTCCATTGCCTTTAGAGTAAAGATCAATGTCCTTAGTAAGACCTGGGAGCCCTGTCTGAGCTGGCCCCAGGCTACTTTTCTAGAGCATTTGACACTCCCTCTTACCCTTTGTGCCCCAGCCACAGGTTTTCTTTTAGTCCTACCTCAATGTACTGGCATGTGCTCTTTCCCCCATCTGGAGTGCTCTTCCTCCCTGTCCTTTGAATAATTCCCATTATCAGCTTAAATATCAGTGTCAGAGAAGTCTCCCTTGATCATTCTGAGGACTGGTTTTATTTCTGTTCTGGGATACATATTTAACCCCATTACTCTTTCTCCTCACAATATTTACAATTTCCCAATTATACATTTGTGAGATTATTTGCATGTACTTCCTGAGGGATTAAATCAGGATATTTTGTTGCAATTCATTCTCAGTGCTTAGCATAGAGTAGACATACAATTCCATAGTTATGAAACGTCTGTCTGCATGAATGTAAATGAATAAATGAAAGAGGATGACCCAAAGTAAAGATTTGTATTTAAAAGCAGAGTAAGAACACTGGTACCAAGATGTCCTCTGGTTTTTCATCTATTCATACTGTTTATATCAAAGTCCAAGTTAAAGAAGATGAAGAAGGACCATATCAGAAAAAAGTCTCTTCTAGACCCTGAATTACAGCCCAATGTTCAGCTGCAAACCTAAGGCAAAGATCTAACCCACACTCAAGAGGGCAGAGAGGAGCCACAGGCAAACCGTACAGCCTGCCTGTGTGCAACCAGAAGATCGGGTTCCACTTGCCTTCCAGGAAGAAGAAGCAATTCATTTGTTATGAGATCCATAAATACTTAAACAAAACACTTAAAGCCTTGGCAAAATAGCATATGAAAATATAATAAAAGTGAACAGCTATGAAAAATCATTTAATATGGAAACCAGAAGAAAAACAGTCCGACAGTCATATCAGCAGGGAAAGTAATGAGCTGAAAACATGAGTAGATGAGATGAGAGATGGCTATAGATAAGAAACAACTTCAAGAAAACACAGTAGCAGAATTAAAGTGAGCATTATTGGCATTAAAGAGTAAGAAAGGCATAAATAGAAAATTAAAGTAATGTAGAGGACAAACCTGGGAAATTTTATCATAATATGAAACAAAAGTGAAGTAAATTACACAAAAAGAAGAAAGACATAAATACCTCTGAATAAAGAAATAACAAAAGAATGATAGGCATTCCTGATGAAGGAGCTACAGTAATTGGAATAGGATCAATGGTCAAATATGCACCAATAATAACAGCTTACTTTGGTCAAACCCTTATTTTTGTGCCAGGTATGTGCTAAAGCATCTTTTTATCATTAGTCCATCATTACTGCTGCATGAAACTGTGCAAGCAGATGCAAGTTTATCTCTGTTTTACAATTAAAGAAACCAAAGTACTCAAAGGTGAAGTAATTTGCAGAAGGCTCTGCAATTCACACAAGAGAGAACCCTGATGCAGACCCTGGCTATTTGACTTCAGCGCCTGGGCTCCAAATTACCGTGATTAACTAAGAAAAATATTTTTGAACTGAAGAAAATGTCTGATCACATAGATGGAAGGGGTTCTTCATCTTCCTAGTAAAATTAATCATTAGAATATCTCAACAAGTTTACATCCAGAGATGTCGACTGCAGCCTCCCTGCCTCTGACAGATCTAGGTAAGCTGTCTTTAATCTCCAGTTCTCTTTCCTGACCCAGACTGAAGCCTTCCCAAGTGATTTCTGAAAACTCCCAGGGAGCTTCCTTCCTCGTTATCCTCTTTGCTTACTTCCTCTGCCTTCCCAGACACTGCCTGTCCCAGCTTTATCAATCCCTGTGGCAGTTCAGCTCTTTCGTCCATTTCCAGAAGGCCACATTTCATAGCATTAACACCAATCATCTGTTTGCACCCATGATGTTAGAGACCTGGTGGTGGTTTCGAGGGCTACTGAGGAGCTGGAGGTAGGGCTATGTCCTCTTCTGGCTCTGCTTCCTTTCTCCTTGCTTGTCCTCCCATCTCTCTCTGCTCTCCCCACGCTTGCCTCATGCAGACCAGTCTAACTTAATGCCCTTTGCTATAGGAACATGCCTTGGGAGCCTTACCTTGTAGCCACAGCAGTTTATCAATATACTCTTTTTAAAAAGAAAAAAGAAAAAAAGAAAACATAAGTTTCTCCCTAAAAGTTGTTCTGCGAATAATGCTTTTTCTATGTTAATAAGAATAAAGATTTCCAAAATCCTTATAATCATCCAGCTGACATCAGACTTCCCATTTGTATCACTGAATGCTGAGAGATAGCACAAGATTATAGTATGACTTTTTTGTGTTTAAAGTATATTCTCCAGGTTAATTTAAACACAATCAATTTGGTTTTCATAAATGAAAGGAATAAAAAACAATTTTCAGGCATTGAAGGGATCAGAAAATACACCACTCAAGTGTCATTTTTGAAAAAAAAAAATCAACAAGATCCTGTAGAAAGATTAATTAGAATGAAGGACTTATAAATGAGAGGTAGCATACATAGCGGATCTGCTAAAAAAAAACACAGCACAGCACCTGACTGCCTGGGTTTCAAATCCTGGCTCTGTTGTCAATTAGTTGTGTGACTGCGGGCCTGTTATTGTCCCTCTGCCTCTGCTTGTTCCTCTAAAATGGAGGTGATTTTAGCACTCATCTTATAGGGCTGTTATGAGGATTAAATTAATCATTATTCCAATTGCTTGGAATTCTTGGTACCTAGGAATGACTAGACAGGTATTTGTTGAGTGTAAAAGGAATATGGAAGTTGACATATAAAAGATTGAGAAATAAGCTTTGAATTCACTCACTTAAACATAGAACTAAAACTGAATGATTCTTGTAAAAGTGGTTGCTTAAAAATAATGTAAATGTTAAAGAATTTAAAAGATGAGCTCTGCATTATAAAAAGAATAGTAATTTATTAACAAGCTGTGTGAAAATCCTAGCGTATATTTTAAAGGAGAAAGAACTGTCCTGGAATGGTAATAAAACCGTGTTAAATCCCTTTCCTCATGCAGACAGGACTCAAGGGATTCCATTCCAATCTTTATTTTAATAACTATAGAAATATCAACTAACGATATTTTTTTAAAACTGAAGGATATTCACTAATAGAATTCAAAACAAGATATAATCCTCTCAAGTCTCTAGGGCATATAAATCAAACAATATATACATGTATTTCACATAGCAAAATACAGATTGCAAAATACAATCGGGGCGAGAAGGGGACTTAGCAAAGTAGTGAGCATAGGACACCAGCCCAGCAGACTTGGCGGAGACTTGGAATGCCATGGAGCTGTCGGCTTGGCCGTGCTCTGCTCCTCAGCCTCAAGTGACACCTGCTTCCACACCAGTTCACCATTGCAGACCATTCACTGTACTCCTCTCAGCATCTAACGCACCAGATCTCATCTCCTTCTCTCCTCCTTAGGGCTGGTGCACACAGTCTGTGTGTCCTCAGGGGTTTGTACCTCTCTTATCTACTGACTCTCTCTGTCTTGCTTTCAAACTCCTATAGGTAAAGGAGTGATCAGATTGCTCAGTCATCGCTCCTATGGGGTGCCCTATTGAGTTCTTGGATCCAGCCATTTCTTACAGTCTCTTTAGATCAGGTGTCACTTCCTGGTCCTATTACCTCTGCTCAGGGTGGCAGAGGTACAAAGCCTCAGAAAGGGGATATGAGTGGATCAGACACTGTGGCTTCTCAGAGGGAGGTAATGTCACTCACAGAATCCTTGTGTGGTCTTTTCAATTATCTCCATAGAGAGCCAAACAAAAAATGATGGGAGTGAATGTACATGCTCCCAAACGCTCTTTTATAAGATTTTCAGTTAGTAAAATTTACAGGTAAGTACAGAATGGTATAAAGCAAATTCAAGCATAAGAAAAGAACAAATGACAATATTAACTTCAGATAAAGTAAAATTAAAAGAAAAATTGCACATAATAAGACAAAAGGTCAATTTTAATTGATTACACATGTCATCTGAAAGAGATATTTATATACCAATTAATAACATCAAAATATATTTAAAACCCATAAGACATATAAAAAGAAATTTGCAGAAAAAGAGGATATTTTAATATATCTGTGTGATACTTTAATGTATTATTGAGAATAAGAGAATTATTTGAATGTAATAATTAGTGAAGTGCATTAATATATATTAAACAAAAGCTTATTTTTTTAACCCATGCAATTTTAAAAATCCCTTGGGTTTAAGAGGAAATCAAAAGTATAATTACAAACCGTTTACAAAGTACTTAAAATGAGAGTAATATTTATCAAAGTGTACGATTTGTGGCCAAAAGAGAATCACTGTCAAATTCATACCATTATATGTTTTTTTATTAAGCAATAAGAAATGAAAGCAATGAATTAGGTAGCCAAGTCAATAAGCTTTAGAAGATTAATACACTACCCTAAAAAATAAAGGGAGTAAAAGAGTATATATGAAATAAAAATTAATGAATTATGAAATAGGAAAACTAGATAAACAGACTTTTAAAAATAATATCTGGTGCATTAGAAAAAGAAAATCACAATAAAATAAATGACCTTTAGAAAATCTAATTTAAAAAAAGATAGCATAAGAAATTAAAGGGGTAATATAAAAATAGATACACAGTACTTTCAAAGTATTATAATACTATTTAAAACCCTACAGTGATAAATTCAAAGAAATGGGTAGTTTTCTTGAAAAAATATACATTTCAACATTGATTTAAAGAGAAGAAAAATAATTGGAAAAAAATTCCCAGAAACTTTAGCTGATTTGAAAAATGTGTTATTTCAAAATTTGAAAAGATAAAAAATTCTCATGTTGTGCCAGGGTATAGAAAAAGATGGAAAGTATTTAGTAAAAAAAATAACTTTAAAACTACTAAGGACAGCAAGAGTAATTTATAATATAAAAAAGACATACAGAAATCATGAGCTTTCCTATATTTCAAAATGATCAGATAGAAAATGTTATTTTTAAAAATCTTTTTTAAAGAATACAGATAAATACAAAAGTATATAAAGCAACAAAAAATAATATATATATATATATAAAGTAGCTGAGCGTAAAATGTGCTATATTAACGTGAAGAAAATCACAAAACTTGACTGAAGGGCATAAAATAGGACTTAATACATAATAAATATGCTATGTTTGTATAAAGAAAAATACATATAATAAGTACGACAGTTCTTCCCATTGTAATTTGTAGGTTAATTCAATCTGAAGCGATTCTAGAATTTATCTGGAAGAATAAAGGCTATAGATTGCCAAGAATTTTTTAAATAAAAATCATGAGGGAATAATTAAAACAGTACAGTATTGGTGCTAGACTTGACAGATTGGTGACTAGAACAGTATAAATGGCCAAAAACAGAGACTGGTATAGATTAGAATTATGAACAGTTAGATTTGGATATGTAGCTCCTAGGTCCATCTGTTCATAAGCTCAAAGTGATTCTGAGGGCAATGTTTAAACTGGCTTCCCCGATGCATTCTCACCAAGTTAGATTGAGAAGTGGGTTTTCAATGCTTTAAATCAAGGCACATCCTTCAGCTTCTTGCTGAATCTCATGCAAAGGTTCATCGTTTTAGAAACCACGTCAGTTTTGTGAGGGCTGATAACAGCTCCCTCCTTGAAGATTTCTATGAACTGTGGGGATTCTCAGCAGTTAAAATAACCTCACCTTTTATCTCACGGCTCATTTTAATAAGCTGATTTGAATGAGTCTTGACCTGGGAAGGATCTGTAGCCCATTCTCACCACATACAGCTTTTATGTTGTCAAACTCCTATCCTCTCAGAGCATTTAAAAAAATGAGTTTCTGATATTAATGTTTCTTCAGCCCACACCTAAAATATTTTTCATTAGCTTGCTTTGCTAGTGTGAATTATTGCTTGTTGCAGAGGAGTCCAGCACTTCCCTAGCTTGCATGATTTGCTTTTGTCCATCAGGATCATTTCTAACAGTGGAACCATTCATTCCATACATGCACAACATTTTGCCATTTTCTGAGGACTTTCAATTGTTTATAATGTTCTATTTTGAAAAGCTCTGGTTAAAAAATATCTCTACTTTTGTTTCTGTCACCATCTTACTGTATTCACACTGCTATTGCACTTATCTGATAGGGTGGGGTTAATGAT
Source organism: Cynocephalus volans (assembly GCF_027409185.1). Taxonomy (NCBI): domain Eukaryota; kingdom Metazoa; phylum Chordata; class Mammalia; order Dermoptera; family Cynocephalidae; genus Cynocephalus; species Cynocephalus volans. The sequence goes on from NC_084472.1 coordinate 40,652,923, forward strand.
AGTAAAATAACTCACATTTGCAATGAAAAATGCAAATGCATATAGTAAATGAACTAAAATGACCAGAGGTGACCAGTAATGCCAACCTTTGGTGACAGATACAATTGACATACTCTTGCTCTGGAACATATCTTGATTTCTATTTAAATTCATATGTGAGGACATTCTATAAAAATGTTATCGCAAATCAGGGGAGAAATAGAAGATGAAGGAATGGCTTGTGCTGTCACAAGTATTTAATTCATTAGAATGGGAATCCAGTTAGACTCCTTACCTCACTCCATGCATACAAAACAGTTCCACACAGATGAAGTGTTTTACTTTAAAACACTGAAGTCAGGAAAAGATATTTATTTAATCTTGCAATGGGAAACCACTTTTAAAAAATAAAAGCAATGGAAAAAATCACACATAATTATTGAAATATAAACAAGGCATAAGTAATATACTTTCAGTTGCAACTAATGGAAAATCCAACTAAGTGACTTAAATGATAAGAAGTTGTATTGTTTCTCAAACCTAGAATTCAGAGTGCAGCAGGTTTCAGAGGATTGCCTTAGTCTAGTGGGTTCCATTTCTTTTCTTTGTGATTACTTTAGCTTCACCCACCTCTCTAGGTTGGCTTTATCCTTCAACAAGTTCCTCTCATGTTGGCAAAATAAGTATAGTAGGCCTGGGTTTCACATCTGCATACCTTCATATCTTGGATTCACAGGGAGCAGAGTTTTATGCACTACTACTCTATTAAAAAGTATAATTCAAGGGAAGCAGGAGTAAGGGAAAATGACAGAGAAACAGCAATGAAGGGAGAACCTATAATCAGGCTGGCCTATGCTTGGTGTCAAGCATCACTTGATACCAACATCATTCATCATTCATCTCAGGCTTGATCCACCTAGTGGCTACAGAAGCTTGATCCACCTAGTGGCTACAGTATCTCAGGACTATCCTTCCTGTGAAGATAGAGAAAAGAATTTATTTGCCCCTTCTCTCATGGGTCAAAGTATTATCCCACATGGGGATAATTCCCCTGAATTTCCTGTTGTGTACATGTATCATTGAACAGGTCCCATAGAATCAATATTATGCTTCAATATAAACAGGGACAACCTGGAACACAAGGCAAAAGGTACACAGTGCAACATTCTCAGATTGTAGCCAGCTGAGGCTGGTCAGAATCTACACAGACATGGTCACCTCCTCAGAAGATTCTGGTATGGGAATAAATAGCTTTTGTCCCAGAATCAGGAAGAATAGAAGGAAACTTCCTCAAGCTGAAAAAGGGCATCTATAATAAACCTACAGCTAACATCATACTTAATGGTGAAATAGAGAATGTATCTCCCTAAGGTCAGGGAGAAGACAAAGATACCTACCTACCCTTATCACTTCTATTCAACATTGTACTGGAAGTTCTAGCCAGTGAAATACAGCAAGAAAAAAAAATGCATCCAAATTTAAAGAGAAGAAATAAAATTATCTTTACTTGCAGACAACATAATTATCCATGTAAAAAATTTTGATAAAATCTGCAGAATAACTATTAGAACTAATATGTGAATTTAGCAAGGTATCAGGATAAAAGATCAATATACAAAAAACAACTGCATTTTTATATGTGGGCAACAATCATAAATTGAAATTTTTAAAACTAATGCCATTTATGATAGCATCAAAATATATGAAATACTTAGGCATAAATCTGAACTCAAAAAAGTGTAATACCAATATGCAGAAAATTGTAAAACATTGCTATGAGAAAACAAAGATATAAATAAATGGAGCAGTATATATTATTCACATGTTGGAGGATTCAATAATGTCAAGATGTCAGTTCTCTTTATATTGATTTCTAAATTTAATACAATTCCAATCAAAATACCAACGGCCTTTTTTTGGTAGGAATTGACAAGATGATTATAAAATTCATATGGAAATACAAAGCACCTAGAATCTAAAACAACTCTGAAAAAGAACAAAGCTGGAGGACTAACACTAGATAATTTCAATACTTATTATAAAGCTGCAGTAATCAAAACTATATGGTATGAGTTTTAGGACACACATAAGGTCAGCAGAACAGAATAGTGGATCACCTGTACATGGACAACTGTTTTTGAATAAAGATGTAAAGGCAACTAGATGGAGATAGGGTAGGTTTTTGTTTTGTTTTGTTTTTTTCTTTTGTTTTAATACAGAGTACGGGTGCAATTAGATATCCATATACAAAAAAAAAAAAAAGAAAAAAATTCAATCAATACCTCACATCATCTACAAAAATTAACTCAAAATGGATCACAGACTTAAATGTAAAACCTAAAACTAAAAAATTGTGAGAACACCACATAAGTGGAAACCTATAGAGATGTCCAGTTTCAACTCCTACACGTAAGGAGCTTGGAAGTTCTCACTCCTTTCCTTACAAGAAAAGCTGGATGAACTGAATATCTACTAATTTTCTTGGATTTATCAGAGAACTGAAGTTGGAGGGCAAACTGCCACCCTAGAATCTGAAGAGACAAGAGCATCCAGAAAGTCACAGGCAAGTTCTGCTTACCTGGAGCAGAAACCACTATCATGATAAAGTAGCAGGAATACTAACATTGCAATTGTAATGACTTGCTGAAGAGTAAGTGTGAACTAGTGTGAGAGTAAGAAACTGCAGTCTTGGGGGGAGCCCCCAAACTTTTATGAACTGTCCATCCAGGAATTCTACTGGGTTCTCATGGTGAAGATCTGAAAAAGAGCCTCATAGAGCTCCACACTCCCCTCTAGCTGAGTATCTTCTAACCCCAAGACTCTTTCTTCCTTGCCCTGAGATTCCTCAATACGTGTGGCTCCTCATTCACTTTCTCTTCCAGGACAGTACCCTGCAGTCACTCAGGAGAAGCCTCTAGAGTGTTTTCAGAAATCCGTGTTGCCCACCACAGCACTCCCTGGGCTGCTGTCCTAAAGAATCTCTCGTTTAAAAGTCATGAATTGCTCTAAAAGTAAATTCACCACTGAGGAGCATTCTGTATTCCTTTCTATCTTGGAATGTTTAGTCTACTTTGGTAACTGTGACAGAAACAAGAAAAGCCTAAGCAATGACCTCTGTGGACCAATCACAGAGGAACACAGATTTGGGGTAGTTCTGTGATTGAGTAGACAGACGATCTCAAAGTTTAGGTGGAGCTTTTCCAGTGTTTGGGACCATATATGCAACCGAATTTTAAAGACAACCTTTGATAAAGGGGTAGAAAAAAAATGCCAAACCGAATAAGGTTAAGTGTCTTCCACCAACCCTAATGGAATGGGACTCGGAAATGGAATTAGAGTTGTGGAACAACAAAGAGTTTTATTCTGGGGATCTCAAATTGTTAACAAGATTTATATTTCCTAGTATATTTTTCTTATGATAAATACAGTATTGTTTACTGGAGGCCATGGATGAGATAAACTTGGCACCACGGTGTTGGGATACCCTTAGAACAACTAGAGCTTTTATGGCATTAATGGGTGGCTGTCAAGAGCTCTAAAGAAGAAGATCAAACCGCCTGATGATGCCCCTGCAGAAAGTCATCTATGACTTTGGGCAAAGGCAGAATTTCTAGGTCACTCCCTTCCCTAGTACATTCTTCCCCAGCTTCTACTTCTGATAAAAAATTGGTTGTTTTGGTGATGGAACAGTTCTATCCTTGGATAATGTTGTAGAAAATGTTCATCTTTGTAAAAACATATTCTTTTAAACTGAGCTTGAATCATCTTATGCCAGCAGATATTATAAAGCCAGTAAAGTTTCTTAAAGAGTCTGTGAGACAGAGTACGCTCTATTTCTGTACATTGCATTAGGGCTTGAGGGCTCATGTGGTTACTTAGGAAGTGGTTTGTCAGTGCTGATACAGGGCATTACCTAATTCATCAAAGATAGGTCTATGCCACAGGCAGTCACATCTCCCCAGGGTCCTTTCTTCTTATGCCAGATGAACCTTCAGAGCAGTCTCCATGGACAAGGGGAGCCTTAGGTCAGAGTTCACAGGATGCTTATGTATTGGGGGAACATTGATCTTTCCTATTGGGAGAGTGTAATTCAGAGAGTGTTGGAAATTAAACATTGGGTGTGGCTATAATCTAGGGGTTACTGTAAACCAGACAGAGGCATTTAAATTGGAGATGGTAGAAAATGGAGAGTCAATGTTGATAAACCAAGAGTATAGTTTAAAGGCATAAGAGGCAAAATTTAGAAATCAGGTGAAAGTAGTAGTATATTTTGCTCTGTTACCCATTTCCCATCCTGCCAATGCCCACAGGTAAAAACATTTATAGAATCATTGTGCCCAGTGTGTGGTGATGATTATCACTAATTGATCCTGGCCACTGATTCTGATCCAGTTTATATCCTGTGTCTCAGTACTGGGTTACCATTTCCCCTTATGTCTAATTCTCTGTTTTGGTAACCTGCTTGCAAATCAGGGTTCTCTAGGACCATAATCTAGCCTCTTCCTAGAATTTCCTGCCCTTGTTCCTGTGTTCTAGCTACTTGTTTTTATAGGCCCTGGATGCTGTCTACCCAGACTAGTGTTGTCCATCATAGGACCTTCCAGATCCAAATTCCCTGACTGCCTGAACATCTTTCTTTTCACCTCTTCCCGGATTTTTCTGTTCTGAAGAACAGTCCAGAACTTGACTACAGTCAAGTCCCACAGTGAAGGCTTTTCTCATCCCCCCTGGACTTGAAACTTCCTTTCCTTAGCCAACCAATCCTGACTGGGATAAAGTGTGGGGGCAGCCAGACCTGGGAAGTTCCCAAAATACAGAGATCAAATAAAAGCCAAGAATCAAAAGTCATTTAACCAATTGAGACCTCAGGAAACTCCATGGTATAAAAAGGCAAAACAAAGGCAAGGTTGGAAAAAAAGCAATGAGCTATGGCAATATGCCAAGGAGCAGCTGAAATTGGAGATATCTTTGCCTTCAGGCCTTCTGTCAGATAATGCCACAAATGTTTAAGCTCTGTCCCATACAAGGCAGTACACTAGGTGTTTACGTGCTTTTTCCTAGGGTTGAGGTTTGTGACTCAGTTTCCCGGGCAAAAGCCAACCTATAATTTTGAGGAAGAAACAGTTGAGTTATGTAAGAAACTGGTATGAAGATTAAAGTGGATGTGGTGTCTGATAAAATATACTGACAAATATAACAAATAGGAAATATGCTTGACGGTTACATGCTCAGGCTTCGTAGTCTGAAGACTTGAGTTCAGATCCAGACTCAACAACCTGAGCAAAACTCTTAGAGAGTCAGTTTTGTTTTGGTTTTAGTTTTTCAGGAGAATGAGGATAATAATACAATGGGCCTTAAATGTTCTTATGATGGTTGAATCAGGTAAGGCACGAAGGCCCTTGGAAGTGTCCCTGGCACATTACAATGTGCCAGTCAGTAAGTGTTGTCTTTCCTGTTGATAGAAAACAAATCTGGCAAATAAATGCAAGAGAATTTAGCCTATGGAGAAATTGTCATCTCTAGATAAAACAGGGTTATTGCAGAGATGTGAGGCAGGAGAGTGGAGTGATTAGTACCCTGGGACTTATACATAGATCTCAGTCGTCTCCCTAGCTGTGCGACATTCAACCTCTCAGAGCCTGACTTCCTATATTGATAAGACATGATAATCATAAATGCTTCAGATATTTGTTAAGATAGAGCATGTGAAATGCTTAAAGCAATGCCTGGTACTTAGTAAGTGCTCATTAAGAGGTCATGGAACCAGTCATTATTGGAACCAGCTGAATACCTTTCCTTGGAGTGGTGAGATTGGAGGCAAAATCACAAATGTAAACAAGAAAGGGAGAACCGAGGGTATGTGTAAGTGGGTAGCAGCCCCAACCCCAGTTTATATTTAGATGAGCCCCATCTCTCCGATTTCCCTGGGGAATGTCACCTTGTTGCCCCAGAAGATCCCCATACTCGTAAAGGCTGAGGTGATAGCCTTTTCCCCAAGATACAGCTGATGCCTGGGTCCTGAGCAGCACACAGGTCTGTAATCCACATTTGAACAAAGGGAAAGGCTTGCAGGTGAGACAAAAATTATTTGCAATTAGCACATTCCCTATTCATTATTTGTATACATTATTTGCATACAAAGTGGCTTTTGTAATTACTTGGGAACTATTTGTTGACCTTTCTTCTTTAGTAAGCTAAACATTTTCCTGTTTACACAACAATTTTCTTTACAAACTCTTCCTTTAGATCTTGCTTGAAGACACAGCAAATCAGACTACAGAAGTCTGCAAATCACTTTTCTGGGAACAAATAAATGAGTGTTGGCACTTTGTGTTGAAACTGAGAGACCTCCAAGGGGAACGCATTTCCAAATGCTGCTTTAGACTACTGGAGTAGATATTAAAAGTAGTTCCCCTGCCCCCATCCCAGGCTGAATAAAACAGAACCGTTGGGGGCGTCTAATAGTCTGCATTTTTAACAGCTATCCCAAATTATGAGTGTAAGCAGCTGGGTTTGAGAATTGGCATTTCAGGTCACTCCCATTGGAATTTCTGTCACTGAATCAGTGACCAAATTGGTGAACAAGTCCAACTCCAGATTCATAATAGAGACGGGCTGTGGCAGCAGTATAAAGTTTACCAGAATCCACATCTCCTGATCTCCAGGCCAGTGTCTTCTGCATCCAGGTGGGTGAGAACCAGGTACTTTTCTACCAATTTCATGACACAAAGGAAGTCCATTCTGCCAGTTGAGCTTGTATAAAGCATCCACTAAGGGTCAAACATTTCCATGTAACCTAAGGGATATTATTGAGTTCATCAACCAAAAACAGAGGTGTTGTTCTATTCAGGTTTTACAGATGATAAAACTAACACTCAGTGTGGGAAATGATTTGCCCAAGGCCTCATAGCTAAGAACTGTAGGGCCAGGATTACAAGCCAACGTCCATTTTCTCCTACTCCAAGGGGACTTTTTTAGAAAGGAAATGTATCATGTTTCTCTTGCTCCAGAAAGAGCTTCTTGGCTTTCACTGACATGTTACAGAAGGAGAGAACATGCTCCCTGAACTGAGGTGCTTACAACTCAACGGGGAGACTTAGGAGGGCAGCCCCCTGTTCTCCCAGATGGCCGACAGCACCACCTCCTCTGAACTTCCCCCTTTTGGCTCATCCCTCTCCAAGGCACATTCTACACTAGATCCCTGTCTGAACCCATCCTCTCCCCCAGCAGACCAAGCTCCGTGAAGGCAGCGACTGTGGCCTGCTGAGGTCGTGTTCATCCCAGTTCCTGTCGGTTTGCCCATCCCTGATGCCTCACCCACAGTCTCACTCACACTTCTCATGCAGTAAAAATGTATTGTGTGAGACAATGAATAAAACGGAAGCATATGAATTAAGGAATCTCAGATATGTCTGAATTAGAGAGGCATAATCCAACGTAAGGCATCTCCTGACCTGTCAGCCTTTACAGGGATCCCAGAAGAATAAGAATGCCCAAGGCAGAAATTACACAAATATACACAACCATTTAACAATTACTTCAGAATACTTTGAATAGTGGGACAATTTCTAAGTCATGTACCAAAGGAAATTATATATACTTGAAGTCCTCAATTAAGTGATTTGTCCTGGTCCTCAAGCCCAGGTATGGATATTTCTTGGGCACTTTAGCCAGAATCCAACTTTGTCTCCACAAACTAGGCCCTTTAGGATACAATTCCAGGCTTTGTCCTAACACATCTGACCTTGCATTTCAATACTGAGTCTCTGAGAGCTTGTCCTCACTGAGAGCAGGAAACCTGGGAGCTTCCAGCATACCCATAGACTCTACCCGCCCACTGGGTAATTTAGGTAGTGATTGGAAACCAGGTAGCAACAAGGTAAAAAATCCATGAGTATATCTAGAAACTGTGTCCTGCCTCTATGGAAACCGGAGATGTTTACTCTGGACTAGGGGAGACCTAAGGACAGCTGCCTTGGAGTATTTGGTGAATTCTCATGACAAAGAAAGGTTAGCCCCAAAGGAGGAATTATGATCTGTGTGTGCAAATAAAACTTGTCTACTGAGGAGTCCCACCTCATGGGGGCATTCATGTGCTGTGGCTTTGTATTTTTCTTGTTTCAGCTTCAACTGTGCTCCATTGAGTCCCTCTCCTCTGCAGGCTGACGTCAGACATCTTGTCCTAATTCTAAGATTATTCTATCACTTTCAGATTTACTCTAGTACAGTTTTTCCTTTTTTCTTTTCCTTTCTCTCTCTCTCTCTCTCTCTCTCTCTCTCTCTCTACTGAAGTATAATTGATATACTATAAGTTGCCTATACTTGAATGCAATTTGATGTGTTTTGACATATGTATAGATCCATGAAATTATCACTACAATCAAGACAGTGAACAGATCCACCATCCTCAAGAGTTTCCTGGTGCACCCGTGCACTCACTCCCTTCTGGGATCATTTCTCCCCTCACTCTGTTCTCAGACAATCAATGATCTGCTTTCTGTCATCATACATTGATTTGCTTTTTCTGTTATTTTATGCAAATGGAATTATACAGTATGTACTCTTTCTGGTCTAGCTCTTGTCCCTCAGCATAATTACTTTGAGAGTCATCACATTGTAGAGTGTATCAAATACTCATTTCTTTTCATAGCTGTGTAGTATTCCATCGTATGGATATACCACAGGTTGTTTACCCATTTTCCCATTGATAGATGTATGGGTCATTTCCAGTTCTTGGCTATTACAAATAAAACTGCTATGAGCATCCATGTGAAAATCTTTGTGTAAATACATGTTTTTATTTCTCTTAAGTAGAGACCAAGGATTGGAATGGCTGGGTCATACAGTAGGTATTGCTTAACTTTGTAAGAAATGCTAAATTGTTTTTGAAAGTGCTTATATCATTTAAAATTCCCACAGGAGGATACACAAGTTCCATTCCTCCACACCCTTGCCAATACTTGGTATGGTAAGTCATTTAAATTATACCCATTCTAATAGGTGTAATATCTCATTGTTATTTTTGTTTTTCTTTTCCTAATGATTAATAATATCGAGTATCTTCTCATGTACTTATTTTAAATATTTTATCCTCTTTGATAAAGTATCTGCTGAAATCTTTTGTTCATATTTCTATTGAGTTGCTAATTTTTATATTACCAAATTCTAAGTTTTTTGTATATTCTGAATATCACGGTTTGTTTTGTTTTGTTTTGTTTTACTTTTATTCTTTTTTCTTTTTTTTTTGGCAGCTGGCCAGTGTAGGGATCAAACCCTGGACCTTGGTGTTATCAGCACCCCACTCTAACCAACTAAGCTAACTGGCCAGCCCTAAATACTAGTTTTTAATCAGGTCTATAATTTTCTAATATTTCTTCCTGCCTGTGACTTATTTTTTTGATTGCTTTTTAATCTACTTATGTGTCTTTTTGAAGAGCAGCATCTTCAATTTTGATGAAGTCCACTTTATCAATTTTTTCTCTGTGGATGGTGCTTCTGGTGTCAAATATAAGAAATCTTTGCCTAACTCAATGTACCAATTCTGTGATTTTGAAGGATACCCAACCCAGAGGGGTGAAGTTGGTGTCTTCTTTCAACTGCAATCAACATGCAGTTAATTCTCCAGTCCCTTGAAGGTTGTTAGTGATCTTCTCAAACTGTGTTTCATACCTGAAACTAGGGGCTCCTCTCAAGGGGCTCTTCCCTTTACTTGGCAAATAGAACTAATATCCTTGAAATAACTCACAGACCAAGAAGATATGTAAATAAGGGCTTAGCTGCACACAGCATAATACAAGTACAAAAGGAGTGCAGAGGCAACAAGGGAGGGAAGAGCCAATGGGAAGACTTCTTTGAGGTAGACTTAGACTAATTGTGAAGGATGGGTCAGCTTCAGACACCCGGAGAAAAAGACAGTGCTGTTCCAGAGTCAAAAGACATTAATTCACGGATTTGGATGTACCAGATACATTTTATCCTCCATCATGTACACACTTCAGGGAAAATAACCTATCGTGTGCTCCAATGAAGTCTCTAATCTCAGAATTAGTCCAGAGCTACAAAGAGAGTTTTCATTATACTTAAATGCATAATCACATTTTAGATTATTGATTACCTTTCTCATTCAGATTCTGTCTCAAAAACCCGTGATGTGCAACCATAATTCAGCTCTGTAAGGACCTGCATGATAAATAAAAGTCCTTCCACCTACCCTCAAATTTTCTCCAACTGCTGAGAAAAAAGTGTGACCCAGTAACGGAAGTAAGAGCCTGTCAATACGAGCCAATAGTAATTAAGCTAGCAGGTTCTGTAAACAAGGAAAGAATTCAGGGTCAAGCAGAGGTCACAGTGAGGACCAACATAGGCAGGCATTCTGGAAGACAGCGATGTCTGTGAAAGTCTTGTGGGTCCTGCCCAGCCAACCCTTTTCAGCAGTGACTCAGCAAATGGATTTCAGCAGCAGCCTCTGGGCACTTCCCTCTGATGAGCTTATAATGAAAACGCTGACACACTCCTAAGTTGAACTGGGACTGTTGAGCAGCACTGCAGAATTGAGTGTGTCATTTCCCCCCGAACAATGAGTCTCATTCATTGCTTGAAGTGTGACCATTCATGTTGAAAATGAAATTCCGCAGAGTGATCTGCTTGGAGAAATTATTCAGAGCTACTCACTTAAAGATCTTGCTATCTTTTGTGGTTCTCAATTAAGGCTCACAAGAACCTCTCCAGGGTAAATTGGTGCCAATCTAAGCATTGAGAGTACAAGAAAAAATGATGAAAAACCAAAGCTTATATGAACTTTCAAAAGTCATCTCTAAGGACCCCAGGGTGCAGCTGACATTGATTATAACTGGAACACCTAGGATATTGGTATAATGGAAAGAACTGTAAACTTAAAATTAGGAAGTTTTAGTGCTAGTCCCAGTTCTGCTAGTAGATATCTGAGTACTTTTGAGTAATTCAGAGATACATATATTATTAGATATAGCAGAAATAACCTAATCCAAATATTTTTTGTTAAAAGTAGAAAAACATAAGGCATACAAAGTAAAACCTAAAATACCTGGGTTTCCATTACTCCTGATTAATAATCATGAATATTTTGCTTTATTTTCATTGTCTTTTTTTGAATATGCAAATATTTAACATATTATACATAAATTTGAAGTCTTCTTGGACCCCTCAAACAATATGCAACCACTATCATGAGTATGATTTTTTCAAACCATTTAAAGCATTCCATGTAGTTGATTACATATGGTGTGCATGCATTAAAATTACTTTATTAGACACTTTTAAATTTTACGTAATAGGCATCAATGCTACCTACAAAGTATTATTCTGAAACTTGCTTCCATTGTAAACATTTGAATTTATTTCTACTGCCTTATTCTGTGCACCCTCTGTATGTTGCGTTTGCATTACCTCTCCCCTTTATTTGCATTCTTTATTGGATTGATATATGTAGTAGACTGAATTATGTCCTCCTAAAACTCACTGAAGCTTGAATTGTGTCCCCCAAGCTTTTGTATTAGAATCTTAGCCCCCACTGTGATTGTTAAGAGGGTGGGAAATCCTGTTATGATAATTGAAAGGTGGAGCTTAAATAGGTGATTGGATTGTAGGACCATGCCATAGTGAATGGATTAAAAATGGTGGTCAAGGACGTGGTTCTGAGGGCTTTAAAAGAAGAAGAGAGTCTCTTTCTCTCTCTCTGCTCTCTGCTTCCACCATCATGCAATGTGAGATCCCTGGGTCACTGTCACCACCACCAGATGGACTTTGAACTTCCCAGCTTTAGGAATTATAAGCAATAAATTTTGTTTTTCTTTATAATTACCCAGTTCCATGTATTTTGTTATAAGCAACACAAAACAAACTAATACAATACAATTTTCTTTCTTGTACTGGTTTGTAAGTTTTGCATTTTACTTTTATTCTTTTAGTGGTTGCCCTCAAATTTTTAATACACCTATGCCATTACTAATTTTCTAATAAGGTGTACAAAAAAGAACCTTAGTATACCTTGGGCCCCTTAGATATCCTCATTCCCAATATTCATACTACTGTCTTCTAGAATTAGAAACAGTTTAATACCAACATGTTTTGAAGATAAAAAAGAAGCATATTTCCTTGATTATTTGCAGTAAACATCTATATCTTCTTATCGTCACAATATCTAGTTCCTTCGCTCAGCAACTTTTTTGAATTCCACTCCTTCTGAATTTATTTATTTTTTTGATGAATTATATTCTTTAACAGTCTTGCAGTGAGGATATGATAGTATTAAACTTAGACTGTAAATGTCTGAAGATGTCTTCATTTTACACTTATTCTTGATGGCATAAGAGTCTACATTTATAATTAGTTTCCCACAGCACATTGAACAAGTTATTTTATTAATGAAAAATGAGCTGTCAACCAGATTGCTATCTTTTTTAAGTAATCTGTCTCCTTTGGTGGGTTTTATGGTCTTCTCTCCTTTGCAATGTTCATGTGTGAGTTTATTTTTATTTTTCCTGCTATGTGCATCCATTGGGCTTCTCTTACATGAAGATTCTTGTCTCTTTAATTGTGGAAAACTACAAATATTACCTAACTCTTGGTGTCTTCCTTTCCCCTATTTTTTGTAATTTTTTCCTTCTGAAATTCTTATTAGACACATGTTGGTGCTTCTCAGGCTCCATGTCTGTTTATTTTTCTTTCATTTTTGGATCACTTTATTTCTCTCTCTCTTCATCCTAGGAAATTTGCTCAGTTCTATCTTTCATTTTTCAATTTCTTTGGTTGTGTCAGCCTGCTATTTAACTCACTATTGAATTTCCCACTTCCATCCCTTATTTCTTTGAGGATTTCAAAGATTTTGGTATTTAAATGTCTTTTTATATTTTTGCCATTGTTTCTATTTCCTTGAATAAGAATTTTATCATTCCTTTGGTTTTACTCATCTCTTTAGGAGTTTTCTCCTGTGCCCCCTCTTCTTGGAAGGCCATTTTATGATAGTTTCAGCCCATGCCTCTTGGTTGTCTGGATCCACAGGAGACCTTATGCTAGCAGCCTGGCTGAGGTCACCCTTTATCAAAAAAATGGCAGCTTCATTCTTGATGCCCATACTTGCAACACTCAGGAACCGGGTTCATGTGAGATTCTTGACTTTGGCAACAGGCTTTGAAAAAGGAACATGTGCCTAGGAGTCACCCTGGACAGACAAAAGGAGATGTTCCAGCCTCTGTGCAGCATAGTCTGAGCCTAATCAGGACCCTGCATTGTTCCTGCTTGAGGGCCCTAGCTGGATCACCCATACAAAGCTAGTCTCATCTCACTGGTGACCATGTGGATCTGCCTCTGCTTAACACCTGTAGATTTCCTTTCCTTTCTTTTTCTTTTCTTTCTTTCTTTTTTCAATCCTTGGATTTTCCCTTAATGTTTAGTGCAGTTCTTTATTTTAAAATATAAATACATATATTTTATTCTATGGGTTTGGAGTTAGGGGAGGGATATGTTATACATGATCTTTTCTCTACCATGAGAGTACCCTTCATTTTTCAGACAGGGAAACTAAACCCCAGGAAACTGAAACAGCTTGCCCAAGCCACAACCTAATTATTGCCAATATGTAGATTGTGAAGCAATTCTTCTCTGCCTTAAACATATTGTACATGAGTCTCTTTGCCTCAAGATTTTGATGTTCAAAATTGAGAAAGTAATGACTGCCTTACCTGTCTCAATATGTTAGTGTAGTAACTGACTTTGCAAATAAATGTAAAAGTATTTGGAAAATGTTTAGTCTCTTATTAGCATTATCATTTTAAAAGTCTGCTATGATTAGGAGTAATGTCAATATTTATTTTCACTGTTGAGAAATTATTTCTGATTTTTCCACTATAGAGTTTTCTTTTTCCTTTTACCATTTTTATCCTCCAAATCATTTTTGGTATTAAATAAAAGTAGAACTCTTGGAAGGAAGGTGATACACCAGGTAAACTTGCAGAGACTAAGGAACAAATTTTATTTTCACACATTCAGCAAACATTTGTTAAATTCCATTGTGTTCATGCACTTAGGTTTTGCCTGGAATGTAATATGTAGATTTCTTTTTATAAAAAATTAACTTTTTATTTTTTTATTTTAATTTGTCAATATACAAAGTAGTTGACTTTTGTGTCCCTTTACCAATTAAAAATTAACTTTTTAAAGAATAGCTTTATATTTAAAGAAAATTGCAAAGATAGAATTCCCACATACTCTACTTCCATTTTCTCCTATTAATTTCCATCGGTATTCATGTTTGTCACAATTAATGAACCAATATTGATACATTGTTATACTTTTATTGAGATTTCCTGAGTTTTTACCTTTTTGTTCTATTGAATCCCATCCAGAAAACTACAGTACATTTAGTCATCATGTCTCTTTAGGCTCCTCTTGGCTGAGTTTCTCAGATTTTCCATTTTTTGATGACCTTGTCAGTTTTGAGGACTATGGGTCAGGTATTTTGTAGATTTGTCTGATGTTTTAATCATAATTAGAGTGGGGTTATATTTTTCGGAGGAAAGCCATGGAGAAGAAAATGCCATTATCATCACTTCATATCAAGGGTACATCAAGGGTACAAATAACCCATCATTTTTGATGTGTGAAGTAATGTTTCCCAGGTTTCTCCACTGGAAAGTTCCTCTCTGTTCCTGTTCATGTTGTACATACTCTTTGGAAGGAAGTTACTATGAGCAGCCCACACTTAAAGCATGGGCAATTATTTCCACCTTCTTGGGGGTGGAATATCCACATAAATTATTTGGAATTGTTCTGACTAGAAGTTTTGTCTATTCCCCCCATTTACTTATTTAATAATATGCTTAATATTAGTGTGGACTCATGAGTATTTATTTTATTTTAGTATTTTATTTACTTTGTTGTACAAGTTCTTCTAACTTTAGCCACTGGAAGTTTTTGGCTCTTGTGTTCCTTTGACTTTGACATACTCACCATCTGTGTGTGTGTGTGTCTGTCTATCTGTCTGTCTGTCTGTTTAAACACTTATTTTTGGCACTGCAAGATTCTCTAGGCTCATTTTGTGTGGTTTTTTTGTTTGTTTGTTTTTCCCAGTCCTAGAATCAACCATTTCTCCAAAGAGCCCTGGTTTCTTTTAGTAAGTAGATTATTGACTAAAAGGAAATGTTGCATTGAATTCAACATGACTAGACATTATTTTCTTTATCCATCCCTACTTATAATGTATTTGGTAATTTTTCTCCTGTCAGATTCACAGTAACACTGAGAATAGGGTGAATAGCGTCATGAAGCCATTAGCTTCTTTTTGAAAGGGGAGACTTTCAAAGTGGAGATGTGTGAACTCCTAGAGAAAATGAGGAAATTCAGCAAAGACAACAGAGAACTTCACCTTTAATTGTTAACTGAGACCACACATCTCTTCTAAGCATGGGTATGATATTGAATCATCAGATGGAAATTTCTTAAATGCAGAAGCAAATTAACCTGGAGATATCTCAAGAAATAGAATCTCTCTTTTCTTTAATCAGAACCAAGGGCAATACCTCAGCAGCTATTAATAAGTTATTGTTGCTGGTTTAAACAAACAACCTAAAATGTTTATTGTTGCTTTATCTTTTTATGTGTGCTCAGACTCCAAAGCCTAGTTTTGTTTGTAAGTTTCCCCAACAGAGTGGTTGCTATAGATGTAGCAAAAGCCCAAAGGAAAGCATGCTGAGCCTTTGGAAAAACAGTTCCATTTCCAAAGGCATAGATATTGAGGCATAAAGCAAGTTGATCCATAGGATAAAGTCATATCTAACGTAAGGTTTTCAGAATAAAATCTAAGATTTCAGGGAAATCTAGGGACCAAACATTTGTCGTTTAAAGGAAACAATGAGTACAAGTGAGTCCTCATTTTTTACCCTGTATTCAAGGCAAATATGTGCACTTCATTATACTCAATGTTGGAGAATAAAAGATTATTTTTGTTTCTTTTTGTAAGGTTAATAAAGAGGGGAAGAATAAAATGAGGATGACGAAGGCTGGAGTTCAAGGCTCCTAATTTTAAGTTGCTTCAGTTTGGAAATAACCACAACTATGTAACTTCACTTCACTCTGGTCCTCTCTCAAAGAGAAAGGCATGGAATCGTATGGGAAGGGTGTCTCTTGACCTTTACTTTGAACTTGCCTCTCCACCTGAATTTCATGGCAAGGTATGCTTATGCACCAACATTCAAGACAGCCAATTAGTTTCTCAAATGGAGTTTTCCACCCTGGGAAGGCCAGGTGTACAAGTCTTTCTTATCTTCCATCAGTTCAGAGACAAAAATGTCTCATGAATACAAGATTTGTAAAAATTTAACCTTTCAGTAATGTGAAAAGAAAAAAAAAGGAGGAAACAATGTGGCAGAGGGGAGGCCAAGCAGAACCAGGGTGGTCACAGGAAGAACAATCTTCCAATGGTTCTGGCTGGGCCCCTGAGATGGTTCCATTGGCTACTTAATAAGAAGCGAAGTCTCCAATGGGAAAACGACACAGTCCTCACATTATCACTTGACCATTGAGAGAGAACGGGATGCTAATGAGAGTAGTGCTAGGGGAGGCACTTCAAAAGCAAATCTCTTAGAATGACGGACCCACTTGCATGCTGAGCGACTGAAAAAGAGAAAGGACTGAGTGAGCCAAAAGAGCAAATCTGTGGACACACATGTGTCTTCCACATTGGCTGTCTTGATTGCCTTGACCACCTGGGAAGGACCTCATCTTCTTACTCGGTGTGGTCTCTTTGGTGACCTCGGCTACTCTGCTTTTCTCAAAACATCATTTCAAGGCTCAGGAGGAACCTTGGGGTAAGGCATAGCTCTTTCTCTGACTTTGTCTTTTCTTGTTAACGTTTAGAAATTCTTTTTTCCTACTTATTCAAGGGGGCAATTATTGGCTTCCAAGGTTTTTATTATTTTCTCCCACCCACCAAAATAAAAGTACAACATATTATATATTTGTATATATATATATAATTTTCCTATTATTAAAACATTCAAGGTGCTTGCTAGCTGGTAACATAGATGATTTGCAAGCCTTTTGAGTATGGGAATCTACTTTGATGGTGTGGAATGATATAGCTGTTATTTCATATAGAGCTTCTTCTTATTAGTTTACTTTCAACTCCTCCTCCCCAATTCAACCCCAATTTAGATTATAGTGTTAAAAATATCATCATAAAGTGTAGTCTTGTACAAAGAGATGATCTGATTATTCAGCCTTGCTGCTTCAGCCTAATAAATTATGCACTTTTGGCCTGCAGTATTTCACCTGAGAGAATGAGTATGTCAAACACCATAGTGCATGAATCCTCCAGCCAGCCCACATAGGTTCCAGAGCAGTGAGTGTTTAGTGCCACGATCTGAGAGTTAGTTTCACAGAGCTTGAAGACTGTTAATAATTCATATTTTTTTAGGGGTTGAGAATATGCATTACCCTGAAGGGACTTGTATGCACATGGAATATACTATGTGTGATAATTGTTGTATATTTAATAATGTTCATTCAAACAAAGGGCAGGCTGTCACCTAATTATTTGCACATTATTCCAGAGTGGTAATGAAAAAGCTAATGGGAGTCCGCCAAGAGTTCAAATGAGTTTATTTGGGATAGATGAATACCAACCTCTTGAGACTCTTGTCAGTAGAAAAAGAGGACTTTTGTCCTCTTACAGATGGGAGGGAGTTCCAAAATCTATTCCAACTATTCAGGCTTACGAAATGGCTGTTCAGTGGAAACCTGGTTTACCTGAATGTTTGCACCACCTGCACCATGGTGTGATTGCAGAGCTGAAGGGTGTGTGGTTTCCTGTTGACTGTGGAAACTTCTGACTGGTCTGATGGAGAGTAAGAGATGATGACCTCTGAGAACATTGTGTGGTAGTGGGCTTAGATTCTCTGTAAGTATTGGTTTAAAGGCAATGATGGTGAGCATGTATTCTTATTTTGCCCTATAAGTAACACTGCAGTGGATTGAATGGCCCCCCAAAGTCAAGGAATCTTAATCTTCACTGTAACTGTTGACTGTGGGAAACCCTATCATGGTAACTGAAAAGTGAGGCCTTGAAGAGGACCCTGCCATAGTGAATTGTTTAATGGTGGTCATGGGCATGGTTCTGAGGGCTTTAAAAGGAGGAGAAGCTCTCTCTCTCTCTCTCTCTCTCTCTCTCTCTCTGTTCCACCATTCTGCCATGTGAGACCCCTGTGTCACTGTCATCATCAAGGCCTCCACCAGGTGTGTTCTCTGGAGTTTGGACTTCCCAGCCTCTAAAACTATAAGCAATAAATATTGTTTCTTTACAAATTACCCAGTTCCAGGTATTTTGTTATAAGCAACAGAAATGGACTAATACACATAGTCTCAAGAATAAAGCAGATATTGTAAATTAATTATGGCTAAAAAGCTGAATTCTAATTAGCATTAGCAATGAAAGAAAGATAGTTAACAAATTATTGCTTTATATCAGGTTAACTGGCTGATGTCAAGGGAAATTTTATTGGACATGTAAGCCATGATTTTGTATCAGTGAGCCAGACTCAACCAATGCATTTTCATGTATTAGAAGCAGCTTCCAATTTTTAAGACTTTGAGGTTTAAAAAAGTCCTTTCCCAGGGAAGGTACCTACCTGATTGCTTGCCAGAAACCCCTGTCTGCCTTGCACTCCATCTACACTAGTTTTGCATGAAGAGGGAAGGTCATAAGGCATAGAGGAACTGGAGGAACTAGGTGAGAAGTGGGAGCTTCCACCTGGTGCTGGGCATGGGGACCACTC
The DNA here is from genome assembly GCF_027409185.1 of Cynocephalus volans. Taxonomy (NCBI): domain Eukaryota; kingdom Metazoa; phylum Chordata; class Mammalia; order Dermoptera; family Cynocephalidae; genus Cynocephalus; species Cynocephalus volans. The sequence goes on from NC_084472.1 coordinate 40,671,708, forward strand.
TGTGCCAAGATCCTTTCCTACAGCATTGCAGCATCCCAGCATCCTAGCAGCACTGGGGTCCTGGACCTCCCTTTAGCAGCACCAGCTGTCAGGCAGCTCAGAGGGCCAGGGATCCACATCATCATTCATCACTGATGGATGATATCCTCTAATCAGCAGGCCGAAGATGGTTTAGGTATGATTTGTACAAGTACGGGTTGTATAAACTTTGAGACCATGAATGCAAGGGACAGGCTGAGCTGTTCTTTTATCAATTACCTGCCAGAAGATCTTTAATGACTTCATGCTGTAAGTTGCAAAACATTTTATTAGAGTCAACTCTAAATTATCTGGGGATGGAAGGAGCAGAAAGAGCTGGTCATCAGTGTTTGTTGAACAGAGCAATATAATGAGGACCACTGGGGGTTAAACACAGAAGTAGGGAAAAGGTCATTGCTGTTGTGGTGCTTATGAGCCCTTGATGGAAAAATAGATTAAGCAGATGCGATTCAAAGACATACCACTCAAGACTTCACTGCTGGTGTTGAAGCTAAAATCCCATCACTATGGAATAAGTCCTTTGGGTTTAGAAATATTTTCTATCTTTCACACATTAAAAACGTGAAGATCCTGTGGATCCTTCAGAGAGCCAGGCCTATGGAGCAGGTCTCCAGCTGGACCTGTTCTGGAATCCATTCATTCTTTTGTTCAACAAATATAGAAGGAGCACTAAACATATGTGGATCCCTGTGAACTCAGCAAAGGAATCTGCTACAGACCCTCTCCATTTCAGTGCAAGAGGACAGGAGCATGAGAAGAGGGGGAATTCCAGAGGAGGAGGAAGGCAAGAGGAAGAGTAATGTTTCAGATCACTCCAGTTTGGAGGTCTGCATTGAGTAAAAGGATCTCCATTAGAGTGTGAGCCAGAAAGGTGATTTGGAGAACTGCTGGGGACAAAGGGACCACGAAAATAGAGGAGAAAAGTACCTTGTGCCACCTGCATGGGGGAGGTCATGGTCCTCAAAACAGAATTGATCTCTGCACCAAAGATAATTGTTCCAGTAGACCAGATGGGGATGAAATCAAATTCTGACCCCTCTCCCAGAATATTTAATGTAGCCTGTGTCAGTCAGGGGAAAACACACTTTTCTGCAAAACTGTTGGTGCAGGGAATGCTGCAGTCTGCAAGTCTGGAAAAGCAGGTTCCAAGCCCACCTCTCCCACCTCTCTTGGTCTCTCCTTCATTTGTGACATAAAGATATTCGATTAAACAAGCACTAACAATGACCCTTAAGGAAAATCAGCACGCACACACACACACACACACATACACACATACATGGAGGAACTTGATTTAAAAAGGAGTCTTGCTTTAATCCACCAAGGTTAGCCTTAATATGCAATAAGTTGCAAATAATTTTATTACATTTCATTCCAGTTTGGAAATTCTCTGATTATATTTTTATAGGCCTTTCTTGTTTATAATTGGACAGCTATGGCAATTCTCTTATTATTTCCTAGGGGATATTACTTTCCCTGACCTTGTGTGCTTTAAGGAAAGCTGAAATATTACATTTTAAAGACAAGAATAATCTGAGCAGTTGATGGCCATAAACAGCTGCTGTGCAGGTGCTGGTTTGGGGAGTTCCATGACTTGGGCCTCCTGATGGAGGGTTGCACATACAAGGAGCTAAGAAAACCCAGAGGATGCTGAGTTGATTCATTATCAGATCAATAATCTGCAAACTGTGAATATGCAGGAAACCAGAGTCTGTTGGCTTTTCAATCCATTGTGGAAATAAGGGCCTTTATGTGGACTCTGAGAGTGTTCCAGCCCAGTGAGTCAATAATTCCCATCATATCATAGAAAATGTATTGCCCCTGTAGGCCCTGGAATGCCTGGGGAGTGGTCTTCCGTAATCAAGTATCCTGCATAGCAGATTATGCATTAACTTTATTATCTGCCCTGGGACCTAATTGGTAAATAACATATAGTTAGATGCATTTTACCTATGAGAGTCTATGTATATGCTCTGGAGAAATGGTGAGGCTTTACAAGCATTTCAAGCAGACTCAGACAGGGGGGAGTAAAATATGTTACTCTAGTCAAAGATTCATATGGCATTTTCTGATGGGAATATTTCTAGACTCTCACTGGAGGAATGGAAGGGATGAAGACAGGAAGGATAAAAGAGGAAGGAAAGAAGGAAAAAAAGGAGGGAGGGAGGAAAGAAGGAAGAGGGAAGGGGAAGAGGAAGGGAAGAGAGGGCAGGTGAGGGGTGGGAAAAGTAAAATGGACTCTATGTGTTTGGGTGTGTGTGTGTAGTTAAAAATCTAAAGTTGCAATCAGCATCTGAAATGGAAATTGTGGTCATAATACTTAACTGGGTTACTAACAGCTTAAGCATCAGTCTTCAAACAATAAAAATAATTCTTTATTAAGAAGTTGACTCCGCTAAATGTAAATACAGACAGTTAGAGCTGGAACATGGAGCATCACAGACATAGGAAAATCACACATTTCATGATAAAAATTATTTTAGTGCAGTTAGTAACACCTCTAGTATTGCATAAAAAAAAAAAAAAAAAAAAGCTGGAGATGCCCAGAATGTTTCCTTAATAAGACTAACATTTGCAAAGCTCCTTAATTTCCACAATAACCCTATGAGTTTAAATATTAAACCTCCTACTCTACAGCTAAGGTAACTACTGCTCAGGAGGTTAAGCGGCTTTTCCCAAGATCACTCAGGAGTCAGCCATAAAACTGGGATCCAAAGACATATTTTTTGACTATAGACTGTCCTTCTATCTTGGCTTGTTGGCCTTCACATCAGGTGAGGCTTCTGCAGTTTCCTCTATGTGGCAGAAGTGTAACCACCTGGAGAACAGAGTACACACCCGACACAAGCTGTAGCCACCTAAAGCTACTCCCATGACCAACACAGAAACTGGGGCTTGAAGGTCTAGAATTGCAATAAATTATTTTTAAAAAAGAACTAAAATACATAATGCCTTTTCTCCTCAAATGTAATTCTTTTAAGTATTTCTAACTCTATATAATAATAAAGCTTTGTCACCATAGTTAAAAAATAAAATCACATGAGTTGCTGAGTGTCAGATCATCAAGTGACCCTGCTTATGGACATTCAGTTTTGAGAGACGTAAGAGATGGAAATTTAAGGTAGTGCAGGTAGCCAACTGTAGTTGTCACAACATCCCTGGTATAAGACATAGGGCCAGATGCTGTGGGGGAAAGAGTGAGGGGCAGGTAACCACCTCTGTGTTCAGAGGAATCCACAATCTGCTGAGAAACACACCTGCACATGTGGGAAGAGAGAAGGAGAGATCTCAAAGGCAGGGGACACAGGAAAGTATGTGCCCTGTTCAGGAATCAGAGAATGAGCCCAGGTCAATAAACTGAAGGGCTCACCTTGGACAGCAGTGGAGTAAGAACCTGGAGAGAAAGACTGAAATTCCAGACTGAGAAGGAGGGTTTTATACTGAGGACAGTGGGGTGTCACAGTGGATGACAGAAGGAGAGGATGGGGGAGTGTGTTTAGGGAAAGCACATCTGTTAGGAACATGGAGAATCAATCAGGTGGAAAAAGTTGGGGATTGTGGAGTCCTATTACAAAGATATCATAATATTTTCTTGAACGAGAGATTGTGAACACAGAAATACTAAGAATAGGACATTACTATAATAATTATTTCTAATACAAATATCAGTAAGGTTCATTGTCAGAACTGGCTCTGAATCATTTTGACATGTGTGATCCAAAATGGATTTTGAGGAATATTAGCACCTCTGCATATTAACAGGTATATAAAACACACAGACACACACACACACAAACTGTGGTAGAAAGAATAAATGTTTCTAGGGCAAGAAAAGTTTCTTACTGTATAAAAAAAAATCGAACTCTGGGGTACTTTACACAGTCAAATACACAAAGTAATTTGTCATATTAAAGTATTGAATCTTACAACAGGAATAAAAGGGGAGAAATGCAGAAAATAAATATTTTGTATACTGAATTTTTGTAAATTGTATAATGTGAAGTCACTTGTTGAAAAATACACTGTGTTATATACTGAAATGTATTATCTTTTAAAAAGGAAGGAATGTGGTGTGCCAGCAGGGTACCTTCAAAAAGATTTACTGCATTAGCACCTCGGTTTTAGAACAGGGGTCAGATAATTAGTGCTTATAGGCCAAATTCAGCCCTTTGCCTATTATTGTAAATAATGTTTTATTGGAACAACAACAACAACAGCAAAACCGGTGGTAAAAATGTGTGGAAATTATGGGTAAAACCAAGCTCAAAAATTTTACAGCAGGCTTTATGAGAGACTTTACTAAGCAAAATATACAATTTAAATTTTCAGAAGGGTGATAAAGAATGCTGCATTTCTGAAACATTTTAACAAATTAAGATTCCCCCTTTTTTCCCAGTAAGGCATCTTTCAGAATTTGAGGAAATGCCTTAAGTCAGAGATTATTCTTGCCTGGGAGATAAGAAACCTGGGTTCTAGTTCTGTCATAATCTATTGGTCTAACCTTGAACAGCTAAAGGGCCTTGATTTCTCCATTCATCTTACTCTCCTAGTTTGGGAGTTAAGAAGATAAAAAGAGACTTTGGGAAAGACAGTTATTCATTCAACAGCAGATATAGTTGATGGACGTGTCCTCTTATTGAGACAACAATTAATTGGTGACAACTATGCTCAGTGCTCCTGAACCAGTTTGCTACAGTCCTCTAACAGCTCAGAAAATTATCTGCAAGAAAAAACGTCAATCTTTGCAATTGTCCCCTAGTTTTAAAAGTTTATGTATACCATGGGATTATGTAAGTATGAATGCCCCAGAATGGGACTGAAATAGAAAGCCCAGTAGAGTCAGATGTCTTCCTTCTCACCAAGGCATGTCTTACTTCCTCAAATATCCAGGTAGACAGCCTCCAACTGTTGCCCCCTATCTCATAGTTTCTGGAACCCAAAGAAGGATGCTAGGATTTTATGTTAAGATTTAGGATCTGCAAAATAGAAACATCCAGGAAAAAAGGAATATTTCAGACCCTCTAATCAAAGTTAGTATCACTCCCTTCTCCTGACATTCTCCCAAACTATGTAGAGATTAAAAAAGGGCTTTACTGAAAGAGATAAAAATCCAAAGACAGTACTCCTTTAGAGAAAGCAAGGGTGAGCATTGCCATATACCTACTGTGTGGGGAACTGACACAGGTGTTTTGGATATTATCTAAGTATAGCATAGTGCACCACAGAAAGAACTTTGGCTTCAGCTGGCCCCTGGGTATGAGTTTTACCTTTGACACCTACTACTTGTGTGACTTTACCAAATTATCTAACTTCCCTGAGCCTCATATTTCTCATCTGTAACATGCTACATACTTTCTAGGGTTGTATTGAATATAAAGTGATATAAATCATGTAAAGTAGTGTTGTGCATAGAGTAAGTGCTCAATAAATGTTAACCTTTATTATTACTACTATTACTTTATTATCAATTCAATTTCTAACTTTCCCCAACACAAATGAAAGAAAGAAAGACTGAAGCCTGAAATGGCAAAAGATCTACTTAGCAAATTTGCTAAGTAAAATTTTACTTTCAAAGGCAATAGAGAATGTTTTCTTTCTTTCCCTTCTGCCTGAGCTGTGACTTCTTTTGCAGATAATGTTCATTACAGATCTGAAACATCAGAGAAAATGTCTCTAATTTTGCTTTTGACTTTTCTAGAGGGAGCTTCCACATTTTCCATCTGGTTTAGGAAAGTCAGAGTTCACCCTAATCACACAGCCAAAAAGTCAGTTCATAAACAGCACAACCAGTGTGTTTCCCAGTGCCAGAAGTACACCTTGACGGAATGCTGCTTACCTTTCTCCCTTTCTCAATCCCGCAGTCTCCCGCAGTCTCACCCAGGGAATCAGTTCTCAGCACATTCTTCTTTAGCCTACAGGAAAGCTAACCAGTCTTAGACAAAACAGGAAACTGCATGAAGTCTAAGGTGAAGAATAGAATGATTTGCAGGGATCAGGGCAGATATCTAAAATTTAGTATGGTTTGAGATGAGGTTTTCAAACCTCTGTGGAGAAGCTCTGACACTAAGAACTTCAATCGTTGCATTGATCCTTTGTCTCTCTACAATTCCACCTTCTTCTTCCTTGTCTTCTCCTTTCTTTTTACCTTCTTACCATTTCTTCTTTCCTCCTTACCCTTCTCTCCCTTCACCTGTCTCTCCCTCCTCTTCTTCCTTTTCTTCCTCCTTATGGGCCTCATAACCAACACTGTTCTTTCATTTAACACTTACTATTTGCCAGACAGTGTGCTAAATGCTCAACATATACTGCACTTTTAAATCTCACAAAAACACAATTTACCAAACAATGCATTTCTGAACAAGAAAAAAAAAAAAAAAAAGCTGGGCCCCAAAGGCTATAAATTCTTTTTCAGTGACAATATAACATAGTTAAGTGGGTTGAGTTAATGTGAGCACAAACCATTTCGATGGAAGCAGCTTTTCTTACAACATAAGAAGGCAACATAACCAGAATTTGTGTTGTTACCTTAATGCTAATATATTTTGAGGCAAATAGTGAATGGCTTCAATTATGTATGCATGTGGATTTGATATAACCACTTTAAAAGAAGCTTGATATTCTTTTAAATGATGTTTAATTGCATCATATATTGGAATTTATTCTTGTGTATTTTTCTGTGATGGGGTTCTTCAATAATTATTTCGGGGTGAAAGGGGGAAGTAGAATGCTTTATATACTTAACTTTTTATGTATATTTGCAGTCCAACATAGATCAAATTTTTGCATATATGTTATTTTAATTTTGTATAATGCACCTGTCAGTATTGTTTGTGCAGACATTTCACAAACCATATTCCATGGAGTTAATTTGCACATTGCAAGAAACTATAGAAAGTTGATGTGATATGAGGCATGACTATATTATGGTTTGGAAGCTCAGCAGAACTGGATTTTAATTCAGACTCTAACTTCCCAGCTATGTGACCTTGGGCAAGTGCCTTAACCTGTAGGAATTCCATCAAGTTCCCCCTTTGTTAAACATTGGGTGATAGTGGCCACCTTCTACAGCTATTGAAAAGGATAAGTGAAGAAGCACATAAAAAGGCCCAACACACAGAGTACACACTCAACAGAGGCTAATCCCCTTCTTGCAACATGATTTCCATTTATTTTAATAATGGCTCCCAATCTATATCTATACCTATCTACCCATATCTATACAATCTAACATATACATGTATGCATGTGTGTGTTTGTGCATGCCTGTGTGTGAGTATGCACTCATACACATAAGAACACACACACATGCCACCCCAGGTATACCCTTCAATGTAGAGTCAAACCTAAGACCTAAGGAGGTGTGAAATACCCACATTTGCTCACGACAATCCATATGATACTTCTATAGGACCTTGCAGACAGAGGTATGAAACCTGTTTCTATCCCTCTGTTCTGCCATGGTAACAATACCCACCAGATACCACATATGTGTCCTAGTGCCATCTAGTGGAAATTCCCACTTTCTGCCCCATAGTGCCTTGAGCTGGCTCCAGCCACTGCTCCAACTAACTATTTTGTGCACTGCCTCCATCATCCTGAAAAATGACTGTGCGGAATGAACGCCTCTGTATTTCCATATAGACCCTTTTCTCGTTTTCTTGTGGGTGTTTCTGGACATGAATACATCTCACTGAAATATTCTCACCTCTATTACAGACAAGGAAAAGGCTTGGAGCACCTCAATCCACTGTGCTAACAGGACCTGAGTGACTGTGAGTACACGAATCATTTCTAAGTCCATGTCTTCAGGACCTACATCTTGTGATGATGGCATCCTGCATTTGCTAAATTTAGGAATACTTTATACATTTTTCCCAGGGAAATCTATGTATATATTACTTCTTTTAATTAGAGCCTTTACCCACAAAAAAGATTCCACAGGCCAATTCTTTCAAAGAGACAAGATCATATTTGTCTTACTTTGGTTATGAAGAAAGCCAAGCTGGTTACAGACATCATTGCAGCTATACGTCAATTAAACCATGACATTCTATCTCTATTTCCTTTTGTTGGTGGAATTTATACACCAAACACTGAAGAAAAAACAGGATTTTAGAGCTGTGTCTATATAGCTAATTAGTATAGCAAGTTCTTTGTTCTACTGAAAATTTTAAAGGTGACCGAGAAACATGGAAGTGCATGAGGTGAGGGGTAGGTGTACTAGTTCAAATCTTGTCAATTGGTTAATTGGGCCAAAGAACTAGTAAATGCTATCAAAAATCAGTCAAATCATTATCAGTGCTCCACCTAAGTGACCAGTTAAATTAATTATTCTATCCAGGCTACTCATGTATATAACAAGGTATATACAACTTGGGAGAAAAATATGAGGGGTCTTCAAAAAGTTCATGGAAAGATTCATATTACCTTTAATTCCATTCTTCCACAAACTTTTTGAAGTACCCTTATATCAACCTGTGGTCCCCACTCTCCCACCACCTGTTCAGATCTCTGCAAGGGCCTATTTCAATATGTCTGATTGATTTTTTTACTGCTTCACATTAGTCAGACCAATAGTACTGCTAAATGTGTTACCTACACATTCAATTAAAATGGTGGAGCTTTCTGCGTAAGAGTCTCCTACCTTCCAGTACAAAAGAAAGGGTTTAAGTAGAGAAAGGTCAAACAAGAGTGTCAGAGAAGGGCAAGGTGAGGTTTATTGCTGGAATAGATTTGGCTCAAACTTTCTGTACTAAGTTAATAAGCCAAACCTTGTAGAAGAAGACTAGAATTTGGAACAGAAATAAGTAGATTGTTCTAGGCTCGTTTTGTATGTAAATGAGAATTGTATGAATTTACTTAACCTGACTCTTATTGTGAGAATGTAATTCATTTGGAAGGGTTGGATTTGTTTTGGCAAAGACTGAATGCCCAAGTTTGCCTTCCTCCTCCTTTGTTTAAGGGGCAGGTGACACACATTCAATTTCTCTTGAGGGAAATCAGAATCTTAGTCTCTGGGTTGGGGAGATAGAAGAGGAGGAAATGAATGCACCATGCTTTCATTATGCTTGAAGTTAGTTATTTGCAAAGTGGTTCTTCTTCAACTGAGTGCATCTGTTATTCCATGTATGGCCTCTCAGCTCAGGAGCCTTTGTTGTAATGTTACATTTTGTATCTAATATTTCTTGCTACTGCTTAGAAATCATTGTGACTACGTTGGCCTTTATCAATAATTTTATGTAGCATAATCCATCACCGTGTTGGATGTTGGGGCAGGGAGGAGGATATTACTTTGTCTTTCACTTGGTGCTCAGACAGCTCTCTCATTGATTTCTTGGCTTGCTTGTTCGTTAGACGATGATTTGCACTTTTCCTGTATTGTGTTTATCCAGATTATGTTTCAGATGCATCTACAACATATCATCATTAACAACAAACATTTATTGAACACTTATGGGCTATGGATCAGGCTCCAAGTTAGGTACTGGGCATAATAAGAGGAACGTAATGCGATCCCTACACTGGAGGGTTTTACTATCTATTGGACTATGTTTGTTAAAAAAAAAAAAAAAAAAGATAGCTAACAGCTTATGCCCAATGAGTGCTACAGGCAATAATAGATGCTCTTGGAGTTCAGAGAAAGGAGTGATTGGTGGGGGATGGGTAGTCAGGGAAGGCTTTGAAATAAGACTAAATTTGAGTGACTTCTTAAAAGACGGGAAGGTTATTTTATGGTATACCTGATATTGCAAGTTTCTGAATACTACTGCACCAAGAAAAAGAAATAGTAATGACTGTATCTGTAAACTACAATTGCCTATTAATCATTTATGAACTTAGACTAAGGATCAATATTCACCTGCTTTCTACAGTGCTTTTCGCAGAATTCTATTGGTAATAGCCTTGCAGGCTTCTTCTACTTGCGCACTAAGGAAAAGCCAACCAGCCTGGTAACTTTGTCATTAACGCTTCCCTAGCCTGGTTGTCAACTTCTAAAATTGTCTTTCATTTGACCTAAAATTTGCCCTAGTTTCTCCCCTATTGAAAGTCCTAATCAGGAAAATGGACATTCAATGATTCCTAAAAGCAAAGAATTTTAAGGTAAGAGAATAGGACGGGGGAAAAAAAAGAAGAGTGACTTTCTTGTGAATGCTGTATCACTGAATCATAAGGAGAATGCAAGTTTAACCCTGGAGAGGATATTAGTCTCCCAAGGGAAATATCCATTTATGAGAAGTTCCAGGGTTTTTCCTCTGTAAGAGAGAGATGTTCAAACATTTTTGAAGATTGAAAACTTCCCTTATTACTTTCATGGGACAGGTCCAGATAGATATTTGCCTGAGTTTATTGACAGAAAGCTTTGCAGGAAGACTATCTGTGGCCAGAATTATTAATATTCTAAGGACTAAGCCCTGTGACTTTCCCAACACCAGTTATTTTTCCAGAACTCTCTGATTTCTATAAAGGTATTTTTTTAATCTCTCTGCTTTATCATTTATTTTGACTTTGGTGGAGCAAGAGGCAGTGAAGAAATAAAATCCGTACTTTCTTTTTTCATTTCCTCATATAGCATATATTTAGGGACATCTATTGTGTACACAGCATAAAGCATTCCACACATCTCCAGGAGACTCCAGCCTACTTGTTGTATTAAACATGTGAAAAGGGATGAACATTTACATACTTTAAGTTAAATGGGTCAAAAAATAAAATAAATTTTTTTCTGTAACTGCTATTTTCATTCCTACCAATAGTGGTAGACTAGATTTAAATTTTCCAATAAAAGGCAATTCATTTTTTAAAAATTTTAGAATAGTTTCTTAGGTATAATTTGGTCTAATCTGGGCAAGTATTTAGTGAATTTAAAGTATAAATGCTCAATCAGGGAAATTTCACCTTTCACAAAAAGCATCTCTATGACCCTTCCCAAAGTTGCCAGATGTATGCAAGGAAAGCTGACTTGGGGGGCCAGGGGGCTCCTTATAAGCTTTCCTCACTGCTGGCCACCAGAGTCAAGTTGGTCTGGTCTGATTCCTGAACACCTGGTGCTGGTATCTGCCCACCTGTCTTTTGTAGGTGTTGTGCTGGTGCTCATAGCTAAAACCCATAGTCATCCATGTTGGAGAGGTCCCTGAATTTTTTATCCTTCTCATCTAACCCAGTGTTGCAGGGTCTCAACAGCCCTTTGTCCCCCACTCCCCAATCTGGAGTATATGGAAACTCAAGGGACCCCTGAATGCCATGCACACATCATATGGAGTCAGAGCTCTCTCTCAGACCCATTTATTTAAGGCTTAGCCACCTTGGACATAGAGGGGCAGAGCAGCAATCTGGGTATTCTAGAAGACCTTACGTTCTGCCTAGTCTGATGTTTCAGTCAACTCACTCCTCACCTTTAGTCAAGGTCCAAGAAAGTTGGGGCCTTTCATTCCCAGAGAATCAAGCTATTCTTAGGGCATGCATGCAAAATCCTCTCCTCCTTGCCTGAGAATGCTTTCTCCTCCTCTGATCTGGTGGGATCTTCTCTTCTTGCCTCTATTCTCTACAATGTGAATTAGGGTAAAATTGTATCAGTGAGTTTGCCAGGCTTGGCTTCTGATCTGAAAAGGGGAGATTTGGGAAATTGAAAAAAGCCTTTTTCCCTTGAACAAGCCTGGTTTTCAACATCTTTTTTGCCTCTATGGACTCAAAACCCAACTTTTCTTTTTGCACTCCTGTTTTATAATTCTAATCATCCCTGAAGTGATGGGTGCCTCTAACCAAATTTGGAAAGCAAATTAAAATACATAAAATGTACATATTAGCCATATTGCAACTTCTACCCCAAACCATTGAATAAAAAAGACAAGACTCTAAATAGTTACAAGAGTGTGATTTCAGTGAGAGTTCAGAAGGTGGACCCCAGTGGGTTAGAACAATGAAGAATGGCTGCTCATAGACAGTGGAGCTTGATCAGGACCTCAAAGATAGAAGAATTAGGGTAGCTGTAAAGAAGAGGGACTGGATCTTTAATCAGATTTAGTATCTTCTTCCCTCATATCCCCAGAGCTCTGTGTTTATAACTCATAACACTTGCACATCTTTAACACAGTCTTTGTGTCTTCTATTTACTTCTAGGTAAGTCTTCCTGTAAGATTATAGATTACCCGAGGACAGAAATAAAAATCTTTTGTATTTGTATCTATAATACTGTATAGCCCTGTGCTTATATCCAGTAGGCCTTCATATATTCAACATTTAACATGCTAAAAACTTAGGATTTTAAAATTATTTTTCCCTAAGCTCTCCCTTTCAAAGGTGCTGTGTTGCTTTACCTCCTGTATTACAGAAGAATATTTTCAAAAAAGAAATCAGAATAGAGATTTGTCTTAAATATTCTTCAAATACCAGTTTCTCAGATTCTCCTTTTTCTTCTTGATGTTCAACCCTCTGACCTATGGGATTTCCACAACGTGCTCACCTCTCGCTATATATATTTTTTATTGTTGTAAATCATGCATAACATAAAATTTACCATTTTAACTATTTTAAGTGTACAGTTTAGTGGCATGAAGTGCATTGATATTGTTGTACAAGCATAACCATCATCTGTCTCCAGAACTTGCTCATATTACCAAATTGAAGCTCTATACTTATTAGACAAGAAGTCCCCATCCGCACTTCCCTCAGCCCCTGACAACCACCTTTCTTTCTGTCTCTAGGAATTTGACTGCTCTAAGTACCTCATATAAGTGGAATCATGCAATATGTGTCCTTTTGTGTCCACCTTATTTCACTTAGCAAAATGTCTTCAAGTTTCAACAATGGCGTAGCATACATCAAAATTTTCCTGCTTTTTAAGACTGAATAATTCATTGTATGTATATACCACATTTTGTTTATCTATCACTTCAAGTTTGTGGGGAAGATAAAATGCTTGTCACCATTCAATGGGCATCTATATACACCTCCGGGTATTTTTTGGTGACTTGATTTTATTTTATGAAATATATGACTCCTTGTCTTAAGAACTTGAATATGGTCCCTTTAAAAAAAAAAAAAATGCTGTGTGGTGCCAACCAGAAATAGCATTTCTTCCATGGCAGTTAATAGTAGTTCTATGGTCAAGTAGAGTAATAGCTTAGATTTTTAAAAGAAAAACAAAATTATTTTTTATTTTATGATGTTAAGCTTTCTCTCTCTTGTAAGTCTTTGAAGTGGCTGGAGAAACAAACTGCTGTTTCCCAGACGGCTGATCCTAAAAGATGCTCTGCACAAAAGGGTATGGAAGGGCAAATAAAAGTGTAAGTGTTTCTTTCAGTGGCATCCTTTGTAGGTTCTCTTGGTATACAAGCATTTTAAAATCTCTGAGAAGTCTTACTGCTTTTAAAAAAAATGCTTAATTTATTTTACGCAGCACTTTTCAAGCAGAGTCATTTTTCAGCTGTCACTTTGAAATATTCTATATTAAAACAAGGTAAAATCTTTAAGAAGATAACAAAAGTGAGAGCATCTGAAAACATGGAAAAGTGAATTCTCTCAGAGGCTTGAGCTAAGTGGGTTGTGACCCACGGACAAATAAATTAGCCTCAATTTTCCCATTATTAGGACAAAGGTACTTAGGTTCATAGTCAGAGAACTCATTTGTTATTTGCTTTAAAAATCCTTTAGCTAAACTCAAGAATTTATCTTGTGTCCACATAAAGAGCATTAAAAGATTAATGTAGTAAACAATTTTAATAATTTTTATCTGCATTTGGGTGGAAGACATAGCAATGTTACTTAAATAAATTTAAATAAAATGCTCTTTAAATAAAATTTTTCTTATAGTCCTTTGCTCTGTGAGGAAGAGAAGGAGGTGAAAAGGTGGAAGGAGGTTATCAAAGCCATGGGTAAAATGTTCAGGGCACTATGTAAGACTCCTAAAGAAAAATGCACTTGAAGAAGAGCAAAGAGCTAAAAACAAACAAAAGCATTAGTTTCCTGTTTTCATGCCTCTGAGAACCTGAAATACCAGTTACTAAAGACTTTACATAACTTAGTAGATTTCTCACTGTTTGTTTTTAAACTCTGTTTTCCAAAGTTTCCTGACTAAACCCTTCAGTTTACTGTCAAGCAACAGAATTATTGGGGAACTCTAGGAAAATGCATTCAGAAACTACATTTTAGAAAGAAGAGAATTGCTGCAATGGAATTCAGTAAATGGCAGTAATAGATAAAGACTGCAGGGGAGGAAAAAAACCCAACAAAATCAAGTGTAAATAGACCGTGAAGCTATTCAAGGTTTAAGAAGCAGTCCCCAAGGCTGATGCTTGTAGAAGGTTAAGACTTTGAATCAATGATAGATTTTCTGTAGGAAGCTAAGTTAATGTGGTCAGGCTACTTTGTTTTCTGATAGCTAGTAGGCATGCAGTAGCTACCTGGTGAGTGAATGGGCGTTTACCTCAGAGCTCAGATAACATTATTAGGTGAAAAAAAGACTAATATTGATCTTTACCATGTAAAGTCATTCATAATGAAACTAGGAAATACTTGCTCCTGGCAGTGAGCAAGTAGCTGATTTGGAAGTTGAAAAAAATGCTCCAGAAAGAAAGTGTCATCCAGCCCTTTTTAAAACAAGTCACTTGTTCTTAACCAAGTGACTACCTTCACTGGGTTTATCCTGCAGGAAAGTTTGTCTGAGGTAAATATTATCAAGAAAGAAATGCCAAGTCTTTTTGGCAATCAGTTATCAGGACAATTAACTCTCAGACTAAATGTCAATTTTGTCATTACTCAATCCTAAATTTCTGGATTGTGTTAAGGGGAAAAGCTGTTCAGCAAACAAACTGTTTCGGGTAGCCACTAATGCATCAAACTGGGGCCAAGTTTTAAAGTTACCTGACTTAGAGTTGAGTCGGGCCCATTACTGAGTCTACAGTTATGTAGTAATGTCAAAGGCCTTGGGCCTCAGGACACAAGACATGACCCATTATATCTGCTGAAAATATTTGACACCCTGTACTTGTGCCCTTTGGTTACAGGATTTGGAGCTGATCTCAAGTTAATTTGAACAAAGAAAACAAATGTTGAGGTCTGTATTAATTTGCTAAGGCTGCCATAACAAAGTACTGTGGGCCAGGTGGCTTAAGTAACAGAAATTTTCTCACAGTTCTGGAGGTTGGAAGACCAAGATTAAAGTGTTGTGAGGTTTGGTTTCTCTTGAGGCCTCTTTCTTTACTTGCACATGGCCACCTTCTCACTGTGTCCTCACACAGCTTTTTCTTTGTATAGGAGCATACCTGGTCTCTCTTTTGTATGTCCAAACTTCCTCTTCTTTTAAGGACAATAGTCATATTGGATTAGGGTCCATCCATATGGCCTCATTTTAACTTAATCATCACTTCAAAGGTCCTATCTCCAACTGTAGTCATAATCTGAGATACTTGGGTTAGGGTTTCAATATATGAATTTTGGGGGACACAATTCAGCCTATCACAAGGCCATTTGATTAAATCATTTAACTGGCAGTAGTAGACCTGGACTGGGAAAACGAGGAATTGAACACAGTGAAGGTTGTCATCCTCTCAATGTTGTCTTTGCTCTTCTCTATCAGTCTGCTTCCTTGTTCCAGAACAGCTACTCCACAGCTTCCTGCACCTCTGGCCTCACATCCTTAGTGCATTACTAAAGAGAAAAAGGGGTGTACTCCTCCTAGCTTGAATTTGAAAAATCCAGAGGAAAGCCTCCAATTAGCCTATCATGGATCAGGTGGTTTCCCATAGACCAATCATGTGGCACGGGAATGAGGCACTTAGATTGGTCCAGATTCAGCCAGTGCTCACCCCACATCAGTCACTGCAGCCAAGGAGGCAGGGTCTTATCAAGATGGCAGCCCTCATCTTGAACCTATTTCAAGAATGTGTGGGATGGGAGGAGGAGGAAGTCTCCCAAAGACGCTTACCAGTAGGGAAAGTGTGATCCAAACAAATACCCGATGTGTCACTTTGGGGTCAAAACAGTCAAGTAAGCAGTAAGGTTTCAATGCAATGTAATAAGGGCTCTGAATTGTGATCTAATCTCTCAGCAGGAAAAATGCAGAGTACTAGGGCAACACTTGATGGGAACACCTGACAGAGTCTTGGTGGTGTTGGGGACAACAAAGACTCTGTGTGGGTGATGACCTTAAAGATAAGCCCTAAGGGGGAGAAGGTTAGCCAAGTGAAGAGTGGCATGGGAAGTTGTGCAAAGGCTTGCATGCGAGCTGTGTAGGGGGTGGCAGGAATTTCAGCATGGTATGTGGAATGTGAAAGCTGAGGCTGGAAAGAACATGTCCTCAAAATAGGCAAAGTTTGGAGGACCCAGAGTAGATCAAAAGTGAGAATGCATTTGTGGCTGTTTTCCAAATTAAACAACAAAACTCATAATTTTCATTATAATATGAAGGGGTAAGGGGAGAAGACTGAAAGTGTAATTTGGTTTTGGTTCTCTTATAAAGTTTAGCATTTCCTATAACCTGAGTAGAGAAACACTAATCTGGGCCCTGATGTTAACTGTGACTCTGGGCTAGAAACTTCCTCTTTGGTTCTCAGTTTACTCATTTATTTCAAATGATAGAATTTGGACTGTATAAACTTTAGGACCCTGCCAGGTCAGTTGGTTGCTACTTATCTTTCTGTCCAACAAGTATGTAGCTAGAAAACTGGTTATCAGCTCCATCTGGCCTCAGTACTGACCTTGGTTTTAGAATGCAAAAATCTGTATGTGGCATGGGTCCTGTCCATGAAGAACTGCAGACTAATCATCAGGACTTAAATGTGAACAATGGAATATTAGTGCAAGGTCACATACTGAGACTGACATGTGAGAGGTACACAGTTCTGATTTAAGGGGTCAAGAAAGGAGGGGGCATTTGGACTATAGTGGTGAGAAAACTTCACAAGGAAAGAAAAATTTCAACTGGGTTTTAAGGATGGTTGTGATTAACATGGGCAAAGATGGGGAGGGAGGTCATAGAGGATGAAGGGTAGACACTAGCTGAAAGGGGTATGAGCAAGAAAGCAGAGACAGGAAAACACAAAGCCTATCCCAGAGAGAGACACTCGAGCCTGCAAAGGTTGCTGACTGTCCTTCTGATACACCCCTGCACAGTACCTCTTTTAAATATTCCAGTCCATTTTTATCCCATTGTTTGACACTTCTGATGTCACCTGTCAGGGAGCAACCTTTCCAGGAGTTGGTGCTACTCATGCAAAGCAGCCATTTATGGGGCTTGGACAGTGCAAGACAACCTCCTCCTTTGTCAGCCCCTGCATCCTCTAACAATACCAACTGAGGTTACTGAAAACCCTGTATTGCCCGCTCAGTCCCATGCAGGCCCTAGCCAACCCATCAAGGCAAATACTGAATGAAGAGCATGTGAAGACTGCCATCTCAACTACCACCATCATCACCATGGACCACCATGGCCAACACAACTACATGCCAGGGACTCTGTGTGAGGCTTTATAGCCATGGTCTCATTTCATCTTTTCAGCAGCCCTGTGAGCTATGGTCTGTATAATTTCCTCCATTTCTTCAAATGATGAAAATACTGCTTACAGAGATTCACTGATCTGCCTAGGGTCACGGAGGTGGCAACTGATGGAGCTGGGACTTTGGCTCCAGTTTCTGATTGCAGAGTGCTCACAATCACTGAGTGTGTGAGGTTGCACTGATGGAGGTTCACGAATGGAAATAGCCCAATCACAGGTCATAGGAGTCACTTGCCAGTACACAGACTATCCCCCATGTGGGATCCCCTGCTCTGCCTTTCTTGAAGAAATATTTGGTTGGTAGCTATGCTGTCATGTAGTCTGCATACTAGAAGATTTTAGGATAGGGTTAACCTCTACAGAAAGTACAGAATTTTTGCTAAATAAGAGAGGAAGGCGGTATTCTAAGTATGAAATTTTCATGAACCATGTATAAATATGGACACTACAGTGGAAAGATGAGGCATGACTGTGGGAGGAGGGAGGCAGGAGGCATTGGGGAGGAGCATGGATTTGGAGCCAGGAAGAGCTGGGTTCTAACCTTGATCTTGTCTATGGACAAATCACAATTCCCCTGATCCTCAGTTTCCTCATCTGTAAAGTGATGCTATAAGAAGGGGTAGAGTGAAAATTATACTTAAAAAAAAAAAAATTCTTAGCACAGTGCCAGGCAAGGAATAAACTTTTAATAAAAAGTTGCTATATTATTTAAATGTTTTTGTGTTTGAGGAGTAAGATCCTATCTAGTTCCCCAGGCACGAGGTGACCATACCTATTTGGAAACTTTGACTTACCATCCATTTAATTTAGTTATATGTATATATTGTCTCCCACCTAGAATACAAGGAAAAAAATTTTTTTTATTACTGTCCCACATGTCAGAAACCCTTGGGGAAAACCAAACACCATCAGCAATCCTTGTCTCTGCTAAAGGATGGCTGGGGAGGAAACTCAACCCCAGACAGGCTCGTCTTTCCAACAGGTAGTTTTCATGGCGTATGTGTGTTGGTGAGAGGTGTACACCCACCCTCCCCTGGTTAGGCTTCCATAACCAGTTTGCACTAGGAGTCCTTACATGGCAGGAACACAGATGCACTACCAGCTCCCCTGAGGGCTGAGACTCAGCTGACACTGGGGTCCAGACATGCAAGGTCAAGCGCCTTGGTCAGAGCCCTGAGATCGAGCTTTGGAAACTGAGAGACTCTCAAGGCTCTAGGCTCTTCTGCATTGAAATTGAGTTCTATGGGGTAACTCTGGGAAAATGGGGCCTGATGATGAGAATTATGTTGAGAAGCATAATATAAATACAAATTGCTATTATGTCAGCTTCTGAGGAGCCACTTCAATCCGGTTGGGCACCTTTGATTTTCTTCTCCAATTCCTTTCCTCCTTTAAAAAATTTAATAAGAACTTGTTTTCATCTGGCCTCAAGGGAGTAATTTATTTATTTAAAGTAATAATAAAGTTTCAGCATAATCCCTGATTCCCAAGGGGTAAGGAGACTCTGAACAATTTATTTTTCCCATCTTTGAAGTGCGAGGGAGACCAAGAGGCTACCATGTGGTGTCCCAGAGCTCTGGGTGACAACACCCAGAGCCTCTCAGCTGCCCAGCCATTGGCCACTGGGAAGCAGGGAGGTGAAGGATGGACTCAACTCTCTTTTCCTTTCTCTGCTGCAAGTTCCCCCTTTAAGAAACTGGTGGGTAAAGTAGGATGAGGCCCCAGATCAACTGCAGGAGTGATATCAGCAGCCACGAGAGCTCATTATGGTCAAGTCCAACTCAGGCTCGAGGATGGAGGCCCACGAGAGGCAGGTTAGGGCAATGGGTGGGGTGACTGCTCTGGATTCTGTCTTCATGCTATAGAGTCAGAACATGGGGCTCTGAGTGTAGGACGAGTGGCCCCAGCTGCAGGAGACAGGAAGAGCTCAGAAGTCCTGGTCTTCACTGTGATAGAATCACCTCTGCTTGGAAAACCAATGTTATTTGACATTTATCTGCCAGTCAATGTGATGAGTATTTTATGTGTATTATCTCATTTAGCATGTATATGGAGCACATACCATAGTTACTCCCTTATTTTGGATAAGGAAGATGAAGCTTATGGATGTTAGGTAACTTGTCCAAGGTCATACAACTAGTAAGTGACCTATGGGGATTCAAAACTAAGTTTGGCTCCAGAATCCAAGTTTTAGCCATTCTATACATTGCTTCTCAGGTTGGATTGGTTAGGGAAGGCTGGTGAGGATAGTTAGATCAATTAAGAATAGTTTTGATTATAAGTAACAAAAAAACCTGACTTACTGTGACTTAAGCAGTTTATTTTTCTCTCATAATAAGACATAGAAGATGGGAAGCTGCTGACACACACTCAAGAGTTCAGTGAGATGAAGGCTGTTCTCTTGCCCCTTCTCTCACACCCATCACCTTCTCATCACAAAAAGGCTGCATACCTCCAGACATTGCATCTATATTCAAGGCAGAAGGAACAAAAGGAAAAAGGCTGGTGCCAGCACTATCTGCCACTGTCTAGCAGAAAAGAAAATGCTTTTTAGAACCAACCTTTCCCCAACAAAAGCAAACTTCTATGTCTCCTTGGTGAGAAAGGAGCCACATGCCCTCCCCTAGCTGGACAGCCAGCTGAGGAAAGCAAGAATTTGTCTTTCCATAATCTGGCCTGAAAGGATAGGGGTGTCTTTTTGCAACTGTTTCATAGCTAAAATGTGAGCTGGGCATTGGATGATCAGAGTGAAGGGAAGATGCTAGAGAGGAAAGTTTCAAGTATAAAGATGGTATCTCAGTCCATTTGTGCTGCTATCACAAAATACCACAGACTGAGGAATTTCTAAAGAACAGAAGTTTATTTCTTACAGTTCTGGAGGCTGGGAAGTCCAAGATCAAAGCTCCAGCATTTGGTCTGGCAAGAACCTTCTTGCTGCATCCTCACATAGCAGAAGGTAGAAGGGCAAGGTAGCCAAAAGAAGCCTCTTTTATAAGGGGCATAATCCCATCAGTGAAGGAGGAGCCCTCACAGCCTAATCACCTCTTGAAGGCCCTACCTTTCAATGCCATCACATCTGCAACTCCTGAATTTAGGAGGGCACACATTCAAACCATAGCAGATGGTGAGGCATGGCTAAGTCTAGATCTGAGTTTTGTGTGGGAAATTGGTGGAAGGATAGATTGGAAAGCCAGCTAGGGCTTGGATTGTACTGGCACATAAGCACCAATCCAGAAATCCAAGCTTCATCTTTATAGGCATGGACATTTTTTCCATACTTCTATCAGCCACATTCTCTTGCTCCTTGTTTTAACAAGATGCAGTTGTCAGTTATTTTAATTTGCTAAATTTCAAGGAACTTGTCCCAAGGCTTGGAGCTGGATTCCATTGCAGGAAAAAAGGTTCTAGGTTCTTACATGAAGAGATTCTTTGTGCTCTATTTGAAGTAGATTGTATCACTTTAAATAGAAAATGGAAGAATTCTCCCTATTCTACTTCCATTTTCTCATTCCCATTGGGAATGTCCTTTCTATAAGACAGTAGAGAATCTGACATTGATTAGAGGGATTAAAATTAAGAGACAATGACAATAGCAGTTGTCTTAGGTTGTCTATAGGACAAGTAGTGATTTACTATTATTATTACAACATTTTCTTTAAAGTTGAATTGTATTTTGGTTAAAAAGAAAATATATATATATATTTTAGGTCGTTGGAAAAGAATATATTGTGCCATGACAGTGGCTCTAGTAGAAAAAGGGATGAGTCTGAATAAATGTAATTCTCAGAACTTTTCTGGAGGTGAAGCTATTACCAGCAGGCTTGGGGGCGCACTCTTGGCTGTACACATGGGAGCCCTCTCAGCTATATTTTTATGTAGGGATGCCTTTCTCCCCAGGTGAGATCCACTGCCATGAGGTGAGGTCTGCTTTGGTTCTTGAGTTCTGTCAGATCTCTCTAGGGCTATTGTACTCTCTTGGTGACAAAGAGGTCACACCCAGGTTATTGTCACCAACTCAGGACACAGGTCCTCAGTGTCCCTTTTTTTTTTGACCAGTAAGGGGATCACAACCCTTGGCATGGTGTGGTCTGCACCATGCTCAGCCAGTGAGCACACCGCCATCCCTATATAGGATCCAAACCCACGGCCTCAGCTCTACCAGCGCCGCACTCTCCTCAGTGAGCCACGGGGCCAGCCCCTCAGTGTCCCTTTTTCAAGATTTCTTCATGGCCCTTCCCCCTTCTCACCTTTTTTGGACCTGCAGTGTAACCAAAAATCTAGGGTGTCTCTCACAAGTCCTTTCTTGAGCTTTTCCCTGTCACTGGACTGCCTTTCACCCATTATATCCTGGTATAAAATGCCTCTCTTTACCATTTTCCCTAAGAAAGCTAATCGCATTCAGCTCTCTGCAAGTTCTGGACCTTGACAAATGCTTTGGCAGGCTACACCTCAGTGCATATGGCCTAGCCACCAGCTGAGACACCTCAGTGCATATGGCCTAGCCACCAGCTGTCTTGCCTGAAGGTCATACATCTCAGGTCCCTCCCCTTCAATATCCAGCTCTCTTGTCACATGACTGTCTATGGCCCCTCAGCCCCTGAGTGTGTGATCCAGTCTACCTTTCCAGTGGTTTCTATGGCCTTTCCCAGCACACACTTCCTCTTACCACCATCACTACCTCTCCCAAGGCAGAAATCTTGGAAACTGCTTAAATCTGATGTCCAAAGACCCTGTCCAAACAAAAAGACTCTGTTGGGTTTAGCATGTATGTGTTTTCTTACTTTTATACTGTGCATTACTGGCCTGTAGTCTTCTCAGAAAGCAGACAAGGCATACATCTTTAGTGAAAGAAGTTCAAGAAGACAAACTTGACCCAAATGCTCATTCCATTACTAAATTCTTCTCTAGTAAGCCTATATGCTGAGTGAGGCCCTACAGTAAGTGCTGGGGGTACACACAGGTAGAAGACAGGTCCTGCCTTCCAGAGACTCAGAAGTCAGGAGTTAACACCTAAGAAGTTAAGTGTTATGGGGAGAAAGAAAATCAGGATTTGAAAAGCAAATAATAGATACAGACCTCTTGAGAGTAAAGTCAGCCATTTTTCCCACAGATTAAGCTTTTTAAAAAAAAAAAAAAGCCCCCTCCCCTCACTGCCTTTCAGCTCTTGCTTTCCCAGTAGATCAGGGGAGAGCTAAATGATTTCTGCCATGTCATGCCTCTGCTTAGAAACCTTCAATAGCTCCCATCTACCTACAAATTAGAACCTGAGTGCCTAGCATGGCCAGACCTACATGACTTGTTTTGAACCCACTCTTTCTACCTCTCTCTACAAGTATACCTTCCAGCATGCTACATGGTATTTGCTGAAAGTCTTTATCTTTCTCCCCCATGCACAAAGATGTCCCCATCACATTGTTCACATTATTTCTGCCACATAGCAATATCATTAGTCTCTTCACTCAAAATCCTCTTCACCAGTTCAAGGTCAAGCAATACTCTCTAATCCAGGAAGTCGCTGCTGAATTCCCAGGTGAGACTTTCCACCCTATAGAATGAACATGGTAAGAGTGTAAGCTCTACAGCCAGACTGCTTGGTTCAAATCTTGAATCTGCATGTGCTTGCTGTATAACCTTGGGAAAGTTGGTTAATATTCTTGAGCCTCAGTTTCCCCATCTGTAAAATGGGGTCAATAATAAAACGCATCTCAAATATTTCATGAATTAATATGTGTATTGCTTAGAATGGGGCTTAGCACAAATCGTGCTATTTGAGAGTTATCGTCATAATCATCATCATTGTTATTAATGTTACTAGTTGATCCCACTCTTGTAGAATTAATCCCAAATGCCCTTAGCTTGCTGTGATTTCTTGTTTCTCCTTTGTTACTTCATGAAGTCTATATTAGTTTTTTATTGCCACCATAAAAAAGTGACCACAAACTTAGTGGCTTAAACACCACAAATTTATTATCTTACAGTTTTATAGGTCAGAAGTCCAACATGCGTCTCACTGGGCTAAAATCAAGGTGCTAGTAGAGCTGCGCTCCTTTCAGGAAACTCTAGGAGAGAATACATTATCTTGCCTTTTCCAGCTTCTAGAGCCCACCTGCATTTCTTAGCTTGTGGATTCCTTCTTCCATCTTCAAAGACAGTGCCATTGCCTCATATTTAATCATTCTTCCCCAGGCCTACTTCCCTCTCTGATCACAGCCAGGAAAGGGTCTTCAGTTTTAAGAAGTGGGGTGATTAGATTGTGCCCACTCAGATTGACTAATCCAGGAAACTCCCATCTCAAGGCCCTTAAATTAGTTACATCTGCAGAGTCCTTTTATCCATGTATGATGAGATATTCACAGGTTTTAGGGATTCAAAGGTGGACATCTTTGGGGGCTGTTATTCTGCCTACCACAAGGTCCTTAAAGACAGATCTTTGCCCCATATAACTATTCCTCATGAGGGCTAGCACAAAAGCAGCTTTTAAGAAATGCTGAACTGAGTCCAATGCTCAGACTGTCAGGGAAGAAATGCTCGGGAGAGTTTTGAAGAGGTGGCTGTTGTTTTCCAGAACATATTCTCTCAATGTTATTTGTGCAGATTATTAAAATTAATTGTTATGCTTGTTTGGATTAATACATCAGGCAGGGAAAAAAATTGAGCCCAGGTTTTAATTATGTTAAATCTTTAACAACAACAAGAAAAACAAAATAAGTGTATTGGGCTGGCTGGTTAGCTCAGTTAGAGTGTGGTGCTGACACCACCAAGGTCTAGTGTTCGACCCCTGTACCAGGCAGACACCAAGAATTAAAAAGAGAGAGAGAGAGAGAATAAGAAATAAGTATATAGGCAGGAGTGCCAAAACCCAGGGTGTATTAGTCTGTTTTTGTGTTGCTGTAACAGAATACCTGAGAGGCTTGTTTGGCTCACAGTTCTGAGACAGCTGCATCTAGTGCAGGCCTTAGACTGCTTCTACTAATGGGAGGAAGTGGCAATACAGCCAGCATGTGCAAAAAGATCACATGGTGACAGGAAGCAGGAGAGAGAGAGGCAGGAGAGGTGCCAGTCTCTTTTCTAACAACCAGATCTCCCTGGTACTAATCTATTTCTGGGAGAGCTCACTCACTCCCCAGGGAGGGCATTCATCTGTTCATGAGGGATCCACCCCTATGAACCAAATGTCTCCCACTAGGCCACACCACCCAACACTGCCACAGTGGGGATTACATTTCAACATGAGCTTTGGTGGGGACACCATATTCAAACTATAGCACAGGGTATTTTATAGTTATCCTACACAGACTCCTAGAAACATCAAGGCGTAGAGTGGCATTACTATCCGAGCTTCTCAGAGTAAGGAACTGATACACAAAAAGGTTAAGTAACTCAACCAAAGTCACAGGGTAATCCAGAAGCAAAAGCTGAAAAAGTAAAATTTTGGTATCATGATGATTAGGCTAGTCTCCTCTCACAGCTTGTGACCCTAAAAATCCTTTCTTCTCTTCAGCCACGATACTCTGACCTTTCCCTTGTCATTATTAACCACTCAAGTTGTACCCAAATCATTGTCTTCACACCGTCTTTGACATTTTCTCCTAATATGGCCATAATGGAAATGACATAAGCAAATGACCTGATTAATAATAGTGCAGAAGAGTGTGTTG
Source organism: Cynocephalus volans (assembly GCF_027409185.1). Classification (NCBI taxonomy): domain Eukaryota; kingdom Metazoa; phylum Chordata; class Mammalia; order Dermoptera; family Cynocephalidae; genus Cynocephalus; species Cynocephalus volans. Next base: position 40,696,897 of record NC_084472.1, read on the forward strand.
GGGGGTTGTTTGGAGAATGGTACACACTTCAATTATGCTATGCTATGGGGTGTATGTGAGCAATTAGGTACTCGCAGAAGTTGTTGAGTATTTGTAAGTGTTACATGTTTCCTCACTGTCCTTGTGGAGGGTTTATGGTGTGGTAGTGAAAACAATCCTTCAAATGAGTAAGTACACATGTGAAAAGTGTTACCATAGAAGAAACACAGGCTGCTCTGGGCAGAAGCAACTGATGAAGCTGGGAGCCTTCTACATAACGCCACAAGAATTAGACTGAAGGATATCAACTAAGAGCCTGTTGTAATAATAAAAACACAGAATGATGAGAGCTTGATCCAGGGTTAAATCTATGGGAGCAGAAAGGGAAGGATTGGCTAGGTCATGATAATAACATGTCTCAGCCCATCATTCTAATTTTTTAGAGTCCCACTGATAATTTAGAAATGTGGAAGAATTAACCAACTTGAATTCCAGCTTTTAAGATCCATTTGGCAAACCAAGGTACACCAGGCTAACACCATAGTCAATCTCTTTGTGACCAAACTCAAGAGACTAAATTTTACCATTTTGAATTGTTACTTTAAAGAAAAATATGTTATAAGTTCAGTTTAATTGGTTTAGTCACAAAAGCTTTAAAGAGCACCTCCTGGATACCAGGCTCCAGGGTGGATGTCATGGGAGATGCCATTAAGCAGTTCATATGCCCACTTTAGAGGCACACCCATGAAACTATGAAAGGATAATGTGATTTAAAAATATATAGTTAAGTGCCAGGCTGTGTGGAACAGGCTACCAGTGATGGGTTGGTTCAGAAAGAGGACCATGAGAGGAGAGGATACAGGCTGACCTCTTGCACTCCAATATTTCTCCAATTTAAATGCCTATGTGAAATTTTTACCACTCAAAATGCATTCTTTTTGGTAAAACATTTTCCTTTTCTTTCAATTGTCTTTGAAACTGCAAACAATGATGGGCCCCCTTAGTCTGAATCTAAGGAACTGCTGGGAGTGGTCCAACAATGAAATCTGCATATTGGAGTTCTGCTGAAGAGGTGACCATGTTTCTGCAATGTGGAAGAAGGGATTTCTGTACTGCTTAGGAAATTCCATAAGTTGACCTCTTAAGGTCAGCATTCTCCTAATCTAAATATGGTTATTGGGGGGCGGGGGGAGGGAATGGTGACAGGATGGTTAGTGGACAAAAAATTACAGCTAGATAGGAAAAATAAGCCCTATTAGTGTACAGTTGACCCGGAAATCTATAGTGAACAGGGATTTACTGCATGTTACCAAATGACCAGAAGAGAGGAGGTCAAATGTGCATATCACAAAGAAATAATTGGATTTTGCAAGGATGAATATGCTTATTGCCCTGACTGGATCATCACACATTGTGTACATGTATTGAGATTAACTGTGTACCCCATAAATATGTACAATCAATATGTTTCAATAAAAAATTAAATAAATAAATGAATTCACATGACTAATAAAAACATGTTATTGGAATGTTGTCCTGTTCAGGTCAACTACCCACCACGAACTAAGCTCTTGTGGTACAGATGATGTGATTCTTTGCCCCTGATGAATGGGTGTTCTTTTTCTCTTGATAGTGGTGAATATGCAGAGAAACAGAATTGAGCTGTGATTGGGCCATGTGTTTGACATGACTCCTGAAGTTCATGGTTTCCTTGGCTACTGGGGTGATTTTTGTAAGTGCCTCTTAGCCTTTTTATTTCCCGAGGTTTTCTCTTTGTTTCTAGATTTATTTGTAAGTGCTCTTCTCTGTCCACCCCACCCACCTTTCCCACTTAAAAGCATTTGCCAACAGTCACAGTGCCTTCAAGAAGAAAAGTAGAATTGCTTCTTATCTCCACAAGACTGGCCTCTGCTTTTTGGGGGCAAAGGGTGACTTTACAGCTACCTATCAGAAAAGTGAGAAATTAGCTCATTAGAAGAATGCAAACTTAGTATAAGATAAAGAAAGGCCACCTGGACTATTCATTGTCTAGACTGCTTATGGCTTTCTACACATTATCAGAGGTAATTTCTTCACATTATACATCTGGCCAGAGTCAATTATTCTCCCTGTTTGAAAAATTAGGAAAAATTAAGGGCTGATTACTAAATTCCTTCATCTGCCTAGCATTGTCAGATTACTCAAGAAGCTCAATGAAATTGTAGATACAATCCTGGGCTGAGGATCTGGGGCCTTGGCCACCAAAGATTACAGCCCTAAAATATCTCCAAGGGGCTCATGGTTGGAGTTGCTAGGTATGAACAAATTGTAGGAGATTACCATTTATCTCTGACTGTATGCAGTCTCATATATACACATAAATATATATGTATATATATAGAGAGAGAGAGAGAATTCACGCACTCTATTTCAGTGGCTCTGCATTGGGCCTCTGATAATTCTTTGCTTATACAAATCATTCTATAACTAAAAATAAAAACATTCAAAAACTACTGATTTTAGTTTAACTCTTTTATTTCACATTTAGAAAACTGAATCTCAAAAAAGTTAAGTGGCTTCTAAAATATAATACAAAGTAATGGACGTTAAGCTAGAGGAACAGGAATTATTTATGTGGGAGATGGACAGACTGGATGTACATTAGCAATCCGTCCTATTTTCATTTAGTCATTCCGTTCTTTTGGCTTCCCCTCCATTTTTGCACCACAAATCAAGCATGTTCTGTCTCTGACCTTCCGGGGCAACCAATTTTTATTCTCTACCGCCTGTTTGGAAATCTTACTTGCCTAGAAGTCACCCCAAAGTTTCTAGAACCAAACTCTATTTCTAATGGAATAAGTCATTTATATAGAAATTCCTTGCTTTTTATTATTTAGCTTTTTTTCTTTTCAAAATGCATGTTTTTATCCAATGCCTTATTAGTCTTCACAACATCCCCGTGAGAAAGATGAAGCAGATGTTAGTAAATTACATTATACGTATAACAAAGTATCTGTAAAGGTAAAACTTATTTTTTTAACACAAGAATTTGTCTGCTATTTCATTGTGTAGGTGGGCACAGAGACACTTTGGAACTCTTCAAATTTGCCTTTCCTGAACAAACAAGTGGCCTTTGGTAATTAGGCAATGTAAGATGTGAAGGGAGTAAGCCTTTGCATCCTTTCAGCATCTTACAGTCTGCTTAGCTGGAGAAGAGATGGGTAAATTAGCACAGGTGCCGAGGGGTCCCCTGGGAGGCAAGGGAGACTCAGATTCTAAATATCTCCTTTTGGATCTTCTATAATAGCTTGAGCTAGGTCAATTGATGTCTGTTGGTAAAAAAGAACTTTAAACATCGGAGCTATTGGTCTGGTCTCAACCCCAGGGCCGGAAAGTCTTGGGGGAGAGCCCAGAAATCATGCTGCTGAGTATATGAGTCTATCTACGGACAGCTATAAATAGAAGGTCACAAGTGAGGAGACCCACTGACACCAATAACAGGATAAGAACCAGAAAAGGCATCAGCTCAGCCCCCAAAAGGACATAGGGGATTGTGTGGTGTAGGACTCTTTTCATCAGCAATACCTGTGGTGACAATAGAAACAAAAGTAGCTCAACTGGGGACCCACTAATGGACACACTAGGCCCCAAGTCCTCTCTTTGATATTTGGAGTGAAGATTGGCCCCACTTGCATAAGTTCTTGGATAATTAAAGAAGAAGCCTCAAAAGGAAGACACTAGACCCCCTGCTAATATAAATATGTAGGATCTTCAGTAGGGTGTCTCTGGTTACCTATAAATGAGGTGAGGTATAGGTTCTAGGTAAAGAGCTTCAGGACTTTGCCCAAGGTCACATGGCTAGGCAGAAGCCAGGGCTCCTAACTTTCTTTTCCAGCACCTCTCTAGTTCTTCAGTCCACACAACGTGCTCAACTCATTCCTGATGACTCTGCCTTTAGCCTACTTCCCATTTCTCATGCCTATGAGTGGAAATGTGACCTTGGAGTGGTGGCAAATCATAAATCCTCCTGAGCCTTTCTCCTGCCCAGGCATTGGCTGTTTCCCATGTAATTTTTCACATTGTTAGGGACAGTTCTCGGAAACTACTAGATGCATCATCTAAGAGCCCTTAGGCACAGCCGTAGAATGCTGAGAGCTCCTGTCCTGCTTGTCGGGGTCTGGAAGTAAAAGATGATTTTCCTTCTCCAGACCCTTCCCCGAGAGGCTAACAGTGAAATCAGGGGCACGTGAAGGGTTCAGCAGAATCTGCAGGGCTCCTGGGCATGCATTGTCCTGGATCCTGCAGACTTCATTGTGGATAGTAGTATGCATGACAATGGCAGTTTAGTTCTTTTCCCTTAAAGATAGCTTTTAAATGTGCTCTACTGGCCTCTTGATGAAACAGCTTCATACATATTAATGATATCTTTTATTTACCGAGCAGCACCATTAAGCACTTTGAAATATCAGATTCCACCCAGGGTCTCCAGGGATACAAGCCAGTATCTCTAGACTTACTGGATGAATGGGAAACAGGAAACAAAAAAGCTCAGTAACTTCCTAAAAGCAACACAGAAGGTCCCTAAACTACATATGCTGCCTGCCTAGCAGATGGTCATGGTCTTGATTGGGTAGTAGTATACTGGGCTTCCTGCATGTCCATTTATTCTTATAACAGGCTTTTATTGAGCTTGTGCCATGTTTACAGCACTGTATGGGGCACTAAGTGGGGAGAAAGGTGAATGGAAGACTATTAAGACACAAAAAGTACCTGGAAGGGCATACTCTGTTCAAGGAACCGTCAAGTCTGATAACTTGAGAAGTTCGAGTGAGAAAGCAAGATCCAAAAGGTAAGTTGAAGACTTTGAAGGATTGCTACCTCCAAATGTTCATGCTTCTTGACCCAGTAATTCTACTTCTAGGAGGGCAGCCATTGACACAGATGAGTTAGATACAGATAACCTGCAAAAGATGACCATGATATAGCAATCAATGAGAAAAAATCTGTAGACCAATGCTTTCATTTTTATAAGCTGTGTGTGTCCATGTTTGAGATTGCATGCATACTTTATGCTCTAGATAAATAGATGGGGGTAGATAGATAAAAATAGAGATATAGATAGGTAGATGATAGGAGATAAGTAAGAAAAAGAGACAATTAGAGAAATGTAGGGAGCATGAGGAAAAATATCCATGCAGCTAATGGCAATGTGGGGAGAGGGATAGAAAGAGGCACATTCTTGTTCTTAATTTCACATATTTTAAAATTCAGATAAGCAGTGATTATTTTGTTCTTCCTTCAGTATTTTAAAACTAAAATGTTCAAAAGTAAATATCTAAAGGACATCGTCCCCAAACTCAAGGACCTTACGACCCAGGAGAGAAGGCAAAGAAGCCTTAACTATATCATCAGAAAGAATAAAATAAAGACACCGCTAGTACATGAAGTGTTTTTTTGAAAAGGTGTATGCAAGATAAAAAGGCCACTTCTTGAAAAATGTTTCCCACCAGGAGTATCGACCAAGAACTTCATTCTTTCCTATCTAGAGTAATAACTGCCAGTGAATTGCCTCTTTGGGCTCTGGAGAGGCTCCTCTCAGCTCCACCCATGTCAGGAAGAAACCACAAGTCAGCCCTATCCCCTCCACCTGCTGCCCCACCCCCAGGTAGGAAAGTGTCCAAGCTGAACTAACCCCTTCTATGCCCCTGTTCCCATCCCATTGCCACTGTCTGTTTGTCCAGAAGGAGGCCTGCAAGTATTTGAGGGCCACTCCAGGAAGATTTTGGTAGTTTCACTGATTTGAATTTTCTTTCGAACTTTGGGCTTTTCCCATCAATTGTCAGTACTAAATCACAGGTAAGCAATCGTGCAGCATGCAGGTAAGCCACAGTTTGCAGTGCGTGCATGCATCCCACGGCAGGGATGGTGAGGAGGGCGAGCTAGGCTGAGGCTTGGCCTAGGTGAGGGCTGTGATTCCACTGCTGCTGCAAAGCATGCCCTTCTCGGCATAGGCACATGCAGCATTACTAAAAATTATAAGCAAACAACACATGTGGAGGCTGGGGAGGGCAAAAAAGAGTACCTCAATCTGACACAAAAATCTAGGATGGCTTCACTGGAGAGAAAGCACTTGTCCTAATTATTGAAGGATTGGATTTTGATCAGTAGAGAACGTGGGAAAGGTATTCTAGAAAGAAGAAATGCAGAATCTAACATTAAAATAGGAACTAACACTTTAAAAGAACTTACTCTTCCAGGTACTGTTCTAAGCTCTTCACATAAATAGACTGAATAAATCCTCCTAAGAATCCAAAGAGATAGGTAATGTGATTTATACCCATTTTACAGATGAGGAAGCTGAGGCACAGGTAAGTTAAGTAATTTTCCTAGGGTCACAGAAGGAGAAAGTGTTCAAATTGGGATTCAAACCCAAGGAATCTGGCTCTAGAGTCTAGGTCTTACCCTCTCAGAACATTTTAGTAAGTGGAGAAATAATGGGCTACAGGTAAAGGAATGGTGGCAGCACCAAAGGTAAAAGTACAAAATAGTGAACCCCCTGGCCAGGCTGGAGCAGAGACAGAAACCCTTGGAAGGTGATGGAGTTTGCATGTGTTGTCTCCTCCAAAACTCATGTGGAAGTTTGATCAACCATGTGGCAGTGTTGGAAACTGATTGAGTCATGGGGGCAAATCCCTCATGAATGGATTAGTGCTCTCCCTAGGTATGAGGCAGATTAATGAGTGAGTTCTCACTCTATCAGTTTCCATGAGAGCTGGTTGTTTAAAAAGACTCTGGCATCTCCTCTCTCTCTTGCTTCCTCTCGCCATTTGATCTGCTTGTACCCGCCGGCTACCTGCCACTTTCCACCATGAGTAGAAGCAGCCTGAGGCCCGTGCCAGATGCAGCTGTCCCAGAATCGTAAGCCAAATAAACCTCTGTTCTTTATAAATTACCCAGTCTCAGGTAATTCTGTTATAGCAACACAAAATGGACTAATATAGAAGGTAAGCTGGTACTGCAAGGTGGTAGTCCTTGGATGCTGAGAGAAGGGTTGGGAACTTAATTTGAAGGGGCAGAAAGCCACTGGACCTGTTCTCAGAAAAGGAGTGGCATGTTCTGACCACTCTCTTAGGAAAATATGTCTAGGAGGACAGGAAGGCTGAATTTGAGAGGTGAGAGAATGAAGATTTGGAAGTAGGTATGTAGGAGATGCTGAGGCCTGAATTAAGAGTAATCTGAGTCAGAGAAGACAATGGGAATATGGGGCTTTTTGTTCATGAGAAACACCTTCCATTTGTTTCCACCTTGCTTGCAGGTCCCCAGTAGGAAGTAAACAGTGAGGACAAAGGTACCAGCCCCAGAATAGGCAATAACTGGCAGTAGTTATCTTCAAGCAGTCCCCTGGCCTCATTAATTTATTTGATTTTCAAAACAATCCTGCCCATCAGCACCCTCTCCTAGCACCCTCCCTTCCCCAGCTTTGAAAAGGGAAACTATCTCAGAGCCCCTCATAGCACAGCAAAGCTAAAAGCCACCAGCACAATTTTGGCTCTTCCTGACCCATGTACTTTTGGAAGGCAGCTCAGCTCAGGCCATTCCTGGGGGTCTGGAAGCAGATGATGCAAAGCTCAGGCCTCTATCTGTAATTTCCTCACACTGTAAATTGCAGACATTATAGCCGGGCACTCTCTTTATGGCTTACTTTCATCTTGAAATGTTCTCGTGCTACATTTTCATGTAACTTATGCACCTCAAATGTTGTAAAAACTGCCGTAAAAGTCAATATAAATGCAATAATGTCACGTCAGTCAAAGGCAGTGGAGCAGCCCTTTTGAGCAAACAATTGGGAAACTAGAGGGAAAACTCAATTGCTCCATGTTGCAAATTGATTAAAGATATGAATCAGAAAATTAAAGGGCTTCTGGAGTTTAGGTTATTACTAACTGCTTTACTTTATGGAGCAATTACTTTGATTCTATCTCGAGTCCAGTAAAGTGACTGCCAGCATATGGTGAGATGGGGCCCTGTGTCTTTCTTATTAATGTGAATTACTCAAGATCAGGTTAAATGAATGCATGCATGCATCTTAGCCGTGTGAATTCATTTCTTAAGCACTGTATTTAAAATTGAAAAGAAATCATTTATAGTTAGGGTCACATCTCTGTTAGCCTACACCTGCATATTCTCATCAGCCAGGAAGACCAATACTCTTTTCAAAGGCTGAGAAGTTGCAACAATCACTTGCGTGTTTAGTTTATATTTTATATTTTTTCTAGGCTCTGCTGGAAGAACAGAGAAGCATGGAGTATTGTTTACATGGGCTGGTTTGTGCTACTACCTGGTTCGGTCTATTGAGCTAAGTACTGAGACATCATCCTGATTTGATTGTCTCTGTATCTGAAAGTCCATAATTAGATAGCCATTCCGTTAGAGCTTAAACCATTTTGTACTGAGCTCCTAGTATAAGTATCATAGGATCGAAAAAACTTGAGCTCACAAAAAACCCTGCCAATAATTAATTTGGCCCTTTGGGCCTTGGCAGCCAGGAAGCTAAGAGCTAAATTTAATATTCAATTGTAGTAATTACCCCGCTCTGGATTCCCGGCCTAGCATGGGGCCAGGCATATTCAGTGGGTGTTCAGTGGAGGAAGGCTGAATAGAGGAAGGAGAGAGAATGAATAATAGTCTCCTTTATTATTGCTTACTGTGAGTGAGAGCTTGCACATGTGCCAAGTGCTTCACAAATGTTACTGCAATTAACCCTAACAATAGTCTTCACAGCTATTTTCATGACCATTTTACAGATGAGGAAGCAGACTCATAGAAGGTAAGTGACTCGCCCATGTTCACCCAGCTTGGATTTGAAACCATCACTCTCAGCTCCCACCTCAGAGGACTGATCACCTTGGGGGGATAAAAATGGAGTGCTCATGAGAACTTGAAATTAGGGGACTAAGATTGCCCTGAGAGTTTGGATACGGGGTGTATCCAAACAGATATTAGCTGTCCCCTTGTAGAAAGGAAATTTTCTAAACAAATAAGTCTTGACTGTAAATGTATTAGGAGTTTCAAGTCATCTTTAGAAAAAGTGGATGAGACAGAAGAAGTGTTGTTCAGCAATAGAAGTGCAGACCAAATGAGAATCAACCAGGCTAGTGTGGAGAGTGCCCACCCTGTAGTTTCTGAGAAACTGGGCACCATAGCAGGGCTCTGCACATCACAGTCCTATTGACATCTGGATCTAAATCCACTGATTTTCAGAATTCCCTTGTTCTGACCCAATGTTTACCAAGCAGCCTTCTAGTTTGGTTTTGGCATCCCAGGTGTGTCTCTCTACAGGCAGAAATGTGTTGGCTGTATCCAATCAAATTGGCAGAGGAGTTTGGTATTTGGGGTAAATTCATTAATGAGGAGTGTGATTTATGCAATGTCTCTGAGGTTAACTGGAGACCATTCCTGGCAAGCCTACTCATTCTTGAGTGCTGAGCAAGCCAGGTTCCTTAGTCTGCAAGGTTGAGAGGCAGATCCTGGGCTGCAAAGGTCATCAAGATTAGGAAGGCAAGCCTTGTAGGCCCCTGGGCAGCCCAGCACTCTGGCCCCTTCCTCAATACCTGGGTTCGCATTTATTCAAATATTCACAAATTATTAGCTCTGCTTTTTTCTGCAATGACTCTGCGTCTCCTGGTCCCTGTTTATTTTATTTATTTGGCTTTCAGTGTGCCTTATGAATAACTTATTTCAGATGTTTGTTTTTTAAGGTAAGTAGCTTTGAAATAAACAAATATGCCTATGTGAAAAAAAAAGTCTAAAATCAGCAAGCTCATTGTTGGGAATTGAGAGACAGAGATTAAATAGCACCCTTCCATGATCAGGGTCCTGAAAGAATAAGGTACAGGAAAGCTATGGTAGAAAAAAAGCAGAAAAAATAGTAGAGACAGTTCCACACATACTCTCTAAAATTTTTGCCAAAGGAAGACCCAGTTGTCCCACATCTATTCATTCATTGATCCGTCTATGCATCCATCCATTCTTCATTTACTCCAACCACTACTTACTAAGAATCAGTCACATGCCAAACACTGTTGGGCCTGGGAATGTATGTGGAAGGTAATGATACCATTTGCAAGCCAATCTGGCTCTCTTCTTGCTAAATGTTTGATGCCATGTACCATGCTTAGACATACACATCACACAATTAAATGAAGGGTATTTTGGGCCCCCTACATATCTCTACTTAGTGTCTCTCTGAAACTCCTGTGACTCTTTAAATCCTAGCCTCTTCTTGTACCTCCTTCTGCAGGAGGATCAAGGAGACTATAACAGGCAGAGGAATAAATTTCTAATTGAAGTTTCCAGCATGGTGGGAAAAGTATTTGAGGTTCAGGATCTGGGGATTCCTGTAGCCCTCTCATCATTGCATTGCCCTGGCTTGCCTGTAAGAGTGACTAGTTTTAAGAACATAGCTGGAGATTTTGCCTGGGACCTCATGGCAGCTAGAATTTGTGAGGTCTCCACTGTGTCCTCTGTCCTGCAGTAACTGTGTATTCTCCCTTGTCACCATCTCTGTGACCCTTGTCTTAAATTTTTCTTACTCAGACCCCATAATCATCTCATCTCTTGAATTTATCAGAGCTCTGTGTAGTGTCATTTCATCAGAGGTAACCTTAGAGGAATGGAACCTGCAGGCCATTTGGGAATTCAAGAAGCTTTGTGAGTGACTTGTCTTCATGCCTCTTGACTGATGTGCATATTCTCACTTGGCCTTTACTTGGTGGCCACAAACAGCTGCAAATGGGTAGGTAGAGGGCAGGTGAAGGAGAGGTATTTTCAATAAATCCTGCTATTTTGCTTGGTGGAAATAGTCTTAATATGATGAAGAGGTAATTAATTTCTGCATAATTTAATTTGTCATTTCTTCATAAATTACTCATTTATTCATTCATTCATTATCATCCATTTTAACTATTCATTTATTCCTTTATCCATTTATTGAACACCTTGTCGACTCAGCTACAAGCTGGTAAAATTTTCAAGCTCTCAGACTTGGTATATTTTCAAGAGCATACACTCAAGTTTTGCTATGTTAAAACATGCTTTGAAAAGTAAGTCACAGGGCTGGTTTGTTAGTTCAGTTCGTTAAAGTGTGGTGCTAACAACACCAAGGTCCAGCCACACACACACACACACACACACACACACACACACACACAAAAAAAAAGGAAAAAAAAGTCAGTCATGATGTTTCTGGACCAGCTTTTGCATAGATTATTGTTGGATGGTGTTATAAACTGAATTATGTCCCCCCACCAAAAATTCATTTGGTGAAGCCCTAACCCTCAATGTGACTGCACTTGGAGGTAGGGTGATCACAGAGATAATTAAAGTTAATATTAACCTTAATAATTAAGGTTAAATGAGGTCACAGGGTGGGGTCCTAATTCAATAAGATTTGTATTCTTATAAGAAGAGATCAGGATTGTGCTCAAACACAGGAAAAAGGCCATGTGAGGACACAGCAAGAAGGTAGCCATCTGCAAGCCAGGGAGAGAGGCCTCAGGACAAACCAAATTTGACACCTTGATCTTGGACTTTCAGCCTCCAGAACTGTGAAACAATTAATTGTTGTTATTTAAGCCACCAAGTCTGTGGTACATTGTTACGGCAGCCTTAGTAGACTAATACAGATGGAAACAAAGGATAACATTACATGGTCTGAGGTAACAAGAAACTTACAATATTAAATAATACATATTTTATATAACATCAGCATGAGCATTGTATAGTAATGTAAATCTAAAATATCTTTTTATAGGCTTATCTCATTTTGAACCTCTCACTAACATTGTAAATTAGAAATAACTACTTTATGATCAAAATTTTGCAGAGGAGGAAAATAGGGTTTAACAGAGAAAGTGACTTGTTCAGGTTCTCCAGTTAGAAAGAGAGGAAACTGGAAATTAAACTCTGTATTACAAAGGAAATCCTTGGTGATGCAACACAAAAACATTTTTCAGGACATCAGATAAACAGAACAAGTAGTTTAATGTCTGTATTTCCCATCCAACCTCCCCCCTCCTAAATTTAAGTACCCCCAATATAATATCTGTATTCAAACAGAGGTAAATTTTAAGGCTATTTCAACATTGTAAGAAGAACTATCACTTTTTTCTAAAGGTTGTTTACAGTAAACTTTCCAGTATATTTAAAATCTGATTCCCTCTTTAGAAAAATTGATTTACAGACATTTTCCATAAACACATCCAGTGTATAAAAAACTGTAACTGTACTAGAATCCAGGAAGCAATACTGGAGACCCGTGACCTGAACATCTAGTATGCTGACCTCAGTTGCTTACCTGTATCAAGATTTACACACACGAGGCTGGCCAGTTAGCTCAGCTGGTTAGTTCACAGCCTTAGAACACCAAGGTTATGTGTTCAGATCCCCATACCAGCTGCCCCCCCAAAAAAAGGAGACTTACATGTGTGAGGGAGGTTCACTTTACAAATATTTGTGAGCTTCTCTGTTAAACATGTACACCTTTTTCTTTTCCTTCCTTCTAGAAATACTCTTCTCCACTGCTCCCTCACTAGTTCAAATGGGAGTTGCCATTTTCTGATAAATACCAACCCATGAACAAGCTGGGCCCATTGCAGAACCACACCCTACTGACATCAGTTGGTCATTCTAGTGATGTGGACCTGACTCATATTAACACAATCAAAGCACTTCCTCAGCATTTTGAACTCAGGCTCCAAAATCGGAGAAACTACGACAGTGTGACGTGAGGCAGTGGAGTTGAAAGTAACTGTGTCCCCCATTATAAAATAAGCCAGTCTGTGGTGGGAGAGAATGGGGCTACCTCAGACAGCTGCACAGGAGAGAGAGAAAGGAAGAGGAAGATGGGGGAACGGTAATACCTCATTCTGAGTGTCCCTGAGGCTCAGAACAGCCATGCTCTTCCAGCGTGCAGTTGAGCTAAGTTTGCTTTGTGCCTAACTAAACTGTCTCAGGTTGAATTTGTCAATTGTGAACAAAAGACCCCTTTCTATCAGTGAGAGTTTAGGAATTTATATCCAATAATCCCTTGACAAGATGGTTAGCAGGACAGTCTAGACTTGTGCAGTAAATGCTTTGCCGGCAGGAGTCACTGCATAGAAAAGAAAGGAGAGATTGGGAAATGGCAAAAAAGAAACATCCTCTGCTGGTTTTGCCAAAGATAAACTTTGCCTTAGAGAAGAAAGCTCTTCCAACACAGAAAAGGGCCTTAGCCATTGTCAAACCCGTCTTGTGCTACCACAGCAAATACTGGATGCTTTGATTTGATTTTCATTTTTTCTCTTCTTGAGACTCTCTGAGGCCATGAAGGTACGAGTCCATGCAGAAAGACCCTGATCCCCAGGAGCAAGGGATTTGAACTTTACTATTCTTTTTTGTTTGTTTTTTTAATCATTACACAATGTAAACATTTTTTGTGGCCCTTTACCAATTTATCCCTGACCCCTCCTCCCTCTCCCCCTTTCCCAGCTCTGGTGGCCTTAGTTCCATTCTCTCCCTTTGAGAGTTCAAGGAATTAGAATTATTGTGATTATTTTATCTTTCTTTCTTTGTTTCTTTTGTTTGTCTGTTTTTTCAGCTCCCACTTATGAATGAGGATGTGCAGTATTTCTCTTTCTATACCTTGTTTCACTTAATGTAATTTTCTCTAAGTTTGTCCATGTTGCTGTGAATGGCAGAGTTTCATTCCTTTTTATGGCAGAGTAGAATTCCATTGTGTATATATACTACATTTTTCTTATCCAGTCGTCCATCAATGGACATTTAAGTTGGTTCCAACTTTTAGCTATTGTAAATAGAGATGCAATAAACATGGGAGTGCAGGTATCCCTTCAACATGATGACTTCCATTCCTTTGGGTATATAACCAGCAGCAGGATTGCTGGATCATATGGCAGTTCTGTCTGTAGTTCTTTGAGGAACCTCCATACTGTTTTCCATAATAGCTGCACTGATTTACAGTCCCACCAACAGTGTAGGAGGGTTGCTCTTTCTCGGCATCCTTGTCAGCATTTGTTATTCTCTGTCTTTTTGAAAATGGCCCATCTAACTGGTGTGAGATAATATCTCAATGTGGTTTTGATTTGCATTTCCCTGATGCTTAGTGATGTTGAACATTTTTTTCATGTGTCTGTTAGCCATTGGTATACCTTCCTTTGAGAAATGCCTATTCAGACTATTCTGATCCTTTGCCATTTTTTAATTGTTATTTATTTATTTATTTTTTTACTGTTAATTTGTTTGGATTCCTTGTATATTCTAGATATTAATCCTTTGTTGGATGCATAGATTGTGAATATTTTCTCCCATTCTGTAGGTTGTCTATTTGCTCTGTAACATGTTTTATTTGCTGTGCAGAAGCTTTTTAGTTTGACATAATCCCATTTGTTTGTTTTCTTTTGTTGCCTGTGCTTTTGGGGTCTTGTTCATAAAGTTTTTGCCCAGTTCTACTTCCTGAAGTGTTTCCCCTATATTTTCTTTTAGTAGTTTCATACTTTGGGGTCTTATATATGTCTTTAATCCATTTCAAGTTGATTTTGGTATATGGCAAGAGATACAGGTCTAGTTTCATTCTTCTACATATGATGTACAGTTTTCCAAGCACCACTTATTGAAGAAGCAGTCCTTTCTCCAATGTACGCTCCTGTTGCCTTTGTCAAATATCAGTTGGCTGTAAGTATGTGGGTTGATTTTTGGGTTCTCTGTTCTGTTCCATTGGTCTATGTGTCTGTTTTTGTGTTAGTACCTGTTTGGGCTACTATAGCTTTGTAGTATAATTTGAGGTCAGGTAGTGTAATGCCTCCAGCTTTATGTTTTTATTTTTTGCTCAGGATTGCTTTGACTATTCAGGGTCTTTTTTGTTCCATATGAATGTTAATATTCTTTTTTCTATTTCTCTGAAGAATGTCATTGGTATTTTGATGAGGATTGCACTGAATCTGTAGGTCGCTTTGGGGATTATGGACATTTTCTCAATGTTAATTCTTCCAGTCTAAGAGCATGGAATGTCTTTCCATCTTTTTGTATCTTGTCTAATTTCTTTCAGCAGTGATTTGTAGTTCCCATTGTAGAGATCTTTCACCTCCTTGGCTAAATTGATTCCTAGATATTTTATTTATTTATTTATTTTGGTGGTTATTGTATATGGGCTTGCTTTCTTGATTTCTTTTTCTGCTAGTTTGCCATTGGAGGATTAAAATGCTAATGATTTTTGTGTGTTGATTTTGTATCCTGCAACTTTACTGAAACAATTTATCAGCTCTAAGAGTTTTTGGTAAAGACTTTTTGTTTTTTTATATAAGATCATGTCATCTGCAAACAGGGACAGTTTGACTCCATATTTTCCAATCTGGATGCCTTTTATTTCTTTTTCTTACCTGATTGCTCTGGCTAGTACTTCCAATACTATGTTGATTAGGAGTGGTGAGAGTGAGTATCCTTGTCTTGTTCCTGTTCTTAAGGGAAAGCTTTTCTCCATTCAGGATGATATTGGCAGTGGGCTTGTTGCAAATGGCTTTTATTGTGTTAAGATACTTTTGTTCTATGCCTAATTTGCTGAGAGTCTTTATCATGAAAGGATGTTGAACTTTGTCAGATGCTTTTTCTATATCTAATGAGGTAATCATATAGTTTTTGTCATTGATTTTGTTGATGTGGTGTACCATGTTGATTGACTTGCATATGTTGAACTATCCTTGCATCCCTGGGATGAATCCCACTTGATCATAGTGTATAATTTTTTTGACATATGGCTATATTCTGATTGCTAATATTTTCTTGAGGATTTTTGTTTATGTTTATCAGAGATACTGGCCTGTAATTTTCTTTTTTGGTTGTATCTTGGTTTGGTTTTGGTATCAGGGTGATGCTGGCCTCATAGAATGAATTTGGGAGAATGGCTTCTGTTTCAATTTTTTTGGAATAGTTTGAAGAGAATTTATATTAATTTCTCTTTAAAGGTTTGGTAATATTTATCAGTGAAGCCATCCAGTCCTGGGCTTTTCTTTTTTGGGAGATTGCTGATTACTGCTTCAATCTCATGCTTGTTGTTGGTCTGATCAGGTTTTCTGTTTCTTCTTGGTTCAGTCTTGGTAGTTTGTACATGTCCAAAAATCATTTCCTATGGATTTTCAAATATGTTGGCATGTAGTTCTTTATACTAATCTCTAATGATCTTTGTATTTCTGTGGTGTTGGTGGTCATGTTTCCTTTTTCATTTCCAATTTTTGTTATTTGGGTCTTCTCTCTTCTTTTTTTTAAGTTAGCCTAGCTAATGGTATTTTGTCTATGTTCTCAAAAAAAAAACTAACTTTTTGTTTCATTGATCTTTTGTATCATTTTTTGGGTCCCTATTTAATTCTTCTCTGATCTTAATTATTTCTTTCCATCTACTAGCTTTGGATTTGGATTGTTCTTGTTTTTCTACTTCTTTGAGGTATAGTGTTAGATTGCTTATTTGAAATCTTTCTATTCTTTTAATGTAAGCATTTATTGCAATAAACTTCCCTCTTAATACTGCTTTTGCAGTGTCCCACAGGTTTTGGTATATTGTGTCTTTATTTTCATTAGTTCCAAGAATTTCTTTGATTTCCTGTTTAATTTCTTCTTACACCCATAGGTCATTCAGGAGCATGTTGTTTAATTTCCATGTATTTATATAATTTTCAGAGTTTTGATTATTTATTTGTAATTTAATCCACTGTGGTCTGAACAGACACTTGAAATTGTTTAAATTTTTTGAAATTTCAATTTTTGGAGACTTGATTTATGACTTAATTTGTGGTCTACCCAGAAGAATGTTCCATGTGCTGATAAGAAGAATGTATATTCTGCAGTTGTTGGGTGAAATGTGCTGTAGATATCTGCCAGGTCCAATTGGTCTAAAGTGTGGTTTAAATCCTGTATTTTTCTGTTGATTTACTGCCTATATGATCTGTCCAGTGCTGAGAGAGGGCTATTCAGGTCCCCTACAATTACTGTATTGGGATCTATCTCTTTCTTTAGGCCTAATAGTGTTTGCTTTATATATCTGGTTCCTCTGGTATTGGGTACATATACATTTATGATTGTTATGTCTTCTTCCTGGGTAGATCCATTTATCATTATATAGTGGCCTTCATTGTCTCTTTTTATGGTTTTGGTTTAAAGTCTATTTTATCTGATCTAAGTTTAGCTACTCCTGCTTGGTTTTGGTTTACATTTGCATGGTATATCTTTTTACATCCCTTCACTATTAGTCTGTGTGTGTCTTTACAGGTGAGGAAAGTCTCTTGAAGAGAGAGTCACAGCATATTGTTGGATCTAGACTATTAATTCAGTCAGTCAGTCTGTGTTTTTTGCATGGGGAGTTTAATCCATTAATATTTAGGGTTGTTATTGGAAGGTATTGTCTTACCTCTGACATTTTATTGATTTTCATTTGGAAGTTTTAAATATCTTTTGTTCCTTTCTTTCCTTTTATTGTTTGTCCTTGATGTTTGCTAGGTTTTTGAGGTGGTGAAATTTCATTTCTTTCTCTTTCTCATTTGCATTTTGTTCTACCACTGGGTTTTATTCTTTCTTGTGTATTTGTGGTAGTGATTATCATTTTTTGAAATCCAAATGCAGGACTCCCTTGAAGATTTCTTGCATGGCTGGTCATGTGGTAGTGAACTCCCTCAGTTTTTGTTTATCTGGAAAATACACAATTTCTCCCTCATTTATGAAGGATAGCCTTGTTGGGTATAGTATTATTGGCTGGCTTTTTTTTTTCCTTTTAGTGTTTTGAATATATCATCCTATTTTCTTTTGGCCTGTAGAATTCTGGCTAAGTAGTCTGCTGTTAGTCTGATAGGGTCTCCTTATAGGTGACTTGACACCTTTCTCTTCCTGTTTGTGGATTCTCTCTTTGTCTTTGAGTTAACCAATTTGACTATAATCTGTCTCAGAGAGGATCTTCTTGGATTGAATCTGTTTGGGGATTTTTGAGCCTCCTGGATCTGAAGGTCCATGTCTCTCCCTATACCTGGGATTTTTCTATTATTATTTCATTGAATAGGTTTTTCATGCCTTTTCCTTTCTCCTCCCCTTCTGGAACATTCATGATTCAAATGTTTATGAGCTTAAGGTTGTCTGCTAGCTCTCTTAGATTTTCTTCATTTTTTAAGATTCTTTCTTCCCTTTTTTTTTTTTGTCCACCTGACTTGTTTTGAAAAGACTGTCTTCAAGACCAGAACTTCTTTATTCTGTTTGCTCTAGCCTGCTGCTTAAGCTCTCAGTTGTGTTTTTTATTTTGTTGAATGAATCTTTCAGTTCCATGGGTTCTGCTACATTCTTTTTTAAGGTATTAATTTCTTTGTAAATTTCCTCCTTCATATTCTGGATTTCTTTTTTTCTCATTTCATTATGTAGTCTAATTGATTCTTCTCATATGTCATTGAATTTCCTTAAGATTGTTGCTCATATTCCTTTCAGTCATTTCAAGAGTTTCCTGCTCTATGGAGTCTGACATTTGAGAATTACTGTATTATTTTGGTGGTGTCATATTTTCTTGGGTTTTCATATTTCTTTTATCTCAGTGTTGATATCTGGTCTGGAGTGGGCTTTGAGGAGAGAGACTTCCTCTTTTTCTGGTCTCTGCTGGTGACTCCTTGTGTCAGTGCAGTCAAGTGGGCAAAAGGCTGCCTGCATGGTGGCTGTGGATGCTACTGTGGTAATGATTTGCCTCTGTGGCAGCCATGGCTGTGGCGGTGGCTATGATGGGCCACTTGCATGGTAGTGGTATTTTCTGCCTTCTGCTGGGTGGAGGATGCTGCCCACAGCTCCTGCCTAGTAGCCCATGTGAACTTTATTATCCTCATACCATAGGGAACAAAAGGACTTGCTCTGTTCTCCCGAGAGATCTCAGCCACCATCAGACTCCTGGACCACAGAATGCAGGACTAAGAAAATTTTTTAAGCTTGTTCAAACAAAGTCTCAATTTCCTGACAAGCAATTGTAACTTGGGGTTACATATTGAGGTAGACTTTAAACTCTTTTAATGGAATTCAGAGGCGTGGTTCTCCAACCAATTGGCATTCAGGAAATGTTTATCAGTTCTGACAGCCACAAGTTCCACCCTGACCAATTTTAGCTCCTGTGACTGGAAGTGACTTAGATGTTTAAAATTCTGCAAAACACAGGCTAGTTTTGAAATGGAGCCACAGAACTACAATGGTATTCTAGCTGAGCTCTTAGGCAATTCAGGTCAAAATCCTCTCTCTTCTGAACAGGAAAAAGCTTCCCTGAAAGGACTGGTGATAAATTTTCAATAAATCTGCTGGATGGCGGGAAATGAGAGAAGAATTTTTTAAATGATTTATGAAACTGAGTGAAATGATATTTTCATTGCTGTCCACTTTCCATAATTTTTCTCTTTTAAATTCTCTTTAGTGTCTTTTCAAGGAAGTAGAAGAAAGCATAAAGCATCCTTTGGGGGTTGCCTCCTAGACAGTGAACATAGGACCATATATATGTGCATGTCTGTTCATGTGTGTAGGCACCTTCTCTTGGAAGCAACTGATAACTCCGTTTATAAGTGTGCTTGTCTCAGTATCAATAGAGAGGGAGATATTTTCCATAAGCGCATTTTTGAGTTGTTTCCTTCTTTAAAAAATTTATAAAAAGTATTTTTGTACATTTCATAAACAAGGGAGAGGAAGTAACTTTCTTTAATTCATTCATTAGCTTATTCATTCACATTACTTCTATTATTTTATATTTAATCTTAGCTATAGCCCTGTGATGTGCCAACAAGGACAGTAAAGTTATAGTCAATACTGCAGCCTTCTTTTTCATCTTCCCTGCATGTACACGCAAGGGGTGGGTATTGTTAACTGTGTGTATGTGTATGCACATGTGCTTAATATTCACTGAGCACCCACTTTGGATTTGTTATATTTGTCTTCCAAGCTTTATTTATTTTAATATTCTCCAAAATCCTTGAAACAAGTATTATAGCACTCATTTGAGGCAAGACATAACTGATCTCAGAGAGGTTGAGTAACTGGCCTGAGTTTCAGTGAGTGGCCTATTAAAATCCACCTGGCCTCTCTGGTCTTCATCTCCTCTCCTGTCCAATGAACAGTCTTATTAAAATTTTTCTAGCTATAACACTCAGCAACATAACTTTCATAACTAGTTTAGAAAATGTAGAATTCATTCCATGAATCAGAATAATTGACCAAATATCAGCAGACCTAATAGCCACCAGAAGCAAAGAAGGATACTCACTAAAGCCAGATCCTGGATTTGCAATAGAAGAAAATGGAATGTAAACCCCCAAGGGGTAATTCAAACTATCTGATTTACTAACAAGCACTGATAACACTTCTGAAAGTGTGGTCACTTTAAAGTGACTAAAATCAACAAGAGGTGCTTACAGAGGTCCTAATGAGCACCTGTATTTATATTTTTCTGCTCAGAAGCTTAGCTCCAGTTTGATCTTTGGGTTTTATATCATGAGTACCTCTGTAAAACACCCAGACATGCATGCATACATTTGAGGGTACATTTTTAATTAGTCCTCATTTAATATTTTAATCTTGTTTTTATTCCATGACCACTTAAAAATGCTTAATTATCATATGTAGCCTGATTTTCCCCCTTTATTCATTTTTTTCTTATTTTTTACTCTTCCTTTTCTTGTTTTCCTTCCTTCTTTTGCTCTATTTTTTTATGACTCTTGTTTTTTCTCCCACCTTGAGTTTTTCTTGTCCATTTTTGCTGTATTCATTTCCACATCTTCCTATTTTCTAAACACTCTTCCCATTTCCCTTGTCTTCAGAGTACTAACTGAGAACAAATAGCGTTAGATTAAAACTGTCCCTGGGAAGCCCACTGCATGGTGCTATCCTGAGATTGAGAAGTTGCCCAGAAGGTCAAAAGGACTGACCACTCCTGTACTTGTCACAGAAACCATGTCTTACATCTGAATCCTCTGGTTAGTTGCTTTTTTGGCTCTGAAACATCTTGGAGAAAGAAAGAAGTGTTATCTTTATAGGTCTGTTTCCCTGAATTGAAAGCCATTTGTGAACATTACTGGAAACTTTGAAGATGAGATGCCTGAGGCAAGTTAACTGGAAAAAAAAAAAAGTGTAGTTCCCATCAGAAATAATATTCACAGCTCCTCTGAAAGAGTTAGTGGAATGCTGCTGGGAGAGGTTTCATAGGAAGTCCCAGGACATTAAGGGAAACAAGTTTTCATATCTTTTGGAACTGACGGTTCCATTCTTATTTCTCTCTGTGTCTCTCTTTCTCTCTCTCAAACATGCACATACACACATGCACAGACACACACACATCCTCCCCACTTATGCACCTGTAAACCAGCTTCTGAGTCTTGGGTGAGACAATCATGTCTCTTTCCTAAAACTCTTGAACTCCAACTCTGTATTATTTGGTGTCTTCAGGTCAGGTTCATGGATAGGATGGTGTTAGGCCCAGATATGATTAAACCAACTGCTCATGCATACAGAAACTATGTCATCTTCCATACAATGAAGGCAGAGTGGTTAAAGAAAATTTTCTGGTCTTTTCACATACCTCCTCAGATATGTGCTTTTTTCTGTTGCACATGGGCATTGTTCTCCCCCTGGGATGCTACTCTTAAGTGAACCATTACTATAACCAGGTCATATTCTGGTATTCAACATGATCATACTTGCAACCATACAGCAAGCACTTGTTACATGCCAGCCACTGTTTCAGATGCTTTGTTTACATTGTGAAAAACTTGTTTTAATAATACTGCAAGGTACAAGTGTTTGTAGAGCACAAGGCATTCACAGGATGGGGAGATCACTGTGGGTGAGTAAACCTGCTAAAACAAGGCTTCTTTGCCAAAAGTTGTGCTGTTGTTGCTATTATCATCATGTCCTGCAACACATCCTTAAGCTTGGTCAATTCAGGGCACCATGGGGTCAATATTCCCATGGTTTCAGTGATGCTGGGACATTCTCTTTGCATCTTCTCCCACCCAAACTGTGAGCACATCTGTGTCCCCGGCACCTGTACTCACACCTGATCCTCAGAGTACATCTCAACTCCAACAATTTGCCAGAGAGGTGGATGACCCTCACAACGTCTCATGGCTTATGTCTATTGGAACTGGAGATACTGGAGAACTTGAAATTTCTGTTTTATCTTCCAGATAGGCAAGTCAGGTGGGGAGGGAGTAATTATAAAACAAAGGATAAATGCTACAGAAAAATGTGGCAAGAGAGAGGAGCGGGGAGAAAAAAGAGGGAAATTGAGCTGCAGAAATTTCTCTGCCAGAAAGAAAACTTCACTGACAGGACATCGTCGGGGTCGTCTTTGCTTTGCTGGTCTCCAGTTGGGAAGTACTGGCAGGTCACTTAACTGCCCTGACTGCTTCTCTTTCCCCTCTTGTCTCTCCTGTCATCCACCTTTGCTGGCTTTTTTCCTTTCCTCTGCCTGGACCTTAAATGTTGTTTGTCAGCGTTCTATCTTTATAGATCCTCTCTTCCCATCTTTCAGATTCTCAGATTATCTCTGGGTGATCTACATACTTTTCTTTCTCTTGCTCTAGTCTTTCTGATAAAAAAAAAACACTTGCACAGATGCATAGAGGGTTAAATGTGCACACCCTTTGGCCCAATACTGCCACTTTTAGGAATTCCTTTCTACTTATTAAAAATTGGGCTGCTGGAATGGATGCGGGAATTAGGGTTCCTGGAGACTTGCTATGTAGTGGCTCAATGTGCAAAGTGAATGAACAGGCATAGGCAACATTGTTGCCATAGCAAAAGATTAGAATCACCTCAATGTCCATTGATAGGGAACTGGCTCATTTAATTATGGTAATTGTGTTCTATTAAATTAAACACAGACATGAAAAATATGTGCTGTACCAATACAAGTAGGTGAAATTAAAAAGATCGACCATCCCAAGTGTTAGTGAGGATGTGGAAGAACTGGAATTCTCATACACTGCTGGTGGGAATGTAAAATAGTATATTCATAGTTCTGTAGTTTCTTAAAAAGATAAACATACATCTACCATATAATTGTGACATTTCATTTGTCAAACACACCCAGCAGACTTGGATTCAATAGGTATGGAATAGGGGCCTGGCATCCATATTCATAAAAATCTTATCATGTGGTTCTGTTGCATGCATCTGGTGAAGAGCCACTGTCCTTAACCTAAAGGCTTTATCGCAGCACGTTGCACATAGTAGGAATTCAATCAATGTGTGCAGAATAGTAATCAAAGTCAGCTTGATATGGTGAAGAAACCTAGGTTTGGGGCCAAGACTTTATACTAAGTTCTGCCTCTGCCAGTAACTAGACAGCAATGCAAAACAATTGCTTAACATTTTAGGATTTCAGTTATCTTTCTATAAACAGAAATTGCGGAAGGCAGGTGGACCAGATGATTTCTTAAATCTCTTCAACTCCATCAATCTAGGAAGGAGTGTTTGTGATTGTGAATATAGAAAATTACAACATTGGGTCAAAATCAGGTTGAGAAAATCTCAAAATTCAGTCATAGACATCAGAGAGGAATCTTACTCTGAGAGATTTTCCACTGTACTTCAGAACCCAAACTACCCTCCCTGTCAGAAAAGTACTACTCCCTTGCACATGCATTCTGACTCATAAGGTGGGTAGTATATTAGTTTCCTAGGGTTGCCATAACTAAAAACAAAAAAACACATACTGGGTGGCTAAAACAACAGATACTTAAGCCACCAATTCTGGAGGCTGGAAGTCCAAGCTCAAGGTATTGGTGGGGTCGTTTCTTTTGAGACTCTCTCCTTAGCTTGTAGATGACCATCTTTCCCCTGTGTCTTCACATGGTCTTCCATCTATACAAATCTGCATCTTAATTTTCTCTTCTTATAAGGAAACCAGTCATTGGTTGGAACCCATCCTAATGACCTCATTTTAACTTAATTACCTCTTTAAAGACCCTGTCTCCAAATATAGTCACATTCTGAGGTACTGGGGATTAGGGCTACAACATACAAATTTTAGTGAGGGACATAATTCAGCCCATAATGTGTAGTAAATAGAATATCTATGCAAATAGTAGCCTCCAGTTAACAAGGATGGTAAAGTCTCTCTTGGTCTGGAGTCTGAAGAAACAGAGAAGCTTTAGCTTCCAGAACATTAAAATCATGATGGAGGAAACATGTATCTCTTGAGTCCTTTGCTTTAATGTGACAACTTGCCTCAGAAGGCTCTGTTACTGATAAGCTATTTCTGCAATAGAAAGCCTTAGTCCTCATCGTTACTGGCCATGAAAACTATGCCAAGGGTGTGCTGAGTCTCATGCCAAGCTCTGGACTGTACAGATTCTGCCCTCTAAACACCTATATTAGAGCCACAGTCTTATTTTACTCATTAAATAGCCCAAGAATCAATTCATCATAAGAGAATATTTGAAATCTATTTTTACCTAAGATTGGGATAGTAGAAAGATGAGGGTGGAACCATAGAATTTTGAAGGTGTACAGAGACCATAGAAATTATATCTGTGCTTCCTGAACTTTTTGCATTTTTTCACCAATAATTTCTAAGAGAGGTGTCTCCTAGAGTTTCCAGTTTTTGTTTTGTCAAATACAAACATTAAAAACATAAAGAACATATTAACAAGAAGTTTGAAGGATATAATCCAGACCAAAAGGAGTCATTTAAATAAAATATCTAGTTTTATTAACAAACAAAAGCAAAAAAAAAAAAAAAACCCTACAAAATTCTCTTCACTTATGCATCTTGCATAATTCCGGTGAGAACTGAGATGTGGATCAGGACTAGTCTATTGACCAGTGTTGCAACCCTCACTGTTCCAGATCAATGTTGTTCAAACCTGAGAAAGTTCAGACTCTCCACAAACCCAAACTGAGAAACATTAAAAGTTAAATGTTTTCACTTTGGGTTTTATCTTAGAACCAATATATTCCTAAGCAATGTTGACATGGATTTTTTTTTTTTTTTTTTACACAGATGAGAGAATTCAATGGAGAGAGGTCAAAGGAATTAGAAAGTATGATTATACTAAAATATAGCAAAACCCACAAAAGATACATATTTCTTCCCATCATACATTAAATACAAGATTTAAACGTTTCTACAAATAGGCTAACATAAGAAGAGCCATTCAAAAAGGATGGGAATTGGCAAGGTCAGGAAATGAATCCGTGATGATGAAATAAAAAAGGCTGACTCCTTTCATCCTACCTCCTTTTTCTCCGTTAGTTTCTGATCCCTGCATTCTCAGCTTGAGCATCAGAATCACCTGGAGGACTTGTTAAAACCGCATAGTTGGGCCACACATCAGAGTTTCTGATTCCACAGTTTAGGGGAGAGCCTAAGAATGTGTGTTGCTATTAAGTGCCCAGGTGATGGTGATGCTGATGCTGCTGGCTGGAGGCCACACTTTGAGAACCTTTGCTCCAACACAATCTGAGAAGTAGAACATGCTGGGGACCCAGCATCGAGAGGCAGTGTTTTAGTCCTTTTCTGTTGCTTATAACAAAATACCAGGAACTAGGTAATTTAGAAAGAAAACAAACTTTATTGCTTACAGTTTTGGAGGCTAGGTAGTCAAAAATCCAGGGAACACACTTGGTGAGAGCCTTGTGGTGGTGGCAACAGTGACGGCAGAGTATCGCATTGCAAAAATGGTGGAGCAGGGAGAACAAGAGAGAGACAGACTCTCCTCTTCTTTTAAAGCCCTCAGAACCACACCCCAACCACCATTTTTAATCCATTCACTACTACATGGTCCTGCAATCTAAACACCTCGTCAAGGCTCCACCTTTCAATTACCATTATAGGATTTCCCACCCTCTTAACAGTCACAGTGGGGGCTAAGTTTGTAATACCTAAAACTTGGGGGATAAAATTCAAGCTTCAGTGAGTTTTGGGGGGGCATAATTCAATCCACTGCAGGCAGGAAAGAGCAAGTGTGGGTAAGAAAAACGCAATGGAGGGAAGACAAAAATACTCCTACAGACCAAGAAGCAGCTCAAAGAGAGTTCAGAGAGATCCATGGATTTGGGAAAATGAGCAGATTACTTTTTCACAAAACTTCTTAAAATAGTTGCTGTTTGCGTTATGCTGGATGCTTTGTAAACAGACATTCATTATAACTTTAAAAGTCAAATGACTACAAAAAAAATTCTTAATTTGAAAGCACAGAGCCCAGGCACTTTAAAATTTGGTAAACATGCATGATTTTCCATCAGCAGCTGTTAGGAGGATAATCAAGGATTAAATTTTCATTTAATCATTTTCAGATATGAATATATTTCCCCTCTACCCTACCCCCACCCCAAGCCATTTGAAAGATGGAACTGAACCTCTGGCCCCAAGTCTTATCTTTAGAGAACAAATAGATTTACTTCCATTTTGTAAACTCATTAAAGTGATTTAAGAATTTTTTAATTTAATTCCTATGTCCTAAATTAAATTTTCAGAGTGAATAGTTTTTTCTCACAGACTTATGTGCCTGAATGGGTGAGAAAATTCTATTTCATGCCTAGAAAGAATTCTAGGCAAATCATATCTTATCTGAATCCAAGGCTTGTTGAAAATGGGTAGAAGTGGACACTAGGAAGAGGTGAAGTTTTTGTAGCAGAATCACAAAACCAGGTGCTGGAAGGGACCCTAGAGGTCATCTAGTCCCACAGCTTCATTTTACAGGCGAGGAATCCAGGGTCCTGGCAGGAATCCTTGTACCCAAAATCACACATCCAGGCAGTGTGTTTCTTGGGAATATAACCCAGGTTGTCTCATTCACTGTCTGGACATTCTTCCCATCTGGCTATGTTGCCTCCTTAAAGAACCAGTAGAACCCTGGTGCTGTTGGCTGGACAAATTGTCATGTCCTTGTTCTGCTTTGTCAAAATGACTCAAAGTCTTGGCACCCTGGTGAGAGATGCAGGAACATGGAAGAGCTTGTAGGCAACCTGAAGACAGGTCCTGGGCTTGTGTAGGTCACTCAGCATCTCCTGCCCAGAGCCAGTGATCTAACACATTGGAGGCCACATACATTTTTACCAAATGAGCTGAGATGCTGAAAAATTGGAAAGGGGCCCAAAGGGAAGGAGGAAATAGGTACAAATATAAACTATACAACTGCAGTATTTGGTGAAGATTTTGCATCCCTATACTGTAAAATGCTGCAGCTCAATTTTAGTGCTTTCAGGGCCTGAAGGTAGCTGACTAGATTTTGCTTTTTCTCTGGGAAAAATTCATACTGCCTTCCCTGTCCCTTTGAGGAGAGAAAGATTTGAGTCTTCTTTATTCCAGCAATCTTGGTGAAAGTAATGGTGGGGACTGAGCTTCCTCTGTGCCTGGGTTGCAGCCTGCAGCAGGCTGGGGTGGGCACGTCCTGCTCGCTCTCTGTGGCTGCCCCAGCGAGGCCGGTGATTCTGGCAGGCTGCAGTCCGGCCTTGCCAAGCCAGAGGGAAGGGCTGCTAGCCAGGCTCGCGGCATCGATTCCAGCTGTGCGGCGCCCTGCTGACCAGGCCTTCTGCATTAGTAGAGCCGTCTGAAGGGGAAAGGGGCACCGCACCTCTGTGCATCCCCTGGGCCTCCCTCTAGCCCTCTTGCTGACTCTCTTGCCATAACCCCCTTCTATTTCCTACTTCTTTCCTTCTCTCTCTTCTTTCCCATTCCCTCTCTTGTCTTTTCATCTTTCCATTTCCTTTTCCTGATGCACCACCCATTCTCTTTCTCTGCGTCTTCTTCGTCTCTCCCTTTGTGTTCACCCAACCTCTTTCCCTCTCCCCCTCGGCACCCTCTAGCACTCCGGTGTTTGCTCTTTCCATCCCTGGCTCACAGCACCACTAGCGTCATGCCAGACTCAAGCTCTTGTCCTTGCTCCTTTGATATACAGAGATCTTGATTTTGCACAGCTGCAAACAGGATTGAGCAAGACGGTACTTAACAGCATGGTCTTTTGTGGCCAAAAAGGAATAGCATTTTTGTGTGTGTTTAGCAGCTTTGTCTGGGGCTTCATTGTCCAGCATTTAAGAGCAGATTCTTAATTTGCTGGAGAATCACAGACGAATAGTCAATTTGCTTTAAAAGACTCTTGATTTAAGCCTTCTGAGAGCTCTTCCTCTGGCCGTGGTTTTGGAAAGTGATTGCCTGTCATCTCAAAATGTTAGAGTAAACAGTGGGTCTGCTCAGCATCACATGTTTATTTTCCACAGTGGCATTTGCTAGGTCACGTGGTGGCCATTTAATTTCCACGACTGACATTCCACAGGTCTGAGATTTCATTCCTCTGGGAGTATTTCAAATACTTGTGGTTTTAACTAGGAGGGGAAAAATATATATTTAAAAAGGAAACATATGCACCAGCCTCAGCACCCTGTTCCATGGCGTCTCTGCAGTCTTGTGGGCAGCTCCTTTGTGCTTTAACTCTAGGATACCTGCAGACATAGGGATTTCAGAGATGTAGAAAGGCCTAAACGGATGCTTTCCAGAGATCTTAAAAAGCCCTTTGAATTGACTTCAGCCTTTCAGACTTGGGGCATTCATTTTTCTTTTGATTCCTGACACCTGGTTTGTCCTCTCCCACTGGAAAGCTGGAAGATGGTTCTCTCCTGGGCTGCAGGACTCTGTGCTGGAAGAGACTGAATAAATGTCCACCCCTGTCTTCCAGGGCCCTTAATTTTTCCTTGGCATAGAGATTTATTTCTTATTGAAGGATTTGGGTTGTTAATGCCTCTCTGGGAGTTAAAATGAAGGAAAAGAAATGTTTGATAAACTATGGCTGCTAAGTAGGAATGAGGTGTCAATGACAGCACCATCCCGAAGCCAGATCATGGGGAAAGAAGTAAGATGACATCATCTCCACTCCAACCACCTCCCTTTGAATTCTAGTGGAACTTGGCACATTTTTATGATCTTACAACCACCTAGAGTGCTCCCTACAGGTATGTCCTATGGGGCCAAGAATGGCCTTCTGTGTCCTGCCTCTTCTTCTCTGTGACTTTTACATATCGAATGTCTCATTCCCTCTTAGCCTGTCCTCCACTAAGAGACTGATAAACTGAATTAAGAGAATGCGTCTTAATGATCATGCTTTTGTGTTGCTTCTCTGATGTAATAATTTCATTTTGACAAAGGCCAAGTTACCTATAGAGCTATCACTAAGATAGATTGTGGAAAGTTCAAGTCCAACAGGAAATTTTCTGTCACCAGTTGATGCCTAAAATGAGAGCCTAGCAGTGGACAGCTTTTACTTCTCAAAACTACTTTTCTTGACTGTCTAGGGAAAAAAAGGGAAAATGGTTTACCATGAATTAGTGTTTTGGAATGTCAGCACTGGAAAAGCCCTGAAAGGTCAACTAAACATCATATATACACTGTGGGGTCCCTCAAAGCCTGGGTCTCAAGGTCAAATCCCCAGAATGGCTATATATTATCATTTCACATAAACCAATGTTGCCATTGTCTTTAGATTATATGCTCCAATGTGGAAAAATTATATTTGTTTACACCCCTAGAAATAATATTGGAAATTGAAATTTTGTCAGATCCTGCTACCCTTTACCTTCTTTCCTGACATCTCCACTGATGTTTTTCTGAAGGGCTCATCTTCTGTGACAATGTAGGCAAGGTGGGTCTCTGTGGAGGCTGCCCCTGATGACCCATTTGCAAAGAGATAGAAAGTGAACATTAAACTGATCACTGCATCTGGATACATTGACCCTAGTGTATAAAGTGACAATTTGACTTATAAAAGTTCTTGTTCCAGGAATGATGAAAGCTGAAAAGTTTTAGATAAATCCTTACATTATGGGCTAGTTAAGTTGTCTAGGGAGTTATTCCTAACTTTCATGTTTGCCAGTGGGGGAGACACATATATTCTTTAATGTATTCCTTGTGGCCCTCGGCCATTACTGAGACTTTGTATGCACATTCATTTTTTTTTTTTTTTTGCAATCATTCAAAATTTATTAATTTAAAATTACAATTTTATTTATATTTATTTTTGAGGGGTACCATATGTTGTTTCGATACATGCATATACTGCACAATGAATTACTTAAGGTAGATAGCATAGTTTTGTACCCATTAGTCTACCCTTTGTATGGCAATTCTTAAGTGTGCATGCACGTGCACGCTCTCTCTCTCTTTCTCTTTCTTTCCCCCCTCCCTTTAATAAAATTGCATGTCGGCTATTGGCCACAGAGAAAAGCCAATATTTCAGTCAATTTTAATATATCAAATAAAGAGCTAATAATTAAATAAAAATTGCAAACATATATTTAAGTTAAAAAAAATCACTTACAATATAGTTAATATTATTTCCAATTGACTTCCTTATTGCTGTGTGGTCCTTGGCTGAGCTTAAAATATTTATAAATTGGAGATTTCCTCCACTTTTTTAACCCCATGGAGCAGGTTACCTGAACCATGCTCTGTGGAGGAAGTCTAAGATCACCTAGGTTGGTTAAAGTTCAATGTCTTTTTCTAAGGATTTCTCCCATGTTTCAAGACTCGTGCATTTTTTACACATAAAAGGCAGAAATTGCCATATATTCAGACCACAGGACCCCTCTGAGAGAAATACCTTGCAGGACTAGCGTCTTTTGAACACACTTTGGAAAACACTATTATAATAATAACAGTAATTATAACAACTACAGTAGCCACAACTGTCACTAGCATTTATTGAGCACTTACTATATGCCAAGCACTGTTCTTAGTACTTAGCATGTATTAGACACCTATTCCATCCTCACCACCATCCTATGAAATAGCCACAATTACAGCACCAAGGCATAAAGAGCATAAATAATTTACCCAAGGTCACAGCTATTACATTTGGGAGGTGCGATTTGACTCTTATGTGAGTCTCAGATCTCTTTTCCAAGACAGGAGGTTGATGATGGTAGAACACAGTGGCTGGGAGTCTGAGTCCACTGAACTCAGGACACGGATGTCCAAAGGTGCCTGCATCTCATGGATCACCCCTGTTGAAATCTAGTTAAAACATTGTCAGGAGTAATAATCAGGAGTAGGCTCATATGGTCAATATTATTGTTTCCCAACTGAGGAATTTAAACCTCTGAAATCCTAGCACCATTTCAGAATACACTACAGCACACAATTTAGCATTTGATTTTAACTGCCTTCTCATGATTCAGCTGTGTAAGCCTGGAAAAGCTGAGTACATTTTGTCTCCTCAACAGGACTTTAAGCTTCTTGTGGACAAGGACCTTTTCTAATGCTTTCTCCTTACCTAATAAGTGCAAATCATATTGATCAATTGATTTGAATGACCATATCAATAATCATCCTTTTTTTCTTTGCTATAGAATCTCTTGAGTAGCATCACCCACATAACCCTTTGCAGTTTGTAAATGCTTTGACAAGTGCTGAGTTCCTTGGTCCCCAAGACAGCCCAGTGAGGAAAATGTGAATTGCCTCTCCCCTTTCCAAAGATGACCAGGGATGAGACTTGACCAAGCTTATAGTTTGGAGGTGGTGGAACTTAGAATCGATGTAGGTTCTTCCAAATCCAGACCTGTGCTTCTTTCAGCTGCCTTTGGTGTCCATGTCACCACAGATGAGTGAAGTCTCTTGTTTAGGAGTTGCCATTCTCCCTGGCAACTCCTAGTATGCACCCATGCTGGCACACACAGGGAGTGTGTTCTCATGCTGTGTTGCCTTCTAAATTCCCACAGTTGCTTTTCTCATAAGCCGGTGGTTTGGGCTTGCCAGCAGTCAGGCAGAGAAGGAAAGGTGGGGAGTTTTGGAGGACTTCAGTGCTAGAGTTGCTAGAGCTTTAGCCTTTCCTCTTTCCTTCTCAGGGGGTGGGGAAGGACCCCTATCATTTGGGGATGATTTTGAGGGTCAGGAAATCAATAAAGCTCCTTGGAATTGTGAATTATTTCCACTATGGAGTCGTAAAGGCAAAACAAGAGGAAATATGTTGGAGAGGAATGACGACCCACGGGTGCGGAGAGGAGCAGCATTTGGATAATTCTCCACAGCACGATCTCTGCTGTCTGCAAAAATGAAAGGAGTTTGCAGTGTGCCCCGAATCTATGGAACTTCATTTTATACAAATGGCAGCAAAGGAACGATCATAAAGATAACTGCAGACTCAGGATTCCAACTTGGCCGCCTTATGTTTGGCCAGAAATAATTTAGAAATATGTAAGTGAGAGAAACACAAAGAGAAGGAAAGGTGAAGAGTAAAGATAAGCGTGATTCATAAATTGAAAGATGATATTTTTTTCTTCCATGGAATAATGCATTCAGTAAGGACACAAGTATGTCTTCAAGGGCACTGAAGGAGCGCTGCACTTTAGATATTGAAAATGGAAGCACCAAGAAAAATGTGGCCAAAATGCTTAATGAGGAGGGTAATCTTTTATTTCTTTAGTAATTGCCTAGCACTGAAGCCTGAGTTGACTCTGAAGATGTGTTCTTGGAAGAAGGAACAAAACAACATAATCTAGGAAAGCGGATGGTGAATTTTATTTTATTTTTATTTTTATTTTATTTTTTGTCCCCCAGACAAGAGGAGAAAAAAGGGCAGAGTGCAAAGATTGAGCACAGGGCTCACTATTTCTGAGTCTGTCTTCCCAGACCAGGTGCTGACAGAATGGTTTTTGGTACAGGGGAAACGGGAGGAAGAGATGTCAAAGTGCTAACAACTCCCTTAGCAAACTCTAAGAGAGTTCAGGAATGACCAGTTCTGGCACTAGAGAATTTTCTATTTTTCAAGTTTGCTTAAAGATGACAAGTTGGCCTGAAGCAAAATTGTGAAGCAGGAGAACACTGGCTTTAGGGTCTTATGAATCCATCAATCAGCAGCTGTTTTTGAGCATTTGCTCTGCACAAGGCACCATACTGGGGCAAGCCAGGAGCACGCGGCGCACACATCCCTGCCCTCAAACAACCCGCAGTTCAGCTGGGAAAGCATAAGCTGCTGTACCTGGAAGAGTGAAATAGTATCCTGAATAATGTCATGACGCAACAGGAAAGAAAGATCTTGGAGTAATGTTAAGAGCAAATACTATGTAGCATTTACCATGTTGCAAGGCAACTTTTAAAAGGTTTGCAAATATTACCTCCTTTAATCCTTAAAACAACCCTATGAGGTAGGTCTGTCACTACCCTCATTTTATAGTTTAGGAAATTACATCATAGCTACTAAGTAGTGGTATTAGGATGGGAACCAGGTGACACAAATCTAAAGCCTGGGCTCTTAGGTACTGTGCATGCTGCCCTTTGTAAAACCCAGCTAGGTATGATGGAAGAAAGGTGAATGAATTAGTCAACTCAGTGGGGGTTCTGAGTAAAGGGATGCCACTGTCATTGCTTTGGCCCAGGCTTTCATTATGTCCTTTGAGCCTAACAGTAGCCCTGTGAGGGAAGGAGGGCCAGTTACTATTTATACCTATTTCTGCAAGAGAAATAATTGATCAACTTTCTCAAGGTTATATCATCAAAAAAAACAATTTGGTGTGGCCAGAACTAGAATTAAGGTCCCCTTACTGCTAGCCAGAGCTTCCAACTCTGGGAGGAGCCATATCACTTTGCAGTCAGGGCACAGGGCCCTGTCCTGAGTATGTTCTGCCTTCCCATTGTTCTTCCATTCAGAGGCATTGATAGAGCCCATTGCTGCAGGCTGAACATCACAGGGAGCGTTGACCAAAGGCGACTCCAGCAGGAGCCAGAAAGAGGGACTGACCCCTGAAACCTTTATGATGGCTTTAAACTTTTCATTTTGAAATAACTTTAGCCTTGCAGCAAAGATGCAAAACTAGTACAGGAAATTCCCAGATATGCTTCCCCCAGCTTTCGCTAACGTTAACATCTTGCATAGCAATATCAAAACTAAGAGATTAACATTGGTACAATATTACTCACTAACTTTAGATTTTATTTGGATTTCACCAGTTTTTCCACTCATGTCCTTTTTCTATTTCAGAATCTAAACCAAGATCCTACATTGTGGTTAGTTCCTGTCGTTTCTAAATCTACCCCAGTCTGTGACAATTCCTCAGTCTTTCCTCATCTTTCACGGCCTTGACACTTATGATAAGTACGGGTCATTAATTTTGTAGAATGTCCCTCAATCTGAGGTTGTCTGATATTTTCCTCAGGATTACATTGTGGTTATGCATTTTTAGTAAAAAATAATTTACCAAGGAAGTGATGCATTCTTCTCAGTGTATCAGATCAGGGGTTACATGATGTTGATATCTCTATTTACTGGTGATATTAACGATTATTACTTGGCTTAGCTGGTGCTTGCTGAATTGCTCCACTGTGAGGTTCCTATTTTTCTCTTTGAAATTTATAAATATCTTAGAAGAGTTATCTTGAGATTATACAAATATCTTATTTCTCCTCTCACTTTTAACGACTAATTTTAGCATACGTTGGTTGATCTTGCCTGTGCCAATTCTATGTAGTATTTTAATGATGATTTTCTATTTCCCTCATTTTTCTACATTTATTAAGTAAAATTCTTCTGGAAAGAATTTTTAAAATTTAAATGTTTATGTATATCAGTGTAAACTCATGGGTATTTATTTTATCCTGTTGTTCCAGATTTGGTCAATTCAGAGCTCTTTCAGTTTGGTTCATTTGCTCTTTTGACATGTCCACATCCTTTTTAAAGCACTTCCTTACTTTTGGCACCACAATACTCTCCAGGCTCATCTTGTATTTTCCTTGTCCCAGCTTTGGAATCAACCAGGATTCCTGACACCTTTTGTTGGAAAATGACATTTAGAAACCAAGATCTGGACACTAGGAGTGCTCATTGCTACTGTGATGATGTTTTTCTTATGTCTTTTCAGCAAACAGAGCTTGAAAATATATTAATGGATATTAGTCCATTCATACACACACACATCTGTCTATCTATCTATCTATCTGCCTGTCTATACATCTATCTAAAAGCCATGAGTTTATATTGACACCTTTAGTTCTAATCCGCCAGTCTAGCCTTCCCATTTTTCTTATTTATTTTCATTGTTCACGATTTATTTGTTCATTTTCCAATAGTAATAAAAAACATTTTTTTAAAATTGGTTTTAGTTTTTCCAATCTGACTCTCATTATCTACAATATATTACTTGTTCAAAACTATAATGCATATAGTTTCAGAATTACCAATCCATATTCATTTTGTGTGTGTGTGTGTGACCAGTAAGGGGATCGTAACCCTTGGCTTGGTATCGCCCACACCACGCTCAGCCAGTGAGTGCACCAGCCATCCTTATATAGGATCCGAACCTGTGGCCTCGGTGCTCCCGCTGCACTCCTAGCACTGCACTCTACCAAGTGAGCCATGGGGTCAGCCCCAATTCATATTCTTTTGATAAACAAACTTTCTAACTATATCACAGTATTTGTAGTAGTTCTTTTTTATCTTTTGCCTACTGTGTGGTTTTTGGGCTTGGAAAACAGCAACTCACATTTAGCCCTCAATTGTACTGTTCTCTGTGCTGTCTATATCTCTCCTGGAAGGTTATGTTCTAGAAACTTCATTTTAAGGGTGACATTGGCAAAGTACAGAGCATCCAGAAGAGGACAGCCAAGATGATAAGAAGTCTAGAGCAAGACACTCATGAACTCAGTGAGTGGGCTGTCTCCCTTCATGCATACATATTCATTCAACTATCACTGGTCCATCCATCCATTAAAAAGTATTTATGTAGGGCATATAATGCACCATGTTCTATTAGCAACAAAGTTCTGGGATTATTAAATCTGAATCAAAGTCAAAATGAGGCCATGACAATTCTCTTCAAGCTTGTGAAGGGCATTCACATGAAACAGTAATTAGTCTTTTTCCTGACTAGTTCCACAGAGCCAAACAAAGACCAATGAGTAGAATTGAGAGTGAAGCAGATTTCTGTAAGAAATAATTTTATGATTCTTAGGATAGTCCAAAAATTGAGTGGTCCATCTTGTGGAGTTATGAATCTACATTGCTAAATTTTGTCAGAGTCTAGAAAGTTGGGCATGATGTCCTCTAAGGTCCTTTCGAAGCCTGATCCTCTGTGGCTCTATAACACACCATTTAATGCCCAGATATTCATTTGCTCTGTGTCTGACTCCTCTTTCATTTTATTTGGACCTTTGTCAAAGATATTCTGCTTGAAATAGCACTGTCAGAGATAGCAAAACCTGAGCATAAATGACAGATTCTGTTATATTAAGAAAGAGAGAAAATTATCACGTGAACATTTCTTAAAATGAATCATTTAGCTATAATTTAATATTTTCTGGTGAGTAAAAGATGCTTCAGGAATTAGTTTGAGGAGAGGGTAAATTTGTCATTTGGGGATGAAATGGAGACAAAGGTCATTCATAAGCAGGTATCAGTGAATTGCACTGTTTCCACTGTTCCTGGATTCATTTCAGGTCTACTAATATTTATCAAGCAATGTACTTGAGCAAAAGAATCATTTTAAAATCAGTTTGTTCCTACTTTTCTTATATCCTTTCATGTTCATAATACTGTGGAAAGATCACTATAAAGGAGAGATTATCATTTGGTATGTGGTTAATTCCTGGGTACCAAACATTCTTCACAGACTGAGGATCCCTAATTTTATAGCTATGGCTGTCAAGTTGAATGCTGAACTGAGTAATTTGAGTACTTCTTGCTACAGGTCAGGGGTAAGGAATGTGCTGTATGATCAAACAAATACCAAACTAACATCCTGTATTTTTATAACATGTGAGAACATTGCCTTGTAAGTTAATAAGAGAGTAGAGTCAGGGCAGTGACCAGGTGTCCTCAGACATGGCACAGATTTGAAGGGTAACTAGGCAAACAGTGTGTACATTTGTGTGGATGCTTTTATGGGCATTTAGAGATTCTCCAGTTGTACTAGTGATTGTGTTCTCCTCATTGACAACTTGTTTAGGAACATTTAGTATTTAGTGTTCTGCTAGAAATTCCAACTATTCAATTCAAAAAATCCTGACAACTCATATAGACACAGGCCTGTCCTGTAGGGTCACTTTTTTCAAACATGTGGTAGGTGGGTATATTTTAGATGGTCTGCTGAGATTTGATTCTCCTCATGCAGCTGGCAAGATACAGAGCCGAGCCCAACTCTGCCTCCCAGTTCATAGCCTCGATACTCAACTGCCTCAGTTGATAACCCTGCCACATTGTCTGAGCGGCCACCCTCATCTTGCTGTCCTGTCCCTGCTCTCCCTGGCTCCAGGATTATAACCCTATGGTGATCTATTTCATGTGCTATCCTCTGTTTTAGATTCATGCATCCATTGTCGGAAGAACTGAACACTAAGGAGTATGAGCTAGCCTATGGATCTAGCAACCATTATTGGACACCGACAACATGCCAGTGCTAGGCACTGAGATAAAACCATGAGCTAAAAATGTTCTAATGTCAAAGAACATCAGAGCTGTTTCTTCTACATCACTCCAGATCATGTGAATCACACTCATACTCACCATTTATTTAATGTGGGGAACATTCCTGGACATAAATATGATCATTATTGTTAGGGGAAATACAAAGGAAAATAGCAAAGGATGAAGGATAAGGAAGAACAGATCCTTAGAACTGTGAGCCAACCACAGCAAGGAGATGGAAAGCAAAGGTACCAGGGGTTGCAGTTAGAGAAATGATGAAATGAGATTGTGAAAAGCTCTGTAAGGCATGGTAATAAACAGTTGAGTGATAGAGAAAATATCCTGAGATGAAGAATGCTTAGATTGCAAAGGTGTTTCCCAATAGCTGTGATGGAAACTGGATCTTTAGCAGCATTCAACACTAGACTAAACAGAATTCTAAAGAGATAAATTGTAGGGAGCAGTTTGGCATGGACTGAATGATGGGCCTGTTTTGTATTCCTCCATTGTAAATCCATGATTGTAAAAATTTTACTTTCTTAGGGACTTTTATTTGTTTTGGAAGTCCCTATAGCAAACATATCCCAGTGTCCACAGTGCAGCACTTGACCATGAAATGTCTTGCCTTCACCTCTTTTGTTTCATTCTCATTAACCTTATCTTCCCCTTCCCAACCCCCAAGTGAAATCTCCAGGGAAGGGAGAGTATCATAAAGTTTTCTTCTATAAATCCCACAGTAAGTAGAACAAAGTTGAAGCAAATATCAAGTGCTTGATAAATATGTATTTGTAAACTATGGGTTTATTTAGTACACATATCTAAGCCCTATGTTAGGAGCTGGAAAATGTAAATATGTCTTTTTCTCGAAGTATAGGAGACGTAGAAAATAATCCAGAAGTAGTTAAATATCCATATAAAAGTTAGATAGAAATGTTGATCACTAATAATAATAATGATATATAGTATGAAAGAGATCAAAATCAACTTGACATGTGATAAACAAATGGTACTATATGATATGTACAATTGCTGTGAGTTAATTTCATAAACAGGTGGACTCAGAATGACAGAAGATTCTGTCTTTTCTGAAGTGAAAAGTAATGCTCCTGTTTCGTTTTGTTTTGTTTTTTTCCTCCTTTGTCCTGTTGTCTTTTGGGGACAGCAACATGATTATGTGAAGTCTGAATGTGTGGCACATGGCAGATTTGGAAGCACATCGATGCAATTATGAGCAGTGTGGTCCAGCCTCAAGGGCAGTGTCAGGAGGAACAGGTCCAGACTCCTGACATTTAATCTGATTGGGCGGATATGAGTAGAGAGGTGGTAACCACCATAGGTCAAGCTTCTCATGACAGGTGAGAATGGGTGGTCAAGCATGGACCATGAAAATAATTGGAAAGGCCCAGTGTCCACTAGGTTAGAGAACCAAAGCAGAATGACCAAAGTGGAGGCAGCAACGGGAGTTCTCATCTGGGGGAGTGGGGTGATCCTTCATTATCACTTTCCCTCCTTTTATACCGTTGGAGTGTGTGTGTACAGAATGGGATGGGAAGAGGCTTGGGTGACTAGCAATGATCACTGACTGGAGGGAAATCCTGAGGGTGAGTCCTGTTTCCAGAAAGAGTTCAAATGAGCCAAACTCTACAGTTCCAAATCGAAATAAAACATTGAGAATGACCTAAACCTGATTCTTAGGGGTCTACCCTTTCATTTCCAAGACTAGGACCCTCCTCACCTATGAGCAGAGTGAAGGTGAAAGATTTCAGACGTGCTGTGAAGGTTCTTATTAGTTTGTGGCTGATACCTAAAGGTCATTTGTCTGGAATAAGACTTTGTTTTAAAACAGGGATATGCCATGTAAGAAAATACAATATGTTTTTAGCTGTCATTTGAATGTTAGTGAGGGCTCTTCAAATCCTTCTATACAGGGTGAGAAGCAGAGGGCAGGAATTGACAGATGGGGAATGTAGCCAGTGGTGCCAGTGTACAACCCCCAGCCTCACCATCCCCTGTATGAGCTGATGACCTCTTATTGCAAGCCCTTGAGACTGCCTGAGTGCTGGGGGTTAGTGCACAAAGTAACTGCCTTTGACTGATGATGGAGGGGGGTGATGGATGGAACTTCCTTGTCTCTTGGTGGGAAGAACAGCCCTGAAGCATGATCCAC
The DNA here is from genome assembly GCF_027409185.1 of Cynocephalus volans. NCBI lineage: Eukaryota > Metazoa > Chordata > Mammalia > Dermoptera > Cynocephalidae > Cynocephalus > Cynocephalus volans. The sequence continues at coordinate 40,736,452 of NC_084472.1, forward strand.
AGAGTCTTCCAGTGGTCTCCAGCTGGGTTGGACCCTACTTGCTCTTAATAGGAACCAACATACTAATGCACTCTGTGTTGGCTTCCTTCCCTTCTCATCTCCTTTCCCCCCTTTTCTACTGGTGCTTCCATTGTTCACCTCCCAAATGAATTATTCACACCTAGTTCCTGGACTTTAGGTCTCCTTCTGGGAAAACTCAATCCTAGAAAGGAAGGGAAGAAAGAAGTAGACAGTAGAGAAGACCCTTTTTTCTACCTCCACAATTTTGTTAAAGTCTGCCCCTGACTTCCCTGGTTCTGCTTGGATGCTACTCAGATGAGATCCACAAAACTATAAATCATCTGGTTCAATAACTTTATTTTATAGACTAAGCACTGATCTAAGAGGTTAAGTGACTCATTCTAGGGTATTTGGAATGCTAGTGGCAAAGCTAGGATCAGAACCCAGATGTGCTTAGTTTCTCCAATAAGCTGTAAGGTTCTTCAAAAATAACATGCTCATTGGATCTTTATCATAACAACTATGTTACAAGCCACTGTCACTAAGAATTTAAATTGACATTTGTTTGGTCCAAGTCCCATTCATCTTTCAATCTTTCCACGAGGTCTAGCTAGTGGATAAGTACAGTGCCTGCAAGAGAAATCAAATTTAAATAATATCGTAGTTAATAATTGAATTCACTAGACTAACAGATGGAGTTACTGGACTCTATCCCAGGCTAAGTTCAAAACTAGACCTTGGGCTTCACTCACTGAAACTAGCAAATGCAAAAGTCCTCTAAAAAGGTGAAAAAACAAAAAAGAAAGTCTTGTGATTTTGAGAAGGTGGAAATTAACTTTTACTAGGGACAACAGTAATTAGTTTATAACAGGAAAGCACCTTCCTTTGTGTATGTGTATAAGGTAAAATGATCCTGTAGCAATTTTCCCTCTCTGCTTCCCCACACTTGCTTACAACACATCTCAGATTGATGATCCCACTTCCAGGTAACGAACCTTGGCATTGTCTCTGCTTGAAAATCAAGCTGCATTTGCAGGCCTTACCAAGTTACAAGAGCAAAGGGAAAAGAAGTTCTTGTCAAAGCAAGTAGTTCTTGTCAGAACTTCCCCAAGGGAAATGCCCTCCATTGTGTAGACATCTTAGTGATGGGGTCAGTCTAGTTTCAGTTCTCTCTAGCAATCGTTATTTTCCCCTTTTCCTTTGGGAGGTGATTCTAGAGGCTAAATGACCATCCTGGCCTAGACCCTAGAAAAATCAGGAAATTCATGACTTGAATGGAAATTCAGGCTCATGGTTAACTGTAAGTCGTGATATTATGGAAAAGAATGCAGCAGCTGGAAAACAATTTTAAAAGTATCGGCAAGACATGCAACGATAAAAAGCTACCTAAGCCAGCAACTGAATCCCTTCTAGGGAGCCTCGTCATTAGGTAAATGCTACACTGCAGTATCCATCAGGATTCTTGGCAATTGCAAGTATCACAATAATGGACCCAACTGGCTTAAACAAAAGGGTGGTTTTTTTGTCCATGTCGCAGAAATGTCTAAGGGTTTTGAGCTCTGATAGATCAAGAAGTTCTAACAACATCATCGGAAGGGGTTTTTCTCCATCCCTCTACTCTGCTTTGCCATATGTCAATTTCATTTTCAGTGGCTCCATTCATTACAGAGGTAAAATGATCATCCAGCCATTCCAGGATTACATCCTAGTAGCTGTAAATTCAGCAGTAAAGGGAGAATGCGTCTTTCGCAGTTGTCTCAGAAGTCTTTTAACTGCCTCATTGGCTCTGATTGGGTCACATTCTCACTCCTAACCTATCATTGTAGCCAGAGCAATGGGTTGCTGTGACTGGTCAGGCTTGAGTCACATTCTTCTCCCTGGAACTAGAGATAAGATCAAGATAACACCCAAACCATAGAGACTTAAATGGGTAAAAGTATTTTACAGGAGAAAAAGAGTTTTCTCTACCAGATCAAGAGGAAATGGGTAATGTGCAATAAAATATCAAATACCACTATGCTCTAGACTCAACTTTTCTCTAATAGTGCGTGTGTATTTATGGTCAGGAGTGGCCAAGACGAGGAGAGGGAGGCAAGAATAGGTGAGCAGAGTAAGTGGATCTGCAAGAAAATGTCTGATAGTCAATAAAGAAAGCATTAACCAAGAACTGAGAGGCAAGATAGAGACCAAGTAGGAAAACAAGCCAGATTCAGTGTATTGGCACAGATTGTCCTTTCAGTGAAACAAAATCTTCTTCTCCTTTGGAAGTTAAAACTGAACCGTGATCTCTGCGTGACACTTTTCTTCTCTGGACTAGAGGGATCATCTATCTGTAAGATGGCATCAAAGAGTAAAGAGGGATTTAGATCAACTGAACACTAAGATTTCATTATGCTATAAATTTATGTTATATTTAACATTTAATGAGTTTTATTTAATTTGAATTATAATTCCAAGACAGAACTAATAAGGATTAGATGTAAGAAAAGTAAAATACAATGCACCACTACTTCTTTATATCTTTCGATTCCATTGATAATGGGCTTGCCAGGAATCCCTTGTATTGGTGATAGCACAGCCTAACTTATCCAACAGTGACACTCACGACTCTGAAATCTTCTGTATAGTGCGTAGACGGGAGGGGTGGGAAAGGCCAAAGTAACTTGATCAGCTGTGGTTTGGCTGTATTCTTTCACATATTTTGACCAGTTCAAACAAGATATGTGTTGTTCTTGTTAATTAGGTCAAAAATCTGGCTTAAAGGGAAAATTTTAGTCTGCTATTTGCTTAAATAGCATAATTTAAGGTTGTTTAAACTGTCTACTAAGTCCTTTTTTTTCTATTTTATTTTTGGAAGTCTTTGGGATTAAATGATGTCTTAGCTATTGTTTGCCAAGGCTAAGGTCCAGATATAGAACTTTTATTACCTTTCCTTATAGCTGTAGTCCCAGTTTTCACAACGTCTGGGTTTTCCAAATATCTGATTTCTCCACAATTGTGAATGCAGCATTTATTAAGCTGCCTTTGTTCTTTAAGTCACTCATAGAGTAGAAAATCCATGCTCTAGCAAATTCGTATTTTTTCAGGGGAGGATACTGCCAGTCAACGGATGTCTGAGTTGGGACTACCATAGCTCAAGAGTTAGAATGATATCCTCAGATCCAAATTTACAGTTACTTCTGTAGCCGTATTTTGGGCGTTGCCTAAGGGTGTCTGCCTCACTGAATTCTCTGTGGCTTCCCTGATAACTCAACTCATTTGTCCTCTTGAATATCATTTTCTCCTTATTGAACACATCCCAGGCTCCCTTGAGAATGTTATTCTTGGTGTGTGTTTCTCAAGTGTACGTCTTCCAAGAACAGTTTTTCCAGACTTCATTCTCTGCTTGATGAATACATTTTAAGATCTCTTCCAGAGAGAAGTTGTAAAGGGGCATTAACTGAATTTTCTTTCTTAAGATCTCTTATTTATGATCTTCCCTTTACTTATTTTAAAATTATGTTTTTGCATTACCTAATTTAGACCAAAACATTACAGAACCTAGGGCCTGGAAAGGGGTAGTGGTGGGTGGAGACAAGTAAAGCATTATTTTTCATGTTTCAGAATATGTAGTAGTTGTTCCACATTTGTAGTGACTTTATTGTTGGATGAAAGTGAGTAATAATGAAAAAGCATGTGTAAACAATAGGAAAACTAAACAAATACTTCTAAGTTTTCTAGTAAGTTTTTTTTTTTTTTTTTTAATATCTCCACTACCTTGGCAATAGTCAGGAAGTGTTATATTTGCTTAATTCCTATAAAAAAAATTCTTGTATGCATCTCTCATAACGGAGACATGTAGGATAAACTCAGTAAGTACTGAATGAGTTGTTGAATAAAGATAAATTGGGGTAGATTTTCAAGCCAGTTCTACTCACTTTCACGTATTCCACACACTGTTCTTTTCTTTCCTACAACAATAAGATAGTGTAAAGACAGCAGGGTATAAAAGAAAGTTCATGGAATTTGGAAGAACCACAGTGGTTTTCTTTTTTTAAATTGGGGGTGATTGTACTCATATGCTAGGGCTATTGTGAGCAATGAATATGATAATATATATAAAGAACTTAAAATGGTGCATGGCTATTTGAAAGCTGCTCAAAAGAAGCAACTTCTCCCAGAGGTACTATGCCTGCAGTTCTGCTCTCTACCACCAGGTGGAAATAGTCTCATTAAAGATAGTAATAGACTCATTCATTTATTTTTTACTAATTGAGCGGTTGTTTACTATTTGCAGATAAAAATTCCTGTCTTCATTGAGTTCACATTTCAGTGGGGGAGATGGATAATTTTTTAGAAAATAAGTAAATACAAAACTTGTAGGTTGTTGATAAGTGCTAAGAAGAGAAATGAAGCAGGAAAGAACAGAGAGAATAAAGAAGAAAGGTGCTGATTGTGACAATATGATCGGGGAAGCCCTCTCTGTAAAGATGGCATCTGAGCAGAGACCTAAGTGGAGAATGGAAATGGGCCATGGCAGATATCTGAGGGAAGAGTGCTCCAGACAGTTGTAACAGCAAGTGTGAAGGCCCTGAGTCCTGGTTTTTGGGATCAGTGGATTTAAATGAAAGTGTATGTGGCCAAGAGTGTAGAGAAATGGGGTCTGTGAGGCAGCTGGGGAAGATCATCTAGAGGCTTGTAGGTCATGGTAAGGAGATATTTTACAGTGGGCATATTTCATTCATTCATCCCTTCAGCAAATTTACTACCATGTGTGGATCAGGTGCTGTGCTGATAAGTACTAGAAAGAAATGCAAACTTTTCAAGGTAGTTACCTGGTTATTATGACAAAGCATGCACAAAGTACAGAGGGAACATGGAAGAAGCTCTAAGATCTGAGTAAATCAATAAAAATCTTTCAGGAGATTGAATTTGAGAAGTGAAGGTTGAGTTAGACTTTTTTAGGCAAAGAGGTGGGGAGCCCGTGCAGTTGGATACACAAGAAGACATCACAGAGCGTGGCATGCTCGGGAAAACAAATAATGTCTGATAGAGAAAACCCTCAATTGAGCACATGATTTAACAAGTGTGTATTAGACATTGCCTACCTGTGTTAACTGAGTTAGAACACCATTTGGAACAAGTTTAAAATAAATTTTAATCTTAAGCGCAGATTGATGTCATGAGAATAACTGAATTATCAAGCACTCCTAAATTAAATTTTATTTTATTTGTCCGAAAGCTTCCATGCAAGGATGAATCACTGTACCAGTATCTAAGTCTACCAACAGCATAAAGGCTGGTGTCTAGACCTGACTTTCCACTCTGACCCTGACTGCTTCAACCAGACATACAACTTTGCTTTAGTTGTTTGTTTTCTCTAGTAGACCTAGTTCCAATCTCTCATTGTTGACGTTAACAGTAGCAAAAATGTCCCTTGTCTTCTTCATTCTCTTCCATTAGTTTAAACTTCCCTAAAACCACAGAATAATGCAAATGTACATTTTCCTTAGCCTGTCACTGGAGCCATCCATTCATCTCAGGAAAAAACACTCCTTAGCCGACCTTACCAGGAGACTGACACCAACCACTTAAATTTTCTTGCTGGATTAGAAATAAATAATATATAGTATCTTACAGTTTCCAGCTCTGCCACATATTAGCTGTATGATCTTGGACAGGTGACCATATTTCATAAATTTAAGAAGCCAAAGATTATATGATTCATCCTAATTTCAGATATATTAAAACATAAAAGAAGGAAAAGACCGAACTGATTATAACATGCCGTCAACTTTAAGATGTATATCTATTTCAGAATGTGAAAATGTGAAAACTATATATTTTTTAAAATCTATACAATACATACTTAGGGTTGTTGTGAAGATAATGGGGTAACATATGTAACATAGGATATGATATATAAGAGGCACACAAAAATATGAAGAGACCAGAAACTTCCCATACTTTCTTACTGTGTTTTATAAAAGGATTTCCTTTTTCTCACCTTCTGAACATATTTAACATTTATGTGAGCAGTCTCACATTGTGGATTTCTCCCAATAATATGACCTGGTATTACTCCACCTCCCCCTCCATTCCAGACTGACTCCCTATAATTGTCCACATTGCAGGAAGACATTATGTGTAAGGTCAAACTCATATGATTAGGGTGTTCCCCCAATCACCCCCAAATTCTGTAATAACTGTTATGACTCTATGGCTTAGTGAGCATATGGCAATTTACAAAGGGCTTTTTCCAGGAGCTTGAAACAGACAGCTCTTGAGATGAATCAATGACTTTCTTGTGGATGTGGGGTTTTCTGATATTTATTCAGTGTCACGTTTAGGTGCTTGGTGGGAAGAACATGATATTTTCTGTGAAGGCAGGGTTCTCAGTCTCAGCTCGAGTGACATTTGGGGTCAGAAGTTCAACAGAATCCCTGTCCTCTGCCCACTAGATGCCAACAGCACCCACCAGTTGTCTCCAAACATTGTCAAATATCCCCTGCAGGAGGCAAAACAGCTCAGTTAATAACCACTGTGTTTGAGCATCAGAGGCAGGAATTCCAACTCCAGCCCTTGCTGGCACCTAACTTGGACAGGAAATAACATTGGCTAACCCACCTCACAGGGTCACCATGATGGGCAAAAGAGAAAGAGCTTCTGAAGCGCTGTACCCATAGTATCATTCTTATTTTCCTCCCGAAACTTGGAGGGAGGTCATTGCTTGGTTTGCTTTTCTACGCAGCATAGTCACTGAGGGATTCTTACCACTGCACAATCACTGTATGTGAGGCAGATGTAAAACACTTGTATGTATTATCTCACCACAACCCCAAAATATGGGCAATATGCACACCTATTTCACAGACAGGAAACAGAAATAGACACTATAAATAACAACCTAGGCCACGTGCGATGAGTAGTGGAGCTGGAATAGGCAGCCGGCACTTGGGCCCAAGATCCTGGCTTCATTCAGCTCTGCAGACCATGTGGAGGGTTCATCTCTTCCTTGGCAAACATCTACTGACTATCCCATGGGTCAGGTCTCGTGCTGGGCACCAGGTGACAAACAAGAATGTGGAGATGGCAATCACAGAATGTCTGAGACATTTCAGGATAAGAACAAAGGAGCAATAGGAAGACCCTGAAATTTACCCACACTATTTCCCAGCAAAACCAGGACACTTGCAACATTTCTGATGAATTTATTGCAAAGGTGAAGTTTCCCCACAAGTGTTGGGCCTCCCTCATATATCACTTTTATGCTTGCAGTAAAAAGGGATGAATTTAGTCAAACAGCCTTTCTTTTGTGGTCAATCTGTTAGAAAGCAGTGACTTGACTGCATTTTTCTTTTTCAAACTTTTTGTGTGATCCGGATGTGGTTTTAGTGAGCACTTCTGCAATCGGCTTCTGTGTGCAGTGTGAAAGTGTAGTGCTTGGCTTGCTTCTGTCTCACTCCTCGAACAGAAGAACCAGTTGTACCAAGCCAGACTTGATAGTTTGCTGAGAAAGTCAAATCTCTTCTGTGATTCCTCTTACCAAGAAGTGGATGACTTTTGAGGCTTCAAATGAAAAACTTAAGAGGGTGTAGACACAGTCCCTGCCTGCCCTAGAGGAGCTTACACCCATCCAAACACACATACATAAAAAATATAAAGCAGCCCATGATAATAGAAGCTGTCCTCGATTAAGAATCCACTCTTCACAAGACATGTCATGAATAACCTCAGTGCTATTAACATTTTGAGCTGGATAATTCTTTGTTGTGTGTGTGTGGTGGGGGGCAGGGGGAGGGCATCCTGTGCATTTAGGATATTTAACAGCATCCTTGGTCTCCACTCAAGGATTGCTAGATGCTAGAAAACAACTCCTCAGCCCCGCGGTTGTAACTACCAATAATGTCTCCAGACATTGCCAAATATCCCCTGTTTGAGAACCACTGATCTAGTTTTAACAAGCTTGCTATTCACGCTGCAAAATTTTTACTCCCCAAGCCAGGACACTGAGGCTCCGAGAGAGTAAATAACTAGCTCAGGAGCACATGGCTAATGAGAGGCAAGGTAAGATTTGAATGGAGCCTTCCTGACTTCAGCGGTGTTGTAGTCGCACCATTGGACCACCTATTGGTTGCTAAGGGCCTTGGTGATGCACACTGGAGGAATTGGAACAAGGACACCGAAGCCACCCCAGGAGGTTGGGCAGGGAGGGAGAAGGGGCCTCAGTACAATCAGGTGGGATGAGACAGCAGGGATGGATGGCACAGGTTTGGGGACAGATAAGTACTTTGAGGGGTTATGAGCAGGCTGGGAGGGGTGGGTTGAGGCCACAGAGCTGGGAAGTGATATTTCCACCACTGCACTGTGGTCTCCTGCCTTGCAGGCCACAGTTTACAGTGCTTTTCACCCTCCAGGCTCTAGTTTTCCTTCTGGGTGACATTGCTACGGGTCCTGGAGGAGAGACACTTTCTTTCTGTATGGTTGGTTCTGGTTGAGTTCTGCTCCCTGACCCTCAGCCCCCCTGGGAGACATTTGTCATCAGGGTTTTCCTTCCTGGAGCAGTAAGTGAGCCCGGCACGCCACCAACTGCAAAGAGAAATAAAGTGCTGGGAAGTGACACTTATCCCCCCGTGCTCTGGCTTTTGTCCCCTGCCTTTTCCTCTTTAATAATCTCCAAAGAGGTAGCGCTGGTAAATGCAATTCTGCCTTTCTCACTTCGCCCTGCCGCCCATGGCCTGGCAGTCTTGCTGCACCTTTATTTTCACATCACCTCTCTCCCAAACCTCAGCTTTGGAAAGAATTCCTGGGCAGCCTTGTCAAAACTGTCACGGCGGTCTCCAGCCACCCCCCTGTCAATCCTCACAACTCCAAGCCCCACCAACCAGCACCTCCTGGGCTCTGTCCTGAACATCAGTCTCAGCAGTCACTCTGTGTCTGTCAAAATACTGACAGCGCTCCTCCCCGCTCGGAGAGCATCAGATCCCATCTGTATCGCAAACAGTCTTCCAGGTTTATTTTGCCTATCACTTCTGAACACTTGCTATTTAAATTCCAAATCATTTTTCTGGAGGTTAACAGTGTCCCTGTTATTCTCCGAGTGAGTCTGCTCACTACATCTCCGACTCAGCCACCTTATTTTTATGCTGCTGGTATCATATCCACACACTTGCACACATAGACACATGTGCGTCCCATACACACACACGTGCACATGCACAGGCACAGCACTAATGCCTTGGCCACACCATCATGGCCACGAGCATCAGGCAGGGTTTTCATCATCTGCATGTTACAGAAACAACAAATGTCTGGGATCATTCCTGCTTTCAAAGACCATTTGAGTTAATGGGGGGAGGAGTGGAATGAAATATGGAATAAGTTGAAGTATTTGTGTTTGTTTCCTCAGGCCCCTTCCAATCAAAATTTAATTATGTGACTCTCAGTTGAAATATGCTGAGAACGCTTGTCATCATTCTCTCTCTCCTCTTAGAGGCTGGGAGAATTTAGAAGTATTTCTTGGTAAATAAAACATGCCTATCACTTTCTTTACTTCTCAGTAGAAACAGGAATACTTGATGGCTAGGGAAGGTGAAGTGATCCTGGCTGTGTCAGGAGCAGGACTCCCTTATCAAATCTGACACTTGTGTGTTAATGTGGAGCACTTCTAGGTCCAGTGATACCGACAGACAACCAAGAGTCTAAAACAGAGAAGGCACACGCAAGATCAGAGGCTGTGGCCTTGCTCCCCAGGGCTCCACTGGCTGGACCTCCCACCTGCTCAAGCCCGGGCACCTGCCTGCCCCTCCTGGGGTCTCTCTGACTGGCCCTTGCTAGCTGCCTGCTCCTCTCCCATGCAGCCAATCTCCTACTAGGCTGAAGTCTTTCTTCCTCCTCAATCTGTGCCTGGAATGCTGAGTCTTGACCAGTTCCATGTTGGTGCAACTCACATCCCTGTAGCAGAGAGGCCCTTTAGGTCAAGGAGTTGGCATCACTGGGCTAATGCAGACACAATGACAGCCAAGCCATTGCATCCCAGGCCTGACTCCAGTAATGGTTTTGAGAGCTAGTGACCCCTTCAGAAAAGAAGCCCACCAGGCCTCTTTTAGTAAGGGCTGTCTTGAATGGTAAGTGAGGAGTCCACTGTGAGAGAAGTCCCAACATGGTTCTTCTGCTGGTAGGAGTCATGGGGTGCTCAAGAGTTCTTGGATCCCAGCTTGACTTTGCAGGTTGTTTTCTTCAAGTCTGGAGTGATTCCAAGTGTCGGGGGAGGTCCCTGATCTAGCGTGTGCTCAGTTGGCATTAGAGCCTTTTGCTACACCATCTCTGTCCCGGTGTTTGCAAATCATATGCCTTTCCTTCCCTCTCATAAAAGCCAACTCAAGGGGTCGCCTACAAACAATTATCTCATTGAGGACACCGGATTGTCAAAAGATAGTGGGTTTCTGCCAAAGGTCAATGCCAAGGGCCAGGCTTATCCACCCTGGAGCACACCTCCATGTGTAGGAGACACCTGCCCCAGGTGTGTAAAGCTATACAGTAGGGAGAACCATAAAGATGTGATTTCAAATACAGCAAGGCATCTTCCCAGTTAGCATCCTCTGGGCAGGGTTAACCTCTGTTAGTCGTATATTCTGCCTTCTTTTGGTTTTCTCCCATTTTTTTCCTCCCTGTCTTCTCCCCCTGCCCTTCCTTCCTTCCTCCCTCCCTTCCCTCTTCTTTCCTTTGTATCTTCCCCATTTACTTTGTGTGCATTTATGTGTGATTTATGATTTTATTAAATAATAGAAAACATTTGTAAAATACACATAGAGTGAGGACTACAATACAATCACTGGCTGTGGGCCTGTCACTGAGTGAAAGACATAGGACTCCTCACAACTTGAAGCCCCTGGCTCACTTTCTTACCTCCCCATCAGAACTGATCATTACTCCACATTGCGCAAGTCTGATGTGTGGTCATCATGACCTAGTGAGACTTCTATCAGGCTGAGTCCATTCCTGTTCTAAAGATAATTTCCCTCCAACTCTCAAAAGACCATAGGAGGGAATTTTCTGAACACTTTCAGTCTCCTTATTAATAAAACTGGAAGTTATTAAAAACTAACATGATCCAATATCATCCAAAAGAAACCTGCAAATTGATACCACAGCTCATGATTCTGAAGCTACTTAACGTGACATGTGAAACAGTTTTAAATGCTATTAAACCTGGCATATATGCAACTGTTTTTCTCAGACTTCTACGATCTGTGTTCAACAGTTTTTCATTGTGTTTTCTTCTTTCTCTTTCAATTCTGAGTTCAATAAGAATTTGTTGGCACTTTCACTCATGTGAGGTCTCTTTCAGATGTGGAGATGTGCTCCACGGTGGATTCTTGTCTGACCTCAAGAATCTTGCATTCTCCCAAAACTTGAAGCTGTGAGAACCACTTGGAACTCTTAAAGCTGCGATCTCCAGTAGGGAGCCACTAGCGCCCCTGCTGAGCACTCAAAATGTCTAAGTTGAGATGCGCTGTAAGTGTAAAATATGTACTGGATTTCAAAGACTTAGTATGAAAAAAATGCAAAATATCTCATTAAACCTGTTAATATTGAGTACACACTCAAATGATGATATTTTGAATATATTGGACAAAATAAAATATTTTATTAAAATTAATTGAACATAGATTTAAAATTTTTTTTTAAATGCAGCTATGAAAACATACTAAATAGCATATGTGGTTCACATTTCATGGCTTGTGTTATATTTCTATTGAACGGCTCTGTCTTAGAGCATCAGACAAAACAAGATACAATCATGCATTAAATTGTGCTACACGAACTATAGTTACACTGTGGGTTTTGGCCTTTTGCCCTCAGATTCATTCTTTGTTCTCTCCCCACTTTGCCCTGTATCACAGTGGACTGACTCCTGTAAGACTGTTTCCCAAGTTTCTGTGACATCTGGTTTGGGAAAGGGTTTAGCCAATGGGAAGCTCTATTGGGAGACTGGTGGGTGGGAGAAAAGGAAAAACCAGTGTATTTCTTCCCTCTCTGCTTTGGCCAGTGTTTTGGCAGGTGCTCTGGGTCCCTACTAGATGGGTCCCCCATGGCTTCAATTCCCACCAGGTAAAGGGTCATGTGCAGTCTGGGCTTTGGTGACACTACCTTCTCCTTTCATCCTTCCAGCCTGCAGGGAGTGGCTTCCTGCTGTTTCAATCACAGCCTCACTCTCCCCATTTGACTTTTCATCTTTTCTGTCACTTGTGTCACAAATCCCTCTGCTTCTCTTTACCTGCCTGGACACTGACTGATAAAAACCTTGAATAAAGGGAGAGATCAGCATGGGCTGGAGGAGATGATGAAATACAAACCATGGACCTGAGGGCTGGAAGAAACTCAGAAGCAATCAAGTGCATCTTGTGGCCTAGAAGTATGGAACTTAAATGGGAATGATGGTGGAAAGGACAGAGGGAAACGAAGGAGAAATTCAGGGGAGGACACTAGCCAGGGAAAGTCACAAACATGGTATTTACATGGTCTATTCAGAAGAGAGGGAATAAACCACCTGATAGGAAGGGGAGAGTAGTTTTTAATAAAATTTTAATTCTGGTATAATTTTGGGCATTCAAAATTTCCAGAAAAGTTGCAAAGTTGGTACAGAGATTTCCCATATACCTCAACCTAGTTTCTCTTGATAGTCACACCTTACATAACTATGGTACTTAGGAAGATTTATTTTAAGTGTGCAGCGTGAGTTCTATTGGTAGAATGGAAACAGATTACAGAAGATCGGTACTGGTTTTCAAATTTTAGAATTTAAAGGTGTTTTGGAGATCGTGTGGTCTAATCCTTTTGTTTTATGAGATGAGAAACTCAATGTCCAGGAGAGCTAAGTGACTTTTATTCATTCACTGGATATGAATTACAATTCACTGGACTACAGTGGCCAGCTACTGGTCACTTAGCTCTTTAGTGGAAGAATCGAGAATAGAGCTAAATACTGCTTCTTTGCAACCCAGGGATTATTCTATCAGCCACTACGTTGTTCATGGAGCAGATGGCTTTACCTACTCACAACAGGGAACCACAGTCAGAGTTTTATGTTTTATGTGCAGGTCTCTTCTTTGGGGCGCATTTCGGCCACGGGTTGAGGGAATCAGCAGCTGCCCCATGTTTGCCCAGAGCAGCAGTTCTCAACGTTGGCTTCTCATTAGAGTCACCTGAGGAGCATAAAAAGTGGCAGTGTCTGGGCTGCAGCTTCTCATCTAATTGGTCTGGTTTGGAGCATGGACACTGGTATTTTTACAGAACTCCCTACCACTGACCTAGAGTATACAGTAGCTCTAGAAGTTGACACATTCTGGTTTAAAAATTCCCCTAGTTATTCTGGGGAGCTGACTGCTGGTCTGGGTGTAAATTTCCAAGTACACTGTATTTGGTCAGGTGCTCTTCCAGGATGGGTCTCCCAGACTTCCTAGTAAGTACTCAAGTTCTGATCCAGGAACTTCCACTTACCTTTATCACTGTTAGCAGATAATTGAGTATCTCCTCCTTAGCATGGTCCATTATTTTCATCTTTGTTCATCACATGACATCTTTGTTCAATCACATGACCATGACTAGATGCTCAGAGATGTCCAGATTCAGTAATGTGTCCAAGCATTGAATGCAGTCTCTGCCACCTCCAGCCTCCTCACTTGGTGCCACTTACTGTGCTCCACATGTGTACATGCCCAGAGCCTTTGCTGCCTTGTGCTCTCTTCTCTCCTTTATAAAGACTCAATTTGTAATTTTTCATTTACACCAAGTTCCAGATCTTAGAATCCAAGAGCATTGGTGATGAAAAAATAGGAGACTATATCTACTTTCACTTATGGAAGGCTAAGGAAGGCTGCTCTAATTTGGGCTTGAATATTGCTTTCTTTCATCTCATACCTCTACCTCTCCCTCTCCAGAGTTGAAGGACCAAGGGGTTCCCAAATCCTTCTCTCCTTTTTTTTTTTTTTAATTGGCATTCAGGGTTCAAATGCACACATAACTCTGTGTGTGTGTGTGTTAGGGAGTATAACACCCTGTTCCTCTGGATGCCCGTGGATGTTATGGAAATGACGGAAGGGCTGTGTCAATCTCACAAACACTGAGCATGCATTATTCCCAGACTTTGGCTTTCCACATGGGAACCTGTAAGAAAAGGTGATGATAGATTTATGTTCATATATTAAACAGGCCACCCAGCCCCAGTGTAAAATCAGGGTGACAACTGAATACATCAGTGTTTCCAGCAGCTACCTGGGTATACTCATTACCCAGCGGAAAACGGGCCAGCCCTGTTCATTAGAGCTCCCTTCTCCTATGGAGGGCCATTTGCACACTGTCTCATTTAAAACAAACAAACCAACCCCACAGACACTTAAAGGAAAAAGCAAGACCTTCTCCTGAATAGCCTCCGGAAGGGGGTGCATGTCGCTCCTGCTTCCCTGTGTCTAAGCTGTGGTGGATGAAGGCTAACCGCACACCTGCTCCAAAGAGGGAATTGTTTTCTTGTGGGAGAAGGGATTACCTACCCGCATTAATTAGAAAGAGGTAGAGCCTGGTAAATATTTTCGAGAGAAATTACTACAACTTGCACGAACAGCTTATTGATTGCCACCCACGCCACCTCAAAGAAACAAATGGACTGATTGGATGTGGAGTACACATCCTGTGAAAGCTGCATGCTGGCAAAGGGGGAGTGCATGGAGACAGGGGAGGAAGGGGCTCTTTCCTGGACCTTGCTGCCTGCAGCTTTACTCTCAAATTCTGACACTGTGGAATTTCAGGGAGGGAGGCAGAGGCCACAGAGTGGCCATGAGAACTAAATGGTCACTGCTCCTTCTGCCCTCTCTGTCCTCCTGCCCCCATTTCCCAGGCTGATGCAGACTTCCTCCTTCCCTGGCCCTCTGTCTCTCTGGCTCTTTGTCCAGGCTCTCTCCCTTTTGTGTGGGCCTTCCTTGCTTAGTTGAGCCACATGGGCAGCTATTCCTGCCTTGACCTTCTGTCTTACAGCACCGAGTCTTCTCCCTCTGCCCTGACACCAGCCACTGTCAATAAGATGTGTTCTCTCCCATCCACATAGAACCTGCTCTAGCATGGCCAGCTCTTGCCCTCCTGGACCCTAGAGGGGCACTGGACAGTCCCAACATGCCACCCTTCATGCTACTGAGTTCTGCTAAGAGCAGGATGACTGCCCTTCGGTCCTAGCTCCCTCGATCTCCCTCCGTCTCTTGCCCAGCGGCTTTGAGCAAGTTGCTTTAGCTCTATGTGCTTCCATTTCTTCTATCTAAGCAGGGACACTGGGGGAGGAAGCACTTTCAAAACAGAAATATTTAGTTGTGAAATGTTTGCTGTGAGGTTAAAATCAGATGAAGAAAGTGAATGACCTTGAAGATCCAAAGCTCTTCATTGGGGCAGATGGTGGCATTTGTTGGGACTGATCTTTCTCCTTCTCAGGTATGTTTTCTTGGATTTCTGTTGGGTTTAGGAGTAGGGTCCCTCACCAAAAGAGTTAAATCAAATCTCATGATCCTCCCAATGATTATCTCTGTGAATTGGGATCGGTTCTGCACATTGATAACGTGGGCTGCCTCCACCAGACCCACAGACAAACAGATGTCACACAAGGCTCCTCGCTCCACTCCCAATGGGGCAGTAGGAGGGCGTGATGAAAATGGCGACATGCACTTGGCAGTGTGGTTTTCTAGCCCTGCCTGAGGAAGGGTCCCTGGGTCAGGTCTCTGCTCCTCCAGGCATGTCTGTTCTGGTGCCCAGGCAGCTGCTGAGTAGAGGGGCAGGCATGAACATTGTCACCCACAATTTCTAGCTTCTCTGTGCACATAAGATGCCAGGCACATGTGTATGCTGAGAACCCCAAAAGAGACCAAATTTTTGAGGAGGCTGAGACTTATATCTCCGAGGGAGCTGCAGAAATGGGAAGAATCATAGTTCCTTCCTCACCACAATTTTGACTGTCAATTGAGATCAAGTCATTGACACGGTGTCATTCTGCAAGTACAGACAACCTGTACTTCCTCTCTTCTACGCTTTGATCACGCCTCCTCAGCCCCCACCTGCCTCTCACCTCTCCTCCCAAAGGGGATATATGGAGACTGAGGGCTGGAGGGGTCCCTAATCCTACTCGCAGTTCCTGTGGGGATGATCCTGCCTGGATGCAGGAGGAACATATTCAACCAACTCGCATTAAACGTAGAGAGCGTCCCAGGGATCTTTGCCTGCTGCTCAATGACCCAGGATCCCACTTGCCTGAGCAGACCTTGGGGACCTTCTAGAGTGGACCCAAGCCCTGAACAAGCAGGTGCCCAGGCCACCTGCTGGTCATTCTCGGCCACCTCCGCAAGGACACCCATCTCCTTTTGTAGGGGGTGCTTCCATTGCCCCATAAGATGTTTATCACTTGCTTTAATCATTGCATCCATCTCTCATGTGTTATTACTCTCTATTGCTTAATTTCTCATCACAATTGTTAATCTTCTTTTTTACTTTTTTCTTTTAACCTGGTGGAGGAGCCTCACCAGCCCAACAGGAGAGGAAGCGAGGAGGCTCTGGAGGACTTAAGCAAAGGAGAACTGTCACCGAACCCAACACCATCACCTCCATACTGGTCCTGCCAGCCCCTGGTGACCGTAAATTAATAAACATGCCTTAATTTAATCCCTTGGGCATTCTTGTGATGCAAAAAGCTACCCATCAATATAAAAGGGTAACAGTTCTACTTTTTAAAACCCCATGAAGCTGATAGACTCTAATGAACCAAAAGCCAATGTTCTTTACTTTCTCTCTATCCCCTGGCTGGGACAACTTGGAGTTCTGCTCGTGGTGCAATTTGGCTAAATTCCTGGAATATAATCAGTATCTTCAAATAAAAACCTCCTCTGGCATCACGTATCCCTCTGTCCAGCCCAGGCACACCTATTTACCCTAAAGTGTCCTTCCAGCAGGGCTGAGCAGAGAGGAGGTGGTCTCCGTTTTTCAGGCTGGGATGTAAGTCACAAAGAGCCTCTCTCCTTTAGGAGGGTTTTTGTTTTCCTTTAACATCATTTAAATGATTACTGTCAAAATCAGAGGCAAGACCTGAAAAACTTGAGAAGACCACTGAGTGGCTTGAGGTATAAGTTGTTTCCATTAAAAAGGAGAAATATAGAATCTGGGGTGTGGCCTCCCTTGCTGACAAAATGGACAGATTCAATAGGTTCTTGATAATAACTTTGACAGGCCATCAACTGCCAAGATCCCATCCAGGGCTGATCTTTGCTCTCACCAGTCTTTAAAAATTTTCCTCACACTATTTTAAACCCACATTATTAAAAGCAAGGCAAACCAAATTTCTTTTGAGACTTCTCAGGGGCCTTGCGTGACTACGAGCTTTTCAGAGGCATTTACCGGGTTTCAGCTCATGACTGAGGCTGGGGAAACAGTGTGGGAGAAGGGGGTGCAGCATTCTGGAAATTTCTTGCTTTCCTCTCGTGTAGTGAAAAGAATATTGGCCAAAGGGTTAGGAGATGTGGGTTCTATTTCTGGCTCTGCTATTAACTGGCAATGAGACCTTAGACGGGCACTAACATAGTAGTCTTGAAATGTGGCTAATCCCAACTGAGATTGGCTGCACGTGTAAAATACACACTGGGTTTCAAAGACTTGGCATGAAAAAAAGAACATGAAATATATTGTTAATAATTGTTATGCTGACTACGTTTTGCAATAATATCTTGGATATACTGGGTTAAAATATTTTATTAATTTCATTTGTGTATATTTACTTTTTTTAATGTGGCTCTTAGAAAATTTTTAATTTCACACACGGTGCATTATATTTCTGTGGGACAACACGGCCTTAGACAAATCTGCGCAGCTCCCCTAATTTGAAAAAATAGGTGCAGCTCTGACCTACTTTCCTTGTGCATGAGCTATGTCCTCAAGTTTCACTGCCTTCTCTGATATTTTTAAAGTGGCTGCCAGCATCCTCAATAGATGTTAGAGAGTTATGAACACAACATACGTCATGTGGGTCACGTTGGCATCCAGGCACTATACAGATTTAAAAACACACACACACACACACACACACACACACAAACACAATTCCTGCCTTCAAGCAGCAAATGCTGGAGATGAAGATACAAGATGTGGAAACACAAAACAATTACTAATGATATAAAGTCCTGTGTGATTAACTTCCAGATTAGTTTTTCTCTCAATATAGGATGTATAAGGTTTTAATAGGTTCAGAGCACTTCAAATTGGGAGAGTTTTTCTAGTGGAGAGGAAGAATGAAAACAAAAACAAAGATGAGACTATATTTCTCTTTCTCACATAAATAGTTGCATGATAATCATGGGGAATGATGATTGAGTGTGGGTGAGTTAAAGGTGTTATTGGTAATAGAACATCCCTTCTGATCGATTATCTTTCCCTTTGAGAATATTTTCCCAACTTTACCCCCATCACGATTGGGAAACTTGGGTGGTGCTACTCATTGCTCCCAGTAACTCAGAACCTCAGTGATTTTCTTTTGACTCCCGTGTGGGAAGCTAGAGACAATATGAGCCTCCCCAGTGGGATTATATTTGAAAATCCTGGCAGCAGAGGACAGTAAAGTCATGAGGCATCTGACATTTTACAAGGAGAAGGAAGTAGTGGTTGAACACTCACTGGCACGTTGGGGAGCTTCCCAGTCTGTTTTGCAAACTTCCTCCCTCTACCCAAGGACAAATGCCCCCTCAGCAAACACAACCCTAACATTTCAAGCTCACGCTGGAGTGGCAGTGATGAATCAATTGAACTGTCGCTGTGCTATTCTGGGATCCTCCAGGGAAAAAAAAACAAAAACCTTTGGAGAAAACCACGAACTGGCCAGCGTCCTCTCTCTCCTTCAAAGTTCTCCTCCCAGATAATTCAGGAAATAACATCTCAGAGGTTCCCATCTTGGTGTGTGTGGTGTTTTTAAATTGTCTCTAAATGGCTAAGAAGGCAATTCTTCTCCGTCATCTGCTCTGTGCAGCCCACCCTTTCCTGGCAGAGACAGTGTCTGCACTCTATTAGAGCATTTTTTTCTCCATATAATGGCACCAATTAAATTACCTTGCAGCCCGACCTTAATCTGGCAGGAATGATTATTCCATGAAACAGTTAGGGCTCTAATTGACATGAAGTGCCTGCAAAATATGTCTTTTGCAGCAACCCCTGTCAAAGTCACATTGATATGCTAATCCCTATAGCTGGCAGAATCACTTCATAAAGAGAGACATTGAAAATTGAATTATTTCAATTTCAGTACCTAGGAATCTAGTGATCTGTCTGTATATGTAACTAAGTAGGTGCAATACTTTATATGGGTAAACAGCTGTACTAGGGTGTTGCCATGGAAACTGTTTGACTCATGGCAGTTGTGTTAGTGATGAAGTCATTAGCAGTGTGAAATGTACTTTGAGATTGTCAAGTGTAACACTCCGGGAATATTTCAGCAGTATTAGTAGAGCCTTTTCATTTACATAATTTAGGCTTTCACACATGATCTCATTATGGTGAAAGAAAGGAGTGGGTGGTGGGGCCAATTGTACCTAAACCAGATGAATCTCCATTATGCCATTGAATTCTTATTATTTCTCCTTAAATTGAGTTCCCCAAATAAGTCTTATGAGCAATTGATAACTCTCTTGGAACAAAGACTTTGAAACCTGTTCGTGGTGGGGGAGGTTAGATTAGTCCACATGTTGCCTGTGTAGGATATTGGGATGGTTTCTCATCAGATGCATCAGTTATTTTTGTTCTGATATTTCATCAACCTGTAAGTTTGGAAATAAAACTTTAAAGTTGAGACACTCATTTTTTAATCAACATTCAAATAAATGTCACCCCCTTTCACATACATCCCCAGTGGCTCCTTAAGGATCCCCATGATGTTGTGATGTGCGAGGATTTCCAGTTTGGAAATTGTCCTCCAAGTCAAATGACAAACTTTGTTGCCTGACATCCCCTCCCTCCAAAATATGACTCGATTTTTTCCAAGCTCTCTAGCCTCAGTACTGAATGACTTCCGGCTATTTCATGAAATCAGAACACTATGAATCAGGCTCTGAAGACCTGCCAAAAAGGGAATTCTAAATATATTTCAGGCAGTCATTACATTACTAGAGTAAGCAGACAGCTTCCCACAGGGAACTTTTTTAACATGCAGAGCACTCGGATGTGTGCGCTTAGGTGTTCGAGTTTATAGCCACATCTCAGTTTATAGTTTGGTACTCTAATGTTTTCATCCATTCATTCATTCATTTATGTATTGATTCATCAAATATTTATTGAGTATTAATAAAGGACCTGCCAGGAGGTATTCTAGGTGCTGGAGATAAAGTGGTAAACCTAGTGGCACAACCCCTGTCTTCATGAAGCTCAGTTTAATGGGGAAGACATATTAAAATATATGTATGCAATTAAAATAACCAGAAACAATGAGAGAGACTGAAGAGAGATGCCTAAGTTAGATTGGAGGGTCAGGCAAGGCCTCCCTGAAAAATGCCATTAAAGCTGAGAATTGAAGAAAGAGAACCCAGTCAGGGCAAAGTAACTCATAGGTTATGTCATAAGGCCTGGACTACCTTATTTTTTTCCTTTAACTTGTAAAAATAGCTTCTTTCTAATGAAAATGCCCTGCACTTTGCATGTCCTTTGTCAATCCAAGGTGTGAAATAATATTAGCTACTATTAATATTAGTGTTCCTGTTCCTGTCCAATTATAAGACATTTAAGGACAGGGACAAGGTGTCATTTGTTACATCTCCCTCAATTATTTCTTAGAACTATACTCTATAGATATTACAGAATTTTCTGGAAGGACTGTATGAATGATAACTAATATGTAGCATGGCATGCCTTGGCCCTATACATTTATTAAGCATCTACTATGCTAAATGGTTTTCTGCAGAGGAATTTTACAAATGTTAGCAGGTATAACTGGAAAGTTATTTTCCATGGTCAAATATATTTGGCTACACAATATAACACCTTTGTGAAGACACACAGTGTAAATCAGCATCTTACAAACCTCGAATCCTTTTAAAATCAAACTTGTCTTTGTTTAATGCTTAATTCCCAAGCTCAGTTGACTTCCCTTCACCTCCCACTCCATTTTTGACCAAACATATCTCAGCATCTGTAAAATGTAGTTTGGGGAAACCAGTTCATTTTAAGGCTTTTAAAGAACATTTGAAGGTACATAATTGTTTGTCATGTTTTGAAAGCATACAACATTCTTTAGCTAAAGTGAATCCTTAATGAACCATAATACTTATGGTTTCATTCCATTATTCATTCATCAAACATACGTTGATTACCTGCAGTGGGCAGGTAGTGTGCTGCGAGCCCACAGTTCACGGGAAGCAATTAATAAGAAAGCCCACTCTTGCAGAGCAACGTGGTAAGTGGTGATAGCATTGTGTCCCAAGTCCAGGCCAAGGCAAGCCCCTCCCACTCTGTTTTGGATCAATGGGAGACTGATATATACTAACAGTGGGTCATTTTTTTGACTTGGTTCTACATTATTCATTCACTTGGCATCCCCTTTAAATGTGTTAAGATACATTTTCTTAAGTATCTTTTCTGAGTAAGGGAACACTTGTGAATAATACAGCTGCTCACAGTCCTCTAAGTCCTTCGATTCCCCACTTACAGTCTCGCTGGTGACTGTGACACCATGATAAATGTTATTACGAGTTGTCATATGACTGCCCAAGATCGTCATCAAGAAGCTGCTCATCCTCTTTACAACCCGTAGCTTCCTACATCTGAAAAGAAGAATGAGGAGAGAGCCCATTACAAACATTTTCCTAGATGTGTTCGCTCAGAAAAGGTCAGGGCACAGTCACTACTGGATAAGAATCAGCACATTTCTCGGAAGCAATCCCAATCCTTTCCATCAGTCCTCCCAGCAAGGCATGTCATGTTCTGTCCTTTTTTACTGGCCTTATCTATCTGCAGCCTGCCTTTCCGCCTTGATAACTGATTTCTGCACCATCAATCGTGTTGGCAATGAGAACTATCTGAAGGACCGCAGTAGTGGGCGAAAGACCAGACTTAGACTCCACTTCTCTGGTGTCTTTTATTATAGAGACACTTTGTTAGATCCTGACTTTAGCATACAACCTTGAGCTGCTGAGTTAGCCTCTAAGTTTGCCCACCTTCAGAATGGGAATAACAACAGATACTGATCTCAGGGACTGTTATAAGCATGAATAACCACCTAGGGAAAACACTTAAGGGAAATCTAGCAGGTAGTAAGTACTTGAGGAGTGTACACTATTTTTGTTTCTCATTGTTTCTTAGCCACCCTTGTCAGAGGCAGGTTTGGAAATCATTTCTGAAGTCCTACCTTCTACTTCAATTAAACAAGGCTTCATTGAGCACCAGACGTGTAATTCAGCAAATATTTGTTAACTACCCCTGATGTACAAGGCTTCACACAGGGCTTTGGGGAGATAAAGCTAAATAGGATAAGAATCCTGCCTCCAAAGGGAAGCACCGTGAAGTAAAGGACCTCAGAGTTCAGTACAGTGCTAGGTCCTGGCATGGCATGAGACAGGTACAAGTTTAGGAAAAAACAGTCCTTGTCTTCCCGGGATCCTATAATTTCCTTGCTGGATGGAGATATCAGCTTTTTACACAGATAGTAAGGTAGATTGGGATGTAATTAGATGCTAAATCTACCCAAGTGTTTCTGTAGCATAAATAGGGCAGCCATATATGAAGCTAACCTGGTTATACCATCTGTCTCCCAGGAGTTAATTAGGTATTTTAGAATTAGTAAAGCCATTGTCTTGGTCCTCTCAACCTTCCAGCTGGCCACCCCAAAAGGAGTCAACCTTCCCTCTGGAATTTTGCTTTTGGGCCCATCAATTATAAAGGAGTGTATTCCCCCCCAGGGCACCTCAAACCAGCTCTCTAGGCCATTGATAGAAGTAGATAGTCCCCAGGCTCTGTTTTCAGGAAAAGGGAGGGAGGCTTGCTTCCGAAGAGCAGTGGTCTCCACTTCCCCAGTTTAGGGAGAAATGAAAGACAACTTCTTTTCTGAATGTATTTTTCCCAGGGTAACCATCATAAAAGTGTCAGTCTTGGCTAGCAGAGATATTTTTCTCCTGTTCAAGTACCCTATTGTTCTTTTCATGTTTATTGTTTCCTTTATGCCTCTTTGATAGCTTCTTTTTGAGGCCTTGTAAGATATTTTGATATTGAGTAAGGAAGCCAGATGTGAAACCTTCTATTATTCTGCCTCTTATTTTGATTTAAAGTTACATGCTCCCCTATGGAAGAAAACAATAAAAAATACAGTGTGGAAGAAGGAAAGAATGTTGAAAGATGAATAGGAACCTGTTTCATTGGAGAATGGAAGGAGAAGGATATTGGCCATGAACAATCAATACGTAAGAGATCACGATTGATAGTCTCTTAACCCAGTAATGCCTTATTAGAGGACTGTATCTATTGAAGGTGCAGCAACTATTAAAAGACAGTTTAAAACTGTGGATTCTCTAGATATGTTGTCTAATTCAGTGTAATCACCACCTTTTTTTTTTTTTTTTTTTTTTTTGTCTTTTTTCGTGACCGGTAAGGGGATCGCAACCCTTGGTGTGGTGTCGCCCGCACCACGCTCAGCCAGTGAGTGCACCGGCCAGTCCTATATAGGATCCGAACCCGCAGCGGGAGCATTGCTGCGCTCCCAGCACCGCACTCTCCCGAGTGCGCCACAGGGGCCGGCCCTAATCATCACCTTTTATGTATTAATCACAGCTTAGTTTCACAATTGGCATGAACGGAAGAGCTGAATTAAATCAGGGCAGATTTGATTAGCAAGGATTCTGATTCAGGATGGCATTTGGAGTACCACATCCTCTAAGGATGAATGTGGATGAGGGCATCTTGTTGTTGGTGGTGAGCAGGTGGCACATCAGGCACAAATGCTCCTTCTGGAAGTTACCTGTAATGGAAGGCAGTAGGATTCAAAGAGAACCTAATTCTGAACCCTGCTCCATTATCTGCTAGCGATGGATTTAGGATGAAGTTTTTCAACTTCCTGGGTCTCGGTTGCTTGATCTACAAAATGAGAATAAAAATAGTCAGCCTGTTGACCCAATAGGATTATTTGGAGGATCAATAGGATGATGTACATGAAAGTACATGTTATAAGCTTTAAATTTAAACAAGTGTTAGTGTCAGTCCCTGAATGACCAAAGACACTATTTGCTGCTGGACTAATGGATGCATCTTGACCAGTCTTCTTCAGGGTCCAGGTCAGATTTTTCTGTGCACAGCAGGCACCCAACCCATGGGCGTGACCAAGTGGCTTGGCTGCCAGGTACGGACATCACCCAGGAGAGACTTTTTACAATTCCATTTAGGAGACAGATAAAATGTGACAAGCCACTAACTCAAAAGGTCAAAATAAGTTCATTTTAAAGACAAAGAGGCATTTTAAACTCTATGTCTGTGTCTCCGCTTTAAAAGTGGAAAAATCCTTCAAAGACAAATTTACTTAATCAAGCCACAGTTGGAGCCATGAAAACCCTGTAACCATAATATAATATCTCCTGAATGTTTATTACTTTTAACCAGACATAAGCATCAATTCTTTTATTCCTAACATCATTCCCTATAAAGTAGCAAGAGAGAGCATTTAAGATTTAGGAAACTGTGTATTAGAACAATTTGTCCGAGGAGACACCCCAGTAACTGGTGGAGCAACATTGGCAAAGCGTGTCACCCAGGGCAGCCAGTGCTAGTTGCTGTTACTTAGAGTAAAGGCTAATGAAATACACATTTATTTAAAGTGGTTTGTTTGTTTCATTTTCCCCTTGATGCAAACATAACCATATGGCACATAAAAGTCTACAGGGAGTGCAGGCTGCACCTATCCAGGGGCAGTATCAAGAATAAGTGGGGAATTAAGACCTGTTTACTCTCTCTTCATCAGATTGTTTCAAAATGGAATTTCCTTTTCCTGAGGCCACTGTAGTCCACATTCTATTCCCAGCCCATTCCCCTTATAGCTTAGTTTTTCTTCCTCTTGTTTACATTAGTAAGCCTGATCAAAGACCATCTGTCTGCTGGCTTTCAAATGAGGTCAGCACACGTCAGAATGTGATTAATGTTTGATTATATATTAACATCATTTTAATTACGAAAACTGAAAGTTAAATAAAAATGCCCGATTTAAATCTCTCATAAATTCAGCCTCCTGTGTGGTTCTCTGGGAGAGAAGGAAGGGGATTCTCTGACCTAATTCAGTGAGAGGAGTGGGAGATCTTATGCCCTCCAAAGACCTGGTTTCATTCCTTGCTTTTTAATATGACAATGACATCTTTCTCATTCTCAAGGAAGAAATGATTCTCAAAAGTTTTTGTTTTCGAAGACACAATCTGGAGCTGAGTTACTTGACCTGTTGGTTGAAAAGACATTGTTTAGCTGTGACAAAATGCAGAATAACTGATAAAGCCCATCACAAGCCTTCTGGCTAAAAGGTAGATTTGTTTTGCAAATTAGATTCTTTACCACATTAAGAATTCATTAAAAGAGATACAGCGTTCAGCCTGGGTTCTGAATAGGCAATATTCACTGGGAAATAGCTTAGCTCCTAATAGATAAACCAGTGGGGTACGTTCAAGCACCACTGTAACCGCAGATGAGGCCAAGATGCCATTGGCAATGAGAAGCCCTTCCACCATTCTGTACATTAGCAAGTTTCTAATGTTCTATGTAAAGACAGGGAATTAGGGAGCAACATTTTGCATGCCAGATTGACTACTGTCTTCTTGGGACATGCCAGGGGTGCGCGCACACACACTCACATGCATGCACACATGTGTGCACATATCCTTCCTATTTTAGAATGCAGCTGAGGAAAAAGGCAGCAGCACCAAAGTCCCCCCCACCCCCACTGCCCCTTTCTTTTCTCAGGTCCTGGCCTGAGGGAGTCAGTTTCTAGTACTTGTGGTGACTCAGCCTGTCTTCTGAGGCTGTCCCCACAGGTGCTAATACTTGCAGCTGGGATAAAGATGTGCAGGGGGATGGCTTCCTAGCTTTTAATTATTTTTAGTTATTTGGCTGGTAATTGGCTTTGCGGTTTCATTTTTTGCATTTTCGGCAACAAGAGTAGGAGTCTTTCAGACATTCCTAATTAGTGTCCTTTTGGAGGTCAGGACAAGGCTTGATCTAGGCATGTTTCAGAAAAGAAGGCTATGACGGGGAAGGAAGGGACAAGACCGCCCTGTCTGATCTTGCCTTGCTCTGCATCACAGTTGCGTTGTGGTCAGTGTTGAGCCCTTTCTGAGGGGACACGGCCTCATGTGAGCTGTGTGTTCACCATATCCTTCCATTCTTTAGCAGGACTAGTGAGTTAGGTACTGTTGTATCTTCTTCTTACAGTTGAAGGCACTGAGGCTCAGAGAGAGAAAGTAACTGGTTCAAGTTCACACAGCTAGTTAAACGGCAGAGCCTGCTCTGTCTGTTTCCAGTCCCTGTAATTAACCAATATGTATCCTACTTAACTCTCCCAAATTAAAGTCATAAGAAACCACAGAATTTCTATTTCATCTGAAACTAATGACAATACTGCCTTGTAGTCATTTACTCACTTAATCAAAAATAGTTTATGTAGTACTTATTATGTGCAAGTCACTGGGCTAAATAATGCAGAGATATTAAGTTTTTTTTTTAAACCCTTTTTTAATAAATAAAAAATTGACAGCTAAATATTAATTATTTTCATCTTATAGACCATGCACTGTATTAAGCATTTTACATACATGAATATGATGAACTGCAGAGCACCT
Organism: Cynocephalus volans; assembly: GCF_027409185.1. Taxonomy (NCBI): domain Eukaryota; kingdom Metazoa; phylum Chordata; class Mammalia; order Dermoptera; family Cynocephalidae; genus Cynocephalus; species Cynocephalus volans. Next base: position 40,763,289 of record NC_084472.1, read on the forward strand.
CTGAGGTAGGTACTATTATTTTTACCATTTTACAGATGATGAAATTAAGGTATGGCAGCTGTCTTCCTCGCTCAAGATCACACAGCTATTTTGTGGCAGACCTCAAATTTGAACCCTGCTGTCTGATCAGAGCCTGTGCTCTTCTCTGCAAGGCTCCTGTCCTTGGGAGATGGCAGCCTGAACAAAGAGGCAGATGCATACATGAACATCTCTGCTGTAACACGGGAGAACCATCTGACCAACAGAAAGGGGAGACTATTACCTGGGTCTTGAGGGATGGGTAGGGGTTGGGGCCAATGACAATTGGGTGATATGAATTCCTACATAAGCAAATGGTCTGCCTGATGACTGGGCCAGAGGCATGGTGATTGCCACTATTCCTAATATACTTTACCATTTATAAAACCTTTTCACAATTTGGTAGGGTAAATAATATTACCTAACTTTAGAGACCAGGAAACTGAGGTTCGATGAGGATAAGGGACTTGCCCAAGCTCAGGTAATAGAATTGGTAGTTGAGTTGGGATTAGAATCCTGACATTGTGGTTCTCAAATTTGCCATCTCAGGCAAACTATTTGCTGCATGAGTCCCCTGATTTGACCCCACTGAGCTACTATGCTGGGTTGGGAGTTAACCAACACCAGTAAATGAAGACAACTCAGGGTTCCCAGAGGCAGTCCCTGGAGTCCCACCTGGGCTAGCCAGAGGGTACCACCATTCACAGTCCTCCCCCTGGGCACCCTGAGGTGTAGATAACATTCAGGATGGGCTCCCAGTCTGGATGCGCCATCTAAAGAAGGGGACTCAGAGGCTCACAAAGTTCATGGACCAACTCTGAGTAAAGGCCTCTGCTCCCTATTTCATTTAGGAACATGGGTTAACTGATCATGAGCACATGGATCATGTCTAATGCAGCTCAAATGATGCCTTGTTAGATAATACATATGGGTTTCCTTGCCCTCGCTGAGCCTATAAGAGAGCATTTGAGAGGCAGAAGCCAACCCTGGGAATCATTCCACAGTGGTTGTGGCCAATGCAAAATGAATGCTTTCAAGCTGACCTGTGACCCAGATGGGAAAGGGGCTGATCCAGACATAGAAAGCTAATGGGATAGGGTTGGGGAGCCAAAGCGTTTCAGGAGCAACAGCAAGGTGTGGGTGAGTGGTAGGATGGAGAACACGGTTGTTCAGGAGACGGGATACAGCACTGCATGGACGTATATGCTAAAAATGGATCTTCTTTTTGGAAATCCAAGGGTGAGTCAAACCAATAAGCTGTTTAATGTTACTACCACTTTCTAGCTGAATGTGGCCATCAGAGGTCACATGATTTCAAAGTCTTAATCCTGAGTGCACTTGGATGTCATCTAGTTCAATGTCCTCGCAAGTTGGGAATCTCCTGGGTGGAGACAGAATCCTCTGCTTGAGGTTCTTGTTCCTTTCTGCCAGGTTTCATTATTAGGATTTGATTCTTTCCAGCTGCTTTTCTGATGCTCTGTCTCGTCCTGTTCTCCCCTTCCATCCCCAACCCTCTGCCTCCCGCATCCCATGCTTTGCTCCAGCCCCAGCCTATCTCACTTCCTCTGTCTACTTGAAACACAGAACTCTCAATTAGACCTGCTTCTCTGCACAAGTTACCAGCTTACAGCTTCTTATATTAATCTCTGTGTGTAGCAGAGATGATCTTTTTTTTCCTGCCAAATTTCTCTCAGCCTTATTATTGTTCGGAAGCCATAAAACTGAAAACTGCATTTTTATGACTCCAAATGACCTTCAGAATTCCAGACACGACTGACTCCTGCTTGGCTATAATATTTTGGCTCATTAATTTCAAAGAAGATATTTCGATTTATAATTTTATTAAGTTTCTGAGGATTTTTAATACTGTGTTTCTAAATATGATGAACTTCTTCCCACCAAATTTTAATTAGGGAGCATATTAAATCCTCAATTAATGCTTGCAGTAATGTATATTTAATATCCAATAACATTTGATCAGGATCCTTTTAAAGAGGGAGGGACTGGTCATTACTGCTCCTTGGTTCTCACTGGCTGATAGGACAACCACGTTTTCCTTCCAGTCTCCCCTGGCCAGTAGAGTAGAAGCCCATTCCGGGGTACTAGTCAGGAACACAATTTAGACTCATTGTTAGCTTCCCCACTGGAGGAGAGGGGAGTATTGTGCCATCAGGTCTGCAAGAGACACAGCATAGATTTGCTGAAACAGTCAGTCCAGAGCACAGGAAAGAGCTTTTAAAACGATGTGCCTTAAAGGTACCTCATTTCCTCTTGCCCCCTCTAAACCATTTTCCCATGGTTAGGAGTAACATGCTTTAGTGCAGTTGTCTGCAAACTTTTCCTGTAAAGGTCCAGGTAGTAAATAACTTAGGCTATGGGGGCTATATAGTCTCTGTCACAGCTACTTGACTCTGCCCTTGGAACACAAAAGTAACCATAGATAATATGCAAATGAATGAGAGTGGTTATATTTCAATAATACTTTATTTGTGAACACTGAAATTTGAATTTTATATAATTTTCATATGTTTTGAAATACTATTCTTCATTTGATTTTTTTCAACCATTTAAAAATGTTAAAACCATTCTTAGCTCAGGATTTGGACAACTACCATAGTTTTCCAACCCCTGCTCAAGTGTGAAGAGTCTAGAACCGAGGTCAGGAGACCAGGGGTCTTGTTCCAGCTCTGCCACTAGGTCATTGAGGGACTTGGAGGAAAGCCACTTCACTATCTTGGGAACCATTTTCTTCATTTGCAAAATAAAAGTTTGTCTTGGATGATAGCTAAGATCTTGTTCTAAGAATGAGTGACTTCTTTCTCATGAGTAACTTGTTCAGGTGCTTTCTGGAGGCCATCTGGTGCATCTGGAGAATCATCTGTTCTCTTTTCTCTCTTTCCTCTTAAAGTTATCTCTCACCTCCACCATCAGAAGACTAATCAGAAAAAGGGCAAAAGTAGCCAGGCAGCAGGAGTGCTCATTTCTCATGGCCTCCAGTGGGGGAGACAAGAGCTTCATTCTTGCCTTGCCTGCAACAGGAAAGATTTCTTCCTCTGTTCTCTGGAACCTCCATTCTCTTGAGAGCTTCAGAATCTTATCCAGAAAACCCACCCAGAGAGGACTAACCACTGAGGGAAGCCCATACAACTCAGAGGCAAGTGATATGGCTATGGAATAGAGAATATGATTCTCCCTCCAAAGGCTGGCCCTCAGCTATGCTCAAGATGCCAAAGGAGGCTGGACTCCCTCCAGCATCCTGCTTTGGCCCTCTATGCCTTCTACAGCCAGATCCTTTCTGTGAAAACCTACCCTCATGATAAGGACATGATGTGCTCATTCATGTTAAGATAAGAACTGAAAGAAAGTGAGCCAAAATGCCAGGTGCCAATCAAGCTTTATTAAAGGAAAAGAATCTGCCAGGCTGCACTCAAAATGGAGGGCAGCACGAGGCGTGGGGGTGAGAGGGCTTATATAGGCTGCAGGGAAGGCTGACGTAATCAGGGAAGGGTTTGGTGCTGGTGTGGAAGATAAGGCTGGCGGATGCAATCAGGTGGAAGGTTGCACCCATGTGAAAGTAGAGGAGTTTCTATTTCTCAGAAACCACAAGGTTTCTTGTAAGGGAAAGGCTGCTGGCCATTTTGTGCTCAGTGTGTGTAAAAAATGGTGCCAGTCATGTCCAAGATGCATCATTCCTGCCTTAGGGAGAAGGGAAAAAGAAGCGAAGGTCTCATTCTTCTGAAGCTACTTCCTGCTGGAGATGGGCAAAGATATGAAAAAATAAAAGATTTATGTTGGCAGGTAAAACAATTAGGTGGCAGGGTACTGATTTCGTGCGGGGAGGCTATATTCTTCCGGGGAAGGGTCATGGATTCTGAGGGGCTGATATCCTCCTCCCGTGAAGAATTCAGTGATTTTTTTGATTGGTGTAGGCCTGCATACATTCCTTTAAGAAACTAGAAGAATGCCAAAAGAAGCAGGGACCAAAAAGAAGGATAAGTCTCACCAAGGTTAGGGGTCCGACATGTTTTGTCCTGAATTCCTTGCCTATCACTGTAGCCTAGGTGAACGGTTTGGGTGAAGCAGAAATGTTTTTGTTGGCGGGGGGCGGGGTACTGGACTCCAGCAGATTCCCCTTTGGAAAGAGCTATCCAGTAGTTTTTACCCCTGTAAGAACATGATGTGGCAGTTGTCTGGTCATAGCGTGATGTCGGAATGTATGTCAGGGATGTGAATGTGTCCTGTAGGGTTCCCCCGAGGATTCTGGGTAGCAGACCCAGGAGGTTGGAAAGTGTCCTTCCACCCACCAAGATGGTGGTTATACATTGTGAACAGGGTGTGGCATATGTCTCTGTTAGGAAAAGAAGCAGGAGGAAGAGAAAAGGCAAGCGTTCAGGGGCTGAGAGGTTGAGAGGGTGCATAGTAGGAAAAAGGAGTAGAGGGTAACCTCATTGGGGGTGTAATCGCAGAGGGTGCCCTGCCAGGCTAATTCAGTTACCCACTCAAGGATGTCTTCAACACTGGAGTGGCAGGTCGGGACCAGTCTTGGAGCAGCTCCTGTATGAAGGACATGAAGCAGGCCTGCAAGAGTGAGAGAATAATCGCTGGGAGAAAGATCATCCTTCTTCTGGGATTGGGGGAAGAGTGGAGGTCCTGGAGATTTTTAATTTTGTGGGTCCTAAAATGGACAAAGTGTTAGGAGATGTTGGGTTGGGGGGTGAGCAGAGGGACCCCTCTGGCTTGGTGTTAACAGATTCTTTGGGTAAAGTCTCAGGTGCTAGTTTTACCAAGAATAAGTGATACCAAGGGGCCTTTCCTAGTACCTTTACTGCCGTGGGGGTGGTGAGAAGTACTGTATAAGACCCTTCCCAACATGGTGAGAGGGGCTTTGGGATTCAGGTTTTAATATACACCTGCTGTCCTGGGCTCAGTTTAAAGTCTGAGGGAGTGGTGGGGAAAGGATGAGGTAATAGAAGGTTGGCTTGTTCCCGAAGAAGATTCCTAATGAGAAAAAGAGTAGGGAGATACTGACCTAAAGGCGATGAGCTGGAGAGGAGAGGTGTGAGAGTGAAGGGTCTACCATACACAAGTTTGAAGGGGTTCAGTCCTGTGGGTTTGCGGGGGCCAGCCTCAATAGCTTGTGTTAGATTTACTATGGCATAACCCACCCAGGGGGTGGGTGTGGAGGTGGCGCTCCCATCTATGAACCATGTGTGTTGGGGCCACATAATGGGATGCAGGGAGATGTGTGGAAATGGATTGAGAAAGAGGTCTAAAGGCTCCATGTAATTATGTTCTAAGTGTCATGAGTGTTTTGGGATGAGAGTGGCTGGATTTAAGGGAGGGCAAAGTTTAAAGGAGAACTGGGAATTTTCAATGAAGGTAAGGTGGATAAGTTGTAGGTGGGAAGGGAGAGAATTGACATGGCCTTGTGGCTGAGAAGGTCTTGAAGATGATGAGGGGAACAAATGACTGTTGTCCAAACGTTAGTTTAGAGCTTCCTTGTGTTAAAAGGGCGGCTGCTGCCAAGGCCCGTAAACAGGAGATCCATCCCTAGGCTGTGGCGTCTAGTTGTTTAGAGAGGTATGCAACAGGGGAGAAGATATCTCCTGCCTCTTGTCCCAGAACCCCAACCACCAATTCCTGGGTGTTACTGATGTATAGGACAAACAGATGGGATAAGTTTGGGAGAGAAAGAGCTGGGGCTGTAAGCAGAGCAGCTTTCAACCGCTGGAAGGAGGATAAATGGACTTTGTGGGATCTAAGGGAAGGCAGGATCCCCTTTGGCTGCCTCAGAAAGTGGTTTTGCTAGCATGCCAAAGTTAGGAATCCATAGGCTAGATGCCCTGCAAGCCCCAAGAAAGAAAGGATCTCACCCTTTGTGGTGGGAGTAGGGAGTTCAGAAATTAAACTCTTGTGGTCCACCATTATTTCTCTGATGTTAGGGGTGAGGTGGACTCCCAAATAGGAAACTGAAGGAGAAGAAATTTGGGCCTTGCTGGGGACATTTGATATACCCTGGAGGCCAGGAAATTAAGGAGAGCAACAGTGTGGGCCTGTGAATCATCATAGGAGGGGCTACAAAGGAGGAGGTCATCCACATATTGTATTAAAGTGCTAGAGGTTGGAGGAAGTTCAGATAAGTCTTGAGCTAAGGCCTGGCCAAAGAAGTGGGGGCTATCCCCAAATCCCTGAGGTAGTACTCTCCAAGCGAGTTGTTGGGAACAACACATATCAGGATCAGTCCAAGTGAAGGCAAACAGTGTTTGACAGGAAGGGTGTAAAGGGATTAAAAAAAAAAAGGCATCTTTGAGGTCAAGTACAGAGAAGAAATGGGTTGTTGCTGGGATTGTGGATAGAAGAGTATAGGGGTTAGAAACAATTGGAGTTATAGGTAAAACAGCCACATTAATGGCCCTGAGGTCTTCAACTAAATGGTATGAGCCATTAGGCTTTATATCTGGAAGGATGGGTGTATTAAAAGGCAAGTGGGTAGGCCATAGGAGATGAGAACAAAGGAGTTTGTGTATGATGGGTTCTAAGCCTATTAGGTGTTTGTTAGTGACGGAGTATTGTGGAACATTAGGGAATAAAGAGGGGTTCCACAACTTAACAAGGATAGGAGAATGGTGCATAGCAATGGAGGGAGAAGTGTCCCATACTACGGGATTAACCTTGTCCAAGGGGAAGGGGAAGGTGAAAGCTTCAGGAGCCAGGTCTGGGGCAGCCTGTAGCAGGAGTATTGTAGGTGGAGTTAAAGTGTCTAGGGTAAGGGTAGCTTTGAATTTGGAAAGGATGTCCCATCCCAGTAAGGGGGCTGGGCATTGAGGCATTATTAAAAATTTGTGTGAGTTGGGTGTGCTTTGCGGTGCAGGAAAGGGGTTGAGTGATCTGTGGGTGGTATTCTGATCCTGTGACCCCTACTACTGTGATAGAGCATGGGGTTGTTGGTCCTGCATACTCAGGAAGGGTACAGTAAGTGCCCCTGTATCAATGACAAAAGAGATCGGCTTACCTGCTATGAGGAGAGTTACCCTGGGCTCACGTGTGGTGATCTCTGTGTGGGCCTTGGGCCCTGGACATCATCAGTCCTCCTCTTGGGCAAATCCAAGAAGTTTCAGTAAGGATGGCTGTGAAGACAAAGGCTGTGGGTTAGGGACTGGGCCACTCCCTCTCTGATGAGTGGAACAGTCACCCCCCAGTGACCTGGTTGTTTGCAATGAGAACAGGGCCTGGGAGGGGGCCTGGGATTAGAACAGGCCCATGCCCAGTAGCTCAGTTGACTGCACTTGAAGCAGTTCCTGGGTGGCTTGCTCCTGGGGGCAACTGGCTTTGGAGTATGTGAACCGTGGATAGCATTAGCCAGGAGCTGGTATTTGGCCTGATCTCTTTTGTAACAATCTTTCTTCTTCTCCTCTTCTCTATTGTTAAAAACCTTGAAAGCAGCATTGAGGAGGTCTTGTTGGGTCGTATTTGGTCCATTCGCAAGATATTTTAGGGTTTTGGGGGGATTTTTTTTTTTTAATATCGGGGCTGATTGGGTAATAAAATGAGAGTGTAAGAGGGCCATGTCTGCAGGGGAGTTTGGGTCTATATGTGTATATTTATGTAAAGCCTCAGAGAGGCAGGTTAGGAACTCACTGAGATTTCTGGTGGATCTCTGTGTGATTTCTCTAAGCTTGTCATAATTGACCGACTTGTGAGTAGCCTTTTGGAGGCCATAAATCAAGTGTGTGATCATGTTATCCCAAAGATCCTGATCCCCATGGCCAGCCTGGTAGTCTAAATTTGGGTTGGTGTGAGGGATGGCAACCGCTCCCACAGTCTGCCTATTATTTGGGGCATGTACCTCATCTGCCTGTCATTGGGCCATTATCCAGACCTGCTCCCTGAACTCAGGGGACAAAGTAGTAGTGAAAATCATAAAAATATCATGCCAGATGAGATCATAAGACTGGGTGAGATATCTGAATTCCTTAAGATATGTGTCAGGGTTGGACTGAAAAGATCCCAGTTTCTTTTTGATTTGGGAGAGATCAGAAAGAGAAAAGGGGATATGGACCCAGACAATTCCTTCTGTCCCAGCCACTTCACGGAGGGGGTATAAAGGAGTCAGAGCTGAGGTGGGGTTGTCACCTGACAAAGGGGGAGAAGGGGAGGGGTTGGGTGGCTGAGGATGAGTGTCTCAAGACCAGATGTGGGGAAGAGAGGGAAAAGGTGGAGGGGCTGGTGAAGGATCTGGAGCATAAGGAGGTGGTCAGGGAGCAGAGTGGTCTGATGGATCAAAAGATTGATCTGAGTCCGGAAGGGGAGGTCAGGCATGAGCTAGGAGAATTTGAGACATAGGACAGTTTTTACAGAGAGAAGGACTCGATCAGAGGTAGAAGAGGGCTTGAACATAAAGAATCTCTTCAGCTTTGCCACATCAGTGACAAAAGTCGTCTAGGTTTCTGAGAGTATACAAATTGAGAGTGTCATCTTCTGGCCACTAGGATCCACCATCTAGTTTGCACTTAGGCCAAACCTGATTATAGTAGAAAATGAGGCATTTGGGTTTAATATCTCCCTGGAGGCCAAGAGGTTGGCCAGGAGACAGCCCAGAGGTGTAGAACATGGAGGTTTGGATTGTGAGGATCCCATATAGAGGGTGAGAAAGGGGGTGATCAGTCCCAGTAGAAAGGTAACATCAAGGAGCATCCTCTTTGGTGTGCACCTTCCTTTCAAGAGAGGAGCCACTGACCAGCTAAAGGAGCATCCTCCAATACCTGGGGGATTTGAGAAGGGTTCCCTCAGCCAGGCACCTGGGCTTCATAGCAAGTACAGAGTAGTCATAGAAAGTAGTCAGGGGAACCCATAGAAGTAGGAAAGACCCACAGGCTCACCCTGAATTGAGACTGATGGTGGATGTGTTGGTCTGAAATGGCAAAAGGAAAAAGTCCCAGAGGCACCCAGTCTGGCAGGTTCAGGAAGGGTGGCCGGGAGGGCCAATCAATCCAAGAGAGGGGATCATCCAAAGGTCCTGGCCAGGACCCTTCCTGGGTTTCAGCACCAAAATCAAAGAAAGTGAGTCAAAATGCCAGGTACCAATCAAGCTTTATTAAAGGAAGAAAATCTGCCAGGCTGTGCTCAGAAGGTAGGGTAGCACGAGGCGTGGGGTTGGGAGAGATTCTATAGGCTGTAGGGAAGGCTGACGTAATCAGGGAGGGGTTTGGTGCTGGAGTGGAAGATAAGGCTGGTGGATGCAATCAGGTGGAAGGTTGCACCCATGTGGAAGTAGAGGAGTTTCTATTTCTCAGAAACCACGAAGTTTCTTGTAAGGGAAAGGCTGGGGGCCATTTTGTGCTCAGTGTGTGTAAAAATGGTGCCGGTCATGTCCAAGATGGTGCCAGTCACATCCAAGATCCATCAAGAACAATTGTTGAAACCTTTAATACTGGAGAAAACTGGAGGAATTAGGCTTTGATGACTATAAATGCCGACATTTATTGGGTGCTTACTATCTGCTAAGCTCTGTGCATGCATGTGCATGCACATGCATGTATGTGTGTGTGTATGTGTATTTTCCCACCTAAAATCCCCACTTAACAGACAAAAAAGTTAAAACCTGAAAAATCTAAGTAACTTATCCAAGGTCAGCACCTATTAAGTAGCAGAACTAGTATTTGAACCCAACCAGTCTAACTCTAAGGCTGTCACTATTATGTTGTACTGCTTCTAGAATGGTTACGTTTGGAGATTCAGTGAGTAGAAGAAATGCATTTGAAAGAGCTTGCCTGCACTGCTGTATCCAGTGTAGCTGACACGGTGTCTCTTTGTGAGTTTGTCTCTCTAGTCCTGTGCTGTCCTTCCCTCTTTCCCAATTGCCAGGAGAGAGGGCACTTGTACTGGAACCTGGGAGGTGATTTTCCTTAGAATTGTCAAATCTGCCTTTCTTCCTTCCTCTACAGTTACCTTGCCATCCTTGTGGTATGATTTCATCCAGATGGCCAAATAATAAGTTTATTATAAAAATAATTGCTAAATAAAGCTAATATTTATGATTTCTGCTCAGGATTTTCTTTTCCCCTATTCTGAACATAACAAAAACACACTTTAAAATGTCACTGCGGCCATCTGTTGTTTCCAATCAGTTCTTGACGTCATTGGAGTGGCATGGTATTTTGGGTTTTCATCACTGGGATAGTACAAGGAGACATTTCGGAAAGTGCTAGGACTACTGAAAAAGGATACAGACTTGGAAGGAACCCAGAGGTCTCTGTTTCTCCCTTCCCTGTTCTCCAAGCATTATTTCTACAGAATATCTGACAGGCAGACTTCAGCCTAAGTTTTGGAGATTCTTAATCCAGTGATTGAGGGATTTGTTTATAAGGAAGTTCTTCCTCCTTCTACATGCCAAAAAGAATCTCCTCAGATTCTACCCTCTAGAACTAGACAGAATAAGGTGCTCGACATGAGCAGATGTTCCAAAATTTTAAACCCACAATCATGTCGTATTGAAGGCAGCCCTATCCCATAGTGAATAATGATCTCTCATATGATTTGTCATTCATTATACTCACTTTCCCAATCTTTCCCCTCCCATTAGACTCCAGGGCTCCTCTTAATGGGGATAACTATAATTCTCAGAGAGCTTTATGAGGTGTTATCTCATTTAATCTTCACAACCACCTGTGAATAGGAAAGACATTATGATTCCCATCGTACAGATGAAGAAACTGATACCAAGGTGTATGAAATGATCTGTTCAACATCAATCCCTGACTTCTTTACCGTAAGGTGGAAAGTCAGTCTTGGTCCACTGCCCTTTTCTCTGCAGCCTGTTACTTCTCAGGACATAGGACCTTGTAATGGAGGTGCTCAGAGTATGACTTTTCATTTTGTATCCTTTTTTTTTTTTTTTGCTCATTTTAAAATAAAATACCTCAGACATACTATGATACTATGAGTTTAATTAATAACTTAATGAACACCCTTGTATCCATTACCCAGCTTAAGAAAAAAAAAAAAAACATTGCAGATAATAGATTATATACCCTTGCGTAATGACCCCCAATTCATCTTTCTCCTTTTATCCCCCAAAAAACATTATTTTAAATTTGATGTTCATCATTCTCCATTTTTATATCTATTGCTATACAACACATAGTATCATTTTTCATTTTATTAAACTTCATATAATGCTGCCCATAATGTAGGTATGCTGATTTTTTTTTTTCACTTAGCAGTTTGGTTTTGAGATTCATCCATATTGATACATGTGACTATAGTTCATGTTTTCCTATGGCCTATAATATTCCTGTCAATGGATATTCTATTTTGCCAATCTACTATTGTTAAACATTAGGTTCTTTTTCATTTTTGCCATTGCAACAATGCTTCAGTAAACGTTGTACTTGTCTCACTGAGCTCATGTTTCTGTAGAGTTTGCCTTGAAGTAGAATTTCTAGGCCATAGGATATGTGCATCTTCAACTTTATGAGATATTGTGACGTTGCTGTCCACTAGCCCACTAGCAGGGGTGAGGGACTCCATGGTGCTGCCTGTTTACCTGCACTCAGTTGTAACATTCTTTACTAGTCTGACAGGTGTGATCACCATTGTTTTGAGCAAAACACACATTATCATCTCTAGTTTATGTTAGAGTGCCAAAAACTAAACTTTATTGAAGTTAACTATCCATAATAAGCAACTCAGTTCAAACTAGAGGCAAATTCTTTGGCAGGACTGAGAATTTGGTCCACTGCTATAAGCAATTAGTCAGTATTTCCTAAGCATTGGTTTGTGAAGAATACTATGCCAGGTGCCATGAGACATTCATAGGAAACACATTTGCATCTGCTAATACCCATGTAAGCAAGGTTCAAGTAAAGTGGGTTTGCAGTTTGGACTTGTGCTGCTTTCAGGGATAAAACTGGCATGGCGCTGTGTGTCTGTATCAGAGCAAGAGGTGTGATCACGTGGTTCTGTTGAAGTGGAAGTGCTCCACGCTTAGGGAGTCTGTCACTGAATAGGGAGCAAGTGAAGACCACAGCAGCAGCTCTGATGGAGGGTTAAGTGTTTCTGAGGTGCAAGTCACAGAAGTAGAAAGTCAACCCAGCTTCCAAGATGTGCCCTGCTGGCCTGCGGGTGACAAGAAGGTGCAGTTTGGCAAGGATATGAAGACTTGCTGGCCAGGGAGGGTCAGGCAGATATTGAAAGCCAAGGCAGGTCAGCTAGTGTGGAAAGAAACAAGCAGGCTGGGGGATCCAGCTGGCAGAATGCACTAGCATAGCTCCTTTGAGGGGGCTTGTGAGCAAAGAGCACAGAGAAGGCAACGGCATTTCCCTTGACCCTGCTTGTTTGTTTACGGAGGTCCAGTGCAATGGCTACTAATCAGATCTCAAAGGTAAAGCCCGCAGAGAAGGCCTGTACAGACTTGCTGTGCCTGCCAGCTTCAGACAGGGAGGTACTGAGGTATCAGGGGCAAGGCTTAGTACTTGCCTCGCACTTGGTATCTAGTCAGAGAGCAAGAACAAGAAAAGAAAAAGGCATTCTGGGCTTTGTATGCACATGCATATACTCATATTAAAAAGGAGAAGTAAATGTAAGATGGGGCATCTGTGGTGGGAAGTAGCAGCATTAAAAGCTGAACAAAAAATTGGAAGGCAGTATGGGGCATCCTGAGTGCTAGCAAAGGAACTGAAACATCACCCAGTGATAGGATCAGTGCTTGCGGTATTATAGGCACTAAACACTCTATCTTATTTAATCCTCTCAAAGATGCTATGAGATAGGTATATTTTATCCCTATTTTAAAGATGAGGGAACTGGGCACAGAGAGGTTAAGAGACTTGCCCAACATTTCTTAGCTATTCAGCAGCAGAGCCAGGTTTCGGATCCAGGTTGAGTGTCTGCAGGTTCGGCACTCCTAAGCACCATATTCTGCTCCCACTCTAGGATCTGGGGGTTCCTAAGTAGAGGTGAGTTAAAGATTTGTGACTTTTTAAAAAATTTCTGAATGCCTGGCCCCATCACTGGATATTCAGATTCGATGTATCTGAGACGCTGTAAAACTCCTTGGGTGATTCTGATGTGCACGTGCACCTGTTTGACAGCCACTGCTGTCAGCTTTTGGGAGCCACTTGGGTTTCTGATAAGTCCAACTACATCCTCAAAGTTGAATTTTTGAGAAAGGGAGTGTCACAATCAAAGCAGTATTTTAAGACTAATCTGGTAGTTGTGCTGCTTGTTAGGGACTAAGAAAGTCAAGAAGGTTGAGGTGGGGAGAGATTAGCAGGTTTCAGAGGCCAGGACAAAGGAGATGAGGAGCTGGGTCAGAATAAAGAACAGAAACAAAATAAGTTATTAATGCCAGAGACCAGTTAGGACTATCTACAAAGAGGCACGGATGCTTTCGAGTCGTGAAGTCTTAGCAACAGACAAAGACGGGGTTCACTGGGTCCACCACAGGGGTTGACATGTGCACTCTGATTCGAATTCCTGCTCCATCACTTACAAGCTGTGTGACTATGGGAGAGTTCTTAACCTTTCATACTTTGATGGGCTCATTTGTAAAATGAAAATAATGATAGAACCGCCTTCATTGGGCAATTAATACATGTATAGTGCTTAAAGCAGTGTTTTCACACAATCCATACTCAATAAATGTTGCTTCTTATTATTTTTATGGGTAGGAGAAGAAAATTGGGTATGCGAGCAAGGTGAGACAAGAAACCAAGATTTAGAGATGTTGGTCTTAGATGCAGCAAGATCAGAGATCTTGTTGCTACCTTCAGTCTAGAAAAAGATCCCTGCTTTTTTGAAAATGACAGCAGCTTCCTTTTCAATGAAAATGATGCTAATTACTGGGTATTGACCCAAGATGAATTTCTCTTTGATGAACTACATACTGCTCTTCAGAAAACCTAGCCAAATCATCTCAAATACCAGGAAGTGTGGGGTAATGCAGCAAATTGGGGGAAAATGCGTATCAGAAAAAATTATTGCTACAAAAATATTTTCAGTAAGTTTGTTCCCTTCATAAATAGTGTGAATGGAATGCCTGAGCAATCAGCTAAAAGCCCGATCTTCACTGTGGGCTAATTGCTCGTCTGGTTAGTGCAGAATTTAATTTGTGCTATTGTGCAGGCAAGGCTGAGAGCGTGAAATAAACAATGTGTGTTAATTTCACGTTTTCCAGTCTACTTAGCCAAAGAGAGAGCTTAGGCTCCTCTCAGGCCTCAACCCACCCCCTCCCCAGCTTCTCATCCTAGAGCCTGCAGACCACAGAGGGTTGGGATATTAGCTGACTGCCGGTGTGGGGTTCTTGCTCCAAGACCAAAGGCTCAGGAAAGCTGGTTGGCCTGGGGAGAGAATGAACACGATGCATCCCCCCACCACACCCTATGTCCAGGGCCGGTGCCCAATATCTTTCCTCCAAGAAGAATGGGCACCTACTGGTTCCATGCAGCTGTCTTTGAGCTCTCCAGTTTGATGATGCCCTTGGTTTCCTATGGAGCAGCTTTCACTGGGACATATGGAGAGCTACCAAACTGGATGGCATCCACGCTGAACAGATTAATTTGGTAAGCTGAGGGGATTCTTTTCTGAGGAGGGCAGCAGAAGTATCTTTATGAAGACACAGAGGAGATGCCCACTTCTAGGATGGGATTTCAGAGAAGCTGGGATGGCCCTCATCCCTTCGCTATACTAGGAACCCAAGGAATTGGAGCTAGAGCAGGCAGTGATGCTAAGCTGCTCCCATCTTCATTCTTTATGGCTGAAGGGCCTGAGACCCAAGAGAAGTTACTTGCTCAGGATCATAGAGACAATTGATAGCCTGGCTAGGCCTCAAACTAAGAGATCCCGCTCCCCTCCCAGTACTCTTTCTGTTACACCATTTTTCATCAGACCTACAAAGGGAGCCAAATTATTACCTTCTTGATAGCTGTTTTGTGAGCAGGGACCCTGATGTCAGGCTTCCTGAGCTCAAATTGTAGTTCTAGCCAGGTGATATTTCACAAATCTTACCTCTCTCAGTGACTCCATTTCCTCACTTGCAAAATGGAGATAATAATAGCATACAGTCTATAAGTTTATTTTAAATACCAAACTATATAATGCATGTAAAGTGCTTAGAACAGTGCCTGGCATAAAGTAAGTGCTCAGTAAATAGTAGCTATTATTAGTATCATTATTTGGGATATTCTAAATCTCTAACCTGTTCTTATTGTAAGATTATTTCTGTGCGTGTGATCAGATATTTCTATTCTCTCAGAAAAGGGGGGGGGGGGGTTCTGTTCCCTTGCCATCACTTTTTCATCCACCTGCTTTTATTGTTGAAAATCTAAGAGAATTCCAGTCTTTGGAAGTGCCTGAGGTTCTCTTGTAATTAAGAGAAGAGCAGAAGATCTAGTCATTGATGCAGATCCTTGCAATGGCAGGAAGCTTGCCTTGTTTGTCTCTGTCTCCCAGTGACAAGGACAGGTCTGACACACAATGCACCTTGAATGTGTGCTGGAGCCCCAGAGAGCACAGTGGTGGAGGCCAGATGCACTTTTCAGGACTACAGAGGCAAAAGAACCAAGTGAAAAGAAAATCTCCTTACCTTGTGGCCTTCTCTTGATCATGGGAATGACTGGTATTTCTTTTCAGAAAAAAAGTGACTCCATCTTATTTCAACACATTGTAACATACAGTAGAGGCCCCTTACCTCAGTCCAAGAGACCCTGCTCTATATGTTCTCAGTAGGGCCTGAATTGTTGTGGTTACACCACAAAACACTGCAGACATAAAGATTGTGCCGATCCTCAGGGAGACCATATCCCCCGTGAGCAGTGGTCACAACCATAATGGTGCAATTTGACATTGAAGCAGCATCTGCAACAGGTAAAGCACTGTATTGACCATTCCCTAACTAGAGACCAGAACACTAGAATAATGAAGGATTGAGGGACGTGCCCAAGGTCATGCAGCTGGGATGTGACCTCATGTATCTTTACTCAAGGTCCTCTCCTCTCTCCACTACACTGATCTGTCCCTCCACAAAATAAGTGGTATTTGTCCCGACAAAATTGCTCCACTGTCTGTTGGCAGTGGTACAAAAAAGGCACATTTTGTGATGTATTAGGTGGAGCTGTGTAACCTGGAGATAAAAGAACAAACATGCCCCCATATCATGGCAATGTCTTTCCCATACTGGGAGTCCAGGGAAAATTAAGAGAGCTATCAATAAAGCAACCACTAGCTACAGAGCACCTGCTACACTCAGGACACTGGGCTAGAGTTGAGAGGGGCACACAGATGAGTGAACCACTGCTCCTGCCTTCTGGTGCATCGTCACCTCAAGTGGCAGACAACACCATTGTCCACAGAAGAAGATCTCATGTTAGCACGTGGTAGCTGCTGCCTTAGTTGTGTAGAATGCATATGGCTCAGAATTTAGGAGGAGGTTAGAGTCAATACATGCTGAGCTGGAGTTATGCATTAAAAAAATACAGCCAGGTACTAGGTGATCCCAGAAAGCATATCACTGGCTGCCTGGTCATAAGGGGAACTGTATCTCATGGCAGGTAGGAGTAATCAGGGAAGCTTCAGGAAGCAGGGGAACCTACAGAGACCTCAGGGAGGAAGAGTCTGAATCATTGGAAGATTGGGACCAGGGATTCCAGACAGGAGGAATGTCAAGATCAAAGGCACCAGAAAAGGCAGGGCACATCAAATCTGTCTCCTCTTGTAGTCTAAGTAGAAAGATCATTTGATTCTGATGGCAGACAGCCTTTGGCATTCTAGAATGAGGAAGATGGTTGTGTAGTGCCTTGAGTAGCAGAAGGAGGGGAAAAAAATGAAGGAGAGTTTAGAACAAAGACACTGCCATTTCAACTTTCTCCCTGACTCCCCTGTTTGGCTAGTGCTCACAGATTAGACAATGGACCACAAGTTGAGCCTTGTTGGACAGATAGAACAAGGGACTAGGACTTCTCCTGGCTTGAATGGACCTGAAAAATTCCCCTCCTTAATTATATCTTCCTTTTTCATACCCACCCCATGGCCCTGTCATACACAGTCATTCCTAGCTTGGGGCTTGAGGGTTCCCTAAACACAGTCTGGTGTGTTGGCAGTAAGTGGGGAGGGAAAATGAGATGAAGTCTACTCAGCCCATAAGAAGGCATCACATGGTAATTCTCTTCTTTAAGGTTCCCTTGCAGATCATTTGCAGCTGATTTCATTGAGATGAAAATATGAATGAAGAGTTGGAGGAGAAGGGGTGGGGTGGAAATGGTAGCACACATTGCCTTCAGGACCTGTGTTCCATTACTCCTTTTGGATGAGATGTTACCCCTGTGAAAATGTGAGCTCCCCAAGAGGAGAATCACCATTAATTGCCATTCACACGGCAGTGGTCTAGATTGATAGACTTGTCTCTGTGCCTGCTCTCTGAGAGTTGGCTCCTCTGGAAGAAGTAGGAGTTCTACATTCAGAGACCCTGGGAGGAGCAGGTTCCCATGCCACATGCACCATTCCTACCTCTGACCTCAAGATCTTTCATCAGGCCGATGTGGGCTCTGTCTCCAGCTTTCCTTCCTGAGAAAGCCCAAGAAAGGGCTACCTAATGTCTCCATCCAAAAAGACCCTCCCAGGCAAAGTAAATGATGGCCACCAGGAGGCTGCCCGTGCTGCAGCAAATGGAAGAACAGGTCACAGGGGGAGGAACTCAGATGCAAAATGTGCAACAGGGCTGGTGAGGTGGCTTGCCCAAGTCACACAGCAATTTGTTTCACTAAATGAATCAGCCTGTCTAGCATGTGAAACCTTCTAACGTGTGAAATTGGATTGATGTTGTATATTCCAAAGAAACCGACTGCTTGAATGCTTCTGAGGATCCAGTATAAAGGTTTCTTTTTTCTTAGGGGTTTCTAGAGCTGGGAGAGCCTGAATTTACACCTGGACCTTTGATAACTTACAAGTGTGAGAATTCTGCAGTGAGGTGCCGAGAAGAACATAGCAATACTCGGTGTTCCGCCCCATGTGGTCACCACCTACATGCGTGACCTGAAGGATTCTGTTCTCCTGCAGAACTTCTGCAGGGAGAACTGCCTCTCCCTTCACTCCCAACTCCCAAACCTTTCCCGTCCTTCAAAAACCAGTTCAAGGCCACTGCTCCATGAAGGTAGCTCCCAATAGCCACCACTAATTTCTGCACTCTCCTCCTGAGGGCTCGCTAGTGAAAGCTCCCATTTGCAGAGTGTTCACTCACTAGGCTGGGCAGTAATCATGGGTTTCCTCATTTATGTTCACAGCAAACCTATAAAGTGAGCCTTGCCCTGTTCACTGATGGGAAAACTGAGACACAGAAACTAAGGAATCCCAACCTAGGTTCAGCTGACTCCAAACTGAGTTCTGAGCCACTATATTCTAGCCCTGACTGTGTGCACTGTTGTTTTGATATTAAAACTGCCTTGGATTATAACTTAAGCTGATAGTTTCTGTGGGAATATAAAGCACTATGGGATACACATCCCCTTTTGTTCAGGGAACTTGAAATCTAAATAGATAAGTATTGAAATAGTTAAAACATCGGCACACAGGCAAACATTACATCATAACATCCAATTTATTGAGTATCTTCTATATGCCAGGCATCTTCCTAAGCTCTTAAAGATCTCAAGAGAGATCTCCATCTCTGCCCCAATGAAGCTTATAGCCCATCCACTGAGGGAATTACTCCTCAAGCAAACAAATTTGCAACTGCTTATATAATTTACAGTGTAAAATGTTAAGAAGATCATTCTTGTGCCATGAAAGAGAACAGGGAGTCCTGTTTTAGATGAGAAGGTCAGAGAAGGCTCCCTTCCAAAATGTCATTTTAGCTGAGATTTGAAAGCTAAGCAAAAGCTGGCAAAACATAAGGAGGTTGGGATATGGGGAGGGATGATTTCCGGTCAGAGCCTCAAGATAGGGAGAAACATGGACCCTTAGAAAACCATACCTAACCAAGACAGCCAGCTGTGTGCCTCCAGCTTTTGCCATCCTTTTTGGGATTCTGGAGCCCTGGGCCCCCAACTCTGAATGCCTGGGCTCAGCAGATGGCTCTCCTTCTGTCTCCACCCCTGGTTTATTTCTAATGGCGTTATCCACAGCTTCAAACCATTTCCTCCTTTTGACCATGGTGGTGTCTGGACCCCAGGAACAGCATGCTCATGGCTCATCTCCTTATCAGAGCCTCACCTTGAGAACTCGGCTTTTGTGTGTGTCTCCCCTTCCCCAGCCTCCGCGGAAGCTAGGACCTGGGAAAGGCTGCCAATTGTATAAATTATTTCCTTTTTGATTAGGTGAATAAATAACTTGATTGAGACACGCCTCTTTGAGGGCGACGCTGGCAGGCTTCCAGGAGTGAGAGGCAGCTGGCCCCCTGCACAGAGAAGGCAGCAACCAAGATCTAAGGGACAGACACATTGTGGGAGGCTAGGGATCCAGCCTGGGCCTGAGTGGACTGGCCTGAAACATGCAGAGAAAGCAGCTCGCCCCTTCCCTGTCCATGAGTGGAGAGGCTCAGGTGGGAGATGCCTTTCCTGGCACTGGGAACTCTGCCCCAGCCCCTGCGCTCCCGGGGAATAAGCTTCAGCTGAGAGGAAGGGGCATAGGCTCAGGGCAGCTGACAACTGTTGTGTGCCCCAAGTGAGCAGGTCCCTGGAAAAGCTCTCCACATACAATAGGTACCATTTTCAAGAAAGGCCTTTATATGCGGGAGGGATGTGCAGGCGGATGTATGGAGTTACTACAGCATGGAATGCACTTGCTGGCCTTTGATCCTCCTCACTGCTGTCTAAATGTAATGTGTGAATTTAAGCTGAAATTCTCTGACCTCCTCCACCCAAGAGACACCATTGATCTCCCAGCCTCCCACAGCGGCCCTGCCCCACCTGAGAGCTACGACAAACTCTGATCATACCCCCCCCCCACGATGCCATCTAGCAGGGGCAGTTTCAAAGTGTGGAGAAACGACACCATGAGACCCTAAATGATTGAAATACAAGACTTACACCCACCCAGCCCTAGCCTTAAGAATCACTACTCTGAAGGCAGGGAGGTGACTAAATTATTTGCCAACCCTTAGTGTAGATGCTAAGATTTAGGGCAACTGGAATAGGCCTTTCCATGAAAAATTACTTTTCCTTGCTGGTTACTAATCTACCACTAGAGAAAACTATTCCTTTGAGTTCAGTTATGGTGACTTCAGGGGTAAAACATCTCTAAGATGGAAAACACATTAATCAATGTCAGTCATTAACCCTTTATTTGGTCAGAGACTAGCTGATGACTACCCTTTAGAAATAGTCTGTAGGGCCCAAAGAGAGCAAGACAAGGCATAGATGAAAACAAACCCCTTTGCTACCATTTATGGAGACCATTATGTGTCCAGGAGAGCACTGAGTCTTTCCCGTGAGTCTTCCCATTTAAGCTTCAGGATTGAATCCAGGTGTGTGTGGTGACAACCACTCTGTCCTCTTCACCATACCACCTGCCTCTGTCTGAAAAGACGTTGGGGAAATGAAACTGTGCTGGGAACCACCACACTGGAGAACCTCTGGGGGAGCTGCTCTGAGTGTCCACCCACCTCGGGAGAGAGGGCAGCACGCGCCAAGGATATCACGGTTTGGATCTGCCAGCCTGGGGCTCACGCCTTACCTCCTTACCTATATTTGGTATTCCTGGCTCCTGGGCAGGAGAGACCTTTGGCAGGTCTTCCCCAGACTGTGAGGAGTCACTCGGCACAGTCAACAAGCTTGCTTTCAGGGAGATAAGGAGGCTGAGTCCCAGGAAAGGCCAAAAACACAGCCAGAGTCTGAGCCACACCTGAGCTCATGGGGATGAGGAAGTTGTCAACAGGGCTGGAGATACTGACTCCAAGGTCAAGTGCACAGAGACTGCAGTGCCCCTCTACAGCATGCTTTTCACTCCTGCCAGGTGAGCCACAGGCTGGCTTCCATGTGGGAGAAGAGTTTTCATCCAAACGATTCCTGCTCCCCTTTGACACTGACCTCCAGGCTGTGCACGTGCCCCAGCTCCTCTTTATGACCACTGGCTCTAATCCTCTCCTGGTACATGCTGATTCCTTCCCATGCCTGAGGTTTGGTTCAAACATGGTCTCGATGATGCATAACAGCCCGTGACAGCAAGTAACACCCTGTTGTATGTATCCATCTTCCCATCTAGATGGGAAAGTCTGTTATACACCTTACATCCAGCACAGGATCTGGCATATAATGGCTCTTGCAGGAAGACCTCCCTGACCTTTCCCACGCTGCCAGTCTTGGTTGACTGCATTCTCTGCACCCCCACATCACCCTACTCACCATATAACGTGATGGACACTATTTATTTGTGTGCCATCCCATAGGCCATAGTACCATGACCATCTTGTCCATTAGCCTGATGCCCAGCACACTTCTGACACCTAAGAGGTGCTCAGCAAATACTGGTGAGTGAATGAAAAATTTAATCTGATCTTCTGAAGACCAATTTGATTGTAGACTTTGCCTGGGTCAGACACTTTATTCCAATAACATTGCAGTTGCCCACAGTCTAGCATCATCAAACTGTGCTCCCCTCCGTCACTGTGCCAGGGGCAATAGTTGCAGACAAATAGCTTCAGTCGGCTGTATAGTCACATGAGTCACAGAACACAAATTCATTCACATGGGATTGTGAGAAAGACAATCCGAAGTGGCTCAGAGTATTCTCTGAAGACACGACTCCCTGGTAGAGAGATTTCCCACAGTCATAATGGTCTGTGTTTTTTGGCAAGAGTGCTTTCCTAACTTCCCTGTAAGTCACAGACTGGGGCTGCTGATCCCTTGCAGAGCATCAGGCTGACCTTGCCTAGTGATCCAGTGGCCCTGGCACAGGGACTTTTGAGTCTGGCAGGAATTGTGGGAGTATCAAGGCTGAAATGCCCTGGATTTTCAGTTGAGCCCAGTAAGGACCCAGTTCAAGTACTTTCAGCCATGTAACATTGATTGCCATCATAATATGAGAAAAGGCAACTGGTGTGTTATGCTATTTTTGAAATATGAGGCTTAGATTGGCGCAGTGGCTGGCCCAAGGAAACTCCAAACTTCAGTGGTCAGGACATGTAGCTACATCACCCACTCCCTGCCAGGAGGGAAATCTACCTTCTCATTTAAAAGTGTCTTTTCAACGTTGACTACCACAGTATCCATGCATCACTAGTGTTCATGAGCTTGAACTTGAGCGGAGTGGAAACCATGCAATTTTATACGGAAGGAATTCTGGCAACAGGACAACAAACCAGGTTCTAGCTGCAGCCCTAGTTAGGGAATTGCTTCCACTTTCTGGGCCTGTTTCCTCACTTTCACATAAGAGAATTGTTTGGGGGAAGTGGTTCTCACTATTTGGTCCAAGGACCAACTGCATCTCAATCATCTGGGTCTGTATTTATACAAGCAGATCCCTGTGCTTCCCCAAGACCTACTGAATCAGGATATTAAGGGGATGGGGCATGGAAATCAGCATGTGAGACAAGTTACGAGGTGATTGTTAAGCATACTACAGCTCAACACCACAACCACAGGACCAGGTGATTGCTGAGCTTCCATCCAGAAGTTTCATCATAGGATTTTATAAATGTAATTAATACAAGGTCCACAAGAAACGATAGCTAGGAACAGAACTACACTTTTAGTCTCCTGATTTTTCATTCTCCACCCCTGTGTCCCAGGTCTATGTGAACATGGATGCATTTTAAAGAACTGGTCTGTTCTGTGGGGCACTGTGGTCGCAGACTCATCTTGAAGTTCCTTTAGGCTGTTGTGGAGCATGAAGTCCCTAATGGTGAGGTGTGAGGAGAAGAAAGCCTGCTCTGTGTTGTGAGGGAGAGAGAGTCCCTATAAACAGCAGTGCTGGAATTATCCTCCAGCGCCTGCACTGTTATAAAGAAGAGCTGACACAGCTGAGTCCGGGGAATGCTGTGTGTCTGAGAGCACTAATCACAGAGCCAGGCAGGCTAAATGCAAAGAGAACATTTGCACAAACAGCACCTGTACCGAGCAGTCATCCACTATTTTTAGAGCTGCTGCAAAGAGCAGAGGGACATTTGAAGAGACTCCCAAAGGGCACCACTCAGTAGGAAGGTGGAAAGGTTTTGGCATGTTCTTTCTGGCAGATTCTATAATGCCCTATCAATTGACTCATTGAAAATTGAGTATGACATTTTTGTTTTGTCTTGGTTTGGGTTCGAGGATAGGGTAAGGCAATGGTGGTGGAAGAACAAGGAGTCTTAAGGAGAATAATTCTGGTCAGTGATGTTTTAGACAGCAGAACACCTATTTAAGAGTTTACATAATTTTGATTCCAGAAAATAGAACAGTTTGTTCTCTGGGGATTATTCTGGAGCAGCTCAAAGGAGGAACAGATGGTAAATACTTCTATCCCATTCATTTTATCCAGCTGCGAAAATGTCCTCCTCATGTTCATGGACAGGATAAATCATATAATTTAGTGTTGGACGTATGTTGGTTAGGTCAAGGCAGTTAGAGCCTACAGCTTGGATGTTGTGGCCATTTAGAAAGAACACTCACTCAGAACATCAATTCTCATTTTTAAACAAAGAATAATAGTGAACACTAATTGACAACTTCAAGAAACATTTCCAAGGGCGGGCCTATTGGCAATTGGCTAATAACATCAACTCCACAAACGAGGGTAGAATGGGACTTCTGTAACATTCTGACATGTGGAATTTCCCATTAACGTGAACGTATCGATTTGATAAATGTTTCACATTTGTTTGCCCTTTCAGGTAGATTCATAACACATCAGGTCAGCAAATGTCACTTTCTGATCTACCTCCTCCTCTTCCACTTGCAATTAGGAAATTCTCCTCTTCCTTTTTCAGCCTTTCAAGGAATTTTGGGTTGAACTGTAATGAGGTATCTGGTCCAGTTCTCTCCTGTTATGGATTAGCAAATAGTCTTCTTCAGCCTACTTCTCAGGCCCACATAGCTGTCTGTTTGCAGAACTGGCTTGGAAACCTGGTTCCCTTATTCTCAACCCAGTGCTTTCTCTACTGTCAGAGAACCTGAGGCTCCTAGAGTTGGAAGGCCCTTAAAAATCACCTAACATAACCTGTTATCCTTAATGCTTGAATTGATAAACTGGAGATCACACAAACCTTTTCCTAATACTTATTTTGAAGCACAAAATTGAACAACAGAGATGGACACCGAGTCGAAAAAAAATTTTTTTGGTCCTGCTTAAGACGAAAACAAAACAAAACAAACAAAAATACCACCTGGCTGCATCTTAATGGGTAGTGGTGCTGAGGTTTGTAATTCAGAATTTGTGGACCTCACAAGGCTATTTTTACTAGGTAAACAAATCGTGATGGCAACTCAGCTGGGAATCTGCTGCATAAATGCTATGTATGTTCATTAATGCATTCTAACTAATGCAAACACTTTGAGACTGTTGGAACAGTAACTCCAGTGAACTGATGATTCACAGAACTGCAAAAGAATAAAATTGTGTTTTGCAACATCCACTCTCCTTCCCACTGACTTCTCCCTATTTGGGGGGTCACACCCCTCCCCACAAGCTACCCCTTTTGTTAAACATCATCCTTTAGAGTCTTGCTCTCAGCCAGCTGCTATATCCCTGTTTAAAGTATTTTCCAATAAAGATTTAATAAGTTTGGAGAGGATAAAGCGAAGAGGGGAGGAAAATGTGGGTGTTAAGAAGTACAAATCTGAAAATCCAACCATATTTTTCTCTTTCCTTCTTCTGATTGTGTTTGCTTCCATTTTGGCTTTTTCGAATTCTACTTTGTATTAGCTTGAACCCTATAAAATTGTCATTTCTGTAGCTCACATACATTCAAATATCAGCAGTTTAATAGGATTCAACCTAATGACATCAAATCATGTGTTCTGGGGGCTAAGGATGCCCCACAGCATTTGGGCTCTTCCTATGTAGCCACTCAAATAAATTAAGATTCTCATCTCAACGGACCTGTTTGCCAAGGTAGGTTCCAAACACCGGTATGTAGCAGCTGACCCATCCCCCCCCACCCCTCCCACCCCATGCACCAAAAGTATATCCTGGTTTCTTGGGCTGTTGCACTAACAGACATTGAGAAGTAGCAGGTTTTTCTTTCCATTTTTATTGTTCTTCTCAGAGATGACTGTTGAACTACACTTAGCACTCTGTGTAAAATGAATGCATCGGAGATTTCAAGTTCAATAGCAGTGGGGGAGGAAGGCAAAAGAGAAAATGTGAAAGAGACATTATAATTTGCAGACACAAAAAGCACTGTGCTCATTGGGTTAGTGCGGTATATGCCCATCACTTAAATTGGAATAAGCTCCTTGAAGATAGTTATTGATCTTTCCATATCCATCACTAGGAACATAATAGTTGTTCAACAAGTATCCACTGAATCAAAGTAGAACACTTTTTAAAGGATCCTCAGTAGTGAAGCCATAATGGCGGACACAGAATGTCCCCTCTCTAGGCAGTTTTCAAACTACACCATGGAGGCAGCCACTGATTTTTGTATTTGCAAAACCAGCTTCAATCCAAGTTTTTTTCAATCTTTTTACTCTTCTCTGCACCCTAGCAATCTCCAACAATTATTTTAAGCAAGATTTGCATCTCTAAGTCCTTCTTTATTCCTCCCCCAAGGACTCTAAAAGGAAAGTAAACAAACAGGAAAGTTGGAGCCTTTGAACTCCAGCCTGGCCTCACCCCATCAAGTCACCACCCCCCCCCCCCCAGCTTTTGCAGGATGCAGCTCAGCTACCATTCCACCCCCATCCCTTTACCCCACCCCCCCCCCACCCCCCCCAGCCCAGGGGCTGTTATCCTATACCAAGAAATTCCAGCAAGTCTTGGAACAAAGACTGGCAGCAAATGAAATTCCCTGTCTGGACTGAGAATAGAATGCAATTAGAAATAGAAGGTTGTGAAATTTGTTTTAAACACTATAAATATTTTATCTCCTGACCCTCACCTCAGTGACATTCCCCTTCCAGCCACCCCCCAAAACCCCTTCACACAGGGTCTTTGCAAAGTAAAGTATGACCTTTAGATTGAGACATTCTATGTTGCAATACGTTGGAATATGTTTCAACACAGTAACTCGAGATCTATTTACTAAACTGTTTGGCACATTCAGCAGTCCTGGGGGAATTGCTGGCAGGCCTCGTGGAGTGTCTTTCACTCCTCCCTGATGCGTTACCAGACATAAGGTCATTGCAGTCTAGCAAAGATGGGTGCTGCACAGGGCTCATTACCTCGCAGCAAGCCAGCCAGATGAGGCCATGGGATGTTTTCTCTTCATCATTCAAGCTTGAAAGAAAACTGTCAGCCTCCACTTGCTCTTAAAACAATGAAAATTTAGGTGACAGCACTCTCATTAGCTCAATGGAAGGGAAAGTTTCTGGGCAGAATTCCTGCCTTTGTAGCATACTAACAACTCTGCCTCAGTAGTCATTCTGGGAGCCAAGGCACGGAGATGGGTCTCAGCTTCCAGGGAAAGGGTGATGACTATATCAATAACACACACCTCTTAAGATGACCAGAAATGTTCACACTATGCAGCTTCCAGGGAAAACTGAGTAGATTTCAGATGGGTAACAGGTTTTCCGTGGCTCCTCTATGCGGGGAGGGGGGGGGGAATGGACACATTTTAAGACTATCCTCTTGTGACTTACATGCATTCACATTATCAAAAAAACAAGCAAGTGTATTATTGTGTTGGTAAATCTTCTTTCTAGGAGAAACTCAAGCAAAAGTACCAAGTGTAGATCTTATTTCCTAGACTTGCGCTGCAGAATTTCTAGTCAAAGAGCATTTGGTTTGTATTTGATGAACCACCTGGGTAATGCACAGAATTATGAGATCTCGAATAACTGATTACATTTGTACAGCACTGGATTCTAGGGCTTCTATATGCATTATTTTCTCATCTGATCCTTGTAACAGTCATGTTTAATAGTCTTGGTATTCAGTCTCTGTTTTTTACAAAATCTTAGGAATACTGGTACTGAAAGTGACCCAAGCTGTCATTTTGATCAGTGGATGCTAACCAGGGATGCATATTGATTTCTCCTGGCAACTGTTTTTGAAACTCATGTGCCCTGCCACCCTCCCAACTTCCCAACTTCTTGCTGTGCCTCCATCCCCAACACACATGCACAGTCTGAATCAGTACGTGAGGGTGAGAGCCCAGGTATAAATATTTTTTAGGAAAACACTTCAAGTTATTCCAGAGCACACCCTGCTTTGCACCTCTGCTCTAGATTAAAGCTGGGGATGAAAGCAGCAATGAGATTGAGCCAGAACCACACACAAATGCAGAGCTGCATTCAAACCCAGGCTTCCTGATATCTAGTTGGGAGGCCTTTCTTTCACCCTTTCCTGCTGTCTTTAAAGAGAGGACTGCCAAAATAGTGCTATTTATTTGAACCATTTTTTGCTTCTTCCTAGCCAGAAAGAAAAATGTTAAGAGATGTTCTATCCAAAATATACCTGATGAGAGTAAAGCTCCAAGAACCACGATTTTCTGTTATGTTTCCACCCGAATGCATGTTCTTAACAGGTTCTGCTCCTCAGTCCCAAGTCTTGGCTCAGATCCTCATGAATAGTGATTCCCTCTTGCTCTTTCTGGCATCTGCTTTTGATTCTCTGCACTTTCTTCAAACTACAGGAATATTCCATTGAATTTGGGGATTATATCATCAATAACCTAAACTATATGGGAAAGTGTTGAAGACCAAGAGAAAGGACTCCAGGATGCAAATAAGTTGTGTGAGGGAAAGGAGCAAACGTATTTCTTCTCCTACTTCTTTGTCCCTCTGTCAACCCCTTTCTAGTCATCTCTCCGCTCCTCTCACAGAAAGGAGGGGCTCATCTGATCACTCAGAGGCAGGGTCCTTCGTGGTGTCACATTGCACCAGTGTGCAGGGCTACTGTGGGAAAGGGTAGAGCTCTTGTTCTCATGCTTCCTGAGCACAAGGACTGTACTAAGAAGCCAAGGTAGACCTTTCTTCCAGGCATGCCTCTTCCCTAGTGCAGGTTGGGTAAGCAGACCTAGTGCAGGCTGTACCAATTTTCCTGCCCTCAATTCCCATCCGGGCCAGGAAGCCTCACTGAGGCCTCACGCCTAAATCATATTTCCCAGTCTAGATTTGAATAGAGGGTCTTACATGGGGTGAGGGTGAAGAGCTAACACCCAGAGAGGAGTAGGCTTTTCTCTACAGCAGCCAGGACTTGGCAGAGCAGGACTTTTTGTCCCCCTCTCTATTACATATATATACACATTTCCCTCATGAGGAAATTCAGACGGTGGAGAGGGTGGACACTTACACAGTCCTACCCTTAATAAAACATGCTCCATTCAAAATGTCTCTGATTTAAGTAATGTTTTAAGCACCACGATTTTCTATTATGAGCTATTCCACCTACTCAGTAGCAACCATAATGTAATTAATGCATTTCTTTACCCCCAAAGAATGTGCATTTGGGGCTCTCTTTCTAGTAATATGGATCTGCAAATCAATAGCTCAGATACATTTTTTTATTGTGGTAAAATATACATAATGAAATTTAGCATTTTTTTATATGTACAGATCACTGGCATTAAGAACATTCACAGTGTCATGCAACCATCACCACTATCCTTCTCCTTCTCCAGAACTTTTTCATCATCCCAAACAGAAGCCCTGTACCCGTTAAATAACCCCCTATGCCCTCATCTCTCCCTCTGCCAGCCCCTGGTAACCTCTATTCTATTTTCTGTTTCCATGAATTTGACTACTCTAGGGATATAAGTGGAGTCATATGATATTTGTCCTTTTGTGTCTGGCTTATTTCACTTAGCATAATGCTTTCAAGTGTCATCCACGTTGCAGCATGTGGCAGAATTTCATTCTTGTTTAGGCTGAATAACATTCCATG
Source organism: Cynocephalus volans (assembly GCF_027409185.1). NCBI lineage: Eukaryota > Metazoa > Chordata > Mammalia > Dermoptera > Cynocephalidae > Cynocephalus > Cynocephalus volans. The sequence goes on from NC_084472.1 coordinate 40,792,260, forward strand.
ATGTGTGTGTATCACATTTTGTTGATTCATTCATCCACGGATGGACTAGCTCAGGCACTAAGGTCATGTTATTGGCCGGGTGTGACATACTTGCCTAGCCAAGGTGTGGGGGTAGGGGTGAGGGAAGGAAATGATGGAGATTGGTGAGTTCATGGGGAACTTCTAAATGAGGCTTCATAAACAATAGAAATATTATGGTGTCTACGTTTTTCTGATCTAAAAATGAAGACATGATTTGGCAGATATCCTGTTTCTATATAACTGAAGAGAAAGTTGGAAACATACTGTCTAGAAAATTAAGCAAGTGTGGACACCATAGCTCTCCCGGCACCTGAAAAAACAAAGTGGGAAAAAAAATGTTGCTCCATAAAAATGTTTCCTCTTCTGAAGCAAAGATTCTAGAATTCTCTGTTCCCTACTTTAATTTTTCCTTCTTCCCAAGGCTGATCATTTGGCTCTTTATTCCTACTTCTGTGAAATTGAGTGCCTTTGCTTGTGTCTGTGTAGCAGAAAGGGAGTGTGGCCCTGGGGACCTCAAAAAGAATGTCTTAGGGGAAGCAGCTTGTGACCCAGGTAGGATGTCTATGTCATCTCTCAACCTCTTAGGCTCTCTGTCCTGTTGTTGCCAAATATCAACTACATGGCCAGAGGGCAGGAATGATGGGTGAAGCCATGAAAAGCAGCACAGGACAAAAGTCAATACTGTCAGAACTTTTTCAGGGCTTAAGTTGTACCGCGGTTATGCCCTGATACAGCCACCCTTGAGCTCAGTCAAGAAAACTCAGTATTGCGATACATGAAATCTCAGTAACTCCCTCAGGGACCACATCAACTTCTTGGAGGGGTATTTGCACATCATGTGGTTGGTAGCATAACAAAAGTTTTAAATTTGTGATTGGGTCAGGAATAGATTCCCAGAAAATCGCCCTCCTCTTCACATACCCTAACTGGTGGATTCCACGTTACATAAGAAGCACATGCTTAATACTGAGATGGGAGCTACTGATGGTGCAGCACTGGGGGAGGGCCCTATTGGTTTTTATGAAAAGCAAAGGAATTATGGAAAGCACATCACAAGTCTTGTTATTTTTCTTATAATATGTTCCAAACCCAAACAAACTCGAAAAAAGTATGTGTGCAAAAGCAAACCTTAAACCATTTTGTGAATCCCGCCCTAGATTTCACATTTCTCCAGTGAGGCTTACATTCCTTTATTCAGATTCCAAAAGTAGAGATAATTTGTTCCAAATGTTTCCAAAGCCGACCAGCAGAAGAGCCTAACGATTTTTCCAGAACTGGAGAAAACTGTGAAATCTTCTACACTCTAATGGAGCATTCAATGTGAGTGAAAAAAAAGGAGACAAGAGAGGGGAAAGGGAAAAAGAAGAGTTTGGATGATCTATTTGTTTATTTTGTTACAGTTATGGCTCTCTGACAAGGTCTGGGGAGACATGTTGATTGCCAATGTCTTATTTTCTTTGGCAAAGTAGCATTTCTTCTGTATTATGGAGCAGCTTGTGAGGGAAAAAAACAGCCATACAGCTGTAGATTTCCTGCAAGAGGTGAGCAAGCTCATTTCCAAGAGACTGAACTTGGGATCCCTTGCGGGTGATGAGTGTATGTGTGTATGCTGGTGGTACCCAAGCACCTACAACAATCCCCTTCCTCCTCCCTAATGTATCTTCAGATAACCATTGATTTACAGATTACAACTTCCACTGGAAATAGAAAAGACTGTGTCCCAATGAAGCTTCCATTTAGAAACATGCTTGTGCACTTGGAGCCAAAGCTAGTGATTGACAGGTGGAGTAACTTTTAAGAAGGAGGCAAGGTTCAGTGAAACTGAAAGGCAAGGAGGTTTTCACTTTGCTAGACTGCCATCAAGCTGTTGCTATCCAATAGTTTAATAAGTGTATACCTTGTCTTCACTGCGACATTCTAAGTTCCTATGAGTCCACAAATGCATTTTCTTTTTCTTTGTAACTTCCAAAATGCCCAGCACAGTGCTTGACTAAAAAATCAATGTTTATTTGGGAGGAAAAAATATAGAATGGAACACGTGACACACTTGAGCTCATTAAATTTGCACAAAGAAAATTTTCTCAACTAGGCAGATAGCCAGTTCAAACTTCTGGCTGTCATGGTTTGTAATATAATAAGTAATACTTATAACTTACTATCTTTATTATTATTATTATAATTATGGTCACCATTTATTGAGGTTAGTATAACTCTAACTGTCACTGCTAGGCACATTGACAAGTGCTTTATATACATCATTTCCCTTAATTGTCACAACAACTCTGCAAAGAGGAAGTGACTATCTCGTTCTACAAATGAGGAAACTGAGGCTCAAAGAATTAAATAACTGAATTTCAGTGACTGAAGCTGGATCAGAACGAGCTTGGTTGATGAGTCTTTGGGCATGAACTGAGAACTTGAGAGCAAGCAGAGCTGATGTCAGGATCAGCTCATTCACTGGGGTCAAGCAAGGGGCCAGTGAGACCAAAGCCATGTTGTGACTCCTAGTGTTTGTGTTGCATCAAGACAGACCTTTTTTGGCTTCCAACCATACCCTTAAGGCCTGCCAGCTGGACTTGAAATTGGTCACAGGCAATTGGTCACAGGCAAAAGAATGTGGGTAGCTCAGGGAAAATTCATCACGAAGCTTGAGGCTGCATTTCAGAGCACATAGTCTTCTGCAGGGAGGCTGAGAAAACATCTCTGTGTATGAATGATTGTGGTGCAGGGCTGCCAGGGTCTGAGGAGGGATGGACGTGGAATGTCAGCCATGACCCTGTCTTTGAGTGATGAGGGATTTGCTAGATAAGGCAGGTTGCTCATCCACCTTGAGTAGGACACAGGACCTTGCATATGGACTTCATGAATGAGCACACATACTTGTAGATCATGTTCAAACTCTGTATACAGATGTGAAGTCATGGACATCATGTAGCCAGACAAGTCTTTACTCTCCCACACCGAGTCATTATTTATCACACACCCTCCAACCCCTAAGACTCTCCCCTTAGTCCATTCCCAATTATAACAAGTGTTGAGTTGGAGAAAGAGATAAGATCATGCACCAAGTCTTTTTTTGTCACTCACTATCTAGAGAGGTTATATCTCCAAGTCTCAATTTCTTGAGCTAAAAGTATGGGATAATCTCTGCCTTCTTGAACTTACATGGTTGTTGTGAGGATAAAATTACACACACCACACACCCACAAACATGAAAGTGCTTCATGCATCTTCAAAAAATATATGGTTGAAAGGAATTGTGATATGTCATAAAACCCAAGGAATGTAAGGAAATACATAGCTAGCTAAAATGATTGGTAGATATTTCTGTGCCCAAAATTCTGTTACACATTTGATTGAAATAAGTAGAGACATATAGACACAATTTAACCCACAACAGCTGTCTTCCTAGCCAGTACTGCACAGATGTTCAGGTAGTCCTCTTTAGAATACATGGATACCTAACTCCCCTTGTCTTCAGATTCAGGAACCTAGTGAATTACAACCTACAGTAAAGTCTCCTGTAATATCCCCATATACCAACACAGAATCATTTAAAAACTACATAAAGATTCTGACAAGCAACAGAAAGCTGTACTTCCCATAGCTGGTTTCTAAGGGTGGTGGGGAAGCAATCCTTTCTCTTTTTTAAAATGTTTAATGTTTCAAATATACACAAAAAATAGAATAGAAAATATACCCCCATGTGCCATCACGCACCTTGAATGATCCTCAACATTCTAGAATTCTTGTTTTATCTCTTTTCCTCCACCAAAAACACAAAAACACACAAAACCTTTGTTTTTCTGGAATGTTTCAGAGCATAGTCCAGACATCATATTCTTTACCTGTAAATGTGAAGCAATCTCTTTTAGTCATTGAGGGTCAGGCCGTATTTGACCTTCCTCTGTGCAGACAGCAGGTGGATTTAAGAGTGAGAAACACCATCTGTCCCCATGGGTGGCAGCTGCGTGGGTCTAAAGAATTTAGCTATTTGTAGAGGATAAATTCTACCCCCTGTGAAATCTGTGTCTACTCTCACCTCTCTTCTAAAACATCCCCTCTGAAGTTAAGGGCAGCCATAACATTCCAATCAACCAATATGGCAGATTTACTTTGTTTTCATCCTGCCAGATTTCTCCTTGACAATCATTTCTGTGTTTCAAATAGATAATAAGTGCCCACTAATAATCAAGACCATGGATAGAAGCTGTAGAAATTTCTCTCAAGAGACTTTCAAGATAGTGGAAGGGAGAAAATAAGACAAATACACACTTACCCTTAATTCAAATAAAATTAAAAACCCAATGAGGTATAATAAATTGCAAGGTTGAATAAAAGGCTTTCTCCAGATTGACAACTGCTATCCTGGTCTGGAGAAATTCCTGGAATTATGGTTCCTAAACTAAGGCCACAGATTAGACTGGAATAAAAGTGTTGGCCACCATTCGGATGATGCAATTTTGCATGAGGAGAACAGGGTAAAGGCCTGGACCTGGGGATATGCGCACAGTGGTGAATTTCCCAGCCACATTTCTCAAGACTCAGACCACCTCTGGGAGCAAATGTAGCCATTCAGATACTGACTATTAGGTTTTCCATTTCAAAGTTCTTTCCTTAAGAATTCATAAAAATGCAGCTGGGGTGAATGGGCTGAAACCTCAGGAGCTACACAGGCCTGGCAATTTATCATTCAGCAAGGCTTTTCTCCAACTCAATTCAGCTTTTTTCTCTTTGTTAATAATAGAGTGTTTAGGGCGGTTTGTGGTTTCAGGTTATCTTCTTCCTCAGCCAAATGATACTCCCAAATGCATCACTATCTTCTGGGGAATCATATCCATTGACAGAAGAAATTATTTGCCTTCTCAGAGGACCAAGCAGAATGGTCTGGAACTGAGAGACGAAATTATTTAGATAGAGAGGGGAAAAAAAATTCTTGATTGCAGTAGTGGCTAAACAACGTAGTAGAGCCAGTGACTGTGTCTACGAGTGAACCTGCAGGAGTCTCTGCAGTAGGAAAGAGGTATTCAGGAAGGAGGCATAATGCAGGGAGAGGCTATCTGAAAGGTATTTTTAAGGACATTTTTTTTTTTTGACATCCGAAGCATAGTTTAAAGCCATTTATTTTGTATTGACAGTGTAATTTATAGTCTGCAATATACACAGGAAATAACAAAGGATCTGTCCCAGAACTGATCTTGAAAAAAATTATGGAGTCAGTATATTCCAGTCACTTAACCCATGAATCCATATGGAAGGCTCACGAGGTACACCATCTGTGCTCGGCAGGATGGGACGTTCAAAGGGGTATAGACTCCTGCTTCATGTCTAAAGAAACTTATACAACCCATGAGCCCACCAGTCCTTAACATACCTGTTTAAAATAAAGAAAAAAAGAGAAATGCATGCCAGGTTATGCTTATTCTGGGCAAGAGGATCTTGACTCTTTTCATTAATTTTGTAAGTGTTTATTGGGTGTCAGGCACTGGACTGAGTACTAAGCCCAACCTGCACTGACACCTATTAATAGTAATATTTGAAATGATTCTCTAACTTCATAAAAGTGTCCATTGAGACTGACTGAGCCCAATTTTAAAATACGAACTGTATACAGTTTATTTTACCCAACAGGTTCTGACATTAGTCTCAGTTTCTTCTTACAAAAACTAATAATTGAAGGTAAAGAGAATATTTCTGGTTTGTTTCACATCCTATTCCATGTGGCCTGAGTTGCTTTTGTCCCTTGAGGCCGGGTCAATGCTGAATTTTCTGCTTCAGGATCTGTTTGTTGTCAGTGGTATGACAGCAGAGCTAATATAAAAATTGAATCACGGTCATCACCCTTTATTGTAAGTGTAAGTCTGTCTGTATATTAAGAACCCAAAGAGCGATTGCATTTTGCTGTGCCTATTGAATGAGAATTTGCTGTTGATCTCTGTTAAAGCTCTTTAGACACCAGCCAGTACAGCTAGAGGGCACTGAAGACATTTGGGGACTGGCAGGCAGTGGCCACATATTCCATGTCTAGAAAGACTACCCCATATATTTCTCTCTTTTTCTTAACTTCTGGCAACTTCCTTCTCTAGAGCAACAGTTGCCAAATTCCCATTACACCTACTGAAGAATAAAAAAATTAAGATCTTTAAGCACTTTGGTCTAAACTTACTTCTGTAGGTCTATCTTGGTCTGGAAAGTCATAGAACTGTGGAAACCATCTTTTTGGATGTCCTTTTTAGATGATGACCAATCACACTGAGAACCCACTTTGTCTGGATCTCCCTTTTCTTTTATCCATAAAATAGGTAAAAAAATAATTGTTTGGGGTGGGGGTTGTTTTTTGTTTTTTGGGTTTTTTTGTACCTCCACCTCATGGGGTTGTTATGAGGAGTAAATGAGTCAGTAACTGTGAAGTGCTGAGAGCATGCCTGTGGCAGCGTTAACACTACCTACCTGTTGACTGTGCTTGGTATTCTTCCTTCAGGCTCCTCGCCCCACAGAGCAGGTGTACCTCCCACCCTGCTAGCTCAGGGATCTGCTCAGAAAGCCCCATATTCTGCTTCCTCCACCTCTCTCTTCCCACTAAGTGCTCACCTCTCGCTTTTGTACACAAGGACTTCCACAAGATTTTGAGTGTATATATGTACAGTTTTTATGTTATGTGTGTATGTATTTAAACAGCTTTATAGGGGTATAGTTGAAATAAAATAAATGGCACCTATATAAATATGCAATTTGGTAAGTTTTAACAAACACACACATCCTTGAGACTATCAACAGAGTCAAAATAGTGAACATATCCGTCTCCTTCAAGTTACCGTATGCCCCTCTATAATCTTTCCTTCCCATCCTTCCTCCTCCTCCTCTGCCCCCCACTCTAGGCAACTGCTGATCGGCTTTCTGTCCCTACATATGACTTTGTATTCTCTAGAGTTTTATATAAATGAAATCACACAGTGTGGAACCCTTTTTCCTTTACTTTTGGTTTAGCTTGTTTCATTCAGCATAATTATTTTGAGATTCATCCAAGTTGTGTGTTTAAATTATATATATATCCTGAACATATATACATATATATATGAATATATATATCTCAACAGATGCTGAAGCAGACAATTCAGCATTGACCAGACCTCAAGGGACAAAAGCCACTCAGGTCACGTGGGATAGGATGTGAAACAAACCAGAAATATTCTCTTTACCTTCAATTATTAGCTTTTGTAATTTAAATTTATATATATGTGTGTGTGTGTGTATGTATGTACATATATATTTTGAGGAAATCATATTGAAGGTAGATTCATTGATTGCTGTGGAAGAAGGAGGCATAAGAACGATTACATTCAGGTTTAAGAATGCAAAGTGTAACCACTAGTCTCACACACTCATGTCATTCATATAAGCCACTAGAATCAGTGTCAATAAAATGGCCCCTACAAATTAAGAAAAAATCGACTTATGATGAGTATTCTCCATGTAAGAAGACATAGAAATGCAGTATATACTTTATAGAAATTTCTTCCAAGACAACTAGAATTATTTTAAGATTTGAAGCCTAGAGAAGTCACCCTAAGCTACCTAGAAAACTTGCCTGGTCAGAATGATTCATTCCCCAAGGATCTGAGCAGCCAGGGTTTTGCTGTGCTTTACTTGTAGAGTTTCCTCTTCCAGCCAGGAGAGGAGGAGCCTCTCCCTGACTCATTGGATAAATGGCTCCTTTCAGAGGAAGGTGCTAAACTCTTGCTGGTTCCCTGGCCAGAACAGGTAGATGAGCTGGGCTCCCACCGCATCTTTGCAGGCTTAATGGGGCGATAACGAGGAGAAAATGGCTTAATCTGTGTTTTGGCCTCTTTTTCTCCAAGCTGGTTGGAATGAGAGAGGCTGTAACTTTGGAAAACCTAGTCATAAAATAGGTTTTTTAACACGGCTGTTTTTGGCAGGGGTAGAGAGACCCTAAAGGAGCAAGTGCTTGCCAGCTTTTGCTTTGAAAATGGACCAATTAATTAGAAAAGTCAGGGGTAGCGAAGGAAATACAACATACGCCACCTGGACAGCCTGCTTTTGTGTTGCCTGATTTGTAAGGAAAACAGATTTAGAAGAAGTGAATCCAAAAGAAAACAAAAAGGTGTTTGAACTGCAAAAAATGTCCTCTGGGCAGCAGCTTAACCAGATGTAAAGGGTAAAGGAGAGACTCTTGAAAAAAGGAGCTTTCCAGGGGAGCAGCAGGCGACCCTGAGTAACATCGGCCTGCCTGGTTCATAATCCTGGACTGGGCCGGAGGCTGGGCCAGATGCTGTCTCAGGGCCCGTTCTCACTGTGAGAGTCTGAGATGCTGATATTTACAGCACAACATCAACCTATAAACTGGCCACTCTCGGACGGTGTGCATTATAATGTCTCTTTCATTTCATCAGTTTTCCTCCTGGATCTTGCCTTCTTCCCTCTGTTACCTCACTGCCAACACAGCAGGAAAAGTGTATTCATAGATCCCTGAATAACATCTGGAGGATATGTGTTGGCCTCCGGCCTTGGACAGATGTTCTGGGACTGTTCCTTTGGCCTCATCTTTCACATGGAAATGTAACAATAACTGCCGATGATGGCTGCCAGTTTCCTCTCCCAGCAAATCTAAATCCACAACTTGGAATTCAGCATCCTTCATCAACTACCTTGTCTCACAGTCCAAATACACGAAGGCTCAATGCTCAGGTTTTTAAGTCAGTTGATTGGCCAGCAAGCATTTACTGAGCAAATAATATGTGCTTGTCTTTGGGTCAGACATGAAAGGGACTCCAAGGACAGGGGAATACATCTCCACACTCAGGATGTTTATAACCCAGTTTTCAAAACGTATGCACACAAAAATATTTAGAGAAGTAAGAAACCTTATATTACATACAGTATCACATATTAGGTTATGTGTGTCCCACTCAAAGTAGTGTAGGAGTTCAGAACAGGAATCCAAAAGGGCAAAAGTAGTCAGTAGACCCTATGGCTATGGGGAGCACTTAAACTGGGCTTTAAAGGACATAGACAATTTGGGATGGGGGATATGAAGGACAATCTACTAGAGTAGAACAAGCTGCAAAGGGGCATGGAACTCTTTGCAAGTGAATCCATGCCAATTATTTATTTATTTTTGGTATGTACTGGTAGCCTCCAAAGTTAGAGGTACGAGAGGGCTATAGGTCTGTTTCCCTACTAACTTTCTTGCAGGTTATAATTGACCAGGTAGTCAGGCTTCCTTGCAGTACTCAATTTGGCCATGCACACACAAGTTTATTAGCAGGCAGGTATGAAAACAATCACACAACCTGTGTTATAAGCAATCTGGGTCCCATCCCTCTGTCCTTGTGTGAAAACATGCATAAAGCAGGTGCAGCAATGCTCCAGTGGCAGGATTGTGGCAACCTTCTAATCTGATAAGCAAAGATACAGGACCCACTTAGATTTCTAACCTCAGGGACACCATTGCAAAATGAAGAGAAATTGCTCTCACTAGATTCTTACACCTTATTTATGCCATGACACTGCAAGCTAATCCCACATTTCTAGCCATCAATGGAAAAAAAAAAATGGTTTCTAACACACACACACACACATGCATTATGCTTTCTATGCTAATGCACTTTGAAGTAAGTTACAGATAATATAACTAGATGGAGAAGAACACGGCATGAATATGGACAAAGAAAGGACCAACAGCTGAGCAATAAATGCTGGGAAGAAAGGTGAGAACAGATTGGCTGGGCAGGTTTCTGGCAGACTAGTGATGCATTGGGTTCCAGGCTGAGCACATTTGATGGAGTAGACTATGGATGGGGTGACCATATAATTTATTGTCCAAAGGAGTTCCCTTTGAAGAGTGTAAGGGGCAGTGTTAATAATAATGCCAGGCCAACAGATGTAAACTGGTACTGTCCTAGACAAACCAAGGCATATGGCCAGGCTAGCCGTGGTCATTGGATTAAGGATGGAGGAGACATGAAGAAGACATGGAGAAGCTGTATTCTGTGGACACGCACCCACCAGGCACTGCAGCGTGCTCCATGCTCTGGCTCACGCAGGCACAGCAAAGCTTCCTTTAGGTGGTTTGGTAAGACCCAGGGGCGACCTGGGAAGGAAACACATCTCGACTATATTTGACTAATTATCTCAGCCTTGTTCATCTGCAGCCCGCTAGGAATCCTACCTTTCTCAGAGCAGCATTTTCTGAACATATTCTGCATCCCCAAATTTTGGCTTGTCCAGAAGCAATTACATGACACTAGAGGAAGAAAATCACCTCCCTCACTTTTTTTGTTTACATGGCCTGGGGCAATTACTTCCCTGGGCCTTACACTCAGAAAGTACTATGTGCTGGTGGAGGGCTTTTCTGTGTCCCATCTCATTCCTCCTAGTAGCCCTGAGAAGTACATGACCTGCCCATCTCCTGAATGAATATCCACCCTACTTTTATCCCTGAGTTTGTGAAGATAAAACAAGGTGAGAAATTCCCTGAAAAGTCAGAGGATTGGTTTTCTGATTATGAAGATGGAGTATCTTTTTTTTTTTTTTTAATAGTTTTTCCCCTAGGATAGGAGAAAGGAGGGAAGAGTGTAATCAGAAGTAGATCAGTTAGAGGTGAAGGGGAAGAAATTGAAGAAGTTCATGCTGGCTAATTTCTATTTTCTCTTTAATGTATTTGGCCTTTTTGTTTGTTTTTGGCGGCTGGCCAATATGGGGATCTGAACCCTAGACCTTGGTGTTACAAGGCTGCACTCTAGCCAGCTGAGCTAACCAGCTGGCCAGAGGATGAAGTATCTTAAACAGAAGCCCTGAGATTCAAGTCAGAGTCCTCGACATCTACTATGGAATAGGAATGAAAAAGTCCTAACAAGGGAGGTAATTCAAGGTAAGTTTGTGAGCTCTGGGTCCTAAAGCAATTCAGCGGGAAAAATTAGAATACAACTGTCTTGGTCTTTTGAAGGACAGAGATTCTGAATTGGAAGTGCCCTTCCTCTGCATTAATTGGCAAAATGATGAAATATAAGCTATAACTACAAACTGTATTTGCCTGAAAGGGAATTCTGTGGCATGGAGAAAAGAGCTCTGGTGTGGAAGTCAGAAACCCTGAACGCTACGCCCTGCTCTGGCCCTCTGAGTGTGTCACTTTGGGCAAATCACAGCATGGATATGGCTGAAGCCAACCCTCGCAACCTGCAACCCCAGGGAGTGTCCATGCTGTGCACACATGCAGTCAATGGTGGGTCAGACCTCAGGTAGGACAGCCCTATAACAACATAGATGTTGATGCTGGAGAAGATTCGAATAACTATTCCGAGCCATCCCCTTTATCATCCAGCCCAGAGATCCCCCTCAGACAGAGGCCCCAGGGCGTGTGTAGAAGGGCTTACGTCTTTTCTTTAAATGAGTAGACACCTACCAAGATTGCTATTATTTTTCAATATACAGCCTCAAGCATTTCTTATATTTATTCATTCATTGAACATCTATTTATTAAGCATTTACCATTTTCCAGGCACTGTTAGGTACTGCAGGTCAAATGTAAAGCAAAAAAACAAGAAACAACCCTCATAGAGCTTATAATCAGAGGATGGTAAAATAGAGTATATCTTCATTGTTTGCTGATCCCATATTTGTAAATTTGCCTACTCACTAAAATGTACCCCATTTGCAGACATGCACAAAGAAGCAAAAACTTAGTTATCTGACACACAGTTTCTTCCCATCTCAGGTCTAAGACAATACTGCCCTGTTGTTTCTCCTCTTATACTATAAACAAGTGTCTTTTTCGTGTTCTATTTGGTGCCATGTTTTTCTCATTTTTGTGCATTTTGTTGGTGAATTCACTCTTTAAAATGGACTCCAAGAATAGTACTGAAGCACTGTCTAGTGTCCAAGTGTAAGAAAGCTAAGATACGTCTTTCAAAGAAAATACATATTAGGTAAGCTTTGTTCAGGCTGGAGTTACAGCGCTGTTGGCCATGAGTTCAATGTTAATTAACAATAGATATTGACTAAGGTGTCTTTCAACAGAAACACCATAAAACAAGGTTATGTATTGATCAGTTGATGAAAACGTGACCAGAGGCTTTCAGGAAAGTAACCATACATATCCCCTAGGAGCAATGGGTCAGTATTCACTAATTCACTGTTCATGGCAACTTTATAGAACAGAACCACCCTGAATAACAAGAATCGACCGTGTTAACTTAAATAAATTTTAAAAATAAATAAACATAGCTGTGAAAGGTTGCTGGCACTATGAGGTCAGGGAGACCAGGTGAGACTTGGCTGGACAAAAGAGGCTTAAGTAGAGATCTGAAAGATAAGAAAGAGGGCAGCGGAGGAAGAGTGTTCTGGGAGCAGAAACAGCAGGAGAATTCTCCTGAAAAGCAAGGGACAGCAGGTCTGGCAGGTGGGCTTGGGAGTAAGGGTTTAAATTCAAGGTCGGAGATGTGAACAAGAGCCAGTTCCCATAGAATTGTAACTGAGAACAAAGGCGCACAGTCAGATCTACATCGTGAGGAAGCCACACTGGCTGAAACGTGGAGAACATTTTTGATAGCAGCCAGAGTGAATGTTGGGTGCCCAAAAGAAGGTTATTGCTAATGGCCTGCAGAAAGACGGTGTTTGTACCAGAGTGTTGATGATTAGGATAAAGAGACACAATTATTCAAGACATATTTAGGAGGTAAACTGGGCAGGGCTTGGTTATGAACTGAACATGGAAAGCCAATCATGAATTGATCCTGATTTCATAGACCTTCCTATGGTATCACACTCCAGGGACTAGTGATCCTTGGAAGCTTCAGCTTTGGCCTTGGGAGAAATACAGAACTTCTAGATCTACTTCTGGATATAGAGCTAGTTCTAGAGAAGGAACCTCTAGGTTTACTAAACTTCCTATGTATCCATTAAATCAGGCTTTTAATCAGTCTCTTTGGAATTACAAACCCTGAACTATTATCCTGTTCTCCAAAACCCTAATGAGCTGTCGAATCTGGCAGTAGCTAGTGCCAAAAATTGAATACAGAACCTAAATCTGGCATCATGGCTAGTGAGCCCAGTAGGGTGACTGTACCCTGCCTACCCGAGCTCATCCTATTGGGTATTTTTCTTCAGTGCTGCTGAAAATCTTTGTCTCTTTTTGATTCTATTGTTTTTTCTCATAAACAAAGCTCTGCCCCAACTCTGAGGGAAGCCCTGCAAAGCCACCTTCATTTATTGAGGTTCGCTTAATAACAGTCTCTCTCCCTGTTCTGGGAATCTATATTTGAAATGAGTCCCACAGAGGAAGTGGGTCTTTTTTATTTTGCCTGCATTCTGCCTGCCTTTTTCAGTATGTTGGTTCGGGTGGTCCAAAGATAATCAATAATGCTAGGGCGTCGGAGTGCTGCATGGACGGTCTCCTTATTGATTGGAACACTCCCATGGTGGTCAGTCACTGTTTCTCACATGTCACCTTACCTTTCCTGTCTCCCATGCCCCACACGGTGCAGTGGTGACGCATGGAGCGCTCGCAGCACAGAGCAGGGCAACACGATTCAGCATCTCTGCCATCCAATTAAAATGTTTTACTATCTTTCCTCTTTATCTAGCCTTTGTAATTGGATTCCCAGTTTTGCAATTTTCATGGCAGCAGAGGGAGGGGGAAAATGATAGTGAGTATCTGATAAAAATAAAATGTTATGATTTAATTTTTGCTGAAAGGATTCTCTCTCACCCTTAGGAGGCCTTTGAAAGTGTTCCCGAGTCCCTGACCCAGTCAGATTGTGGCCCTGTGATCCCTTCTGGGTAATCAAAGAGTCTTAGAAATTTCAGGCACCATGAGATCAGAAAAATCAAAAATCACCATCTATACAAAATGAATGAAAGATCTGGAAGGGGCAATTTGTGAGGTGATAAGATCAGATTTTGTGTGACAGCAGTATCTGATTATATGAGACCTCAGGCATCCTAAAACTGTAGTTTCTGGGATGGGAATAGGGAAGTCCTATAAGGCTATCTTCTACTAAGAAAGCAAACATTCATGATGAAATCTGTGCATAAAAGCAGCTACAATTTGCTGGCCTAATAAGTTTCATAAGTTGTAATATTCCAATTTTGGGTTTCAGATGAAAAGGTTCAAAGTATGTGAAAAACCTCAATGTAATTCTCTAGTCAAAATTTGTCACAATCACTGTCATTATTACATTATTATTACTCCCAATGCACCCCACAGTGCCTTCCAGAGTTTCCTACATATATCCTTTATTAAATAAATATACACTGTTTAATTCATTGGGAGATTACTTAACCTCTACGTGTTTCAACACCAATTCTCCAACACCAACTGAGTGTCTTACAATTCAGTTCAGTTCTGACACTAACTACCCTGAGTTCTTGAAGACTCCACAGGCTAAGGGCTCCATCCCACAAGACTGCCCCCACGTCACACACCAGCCACAAGCCCCTGGCATCCCCAAGCACTTGGCTGGCTGGCTGCAAATTCAGGGCTCCCCACAACCCCCTCAATTTGGATAATTCACTATGACAACTCACAGAACTTAGGAAAGCTTTATATTTACAATTACTAATTTATTATAAAAGATACGAATGAACAGCCAGATGAAGAAGTACAGAGGATGAGGTCTGGAAGAGTCCAGACAGGCAGATATTTTGGATTCAATGGGGAAGAGACAAATCCCAGAAATCTTGTCAAAAGAATGGGGTCAATAAACAATTTCCTTCTGTGAAGACCCACAGGAAGTTGTCCGGCCGGGAAATGAGTGGAATGAGAGTGAGCCCTAAAGAACACACTGCATCCAGTCTGTGCTTTTTCTACAGAAAAGGGGAGAATTGGTTCTCACTGTTGTTCACTCATTTAAAAAAAAAAAAAATTACTGAGAATTTATTTTATTCCAGGAACTCTTATAGGTGCCAGAGAGACAGAGATTTAAACAAAGGCAGAGTCTCTTCCCTCGAACATGACCCTTCAGGCATCTAATGGACAGGCATTCAGGGGAGAAGCCTGCTTAGACCCTTCCCTACAAAGACAAGGCCCTGATGGCTTTACCTTTTGTTTATTACCCTTCTGTTTCTGCTTCTCTCCCACTAGCTACTTCTTCTGAACTTAGTTTATGAGCTTAATCCATGTGTATCATCTGGTTCATTTGCACTGCTTCATATCACTCCATTGTAGGATCATTCCACAGTTTATCTATTAAATCTCCTTTGGTAGACCTGTGGGTTATTTCCAGTTTTATACTATGCAGCTATTCATATACATGCCTTCTTGACCTCCCT
The DNA here is from genome assembly GCF_027409185.1 of Cynocephalus volans. NCBI lineage: Eukaryota > Metazoa > Chordata > Mammalia > Dermoptera > Cynocephalidae > Cynocephalus > Cynocephalus volans. Next base: position 40,807,569 of record NC_084472.1, read on the forward strand.
GTGAGTGATAATCTGGGGGAAATAGTTATAAGAACAATTGCAGGAATATGTGGAATGTGCATCTTCAATTTCACTAGAAAATGCTCTCCAAAATGTTGGTAGCAATTTGCACTCCCATTAATAATAAATGAGAATTCCCATCCACCTGCATCCTTGTCAACACTTGCATTTCTCAGACTTTAAATGTTTGCCAATATCATGTGTGAGAATCTGTATCTCACTGTAGTTTAATTTGCATTTCCCTGGTAATAAAGGGTTGAATTTGTATTCACACACTCATTGGTGATTTGTATTTCCTCTTCTGTGAATTGCCTATTCATATGTTTTGTTTCCTTTTGTACTAAATTGTCTTTTTTATTCACTTTTACTAGTTTAGAAAAAATATATTCTGAATGTCAATCTTTTGTTGATTTTATGAGTTGCAAATATCTTCTGAGTCTGAATTTTCTTTCCACTTTCTTAATGGCATCTTCTGATGACCAGGAGTTTTGAATTTTAATATAAATTCATTAATATTGGAAAATCCTGCCTACCTTAATTCATGATCACATTTTTCATTTAAAAAAAGTTTTATTTTTTACGTTTAGGGATTTAATTTACCTGATATTGATTTATGTTCATTGGCATACACTAAGGATCCAATATCTGACTTTATTTTCTTTCCCTGTGGGTAACCAGTTATCTTTACACCGTGAATGGGACAATCCATCCTTCCCCTATGAATCCGTAGGACAACCTCTGTAATAGATCAGGATTCTGGAAAAGACAAGGATGTTTTTCTGGATTTTGATCTTGTTCCCCATTTCTCCCTGCAATAATACCATTTGGTCATAATAACTATAACTTTGCAATAAGTCTTCATATTGGAAGGTGCATCCCACCTCACTCTGATTCTTCAGTCCTCTTGAATCTGTCGTTTCTCTTTTTCCTTTATCTACCTCCAGTCCTCCCTCACTATCTACTCAATTCTCAAGACTCACAAAGCCTTGCCAGCACAGACCATTCAGAAGTACCGTATTCAACTGCCATGCTCCTTTAGTCCATTTACTTCTATGGTCACACCTTTTGAGGTCTGCCTCTGCTCTTAGCCTCTTGTTTTGTTTATCCCAGCCCCATACCCACATATCTGTGAGCTCCCTAAGAGAAAGAAGTCTTATCTCTGTGCTCCCATGGCACCTCACACTGAGTAGACAGCACATGATAGGCACTAGGTAGAATTCATAAGTTGAAGTTATTTGCCATTGAGTTGGCAGTGATTTCCGTACTGCCACACCATCTGGAGCACTGGAACAATATCCCCTGCAGAAGTTTGCCCAACTCTTCCACCAGGTCTGGGACACACTGACAGGAAGCCTACAGTGGGTAAGAGGACTTCAGTAAGAAATATTGGTTTGTGAAATGTTTCTAGAAATTGCTTACAAGATTTTAAATGTACTTTGACAGAATTTAGTTACCTTACCCATGTATGCACATGTAGATAAAAGTTTAGATTTCTCAGAATCCTTCCACATAGCTCATCTCATTTGGACCAGATGACAAGGGGTCCAGACACCGAAGTGGTAACCTCAGTTCTACCACTAATTCCCAATTCCTCTGTTTCTCTGGGACTGTTTGCTCATTATAAAAAAAAAAAGATATTGTACCAGATGAGTCCCAAGGTCATTTCTAGCTCAAATATCCTATGGCTGTTTTGACCATTGTGTCAATGGTCTCTACTGTCCCTCCTAAAGCTCCTATTCTACTATTCGACCTTGATATCTGTGGACCTCAATGGTCTCATGTGTAACAGAAGAATGTTAGGCTCAACAAAGTCATTTTCAGTTCCAAAATGCTATGCATTTCATGACCAGCCTGGGAGAGGGGTAGGACAATAACAATTTGCTCCAATTTAAAAATAAGGAAACTGAAAAATAAAAATTAAATAAATAAATATATAAATGAAAATAAGGAAACCAAGGCCCAGAGAGTTTCAGTTGCTTGCCCAGGATCACACTGCAGAAAGTGAAAAAACAAAGACTGAGAGCTCGGGCTCTAGAAGTTGAGCTCAGCCATCTGTTTTCTGTATCATTCTGCTTCCTCCTTTCTTTACATGCAGAACAGTTGTGTGGCTCTGACTTCCTTGTAGGTGGCTAGTCGTAGAATATTCTGAATTCAGCAGCAATTGACTGACTAGCATGCTAGTGTCAGAGTTCTGACTTGCTCCAGGCTTCTGCCAGCCTCCTGTGTAGGTGATGAACCTGTTGTTGGCTCAGGAGAAAGGGCTGATATGTGGCCCCATCCCTGCTAGCTTGAGAGAGAGTCTGTAATGGGCTTTCACTCTGTTCTGCCCAATTTCCTTATACCCACTTAGCTCTCTTGTTCTCTAAGGTGCTTCATGTTCCCTGTCCATTTGGACACCGCAGATCATATTTGGAAGGACTATCAGTTCACTGGGAGCTTTGCTTGATCAAAAACACATGATTCAGCCTGGAGATTATATCGAATGGGAAAAAAGTTACATAATAAGGAGTACATTGATACGTTCCAAAGCAGATCTATTTTCCTTTGCAGCCCCATGAGAATTTTGTAATATACCCAAAGTGGTATGTTGGGCCCATTGACCATGTTGCAGTGATAAAAAGGGATTCTGTTGTTTAAAAAAGTTTGCTAGCAATCCACTTTTACCCTATTCTGTATTTTGATTGGCTGGCCATATTCCAACCTTTTCCTGCAGATGGAATATGCATCAATGGGCCCCCTAGGCAATAGAACAGCACATCCTTTCCAGAACACAGCAAAGGTCAAGCAGCCAGGCAACAACAGTTGTCCCCAGGTTGCATGGGGCACTTCAATTTTGACACATTGTGCAGTGAAGGCAGCAAAAATGGGAAGACGGCACAAACATAACCAGTCTTGGTTCCAGCACTTTCTTCTCCTGGGCATTTACCCAAGTGTTTCCCTTGAATTATCCAAGGTGCTGTCATCTCTAGATTGTAAAAAATTAAAAGGCAAGAAGTGGAACATAGAGGAAGATTAAGAGAACTAACTAGGCATAACTTAGCTAAATGAAAATGCCAGGGGACCTGGAAGCTATCTCTGAGTATTTTATGTGCCTAGGTAATTTGTCAAAAGGCAACATATAAATGCATCAAAGGCAGGAAAAAATGACTGCTTAAAGTAGTTTAAGAAATCAGAAGTAGTCAAAAGAATCAATATTATCAACTTTTTATTGAGTGTCTCCTATGCGTCCAACCCTAGGCTGGGTACCAAAGAGAATTTAAGACAAAAGCAAAGTAAGTTACTACAGCACTCACACTTAAGGACAACAGAACCAAAAAGACAAAACGCATGCCCTTGAGCAGAGTGCAGGGAGTGAGACCAACAATATGCTAAAAGAGTTCAAGGCAGGGAGTGTTCTCATGATTGCAGGTAGCCAAATAGCCAGAGAAATGTTTGAGAAATGTATTTGGAATATTTTCTCCAAAGTGAATAAATGTCACTAAAAACCAGCCTGAATAAAAGCATCAGAAATCATGATGTGTCTCTAAAACATAAGAAACAGTTGCTATTTCTAGTTTCTCTGATTCCCAAGAACACCATGGCTCAGATAGGGTTAATTATAAAATAAACACACTCATAGCTCAAGGTCACAGGGACAGCACTTTCATCACAGGGAGGGAAACTCCTTGGGAAGAGGCTGCCGTTCAGTCTCTTGATGGCAGGACCAGCACAGCTCTGCATGCTGGATAATTAGGAAGCTCAGTTTAATTCCAAATATCTGAGCAGCAATCGATAGTGGGAACATGTGGGATGTGTGGCTGGCCTGGTTTATGTGACAGGTCACACATTAGGTGCCTAATTGATGTGGCTTCTCAGGATGCAGTAATGCTGCTGACACAATCCGCTTTCCTATTACTATGCTTAATGGTTCATCTTTTGATTTCTGCCTCACTTCAGAAAAGTGTTATTTAAATAAGACCCTATTAGGAGATTTATTTATCACAAGAAAAAGATTTATCAAGGAAAAAAAAATCCACTGAGACACAGCAGGTTCTCTTTTCAGAGGCACCATAATAAAGAAGACAATAGCAATATTTTTACTGTTTAGGTCGATACAATTACAGGATGGAAGAAAGCAAGAAGCAAAAAATATAAATTTCACACTCAGTGACCTAGTAATTTGTCAGTCATTTTCTGCATTAAAACTAATGCATCCTCTGGGACTGGGGCAGAGCATACCCGAGAAATCTCAGCACTCCTGGCCTGGCCACATTCTCCATGCCACACTATCTCCCTCTTTATTCCCTTCCTCCTTGATCTCTTTCTCTGCCTGTTTAATTGTCTTTTTCTTCTCAGTTTCTATGCCTTTCTGATGAAAGTGTTCTTTGGTCTTTTATTCTGATACCAATTGCTGGAAACCATAATCTCCTTTTTATCTCTCAACTGAATGTTTTGTATTTCTTCATTGGAAGAAAGGGGCCTCATGTGGGGTGGTAGAAAAATTTTGACACTGATCAGTTTAACCTTAACACCATAGCAAAAGAAGAAAATCTTGTACTTCCTGGGTCTTCAGCCAAAATAATCCCCATTTTTCCCCTTCCCCACTCCACTTATGCACTCTTAATTCTACAAATTCTACCTACTGTGTTTCCAGCTAAGTATTGGGTTTGGAAAGTACATAAAAGAGGCAGAAGGGAAATTGTTCCCTCCAGGAACTTATACTCTATATGAAGAGATGAGACATACATGAAACAGAGAACTACAAAGGACATTGTGGGGTCAGGATGGGGCTGGAGAAGTGAGGGAGGAAGCAGGTGTAACTGTATCCAAGTATCGGAAGGACTGTGATGGGAAAGAAAGCATAGACATACTGTGGGGCTTTGGGGAACATGAATGGGATCAAGGCATAGGGTCCTCAGGGAGATAGAGATTAGGTCAACGTAAGGAAACCTTCTCAATCTATTAAACAGAGTCATCTGACAAGAGAAGGTGATGTCTTTCAGCAACTCATGCACCTGGCTGTGCTGAGGGGATGTGCTGCTCTTGACAGGGCATGAGAATGGCCCATTCAAACCCCGAGTTATTGGATGTGACAAATGTGTACTTTAGGATCTGCAGAAGGTGTAAATTCACGAGGGCTTCAGTCACCAGGGAAGACTTCAAGGAAAAGGTAAAAACTGAGTTGAGTCCTGTGTAAGAGCTGAACTTGCAAAGAGGATGTGGCAAAGGGGCTTCTAGACAGGAAACAGCACACATACAATCTGCACCCACACCTGCTCTTTCTTATGATTTTCTGTCCGAAGACCAAAGTTTTCTCTTCTAGGTGGAGAGAAAATATTTCACGACATGTTTGTCCATCCCCCAAAGGAAGACAGAGGCACAAGAAGTAAACCAAACTAAAGTTGATGTCTTTATTTATTTATTTTTTGTCCTTGTATTCTATTCTTCTATCTTTCAAAATGATTTACTGAGGACCTAGGCACTGGGGCTAGGTTCTAGAGGCATAGCAATGAGCAAAGACAGATACGGTCCCTGTCCTTACAGTCTATTGGAGGAAACAGATATTAGCCAAGTGATGTCACAAATATATATTTACAAATGACACCAAAGGAAAGTATAGTGATGAGAGTAGGTAAGAGGGAGCCCAGATCTAGGCTGTGGTGGAGAGGAAACAGGCTTCCCAGAAGAAGGGAGAGTTGATCTGAGATTTAAGGTTGAGGCACAGTAACCAGATGAAATGGGGTGGCAATGAAAAGGGTCAAGAGCTAAGGAAAGGGAGAATAATATTAAACAATATTCCAGGAAGAGGGAACAACATAGAAGCAGGAGGGAGAACTGAATATGCAGGAAACTAAAAGAAAACTCTAGGAAACACCAGCAACTGTACACATCCATGGCAGTAAACTGATAAAATGTGGGAATCTACAATTGCTGTAAATATTACAGCTGGGATTTTGTACAGTTCTTTGGCAAGATGAGAAGGTTAGTGTTCATCTTCTAGGTCAAATTGTGGTGTAGAAAATATTTGACTGGGGTCCATGTGATGTGGTATAGCACAATTCTCCTGCAAGCCCAGGTAGAACTTACTGATTAAAATTGTAGTCATTTCTTAATTATCCATGCACGAATTATCCCTAGTGATCTGAGTCCACGAATGGTTTTCCTTTCTACCACATTAGTAAGCCTCAACAGGGCAGGAAGAACAGCATACCTTAGGGGTGGAGGAGTCCTGAGATTGGGTCCCAAGATGATGGCTGTATCTGAGATTCTGTGTGTAGTAGGATATGTGAAGCTTGTGCCTAGTGGTTTTTTTCTCACCACCTTCCAAGACTAAGTATAGACACCTGATTGTCCAGTCTTTTCTCTTAGTCAACCTATGGCTGCTTTAGGATAACTTTATTCTGAAGTATTGGAGATTTATGTTAAATGGACACATTAAATGAGTTGCTAATTGTTTTCTCCTTTCTGAGATTAAAAAGAGTTTTAACAAGATGCATGGGAACTCTTCCAAGAAAAGCACGATGGTGGAGGTGATGGGAAGTATTTGTATGCAGTTGGTCTCCTTCCATTATGAGAAAGAGGGAACACTCCCAGATGCTTCTCTAAAATATTGAAGGTACTTGAGGTAATTTTTTGGAGGGGGTAGGGTGGAGGTAGGCAATGATGCAAATGAATAATTGTTACCTTTAACATCAATACTAAGTAAATATAAAGACAAATTACCTACAGTATAACCAGTAGAAGTCGCTAATTCAAGCTCACCTAAGCTATTGATGTTCCCTGGATCACCAGTCCAACTTGTTAGCATTCTTTTGCAAATCAATAGGCTTCAAGGATCCCTGGGGAATCAATCAGCAGAGCTTCTAGACATTTGGAGCAGACTGATTTCTGAGGGGCCATGAGAAATAGGCAGAGAAGGGTTGTGCCAGCTTCTGGGCCATGCGGGTAGCAAAGGTAGCTGTGATTCATTCCTCCACTCACCACTTCAGCCATCTTGAGTAACATCTACCGTGTGACCAACGCCATAGAAAAAAACATGTCAGGGACAGTTTTGACAAACTTGTGAGCATGTCCTCGGATCCCAGAGCACTTTCTGCTGGAGTCAGGGAGCTCTCTCAGAGCTGGTGACTAGATACTCAGTCTAGATACTCAGGTATCTACCAGAGTCAGATCGTGAATGCCTTGGTAAAGCCACTGCATTGGTAAAAGATGATTTCCATGGAAATGGCTAGATGAGGTGAGATTAGTTAGGAGATGAAGTTTTGGAATTTTATACTATATGCTGCCCACCCAAACCCTCACTCCCAATGTGCCATTCTGAGTCTACTGTTCCACAGAGTGCCTCAACCTCCAAATTATCTCTGATTTACTCCTATCAAAATCTCAAAGGATTTTCAGCAGTGCTTACTGGGTGGAACAGACTAAAAAAACTCGCTTAAGGGTGTCTGTGTCTGATAACCCCGTGTTATTTTTTTTAAGAAGTATGACATATTAAGTGGAGCATATACTGATGGAACTGAGGAAAGATAATATCATAGAAGAAACACTTCAGGGTGACCTGCCTTTGAGATGTGGAAATAAGGCTCTTTCACCTCCTGGTTCTATGGCCTGAGAAAGAGAGAGGCTCATGGATTTCTGTATTAATTCTTTGAGTCCCAATGTCCTGTCTATAAAATGGGGATGGTCATACCCAGGGAGACAATGTATGTAAAGCACAGGGCCTGGAACATAGTAGGCATTCAGTGAAGGACAGCTTTGATGATAATGACTGGTAACGACTCTAATCCCACATAGTTGTAAGAGGTCATCTTTTTCTGGCTGCCAGGGCAGTTGGAGAGGGAAAGGATTTTTAGATAGGGCTTACAAAGACCCCTTACCCATGCTCACATAGTCAGCACCTACGTAAGGCTTACAACAGCTTCAGACAATACCTGGGTGTGAAACCTCTAAACATTACTGTCTGTGTGCCCCCACCCCCTTGCAGGGTACTGGGTACTGGCTAGTGAGCAGGCCAGGTCTGACTGCTGGGGGACAGTCAGGGCAGGCTTACCACTCCAGAAAGCAAGAATCAGGGAGATCCGGGGAGGCAGATCCCAAGCAGAGTGCAAGAGAGGAGCTGAAAGCAGGAGCCAGGGAGACAAAGACCAGGAGACAGAGACTGAGAAATAAGCAGGACAGGAGTCAGGGAGCAGTACAGGTTTGCTATGAACACTGAGGCTTCTTGTGATGGCTTTGATGGGAAGCTGGTGAGGGCTTTGTGGACATGTCAGATTTCAAACTGTTACCACGTACCCAAACCAAAACACTGCTCAAGGCAGTGTGACCATTGGTGCTCCAAGAGCCCAGAAAGATGGTTTTATGGTTCTATGGATCCTTGAGAATGTCCTTTAACTTCTCAAAGTCTCAGTTTATAAAACTGTGTAGTAGGAGTGACACTGGTGGGTTAGAAATTTTATTGAGACTAAATGAGATCATGGATTAGAATAGCTGTGTTTCCTGGAACGGTCTACTGTTATTATGACTGTGGTTACTATATTTTCAATGATCATCACTATATAGGGGTGCTGGTTAAACAGCAAAGCCCATTCAACAGATTTTTATCCTATTTACAGAATTTCCCTAAAGTGTGATCGTATCCCTCTTATAGATGCCATTGGAGAAATGTGTCACCTCAGCATAAACAGTACTAAATTGAACTAATGAGATGTGAGATCAGAATCAGGAGAAATGTGGGAAGTGATCAAATCCGGAGCCAGAAAGCTGGCTCCCTTTAAGGTCATAACTGGAGGAAATAAATTAAATAAAATGTAGGCCAAAAGTCTGGAAACCCAAAGATCAAGATATGGGTTAGGAGCAATATAATAATTAGTGGTCTGGATCAGTGGTTGTTCTCAAACCTGGTCGTCTGTTACAAGAATTAGCCTGGGAGCTTTTACAAAAATACAGACCTCCTGAATCAGAATCTTGGGGACGTGTCTGGGGTAACTATTTTTGAAAAGTTCCCAAAGTGATCGGCATAATTGGCCAGCCAGGTTTGGAAAGCAGAGGTCTGTATTAGGTCTTGGGGCCAGGTGCAGGAAGCCATCAGCCCTGCAGGATCAAGTGCAGAAGAGCCTGGGGCCAGGCAGTTAGCTGGAAACCACAGGGACACCAGCCACTGGAACACAGCATGCAGGATGATGGGGCAGCCTTCACTGGCCCGTGGGTTTTGTTTATATGTTTAATTAAGTTTACGTACATTCTAGGAAGTTAGGGGCTTCCGTTGGGGAGGTTGGAGAGGCTGGAGTGGGAAAGCTGCAGAGGTGGAAGGGGAGCCAGGAGGAGTGGCTGAGGCTGAGCTAAGACAGCAGGTTTTCTCTCCTCACTTTCTCACTCATTCTATCCCGAGGCGGTGGCCTTAGGACACATGCAGGTTTTTTTGCTATCAGGACAGATTTAGAAAACAGAGCTTTGGGGGAAACATGGTAGAATTAGGAGGAGGAGGAAGAGGAGGAGAAAAAATGAGACCAACGCAGAGTGTGTGGGTCTGGGTCCTCTGTGACTACAGTGGGAGTGAGGAGAAGCACAGGAGCCCTGTAAGGGGAATGAGGAGGCATCCTGTCCTGGAGCGTATCAAGGAAGGGTCTGGTGGGCTGACAGGAGCCCTATGGAAGAAGCTGCTTCCACACCCTCATGAAAGACTCGGACCCTGCCCCATCTCAGGAGACTTCCAGAAAGCCCCCAGCTCTGAGACAGGGAGCTTTTTGGTAACCATAAACGCAGAACAGAAAAAGTCTCCTTAGAGACATAGCAAAGTTCGCAAATCAGCACAGAGGAGCAGGAGAGGGCCATGTGACTCTCCAATCAAGGTAGTTGATTGTGCATAACTTCAGTCTCAGAAAAATTAAACTCTCTGAAGGAGAGAGTGTGCATCTGTGAGTGAGAGAGAGAGGTTTAGCTGTCTGTGTGTCCCCAGTGAAGTGCCCAAATGAGGGTTCCACATTAAAATCTCCAAACATTTGCCAGAGGGCCTGCGTTGCAGTGAATGGCATACTTTGGACTGGAAGAAACAGGAGAAACCAGCTTTGTTTCCCTGGCCCAAGCTCATTACTTTTGCAGCCACATTCTCTAATGGCTTATGTGGCTGGCGATTAGTGACACTTGGATATCAGCCTGGCTGTGTTGTTGAGACAGATGACATCTTGTCCACTTCACATTGCTGCTGCCAAAGCTTCATGTCCATGAAGGACAAGCCCCTCAACCACTCACTGCTCCTACACGCCGCTGCTGTTGGGCAGCTCCTTCTGGACACAGTATCTGCTTGGGTTCAGATGAAACTCTGTGAAGTGGGAATATTGAGGAGAGTCCCAAGAGCCCCCATGGCCCACCAGAAGAATAATAAAACACTGCATCATGAAACCTGACTTGGTTTAAGTTAATTTTCTTTCCTTGTTATTAAATACACAATGTGTGACCAAAATGTCACAACACAGAGAAAGGAATGTGAACTTCGAGTATCGGATCTGAACCTGACTTCTAATACATCTCAATGCCTGGCCTTGGGCAAGTTAGTAAACATCTGCAAAAAGGAAGCAAGGATTCCTACACCTGCCACCTGAAATTTTGGGGAGAATCAGATGAGATGTCACTGTTTATAGTGTCTTAAATATATCAGACATCAATCCTATGCCTTAAATATGATGCCAATTTACTGATCTGTCTGTGATCCCTCCTGATTTTTCAGTCAATTGTTTGTATTTCTCTTAGATCCTCTGGATCTTTTTCTACATTCAATCTATGGAGAAAATATATCTGAGCTGAAAGGAAGCATCTGGATAAGCAAGCAGACCAGAGACAGGATTCCAGGCATGGGCTAAAGGAAGGCCTTTTTCTAGGGCTAGTTTGAGCTGAAATGGAAGAGTGGGCAGAGGTGGAAGATAAGCTGGGAAGATGGTCGGGGTCAGACTGTGAAGAGAGATGGGAGACAGGTTTATGTGTCTAGCACTTCTTCCAAAGGGGCTCCCAGGGCAATGGCTTCTGCTCCTACTCTGCACTCCTCCCTGCCCCTCTGCCTCAGCCAGTTAATGTCTAACCCTGTGGTGCAGGTGCCTGCAGGATGGGTGGCCCCAGAGCCTGGGCCTCCCCGGACAGGCCGGGCTGCATGCCTCAGCGCCTGGCTCTCCAGGGCGCACCTCTGTGATCAGGTGCTCATCTCCAGGTGTTCGCCTGAAGGGAGGTCATGAAAAATCAGCGCCAATCAGGGCAGTTTCCTTGGAAGCTGAAATTATCTTACAGGCATCTCGGAACAGGTGCAGGGCTATTTTGGGCCAGCAATCACTGCTTGCAGAGGAGGGAGCATCGCCTCTCCTCTCAACCAGGCAGCAGCTGAGAGCACCAATTATGTGAGCCACTTCGTGCTCACAATGTCTGTGCCGCCACCGAATGGAACAGAGTGTCCCACAGGGGTCTGCTGCCCCACCATGGCAAGGGATTCCTTCCAACTGATGAAATGACAGGGGCTCAGCTTTCTTGTCTGAAAAAGAGCTTCCTTCACCTACAGCATAAAGTTCACATTTCTTAGCTTGGAATTGAAGCCCCCCCCCCCATCTCCAAACGCACGTGCAGCCTCCACTCAAAATCTTTCCCTGGGTTCCCATCCTGCCCTTCTCCATCCCAGATCTTGCACCCTGTCAGGACATGTCTTCATTTTAGCCAGATAAGCTGCACCTGCATCTGGACATCCGCCCAAGCCACCTCCACTTCCTTTCTTCCCAGTGAAAATTCCTGTTTGATGCTTCATTCTTCCAGACTCCCTTTCTGCATCGAGGTATACTTCCTCCCCTGATGGCTGCCCCAGCCCCACACAGGTCTGTCCGTGTTCTGCCCTCCACTGTTGGTACCATAGAGGCCAATAGTGCATCTGTGTGGACTCTTCAGTTGGGCATTGATGACTTCTGGGGTGTGTTATACATCCCACCTGCCCAAAGAAAAACAGCAAGTGTCTTCTACTTCTTTGTGTTTCCCCAAACAGCCCATTTCTGAGGCCAGGCCATGTCTTATGTATGCGTCCTCATTTACATGCACTTCCCAGCTAACATAGGAAGTGGGCACTCACTGTGTGCTCTGCTTGCCCAAAGGCTCTCCAGTGACCTGGTGATCTAGTTTCCAAGGCAGGGAAACACTTGCGTCATAAACTGATTTATTAAAATAGGTGTTCTCCATTATCATCTTTTAGAAGCCAACAATCTAAAAATATGCCACAGAGAGAAAGGGTGACTGAAAAGACAAGACCTAGGAGCAGCCAGTATTTAAAACTATCAGGAAGTCTCTCTCTCTCTCTCTTTCTCTCTCTCCCCCCTCCCACTTGCTGCCGCTCCCTACACCCAATTTCTTCACTTCTTTCCTCTATTTACTCCCTCCCTTCCCATATTTCAATCTTGAAAGAATTAAAATAGAATCCAATGGCCAGCACCCATGCCCACCAGTACTTGATCTCACCCCCTGAATCTGGGTAGCATGTTGTGTCGTGTCTACGAGGCCACCCAGCTGGAAGTCCCCTCTGCTCCCTCTGAGACCTGATAATACGTTGTATCCTTCTGATTGACACAGCAACACAGTGCTGATGAAGTCGACCTGGACTGTAGTCATTGTGTGTGTGTTTCCATCCTTCCCAGAGTACAAATCCCTTCATAGGAGACACTATAGCCACAGGACGCAGTGCAATGATTTTGGTAGAAGAGGGTGGTCTTTTGCTAAAGCAATGAGCGACCTATCATTTGAAACCGTGACTCTCTCCAGGGCTTGACAGCCCATGGACACATGGATACTAATAACCACGTTTTGGTCCTGCGTGGCTCCCACATACACAGCCAGACAGTCTGTTACACACTGACTCTATCAGAATTAGGAATGAAGGAAAAGAGCACCTCTACAATTTTATTAAATGGAATCTCAGACAGAACCCTAATATAAAAAACAGATGGGACGTTTAGAACCTCTACGTTTGGCAGAAACTGCTTGGTTGTACGCAGAGGCCTTAAAGCGGTGCTGAGGGGCCCCAGAGCTCCATGCCTGGACCCACGGGACTCTCTGGAGTAAAAGCCAGAGTGAACTATGCATGGTCCTGGCAGCCCCAATTCCCCTTCACCCCGGGCTGCTCTGCTTCTCTCTGCTTGATAGTCTAAGATTCTACATATGATTTTGCTTGAAGAAAGTCTTCCAATAATTAAAAAAAAAAAATTCTCGAGAACCACTAGGTTACAACAAAATTTCCTAATCACCGCTCCATGAAACAAAATGCTACTGCTTCATGTCCATCTTCTCCCAGGAGCACCCCTTAACTGCTGTACCCAGAACTTCTTTAGATTGTGGGCCCCTGGGCAATACAATTTGATCTGGGAGATTTGGCTACCAGTGACCCTCCTCTGCTGGCCTGCGGAATTACGGAAAGTCATTTTCCCTCCTGAGCTCCCTCAGGCTTCAGTGCCCTCTGGTACCCCATCCCCCTTTCAAATCGTTTTATAAATGATGTTCATTATTGTGAGTGAATAACTGAATGTGAGAGTGAGCAGCATTCTTAGAATCCAGACCAACTCTGTGGTCTTAGAGATGAAGAAATTCACTATGCACTATAAACAGGCCAAGTGACTTGCCCTGAGTTACACAGACAGTGGCTGTAGAAACTCATTCTCTTTAGGGTATTTGCATGTTTAATAAGTTAAAAATATCACACTAAGGTAAACCAGGTACATAAGAGAATCCCGGTCATCAGCTACTTCCAGGCAGGGACATGTTCTGTCCAAAGCAGGGAGAGCATGTTTTTTCCGAAGTCCAAACTCAGACGATAGACCATCACCCGCTCTGCCTGCATGTAAAGCCAATACTGAGTTTGTTCTGATAAATCTGTAATAGTTTCAGCCAAAGGAGATTGGGCTGAGCTCCAGGACAAATACTTAACTCCCATCTTGCCCAATTTACCTGCCTCAGGTGTATACTAGATGAAGCCACTTCCCCAAGCTAAGAGCACAGCTGCCATATGGACCAGAGCTCACTGTGGGGCACCAGTGTGACAGTGTCCAGCTTAATGAAATCCACCGAGGGCTGGCACTTCTCTGCCTGCTCCCATCCACCCGTCTGCCCCTCAGCCCTCCTCTGTGCACCCCTCTCCCCGCCAAATCAAGAGCGTTGTACTTCCCAAACCCCATTTCACAGCTATATTGTTTTATACGTCCCCTCCAAAATACCTTGAATAGTCCCTTTTTATCGCTCCCATTTTCTGAAAGCTCCAGCTGCTCCTCTGAAACCATCCAAATCTAATTAACCACAGAAACTAGAGTTAGGGAGAGTGGCTCACTTTCGAGTCCTTAGCATACCCATTCAGGCCTTCTTTCAATATGGGCACAAAACCAGGAATTTCTAATAATTGTATCTATGGGCCTGGAAGGGGGAAAAAGAAAAGAAAAGAGAAAGAAAGAAAGAAAGCTGCTAATAAGTAGGTCTGTGAAAAGAGGGAGATCAGCACCTCGTATGAACTTGGCAGCCTGGTCCCGAGAAACTTGGAGACAATGCCACTGGGGGATCTAAAGAGCTTAGCCTCCTGACTCAGATCTTGTGAGAATGTCCCCAGGCTGTGAATAGAGATCCGAGTCTCAGCCCTAAATTGTCCCAGCTCAGACTCATTGAAATGTCTTCTCACTGAATTAAAAAAGGAGAGGGCTGGGAAAGTTTGCTGAATATCAATGAGGCTGTGCTTAGAAGAGGAAGATGGAGAAACACGGAGGTTTATTCCTGAATGACATGGATTAAGACAAAAGTAACACACTGGGTCTTTGCCAGGTGGCCCTGATGGGGAGGGACTTTGCTTCTCAGGGAGCTGTCAGGGATGGGACCCACCTGGGCATAAACCACTTCCGGGGGGCCTTGGGAAGTCACCTGCTCAGTCCTCACTCTCCCTTTAATAGATGAGAAGTGAGGCTCAGAGAGGGAAGGGGCTGCAGCATGCCCCCCTCAGCCTGGGCTGGCTGCCCCCCAGAAGGGCCTTCCTCGCCATTACAATTCAATTCCCTCCAACGCTTTGCCCAGAGGAACCATGAGTGAATGAATAACTGTACACATCCTTCCAGGCCCGTTTCCAATGACATTATCTCCTAAAAGCCTCCCCCAGTCCTCGGCTCTGTCCTCCCAGCTCCCTAGCTTCTCTCTGCCTCCCGCAGTGCTCTGAGCCACTCCCTCAGCTGGGCAGCCCTGCCTCCCACCGCATGTTTTGGACATTGTATTCCCTGCTCTTGACGGCCAGTCCCCAGGGTCAGCGACTGTGTCATCTGCTTCTGGTATTCCCTGAAATTCCTTATGCTTAGGAGGTAACTAATGAATACTGTCAGAGTAGAAAAATGACTGGCCCAAGCTGAGACTGGAATTCAAGTCTTCTAACTCCTAAAATGATTCAAAATTTCATTGCACTGTGCTTAAAGGCTCTTTCTGACAATTGGTCCGTTTACTTATTTTGATCACAGAGTTGTTCTTTAGTTTGTGGTATGTTGAAGGTGGACAAATTATAAATAGAATTAATTTATACAGGAATATGTATACATAGGCATGAGGAGTCATCAAATAGTTCATGGAAACATGCATATTACCTTTTATACTTTTCCACAAACTTTTTGAAGTGTTCTCATATATGTACTTATACATATATATGTGTGTGTACACAAATGCACATATACACACATGCATATATGGAATGGGATGGGATGTGGTATAATGGAACTATTAGAACAAGAGAGAAAACAGTTTTCTTCTGGAAAGATGTTGATGGTTTCTCATTATAAAGAAAAAACCCTGAGGTTATTACAAGCAGTATAGATGAGGCAACACACAAGTTTTAGAATAGTGCTTGACACCTAGCAAGCATGGTATGTTTTACTCATTTTTATTATCAATGTTGCCTCCATGCGTCTTTCCCAGAGCAGGAATGAATTCTCTCTTATGAACAGAAATTCACACACTAGCAAGCTTTTATTGAAAAGAACTAACTAAATCACTGTTCTCTGCCGCCTCTTTTTTCTTGGTGATGGCCATTGGAAGCCCAGTTGTAGTCCCAATATAAAGAGTGAAAAAATTGGAACAGAGTGATCACAAACCTTTTGGGGCCACAGAATCCTCTTCAGATGAAATCACAAGAAGATAAACAAGTTGAGGGGGCCCCTCTGATTGAATGCGGAGTGCAGGGGTCAGTCCTCTCTCACTCCTTCCTCCTCCCCTCGCCTCCCCATCCCAGCAACCCCAAATGAGGCTGATGAACTTCCTAAGTACCCCAGCACAGAGGAATACTATACAAAATCCTCTGCTTTCTTCCAGTGTCCCAGCTTTGCAGAGTTAGTTAGAGATCTTGGGTGCAGGTCAAATCCAGTCTTCTTCTAGCTCTGTGACCTTGTGAGATCATTCCCCCATAGAAAATGGTCATTACAGGTACTTCTTACTTTATGTACCCAATGAGTTCATTTTTCCTGCAGTGCCTTCCCCTCTCCCAACACCCAGATGAAGCTGCCCAGAAAAACTTGCTACAGCCCAGGACATACCTCTGGCCCACCAGGACCCATGTTTGAATTTCTCTCTCCACTTTTCCACCTCCACATATACCTGGTGTGAGTCCTTTTTGAGGGAACTGGCTGAGCTGGTATCTGGTGGCATACTTATTGATAGAGAAGCATTCACCTCTGCTGATAGATTTGATCTGCTTTGTTAGAGTGGTCTATGCACTCCAGAACAGAACAGAGTTTGTGTAAAGGTAGAATATCAAGTCAGCTATCAGACCTGTGAGAGAGCAATTTAAAGACAAGGACTAGGACTTGCTGGTATCCTTTTAAATCACATAGTATGCCAAGGCCCTGCATGAGGAGAAAGAAATGAAATCCGTTAAAATCACAGTTCCGTTTAGCTGTGGGGCATGCAACTGATTATCCAGCAGCATGTAAACAAAATATTTTTTTCATTGGAAATTTTCATTTGTGCTTTATATTTTGGATCTGTTTCTTTTGGATTATCTGCTTTAAATAAGAGGAATGTTAGAACGATGAGGGACCAGAAAAATTTTGTAACCAACCCTTCTTATTCTATAGTTGTGAAAACAGCCGGTCAGGATGGGAAAATGACTTGACCAAAGACCCACAGCAAGGTGATAGCCTATGTGTTTGGGGAAAACTACCAAGATTTCATATAAGAAGGAACAAGGTTTCATGTAAGATAGAACAAACTTTCCTATGGGTTATGAGAAGAATGAGGCTTCTTGCTTTGGTATATCTTTCTTCCATCAGCCATGCCCAAGAACAAAAGTAAAGAAAAAGTAAAGAAAAAAATTATTTTGTACGTGTAAAGAACTACTATCTTCCCATTTTAAACAATACATTGACCAAATCAGTGAGCAAGCACACTGGAATGTTATGTCAACCTGTGGCTTTGACATTTTAGTGATCCTGTGACCTTGCAAATGTCACTTTCTCCCAGTGGTGTGCTAGAGCTGGCTCACACCAAGCATCTTTCTCCAATGCCAATTTCAGTAACCTCTCGTTTGTGGCTTGATATTGGCCATGACGGAAGAATTTACACCATGGATATCAGCAAATGCTACAAATCAGAGCTTTTCATCATTGTTGAGCAGGTTTACCAGGGACTCTAGTTACCCTGCTATCAGAGACTATTTTGGCTCAACTAACTTCCGGCTCCCATGTTTAGGAACTGTAATCAGAGAAAAGTAGCAATTCTTTATCTAGAAAAGGAGGTGTTGAAGGCTTAATGCTCTTTTTGATTAATCAAAGACAAGTCTTGAGCTCTCCAGTTGACACCTTGGATTGGAAACAGGAGCATCTGGGTGGTTGCGATCCTTCATGTCTCTTTGCTGCTCTGTCTGAGCACAGTCGTTCCTCATGTCTACCATGGGGATCGAGAAGACAGATGACAACATAGACATCCTCCCAGCAGATTTAACTTGGGAAAAATGAAGAGATACACTCTGATGTTTTCCCTTTACTCAAATTAAGGGTACCTGAAGACTTTTTGCAGTTCTTACGAGCAGTCCTAATGAGCAAGGCACTCCAAGAGAGGAGCATCCCCAAGCATATAGTGACATGTTTTCTTTGAATGCATACTTTGTCTTATGGCTGTTGAGTTTCATAATATTAGAATATATAAGAAGCATGAGCCAAAGATGAGCATGGGGGAGGAAAAACACAATACTTAAAATAACAGCCATGTCCTTGCTTACCAAGAACTGAGAAGCATGTGTCCCTTAGATTCATTGTTAGCTTTTCCCTTGTTATAAGCCATTAGGAGTCCGAGACTGAGATGTGAGTGGAGTTGATGGCTGCTTCTGTCGCAAGATTTAAGGAAGAATCTATAGAATATTTCCTGCCACATTAGGCATATGACTTTATAATGTCATTTCCCTTGTTAAGCATTTGGGAAGTAAGATTTATTATCTCTGTGCAACAATCCATGAAACTTTGCAAATGTCAAAGCTAGAAAAGTTTGGGGCATCCAGTGTTGAGGTCAGAGAGGAAAGGTCATGCAGACAAGGGAGAAATAAAAAAGCAAGTGGAAAAAAAGGGGTGTAAGACAGATCTCAGTTTGCTCATCATTTTGCTTTGGATTGGCTTAACTCTTTGCTCTTCTCACACCAGTGAGAAACTGGTCTTGTTGCATGTTGAAGGTTTCCACATTATGTTAACAGGCAATAAATAACAAAGATCTTAATCATCCAATTAAATTAAATCTTTCTTAAATTTTGTGGCCATTCAACAGTAGAATGGCAGGCTTTAAGAAGTGGTAAATTCTCATCACCTTTAGCCAAGAAGAAGCGGAGCAACAAGTTGGGTTGTTAGGATGTTATAATGGGGGTTCCTAAATTGAATGGGTGATTGCAGTCAGTCTCCCTGGGAGAGGCTATGATTCTCTGTTAGGTGACAGTAATTATTCTGTATGGGTCTCAGTCAACATGGAAAAAGCAAATAAAGAAATACTATCACTGTTTATCTGTCCCTCTCTGCACCTCCTTACTATATGTCTCCCCCACACCCCGCCGTACAAGAGGGAATTAGGTCTGACTGCCTAGAGCAGGAAGATGGGGCAACTTGGTTTCTGATGAAGAAGTCTCAGTTTCCAGCTTTCTCTTCCAGTAATCTTTCTACCTACCCACTTCTCTCTGGGACTAAACCATAAAGGTACTTGGTCTCTTCTTTTTTAGGAAAGTAATTTTTCAAACTAATTGACATATATGATGCCCAACCCTGGTGCATTTGCATTTTAAAGGAAGTCATTAGGAAAATGTAGGGCTTAATCCAGGAAATACTATATATTTAGTATGACCCAAAACAGATAAGTAATGGCTGTGTTGACTGAGGATAGTGTTCAAATAGAAGATAAGCTAAAATTAATTTTATATGTGTTAATGTTTTATGCCAGGAGCATTGTTCTACGGTGCTTTCATTAGCCTCTTTTAATAGTAAAAGCAAAGCTGTGAGAAAGATCTATCTGGGTGTGTGTGTGTACATGTGTGTATATGTATATATATGCATGTATACATACACGCATATAGTTTTTGTATACAAACTTGCTCCAGATTATATTTTCACGAACCTGCAGTTCACCAGGCACCATGCTAAGCTCTGAGAAAACAATGGGAAGCCAAGCAGACATGGTGGCTCTTTGTGCAGCTAACAGCCTAGTGCACACACGCTCCAAAAAAGGTCTAGCAGAATCTGATCCTCATAGCAAGTCCAGAATTCTTTCTACTGTGTTATAGCCATTTCCCAGGAAAGTTATAAGTGGCAACAACGTGTATTGGTAGATTCTTCCCCTAGAAGCAACCCTGGATCAAACCGGATGCTTGAGGACCCTCCATAGGTTGAGAGTCAGAACTGTTGAGGCTCTAGGCAAAGCCACCTTCTCTGATCTTCCTAAATCTGAAGATCAAGTTGATGTTTTCTCCACCTTTCCCTTCCCTGTTCCTGCATTCTGTCCCCATATCAGAGGCAACCCTACATGGATACACAAAAGGAATGGCAATGGGGTTATTCCCCTTCATGAAAAAGGGACATAAATGCTGAACACATGGGAGAACCCAAGGTCCTGCATGTTTAGCCCCTACCTCAACCACCCCGCAAAGCCCCAGTTTCATTTTTCCCCAGGATCCCCCAGAAACCCTAAGGAAACTCAGGCATAGGGAAAGATTCAGGCAGGCCTCAGGAATGAGGGCTGGCAGGAAGTGAATCCAGGCAACTCTATCATCTGCTCCGTGGGAGACCAGCCTGGTGAGCTCAGAGGCCTGTTTTTCCTTAACAGATGCAAGAAAAGAGCCGGAAAAGGTCAGAGATAAATGCAGCCCTCACTTTGTTCTGCATATTCAAAAGGACTTCTCTAAAGAAAGACCCAAAATATATGTGTGTTCACTCAACCTTTTCCTGTCAGGCGCAGGGATCCAGATATGGACATGACAGGGTAACCACTGAGGACATTTTTGCAGGTCTGCAAAATAGCAGCACTTATGAGCAAGGCCCTCCAAAAAAAGCACACTTCATGTATGACCCATCAATCTGGCAGTAGAAAGGGAAGCTTGGAAACAGCATATTATCTTGAGAAATCACTCCCAGAAGGGAGCAAAAAGTTCACAGAGAGAATGCCAGGGAGGGAGAGAGAGGGAGACTGGAACACTGTCATCAGAAGCGGCTGGGATTGGAAACAGTCCAAGACTTCATCATGGCTGACATCCCTGCGCATAATCAGAAACTCCTTTCAATTATGTGGGAAAAGACTCTTCGCATTGTCAGCCCAGATGCCCCCATGAAGAAATAGCATGAAATGAGTCTCAGGGAAATGTCAGCGTGGGAGCGAGATCCAACTGCCCATGGCTTGGTTAGGGGAAGACAGGCCAGAGAGATGGGGCTGATGAGATAATCTGTTGTCCCCCAGAGCAAAACAAAACAACACTCCCAATGGTAAAGGAACTGTGAACCCTGGGTTCGTGGTGTAAACACCCATTTTCTCAACATTAATCAAAGTGTTTAATACTGTAACCTTGAAACATCTCTTCTACCTCAGTCTTTACAAAAAAGACCCAACCTGCCTCTTCAGTCACAATCCCCCTATGTCCTTCTGTCCACCAAATCGGACTGTCTACCATTCTCCAAACCTGTACTTCAAGGATCATTTCAAATTCCACCTCCCCCACAGGTGTTCAACTACAGTTAGTAGCCCCTGTCCTATGACTCTTGTCAACTACATAATACCTAGCCCCAACTATTTAGTTTCAGTTACCAGCATTAATAATAAAAATAATAATGATAATAGCTAATATTTACTGAGTCCTAACACCATAAACTAAGTTAATTCTTATGCAATCTGTTGCATGAACAAATAGTGACATCATTTAATCCTTTTTACAGAGAAATAAACTGAGGCTTAGCTAGGTAAAATTACATATCTACGATTACACGTATGGTCAGAGCCTAGATATCAACTTTGGTCCTTCTGGCCCCAGAGCTTATTGTCTTAACCCTTGTGCTTCTCTGCATCCCTTAATGTCTGTTTACTGTCTATGTACTGTGGAGGAACTAATGAATTCCCATTGTGCAGATCTAGTCCAGAGAAGAAATCAGAAAGCCAGTTGTAAATGTTTGATATCTTCATGTCTGACCATTTTCTTTACTCAATGCCTGTATTCAAAATACTAAACTCCACTATTTGTTTTACAAGTAAATTCATTGATGAGTATGAATACGAGAATGAAGTTTTAAAAAGGACATAGGACAGGGTTGTCTGGTACAGAGTTAACAAATGTTCTTGAAAAGAATTGAAAGAGTATTACCTTCTTAGATAAGACCATGACTGGGAATTAGAAATTCTAAAATTAAATGTTATGGTGAGTAATTAATTTCTATCAGATGAAATTTTTACATTATATTCATAGGGTCATAAATAGCATGCTAGATAGAGTTGGAGGTAACTCTGAGAGCATCTAGTACAGCTCCTTTTTGTTATAGATGGGAAATTGATGTTAAACTGAAGATGAACTTTTTTCTTGGTCATTCAGGGACTTACTGCTAAAGCTGGTGTTGTTTAAGTGTGAAGACTAGAACAGACCAACCCACAAAAGAGACATAGAGACACCCATAGAGTCCAGTGCTTCTCAAACTTTAGTGTGCATGCAAATCAACTGGGGTAATGTTAACATGCAAATTATGACTTAGCAGACCAAGGGTAGAGCCTGAAATTCTACATTCTAACAAGCTCCCATGTGATACTCTCGCTTATAGTCCATGGACTGCACCTAGGTTAGCCAGGACCTAGATCAGCACTATCTAATAGAAATATAATGCGAGCTACCTATACAAAATTTTAAATTTTCTAGCAGCCACATTTTCAAAAGGTTAAAAAAACAAATAAAATTAGTTTTGATAATATTTATTTAATCTAATCTATAGATAATATAATTTCAACATATAATGAATACAAAATATAATTACATATTTTGCATTCTTTTTTCATACGAATTTCTTGACATCCAGTATGTAGTTTAAATTTTCAGCATAATTTGGACTCATCATATTTCAAATGCTCAATAGCCCAATGTGGCTCGTGGCTACCAAACTGGACAGAACAGCTCTAGACCACACTTCTGCCACTTGTAGACTATCTTGTGGAGTCTATTCCATTTTGAAGTCTGGAAACCTAGCTAAACCAGCTCCTCCCTAAGAACAGGGCATTTTTCTGTGTATGCCCCACAACATGCAGGTAGTCCATGAAGGCTTATGAATCAATTTATTTTTGCCCTTCCCTCTTAATGGGAGAAAATCCCCTTTCCTCCATCATCTTCACACATTTACATCATTCAGCTTAGGGCTGTCTCTCTCTAGCCTAGTTGTTGCATTGGGTATGGTGTTAAATTAGGTGACTTCCAAGCTTTTTTCTCCTTCCAAGAGTCCATGATTTTATCCACTCCAACATTAGCTGCAGTTATTGTTCCAGATACCCTCTCTGCTTCCTCTTTTTCTTCATAGCTAACAGTTCCTATGGCCCTCCTTCATTTCCCCTTCTAAAAACCCATTAATCACCTAATGCTCCCTCTGGAGCCAACTTCAGGCTACTCTCAGATTTAGAGGCTTAAGTGGAACACCAGAATCTAATAGAGGACAAATGGGGGCACTATATCAGATGCTCCTGTTTTTACATGCCCACAGAATTCAGTCTTGTGTTTATACAGAGCCCTGAGAAAAATGGCCATGGTCAAAGTATTAAGTGTGTAAGGAAGAGTCTGGTGTAGTTGTTAAGTGCACAGGCTCTGGGTTCAGACAGCCTGTTATCAAATACCAGCTCAGCATGGGACAAGTATGTAAATTTTCTAAGCTGCAGTGTCTCCTAATAGCTATGAGGTGAAATGAGACAACCCAAGTAAAGGTCTTAAAAGGGAGTGCCCTGAACAGTTAGTGCTCAGTCAATGGAAGGTTACTATCAAAGCTGATGTTTTCTGAATTGCAAGAAGTGCTGTGGCTAACAAGGACTGAGCACATTGTGAATTGTGCCCAACTTAGAGCAAAACTATTTCTTTTTTACGTTAGATATCTGATCATGCTAACCTCAAGTCCTACCAATTTTAGTTCTTCTCTTAAAATTCTGTCTCTGGCTTCCCTTTCCTCACCTCACTAGCCAACACCCACTACCAACTCTGTAAGTACCTGTCAAGGTACAGGTCTCTGCAGAGAGCCCCACAAAGGGATCTGCTTAGTGAGGGGCATGTCTCCATGCTGCCCAAAATCACCCTTGTGCAGTTTGAAAATAAACAGCTTCTCCCCTGGAAGAAAGAACAAATAATTCATAATTGGCAATCTGCATGATGAGTGGTGCATCTATGCAAATATAACATTTGGAATAATCTATTAATATCTCGGCTATGATGTCTGTGGGCCACCACTTCCCATGCTAAAGAGACTGAGCCAACTATTTCCTGACTCCTCTTGAGGTGAGAAGAGAGAATGACAAGCTGCTGTCTTCTTGGGGTTCCAATTAGAAATCTGGAAACCACCAGAGTTGGAAGGAATCTCAGAGGCTGCTTAGTCCTATTTCCACCCCCACCTCTCATATTAAGGACGAGGAGTCAGAAATGCAAAGAGGCACAGAGGCTCCCCAGAGTTAACTGCACTTTTAGAGGCAGAATCAAGGTCACAAGTAGGTTGCAGACTCCCAGCCTCCAGCCCTCCCTGAGATACCAACACATCTCTCTGTTGATCAGGCTTTTGCTGGTAAAAACTGCAGCCTTCCCTGTTTAGTTGTCTCTAGCTCTTTCTACCCTGTCTTTCATCCCTCTGGATTGAACTCCTCTTGCTGCTCTGGACTTCTAACCTAGAGAATCAGATTGCCACACCAAAGGATTGGGCGACTCAGACCAAAAGCATCTGGCCCCGAGCAAGGGGGCCATTTGTGAGTTAACCTAAAGATACTGCCTCTGGGTTGGACTGAACCCCTTTGCTCTGGAAGTACACAAACACAAACACACACAAAAATAAATAAATCCTCAGATTTACAAAGGTAATACTTCTGCTACTGAATTGTCAGCATCGAGAGAGTGCAGGACAGTTCTGTGAGCAACCCATAACTACACTCCCCCAGCCCCTTCCCTTTCTCTCTAGCCAGTCCTCGGCAACTTTACCACTTCCATCATGCTCCTCCACTACCCTAGAGGCAACAGTGGCTCCTTCTGTAACCCAAATATCTAACAAGCACCAATGCATGTCCACACACCTGCTTGTCAGGGTAGGGTGGGAAACTATGGCTGGGGACAGAATAATCATTTACTCAATCAGGCAATTAACCATTGCCTGAGTTTGAAGAGCAGAATGTGGGTCTGTGAGGTATGGGCTACACCCTGGCATGAATGTTAACAAACCAGCCGTACAACCTTGATCTTTCTTTAAGGTGCAGAACAAATAGTTCCTCCTCACTGATGCTTCTCTGGACCTCACTCCACTTCTAATTTAATTAGTAACATCTCCTCCTGCTGCAGCACGTGTGCACCACCATTTCACTTTGTACGATTTGTATTTTACTGAACTGTTTACGTCTCTCTTCCAGTCTAGACTATGAATCTTTTGGTCTCCTTGAGGTCTTGAGCACTACGCACAGTGTCTGCCACAAATAAATGCTCAGCAAGTGTTTGACAAACGACAGAATGAGTCAATTAAGTCATAACCTCTCCAGACTTCAACTTCTGCATCAAAAAATGAAGTACTTGGACTTCTCAGCTTAATTCTATGACTCAAAGATATTGTTGAGTACCTGCTGTGTGCTGACGTTCTGCTAAGGGTTACTGAGAGTAAAGCAAAGTATGAAACCTGCTTCTAGACCTCAGGAGTCTAGTTGGAAGGACAAACACACTCAGGAAAGGAAATCTCTCGTTTTCTTTTCTGGTTACTCTGGATGGTTCTAACTGTTGGTGCAACAGGAGCTCAGAGAAAAGAGAGGTCACTGCCAGGTGGGGCATTCTCAATGATGGTGGGATGGGCACAGGGTGGGAGCACCCCAAAGAGAGGTAACTATGTGAGCTGAGGCATGGCTTTGGGGCTAGGCATATAAGCCAGCTCTCTGGGTAGAGGGAAACAGTGAACTTTGGAGTTGTGAATCCTGATTACTGGCTGTTGATTCAGTAAGACATTTACAACTAGATTTTTTTGGTTCTTTTCTGTTGTTTATACTTTTAGCCTCTCACATTCTGTTCACTTCTTCCTAAAAATAGGTTCTTGTCTCTCCTGTCTTAATAAAAGACGTTGTCAACCTTGCTGTCCTCTCAAAATGTTCCTTCTCTTCCTATTCCCTTAAAAATATGGCTCACATCACTACCTCTACTCCTGGACAGCCCATTGCAATCTGGCTTGTCTCTTCAGTACACTGATGCTGCTTTCTAAAGATCACCAAAACGTCTGTAACTGACAAAATCAAAAGCTATTTCTCACTCCTCGTCCTTCTTGATCTCTGACACTGTTTGATCTATTGACCACCAGCCTCCCTCTCTTGAAATGTCTCCTTGGGCTCTATGGTCTGCTCAATGGTCACTTCATCACAAACCCCGCTCTCTGTCTTTTTTACTGCCTTCTTCTCTTCGTTTTCCCTAAACACACGTATTCCCCCAAATCTCCCAAGGATCCCTACACTCAATTTCTTGATGGGTACATCTTTGTTTACCATTTTCTTTAACTTTGGCTTCTACAACAGATGACTTGTAAAATCCTTGGTACTAACCCCAACCCACATCTCAAGCTTTAGACATTGGCTTCCAACTGCCAAAT
This sequence comes from Cynocephalus volans, assembly GCF_027409185.1. Lineage (NCBI taxonomy): Eukaryota > Metazoa > Chordata > Mammalia > Dermoptera > Cynocephalidae > Cynocephalus > Cynocephalus volans. The sequence continues at coordinate 40,833,854 of NC_084472.1, forward strand.
AAACTCTCATCGTGGAGTCCTCACAGCACATAAAACCAATGTCTAAAACCAGACCTTCTTATTTGCTCTCTACCTAGCTCTTCCCCTTCCTCATTTCACCCATTTCCTCCTCTCCTCCAACCACAATGATTCCAAAGTTTAAGGCTTGTAGATTCTCCCTCCTCAGCATCTCAGGCTCGTCCCCTTCATTCCAACTCACTTGTCCAACCTTTGGTTTGGGTTTTCTCTACCTCTTAGACACCTGCCTTGTCACTACCACTTATAATTCATGCAGAACTTCCAGATACACCTTTTCTGTGCTATGGCTTTGATTATTCCTCTTCTCTGGGTGAAAGCTCCCATGATTCTCTATTGCCTACTGAACTTTAGATGAACCCTTGGTCTGGGCATCCAACCCTCTGTCTTCTACAGCCTTATCTTCCCGCTTTACCACCTACAACTACCTATTCAACCTCCCTATTACAGGGACTTTACTATTTCCCAAAGGCATCCCACATGTTCTCACTCCTGTGGCTTGCTCATCTGTCTTTCTGGAAGATTCTACCCCTCACAATCACCATATAAAATGTACACATCCTTCAAAATTCATGAGAAATTACATCTCATTCTTGAACCCAGAAACCAGTTTGGTCTTGATCTCCTTGTTTCTTCCCTAAGGCACTTAGGTATTTGAATTTATAGTTACTTATCTGTGGGCTCTAAACTAGATGGTAAGTTCCGAAGGCTAGAGTCTAGGTCTTATTTATTTCTGAATTCTCTGGAGTATTTAGCTTAGTGCCTTAAAGGCTCCTATTAAGAACTGAATTGAATTGAATTGAATTGAGCTGAATTGAATTACTGGTAAAGAGATCTGAAGACAGCTCCTTTTATCCCTAGTCTCCAGAGTAAAATCTTTGGAGAACTGCTTCTTGAGAAGAATCTATGCACTGTTGTAGCACAGTTAACATTTCAAATTGAACATGGGTGGCCATCCTCTCTCTCTAGTGAAAACTGACTTCAAAGACTTCTAGAAGTAGTTTCTCCTTTACAACTCCGAGATAACGTGATAGAGGGAGTGACTCAACAGAAAATGTCTAAGGTTGGATATGAGTGTCCTGAATTCTAATTTATCCTTCCATATGCAGCCATGTTAATGGAATGACATTTTACTAATGCTCTGTGATACGTAAAACATTAGGTTTTGCTACAGTTCCTGCTCTCAAGGTTAAGATCTTGATGGAACTCAATGGGAAGAGGGACCATGTCTATTTTATTCACCCACATATTCACAGAGCCTAGAACATGTAAATGCTCAATACATTCTTATCAAATGAATCTGATGGGGAGATGATATCTGACCAAAAAGTTAATTAAACTGAAATCCAGGGTAGTTAATAATCAAACAAAAAATACAACATAGAGAAGTGGCAGCACCTTATTAATCCTTGATTTCCCCTCCTGCCATGGTTGAATATGTTCCCCAAACATTCAGTTATTGGAAACTTAATATACATTGTCACAATGTTATGAGGGTGGGAAGCCCTATTATGGTATTGAAATGTGGGGCCATTAAGAAGTGATTAGATTATGAGGACTGTGCTCTGTGATGGATTAATCCACTGGTGGTTTAACGGATGGTCATGGGTATGGTTATAACTGTTTTATAAGGAGAATAAGCGAGAAGCTTAGCTCTCTCTTCTCTGCCATCTCACCACGTGACAACCTGCATCTCTGTGGAGTCACCAATAAAGAACAAGGACCTCACCAGATGTGTTCCCTGGATTTTGGACTTTATGGCTTCTGAAATTGTAACAAATAAATTCCATTTCTTTATGAATTACCCAGTTTCAGGTATTCTGTTAGAAGCAACAGAAATGGACTAATATACCACCCCAGCCTCACTCCCACCCAGAGCCTAACACAGTGTCTGGTGCAACCAAGGCAGGCATATTAAGAGATGGAACCACCACAGGTGTCATGAAGTGCAAACGTCCATCTGGTACAGGATCTCCTCTCAAGAACCCTCCACAAAATGTCCTTCAGGCTATGCTTAAATTTCCTCAGGAATACTAAGCTTAATGTCATTCTACATTGTTGGACGGATTTCCATGTTAAAATGACAATTCCTATATTGAGCTAAAAGTTGGCTTCTTATAAATTCCACCCACTGGTCCTAATTCTGCCTCCAAAGTAACATAGTGAAAGTCTATTTTCTCTTCTGTGTAATGGTCTTTCCCATGTCTGAAGACAGCTATCATATTCCCACCGTGTGCAGCTATTCTCAAAGCTAACTGCCCCACCCCCATTCTCTTAACCATTCTTCCTTTGACCTGGTTTCAAAACCACTTTTCAGAGTCCTTACCCTTGTTTGAATGCACTCCAGGTATTCACTGATTCTCTTAAAGTTTCCCAGACTGGGGTGAAGTACCCTTAAAATGCTCCATCTGGATAGTCACTTTCTAGTCTGAGCCTTGTCCAACTCATAATGAAACCTAAGATTCCCTCTTACTGAGGCAGCATCACTGTTTGCTCACATTAAGTGTGTGATTATTTCAAACCTTCATGTCCATTTTAGGCAAAATCATCCCGAACAAGGCTTCCATTTTCTAATTTTGCAGTTATCATAGGACTTGACAAAGATCCAAAAGAATGTCACACGTATACTCCATTTCCCAAATGGACCTGTAGGAGAAGTGTGGTAGGTAAGGAAGGGGGCTCTTCACTAACTAGCCAAGGAGACAAATGTAAATCACTTTCCATCTTACCTGCCAAATGGCACAGTAATGCCCACCCCACCTTCTGGACCAGAGTAATATAAGGCTTCACTGAGATCATTTGATTTGAAAGGGATTTGAAAAATTGAAATAGAGACTCAAATAGAAATTATTAAGGTAATTCATTCCCCTTAAATGCCAGTGCCTTTCAACTATCTTCTGGAGGTTGCCACTACACTCTCTGGGCCTCTCTCTTAAGGTGGTGATGGGGGTTGTTTCCTTCAGTAGTGTGGTATCCCAAAGAACAAGAAGAGAGATATTACAGTACCAACCCTACTAACTGTGGGACCATGGCAGCACATTTAATCTTATGGAAACTGTCAATGATCTCCAGCCAAAGACCATCAGGAACATACCTGTAGTTGACCCAGTTGGAATTATTACTCTTTGTAGCAAGGGAGACACACCAGAGGAAATCATGGGGCATCTCAGTGAGAGAGCATTAGAAAAAACCTATTATGGGATTTCTATCTTGGTTGGATGATTTGAGAGAGGGTCTAAAGAAATAAAGTTTTGCTCAAGATTGGATGTATCAGAAAGTGGTAAAAAGTCTATGATTGGGTATCTCAATATATCACATCTATAGTAAGAATGAGAATAAATCTAACTGGAAAAGATGTGGGAATCATTCATTTTGCCCAAGAGAGGGGAGTATTTGGTATTTTGGGGGTGACACAGTGGCTTTGTTTTTGTCAATGTTCAGACAAAATTATGAAGTGGCCTTGCTTGGTCTACCTTTATCGTGGTCTCAGGGTAACCTTGTTTGAGGTTAGTACTCTTTGAGACCATTTATGTCTGATAAGAGAATAACATGGCCTGGCTGTAAGTGCCAGGCCAGCTCTGGGATGTCAGGAGCTGCTTTTTTTTCTTTCTCAAAATCAATTTAACTATTTGCTGACCTCCTTGAATCTCAATTACTCCATCTAGAAAACAAAAATAACAACTTAGTCTTATTGTCAGGGATCTAAAGTGGCAACACTTGTGAAAATGCTTTCTCAATTCTCAAGTTGTTGGATAAATATGGAGCTGCCTTGTCCAGCTCTGGTCTCCAGGATCTGTGACATGCAGGTTTTCTTGAATTTTCCTGGGCACCATTAAACTATCACCCCTCAGAAGAGGAATCTTACCTACGGCTTGATAGCTTGAGTCTTCTGTGGAAGCTGCTGTGGAATCCTTGTGAGAAACCTCTTCAGCACTGATGAAGCCAGGTTGTGTTCTGCACTTGCTAAACAGTGGATTATCTCCCCCAACAGCTAGAGCTGAGCTCTCTGGTCAGGCAGAATCTGGCAGGTTCTGAATCCATATTCTCATATAACGCAGTTGGATGGTGATGATTGGCATATATTTGGTTAATAAATAATTGCAGATTCTTCAAATTGAAACATCATTGGATGTTAGATTTGGAAAACATTAAACATATACTTGACTAAACCTCATATTTTAGACACAGGACTGGGTTTGACACATTCCCTGTGCTTCTAGATTTTGAACTAAGCCAACCGAAGGCTTCTGCACTAAAATAAACAATTTCTTTCTTCTCCTGTGCTTTCTGGGAAAAGATCATGGTGATCCAATTATATGGACTATAAGCTCCTCACAGGACAAACTGAACTGGAAACAAAATTTTGATTTCAATTTAACTCAAGTAACACTTGGGAGTAACACTTGTGATAGATACTGGGGACATAAAGAGGAATTAAATACAAGTTCTACTTTCAAAGAGCTTGTACTTTTACAGATAGTACATTTCAAAATCCATTGAGTGGAATAACGGAGGTCGAGGATAGTGAGATTTCATCTACCTGAAGGCATAGGAGAAGATTTCATGCAAAACAGGCACTTGTGCCAGCATTAGCCTACATGACTCGGTCTGCCATATACCTACCACTATGTTCTGCTTCCCAGATTATCCACAGTACTTAACTCTGTCCACCCCACTTTTGGTACCTGAAGACTAAATGATTTCTTACCCTTCCTTATAAAAAAAAAATCATATGCCCTTATGGATCAGAGAGAGTTTAAGTCATTTGTCATTAGTCCCTAATGTATTTGTATTTTAGTCTAAATTTCTCTATAAAGAACCTATGAAAGTTCTAGGCATTGGTAGTTTAGGCACTTATTAAACACTTCTGATTGATTAATTGACACTGATATTTTTCAGATGTCTCTTTTTATACTTCATGTAGCTTTTTCAAAAAGACCTGTAGATATCCATTTTTTCTATGACTGTAGCAGTCATAGGTAATACATGGCAGGAAAAGAGTTTACTTTAAAACTGCAAACAACTTTTCAAATTGTCTAGTCCAGGGATGGCAAATCATTTGAATTTCAAGAAAAAGCTCTATTTGGTTGATAACGGCTGTTTTTAATGCAGTGTTGAGAAGGATTTCAACTCTAGTTCAGCAGGAAAGAAAGCTGTGACCTAACAGCAATGTGCACTATGGACACAGATGACCTGGCTTCATTCCTGCTACACATTTGCCTTCCCTTGTGTATTTTAACAACTGTATTTGACAGAAAAGCAAACTAAGAGCCAGACAGGGTAAGTGACCTGCCCAAGATCACACAGTAGGGCAGTAAGAAAGTTAAAACCGTGACCCAGGTCTTCCGATTCAAGTACATTACTTTTCCCATGAGCCCATGCAGCTCCCCGAAGCACATGGAAGGTTCTAAGCAGCCTATGTGTGGAAGTTTGGGACACGCGCCCATTGTATACTAACACAGCTCAGCTCTGGGTGGGAAACACAGTGACCATATGGATTCCCCTTCAGCCAAAGACGTTTCAAACTCTGCACAGCTCATGGATTCCAAGAGGCTGAGAGGTCACACAGAACAACTACCCAGCCAGTGCCGGAGTCTTCTACAACCTTCCTGATGGCCCTAAACCTAAGTTTGCACAGGCACAATATGTATTTGTCAACTCCCACCTTTCTTGCCTTCTCAACTTCTCCCTGGTCTCCTGGGGCTCCTCTCACAGGCCTCCACATATTCATATCCACTTGATGCTCTGGATCCAATTTAGACCAGCCTCCCAGGCTTAATCTTGCCCCAAGTTGTTCCACGCTTCAAAATTTCTAAGCCACTATCCCAGCTGGATGTCATAGGAGAGCAATCTGAAAAATATCCTTGAGTAGCTGCCCTGGGCTCTACTTGCCTGGGTTTCTGTATTTCTTCTCCTTCTGAGCCCATTGATTCCCTCCCCTTTCCTCTCTGCAGCCCGCAAGAAGACCCTGACAGTGACATGAGGTGAGAAGAATTAGTGAGGTTATCTGAGTTTCATTTGCAGGATGGATTTGAGAATGACCAATATCAAAGGTAAATCCCCAGAAAATGAATACATTTAGAGAGCCAAGGAAAGTCCCTGGGTTGAGAGAGGGGAAAGAGAATTTCTTTTAAATGCAAGACAAGCCAGCATAGGCACTAAACAGGGAAGTAGAAATTGAAGGTAAATTGCATTTGTTTGAAAATGAGAGAGTTCAGAGTAGAAGCCGTTATACTTCTTCTTAAATCACTGGGACCTAACCCACTGCACTAAAAGGAGGGGTAAGATTGTGAGGGAACCACACAGACTCTCCTCTGCAGGCTGCTACATGCTGGTCCCACCTCCAACAGTTGGTGATTTCACCTTCAAAGTGAAGAACACTGTGGCATCCCAGAAAGCACCCTCTAAGGACCAGCCTGGGAATCCATGAACAAATTATCCTGCCGTAAAATAAATGGATCAGACTTTTGCTCTCTAAAGGGCTTCCTAGATGTAGGATTTTCCATGTTCCTCAGTGGGAATTAGCCCACCCATCTCATAAGGAAAACATTCCCCACTTTCTTGGAACTGCAAGGTATGCCCCAAAGTTACCCCCAGCCTGCCTTAGCCTGTCTTTGAATAAATGGAGGGATTTAGGATTGACTGTTAGGCACTGCTGCCCTCTACTGGGTGGTATGTAGCCAACTGCCCCCACATGGTGCTCTATCCCTCCCCCTCCACCCAACCCCCAGCTGCCCAATAGCTGTGACAGTGTTGCCCCTGTAGCAACCTGTCTTGCATCTCATGTTGCAAGTAGAAAACCACAAGTAAACTGAGGACTCAGGAGGGTGTGTGAATGTGTGAGTGTTTCAGGGAGATGGGATGTGAGTGTAAACCCAAATAGACAATTGCCCTCAGTTAAGTGAAAGTTCCCCTAAGACTTCAGTGAGACCTTAGGTCTCACTCAGCTGAAAATCACACACAGGTTACCAGCATGCTGGCACCTTCCAGCAGAGATGAACAGGGGGCTTTCAAGCATCTCCTGCCTTTTATTATCGATGAGCTAAAACACAGAAGCACAATGGGAATAATTGGATGGCAGGAGAACATCAGGATATTGTAATTGTTCTCTCCAGAGATGAAAAGGGAAGCTGAAAAACATCTGCACGCTGAAATCTGCTCTGATGCACTAAGTGGGCCAAGAAAACCTGCAACACGAAGTGGGGCTAATTTACTGCTCTAATCACCAGCATCCAATCTGAAGCCAGACATTATCTTAAAGTACACACCAGTTCCAGGTGGTGCACAGCAAATGTTTCATTAGTGCTACTAAATTCCCTGCAACTTGATAATGCTTCCAAGTGTGCAGGAATCACAGGGCTACACGCCAATGGTGCTGAGCTGCCGCTAGCTCCACAGCAAGGTGATTGCCTTTGGGTCACAACGTTCCTAAGAAAACACTTCAGCCCCTCTTCCCAGGGTGCAGAGATGCTGGGCTCCAACAGGCAGAAAAAAGATCTCAGCAGGGACAAGGGGAAATCAGTTTAGTAGATGGGGAAGAACCAGGTTGTTTACAGTGAGGCTTGAAAGCAAAATAGAGAGAGAGTGGAGGATTAGAAGAACCCATGTGGTATCTGCCTTATTCTGTTTTCTGTTGCTGTAACTAAATACCCAAAACTGAGTAACTTACCAAAAAAAAGACATTTATTTCTTACAATTCTGGAGGCTGAGAAGCCCAGGATCAAGGGGCTGCATTTGGTGAGGGCCTTCTTGCTGGTGGGAACAACCTACAGAGTCCCCAGGCCATGCAGGGCATCACATGGCAAGGGGGTTTGCAAGAGATGGCCAAACTGGCTTTCTATAGCAGCCCCACTCTCATGATAACTAACCTACTCCCTCAATAACCCATTACTCCATTGACTCATTAATGCATGAATGATTAATTGATCCATGAGGACAGAGCCATCATGACCCAATCACCTCCCAAAGGTCCTACCTCTCAACACTGCTGCATTAGGAATCAAGTTTCCAACACAAGAACTTTTGTGGGGACACATTCAAACCATAGCAGTATCCAATATGTGTCAGACATTGAATAGTTTTTATATCATTTATGCTTACATATGGTTGCAATAACTGTCTTCCAATTTTGTAGATGAGAGAACTGATGTTTAAATGACTTGCCAATATATTATAGCTAGAAAAATTTTGGAGCCATACTTTGAACACAGGACTGACTTTAAAGACTTCAAAGTATATGAGTCTGAAGGAATAGGGTTCAAACAAAGCAATACAGATGATAGGGTGTTCTGGAGGTTAGATGAAAAAGTAAGAAGAAGAACATAAGTCAGTCAATGACATAAGATAAGATGGAAATAAAGTTAGCTTGAGGCAGCTGACATCTTCACCGAGCCCACGCCATGTCCCCAGGGTAGCAGTAATGACTGTGACTAAAGCAGAAAGTACAATGTCTGCCCTCATGGAGCTTAGGATCTATTCGAAGGAGAGGAGATTGCTTGGGCCAGAAATGAGAGATGCTGCATTCAATGTAAAAGAATGATTCAGATCGGCAGAGAGAGGATCATAAGGCAAGTTATAGGGGTGGAAGTGATGGTGGAAGTCATTCTAGGGTGAACAAGGAGGCCCACATGAGGAGCTACATCTGTCTAGCTGGAGTTGGATCAAAAGTTGCATCTGGAAGCTACTTCTGGCTAGTTTTTAGAACCATCACTGAAGGGTCAAATGTCTCATGGGAATTTCATATCCAAAACCCATAGATGAGAGAGAAGATAGCATAAAAACTGGTGTGTGTTGGGGGGGGGAGAGGTAGAGTGAAGATGGGTGACAAGGGACTCAGTGTTTGTAACTTCTGGAGTTGGAACTGTTTCCTGCAGTTCTTCTAGAATTCAAAGATCTCAGAAGGGTCTTGGAAAACCACAGCCAATCACAACCTTGTAGTCTGAAGGCCCATGGTGCCCCCTAATGGGCCCAAGTTTTCCCTCTGTACCTAGCTCTGTTCCTGCATCATGGCTCCCCTTGCCAGGTTCCATCTGAAAAGGTGCTTGCTGCTTCATGGCAGTGGGCAGAGCTGCATGAACAGATAAACTGAGTCTGCTAACACGTAGCCTCAGACTCACCCTCTGCTCAGCAACTGCTAAGATGCCTGCTTTCAGAAGTGGAACACCACCATGGTTGAGAGCAGGGACCCTGCAGTCAGGCTGGGATTTGAGTCTCTGCAGTGACGCCAACTGGCTGTGGGACTTGAGCATGTTATTTAACCTCCTGAAGCCTTGGTTTCCTCAGCTGTAGAATGGGCATGATGATCGTACCTACCTCCCAGAAGCATTGTGAAGGCTGATGGCAATAATTCATGCAAACCACTTAACATATAACCAGGCACATGGAGAACACACGCAATAAATAGCACTGGTGATTATTAGTATAATTGTGATTCAATCTGAACATTCTCTGAATATTAACTCTCTCTCCCTCCAAACTGGGGCTCAAACTGTTTCTGGAATGTTCTTGTCTGAATTACTATTTTTCTCTAAACTGGGCCCAGCCCAGTTGCTACTTCTTCCACTGGGCGTTTGCTAGCACTGCACACATTAAGGAAATCTCTATGCATAAGAATTTTGCTATATCTCCCTTACAACTTGCTATATTATAATGATTTGTACCCATTTCTTTTTCCTGTCTTAAAATGATCAACTCCTTATATCCGTCAAAATAGGCTAGGTTATGTTACAGTATCAAACAAGTCCGAATCTCAAAGGTTCTAAACAGTTCACTGCTTTAAAAAGGCCTTTACGCTTTTTGTTTTACTCATGCTCCTTGTCCATCAGCTGAGGTTCACTGCCCATGGCCATCACTCAGGAGGCCTGGACAATGGGGCAGCTACTGTGTCACACCTTGCTGGTCCCAATGCATAAAAAAAGAGAGGCCTGGAGGGTCTCATACCAGCACTTAAATGCTCCAGCCTGGAAGTAACACACATGACTCTTGCCAGAACTACTCATATACCCTGCCCCCAACACAAAGAGGTAGCAAATACAATTCCACCATGTGACCTCCTCACCCCCATGAGGTAAGGAGAGCCAAATTTGGTAGGCTGATGGCTACCAAACTCCTGGAAAGAAAGAGCAGTCTCTAATTCTACTTTACACCACCCCCTAAGTCAACCCAGCAGTATGTCTCATACACAGTAAGTGAATAGTAGGAATCTTTGAATAAATAACTAAACAAATAGATTAGTTTACAGTAATGTTATTTCTCTCAATCAATATTATGCCTTGGAATATATATTTAGATCAAAAATTTCTTAATGACTGCTGGCAGAAATTACAGGTTTCCTCAGGAGAAGTAGGAAGGGATATTTTGGGTATAGGATAGAACTTTATTTCTCTCACATCCACACCATGTGTTTTTAAATGTAGAACATTGTGTGAACTATTAGGGTCATCAGTAACTAAAAAGGATCATTTGCCCTCAGGAAACTGATTCACACATGAAGTAGCATTTATACATGAAATAGCTGGGGGACAAGCCAAGGTTACTTAGAGAAAATGCAAAAAAGCTGGTGCCTGCTTCATCTACAGGAGAAAATAAAAAATAGGGGAATCCCTCATAGGGTCAGATTATGTAGGAAAGAGGTCCTTCTTGACCTGATTTTTAAAGGCAGTGTAGAGCTTTGGAATGCTCTCAGAAGGAAAAAGTCCTGGATCACCTAAAGCTGACCTTGCTCAAATGTTAAAGAAACCACAATTCTGAAATGAGGCCTTACTTTACCGTGGCTAGAGAACTGTCTTGCTTCTCAGCTCTTGTCAGCAAGAGCTGTTATAATTAGAAAAGACAGGGCACAGCCTGGTTCGATAGCATCTTCCATTCCTTCCTGGCAGCCAGGGCTACTCTGGGCCAGTTCTCTTCAATGCCCCAAGACTAGGAGTACCTGGGACTGAAGACTTTTATATACGGAGATGCAGAAGCTCTAACCATTATCTCTGGCATCCCTTCTTATAATCCTCAAGAGAATGCTTAAGAACAGGAATTCCACTCCATGTTTCTCATCCCAGATACCAGCTAGACAGAAGAGCATCTTGGCACTTGTGTGAAAAAGACGTGCAAATCACAAACTCCTCCATGTGATCTATGAATATAGAGAGAGAATGAAGGCCGCAGGTGTACCCAAATAATGTATTTGTGAGTGACAGGACGGTAAAACAAAGGAATTCTTATACATCCAAATGTGGGCTGGCTCCTTCCAAGGAGGCATGTGATGTGCTAGAAGCATCTAATGAAGATTTTTTTTAATATTGTGGGGAAAATAGAATAATTTAGTCAGGCTCCCTGGACATTTCTTGTAAACAAGTTGTGTGTGCGTGGAGTGGGTGTGCATGTGCACCCATGTATCTTTCTACTTAATTGCTATTGTGTATTCTTCAGTTTTGTGAAGCAGAGAGCTCCCGTCTAACAATAGAGCGTGTTTACTCTGCTGGCAGCTGCTCAGTTTCAGTTTTTCTTTGGACTTTGCAGGTAGCAGTTGAGTTTCTGAGTTTCTCAGTGTGTACTGCCTAGCTCCTAGACGTGTGTGTGCTGAATAAAGACTATTCCTTCTTCAACCAAGGTTCCAAGGACCTTTGCCGGTTACGTAGCTCATAGACCAGCGTGTGAAGGGTTTGTGAACAGGCCCATCAGGCATCTGTGAGCACCAGAGACCCAGCCCAAGCTCTACAAATACTGAATAAATAATTAAGGGAAAGCAGAAGTAAAACTATTCACATATATAAATATATGCATATAGAGACAGTAATCTGGCATAGGTGAGAATTAGAGTTAATCCTTTAAGAGGCATGTAGAGCTAGGGCTGGGTCTGGAACTCACAGACCTCCCTTGAGCCCATTCACATTAAATATGGACTGACGCATACCCAGCTCTCGAATTATCTGAACTAACTCGGCATTCGTTTGGCATTTACTAACAGTCTTGGGCAGTTCTCCAGCGTTTACCCACACAGTTTGGGCAGCTGCATTCACCCATTCCATTAAGGAGTGACTACCTGGCCCTTGTGCATATCTGCAGTTATTCTGCAGCCACTGCCTCAGGGATGGATGCATGGTGATGGAGGCCAATTTTTCCATCTCCTCACCAGAGCATACCGTACTCTCCACCCCTAGGTCCCATAACCACAACAGCCAAGCAGCCAGGGGCTCCCCGTTTCTGCTGAAACTGTCTCCCAAAGTCAACTAATTCATCCTGGATATACAGGACATACGTGGCAAATTGGGTCACCTATGGATTGCCCATTGGTTGTCCGCCTGGTCCCATAGGCTGTTCGTGCTTCATTTAATGATGCATGACAGGTCGTAACTGGAGACACAAGGTCTCCCCCAACTCACCACTGGGTTCGTCGTCTTCCCTGGTGTGAGAAGCTGGAGTGGCCAGTTGCTACACGTCATCCTCCAGGACATTTATCCATGCTTGCAACGAGTCTGCTTTTCTCTTCTAATCTTCCAGTGGCTGCACGTCATCCTCCAGGATAATTGTCCATGCTCCAACAACTCTGCTTTCTTGTTCAACTGTCAATCAGTTTGTAGCATAGTGACCAGTAGCCAGGCTCCGGTCAGCAGAAAAGTGGCCACCGGCACCACATGCTCAAAGACAGCCTCATTTCCTCCCCCTCCCAAGGGATTTTCTTCTTCAGTGCTTGGTCTATGCCGCCTTGCATTACAGTGAGCAGCAACCAGATCCCGGTTAACAGGAAAGTGGCCATAGGGCACAGCACATTCAAAAGTAGCCACATTTCCTCCTTCTTCCAAAGGCTTTTGGACTCCTGTACCTGCTCAGAATCCTGCTACAATGTTACAGCAGAGTAAACATTCTCTATTTTTAAATGAGAGCTCTGCCAGACAGCTCAGCTTCACAAACTGAAGAACACAGAATAGCAATAACTAGAAAGCTACATGGGTGCACAGGAGCACAAACTCCACCCACACACAACTTGTTTAGAAGAAATCTGCTGCACCACCCACAACTGGAACTGGGTGGGGGGGTCCCTGACTGAACTATTCTATTTTCCCCACAAGGCAAAACCTTTTAATTTCGGGCCGAGCCCGTGGCGCACTCGGGAGAATGTGGCGCTGGGAGCGCAGCGACGCTCCACCGCGGGTTCGGATCCTATATAGGAATGGCCGGTGCACTCACTGGCTGAGTGCCGGTCACGAAAAAGACAAAAAAACAAACAAACAAAAAAAAACCTTTTAATTTCAATTTTTGTTGATGGAAATCTTTCTAAAACATATGACACCTATGCTCTCCCTGGTATGTAGAGGAAACTGACTATCCCAAAACAATTTGCTAGTGATGAAGATTACCATTCTGACCAGTTGTTAGCTAGCTGTGGGAGCTCATAGCTCGAGTAGCGGGATGGAATGTGTGCTAATGGCAGAGCAGGTTTGCAATTTAGTGTTTTTGTTTGTTTGGGCCGGCCCCGTGGCTCACTTGGGAGAGTGCAGCGCTGGTAGCGCTGTGGCCATGGGTTCGGATCCTATATAGGGATGGTCAGTGCACTCACTGGTTGGGCGTGGTGCAGACTGGTCAGAAAAAAAAATAAAAATAAAATTTTTTTTAAAAGATAGTGTTTTTGTTTGTTTGTTTATTTGTTTGTTTCCCAATTTGGTTATTGGCCTGATGCCTTATAATTTTTCTCTCTCATAAATATGGGCTACAGATTCTGTCTAGTTTATTTCTTGAACCATGAAATACAGCTCTCTTTTTCTGAAAGTGATGGTCAACCCAGTAGCCAAATGAAATTTTTTCAAAGAATTGTCCCATTCTTCATCAAATCACACTATTCCTTGTATCCAAGGACTAACCATTTTTGCCATGTAAAAACCACTGTTCTTGCAGTTATTTCAGGGTCCCAAATCAACTTCCACCAGCATTCTATCTTCCTTGGATTAAGTTCATAGGAAAATAGTGCAAAATTGTGACCTTTTAGGATTTTGCTACAAAAGGTCTCTTAAGTAGTTGTTCAACTAAGGAACTAAAAGATGTTTTATATTTGAGGATATTTGCTTCCAGATGCCAAAGGGCAAGACAGACTTGGGCAAAATAAGAAAATTGGCAAAGTTTGGCACAAACCTAAAGTCTCTCTCCTCCCTCTTTCTTCCACTTTTTTCCTGATCCCAGTGCCCCAGTCTCACTCCCATTCCAAAATATCTAAGTCAGATTCCACACCCCCTTTAAGGAGTAAAAATATTTATCCTGCAAAAAGATCCTTGCATGTGACAGATATCCAAACTTTAAGCTAAAATGTCATTGCAGCATGCAAAAGTCCCATTGGGACATCTCTGTACCTTTCTTCTTCCTCTCAGTTTTGCTGTGAACCTAAAACTGGTCTAAAAAGTAAAGCCTTAAAAAAATCCCAGTGGTGTTTGAGAGAGAATTTGAGAGGAGGAAAGGGCTTTGCCATAGGCCCTAGAACTGCAGAACATAGGCAGTCCTTTATTCCACCTGCACAGGGCAGATGGGACAGATGGGGTAGATGTCAACCTGAGATCTAGGAGAAAGCCAAGTTCTGGGGCAGACACTGACATGTCCAGGTGCTACTAATAGGAGACCTCTGTTTGTTCTGCTACCTCTGGTCCTGCACCCGATTCTGTCACTGGGCTTCATGAAGCCACCAGTGAACAATCCCATGGAGTATCTGGTCACTGCCTCCAGTGTTTGTAGGGCTCCAAGAATGGAACAATCAGGGTAAACTAAGTGGTCTGGCAGTCTGCTAAGCTTCACAATGGGAATGGCACTCCACTGTGCTGCTCATCAGTGCTGTCCACCCCACGCCCTCATCAGTGAATTCATTCATTCATCACTAAACAAATGTTTATTGAGCCCCGAATAAATGCCAAGAACTGTTCTAGTAGTGAACAAAGAGACAAAAATCCCACCGTAAGGGAGCTTATATTTTATTATCTGAGAGAGAGACATAGTTTTTTTAAAAATGCGTAAACAAAATAGCATATATATAAAATGTTAGGCAAGGGGGTTTGGAGGTGAGTCTGAATTGGGGATGGGAGCAATTTTTGCTGGGGGTCAGGTCTCTGAAGGATGGACAGGAAGTGATTACAATGGCTACCTGTCACTGAAAGGCCACTGAGGCCAGGTACACAATAACTGAGTGACAGTCAATATTGTCATGCCCGTTTTACAACATTCAAAGAGGTTAACTAACATGTCCTGGGGCTCATAGAGAGTAGTGTAAGCAGGATCTAAAGCCCAGGGTCCTAACCACTGCGCTGCACCACCTCCTTGGAGCGGGCAAAGTGAAAGTCATTCAAGCCACCGAAGGCCATGTGTGGCCCCTGGGGAACTCGGGACTGCTGCTATGCTCCTGCCAATACCCATACCACCCCCCAAAACATACACGCGCTTTCCCCTACACTTGCCTGGTTTTGTACTTTTTATCTAAGAGTTTACTTATATTTGATCCAGATGAGTTCTCATGGATAAATGTTTAAAGGAGGAGAACTGAAAAAACCCTGTCAACTGGACCCACGTAATACCTGGGCCAATGAAAGCCTCGCTGCTTCATAGCACAGCATGGTAATCAACATGCGTGGTAATCAATGCGCATAGTGTTGACCCAGGGTTCAGCACAAAATGTCAGATGACATTTAATTGCTCTGTTTGAGATGGGTTAGAGTAGAATAATATATTCTGAAAAAATTTTAACCAAAATGGCTATTTCCTTTAAGTGGCATATACCATGCTTACATAAGAATTCACTTATCTACAACACCGAAATAAGGTATTGTTTTGTGTAACTATACACTTTATATCTGAACCTTTACGTGTATATACACACATTTATATGCAAATGTATGTCATTTTTCAATCTCACGATAAGTAAATATACATGAATAATTAGAAAATCCAGTCTTTATTTAAATTGTTGGGATTAAATTTATTTTCCTTTAAGAACACATTTGTTTTCTAATAATGTGAAGCCACCTATTTTCTTTTTAAGAAAGCAGTGCATCCTTAGTAAATGAAGACAGAGCATGAAAGGTTTTTCTTCACTGGCTCCTTCAGTACTCTTTCTGCAAAAATATTTGACTGGAATACCTCTCTTCTTCCAATACTTTTTCTTATACCTTATGTGGTGGTATTGTTTAATACCAATTTACCAATTTTTTACATTTTTAGGGCTATTGTGTATGCATATGATCTCAACCTATATTTGAGATAACTTAGAAGAGTCCAGGAAGACCCAAACTCCTAAACATGCCTTGCCCCCCTCTGCCAGTCCATGCCTGAAATTTTGCCAGTAGTTGATTCATTCTGTTGATTGAAGGCTTGTCCTCTTCAGCACAAATTATAAAGTGTATGCTCTCCTGGCAGAGGCAGCCCATCAGTTACCTCATCCGGAAAGCATGTGCCAGTTCATTTTTCTCCTCAGGAAGAGTTGTGACAATAATTTGTACCTGTGCATCGAGGAAGCCTAATGTCCAGCACATGGCAACGCTCAGTAACTTTTGAGGGATTACTAGCCCCAGAGGATGGGGGAGCACGTCATGCTCTTGAGAGTCACACAAGCACTGAGAGTGAGCCCATTCATCTGCTCTGGCTCAGCCTTCTCCAAGCTGTCTGGACAGCACCTCACTCACTCCCTTCCCCACTCCTTAGAGAGCTCAACACTCACTGTGTTCTCACTATGGGACACACACCTTGCAATGCTCTCTGTGGTATTATCACCCTGTTGTACAGAAGAGGAAATGGAGACCTGAGGTCTCACCATTAGTGAGTGATGGAGGTGGGATCCAGACTCAGGTCCAAATGTCTTCAGGCTCTCAGCCCCTCCTCGTTGTTCTCATTGTCCTGTTGGGTACCAGGCTGTCAACAGTCACTTTGATCTGCCATCAGTTTGTTAGCTTTGGATATCCCTTAATCCCTGTTCATTGTTTTCATATGATCTGCCAGGGTGCTGGAAATCATAGAATCATGCTCCTTAAAATTGTGTGTAAATTGAAAGTAAAGAGACCAGAGTCTCAAGTCATCATTCTTCACTAATAATAAAATATTTGTGAAATGTGTAACATCCTTTGGAACTTAAAGTGTTTGGGTTACTTTATTTTTTTATTGAAACTTAATTGATCATACATATTCATGGGGTATAGAGTTGACTATCGGTATTTGTGTACAACATGTGATGATCAAATCAGGATAATTAGCATATTCATCATTGAAAAATGTAATCATTCTTTGTGTCCATTCACCAATTTCTCCCTAACAACCTTCCCCCTCCCCTTTCCCACCTCTAGTAACCACAGTTCTGGTTCATTCCATTTGAAACTTCATATTATTGTGATTCTTTCTTTCTTTCTTTCTCTTTCTTTCTTTCTTTCTTTCTTTCTTTCTTTCTTTCTTTCTTTCTTTCTTTCTTTCTTTCTTTCTTTCTTTCTTTCTTTCTTCCTTTCCTTCCTTCCTTCCTTCCTTCTTTCCTTCCTTCTTTCTTTCTTTCCTTTTCAGCTCCCACTTATGAGTAAGAACACATGGATATTTCTCTTTCTGCACCTGGCTTATTTCACTTAACGGTTTTCTCCAAGCTCATCCACATGATTTCAAATGGCAGGATTTCATTCTTTTTCATGGCTGAGTAGCAATCCATTAACTATATATATACCATTCTCCCTAGCTAGTGGTCCATCAATGGACATTTAGGTTGTTTGCATATCTTGGCTGTTGTAAATAAAGCTGCAATAAACATGGGAGTGCAGGTTAACCTTCAATATGATTTCCATCCCTTTGGGTATATACCCAGTAGTAGGATTGCTGGATCATATGGTAGTTCTATCTGTAGGTGTTTGGGAAACCTCCATACTATTAAGAAATTATCTTTTTTTTTTTTTTTTTTTAATGATGGCCATCCTTTCTAACCAATGTGAGGAGGTATCTCATTGTGGTTTTGATTTGCACTTCCCTGATGATTAGTATCTTTTTATGTACCTATAGGCTATTTCTATGTCTTTTGGGGAGAAAGGTCTATTCAAGGCCTATTTCCATTTTTTTAATTGGGTTATTTGGTTTTGTTGTTGTTGTTGAATTGTAGGAGTTCCTTGTGCATTTTGGATATTAACTACTCATCAGATACATGGTTTGCAAATATTTCCTCTCATTCTATAGGTCACCCTTTCATTCTCTTCATTGTTTACTTTGCTGAATTGAAACCCTGTGCATTGTTGGTATAAAATGGCACAATCACTAAGGAAAACAGTATGAACATGCCTCAAAAAATTTAAAATAGTACTTCTGTACTATCCAGCAATTCCACTTCTGGGTATTTATCCAAAAAAAATAAAATAAAATCGAGATCTGAAAGAGATATTTTTACTTCCATAGTCACTGCAGCATTATTCACAACAGCCAAGATATAAAAGCAACCTAAATGTCCATAAATACATGATTAGATAAAGAAAGTGTGGTGTAGTCATATAATGGAACATTATCCAGCCTTAAAAAAGGAGGAAATCCTGTCATATGAACCTCGAGGACATTATGCTAAGTGATATAAACCAATCACAGAAGGAAAAATATTGTATGATTCCACTTACATGAGGCATGTAAAGCAGTCAAAGTCTCAGAAGCAAAAGGCAGAATGGTGTTTCCCGGAGACTGGAGGACACCTCTATGTGGAGGCTGAGTAGAACGAGGGTTGCTGTTCAATGGGTGCAGAGTTTCAGTCATACAAAATGAAAAAGTTCTAGAGATCTGCACAACAATATGCATATAGTTAACGATACTGTCCTGTACACTTAAAAATTTAAGAAGGTATATTTCATGATGTGTTTTCACGACAAGAAGAAAAAAAAGGGGAGTAATGATCTAATTTGGCTTTTTTTTAACAGATGAAAAAATTGAGGTTTAGAGAGAGTAGATGGCTTTCTCAAATCACAAAGCTATCTAGAGAAAGAACCAGACTTGACCCCACACACTCAGAGCCTTGCCCCTACCGTATGCTGGGATTGCCACTGCCTCCTGTTCCTCCTACCTTGCGGGGATCTCAGGGAAAAAGCTAAGAACCAAGGGCTTAGACTCACTAGGTATGGAGTTGGAAAGGACATGTAGCCACAGCCACAGCCATTGAATGCAACCCACTGCCTGATGAGGAAATATTGCCTAAAACATCTCTGGCAAGCAGCTCACCAACTTCTGCCTGAATAAAAAGATGAGGTGCTCAGCATTGGCAAAAGAGCTCATTCTATTGCTGAGCAGTGATAATTTTTAGGATATTATTTCTTATATAAAATTGCAGTCTGATTCTTACATCTTTCATTCATTTATTTTGATCTTACTTTAGAAACTAGCATGAAAGAAGCCTTTCAAGTATTTGGAGAAAACCACATATGTCCCTATAAGTCTTCTCTTCAAGTAAAACATCTTTTGGTTGGGTTAGAGCCCTCAACCAACAGGTCGTGCAGTTTGGTTTCAAGATCTCCTCTTACTGTACCTATTCTGATTGCCCACCCTCTTCCATGTAAAGGCCGGTTAGCTCAGGCCCTGCTTCAGGACAGACTCCCAGAACTGAATACGTTGTTGTAGATGCGATCAAATCAATTCAATGGCCCTCATTTTTGGATACTGTGCTACTAATTTCTGGGCCTAATGAAATGTTAGGTGTCTGGCTAGCATATCCAACAACTGGAGCATGCAATATTTTTGGCCAAATAAATCATTCTTAATCTTTTTTCCATTTAACTTCTGGCAAATCAGTTCCTCCATATTCCAGTTGTGCAGTTTTATTTTTACCTGATCTTTATGTTTATCTTTATTAAAATTTATGCTGTTTATTCTGCATTTATCTCATATACTGAGAACATTTTGTCATCCAGTAACTGGCCTTCCTAGATCTGCATAATGTTATAATCCTTTCTATGACTTTGTACCTACCATTGATAAAATAAAACTGCTAATCATGTCTGTCTTGGACAGAGTCCTGTGGAACTCTGCTAGAGATTTTTCATTAACCTATATCCTTGAGGTCAGTCATTACTCAGAGACATGTTCACCCAATATACTATCATTCACATCACTCCCCCTGCTTGTCCACATGCATTCATAAAATGTCATAATCCTCCCTTTTTCTCTTACTTTCTATAATTTTTTTTTTATTTTTTATTTATTTATTTTTTCTATTTATCTATTTGTAGAGACAGTGGAGTGTGAAGGTAAAGAATACAGCTCAGAGGTCAATCTGCTGCATTTGAATCTTAACCCCATCACTGTGTACCTTTGAAAAAATTAATGACTCTCTCTAAGCCATGGTTTTCACATTTGTAAATTAGAGTTGACAACAGGACCTACCTCTTTTTTACCTCTTCAAAGAGATATTGAGAGAATTGAATAAATTAATCCATATAAAAAACTTAGTACAATGCCTGGCCCATGGTAAGTCCTCAAGTATGAGCAGTGATGATAATGATGATGATAGTGATAAAAATAAATTATCTAACTGGCAATTTACATTTTGACATTAATCCTAGCAGAGAGTTTAGGAAGTAATATTTTTTTAGGGGCAACTGTACGCCAGGAGCATACATATATAATCTCAGTTAATCTTTACAAAGAAAAGAAACAGTCTATGAATAGAATTCATTTTATGTATAGGAAAACTGATGCTCACAGAGATTAAATGAACAGGGCAAGGCCCATGTAGCTTTAGGATAATAGAACCAGGATTCTAATGGAGTTTCATTTTGAGCCCAAAGTCCTTGATCTCCCCATCAACGTTTCTCCTTCCTGCTTCTCTACCTTGAGTGTGTGGCTAAGATCAAGATGTTAATTTCCTACCTAAATCAGACAATGGAAGCCAAGGTTCCTGAGGGAAATAAGAAGTCTGTGCCACTTCCAGGCTGTCAGGCATCAGACAGCGTTCTTATCATAAAGCGGTAGGGACTGGGTAGGCAGAGTTTTAGCACAAAACAACAGTAAAATCAAAAGAATTGAAAGCAGGGATTCTAGTAGATATTTGTACACCAATGTTCCTAGAAGCATTATTTACAATAGCTAAAGGGTGGAAGCAACCCAAAAGTTCATTGATGCATGAATGGATAAACAAAATGTGGTATATACACACATACAATAGAATATTATTCAGCCATAGAAAGTAACAAAGTTCTGACACATGCTACAATGTGGACGAACCTCGAGAAAAGTATGCTAAGTGAAATAAGCCAATTAGTCACAAAAGGACAAATACTGTATGATTCCACTTATATGAGGTACTTAAGAGTAATCAAACACATAGAGACAGAAAGTAGGATGGTGGGTGCCAAGGGCTAAGAGGAAGAAGGAATAGAGAGTTACTGTTCAATGGGTACAGAATTTGGGTTTGGGATGATGACAAAGTTCTGGCAATGGAGGGTGATGATGGCTGCACAACAGTGTGAACATACTATATGCCACTGAACACACATTTAAACATGGTTAAAATGGTGAATTATGAGTTATGTATATTTTAATACAATAAAAAAATTTATACAGCCAAAAAATAGTATACTGACACTTGTTGGATGCTAAGTCCCATCTCATTTAATCCTCATTACAATATCAAGAAGTGGGCCCTATTATTGTCCTGAATTTTGAGAAGAGAACACTGAGGCAGAAGGCAGTTAAGAAACCTATGCATGTTCACACAGCTGCTGAGGGCTGGAGTCCGAATTTGAACCCAGGGAGTTTGGCTTCTGAGTTTATGCTCTTATGCTCTGTGCTGCACTTGGTAAAGCAAACTGCCATCCCAGATTCTAAAGAGAACCTCGAACTTTAGGCAGCTTGCCACGTTCCCTCAGCCATGAATAAGGTCCCCCAGGAGGTGGGCCAGCAGTCTGGAGCCCAGGCTTCCAGGTTGTGAGCACATGAGCTTGCAGAAGAGATATAGCCCTTGAAGCCACTCTCACACTTCTCAAAGAGGCAGGGTTTGGGGTTTGTCTCCAGTTTTGAATGCCCTCCCAGAGCTGCTTAAATATCCCAGGTGTGGGAGATCCAGCTGGGGTCCATGGACAAGAAGGCCATGTGGGTGAAATACCACTTCCTTGGCTTTTGCTGATGTTTGCCACAGAAGCACGTGGGAAGTTACCTGGTGGTGGCTGATTTTTGTTTTTTTTCTTTTTCTTTCATCATTCCACTTAATAAGGGTATAGAGAGAGGAGGAAGAATACATATTATGGTGGGACTTGGTTTTGGTTTTGTTTTGATTTTTTTTTTTCCATTTGCATCTATTTTTTTCTACTTTTTAATATATTTCTTCTACTTGCTGCCACCCACACCCTCCCAACCACACAGGAAGACAACTGGTGAGATTATGTTTGGAGTTTAAAGGTTTCTGATTATGCAACTCTTCCTGGGGAAGAACCTGCAAATGAGAGTTAGTACCAAGAGCCAAGTGACAAAACCACCCCATCAACCCCCCTTCCTTCTTTCTTCCTCCTCATCTTCGTCAGAGTTGCCTGCAGCCCCAAAGGTCCTACAAACCAGAGGCAATCAACTGTCTTGTCACATTCATAGTTGCGTCACAGTCAATTGTAATTTGTGTTGCAGGGCACTTGTCACCAGCAATAGCTGAAGTGTGGAAGCTTAGGGTAAAATTTTTTTAAGTAGTATTATTTGAAACAAGTTAAAATTTACAAAAAATAGCAAGAACAGTACAAAGATATTTTATATATTTTTCACCCAGAGACCCCAATCAAGTTACACCAAATGCCCCGGTGATGTCCTTTGTAGCAAGAAGGACCAGTCAAGAATAATGGGTTACACTTAGTTGTCACATCTCTCTGGTTTCCCTCCATCTGGAACAGTCTTTCTGTCTTTCCTTAAATCTCTCGCATTTGATCTTTTTGATGATTACAAAGCAGTCATTTTGTAGAATGTCCTTCTAATTGGGTTGATCCAATCCTTTCTCATAATTAGGCCCAGATTATGCATTATTTGACAGAAATATCCCAGACGTCATGCATTCTTAATAATGTTCTTCACATTGGCATTCTCTCAGGTGGCAGACAATGTCAATTTGTCTCATTTGTGTGGATAGTAACTCTGATCACTTGCTAACATGGATCTTCCAGGTTTCCACACTTACAAAGTTGTTTTTTTCCGCTTTAGTTAGTTTTTTTACCATACAAAGTACAGTAGAGATACTTTGAGATCTCTTTCATTATCTCACTAGTTTTATCATCCACTGACATTTCTCTTGCCTGAGTTAATTATTATTATGATAGTTGCCAAATGTGATTTCCTAACTGCATCATTCTTCCTACATTTATTAGTTGGCATTTTGCTGTAAGAAAAAACATTATTTTCTCTCCATGTTTTTAATTCATTTGTTTGTTTAGATCAGTGTTGACTCATGGCTTTCTATTTTATTCAATAAATCATAATCCATTCCTATCATTATCTGTTTTGACACTCAGATTTGTCCTAGATTTGGCCAGCAGGAGCCCGTTGTAGCTGGCTCCTGTGTCTTTTTTATCAAACTGTAGCTTTCTCTGAAAAAATCATTTGACTTGTATTTTCCCTGCCCCAGTCCTGTAGTCAGCCATTTCCCCAAGAATCCCTAGTTCTTTTCAGTGGACAATGGCCTTTAGTAGCTAAAATTTGGATGGTAGGTGTGCTTGGACCTACTAGGGTATTGTTGCTCAGAGAGATCTCAGCTGACAGAGCTCACTCCCCACCTCTTTCAGGTCTTCACTCAAATATCACCTTCACGAGGCCTTCCCTGTCTACCCTACTTAAATCTGCAACCCCTTACACCATCCTCAGCCACGGTGCATCCCTCTCCCCTGCTTTATTTATTTATTTATTTATTTTTTCCTATCACTTATCATCATATAATACTGTGAATATGTGTATGTATTCATGTTATGATTTCTCCCTGCCCCTTCTTCCCCAGAAAACCAACAAGCTCCAGGGGGGTAGACACTATTTTAGGTGACCAAAACAAATAAAAATCCTTATCCCCATTCATGAATGTGAAAGATAGATAGGAATGACCCAAGAAGAAGGTCAAGGGAGAGTATGCATAATGGCTCTAAGATTAGTGAAGCCACAGCCGTGCAGGAAGTGGCAGGAGGCTGAGGTTGAGGATGGGAGAGTGGTGGAAATGAGGTCAGAGCTTTGTAGTTCAGCAGGAGAATTTGGTGCATCTCATTGTGACTGCAACAGGAAGCCCCTGCAGGGTTTTAAATACATGAGTGGGGCTGGTCAGTTAGCTCAGTTGGTTAGAGCCCAGCCTTATAACACCGAGGTCACAGGTTTGGATCCCTGTACCTGCCAGCTGCCAGGAAAAATAAATAAATAATAATGATGTAAATACAGGAATGACCTGTTCTAGCTCATATTTTTTAAAGCTCACACTGGTTACTGAATGGAGAAATAATTACATGGGGGCAAGTACTTTAGCAGGAATACTTACACAGAGGTTGTTGCATTGGCCTGAGGAAGAGATGATGACCTAAGGAGGTGGCAGTGACAGTAACAGTAGAAGATTTAGGAAATACTCTGGAGGTAGACTCCTAAGACCACTGGCAATAAATTAGATGTGATGAGTGAGAAACAGGGAATTGTCAGTCATGATCCCCAGGTTATAGTTTGAAGAACAGAGAGTCAAATCTGGACCTGTCTGGTTTCAAACTTTGTCATCGTAACTGCTTTGACATCCCCAAATGGCCAGAGACAGAGAATAAGGTTCTGGAGGTGAATAGTTGGAGCAATAATTGCTTTGTAAAATCTGGCCATGCTTCCCTGTCTACCAGGGAACCAAATCACCTTCTAGACAAAGACGTGATGATGCAGGCCTCAGCACCTAAGACAGAGGTCTACAGTCCTTCTGGATGTCTTAGCGGAGACCTGGGAGCTGCCAGAGAAATCCTCACGAAAGCCCAGAAATCACATTCCAGCCTTCGCACCCAATACCCCTCCTCTCCTTTCCTCCCACAAAAATGTTTCTCTTTGTAATTGTCTATAAAAGATTATTGTCTGCATTTTATTTAATTATTCCGTATGAGGTAATTATGAGAGAATAATCAGCCAGTTCGCCGATAATAGACGTTTCATAAAAGAACACAAAAGATGCTAATAAAGGCAGAGCCAGCCCTCATCGCTGTCATTATTAGTTTCTCTACATCTTTAATTTTCATACATTTTTATTGTTTGCCTGAAATTAATTGTCCATTTCTTTCCCCAATCAGTTTTATTGCAAGTGGGCCCCTTCTAGAGAGCTCCATCATCTGTGTGTTTATCTGGCGAATGTCCCAATAGATCTTGTCAACACTGAAATATCTGTCTAGGAGCCTAGAAGGAAAAGAATCATAAAAGCATGTGTCTTGGCACTCTAAAGAACCTAGTGAGAATTTAGCTACCCCCCAGCCCTCCACCCCATCCTTGTTTCACAAGTGAGCAATCTGAATCATTGAGAGGAGTTTGCACAACCTATTCATGGCAGAGCTGAGACCAGAACCCAGATCATTTGGATGAATCTAGAATGGTGAAGCTATAGCAGGATTTAACAGTCCTCAAATAAAATCCAGCTTCCTTCTGTAGGTGTAAACCATCTCAGAGAGAGGTGTCAGGGGCTTCACCACCCCTGTGAACACCGTTAGGAAAGTTCTATCTTCCACTCCTAGTTCCCAAAACTATTTTATCATAAATAAGACACTTCAATGTCACCTAACAGAATGGATTAGTCAGTTCAGGCTGCCATAACAAAATATCACAGACTGGGTAGCTTGAACAACAGAAATTTATTTTCTCACAGTTCTGGAGGCCACAAGTCCAAGGTCAAGGTGCCAGCAGGGTTAGTTTCTGATGAGGCCTCTCTCTTCGGCTTACAGATAGCTGCCTTCTTACCAAGTTCTCACAAAGCCTTCTTCTGTGCATGAGGACAGCAAAAGCTCTCTCTTTTTTTATGAGGACACCGGTCCTATCAGATTAAGGCCTCACTCTTATGACCTCATTTAAACCTCATTATACCTCCTTAAAGGCCCTATGTCAATACATAGTCACATTGCGGGTTAGGGTTTCAACACAAGAATTTTGAAAAGGTACAATTCAGTCCACAACACAGGATAATGATTTAATGCAATCACAGAACCTCGGTTTTATTTATTTATTTTTTAACTTTAAGCTAGTAATGGCGATAATTGCTTAGAGGCAACAATGATGCTCCATTGCTGTGGGCCACGGACACAGTGGTGTTTCTCAACCCCTTGAGCTGGATTTATGCCCCTGAGCTCTCTGCATGCCTGGTCACTCTCCATGTAAGCTGCTGGAGGGGCTGTGACGACGGTGTGGACTGGGCATGGAAGCAGGCAAGGAGTTCACTGGACACTCCACAACCTAGTTCATGGCCTCAGCCTCATTCACCCTGAACTTGGGTAGGAACCATGTTTTATTTGTTCTTTGTATCCCCAGTGACAGAAATAGGTTCTGGCACACAGTAACCACTCAATCAGAGATTCATGAATGAATGAATGAGTGAGCGAGTAAGTAGCTATTCTGTATGAGTCAGATATAAACCCCTGTTCCCCAGTGGCTCCCCGTCACCCATAGAGTGAAGGTTAGGCTCTTTAATGGGGACTTCTGTGACCTGAATATGCTCCACTCCTCCAGCCTCAGGGCCTCCCACTTCAGCAATGGCCCCTTTCTTCCTATATTTTCATCCCTGCTAAGCTCCTTGCAGCTTTCAGAATACCTACAGCTTTTCCCTACTTCTGTCATCGTTCATACTGTTTCCTCTGCCTGGAAGGAACCCTCCTTTATCTGGCCAACTGAGTCGGGCACCAGAACTCCCTCACCTCCTCCAAGTTTGGGAGGATCTCCCATTTTCTGGACTCCCATTGCTTTCTATCTGAACCTTCTCCCCAGTGTTATATGTGCTCATTAACTTGTCTTTCTCCCTCCTTCAGGTATGGGATAACTCACTCATCTGTGTATTCTTACTATCTAGCACAGTGCCTGGTACTCGAGGGATTAATGAGCCTAATGTATTATGATATAAACCTTTGTATTACATAATAGTAAGGCTAGATTTCTAATCTGTAAATCAAAAGCCACTGCAGTACACACCTATGTAAGAAAGTTTATGGTCTTGGGAGCTCAGGGAATTTGACTGACTCCTGACTTCCCTCCCTTCCTTCCTTTTTCCCATCAGGGGAGAAGTATCTCTCTCACGTGGCCTTTCACCTGCTGGAATGGGAAGCTTGAAAGTCACTAGGCATGATGCAGTGATTCCTAAATCTGTCAGAATCTTCTGGGAGACTTATGATTACATATTCTCAAGCCACACACCCCCATTTCTCGTGGAGGGGCCTCTCCAGGAGAGACCCCAGGTGTTTCTGTGAAGCTTCCCAGTGTTGCCTGTGATCAGCCAGGTAGTAACTGCTGGTGTAACGAAAGGAAGCCTGAGTCTGGACTTTCCACCTTTTCTGGCTCACCAAGCTGAATCTTCTCAGGAAGGTCACTCTCCTCTTTAGGCTTTAACCCAGATCTCTATGGATGCAGAGGGTACAACTGGACTGGTGTTTGTCAATCTTGTTTTCTTAGCAGTGGAACAAAAATCTTGCATAGAAACCCAACACATAAAGTAGAAAACAGCAAGGTTGTAATGGTTGAGGATGGAGAGGACTTCCCACTCAGCCTCATTCTCAGTTCCACCAGCACTACCCTCAGGGACAAAGTCCTCAAGGAATTTCCATAGGGGACTTCTAGGGCTCTCTAGCATATAATTTGAAAAAATCCTGGACTAGAAACTGTATGTCCCTGCCAGTTATAGCATTTTGTGACTCCATGGTAACAATGTGCTTACCTGGAGATGAGCCCTCAGGTCACTTTGTAGATAGATCCTGGGAAGTAGCAAAATGTTCCACAGGGCAGGAAAGCAGTCTGAGAATATGTAGGCAACAGCTCCAAGAGAAAAGTTAGAAGAAGACCTGAGACAAGCTCTGGAAATCTGAGATCCCAAAAGTACAGAGAAAGGACATGAGCAGAGCAAGTGCAAGCAGTACACTAAAGCCAGGAGAGGTACAAGCAGCAACAGGCTGAAACAGGAGAATCCAGGCGCCCATGTATATAAGTCAGAAATCCAACTGTGCTCAGCACTGAAACGGAGGGCAATGTTGGGATTAGTCCCATCTAATTACTCTTCATGGAGGCAAATATAACCCTAAGAAATCCTTGAGACCTGAGACCCATATGGCTCTGTCGTAGGACAGTGTTGTAGTTAAAGAAATGATATTCCTAAAAGCTAATTTAAAAGAATTTCGATTTACACTGGTATCTTTGAGGTTCAAATCATAGCACATAGCAATACTTCTCTAAACCCCCCTTTCCTCACTTTTCCAGCTCCTCCCAATCCACTCTTCAGTATCTTTTTATTCTGAAAGTTCCTCATTTACCCCTGCACCCTCCTCATTCCACCCAATATGCAGATGAAAGCCAACTTGTCTAGCAAGGATCTTGACCAGTTTGCAGACATATGTATCCCCACCTCATGGCTCCATGTTCATGCCTAATTCAGGCTCACTCCTGAATTACTCTCCTTTCAGTTGAATCCACCCCATAATTTTAACCTAGTGTCTCCTTTAGAAGAGAAACTTTTGAATGCCGTCTCTATCACAGACTTTGTTCTGATCATTGCTATTGGATTCTGCTTGGTTTGGACCTACCCCTTTCTCCCACCCTGCATCTACCCTGTTTCCTCCTATTCTGACACTGAGCAGACTAACCTATGCCCTCAGAAGAAAACTGAGAGATGAAGCATAATAGGGGCAGACCCTGAGGAGCTGGGGACCAGTGATTCTTACCTCTCACTCCAAAGCCTCTTCTCATAAAGGCTGGGTTTCCACAGTACCTCAACCACTGGCTACAAAGCAAAACATTTGACCTCATTCCCAACAGCTTCACTTGGAAGCTGATCTCAACTTGGAAAATTCTAGCTGGTGCAGGACACAGTCCGGGCCCTGACGGATGGTTCCTCTCTCCCATGGACGTCTCAACCAGCACATTACATGTGTCTGGTGGCCTTCCAAAGAGGCAACTGCCAGCTCTAATCTATGGGCCTGCTTAGAGAAACTCTGCCCCCGTAGTAAATCCTACCATTTACCTCACATAAGAAGCAACTGTAATTATGAACTTCCCCACGTTGCTTGCTTAATTATTGCCTAAGTCAGGTTGAAATACATTTGGTGGAAATGGAACTGGCTTTCTTTGATCTGAGGCACAAATGCTTTACTCTTCACTGTTAATATCATTGCTGGGGAAATCAAGCTGGCATATGTTTTCAGTAACCACCACTGAGATCATTTTTCTCTCTCTCTGGGGTAATTCTGGGAAAGAAAAGCATTCAAAATATTATATTTGCCATCCCCTAGCACATTCATGTCATGTAGCGCCTACAATTAATGAGTGGTTCTTGTGAGGATGTGAGTCATTACAGCAAAGCATTTAATTCCATTCTTCTCCAGCGCACTGATTTAATCCACCCTGAGTTAAGCCCGAGCTGTAACACACCTTCCCTGAATAGAGCACCGTGAGATAACGTGGTGTCTGAATGACAGCAATTTTGCACATGTACATAGCAGCTTCCAGCCTGGGATCTCCAAGAGTTACTTCTCACATGGTAATTGATGGCACCTCTAAGTGTTACGTTAAACATTTAATTGAACAGTTAAATGTGGATTAATGAGGCCATTAATTAATACAGCAGGGAAGACTGCAATTCTTATCTGTGGACCACAGAGAGGATTTCCTCATACCATGTATTCGAAACTCCATGATGAAAATTCAAAATTGTGAAGCTGTTGGGAAAGAGGGGAAAAGAGTGTGATGAGAGTAGAAATAGTGTAAGGCTGACCAGAATTTGGAGATGTGAGTTTGAGACCAGACTCTCCTGCTAACTAGCTGTGTGACTTTATGTAAGTCACTTTACCTCTCTGAGCATTGGTTTCTTTGTCTGAAAAATGAGAGGTGTACAACTTGTCCCTAACCATTCTTTTACTCAACCAATGCTCCAAGCCTGTGAATTTAACTAGATGGATTCAGAGAGTGGCCCAGTTACTCAAGCTACTAACATACCTGTTGACTTCTGCTCATCAAACGCTTGGCTCAGAGCTTGAGCCCCTCCAGTTACAGCCCACCAAGGAGAAGCAGAAGCACATGGATATGGATCGACAGGTCCACTTTCCACTCTGCTTAGAAGTGAGATTCTAGAAGTCAACAAATGCATCTGCATCTCCAGTTCCTCATTCTTAAAATGTAGACATAATACGCTACTGCAAGGAGTTGTTATGAGGACTAAATGAAATACTTTATATGAAAGCCAAAAAGTATGATGTATGTGTTAGCTGCTATTTTTGCTTTTGTTATTATTGTGCAGGCCATGATAGTTGGTTCTGGAAGTGATATCAGTACCTATGACTGCTCTGTCACTTCTCCACTCTCTTTCCCTTCTTCTCTGCCTACCTGATCCTCATTCTTAAGTTTTAATTTTTCTAAATACAGAGCAAACTATTTATTATCAAGCCTTTTGGTACCCATAATTCTTCACTCATCAAACTGTTATTAAGCCCTTTTATAACTATGGTACCAAAATGGAACAGAAAGAAAACCCTAAAATTATACAAAGTGACATTGCCTTTTGCAAAATAAAACCAAGCCACTGAGTTCCAGGGCAGCTTTCCTTCCATGCATTCCTTTTCCAGAGAAAAGTTTTCAGGATTGTCCTTAGGTGAAAATAAAGAAGCAAAAGGTGTAAGTAAAAAATTGTTTTTGCTTTTTATCCAAGTCAACATGAGCAGTATATTCTAGAAAATTTCTTTAACTTTAAATGAGCTTCATAAACTTTCATGAGCAGGTCATTTGGGATGCTCTTTCTTTATATGAATTCATGAGACACAAAACCAAAATATTAAATTATGTTCAAAACATTTTGCTACTAAATATGCATCACTGCATTACCTCAGATGATACTATGAACTCTCCCTTAACCAAGATGTTTTATTTTTTGACTATCAAACAACAAATCTTATTCATTCAAAAACTGTTTATTCGGCAATTACTATGGCCAGGTATTGCACTGAGGAATATACTGATGTATATAGATATATTTCTCTGTATATATTATATTTACATTTGATCCTCATTGTTTGTGGATTCCATATTTATGAATTAGCCTACTCACTCAAATTTATTTGTAATCTCCAAATCAATACTCCAGTGTTTTTGCAGTCATTTGCAGACATGTGCAGAGTGGTAAAGTATTTCACTCACTGATGTGCACATCTCCAGCTCAGGTAGAATAAAGCAGTGCTCTGCCTTCTTGTACTATAAACAATTGTCCTTTTTCTAGCCTATATAGTACCACATTTTTTACATTTTCACACTTTTTGTTGGTGATTTTGCTATTTAAAGTGATTCTCAGTACAGTGGTGAAGTACTTTCTAGTCTAAGCTCAAGAAAGCTGAGATGTGCCTAACGGAGAAAATACATGACTTAGATAAGCTTCATTCAGGACTGAGTTATAGTACTGTTGGCAATGAGTTTAATGTTAATGAATCAACAATGTATATTAAATAAAGTTTCTTTAAACAGAAACATACATAAAACAAAGTTATGTACTGACAAGTTTATGCTGTGACCAGAGGCACAGAGGAACCTAAGCCTCTATTTCCCCTAGGAGCAATGGTTTAGCATTCACTAGTTAAGTTTTTGCAGCAGCTTTATAAAACAAAACTATTGCAAATAATGAGAAACGACTGTATGCATGTATATATAATTAAGTACTAAACACTGACTGCAGGGGAGCATAATTAGCAAATTTACCCAATGCTTTTTTATTTAGCCTGATAATCTCACCAGAAGTTGCTAATTTAAATGAGTGCTTTTGCTTTTATTAAGATAAATGGAAACTAGTCGGTTCAGACGTAGGACACAAAGGAGTCAGCCTTACAAATCAAACTTTACCATGTTAAAAACTCTAATCAAGGAAACTGTACAACAGAAGCACAGTGAAGGGAATGTAAGTGTTCAGCTTTGTGAGAATAAGCCAAGTATGGATCTTCCCCATGGCACACAGATTCATTTCCCCAAACCACCCACATTGCAAACCATGTCATCTCTAATTCTCTTGTAGATCACTATCCACTCAGCAGCAAGCATCCACCCAGGGTGTGTTAGGGCCCAGATTCTGAAGAAGGGATCATAGAAATGACAAGTCCTCATCTTACAATTACCACAATATCTGACGGTCTGATAGAGAAATACAGGAAGACCACTGAGGACAATTCAGCTTGGGATGAAGAATGAATGTCAGGCCCCCAGAAGATGAGTACAGCTGAGTGCTTATCCCTGTGATGACAGTTTTGCTAGGAGATTTTGCAAGGTTACAATACTGTGAAGATTATTTTCCATGTGAAACAATGTTTTATCTTGGAAAGTCCATGTACCTCCCATAGGTATTTTTATTCATCATGTTCTATGCTTTTCATTGCTTAACTCTTTGACCTAATAATGAATAAATCAGCAGTAACTAGAACTTAAAAGAGAGAAAACAGAAAGGCTTCAGGCTTTCTAACTTATATTCTAAATGTGACCTTTGGTCCCAGCAAGTTGGCCCATGTTGCTGGCTCAAAGTGGAGACTTCCACATGGGCAGGGGGCTCATAAGCCTGCTTTTGACATCTCTTACTTTCATATCTGTGTTTGAGGGTCAGAATCCTACCCCCACAGGAATCATTCGCATCTCCTCAGTCACCTTAGATTTCCTTGCCATGAAGACCCTTCTTTCTGGATATGAAAAAGAAACTACATTTAAGTGGGCCAGAAGTCATTGGTATGCATCACAGGAAATGAACAGGGTCAGGATGGCCAACCCTAAGATGGCAGAAGAATGCAGTAAGACTTCCGAGCAAGATGACCTTGTCCTTTTCCCATTTCTCGCCTCTTTATTGCAGGATTCTCACAGTCAAAGGCTCATGTGGCCAGGCAGGTGATGTCCATAAGTGGAGCTGGCCAGGTGGAAGCATGGCAAGCCCTGTCCAAAGGGAACTGCTGCAACGCAGCTCCATGCAAGAATTTGGGATCAGTGTCACCAGATCTTCTGATTTTTCAAGAGAAGGCAGAAATCTGGCTTGAAACCAGATTTGTTTTCAAAGAATATTGTTTTTTTTTTATTTTTATTTTTTTATTTTTTTATTTTTTTATTTTTTTTAAAAAGATGACCGGTAAGGGGATCTCAACCCTTGGCTTGGTGTTGTCAGCACCACGCTCAGCCAGTGAGCAAACCGGCCATCCCTATACAGGATCCGAACCCGTGGCCTTGGTGTTATCAGCACCACACTCTACCGAGTGAGCCACGGGCCGGCCTAAAGAATATTGTTTTTTGACATCAGAAACTGTCCTCAGGTTGTCAGTTTTCTTTTGTTGTTGTTCTAAGTGCCTTTTGTCAATCATTAGGGAGAAGATAAATATAAGTAGAATCTTTTGCCTATCCTAAAGGAGCTTACAGTCCAGGGGGAAAGTTCATTCTCATACATAAGAAGATAATTATACACAGTAGCTTATGTTATCTAACGTTATCTACAGAGAAACAGCACTGAGATGTTTTATAAGCAATTTTGTTAGGGAGAATCTCTTCACTTTAGCAACAAGAAACTCAACTATTTTTGCCCCCAGAAAAGGAAAACTTTTTCTGCCAAAAGGGCCTCTTTGCTGAGCTAGTAGAGTTGTAGAGTTGCTTGTAGAATTGTGTTGCAATAGTAAGAAGGCTGATGAAAGTGGTTCCATCAAAGACATGTCTGAGTTAAAATTAATTTGTTCAAGCAATGATACTCTTCTGGCATTCTTCAGTTCCCTTTCCTTTTTTCTTTCTTCTCATCTGAACTCAGACTCAGGTCTCTGACTTCTAATATGGTGCTGTTTCTTCTCCTTGCTTAAGAAGGGGCAATCAGAATTATGAGGTAATGGCAACACATTAGATTCAAAAATTCTTTAAATTCAAATGCCTTTACAAAACATGGCTGCTTCTGCTCCAACACTTATTTGGTAAGTTGATCACAGATTCTCTATTTCTGCCAGCATTGAGCCATGGTAGTTAATGCATGGGGTGCTGGAGCAGCAGTTCTGTATCCCAGTTCCACTAACTTCTCATACTAGTTGTGTGACTTTAGGAAAAGTACTTAACTTGGTCCCTAAGCTAGTTCTGTCATCTATAAATAAAGTAATGATCGTGCCTACCTCCTGGGTGTTTTGCGAAGATAAAATAAGACCATGCAAGTAAACATTATGTGAGCAAAAAATCCTACAGGTCTTCTAACAGTGTGTGGTAAGAAAGAAGATCGTGTTTAGATCAGTATGTGAAGAACATAGACCTGTGCCTGGCCCAAAGAAATGAATAGTTAAATAGAATCAATGTCATTATTACCAAACAGGAGCATGAATACTTCCTTGCTGTGGAATATTGTAAGAATAAGAATCTGCATAATTTCTAATTTACTGCAAATGGAGCAAGTCAGTCTAAGCAAACCCAGATTTATAATTATATGAGTGGTAGATGAGCTTTGATCTGTCCAAGGGAGAAGTGTGGCACTCCAGGCCATGGGTTTTAGGACTGGTACTCAGCATGCAACATTGCAGGACTGAGTTGAGGTACAGGGCATGGAGTTCAACCCCATACTCCCCCTTGGGAGATCTCAGTTGGAAAGTATCCTTAGTAAAATAATAAACAATGCCTAGCACACTCAGAATTTTCCAAGATTTTTGGAATTGGAGAATAATAAGCTGTCTGGGGACAGATGAGTCTTCTGAGAGTACCCAACAATGTAAGAGGAAGGGGATTCTTCTTCTCTCTCTCATCACTCTCTCCTCTCTTTCTACCTGTCTACTCATGTACCCAGTGGGGTCTGAATTAGGACTTTTGGGTACTTATGCACTTTTTCAGAGGAAAGTTAGCACTCTACAGAAGCATATAATTACATGAATTCATCAAGGATACTGTGGGCCTTTCCATGTGCTAGGTACTATACAAATTATCAAAGATACAAAAATTGAAAAATACAGTTCATACCTTCAAGGATCTCAGTGTGTGAGGCAAGATTGTCTTTGTAATGCCCCAGGCCTCTCATTTTCCTTTCAGAGTTCCTCCCATCTTAAGTGCCCAGTGTGTTAACTTGCTCTCAGCAGAGTCTGATTAACTTCTTTGCACTAGTCTATATGTTTAACCTCTCCAAATTACAGGATGTCCACTTTCTAAACGGAGATGCTATATCTTAAACTAAAAAGGTTATCTCAAGAATTTTAGACCATTTTTTTTTTTTTTTTTTTTTTTGTCTTTTTCGTGACCGGCACTCAGCCAGTGAGTGCACCGGCCATTCCTATATAGGATCCGAACCCGCGGCGGGAGCGTCGCAGCGCTCCTAGCGCCGCACTCTACCAAGTGCGCCACGGGCTCGGCCCTTTTAGACCATTTTGAAAAGACGAGTGGAGCAAATTTTTATAAATTGGGTACATTTTTGCTGATCCTGCAATGGACCAGGTATGTGGCTACCAAATATATCTTGGTCAGAATACTCCTTGGCCTATTGCATAGGTTTAAGGAAAGTCCCATATCTTGTGTTACCCTTTATCGCAGACTAGTGGAGAAACTTGTGCTTTGGATAAGAATTGAGACCCATGGGCAGGGAGTGTATTTCTGTCATCATTCTCTCCAATTTTATATAACTGAACACTTCTGGTGTTGCCCAAACAAATATGTAGTTTCTTCCACTCTTTGGAATGCCCCAATATGTGTGTATACTCTGAGACTTGATCACATACTGAATCTGCCCATCAAAGCTCTCTAATTGAGCCATCTCCGCTGCTGGATGGCATAAGTCAAATATTGGTCTTAATTTGAGCTAGACCATTATCATATTAGACTTCTCTGTCATTCTAGGTAACTGCAGAGCCAATGACTCCCACATTTCCAAGTGTTAAAGAATAGCCACTTCAAAGAGTTTCAATTCTTTCCCAATTTTTGTTTAGAAAACTGATAATGGTTGAAATAAGCCACAGGGGGTCAAAGAGCCAGGTGGCCAGCGAGCTTACACTTGAGATGAGAAAAGCCTTGCTACCTGCTGGTTTAATAGGCTGCCCTTATTTCTAATGGGGCTTGAGTGGAGCTGAAATCGAGGCTGAGAGACCATATCAGAGCGATCTTAACATTGAACCTCCTGACATTGGGTCTGTGGGGGATATTTCATCATTGTCTGCTTGACCTTTGACCTCTTAGACTTACAGCCCATCATTTCTGGGAAGCAGCAACTGAAAAAGCCATTTGTTCCCCATCGAATGTACCTGTCCTAATATGCTGTCAACAGCTGTTTGCATTGCTAACTGTGCCAAGGGAAAACAATTGATGCTGGCAAACTCGAATTTCGAACCACCTCTTTTATTTTTGTCACTCCTGGTGCTAATGATGACCTATATTCTCTACCATAATGATTATCTTAAAAGTCTTTTTGGCTTTGAAGAGAGCGTTTGAGCCCTAAGTGCCTGTATTGTGAAAGAATATAATATGGAGAGGTCTATTATCTTAGAATTCATTCGACCATTTTTTTCTTTTTTTTGAGGCTGTGCTGTAAATTAAACCGCTTGAGTTGGCTTTGTAGGTTTCTTTTTTCTTTCCTTTTTTTTTTTTTTTTTTTTTGCATACACAGCAAGGATAACTACACCTCAGATTTATGAGCATTGTGAACAGGTTGCCATAGCAACCACTCTGGCTGCTCTACACCAAATAACCTTGTCATGTGAGCGTTTATCACAGGAACATCAAGGACTGGATTGCACTGTACAGCTCTTTGGCTAAACAGCAGGATTTTTCTGAATAATAATTGGTCGTGGCCTTTTATTCCACCAGTCAGAGTTAATCATCCTCGGAATCTGAAATTAACCATAATGCATTCAAGGTGCAGAGTGCTGCCATTCAAAAATTCCTGTTTGGGGGAAGAAAACTTTCCAATGATCTTTGCTCTTTGTTGTATATGATCATTGTTGTTATTGTTATTGTCATTATTATCGGGAAGGCATAATAGGAGAAGGATGAGCATTTGGGAATAGATATAGAACTTATTAACATGATATAGGTAAAATGGGCATCTTAACTAGCTTATTATTTATGAGAAATAAAAGATATTTTAAACTACCATCAAAACCAGCAGATTTTTTTCCTCTCAAATTATCTTTACGGGACATTTGATCATTTGAATGCATTTTACTTGGTTAATTTATTTTTCATAGATCCATATTTTAACACACTCCCAGAAATCTCAATGTGCTTCTGATGTATCATCTTAGAAGGGAAAATGAGCAGGGTGTAAAGGATCAGCGAGGTCCCGGTGTCTACACAGCATGTGTGTGCGTGTGTATGTGTGTGCATACCCATGTGGTAGTTGTGTGCATATACACAAACCCACAAAATGGACCCTAGAAAGAAAATAATTATCTCACAGGGAAACAGCCGGCTCTCTACTACAGGCAGTTATCTTAGAGCTGGGGGTGGGTGGGTTAAAGGAAAAGTCAGGATTGTGGTTATTCAGCAGCAGAAAGGTTTTCTGGTCCGTGAAGGGATACCTCATAAAATTGTACTAGGGATGGGACTAAACTTCAGCAAATTCACCAAAATGTGGTTTGTTTAGGTATCTTAACATCTCCCTTTTTGGTGACCCTTACTTCTTTTTGCACTCCCCTGGTCCCAGAGTCTTATTTCTTACAGGTCTTTCATCATTATTGTTGACAACAATCATCATGCTTTACGTGTGACCTCTCCCAAGGATAGTTACTTAAAAATAAATAAATAAATACACATTGCATCTCAAATGGAATAATTTCAGAAATCAGTAAAAATAATTTTTAAAGGATTTATTGAGGAGAGAAGGTCTTTTTTTTAAAGTTCCCATTAAATCATACCTTTTCAAGAGCCACCATCTTTACCAACTTCTCAGACACTCTTCTATGAGAAAGACTTGCAATCTTTCATCAAATGAAGCCATATGATTATATTTAGAAATGAAAACTAGCTAAGTGGGAAGATTTTGGATGCAGCTATTCAGGGAAATGGCACTGTCCATTTTGTGTCACCTCCCTGCTCTTATCTTTTCGCTGTTCTCCCTTTGAAATAGATGTGTATATAGGACAGGCAGTGAGCTGAGTCTTGGAAAAGCAAGAACATTGAGCCATAGAGTGAACACAGTAATTCATTTATTTATCACCTATATATTATGTTTCTTGTAAATGCCAAGGACACTGCTAGGTGCTGTGGGAGAAACAGTTATGAGGGACACCTGCTTTTCATTCTCTGGGTGCTTACAGGCTTGGAGAAGAGATGAAACATGTACAGAATCTAGATAGCTACCGTACTATTAAATGAGAAACACATATCTTGTAAGTGAGTAACCCAGAAGTCTAGAGGTGGCAACCTTCTCTGCAATTGTCATGGGAGGGCTCCTATAGCATGTGGTATTAGAACCTCAAGTCCTCAAGGTTGTGGAAGGCTGGTTATAAGAAGGAGAACATTCCAGGGAGAGAGGATATCAGGAATGAAGGAGGAGGCACAGAAGTGTTGGATGTGTTCTGAGAATGGCCAGCATTTGGTGGGACTCCAAGTTTATATCTGTGAGTTGTGGGTAGAGATAATACTGGAAAGGTGCCTCCAGGCTGGATTAAAGCTTGGTTACCGAGGGTCTTGAAAGTCATCTTAAGATGCTTGGAAATTTATCTGGATGGCATCAGGGAGTCTTTTCAGATTCTTAAACAGAATATTGATCTAATCAAAGCCATAGGAAATTCAAATGAGACTTGGGTGAGGAGAAGAAAGGAAGACACTTTAGAAGTTATTTCACCATTTGAAGAGGTGGATCTACCTCAAGTCCCCATCCAACTAACCTCTTCTTTTTACTTTACTTCTGGGGGAAAAGGACAGGCATTTCCCTTTTTAGTGGTTTTGGGGTGCTATGTCAGAGGTGGGAAGAGGATCCCCTCCTGGCACAAGCATCGCATCCACGGCTGAGATAGGAGACAGTTAGGGAAATGCGATTGGTTGCATTTGGGCTGATTGGGCTGAAGCACCAAAGACACAGGTAGAGTCTTATCATTTGATTTCTCAAGTTTTAAAATGAGTTTTATGAAGAGAAAAGAAGTGAACAATATTTTTGACTGGCGCTCACTAGGCTACGACCAATCTGCAATGATCCTAGCTGCTATTAGACCTAAGAGTGACATCCTTAGATATTAACAAAAGAAACATGTTCACACTCTGTTGTGGAGAACCTTTACACAATTTTGTCTGGAACCGAGGGTTCAAAAAGCACACCCTGACCTGGGTGATCTCCAAGAGCTCCCCAGGGCGCCCTCTGATTCTGTTAGAGGGTGTGATGTGTGCGGGTGTTGTTGAACATGTGCACAGGGGTAAATGATTCTCTCTGCTGCTCCTTCACTCCTCCTTACTCTTGACCATTGAGCAAGTTTGTTTTGCGATGTGGTTCTGTCCCAAAACCTGTTCAAAATGAGTATGTCAGATCTTCTCTCCTTTTTCCATTTTATAAGATCTGTGAGAACAAAAAGCAATGTGTCCTTTGTGCTTTCAGCACAGTGGGCATTCTTCTTGCTACTAGTCCTTAGTATGTCACCTCAGGTTCTCCCTGCATGGAAATAGCAACTCTGTTTGAGAAATTCTGTGTGATCTAAAGCTGCATAACAAGTTGCTCAAATCATAATGGCTTAAAGCAACAATGATAATTTTATATTTCTCGCAGTTTCTGTGGGTCATAAATTCAGGAATAGCTGGCTTCGGGGTCTCTCATGAAGTTCCAGATGTGAGCTAGGGCTACCCTCATCTGAAGATCTGACTGCCACCAAAGGATAAACTTCCCAAGTGGCTCACTCACATGGCTGGCGAGTTGGTGCTGGTCATTGGTGAGAGTCCTCAGTTCTTTACCGCCTGGGTCTCTCCACAAGACTGAGTGTCCCCACAATATGGTAGCTGGCTTCCCTCAGAGTGAGTTATTCAAGACAATAAGCAGGAAGCCTTTATGAACCAGTCTTGGAAATCACACCCCATCATTTCTGGTGTATTCTATTCACCATGTAGGACAGCCTGATTTAACGAGGGTAGGAATTATAAAGATGTGAATTCTGGAGGTAAAGATTCATGGGGCTGGGGGGAGGGGTGTGTCTTAGAGTCTAGATGCCATAGAAGTGCTGTGTCTTTGCACCTCACATGTGGGTGTGTGAGGTTCTTGTATTCAGAAGGTAATACCACCCTGTTTCTGCTCAAAAACTGAAAAATTTTCCACCCATTGAAAAAATTTATGTTTTTTGTTTGTTTGTTTGTTTGGGGGGGGGTGTTGAATGGTACTCACTGGAGAATTTCTTTAATCTGACACAGTCTGGAATAACGGGAGATCATGAATGGTGGTCAAATTATTTTAAACATGCATAAAAATGCTAAACTTTTTCTTTTAGCTTAAACTTAGAAATGTGTATTCATTTGCCAATCTTTTGATGTAGGATCAATAATTTTTTTAAGTAAGGGTCTTCTAATTAAAGTTCTACATCATCTTTTTTCCCAAATCATTCCCAGAATACATCATTATCTAGTTTTAGTTTCTTTAAAGTGAATCAAGAACCTAAAATGTACTTTCTGGGCTATCTAAATGCAGAATTCATCAAGATCTTTAAGATTTTTAGCTAATCTCTCAGAGTCATCCCACCCACACTCAATTCAACATCAATTTTTCTTTTTAGCAACTTCCCATTTACTGATTCTTTCCAAGGCAATCAACTTGGTTTTTATCAAAACAACAACCCTCTTTGCATTCATATTTCACAGTTTTGCATAATATTTAAATAAATTACCTAAATCATAACTACAACTAACATAAAAAGGTTTGGGGACAAACACAATTGAGTCTTTGGAGGCATACAGCTCAACAGGTAGGAGTGGAGTGCACCAGCCTCCTAAAGAGGAGTGTGCCAGCCCCAATGGTTCATCAGAATGTCTCAAAGATGCAATGGACAGCATGTTTTAAGGCAATGTTTGATCAATATTTTCACTTAATTTTCACTTTCTTCAAAATGTGCATGGAGATGACTGATCTTTGTATCCATTTCTTGAAAATCAAATTTGTGCAAAAAGTGCCTGTCCATGCAGCTGATTAGACAATAACAGACTATTAATGAACCCACCATGCCCTCCTCACCAAGCATGCAGGAGAGGCCTGATGAAGACCTCAAGGAATGGGGAATTAAGCATGTTTACCCCAAACCTTAGGGTGACAATGTGGATCTTCCTGTAATCCAATGCTGAAAGACAATATCTGGGCAGTAAATGGGTGAGCACTAGTCTCAGCAGACAGGGAAGGCTTCCTGGAGGAAGGGGTCTTGACTTTGGCCAGGAATAGGATATGAAGCATCCAGTGGGACAGGAGGTGATATCATAGATTGAGAATGAGTGGGGAAGACAGGAATGTTTGTGGAATAACAAGGAGAACATGGAGAAGAGAAAATGAAAACATGATCTCTCAGAGAAGTAGGGCCAAAGAGGTCCAGGAGTTTTGGTTCACTGTTGGAAATAGGGATCCATGGCAGTCTTCTGAGCAAAGGAGTGGCATGACTAACAGGATGTTTAAGGACTATCACCCCGGCAAGAGCACGCTGGGTAGATTCAAGTGGGAAGAAGCTGAAGCCAGGTTTGCTGGGGCCATTAGACTAGTTTGGAAATGAGCTGTGGGAAGGTCCTGGCAAAGGTAGAGTCTGTGAATATAGAGACTTCACTAGAGCAAATAACTGGATTTGGGAACCATAAGACAGGGGAGGTAAGTGGAAGAAAGGCGAGTTTGAGTCTACGAAGATGTGAGAAGTGGTTGGTGCCACTCACATAGTATGAAAATGTGGAAAGTGAAGCCGGTTTAAGGGAGGCATCGAGGGGCACAAACTCAAGCTGAGTGTATATGCGAGGGCAAGGGGCGTGGGGTAGTGTGGCAAGGAAAATGGAAGGTTAGAGACACAGGAGGGCTGGCCCAGGGAGAGGGGACAGACCTGAGGGATAGGTTCAGAAATTGCTCACAGAGCAGCTCATGAGTGGCCCCCAAAATGGGCAGGTAATGAAAAGATAAATAAAATTGACAAACCATTAGCATGGCTAACAAAAAAAAGAAGAGAGAAGACTCAAATAACCAAAATTAGAAATGAAAAAGGCGATATTACAACTGATTCATCTGAAATACAAGGAATCATTCGAGACTAC
The DNA here is from genome assembly GCF_027409185.1 of Cynocephalus volans. Classification (NCBI taxonomy): domain Eukaryota; kingdom Metazoa; phylum Chordata; class Mammalia; order Dermoptera; family Cynocephalidae; genus Cynocephalus; species Cynocephalus volans. The sequence goes on from NC_084472.1 coordinate 40,876,166, forward strand.
TATAAACAACTATACGCCAACAAATTTGAAAATCTGGAGGAAATGGATAAATTTCTGGACACACACAAGCTCCCAAAACTGAACCGTGAAGACGTAGAAAATTTGAACAGACCAATAACAATAAAGGAGATTGAAGCTGTTATCAGAAGGCTCCCAACAAAGAAAAGCCCAGGACCAGATGGATTCACAGCAGAATTTTACCAAACATTCAAAGAGGAATTGACACCGATTCTTTACAAACTATTCCAAAAGATTGAAACGGACGCAAATCTCCCAAACTCATTCTATGAAGCAAACATCATCCTGATACCAAAACCAGGTAAAGATATAACCAAAAAAGAAAACTACAGGCCGATATCCTTGATGAATATAGATGCAAAAATCCTCACTAAAATACTAGCAAACAGAATACAGCAACACATACGAAAAATTATTCATCACGATCAAGTGGGATTCATCCCAGGGATGCAAGGCTGGTTCAACATACGCAAATCAATAAATGTGATACACCATATTAATAAACTCAAACACAAGGACCATATGATCATCTCTATAGATGCTGAAAAAGCATTTGATAAAGTTCAGCACTCATTCATGACAAAGACCCTCTATAAGTTAGGTATACAGGGAAAGTATCTCAACATAATTAAAGCCATATATGCCAAACCCACTGCCAATATCATCCTGAATGGGGAAAAGCTGAAAGCTTTTCCTTTAAGAACAGGAACTAGACAAGGATGCCCACTCTCACCACTCCTATTCAACATAGTGTTGGAAGTACTAGCCAGAGCAATCAGAGAAGAGAAGGAAATAAAGGGCATCCAGATTGGAAAAGATCAAGTCAAACTGTCCCTGTTTGCAGATGACATGATCCTATATAGCGAACAGCCTAAAACCTCTACAAAAAAACTGTTGGAATTGATAAATGATTTCAGCACAGTAGCAGGATACAAAATCAACACAAAAAAATCAGTAGCATTTCTTTTCTCCAATAGTGAACATGCAGAACGAGAAATCAAGAAAGCCTGCCCATTTACAATAGCCACCAAAAAAATAAAATACTTAGGAATTGAGTTAACTAAGTAGGTGAAAAATCTCTATCATGAGAACTACAAACCACTGCTGAGAGAAATTAGAGAGGATACAAGAAGATGGAAAGATATCCCATGCTCTTGGATTGGAAGAATCAACATAGTGAAAATGTCCATACTACCCAAAGTGATATACAAATTCAATGCAATCCCCATCAAAATTCCAAAGACATTTTTCTCAGAAATGGAAAAAACTATCCAGACATTTATATGGAACAATAAAAGACCACACATAGCCAAAGCAATGCTGAGCGAAAAAAATAAAGCTGGAGGCATAACACTACCTGACTTTAAGCTATACTACAAAGCTATAATAACCAAAACAGTATGGTACGGGCATAAAAACAGACACACTGACTAATGGAATAGAATAGAGAATCCAGAAATCAACCCACACACTTACTGCCATCTGATCTTTCACAAAGGCACCAAGCCTATTCACTGGGGAAGGGACTGCCTCTTCAGCAAATGGTGCTGGGATAACTGGATATCCATATGCAGGAGAATGAAACTAGATCCATACCTCTCACCATATACTAAAATCAACTCAAAATGGATTAAGGATTTAAATATACACCCTGAAACAATAAAACTTCTTAAAGAAAACATAGGAGAAACACTTCAGGAAACAGGACTGTGCACAGACTTCATGAATACGACACCAAAAGCACGGGCAACCAAAGGAAAAATAAACAAATGGGATTATATCAAACTAAAAAGCTTCTGCACAGCAAAACAAACAGTTAACAGAGTTAAAAGACAACCAACAGAGTGGGAGCAAATATTTGCAAAATATACATCTGACAAAGGATTAATATCCAGAATATATAAGGAACTCAAACAACTTTACAAGAAGAAAACAAGCAACCCAATTAAAAAATGGGCAAAAGAGCTAAGTAGGCATTTCTCTAAGGAAGATATACAAATGGCCAACAGACATATGAAAAAATGCTCAACATCATTCAGCATCCGGGAAATGCAAATCAAAACCACATTGAGATACCATCTAACCCCAGTTAGGATGGCTAAAATCCAAAAGACCCTGAACGATAAATGCTGGCAAGGTTGCGGAGAAAAAGGAACTCTCATACATTGTTGGGGGAATGCAAAATGGTGCAGCCTCTATGGAAAATGGTATGGAGGTTCCTCAAACAATTGCAGATAGATCTACCATATAACCCAGCTATCCCACTGCTGGGAATATACCCAGAGGAATGGAAATCATGAAGTCAAAGGTATACCTGTTTTCCAATGTTCATTGCAGCTCTCTTTACAATAGCTTAGAGTTGGAACCAGCTGAAATGTCCATCATCAGATGAGTGGATATGGAAAATGTGGTATGTCTACACAATGGAATACTACTCAGCTATAAAAACGAATGAAATACTGCCATTTGCAACAACATGGATGGACCTTGAGAGAATTATATTAAGTGAAACAAGTCAGGCACAGAAAGAGAAATACCACATGTTCTCACTTATTGGTGGGAGCTAAAAATTAATATATAAATTCACACACACACACACACACACACACACACACACACACACACAAACCGGGGGGGGGGGGGAGAAGATATAACAACCACAACTACTTGAAGTTGATATGACAAGCAAACAGAAAGGACATTGTTGGGGGGGAGGGGGGGAGGGAGAAGGGTGGGAGGTTTTGGTGATGGGGAGCAATAATCAGCCACAATGTATATCGACAAAATAAAACTTAAAAAAAAATAAAATAAAAAAATTAAAATTAAAATTAAAAAAAAAAAAATGGGCAGGTAAGTCCTCCAGGGCAGGTGCTGCAGAGAGAGGGAAAGCCAGTGTCAAGTCTGATCCTCGGCCATTCTGAGCCTGGCATTCGCAGAGCTAGGGCTTTTCATGACATGGAAGGGTGGCTAAGGTACTGCTTTCTAGGCTCTCACAGACTAAGCTTCCTGTTTTCATTTCTCTGTTCCCCACCTTTTGGGGGGCCTCGTCCTCTGCCTTTCCTTTCTGGGTCGCCATTTAGGCAAGAAGCATTTGGACCTTTTATAACCATATGCTTAATTACAGACCGACCCTTGTCTGCAATCACATGTAGACTCTTCCTGGCTCCCCCAGTCTCTCATTTCTGCCTCTTCTTTGCTGTCCTGTCCCAACTTTTCTCCTCATTCCATTCCCTTACATTTCTCCCTCATTAAGGATGGGAGGCCTTCCATTAGGGCTCACACACCATTGTGTCACTCATCATCTAAATATCTTTATCACTTTCCCATTGGGAAAAACAGTAATTGATGGTATTTCCATTTATTTTCCCTCTCTATGCTCCATTGGGGGAAAAGATGACAGTTTCAAATAGCTTATTATTTATTTTCCACTTGGGCTCAAGTTGGATTCCAGCATCGTCCTTACAGGGACCCAGACTTCCCTCAATCCCATAATGTTTTATGAGCAGTTTTACAATCCAGACGCTGTATTATCATGTCCTTCTGAAAGGTGGTTATGTGAATTGTCAGGAAACAGGAGCTGAAAGACAGGGTAATCTGCAGCAGCTTGAGGGTTGGTTCACAATCCCACCCTGGTGAAAGCCCTTTGCTCAGGACTCCCTGTGTTGAGGAGCTCTGCAGTGAGGCAGGTGACAACCAATATTTTAAAATGCCCTCATATTTAATAAGAGCGAGCATAAACTGGGGAGGTGTACTGGAACAGTCCAACCAGAGGATTCCTTAGTGAGTGTCTAGTCTACTCTACTCATTTTATGGATGAAGAAAAAAGCTCGGACATGGGATGTGATCAACCAGGGACACATGCAAGGATATCAGGGCTGGAAACCAAACTTTCTGACAGTCAAAAAACGAAAAATTCTTTTAAAAATTTGGTTTTCTGAATACATCACAAATACGACATCCAGCATGTCTATTCAACTGTCCTAAATAGAAACAAAAACCCACAGCCGATGACATGCAATAATTTTATCTTGATATTTTATGTTGACAAAACAAAGAGGGTCGAAGTCCTGGTCATTGTCATGCCTTTGTCTCGATCCCAATGTTGGCGCTCAAGTGCTCCATTTCTGATTTACCTTGTCAGTCTGCATCATTTCACCCAAGATTTATTGAGTGAATGTGGAGTTTTCTCCATCTCTTATTCATCTTTCTTTTGGTTTTCTTCAAGAGAGGAATAGCTGGAGTTGCTGCTCCCTGCTGTACCTGACATATGCTAACCAATACCACTCATGGGGCTGGCTTCCAGAGAGATCGCCGAGACACGGGCAGAGGGAGGGAGGGCAGGCAAATTTCACATAACAGCATCAATTATGACTGCTAGCTGAACCCTGCGCAGATGGGATTTCCTGTAGTAAAATGGGTTTGGGAAGTATGCTGTTTAAAAGGCCCAAGGTGAAGTGCAGCCAAAAGAACATTGAACTTGGACCTGGGATCTGGTTTTGACTTTGCCACCAAATATAGCAACATGACCTTTCTAAGCCTCCATATTCTTGTGTATAATGGGGTTGGTTTTGTAGATGGAGAGACCCCATCCATTTCTGACATTCTGGGAATCTATGGAGACTCTGGATCCGGAAGATGGTGAGCAACGTTGCAAGGAACCGGGGCCAGAAGGGGACTCCTAAGGGGAGGCTAATGGGAAACACATGGTGTGGACGATGAGAGGCAGGAAGAGAGAGGGGAGGGTCAGCAGGCCCAGGGCTCCCCATGAAGCCTTCATTTCTCCAGGGGCAAATGGTTTCCAAACTGAGCACAGGCATGAGAAGTCAGACACCCATAACTTACTTTTTCATTGCTTGTCAGAGAAGGGCCATTCGTAATGATCTCCATTGACTTTGAAAACACCCCTGGTGAAGTAAACAGATTCTATCGTGGTGTCTTTACAGATGAGGTAACTGAGGCTCTGGGAAGGTAAGAGACTTCCCAAGATTTATTGTCTATGGGCTGAGTTGGACAAGACCCAAAGTTTCCTCTGTCCTAGTCACAGGCCTTTTTCCAACTCAGTTTGCTATAGCAACCACTTGTATTTCTACATAGCTTTTTACTGTTAAAGTTTACTTTTTACATTACCTCATTTTTATCCTGCAGAAGTCCTAGTCAGTTGGGAGTTCTAGGGGCTATTTCTCTTGTTCTAGAGACAAGGAAACTGAGGCCCAGGGAAATTAAGTGATTTTCCCTGAGTTTCCTATTCATTCAACAAACCCTCATTGAGACCCAGCACATCCTGAACAGAGCAATGGCAAAACCAACTTTGATATCAGTGTCTTCACTGCATACCCAGTTCCTCCAGGAGCTGAGACTTTTAAAGTACAAATAAAAGTTCTCAAAAGCAGTGTCCAAATATGGTATAAATGACCAGGGCAATGGTAATATTCCATCCCACTGCTGATCCTCCATAGCCCACTCTTATTTTAAAATGCCCTCTCAGCCCCAGAATTAATGACTTAGGAGATGTGTAATAATTCTAAGAGATATGAGAGGGCAATAGTAACAGTTGATGAGGGCTCCAGATGTGAGCTTTGACTTTGATTTGAAATAGGCGAAGCTTCAATGACTACTATCCAGCCTCCCAGTGCTGTCTCCTCTCTGCCTTCTCAGCGCTGTGATTCCACAACCTCCTCCACCCTAGAACTGTATCCTTGGTTCAGTCCCTGCTGGTCCCCTGATGGATCACCAGTACATCAATGAAATAGGCTGTCACAGGAGCAGAGACCTGATGGCTAGTCCTTAGAGATGACCTGCAAGAGACCTCTGCCCTGGGAGAGGATTTAAACTAGATTGCACTGAGATTCTCTCTGCCTCTGAGGACACATGAAATATACCCACTGAAAGCATTACAAGTACCTTCCAATAATATGGCCTGTCCTGGAATTTGCTGTCTTAACCAGATCTCTATTATGCATACATACTAAGTATAATATACTTATATATTAGTGCCTACATACTAAGTATAATAATGAGTTGTACCAAACTTTCTAGTTTACGAAGATTGCATTAACATCCACAGATCCTCAAAGCAATCCAGTCTCACATTTCCCTTCAAGTCTTTCCTATAGCTAGGTAGTACAGCCCTGGTATATTTTAAAAAGAAAAAGAAAAGGAAAGGAAAAGAAAAGGGGGTGGATTTCATTTGTCTGCAAAACCGTGTGCTGTCCCTCCACTGCAGAAACGGTGCTTCTCCTCATTATCGCCCAGGATGCTCTTTGAGCCTCTGGAAGTGGAGGCAAGTTTGTGCTGAGCCACCCACGCTCCCCTACATGGTCCTTTGTGATTAAAAGAGAGCAAGCCCCTGGGCACAAAGTGGCCCAGCCACCCTCCTGCTTGCTCCCGGCACCTCTCTTCCTGCCTCTGGCACCGCCTTCCTGAACACCCTCCTCTCCAGCAGCAACCCAGCAACCCGGCGGGCAAGATCCAGTTCAGGTCCCCCTCCTCCTCTGATTCCTCCCAGACCATCCCACCCCTCTGAAGCTCTCCCTTTTCTGGGCTACCACAGACAATCTTTCTATGCCTTGTTGAGAACCACTCATTGTCATGATCAGCCTCAAATTGCTAACTAACTTGCCCTATGCGTCATCGTGACTTTTCTTCTGGAGTGCAGGCTTCTGAAGGCAGAAGACATACTTCCTTCATCTCTGTTCCTCTCTGTGCTTTACATTAGCTGGTCACATGGTGTATGTTTGCTGGTTTAAGTCTTGACTTCCAAGTGCAGCACATCCTTATCTGAGCCCTGATCATGCAAAGCAAAGCTGAATGAGCTAAGCATACATACACTCAATGGAATAACAGCCCTTGAAAAAAATGGGATATTTTTTAAGGAAAGCAGAGTGCTGTCCCAGGATCATGGTTCTGCCCCAGGAAACTTGCATTGGTCACACAAGTCTGTGTGAGGAAGTCCCCTCTTGGCTGCTTCTGGACCACCCATCATAGCAGCATGTGATCTATCCATCTGCTATCCCCCCTGAGGGAATGACTGTACTGCCACCATCTCCTTCCACCTCTTAAAATGCCAAATTTGTTCATTCTTTCTTTAACACAGAGTTTGGGAAATATTTGTGTTGGCTGAGTTGAGACTGTGGGTCATTTTACTTCATTAATAGTGACTGAGTCATTCCAAGATACCTGCTGAGGGACACAAGTAGCAGGAAAATGGACATCCATCCCCTTTCACCAGAAGAATGTGGGAGTGATCCTTCGTATTTGTCATGGGGGAAACCGAAGCCCAGATCTGACATTCACCTAATTTTTCTTCATGGGGAAAGATGTTGACATCTTCTGTTAGTGGGGTTAAAAAAAAAAAAAGGCACTGGCCTAGAAATCAGGAGGTCTGGTTCGCACTCTGGCTCAGTGCCTGGGGCCTCCTCCCCCCTGCTCTTTCCATGGGACCACAGCACTTACACACCTGCGTATCACCTAGTACCAAGTGATGGGTACGTTTGGCTGGCAGTGTTTCCCTTGAAGACCACCCTGAAGTTCCTGCTGACACTCGTGATTTGTACTTAAAATTATTGGCAGCAGGGAGACCAATGTCTGGGGTACAGGGTGTGTGCACAGAAAGTTGTCTAAGTTCCACCTGGATGGTCTGGGAACCGAGTTCTGTCCCACCCCATCCACTGATCCACGTGTGAACAGGAAAGTCTCCTAAATCTCTGTGTTGGTCTCTCTATATGTTGGAAATAATGACTCTGATAACCCTCACCCAGGGGTTTTTCACAGAGCTCTTGTGAGAATTAAATGGAATTAGAAATGTGACCATATTTTAGAAATAAAATGATGTGAAGAAACAGATGGTTGTCAGAGCATCATTGTGTGTGTTGCCAAGGGACAGTGCGAGCAGGAGACCTGGCTTCTGGTTCCGGCTCAGCTGCCAACTATGTGATCAGATGATCTCTCTAGTCTTTGTCTTCCTCATCTATCAAATGGGGAGTAAAATTACTGCCCTACCTTTCCCACAACGGTGCAGTGAGGATCTGAAACAATATGTGTAAAAGAGCATGGACAAGTATACAACATTTTATTCAAGTAAGAAATAGTTCACTGTTTTTATCAGGTCTCCTGGGTTGAAGGCCATTCATTCCATGTAAGAAACTGACCCTCCTAAGGGGGAATCCCAGAGGGAGAGATTACATGTAAATTACCGAGCTACTGTACCTGCATTACTTCTAGAAGTTGTGTCATTCGATACAAGAAGCACCAGCCTGGGAATTAAGGATGGAAGCTAGACATTTACAGGGAAAACTCACAACACAGCCCGTCTCTTGGGATAGTATGTATTTTAAAGTATTATTTCTGACTCAAATAAAACAACCCCTTCCAAGGACATGGTGTCACTTCTTCAGATTGTTGGATAGAAATGATCCATGTTTAAGAAGCTATAAAATGGTAACCACAGACCATAACTTTAAAATAAAAAACCTGCTTTGCAGAATTGTAACAGAAAAATTGTATACAATAGTGGAAGTATGGAGGAGAGATGGTGCTAACAAGATCATAAAGCAGAGAGCGGCACTGGTAGCAGCTACCAGAGAAGCTCCGCAGAGCAAGCTGTGCCTACAGCTGGAGGTCAGGGGAGCCCCCAGCCATGTATGGCCGACGTGGGTCCTAAAACACGCATTGTAATTGGAAAAGTAGAAAGGAGGGGACCATGCCAAGGTGACATGGCAGGTCTGGGTAGGGAGGTGAGCAGAGGGAATAGCAGGTTTAGTGACAGAATAGATCAATCCCTGAGGCTGCACTGACAGAAGACCCTGTCATACTTACAATCAAAAGAAGAAAAACTAAACAAAACTTCCATCTAGGTTCTGTTTGATAAACCCAGGGCATGTAGAAATTCAGCTTCTCTGAAGTCATTCAGGATGATTGAGTGGAGGGTCTTGAGCCCCTACTTCCTGATGAATCCTTTACTATCAGTTCTAGATTTCTGGGAAGAGATGGGCATTCGTTGGTCTCATCAGAAGCATCCAAGTACTTTTTCTAGAAGCATCAAAACCACCCTCTCACCAGTGCCTGCTTTCATGAGAAAACTGAGTACCAGATGGTATATTACTGAACCAGGAGGGGAGAGGGTAAAGGGGCCAGAGGCAGAATTTACTCTTTTATGTATTTGGAGGAACACGGGCCCTGACCAAAAATAAAATGAAGTTATCTAACAGAGGACAAGGAAGACGGGATGATGATGTTAGAGTTCTATATTTATTGGCATGAAGAGATGCTCACAGTTTATTGTTAAATTAAAAATTACCTTATAAAACAATATATACTGTATGTTTTCATTTCTTGCAGAAAGAAAAACTCTTATTGCATGAATAAATACTGTTAACATTTTTGAAGGCTAAATACATCAAACCAGGAGATTGTGGGGAGCCCACATACACCCAGCAATGACCTACCTATGACTGAAATTGGCTATGACTGAGCAGAGGATGTTGGTCTTTGTGCAGTGTGATCTGAGAGGCTGGACCTCTCCATGTGGAAGCAGGCTGCCGGGCTCAGGGTGGACCATCTCTCCTGTCCATGCTTAAGGGGTTCCATAGGAAGCACTAGGAAAGCCCTGAGAAAGGAAATCGAGCCCACCACTTGATTCCGTCTTGTCAAACGTGTGTGATATGGACAACAGGCAGCCCCTACGACCCCCAATTTAGAGTCAGAGACTCCTCTCCAGCTTAACCTATCTTAGAATAGAATTAACTTATATTTTTGTATACATTTTAGCCTCACAAATAGAGTCTCGTCTTTAGCAAGAGTCCAGAGAGAGAGGAAGACAGAAGTGCTTGAGTTTAATCCTCGTTACCTCCTGGGGTACCTGGAAGTCTTCTTCTGTTCCTTCCTGGGGGTTCACCGAGTTCAGATCTCAGCAGTGGGAGGACCTGTCATTGTAGCTGGGTCTGGTGAAGGTCTGTGGTTGAGGAACAGAAAGAGCCTGTCCCTTTACTGATGAAAGTTCTTTTAGCCACTCCCTACATAATTAGAGGCATTCACTTAAAAAGTAGCAAGTATCTTTGGCCCAGTGATTTCTTAAGGCTTTATGGAAACTTGATAATCTTTATTATCATTCATTAACTGACTGTGCTATCTCTTGCTCCTCCATTCACAGACTTTACACTCAGTCTCCATCCTTAGAACACTCGTATGTTAAGCAATTCAGGGTAGGGATGGGTTTTTCTTTGTAACATCCTCTCTCTTCGATCATTTTATCAGTTCACTGAAGTATAGTTGCAAGTTTGGAAATGGTCTTAGAAGTCCATTGCTCAAACATCGTCATTTTTGCAGATGGGGAAAACAATCTTTGAGAGATAAGTAACTTGCCCCAAATCACACAGCTGGAACAAAAGACAAGTTTCCAAGTTACTAACCTAGTGTTCTTTCTTTCTACAACTTCATTTTAGGAGTTATATTTGTTGGACATTTACTACACAGGGATAGAGAAAAGCATAAGGCACAGCCCCTACACTCATGGCTATAAATCAGGTTGAATAAACAAAACATACACAGGGGAATAAGAGGGCTATTGTGATAACTCAAGTAGCACTAACTAAGGATTTCAGACAAGGGAGCAATCAGCGTGGGCTGAAATAATTGAACTGGCTCCCTCTGTGGAAGGGAACTGTGACATCAGGAAGACATGAGGAGAGAAGCTTGAGAAGGTAAGAAGAAATGCAGAATGGAGTCCAGATACAGAGGGCTTGCAGAAGCAGGTGAGCTTCACATGGTAGTAGGAAGGGAGTCTGGTCGTTGCCCACAGAGACAGGGAGATTTATGGATCAGTGGAGCTGATGGTGGCATGGGCACCCAGAGGGACCTTATAGCCCTTGCCCAATGTGAGCCCCATGTTTAATGAGACTCCTGTAATTGGGTGTGAATGTTTCATTTGGGTTGATAATTAGACGAGGTTTAATGCTAAGGCCCAATAGTGGCCATTAGACTCTGTCCTCAAGAGATTTGTGGAGACAGTGTATTTTGAAAGAATTAAGATGTTATTAAAGAAAAATATACATTACATGCCTAGAAAGTGAATGAATGGGGTGTGTGTGTGTGTGTGTGCATTGTCTGATTAATGAATTCATCTTGGCCCATCACTGACTAGTTCAGTGACCTTGCATAATTCACTAAACATCTCTGCACCTTAGTTTCCCTGCAGTGAAATAAAGATAGTAACACTTAACTTGCAGGATTATCAAAAGAAGTAAATAAGAGAAAAACACCCTGCACCATGCCTCACCCATAGTATGCACTCAAATAATGTTAGTTCTCTTTCCTCTTTTCTGTCCATAGTCGCCTAGGAAAGGGTAGCACCTCGGGGGGAGTTGGGTGTGGGGGAACAGAACGATGGCAGTTAGGGCACAGTCAGGAACTGGCAGTCGTGGGAACAATAATGTGTGCACTGTTTGCTTCAAGCAGAGGGAATAAGCGGTAGCCTCACATCAGTGAGTATGGCCTAGAGCTGATGGCCTGCCATGATCACTCGCCCCTCAGTGCCCAGGACTGGACTTTGCACAGGGACCAGGGTAAGTAGTGGGAAGTGATGATCCTTTTGATCAGAGGGAGGAAATGGGAAGTGTGGTGTTGGAGAGAAGAAAAAACTAAGTGCCCTGGTGAAAATGCTTGGCCTTTGGAGGGTTCTCATCCTTCCAGCAGAGTCTTTTTTGTTCGGTTCCTTGACAATGGCAGGCAGTACAATGCTAGTAACTGAGTACACACAACCCCTGGTTTATGTAGTCAAAGAAGGAGGTGGAAATTGAGCATGAAGCTTCACTGTTGAATATCATTCCCCCAGCAAGACAATGCCTTGTCTGAATATTTGTTCTGAGTCACTATTTGTTTTTATTCTGAGCAGCCATTAACCTCCTACTATTTCTCCATCTTTTATAATAAAAATAGCAGTGTTAGAAAGGATAACATCGCTCCCAGCATGGCACCCTCCCAGCACAGTGTTCTGCATGGCAATGAAGGAATGGGAATGACAGACACTCCTTTGTGGAATGATAAGGCCACAGGAGCAGGCAGGACCCAGGTGACCGAATGAAGCTTCTGGTGTAGCCTTTAGGAAATTGCCATCATGAAACCATCTTCCAAATAAAATAGCTAGAAAAATAAGAGGGCAATTGATTAACAAGTGGCCCGGAATACTCAGTCACTGATCAAACACAGTTTGCTTCAAGTTAGGGAGTCATCTGGGCACACATGAAGTACTCAGAAGCCAGGGGGTGACCTCAACGGGAATATAGCCAGTTTCTCTACTGGGCTCTATCATCCAGGCCCTGACTTTCCATACTGAATTTGGCCTTGAAAGTAGACTTCAATGTGTTTGTAATTCCTCCACTATTCCCTGCGTAGACCTGTACTACATTTACCCAGTATTTTCGTCTCCCCAGTACAGAGTCTTGTGGATGTTCAGGACAGCCTGTTGGAAGACATCTGATCCAAGATGAGATTTGATGGCCACATAGACACAGCCTTAGTCACCAAGCACCTACTTGCATGGAACCTGAACCAACTTTAGGGGCAAGAGCTTGTCTAGGATTTTGATTCTCACATATTTACAATTGAATCCGTTTTGCACATTTTTTTTTTTTTTTGCAATAAATAGATAATTGAGATCCCAAGGGCTCTTTTTTGTCACCACAGCAGATTTGTTAGCTAGTCTCTCCTCTTCTTCTCCTCTTCTAATCCCTCTTCATCCTGCCCTCACTGTCTGGACATGGGATCCATCAACTTTTCTCTTTTACCTCTTCAAAATAAATCTTTACCTCCCCTGAACGATATCTGTCTCAATGTGGATTATTACACAGACATGGGTATGATTCCTGGCCCCAACATTTACTGGCTGAGGGACTGCAGGCAGCATCTTTAACCTACCTAAGCCTCAGTTTCCCCATGTATATACAATGGGGACACTAGTACCTCTCACATGCTGATGTGAGCATTAAATAAAATAGTGCCTGTAAAGAGCATAATGCGGTGCCTGTAAGACAGAACATGCAAGAGATATTATTCTATAATTCATAAAATTGTGTTAACAATATTGCTTGCCAAAGAGAATGATGTGCGTTTCTTTGAATGCAACCTCAGCTTGCCTATGTCCAGGCCTCTGCCTCCACTCTTCACTTATCTTCTTAGGCCTTCTTCTATGAGGAATATAAAAGCCTTAGTCATTTTTAAGAGTCATCTCAAATGCATTCAACTTTCTCTAGTTCTCCAGATATACATGCTGTCTCTACTTCTGGAACACCAGAGGGCTCCACACTACTCTTGTGGCTCTTACCTTATTCTATCACACTTCTTCACCTTGTACTGCTACTGAGTTAAAAATATCTAGAAGGCTGGAAATATGAAATGTCCAGCCCCTGATATAAGATCAATAAGTGTCTGCTGAGTGCATTATCTTAAAGTTTCCTGATACGTATTTGGGCTGGAGAGAAGAAGTTTAACTTAATCTGATTCCAACCAAGAGGATGTGGATGTTGTTTTAGATCACAGGACATGCAAACCCTGGGTAATGACGAGACCAAGGCTCTGAGATCCTGAGTGAGCACTGAGGATGAATGTAGTTTAAAAAAGAAAAGGAAGTGTAGCTTTTCTTCCTGAGAGGGGGAAGGTAGATGGGGAGGGGCGGGGTCACTCTGGCCAGCTTCTCACTGCCTTCAGTTCAGCCCATGCTCAGGATGCTTATTCCTGGCTCCTGCAGCTTCCCTCCACACCACATGGTCCTCTCCACCTAGTAGATCCCATCTGCATCTCTGAGGGACTTCCTGGTTTTAGGGAATCACTTCTTCAATACCTCATTTCTTCCGTCTCTGAACCACAAATGATCCCATAGCCTGAACATTCCCTGCTTAATTCTGTAAATTATTTCATATTGCTCTCTCTCTCTAATTCAGGGCCAAACGTTGTATATTCCCTTTCTTTTCTCAATTCATGGCCAGCCACAGGGTGAGTCCTTAAGAGGTACTTGTTTTAAGACTGATGGGTTGAGAGTTCCTCTAACAAACAGAGGTTGTCCTCAATTACATGGAGAGACTTTTCAGTCTGATGACTCTGTGATGTCAACAACAAAAACTGTCAACAAGGAAAGGACAAAGTTGTAAGACCTATTTTATATTGCATGGACTAAAACAGCTGGCAGTTTAACTCAATTTAATCAGGACACTTTGCAGAGATTTGTTGTTATTTTCTTTGTACAATTTTAAATAAGTTTAATCCATTCAACTGTTTTGCACATGTAGATAGCACCAGTGGAAATCTGGGATTTCTTGGGCAGAACCAAGAGCAGGGAAAACCCAAGAGCCGGGGCAGTCCTTGGAATCATTGCTTTGTTAGTCGGTTTACTAACAGGCAGCCTGGAGGCAATCTATTTTATTAAGAGATTGAAAAATAGTTTAAAAACCAGCATGTGAAGATTTCAATCAGAAATAGATGGGCACTTTTTAAACTGCAATTGGTTTCTAAAGAATGGGCAAGATAAGAATTGATAGAGGTGAATAGCTATCAAAACGTGGGGTGGAAAAGAAGCAGCAAATTGCCACCTACTTGTAGTGAATAGCTCTTGTAATGTAATGGGTTTTAAACTTTAAAATTGTTTTGTACTGTGACATACATAACAGTGGAAGTCTGGATTGAGAATGTTTATTGGTTTTTTTCCAATGGAAGATTACCTGTTTGGTATTTGAATAATAATCTCCATATAAAAATATGGTAATGTAATTATGCTAACTAGTATTTTCTATAATTCAAGACTCTGTTTATAATCATATATCATATTTTGCAGTCAGGTAGGAATCCATTTGTCCCCTCCACCTGGGCCCTGAGATAGAGAGACAAACTTTAACGTACAGTTCTCCGCAATCTGGTCCTCTCTGGAGTTTCCTGGAAGGTGATGCAATAAATTTTACCAGAAATACCTTCATTTACCACATGCTGCCAAGCAGAGATGAAGCTGATTCCTCAAAATTTTGCAGATAAACTTACTTTGACCAAATTCACAGATGGAAACATGCTAACATAAGGATATTAGCCAAACTCAAAGGCAGAGGACGTGAGACAGTATTTTAAATTACTTTGGAGAAAACAAAGAGAATAGGTCAATTACATCTGTTCTTACAGAGTGTGTTACTGAGAAATTTATGCATGAAAAATGAGTACTTCGTCAGCTGGTATTATCATATCACACACACACCAAAAACTACAATCTGTTAAGTTGTGAATGGGTCTTCACTTAATCCATTCTCTTTTAAAACTGGCATTGTACTAAGACAATTCTGGCATGACCGATCTGTTGTTCTTATTTTTACATTAAGAATATCAGCAATGGGGTAACCCCTAAGACCTTCCAGCTTAAGAGTTTGCCTTTAAGTGGGACACGAACCCCCAAAACACTGATTGATAGCATAATAGCAGCCCATCTGGTAGTGTCTAGTGGCTTGTCCAAGAGTTCTGTGTCTACCCTGTTCTGGTCAAGAGTTTTAATAAATAGGATGGGGATACAAAAGACTACAGTTTAAGTAAAATGGCAAATAAATTGGGAGGTATGTTGCAGTGTCAACTGGTTTACATGGCCAGATTTAACCTTTTTTTTTTTTTTTGACCGGTAAGGGGATCACAACCCTCGGCACAGTGTGGTCTGCACCGCGCTCAGCCAGTGAGCGCACCAGCCACCCTATATAGGATCCGAACCCGCAGCCTCGACGCTACCAGCGCCGCACTCTCTCGAGTGAGCCACGGGGCCAGCCCCAGATTTAACCTTTTAAAATGTATAAGGATAAATGTAAATTTCTATATTTAGATTTCGCAAAAACTCAGTCAAAGAAGCATATGGTAGGGAAAATATGGCTAAACAGCAGCATGTGACATGTCAAAGGAGCTTTAAAAGCTTTGGGGCTCTATCAATAGTAATACCATGATCAGAGAGAGGGAGGTGATTGCCCTTCACTGAACACAACACACTTGGAGTTTTGTGTTAAATTTGGAGGCACCACCTTTCTAATAAAGAAGTTCATAAATTGGAGTAAAGTACCTGGAATGGTGAATGAGGAATGACTGAAAGAAATAAAGTTGTTTATGTTGAAAAAAAAATCTTTTTTTTTTTTTTCAAATATGTTTGGGGCAATTCGGTAAATGAGAAAATGGACTTATTCTGGCTGACTCCAGAAATCAGATGCAGTTCTAGTAACAGCCTGGATCTGTAGACGAACTTCTCTGTCCTCTAAGGACCCCCACGCCCTTTGTATTTTTGAGTGAGGGTCAGCACTGATGGTAGGGAGAGCTGGAAAGGAGAGAATTCAGGGAAAAATCAAGAAAACATTACAGGTCAATCTTCATAGGAACAGAGACAAAATCTTTCCAAACAGTCTTCATTCCCCTTTCCTCCATCATTTTTCTCCTCTCTCCTTACCCTCCCCCCATAATTTTTTCTTCTCATATAGGAGTCTTGAAAATAATGAACTAACCAGGAGTGTATTGTTTCAAACCTCTTACAGCATCCTGGTTTTCTTTCTCTTTTTGTTCCATCACAGTGATAGGTGATTTGAGGTGATGATAAATCCATGCATTTAAAGCCTTGATTGCCTGAGTAAATAGGTGGGATAGCTTCAGTAATTGGATTATTAAAGCAAAGTGGAGGTGCCAGTGGGGCCAGAGGCTAAGAAATGATGGCTGGAGATTTCATTTTGGAGAAGCCAAATCCAAAAACTATAGTAGTAGGCAGTGAGAACCTAATGGTACATAATCACAGCAGAAACTGGATACAAGGGAGAGGAGACTTGGTTTTACTGAACTGAGATGCAAATGGAAAGTCACACTTGAACTTCTTTGTCTCCCAAAGCACATTTGGGATTCACAGCGGGCTGGGCAGGAAACAGCAGAGGCTGGAGTCCTCACTCAATAAGTGCTTCCTGCCGTCCTGCCCTCCCTCCCAATTCTACACATGCACACACATGCACACACGCAAACACACACACGTCCCTCTGCTTTGCCCCTTCTTTACACCTTCTTTCCATTTCCTTCCCATTCTTATTGCCCTTAAAGCATGGTCCTTGCAGACTGTAGTTAGACTGCTGAATCTGCAAAAAGCCACCAGAGAGGGAATTCACTGAGACATTGCTGTTACCGCCAGACCCCAAGAAAACAGAAAAGAGAGCAGGGCTATAGGGCCAGCACATTCTTGTTTGCAGATGGTGGAAACCCACCTCAGGGTCTTTCATCAGGGCCCTGTTGCCAGACAAGGAAGTAGAGATATTTCTCCTACTGCTGATCCTCAGATGAGCTCCTCTCCTGGAGCCAGACATGCCCACCACCACTGGAACACTGAAGGGCCCCCACCCCATTCAAGCCTCCCAGCTGGGAGCCAGCACATCTGCTGCATCCCCGGCTACCCCCCACCTCATGTGGCCCCTGTCTGTCTTTTCCCCACACATACCAGCCTCCACTGGAGGTCTGTAAGTGTTGGCCATGCAAAAAGAACTTGGCTAGAGCCCTCCAACCTCACCAGCAGCAGCAGGGGATTTGCTGTTGTGTTGAGTGCCCACTGTGCTGGACACTATGCTAAGCATATAATCAATTCAGCCCTCAAAATCACCCGTTGTTTCCCATTCTACTGTTGAGTGTGATAGTTAATTTTAGGTGTCAACTTGACTAGATAAAGGAATACCTAGAAATCTGGTAAAGCATTATTTCGGGGTGTGTCTATAAGGGAGTTTCCAAAAGAGATTAGCATGTAAGCTCGAGTGGACTGGGTGGGAAAGATCCATCCTCAACACGGGCAGTCACCATCTAATCCTCCGGGTGTATTGGGAGAACAAAAGCAAAGAACAAAAGGTGAATTTCAGTCTCTATCCACTGGAGCTGGAGCTCTGCTGTCCATGGACATCCAAACTCGAGAGTCTTCAGCCTTTGGGTTCCAACATTTACCGCCATGGCACCTCCAGCTCTCAGGCCTTTGGCATTGGAAGCTGAGAATCACATCATCAGCTTCCCTGGTTCTAAGACTTCCAGACTTAGATTGAGCCATGCTACTAACATCCAGTTTGCAGATGTCCTATCGTGGGACTCTTCAGCCTTCATAATCATGTGAGCCAATTCCCCTAATAAATCCCCTCTCACATATTTATACACATATCTTATTTATTGGTTCTGTCTCTCTGGAGACCCCTGACTAATACAATGATGAAATTGATACTTGAAGATGATTAATTTCTCGGCAGGTAACTCCTAAAGAAGGGTTCATATTTATACTGGGAGCAAAACACATGCTCTTAATGTATGTGGTAACCTTCTGAGGGCCTGAGAATCTTGGGTTAGAAATATCCTCACTCCTTAAATTCCTGTTGCCCCTCTATTTTCAGTCAGACATCCAGCAAAACATTTACTGGGCTCTTACTATATGCAAGGGACTGCACTAGCATTGAAACTGCAGACAAGAACAGCAGCATTGCACCAGTAAGTGTAAAATGTAGGAAGTTCTTTGCCTACAGTAGGGGCTCGATGCATATTTGTTGAATTTGATTAAATAAAAGCACTTGAATTAAACTTCCAAAATCATCCCCCTGAGAATAGGCACAAATCAGCATCTCTCTGCATGACTGGCTGGGGCAGGTCACAAGGGACAGGAGGGGTAGGTCACAAGGGTTCCCTTCTACTACTATTGCAATCACAGCCTGCCTGAAAAACACAAAGAAATATTTTTACTACACAGTTAAGGAAATTTACCTCCTGTTTTCTTCATCTACACATACAAACTAGTTTGAGAGAGTTCAGGGACAAGTTTAAAGAAAGGCTCCGTGTGTGTTTGTGAATGTGTGTGCATGTGTGTTCATGCACATATGAGAGAGAGACTGATTGTTCAAGATGATTTATAATAACCAAGGCAACTGTTTATAACAAACCCATCCTGCTGGAGGCTACACAATACCATTTCCACTCCAATAAGCTGTGAATAAATTGTGTCCCTCAGATTGGAGACCATCAGTAAAAACATCCTAATGATCTAGCAAGAAAGTTGAAATTAAAGGCTTGCATCCATCCTGTGATAGGAAAATGGACAGGAAGACCAGCTTCTGATACCAAGAAAGCAATTCAGTCCCAACAAAGTTACCTGGCTAACAATCCGGCAGGGAGCTATGCAGGCACACACAGTTAGTTATTTCCCATGTCTGGCATAGGGCACTTTCTGTGCAATGTGTCCTTTAATTTTCCCAATGATCCAATGTAACCCAGTGTCACCTGGGGCCTATAGCCTCTCAAGAGGAAAAAATGACAGTGGCAGGCCTGGCATTTAAACCCAGGCAAAAGTACTTGGTTTGCTTGTCAGACTTCAGCAGGTCATTAACTTGGGTTAGAATAAGTGATTTGATGCTTGGCAAAGCTTTCAGTAAAGAGATTGAAGTAAAGAAAATCTAGTGATTCTCATGCTGTCTATATTTTCTGGAATATTTTCTTTTGATTTTCTTTTTGAAAAAATGTCAATGAACAGCTTTTTATTGAGCATTTACCATGTGCCTAGCGCTGTAAGTGCTAAGGATTCAGGGATGAACATGACCAGCCTGGTTATTGCTCTCATGGTGCTTAGGGTCTAGTGAGAGAGAGATGCCGATGAAATAATTTCACGTGATTAGCTAAATCATTACAGACTGGTCTCCACTCTGCTGTGCTAAGGAGAAACACAGAAGAGAGTTTTGCCCACACTTGGTGCAGAGTTTGAAAGGGCATGATGCTATATCCACACCAGCATGGTGTTGGGGCTGGGTGAGATGGAGGAATCACAGTGTGAAGGGACCCAAAAGACCACTCCAGGGAGAGAAGGGGCACCAGCTCATGCTTTACACGAGGAAAGTTTCCCCCAGGCTCTGCCCTGCATAGAGCAATCCTTGGAGACTCTGAACTTTGTTCTTATAAGACCACTCCCTTACAAGAGAGTAGTACAGCTTTGGAAAGCTAGTTTAACTGAATGCTTCTCTTTCTCTTTTCTGTGAATTGCTTTGGCATTATTTAAGTCCAGTCATAATATTGTGATTCACAGGAAGCTAAAGAGTGACCTTTGTAAGTTGATCAAATCATAAAACTAATAAAAATGTAAGTCTGGGTCTTCCAAAGGAGCGTGAATATAGGCCTCCTCTAGGCATCTCAGCCCTAGCTCTTTTCCAGGCTAACAGCATTGTAGACAGTATATTTCAGGCTCTTTTTTTTCCTCATGGCAGTCTGGACAGAAGATTACAACTTTTGTCAACACATACCGTGACTGCCATGTGGTTGTCCCCTAATACTCCATTCACTCATCTGCACCCTCTGACAGGTCTGTCAATGGGCACCTGCTCCAAGGCCACAAAGCGGAGAAGGTGGGCAGCTGGGAACCCAGTGTCCACTCCAGCCCTGGGTTTCTTTCCACCCCTTACCAGCAGAACTGTTCTGGCTTGAGGGAAGACAAAAGAGTTCTCTGGGCACTAGATTGCATATTCACATCAGCAATTGAGTGGGCGGTGAACCCAGTAAGCCTAGTCTTTGGAAGGCAAACCTATCAGAGGACAGGGTCTGAACGCCTTGAAAATACGTTCCCCATGTGGCAGGTGGAATTCTAAGAATGAGACGCACTGAAATGGCACTATCACATACTAGCTGAGTGACATTTGGCAAATTAGCCTCCACCTTGTCATCTGTAAATGAGGAGTGTAATAGAACCTAAAGCAGAGATAAAGCACGTGGCACAACCCAGGACACAGAGACATTGTGCAATAAAGGAAAACATTTGTCACTTAGAGTCCTCGATGAGAATCCACCAGTAATTGATAACCGTGAACAATTTGAATCCTTAAGTCTCAGGCTGGCATTGCTGTAGGAATTGGAGGTTGATTCCTGCTCTATTTGGGAGACTAAAGAGGGAGAATAAAGAGATTCCTGTCCAGGGACTATCAAGGCTGCCTTGTTGGTGCTGCATTGATTTTGATCTGGTATTGACCTGCATCCCCATTTCTGGTCTCCTGTTTTTGCCTGATCTCTAGGCTCAACTCCTGGCATGGAACCATCAGACTCTGTTTTTGCCTTCTGCTGACTGTACCTTCTTATGGGCAACTGTGCCGTCTCCTCTTCCACCTGGGCTCTCTTTGACTGCATCCTGGTCATGTCAACGTTCCAGCCTGAATGGTTGAAAAAATAATAAGGTTCCTTTTTTCAAATATGGCTTTACATAATTTCTCAGCTTGGGCACTACTGAGAAAAGGACCTTTCATGCAGAGATTTTAAGGAGAAGTCTCAAGTGCCCTCCTGTGGAGGGGTGTTAGGTTTAAATGATTTGGAAATGGAATCAAGTCCGAACTGGCAGCCCTTTTGCTGCCCTCAGGCTCACCCTTTCTCCACCCAGTCAAAACCCTGAAACAGGCATGCCATAGCTGTTGAGGCAGGACCACCATGGCTCTTGGCTTCAGGAGAGATGGTGGGAGAAGGCTCCTGAGGGTGGGACCATTAGGGCGTAGTGCTGGGTGGACAGTAAGTCGAGGAGGCCCTGGAGGAGTCTGGGCTGTTTGGCTTCAGTAAAAGAGCCAAGTTCAACTTTTGCATGTGTGCGTTTGCATGGATGTGTGTGTGTGTGTGTGTGAAGTTTGCATGGATGGATACCAGGGGGTGAGGGGGGCCTGTGACCCCAGAGGCCAGGAATGAGGAAGGATTTCAATTTTTATTTTTTCATGGACATTTTCTGTTTATTTTTCTTTTTTTTTTTTTTTTCTTTTCCACAGTAATAATTTTAATAAAAAGTGAAAACAGCAAAACAATCATTTATGGATGATTTCTTCTCTGTTAGTTAAGTTAACATCGTTATTGCTGTGTAAACCACTTGGAAATGAACTATTTTTTTTAATTTAATTTTGTCAATATATATTGTGGTTGATTATTGTTGCCCCTTACCAAAACCTCCCTCCCTCTTCCCTCTCCTCCCTCCCCCCCAACAATGTCCTTTCTGTTTGCTTCTCGTATCAACTTCAAGTAATTGTGGTTGTTATATCTTCTTCCCCTCCAACCCGGTTTGTGTGTGTGTGTGTGTGTGTGTGAATTTATATATTAATTTTTAGCTCCCACCAATAAGTGAGAACATGTGGTATTTCTCTTTCTGTGCCTGACTCGTTTCACTTAATATAATTCTCTCAAGGTCCATCCATGTTGTTGCAAATGGCAGTATTTCATTCGTTTTTATAGCTGAGTAGTATTCCATTGTGTAGATGTACCACATTTTCCGTATCCACTCATCGGATGATGGACATTTGGGCTGGTTCCAACTCTTGGCTATTATAAAGAGTGCTGCGATGAACATTGGGGAACAGGTATACCTTCAACTTGATGATTACCATTCCTCTGGGTATATTCCAAGCAGTGGGATAGCTGGGTCGTATGGTAGATCTATCTGCAATTGTTTGAGGAACCTCCATACCATTTTCCATAGAGGCTGCACCATTTTGCAGTCCCACCAACAATGTATGAGAGTTCCTTTTTCTCCACAACCTCGCTAGCATTTATCGTTCAGAGTCTTTTAGATTTTAGCCATCCTAACTGGGGTTAGATGTTATCTCAGTGTGGTTTTGATTTGCATTTCCCAGATGCTGAGTGATGTTGAGCATTTTTTCATAGGTCTGTGGGCCATTTGTATATGTTCCTTAGAGAAATGCCTACTTAGCTCTTTTGCCCATTTTTTAATTGGGTTGCTTGTTTTTTTCTTATAAAGTTGCTTGAGTTCCTTATATATTCTGGATATTAATCCTTTGTCAGACGTATATTTTGCAAATATTTGCTCCCACTCTGTTGGTTGTCTTTTAACTCTGTTAACTGTTTCTTTTGCTGTGCAGAAGCTTTTTAGTTTGATATAATCTCATTTGTTTATTTTTCCTTTGGTTGCCCGTGCTTTTGGGGTCGTATTCATGAAGTCTGTGTCCAGTCCTATTTCCTGAAGTGTATCTCCTATGTTTTGTTTAAGAACTTTTATTGTTTCACAGTGTATATTTAATTCTTTAATCCATTTTCAGTTGACTTTAGTGTATGGTGAAAGGTATGGGTCTAGTTTCATTCCCCTGCATATTGATATACAGTTCTCCCAGCACCATTTGCTAAAGAGGCAGTCTCTTCCCCAGTGTATAGGCTTGGTGCCTTTGTCAAAGACCAGATGGCTGTAGGTGTGTGGGTTGATTTCTGGATTCTCTATTCTATTCCATTGATCAGTGTGTCTGTTTTTATGCCAGTACCACACTGTTTTGGATATTATAGCTTTGTAGTATAGTTTAAAGTCAGGTAGTGTTATGCCTCCAGCTTTATTTATTTATTTAATTTTTTTTTGCTCAGCATTGTTTTGGCTATGCGTGGTCTTTTGTTATTCCGTATAAATATCTGGATAGTTCTTTCCATTTCTGAGAAAAATGTCTTTGGAATTTTGATGGGGATTGCATTGAATTTGTATATCACTTTGGGTAGTATGGACATTTTCACTATGTTGATTCTTCCAATCCAAGAGCATGGGATATCTTTCCATCTTCTTGTATCCTCTCTAATTTCTCTCAGCAGTGGTTTGTAGTTCTCATGATAGAGACTTTTCACCTCCTTGGTTAACTCAATTCCTAAGTATTTTATTTTTTGGGTGGCTATTGTAAATGGGCAGGCTTTCTTGATTTCTCGTTCTGCATGTTCACTATTGGAGAAAAGAAATGCTACTGATTTTTGTGTGTTGATTTTGTATCCTGCTACTGTGCTGAAATCATTTATCAATTCCAACAGTTTTCTTGTAGAGGTTTTAGGCTGTTCGCTATATAGGATCATGTCATCTGCAAACAGGGACAGTTTGACTTCATCTTTTCCAATCTGGATGCCCTTTATTTCCTTCTCTTCTCTGATTGCTCTGGCTAGTACTTCCAACACTATGTTGAATAGGAGTGGTGAGAGTGGGCATCCTTGTCTAGTTTCGTTCTTAAAAGAAAAGCTTTCAGCTTTTCCCCATTCAGGATGATATTGGCAGTGGGTTTGGCATATATGGCTTTAATTATGTTGAGATACTTTCCCTCTATACCTAACTTATAGAGGGTCTTTGTCATGAATGAGTGCTGAACTTTATCAAATGCTTTTTCAGCATCTATAGAGATGATCATATGGTCCTTGTGTTTGAGTTTATTAATATGGTGTATCACATTTATTGATTTGCATATGCTGAACCAACCTTGCATCCCTGGGATGAATCCCACTTGATCGTGGTGAATAATTTTTCGTTTGTGTTGCTGTATTCTGTTTGCTAGTATTTTAGGGAGGATTTTTGCATCTATACTCATCAAGGATATTGTCCTGTAGTTTTCTTTTTTGGTTATATCTTTACCTGATTTTGGTATCAGGATGATGTTTGCTTCATAGAATGAGTTTGGGAGATTTGTGTCCATTTCAATCTTTTGGAATAGTTGGTAAAGAATCGGTGTCAATTCCTCTTTGAATGTTTGGTAAAATTCTGCTGTGAATCCATCTGGTCCTGGGCTTTTCTTTGTTGGGAGCCTTCTGATAACAACTTCAATCTCTTCTATTGTTATTGGTCTGTTCAAATTTTCTACATCTTCGTGGTTCAGTTTTGGAAGCTTGTGTGTGTCCAGAAATTTATCCATTTCCTCCAGATTTTCAAATTTGTTGGCATATAGTTGTTTATAGTGGTCTCAAATGATTCCTTGTATTTCAGATGAATCAGTTGTAATATCGCCTTTTTCATTTCTAATTTTTGTTATTTGAATCTTCTCTCTTCTTTTTTTTGTTAGCCATGCTAATGGTTTGTCAATTTTATTTATCTTTTCAAAAAACCAACTTTTTGATTCATTGGTCTTTTGTATTGTTTTTTTGGTTTCAATTTCATTCAGTTCTGCTCTGATCTTAATGATTTCTTTCCGTCTGCTAACTTTAGGTATGTATTGTTCTTGTTTTTCTAGTTCTTTAAGGTGAAGTGTTAGGTTGTTCACTTGCCATCTTTCCATTCTTCTGAGGAGAGCGTTTAATGCAATAAATTTCCCCCTTAATACTGCTTATGCAGTATCCCACAGGTTTTGGTATGATGTATCATTGTTTTCATTCGTTTCAATAAATTTTTTGATTTCCTGCTTGATTTCTTCTTGGACCCATATGTCATTAAGTAGAATGCTGTTTAATTTCCATGTGTTTGTATAGTTTCCAGAGGTTCGTTTGTTATTAATTTCTAGTTTTAATCCATTGTGGTCTGAGAAAATACATGGGATAATTCCAATTTTTTTGAATTTATTGAGACTTGATTTGTGACCTAATATGTGATCTATCCTGGAGAATGATATATGTGCTGATGAGAAGAATGAATATTCTGAGGTTGTTGTATGGAATGTTCTGTAGATATCTGCCAAGTCCAATTGGTCTAGAATATTGTTTAGATCTTGTGTTTCTCTACTGATTCTTTGCCTAGATGATCTGTCTAATATTGACAGTGGGGTGTTCAGGTCCCCTGCTATTATGGTATTAGTGTCTATTTCCTTCTTTAGGTCTACTAGAGTTTGTTTTATAAATCTGGCTGCTCCAACATTGGGTGCGTACATATTTATGATTGTTATGTCTTCTTGATGGATCAGTCCTTTTATCATTAAGTAGTGTCCCTCATTGTCTCTTTTTATGGTTTTTAGTTTAAAGTCTATTTTGTGAGATATAAGAATAGCTACTCCAGCTCGTTTTTCTTTTCTGTTTGCATGGTAAATCTTTTTCCATCCTTTCACTCTTAGTCTGTGTGAATCTTTATGGGTGAGGTGGGTCTCTTGTAGGCAGCATATAGTTGGGTCCTGCTTTTTGATCCAGTCAGCCAGTCTGTGTCTTTTAATTGGGGAATTTAAGCCTTTTACATTAAGAGTTGTTATTGAAAGGTGTTGATTTATTCCTAGCATTTTATTGGTTGTTTGGTTGTCTTAGGTGTCTTTTGTTCCTTGCTTTCTGATTTACTGTTTGGTTTCTGTGTTTGTTGGTTCCTTAGGTTGTAGATAGCATTTTTGTTTGTTTGTTTTCTCTTCATGGATGCCATTTTTATTATACTAGTGGGTTTTTATTTTTCTTGGGTTTTTATGGCAGTGGTAGTTATTTTTCAGGAACCAAACCCAGTACTCCCTTGAGGATTTCTTGTAAGGGTGGTCGTGTGGTAGTGAACTCCCACAGTTTTTGTTTGTCTGAGAAATATACTATTTGCCCTTCATTTAGGAAGGATAGCCTTGCAGGGTAGAGTATTCTTGGCTGGCAATCTTTGTTTTTTTTTATTTTGAATATATCATCCCATTCCTTTCTAGCTTTTAGGGTTTGTGATGAAAAGTCTGATGTTAGCCTGATTGGGGCTCCCTTATAGGTGATTTGACGCTTCTCTCTTGCAGCTTTTAAGATTCTCTCTTTGTCTCTGAGTTTTGCCAATTTGACTATAACATGTCTTGGAGAAGGCCTTTTTGGGTTGAATACGTTTGGTGATCATGGAGCTTCCTGGATCTGAAGATCTGTGATTTTTCCTATACCTGGGAAGTTTTCTGCCACTATTTTGTTGAATATGTTTTCAATGCAATCTCCGTTTTCCTCCCCTTCTGGAATACCCATGACTCGGATATTTGAGCGCTTAAGGTTGTCTGATATCTCTCTCAGATTTTCTTCAATGTCTTTGATTCTTTTTTTCTTTTTTTTTTTTTTTTTTTTTTTTTGTCTGCTTGTGTTATTTCAAACAGCCCATCTTCAAGTTCAGAGGTTCTCTTTTCAACTTCGACAAGCCTGCTGGTTAAACTCTCCGTTGTGTTTTTTATTTCGCTGAGTAACTTCTTCAGTTTGGCAAGTTCTGCTACATTTCTTTTCAGGACATTGATTTCCTTGTTCATTTCTTCTTTCAGTTCCTGTATACTTTTCCTCATTTCATCATGATGTCTAGCTGAGTTTTCTTGTATCTCATTCAGTTTCCTTAGAATTATCACTCAAAATTCCTTGTCAGTCATTTCAAGGGATTCTTATTCTATAGGATCTAGAGTTTGAGATTTATTAACTTTTGGTGGTGTACTTTCTTGATTTTTTTGTATTTCTGGTATCTTTTTTTTGATGTTTATTCATTGTGGCAGGGGGTTTCACAGTCCACCGGTTTGAGACTATTGACTAACTAAGATGTTGCTGTGGTTGCCAATTTGGTATGGCTACCTCCGTGACTGCTCAGGTGGCCTCTAGCACCTTGTGTGTGTGGTTGCCTCGGGTCTTGGGCCTCTCTGGGGGGCCACCTCTCTGGTCAGCTTGGACTCTGCTGGGCTGCTGGATCACGGGGCAGTACCACAGGGTGTGTGGTCTCTGCTGAGCTTCCACTTCCCGTGCAGGACTTCTCCCTGTTCCGTGCACTCTGGCCCGGGCTGCTGTATCACGCAGTGGCGGCTGCACAGGGTGCATGGTTTCTGCCGAGTCTCCGCCTCGCTAGCCAGACCTCTCCCCGTTCTGTGCACACTGGGCTTGGCTGGGACGTGTCTTCTGCAACCCTCGTCTATCAGCTGGGCCTTCAAGACCCTGCTCGGCACCGCCTCGCCCAGGAAGTCTACCAGGTTTCTGCTAGGCACAGACAACCGGTCACACTGGGTGCCTTTGTAGCACTGTGTAGATCTTTCTCGGGACTTATCACCTTCCTCCTGGTATCACGTTTATTTGTGTACTTGTCTTATCTCCCACCAGAGCGTGAGCTCCTTGGGGGAGGAGCCTGCAGCACATGGTTCACCTTTGAATCCCCCCGGCACGGACCAATTCCTGTGCCCTCCCACAGTCAGCTCTCTGGCAGATTCAAGCGAACTCGAGAACGCTCCAACCACACTATTCCTAACCAGAAATTGGTTAGGCGTTTTTCTGAACTGGTGGCCACAGAGATGGTATCTGCCGCCCGGTAACAGGAAGTTTACCGGGGGCCGGAGCCCAGGGTACAGTGGAGTGACAGTCGGCCCAGCCCATACTTCCCTGCCCTCCCAACGCTGGCCGGGGACGTCCCATGCCACCAGCCCCGCCAGAGAACCGTGGCGGGAGTGGGAGGGGAGGCCGGCCTACAGGCCCCGGGAAGCCCCGCGCTGGGGCAAGCAAGTGGGAAGGCTCAGTGAGGAGCCGAGCCAGGCCAGGAGGACAGGCCTGGCCAAGCCGGGCCGGAGCCGCCACCACCTGAGAAAAGGGAGGCAGCCCCGGGGCTAGTGAGTGGTCCAGTGGGGCAGGCGGAAGCCGGGCAGGCGGAAGCCGGGCAGGCGTCTGCCCCCCAAGCAGGGCCGGGCCGGGGGTCACTCATGGGGCTGGGCCAGGCCGGGTGGCTCTCTCTCTGCCTCCGCGTAGTTGCCGTCCCCATCCTCGGCCGCCGCTGCCTTGGGCTGCTCACTTGGTCACGCGGCGTAGCTCAGGCGCTCCCAGGAATCTTCTTTTATGCCGGCCTGAAACCTCGAATCCTGAATAGGGCAGCTGGCCACTACAGCTAAGAAACAGTTCTTTTCCTGCTCCACACTTCAAAGCTGTTGCCTGTAAACGAGGCAGCCTCTCCTGCCAAGGGCAAAGTGGCGGTCAGCCCCCACGACCGGCCACCAGCAGCTGCAGTCCTCCCTTAAGAGACGGCAAGAGGAAGGTCCACAAGTTTCCCGGCTGCCTAAGGCTCAGGGGCCACCTTTTCCACCTCAGCTACTCAGCGCCAACCACCGCAGCCACCGCCATCCAGGATTTCAATTTAGACTTGACTTTCCTCCCCACTCCTGCTGAATATAAGAATTTACCCTCTCAGAAATAGTATGAAAGCATACACTGCATTTGGGAGCCTCAAATGTATTCCAAGAGCTAAACAAAAATAATAAAATAATAATCGAATGAAGAGACTGAAGTGGGAAACTTTATATTCCTGTCAGCCTTTGGCATTTGACTTTAGATTTCATCAAGAGCTGAAAGAGCAGAAACATGAAAAAACAGAGGACAGACCTCAGGATGCTGAGTTGGTGATGAAGTGTGGCCTGGGAGACCTGGTTGCCCTGTCCCAGGCTGAGAGAGAACGTGCATCTCGTCTGTCTTCTCAGACAGAAGAAATTGGTCTTTTCTATTCTGGACCAGCACACCTTCCCTGGTAAATGCAGCAGAATATGCAGAACTGAGTTTGAACTCTGGCTTTGCCTCTTACCAGCTGTGTGACCTTGGGCAAGTTATTTAACCTCTCTGAGACTCAGTTTCCTTGTTGATAAAATGAAGCTAATCATGCTCAAAGGCTTTGTATTAGTATGATAGGGCTGCCATAACAATGCACCATGAAACTGGTGGCTTAACCAAAAGAAATTTTTAATCTCACAGTTCTGGAGTCCAGAAGTCTAAGCAAGGTGCTGATAGGGCTGGTGCTTTCTGAGGCTATGAGCAAGAATCTGTTCTATGCCTTTCCCCCAGCTTCTGGTGGTTTGCTGGCAATCTTTGACATTCTTTGGTATGTAGAAGCATCTCCCAGATATCTGCCTCTTTTTCACATGGTGTTCTCCCTTTATGAATGTTTTCTGTGTCCAAATTTCCCATTTTTATAAAAACACCAGTTATACTGGATTAGGGGCTCACCCTACTCCACTATAACCATACCTTTAATTAATTACATCTGCAGTGACCCTATTTACAAATAAGATCATATTTTGATATACTGGCGATTAGGACCCCAACATATGAATTTTAATAGGCTTATGATCAACATTAAACAGTGAGACATGTATATAACACTTTTAACATAGTCCCTATAACAAAGTAAGTGTCCAATAAAAGAAGCTATTACTATGGTTCTTTTTTGCTAAACCTTCACTTGCTAAAGATTCTTCTTTAACTAGGACAGATGGCTGGAATAAAAATCCCCTCCCATATGCAGCAACCATTTCATCTAAGTTACCCAGGACATGTGTATATATAGGGCTGGTGTGGGGTGCTAGGTTGTTGGAACTTTGGGGCTTTGTCTACACAATGTCAATACGTGAAACAGCTGTACTGACAAATGTATGGTTACGTATGTGTTTGTTTTGGCAACTATACAGGAAAGTCTCCTTGCTCCAAAATCTAAACCCTCTGAAATTTAACCATGAGATTCATCCCTAGTTTAAATAAACGGTTTCCCTAGTATATTCGTTGCCAACTTCTCAGATCTCATTTTGAAGGAGCGTATAAGACATTGCCCCTCTTTGTTTGAAACAGTAATTGGAAGCTGGGCACAGGGAGCTTTGAAAGGGAAGGAGGAAGATGTGTTTCCAAGGCCTGGTCCCTGTGGAGAGAAAGCAGGCCAGGATAGCAGCATGAAATTCCTGGAAGAGAGTGGGTCACCTGGAAAAGGTAAGGAGGCCCAAGAAGAGGAAGTAAAAGCACAATAGAGTAACTGTCACCATCTTTGCAAATTAGCCTCTCATATAAACAAAGTAGTTTTGGGTCCTCTGTGAAACTGTCAGGGATGTACCTAAAGGCAGGCTTTTGAGCATGTGCTGAGAATGTGAAGCCCTATTCCAGGGTCTTCTGAGGCACTATCAGCAGTCCTTAGAGATAAGCCAAGTTGAGAGCTCTGGCCTGGGAACCTGGATGCTGAGGTTGTGTGCCTGCTCTGAGGTAGCCTTGATGTGGGAACATGGGCAAGATTCCTCCCCGTACTGGGCCTCAGTGCCTCATCTGCAAAATGAGTGGCTGGACCACCTTCTTTCTATGGGCCCAGCTGGCTCCAACCTTCTTTGATACGCTGATACTGGCTCAGGCCTAGCCCAAAAGTCAGTTAGAAGGAAATTCTGCTGAATTATGAGTGTCATGAAGGATGATGCTGTCCTCAGCTTAGGTTTCTTCCCGGTTGGGCTGCTGCTGTGCTTGGGCTGTTCATCTGGAGCAGGCTTTTGAAAGGGGGAAAAGGGAAGGAAAAAATCATCTGCCTGTATTAAAAAAGGAACGAGAGTAAGGTGCCATCTGATGGGAAACCTGGACTGGGCTTGCTCATACCGGATCTTGAAGCATGAAAAAGCACTTTCCCCCAATAGTGTGAGTGAATATGATAAATTAGGCTCTTTGATTGAGCAGGATGAAACTGGTGAGCCAAGTTTCTCTGTTTTGTTTTGCCTAATGGCTGTAATGAGAAATCACGCCATCACCTCTTCAAAAGTGGCAGCCAGTGGCAAGGCTCACAGGTAATTGTGTATCTGCCCCTCTTTTAAGACTCTGCCTCTCTTCTGGAGCCCACCGGAGACTGAGGACGTGGAGAGGTCTCTGATGAAGTTTCCACCAATGCTCAAGTAATTGGATCACTTTGTCAACTCAGTTAACAGACCATTGCTTCAATTTCCTTTTGAAAATTTCAGTTAGATAGCCAGCACCAGCACGATGGCTGGCACCAAGTAAGGTGCTTCAGA
The DNA here is from genome assembly GCF_027409185.1 of Cynocephalus volans. NCBI lineage: Eukaryota > Metazoa > Chordata > Mammalia > Dermoptera > Cynocephalidae > Cynocephalus > Cynocephalus volans. The sequence continues at coordinate 40,907,593 of NC_084472.1, forward strand.
AATATTTGTTAAATGAATTAATCAATAAAAGAATGGAACAATGAGGAAATGCATAAATAAACAGATGGGAACCTTGTAGATAAGGGGAAAATGTGCAGGTAAGTTTTTAGCTCTTGATGTCAGATTGACATCATTTTTGATAGGATATGAGACATTTGCAGTGGAAGACCCAACTGATTTTTCTTCAGTGATACAAACAAAAATGCCTGCATTTGAATCCTGCTCTTTCCCTCACTTGCTGTACAAACTTAGGAAGGTTGCTCAACCTCTCTGTGCTTCAGTTTTCTTATCTTTAAAATGAGTGTAATAATAACCTAGCTCATACGAATGTTGAGGACACTGAATGAGATAATGCTGTGAGCACTAATTCAGTTTGAGGCCCAACAAGCTACAGATTAGGTTAGATAAGAATAGAGTTGGCGCTATGTGCATATCAAAGATGGAGCAGGCAGTTGCCTTCATGGTATGATTACAAGGGGTAGGTGAGGCCCTTCACTCACAAATATCATCCCACCAACCTGTAGTGTGCCTAGAATCCCCACTCTTAGAATTTCCTTTGGGGTAAAGAAAATTCCTAGAGAAGTCCCACAGGTGACATAAAAAGATAAACACATTCAGCCATTAATCACTAGTTATTTTTCAAACTTCAACCAACCTTCAGAATAGAGAACAGTATGCATCCTCATTAAAACCTTGACTATGGAGTCACTGGGTTCAAACTTAAGCTATGTAATACACTATCTGTGTGACCTTAGGCAAGTTACTTAAGTTCTCTGAATCTTAGTGTTCTCCGTTGTAAAGGGCTAATGATATTTACCTCTTTGGTATTACCATGGGGATAATATGAGATAATGTATGTGAAACTCCTTGCATACATGGCTTATGCTCAGTTAAAGGGAATGATTGTTATCAATATGATTTTTCTCCCACTGAAAATGTTTATAAGAACATTTATATAGACAAAATTCTATGTCCCACAAAATTCATATGTTGAAGCCCTAACTCTCAATATAGTGATAAGGCTCTTGGAAGGTGATTAAGTTGAGGCGAAGTAATTAGTGTGGAGCCTCCATGATGAGATGGGTGAGGACATAGCCACAAGGTGGCCATCTGTAAGCCAGGAAGAATGCCCTCACCTAGAACCCAACCATGTTCACAGCCTGGTCTCAGACTTCCCGCCCTCAGAACTGTGAGAAATGACTGTCTTTTGCTTAAGCCACCCAGTCTGCAATATTATGTAATAATGGCCTAAGCAGACTAATACAAGCATGAAAGGCAGTTCTCAAAGTTTTTCAAAAATATTTAGAGCAATAGCAGCATTATTAAAACAAGTTTCAACTCCCAGAGTGACCACTTTGAAGGACGTGGCTCATCTTCCTGTAGCCCCTTCCCCATCTCACACAAATCGGTGCAGCATTTACTGGTCACACAATCAGTGAATGATGGAATGAACAAAGGGTTAGGAAAGGTTGCTGGAAACAGGTAGTCCAAAGAGATGAATAGGCAGGATGGGAAATGGGGAGAGAGAAGGTCATTCCTGCTTTCCGGTGACTGTCACCATTTTCATGAGCCCCTGGCTTTCTGTTCCTACTCCTCTGTTCCCTCCCCATCCCGATCCCATCCCTCATTCCCAGCCCCCGCCTTGTGCCAGAGAGATTTCACCTCCTCTGGAAACCTCTGTGTTTCATTCATTAATTTGCTCCCACCATTTGTAGTTTGGGACACTGGGAGACTTCTCCATTTGCCTTGCCCGCAGCCATAGCTCCTACAGTCAGTCACTTCCCCTGCAAGATGCCTAGGCTCAAGGAAGAAATACCAAGCTAGAGAATGCAAGATCACAGATTCTAGTCTTTTGCTGGTTTTAGAAATCACCTTTCTCTGTTGACTGGAACTTTTCCTGGCCTCTTTGCCCCAAGATAGAATCAAGGACACTACCATGTCTGGGGGCAGTGACTTCAGGATATGTAGATATTACACCTTCATTTTTCCTGGGGGAACATGGAGGTCAGAGAGGAGCAGAGAAAGAGACACACATACAAAACAACTAAAGCAGTAGTACCACGTTTGGTTTGCAGCAGAGAAAAGGGTTAAATGGAGATTTTCTTCTCATAGCTTATTGAGATCATTTTATGGCTCTGATCTCAAGGGATATGAGCAGTTTGCACATTTACTATTTCCTATCAGTCAGCCATCTGTAGACACCACCTTTCACAAAGAGCTTATACATTAACTGGTCACTTTATCATTATAATATATTTGAAAAATCAAAAACCAGCTGTTATAAAGCTATAAACTGGAGACTTTATTACATATTGTTTATCATTGCCTTAGTATTTGGAAATTCATAATACACGGATTTTTATATCTATCTGTAGAGCCAAGGAGGCCAAAGTTTATTTCCCTAATAATATGCAGATGAAGCCTTTATACCAGATAATGAATAATAACTTTAGATTAAAGGTTGAATTTTCTTTTAGTGGTACTGGCAGTGCAGCCTTTTGCATGCAGTTAATAATTAATTTAAAGAATTACCACTTCAGTGAGCCCTGCTTACATTATTTATTAAGTGTAATTAAAGTATTTATTAGTCAGGTAGTAAATGAGGGACAGCCCCCTGCACCTTAACAGTATTGTAAAATAATCACAGACCAAGTTTATCTGCAAAGCAAGAATGAGTGTGGCTCAAGCGTGTTCATAGATGACTTGCGATCAATGTGTGTGTGACCAGCCCACCTCAGCAAGGTGTGTGCCTGTTGTGCTCACCTGCTCTACTTGCTTGGTTCATTCCAGGTGAAATGGGTGGCTTGGCATTTTCTCATTGTTGATTTTTGTTTGTTGATTTAGAAGCAAAATAAAGGGGATTTCTTGGTTCAAGCTAACACCTCTTCTCTGAGTCTACCATGCTGCTTGCAGCTCAAAACAGTTAATCTAACATTGCCATCTTAGAATTTCTGAAAGGCTACCAAAAGCATTATCTGTAATTAAGATGACTACATAATGTATTGTCCATATCAGGACAATTTGGGGAATGAAAGAGGGTTTTATTAATAATGACATGTAAACTGAGAGCATTCTAGGTATACCAGGACTGATTCCAAAAATTAGCATGGCCTTTATCCATCCAGCTGCAGTGCTTTTAGCAATAAAAAAAAAAAAACCCTGTGAAACAATGAGAATTAACATCTACTCCCAACACCCACTCACCATGTAAGGTTTTAGATAAAACCTAGACCTCTGCCTTCCCTTGATTTCAAGCAACGTTGGGCTCCACCTGGTTTTCCCCCAAATCCTACCCCAGTCCTTCCATCCAGTAGTGATAGCTCCTTCGTCTCACTCCCACCACATTGTTTACACCTCTTTTGGTGTGTATCTATCTCACTGGCCTGTAGCATCTTTGTTCATGCATTTATTTTTAACTCTACTCCTTGAAGAGATTGAAAACTCTTTGAGAAAGGAGACAGACTGTATTTGCAGATTTTTAGTTCTTGCAACATTTTTACCCTGTTGCCTTACTAAAAGTAGGTACACAGTAAATATTTGCTAAATAGATTTACAGCTGGAAAGCACAGTCCCTTGCCTTTGTGATCAGGGGAGAGGGTGAAATTTCAGCTTAGGATTACTGACCAGAACACACCACTGAGCAGATGGGCCTGTGGGGTGAATATAAGCAGGGGAAGATTTGGCAGGCAGGCGACCATCCCAAGGGCCATTCAGGTTAACCATAGGGACTGCGTGAGAGTGGCATTTAACTGGCAAATCAGTGAGCAAAGACTCAGGGCCCATTCCAGCCAGCCCAGTGCTCCATTGGCACTACAGTGTCATGCTCGGTCTTTTTTCACTGAGTCCTTTATGTGGAAAGTTCTCCACCCTATGCCCTTCTGACAAACAAGGATAAAGACTACCAAAGAGTATACAAGTTGTGACTGTCCTAAGGTTGCCCAGATGGTTAGGGGCATCTCTGCAAATCTTACCTCTTCATCACTATGAATCCCACCCACCCCACATTCCACCTCCTGTCTGACCACTGCAAAAACCCACATGGCCCATCCTTCTCACTTTGGCCTTTTACATCCCTGGGTTGCTCTGTTTCATCCACACAAACCTCCTGCTCTCTGGGAAGGATGGTGCATCGTCTTTTCCTACTCTTCGCACAGTGCTGGTGCACAGCTGGGACTCAGCACGTGCAAAAAGAGGACACCAGAGATCACCCAGTTTTCCCTGAACCTTCTTTCTCCTGTCTGCCTGCCTGCTTCCCTGCTTCCCAGAATCCCACCTGAAGGCTATTGTCACTTGTCAAAAGATGGCATCATATTAGAAAGGAAAGAAATTGATGTGGGATCAAAGTTAAAGGGGCTTTGGGGAAAACAAACCCAAAGAATCAAACTTCATGTTTTAATAGCAGCCAACACTACTGAGCCCAAACTTGTGGGCTTGTAAATTGATTTGTCACTGGGCCCCCTCATAGAGCTGTTTCTAGGCGACTAGCAGGTTGGCTGTATGTCACCTGCACTCGGCCTGGTGCTGCAGTAGCCTCTTCCTGACCTCTTAATCAAGCCATGAGCTGGGACACGGAGAGGAGATCCATGATCACTTACAGAAACACCCAGCTGGCGGCGGTCCCACAAACCATCTGTCTGTCTCACTATGGTCAGACTGACTATCTGCCCATGCCCCCTTCTCCATTAGCCATTTATATGCTTCTCCAGGCTTTTTTAAAAAGTGGAAAACATATAGCATTTTTGCACATGCTCTGCCTGGCTGCAGCTGTGAATCACGAAGTTGGGAATCAGTCCAAGATGGAGTCAGACAGCACATCCTCTGCTTGGTTGGGGAGAGGTCCAAACTGCTGACCTAGCCTCATTTGATCTGTGATATTTTCCTTATCTATAAATTTGACATGGCCCAGTTAGGAAACATCTTGCTGTTGTACGTTTTCCATTCTTTTTGTGCTTCCAAAGGGAAGGGGCCTTTGCTTTAGTTGTAACCCAGGGTCAACATTTCTTCTTGGCCTTTTCAGGAGTTAATCAGTCTGAAGACAATACAATTTGAAAATATATACAGCTGGTAGCAGCAGGGATGGAAGAGGGGTAATAGGGGTTTGACATAATTCCCCTTGGCTCTTCACTACTTACCAAAGTCAGTAATAGATCACAAACACAGAGTAGTGAGCAGAACTGATGAGCTTAGGGTGGAACCCTTGCCCGTCATCATTGTTCCATTCAGCTAGGATTGAATGAGTACCACTGTGGGGATGGCATCATGCTCTCTGTGTAGTGATCGCATGGTCTCTATATCTACAAGGTAACACTGACAATTTGATAATCATCCAATCAGCAAGTCAATATTGACTACGCCCTCTACGCCTGTCTTAGTTTGAGCTCCCCCAGAAGCAGACCCTGAGATAAGGCTTTGGGTGTAAATCATTCAGTTGGGAGTTGCAAATAACACCAGGAGAGAAATGGGGAGAAAAGGCAGACAGTAAAGGGTATATCATTTACCCTGCTACTACTGTGGTTCACTGGACCCTAACTCTCAGGGAAACTCTGGGAAATGGTGCAAAACACATGGCTCAGAACCATTTCCAGGGGTGAGGGAGCTGTAGTGTTTCTACACCAGCCCCCAAGAGTCATTGGTTTAAGGGTTGCTCCTAAAGGGTGATAATTCTTTGAAACCCTGACCTGCCATGTATTCAAATAGCAAGTTTTCCCGAATTGGTGCTCAAGGAGGAGAGCCTTCAGCCACAGAGATGCAGATATTGGCAGTCGTAAGTTAGCTGAAGCTCACTGAAGGGTTCGAGGATTATGGGCGGGCCCTAGACACACCTGCTACAAGGCCTATCCCTAAGAGAGGAGGCTCTGGGGAAGCCAGAAGTTGACAATACACTTCTATATCCTTCATGAAATCAATTTGGAAAAGTAAAACTCAGAGAAAACAATCAAATAATCAAACACTAAGTGCCATAGTGAAGACTGAGAAAAACAAGCTCAGATGAAGGAAAAATAATTATCCAACCACTGGGAAAGTCCTATTTAAAAACTCAGAATTAGGGCTGGCCCGTGGTTCACTCGGGAGAGTGTGGTGCTGATAACACCAAGGCCACAGGTTCAGATCCTATATAGGGATGGCCAGTTAGCTCACTGGCTAAGTGTGGTGCTGACAACACCAAGCCAAGGGTTAAGATCCCCTTACAGATGACTATCTGTTTTTAAAAAATAAAATAAAATAAAATAAATAAAAAATAAAAACTCAGAATTAAATTAAAATTTGAAGAATGGATAGGACTTGAATTATGGAAAGGAGTAAAAGAGGAATAGGACAAATTGATTTATTCCCAAAATTGGGTAGAAAAGTCAAATTGAAGAATAAATAATCAAATTGAGGCCAACAAACTCTCTTCCCTCCTGTTCATGTTCACGTTATCATCTTAGAGACAGCTTATCTAGACCCATGATCACATTCCAATAGACTATTTATTAAAAAAATTTCTTGGCATCTCAGTTCAGTAGTCAAGGAGATTTGTATCACGTGACTTCTAAATTCCTTTCCTATCTGAGATTTTTAAGAATCATAGTTCACCAACAAACTATTCAAAGGACAAGTACATTCTACTTGGAAAAATCAATCTGCTGGTTATGTGAATGATTGCCTCCTGATGTACCTGTTTACCCATTCTGCAAATCACACCTCAGTTAACCAGAATATTTTAGGATTTGAGGGATGCTCATATTAAGGGTGGGGACCTTTATATGAGCAAACACCTAAATAAAGGAAAGGAAAGAGAAAGCCATGTGGATGGGGTGTTGGAAGCTAATTGTAGGCCAGGATTTCTCTACTTTGGCAATATGGACATTTTGGGCTGGATAATTCTTTGTGGTGGGAGGTTAACCTGGGCACTGTGAAGTGTGTAGGGGAGAGGTCTACTCACATGTCCCTTTGACAGAGGACTAGATGCCCGTATAAGAGATGCCTAGGTTCTGATGTGACCATACACAGGAGAAAAGACAGTGCAGGGGTTTAACCAAGGGCTTGGACTCAGAGAAGTTAGACTTTACCCTTATTGGCCTCAGTTTGATCATCCCTAAAATGGAAGTAATACTATCCACTGTCAGAGTTATTTGGGGATTAAAGTTAAAAGGGACAGTGTCTGTAAAATCTGTAGCCCAGGGCTTCAGACACTAACAATCCACAACACAATGGTGATTTTTAAAAAAAAAGAAAAAAAAGTGCACTATTGCCAGTCATCTAAGGGTGCGTGCCCTTCTTCTGGCTTTAGAACTTCTAGGCTTTGTTTTACACACGATGTACTAAATCCATTTGTGTGTGAGTGGGATGGAAATTTGGCGTTTCTGACTGAGTACCTTGCATGTTAGTCAATATCTGCATTTTAGGTTCAGGACAAACAATGCAACAGAAAAGGAATTAAACTTTAGGTTAATGTCATAAAAATTAGGCTTTTTAAAAAAATCTACCATTAATTGTATGTGTTTGTTATATTTCTTGCAATTTGCATTTTCTTCTTCAATGCCATGGACTGGAAAAACACTGCTTCTTTGTAAGTGTTACTCTCCAGACAGCTGCTCTGGGGTTCTGGCAGTAAGTCACAAGTCAAGGGCATGAGGGGCTAAGACTCTGGCAAGACACAGACAAGGTCAGACACGTGAAAAATGGCTACAGAGCAAAGGGTAAGAACTAGAAAGCTGAGTGAAGGTCCTATGTGCTGTCTGAGGATTTCTTCCAGAAGCACCAGAGATCATCAGAGACTAAGACTCAAGGGCAGTATACTCCTTTGTAGTGGTCAAGATAGGCCCATTGCAGCAATTGCTTAGACACCAGCCTGACCCAAGGTGACCACATACTTATTGGTCAACCCTGGACACCTTGCAGAGCAAGTTAACTGTTAATTACTGCAGTAAGATGACTGACTCAACCAGGACTGTCCCAAACAAACCCAGACCTTGGTCTCCTTAGCCCTGAGGGTGTCCTCTTCCTTTTCACTTGGAACTTCAGAGTCATCTACTAAGCTTCATTCTTCCTGGAAAGCCCAACCTTTATATTCTTTTTTTTTTTTTTTTTTTTTGTCTTTTTCGTGACCGGCACTCAGCCAGTGAGTGCACCGGCCATTCCTATATAGGATCCAAACCCGCGGCGGGAGCATGGCTGCGCTCCCAGCACCGCACTCTCCCGAATGCGCCACGGGCTCGGCCCCCAACCTTTATATTCTAAGGCCCCACTAGCTGTCCCCAAAGCTCCCTCTCACCCTGTTTCTCTTCCTTAGGGAAGGATGGCAGGAGGCTGCCTTCTGCTTCTAGATGTGCCCATTGCTCTGGAGCACTCCCCATCTCAGGGCCAGGACAAGGGTTGAGGCAAGTGAGACATTCCCCATAGGCACAAAATTCACCAAGGGGATAAAAAGCTCAGTAATCAAGACAAACCCAATTTCAATGCAATATTTTTTTTTTAAATCAAAATTAATGCCAAAAAAATCCCTGATGAAAAGAATATCAAATTTTAAATAAAGATAGGATCAGTAGCAGTGCTGTGCTAGCCAGATTGGAACCCAAAGCAAAAATAAAAACCAGTAATACTGATCTTGTCTTCAGGTAAGGTTTTATTGTTTCATTCATTATGGATTTTTGCATTAATTTTTATTTTTCTGAAAAATTGCATTAAAGTATTGTTATTACCGAGTTTTTTGGCACCCCCTTAAATGTTGTGTCTGAGATTAATGCCATTCTGCTTAAATAACAATAGCTGCCATTCATGGCAGGTGCATGTACGTAGGGACTCAAGCACACATACTTTGATTTCACAGTGTTCCCTTACTAAAACCTGCCCTCTCCCTCATCCAAAATTCCCAAGGCAATTTCCATTTTCCTATAGAATCAATGAAGCTTAGAAAATATCTGTGGAAACATTTTCTTCCTCAACTTCCTTTTTTAGGTGAGAATCTTAATGCACATTAGCATGGTTAAGGGACTGGTCCAGGTTCACATAGCTATTTGGGACTAGCACTCATTCATTTATTAACTTAACTGATATTTACTGAGCATCTGCTACATCCTCTGTTCTAGACATTGGGAATAGAGTAATGAACAAAAGAGACAATATCCCTGCTCTCCCAGAATGTACATTCCAATGTGGGAAGGCAGGTAATAAACAATTACACACAGAGACACATGTACATATATCAGATGAGGAAAAGCTATGAAAAAAATTAAAGCAAGGTAAGGGGGAAAGAGTGATGGAGTGGATATAGGAGTTTTTAAAAATACAAGATGCTCATGAAGGGATTTCTGATAAGATGGCTTTGAGCAAACACCTAAATAAAGTAAAGGAAAGAGAAAGCCATGTGGATGGGCTGTTGGGAGCTAGTTGTAGGCCAGGGTTTCTCCACTTTGGCACAATGGACATTTGGGCCTGGGTAATTCTTTGTTGTGGGAGGCTAACCTATGTACTGTGGAGTGTGTAGCGGCTCCCTGGCCTCTACCTACTTGTTTCCAGTAGTAATCCACCCCCACAGTTGTGACAACCAAAAGTGTCCCCAAACATAGCCAAATGGCTTTTGGAGGGTAAAATCATCCCCAGCTCAGAACCACGGAGCCAGGCAGAGGAAGCAGACATGCAAAGGCTTCCAGTAAGTCAGGCTTCTTACAGCTCAGAGCAGCACCATCTGCGGCCATTCATCCCAGCCAGCCCTGAGCACACGCTCTGCAGAGTCAGCATCACCTGACACACTGCCTGTCCTTGGCTTCACTTCACACTGGCTCCTTTTACTGCAAGAGCTAAAGCTCCCTGGGGGCAGGTGGCCAGCCTCATATCTCTGGGGCCCATTGAGGCCTGGGCTCCCCGGAGCGTGGCTGTGTGTCTGAGTCCTCTCATCTGCTCTTCCCTGGTGGAAACGCTCTCTCCAAGGCCTCAGGGCTTGGGGCCAGCTCTAGAGAACAATGTGTTCCCAAGGCACAGCCCAACCCATGTCCCCTGTGAATTACCCTCTTCACATAAGAAGGGTGTGCAGCTTTCTCAAAGGGACAGCATGCAATGGAAGTTCACCTTCCACTCAATTAACCTTGAGAGAGAGGGTTTTTTTCCTTTTCTCCCCCAAGAGACTTTTTCTCTCTTTCTTTTTTTTTTTAATGACCTTTTTGAAGCATCTTATTTTCTGGGCAAAAAGCCAAATGATACACTGTCTTCCCAGCTGCAGAGCTGTTGCAGATTTTCAAAGCTGAGGTAAAGACAGCCTTTGGAATAAATGCTAGGTGGGCAGTGGGGTGGGGGACGAGGGGAAATACCTTATTATTCCAGCCAAGTTGTGCCTGGAGGGACGGAGCCTTCCTGGAGGGTGTGCCTGCAGGACCCGAGAGATGCAGGGACCTGGAGACCTCAGGGTTGCTGGGCACTCCCCCCAATTAGAGAGCACTCGTGAATACAAATTTTAAAAAATCACTTCCTCTTTGGGTGAAAGTTGAATATTAATACGTCATAACAAAGCACATCTTGCATAGTACTTTGCAATATACAAAGGATTTTTAAAAAATATTTAACCTCATTGAGTCTCAGATTCAGCTATCAAATAAGATTGAATCTTGTATAAGACTGGATCAATAGAGCAGAAAAAATAGCAATAGTAGCAATAGCCCTTTTTCAGCCAATTTGTTAGACAATAGTACCCAAAAGCCTTCCTACCCATCCTAGATTTGAGGCATATTCCTTGTGGTGGATTTAGAGAGAAACAGCATGCAGGGGTCTCCGAAGTCATCTGTACATGTGTGCAGAGGAGAAAAACAAGAAGAACCTGAACAAGCTGCATGTCCTCGTGGAGACTCAGCACTGGCAGCGCGGGTGGCAGAGGGAGTGGTGTGAAAGTGGCTTTACATCACAGGTTTGCCCTGTCTTTCTGAAACCTGGAGGCAGTTGACAGTTCTAGAATTCTAAGAACATTGAGAGCAACAGGTTAAACAAAGTCGTTGGGTGGTGGCTTGCGTGGGGACAAGGATGTCAGGGTTGGGAGTCAGGAAGGTTATGTAGGTGAAAAAAAGGCCGGAAGCTGTGTTGTCAGGAGCACAGGCTCAGGGGCTGGGCTGCCTGGGTTCCAATTCGGACATTGCTGTCTACCATCTGTGTGACCTTGGGCAGGTCACCTCACCTCATTGTGCTTCTGTTTTCCCATCTGTAAAGTGGAGATCATGAGAGCAGCTACCCCTAGGGGGTGGGAGGAGAAGGGCTATCCCAGATTCAGATGCTGTCCAGTGGGGAGCTGAGTGCCAAGAATCAGAATCAAAAGTTGCTGAGAGAGGTGGCAAGGACACCTCTGACAGGTGTGAGCACTCCTGGGAGAACAGTGTCAAGAGAAATGCTGACGCGACACTGGGGTTTTGCTCTGGATATGAGGGAGCAGGAAAGAGCTTGGGACTGGGGATTTCAGGCTTCAGCCCTGAAGGGAGATAAACGTAGAAGAAATGCCTGCCGGGGGGAGGTGTTGCTGCCTAACATCTGTCCTGCAGCCTCTAGAGCAGGGCCATCAGAAGCTGAGCAGCACAAGGAGCTTTCTGGAAAGGGTTTGCTGCTATGGGCATTAATGTAAAGGCATCTCTTAAGTCCCGGCTCCTATCATTAGTCTCCATTTGCTGTCACAAGGGTCAAGGACCAGCGATTTGTCTTCCATGAAAATGTTCTTCTCGGAACATTAGTTAAGGGAAATTGGCATCATAGCAAAGCCCAGAATGGCCTGGCAGCTTCTGGGCAGGGAACCCCACCCTCAGGGGATGACACTCAGGAAGAGAAGACCTTCCCTTTAAGCTGTGGGAACCCCACACTCTCAAATCTCTCCTCTCCTCTGCTTAAGATTCTTCTTTTCTTCCTGACATTGTGCTTAAAATGATCAGCTAGTGATACATTTAATCTCATAAACACCTCTGCTGGCCCATGAGCCACTCCCACCTCAGTGAACTAAGTTAGAATTGGGAGAAAACTTAGAATATATCTAGCCCAGCCTCCTATTCTTGCAGATAGGAAGCTAGGACCCAAAGAGATTCTTAACATGCCCAAAAGCATATTTACTAGCCATGTGACACTCTCCATGTCCCAGTGTCCTTATACACTTGTGGAACTGTGATGGGGAGAGTGGGGGTCCAGTCACATTGTCACAGCAATGTGGGTGATCCTTCATCATGACTTTTCACATTTCCAGTAAAGTTAGGAAACTTACAAAAGGATAGGCACAGTGAACATACAGATGTACAGAAAGCTATACTTTGGGGTACAAATGACAGTAAAATAGGGCAATGGTAATGATGTGCTCTCTAGATTGTGGGGGAAGTTCCAAGATGAGAGGTCTGTGTACAGCAGTCAGTTCTGAGCTAGGGTTGATTTGGGGAAATCCTTCAGTTCGTCAGTGCAACACATCTGCAGAATGATTTTTTAAGAATAATGTCAAATACAAACTCCCTCCAGCAATGAAAAGGGCACCAGCTCAGTTAGGAGAAGCTAACTTGCCATTCATTTCCCCAGGGGTCTCTTCTCTCAAGCTCCAAGCAAATGAGTGTCTTTGGGTAGAGACAGAGAGGGCCGTCTTTTCAGCTCCAAAGTGAGGTTGCTGCCAGTGATTAGGGCATTTTCTGAGCTCCATCTCTACCGTCACAGACTTCAGCTTATTTGATCTGATTTCCAGGTACTCTATAGGAGGGTAAAAGCTCCGTCCTCATGGTATCCACACTTCCCTGTTACTAAGAGACTTTGCCTTTCAGAGAGCTTCCCACTTGGCCATCCGGGGTGGGGGGGGGGGGTACTTGTCATGATACCACGCGATTGCCCAGTGTGTCTTCTCTGCCTCAAACAAGCTGTGTGACCTTGAGCACATCATCTCCCCAGCTAAGCCTCAGCTCCTCATCTGTGCAGAGGGAGGTGGGTGGCTGGACTGAAAGCACAGGAAGGGCTGGGACTGCAAACTGCAACCTTCGACTCCCAGGGCCTCACCCAGTGTCTGGTGCACAAGGCTGCAGAGAAAACAGAACCAGGGCACCTACAGCCCCTTCCTGTTCTGACATTTAGAGACTAGATTTGGAAGCCAGACGCTCTCATGCTATGACTTCTCTCTTTTAAATGTGTGGCTTTGATCATGGCTCTGAGAGAGATGCTCCCTTTGGATGAAACTATAAACGTGTGTTGGAGGCCTGTCCTGACCCAGCCATAAGAACAATGAATTTGCAGAACTCAGCCAAGGCCTGGAGATGGCTGCATTCAGCTCTGGGCACCCTCAGCCTCCCTTTGCCATGTCTCCTTCCTCTAACCCTCCGCCATTTCCCACAAGACACCCAGGGCCCTCACCCAGGTCTACCCTTTCATCAACGCTCCATATTCTAGACTCTTCCAATTTCCTTTAATACTCAAACTGCTTTCTAAAACAGAGTCACTGGGTTCTGAGGGATTGAGAGACCATTATCAGGAAGATGTGAGTGATCTAGTCCATCCTCAAGCACATTCCCACAGGAAAGAAAATAATTCTGCCTTGACCCAGTGATGGTTCAACCATGGCGCCATTACAGGCAGCCACCATAGCCAGGCAAAGGAGGTGAGGCAGAGGCTGAGAATCCTTGCTGATGGCACTTGAGTCACACACTGACTTTTCACCTGTTCTACCCCCCACCACCTCCAGACTGCACTATCCTAACAAAGTCCTCCTATTATGGTGCTGTCCCCACGCATATATATCGGGGTTGTCCACTCCACCTAGGGGTAGGGCCAGTCCAGAATCTGTGATTCAAGGGGCCTTCCTGACTGTTCCTGAATCCCTCCATGATAGAATTTTTCTTCGTGCAAATTCCGCCTTGTGGAGAAATAGAGTTAGGAGCACTGGACTGTAAGAGAAGCTAAGAAAGCCCTAATGATGTTCCCTCTATCCAACAACAAAGACTGTGTGCTAAATAGGGAAAATATCAAAGACATTTCACATAGCTTAAATCAGTTATAATGCTGACGAAGGGGTTCTGTACTGTTAATTCCTCTTACTCTCCCTCCCTCCCTAGAAACTTTTCATGTTTTTCCTCCCCTGCTGTTTTAATGAGATACTTGTAGATCCATTTTGCTTTGTTGCAGAAAATATTCACCCTGAAAAGCATTTGGAATATGTGGGCCTGGACCTCAGATGTCTTTAAGATTTTACTGGCTCCTGCTCCTGGGTCTCACCATGTGACTTGGAAGCTGGAAAGAAAAAAGGCTTTGGCTCAACTTTATTGAACTTATTTGGTCAATTTGAGTGGGCATTTCTCAAACCCTTTCCCAATACCTAGTGTCCTAGGCCCCAGCACCTGACCCAATCTTCCTACCAGATTATAGCTCCTGCCTCCCTGACAAAGGCCATCCAAGGCCAAGATTATTTACCCCAATTCATCCTTATTGACCCCCAAAAGCTCACCCCTCTCTTCCACCCACTTTATCCCTATTTTCTATTTCCTACTTCACCTTTCCCAGGTCTCTTTGTTACTTATTCCCAATACTGACAACTTGCAGGTCACAGGTGCTTGTGATTGCTGAGCTGACAGGCAGGAATAAATCCGGGTCCACTAGAAGTTTGTACTGTGTTAGGGAAATGCACTGGGGACGTCACTATCGTGGTTACTTTTCAGAGATGCTCTTTTCATTGAGGGACATTGTACCATGTGAGGATGAACCTAGGTGACAGATCATCTCCAGGAGCTGTCTAGGCTGGGTGTAATTGAGCAATTTATCAATGAGAATTGCATTTTTCTTTCTTTCTTCCTCCCCTGCTAAGAGCAGCATCCTGTGCCATTCTTTGGTAGCACCAGACTAATCTCCTTTATTTAGGACTTCATCTAACTTATGGAATGAAGCCCTGGGACCCACCCCTCCACTCTGCTGGGAAGCCTCACACAGATGCTTCAGATCAAAATGTTTAGAATAATTTCAGTTCCATGAAGAGGTAATTCTGAAGCAAAAGCCACGTGTGTAGTCAGAACCAGATTCATATCTAGGTAGAACCCATTACTGCCTGTGTGATACAACATAAAGGACAACCAAAAGATTTCCAAATTCTTCCCAAACCCATTTCTCTCACAAGTGCCTAAAATGACATCATTGGAGGATAATCATATATTTAGGTTAAGGAGAATTACTCATCTTTGGCATTTTTTAAAAGACAAAAATCCAAAAGGGTTTGCAGCCCATCAATTCTTCATAATTACTGTGAATTAGTGCTAGATTGTTTTCCTCCCTGGGAAAGTCTGAGGTGATGTGCAGCCTGGGATCATTGCAGGTGGGAATTAAAAAGGGAAGGTGGGGTAGGAGGGATGCAGAGGGTGGAGAAGAAAGTGTAAGAAATGAGCTTCATGGTTTTCCCAGCTGCCAATCTTACCTGTAAGAAACTCAGCCCTCTCCAAGCACCAGAAAACATCAAGTTATCGTTGAAAGAGTGACAAACCCCAAGCAAAACAAATCAATGTTTCTGTTTTCATAAATCCTTAGAAAACAACATTTCTTTTTCCCTCTTCAGCAGTTTCAAACACAGGGCAAATATTTTCATACCACTCCATAAATCTAGAGACTGGTGAACTATAGGGAATTTCCTCTTCAACTGTCCCTCATAACAGAATCGAAAAGGAAAATAAAACCTCAATATCAAAGGCATAGACTTTTAAAGCCAGCTGACTTACTGGAACCAAGCCCTGGTTTCCATGGAGAGTCCATGAGCCGGAGTCCTGCATTCCGAAGCAGACGAGGGACTTGTACACCATCTAGCAGGGCCCATAAATTCCCCAGCTTTAGGGCCCCCTCGTGATGCTGCCAGGCAGGAGGTATATATTGTCCACTAGAGTCTGAGGGTTCCGAGATATATGATTTGAAATGTAGCAGAGGAAGAGTGTAGTCAGGGAGGCTGTTCTGCCTCAGCGACTGTTCCAGGTAATTGAAATGTATCCCTTTAAGCACTGGGGCAATTCTGAAGTTTTAATTATTCAATAGAAAAGCTTTCTAAATGGTAGCGTATACTTCCTTGAAAGCCATGTGGTGGAAAAGCTTTGGAAGACGGGGGCATGACATTTGAATCCCAGTTCTACACTTAAACTGTGAACCAATGTGCAGATGTTTTGTGCTTTTGTTTTTGTTTTTGTTTTGTTTTAGCATAATTAGACTTTAATTTCCTCACCTGCAAAATAGGATAATCCCTAAATTTGCAGATTTTTGTGACATATAAATGAGGCACTTAGCAGACCGCTTGTCACCTACTAAGCACTCAATATATGGTCTCTATTATTACCATTGGCATCATTACGTGATTCTTCCCCTTTTAAAACAAAACAAGCTGAACATGCATTCACTTTTTGTTTCCCTCAGGGTAATTATATTTGATAAATGTCCATTTTTATAGTGGGGTCTGGTACAGAATGCCTTTGGGAGCCCAGGAAGTGTACAGGCAGGTTCAACACCCCCAAACCCCCAAAATAAACAGTCCCATCTGCTACTACTCATATGGTGGTTCTACTGTCCCTTTCTTCCCATGCTCCTTGGACCACGAATTCACTATAGAAAGCTTCTGCTCCCTTTACTACCTTGAGTCTGGGCTCCCTTTAAATTGGGCAATTGAGGAGGCAGTCGCGTAGAGTGGTGAAGAACAGGGAAAGCCTTTGTCATTAGAAAGCCAAAATCAACACCTAGCTCCCTCACTCCACAGCTTTATGACCTTGGACTCCCAAAGCCTCAGTTAGGGAGAGAGATGGCAATGGTGGTCCCTGCCTCATTCGGTGATGGTGAGGATTAAAGCAGACAGTGCAGGAAAAGCCTCTAATGCAGCATCTGGTGCATTGTAGATGCACCACAAATGACAGCTACCATTACTAACTAAATGCCTCCGAGGAAAGAGCAAGACCGTTCGTAAGCAGCTTTGAACTTGACCCAGTACTAAACATGATTTGGTCATAGACAAGTTTGTAGAACATTCTATAACCCTTCAGTCATCTTTTTCTTTTCTTTTTTTTTGCAAACTTTAATTTCCAGTTGGAGTTTTCCCAATGTGGAGTGAAGCAGCAGCATGGTGTGTAGGGGTCAATCCCTAGAGGGCCGGTAGTGACCTGACCAGTGAACCCCTGGATTCTAAGGCTTCCCAGTGAGAACCCATCGGAGGCTGCACCATGTGCACAGAGGATGCGGGCTGCTCTGTCACATCGTGAACCCATGACACATGGCAGGCCATCTGCAAAAGGCTCACTGAACATGATTGAGCACTTTATGACAGGGCTTTGCTTCAGTATTGATGAAAAGAGCATCCATGCTCAGAACCAGCTGAAACAGCTCAAATCAGCCCCAGGGTGAATAGCCCTATCCACCTTTCTCTTCATACCTCTGATTATAGGATGTTTCAAGAGGTTATTTCACTGGTTAGAAGGACACACTTTTAAATAGATGAGATATCAGAACTCTAACACCTAAAAACCAACAGACCCAGAGAAAATCTTTTGTCTTCTGGAAGCTCAGTTTCCTCTCTAGTGAAAGGATAGTAGCAGGGGGGCTGGGATGTGGAGGAAAATGAACACTTCATGAGGAGCCTGAAAACCTAAGTTCTCATCTTGTCCTTGCTACCAACCAGCTAACTGACTTAGGATAACTTACTCAGCCTCTCAGTACCTCACATTTCCCATCTTCAAAATGAAGGGTTTGAAATAAGTAACCTCACAAGGGCTTGTCAGCTCTGAAGTACCATCAACCTCTGAGAGAGAGAGTGTCCAGTCATAGCTGTGACTCAGTTTACAGAACTGAACAGCATCCTATAAACGTAAGGTTAGCTCCCAGTCCAGTACCAGGCATACTGTAAACTTTCAATGAAGTCTGGTGGATGAATTAGTTATGATACTCAAATAAGGTAAATTTAAAAGCCACTTTAAAAAAAAAAGAAACAAAAAAATTAAAATTGGTATGCATAGCAAATGTTAAGGTGTCAGGGGGCAGTAGTACATGTAATTTCTATTTTTTGCTGCTCTTTCCTTGTCTCTATAAAATGCTAGAAAGTCTGGAGGGACATTTGCAAATCTGCCCAATGTCAATTTCACTCATAGGGCAGTCCATCTTCCTTGGAGTGTGTGTGACCTTTGCAGGTTGTCACATCCTGGGCACGGCACCAAGTGATCCTCCGAGGGGCTGGCGTGGGGGAGTGGGCCCTCAGCCACAGGGTAGTGTACACGGCAGTTTCCGGGCCCCATGCCAACCTCCAGATAATTGCCAGCAGCAGGAGAGAGGTGGCGAGGTCAGCCGAGCCTGTCTCTGACAGATAGATATTCCCCTCCTCAACACGGCTGTGTCACGGCAGTGAGAAGGAGAGAGAGGAAAAGCCAAAATGCAAGCAGGGAGGAGGGGAGTGGAGAGAGGAACATCAGGATGAGAGAGACAGAGAGAAGCGGACGGGGCGGGGACAGCTAGAGAAACAATAGATGAGATGGCAGTCACAGAGGTACCAGCTAGAGAGAGAAAAAACAGATATGTGGAGTGGAGTGAGACAGACGCAGGAGGAGCGGAGACAGAGAAAGATGCAGAAACAAAGGGAGAGCAGAGAACGTCATCTCCTCGTAGAGTGTCAACCCCATTGTAAATGGGGATTCGGCAGGAGAAGCAGAGCCTCCGAAGTCAGCTGCATGTGTGTGAAGAGGGGAAAGTAAAGGAAAACACCCAAACCACCCCATTTCCTAAAGGAGCCACAGTGTCAGCAGCTCGGGTAGCAAAGGGGGCTGTACGAGAGCAGCCAGGCTGGCTTCGCATGGCAGTCTATCCCCTCTCTCCAAGGCCCGGGCGGGGCAGTGCATGGGCATGGGCGGGAGTCCACGGTGGGGGATCTCTCTTCCCTCATCCTCTGGCCTCCCATAGCAGAAAGCACCTCGGCAGGGATCTGAGCCAAAGGCCTCCCTCCGTCCCTCCTTCTCTCTCTCCCTCCTTTCTTCCCTTCCTCCCTTCCTCAGAGCCCGACCCCAGGAGAACCATGAAAACTGGGGCCCTCCTGGACCACGAAATGCTTCCCTAGAGGTGGGGCAGTAGTGATGAGGGGTGAACTCTCTCAGGGGGACAGTTGGATGCTTGGCTGCCTCTCAGGCAAGACCCTTTATACAGGAGGACCCTTGAAGTGGGTAGATGTGTAGGAAGCCACATTGCTAGGTATGAAATGGAGAAAACTGTCAGGTTGTAAATACGAGACTTCCACTGAATAGGAAATGGGGGAAAAAGTGTACTCCTGGCTTTTCTAAGTACCCCCAGACCTATCAATAACAACAACTATTTATTGAGCACTTAATTATGTGCCAGGCATTGGGCTAAGCACTTTGCATAAGCTGTGTATTTCATCAGCCATACCCAGATAAGGTCTATAGTGTTATTGGCCCCACTTCGCAGATGAGTCATGCAGCCTGATTCCATGAGCTTGTCTCAGTCAGGTCAGAGTTCACCGTTTTGCACTGATTTGTACAGATTTACTGATGTCTTCTTAAGTTCACTGGACATCCACTTTGGGTGAAACTCTGTGCCAGGACAGGTTGGCAGGGATGTAGAATGATGAGTGGTGGAGAAGAGGGATATGTTCGTCTGTTTCTGCTGCTAGTAACAATACCTGAAACCGGATAATTTATAAAGAAATGAAATTTACTTCTCACCGATTTGGAGGCTGGGAAGTCCATGCTCTGGGGAATATACTTAGTGAGGACCTTCTTAGGGGAATTGCTACAGAGTCCCATGGCGACCAGGTTATCACGTGGCGAGAATGGCCAGACCAAGAGAGAACTAAACTTCTCATTCACTCTCCTCATAAAGCCATCAGAACTACACCCATGACCATCCATTAAACCATCAACGAATTAATCCATTCACAAGTGCACAGTCCTCACAATCCAGTCACCTCTCAAAGGCCCCACCTTTCAACCGCTGTAATTGGATCTCCCACCCTCTTAACACTGTTAGAGTGGGAGTCAAGCTTCAGTGAGTTTTGAGGGACACAGCAAGGGGGACAGAAGGAAAAGAGGATGGACAGAGACGAAGAGAACAGAAGGAGAGCTGCATCTGAAGAGCCTGGAGTCTACTGGAGGGAGGGAGGGCACGTGCACCCTGACAGCTACTAATCCAAGTTGGAGAAGGTGAGGACTGAGGAATGTGCTGTGAAGGTTCAGCAGAGCGCGAGCTTCTTTCTGAACGAGAGGGACATGGCAGGAGTCCCATCTGAGCCAGGTCTTGAGGCATGAGTTCAAAACTTGGGATCATGACACGCAAGATGAGGTGCATCCCAGAGGGATGGAATTACTCCAGCCAAGGCACAGCGGCAGCAGAGATGGGCCGCAGTCAAGATACCTTATGTCCTACTGCACACAAGGAGGGGAGTTTCAAGAGAGGAGGCTAGATGGGTAGATTGAGGTTGGATCACAGAGAGGGTTAGATTCTGGATGCAGTGGGCAGTGGCTGGAGATGTCTGAGCAGAAAAAGAGGCGTCCCAGCCCCCTGTATTGTTACCCTGTGAATGAATAAATAGCCACATTCACTGATTCTTCCATTTAGCAAATATCCATCATGTGCCCACTGTGAACCTGGCCCTGTCTGAATAGATGAGCACATCAGTGATCAAAGCAAGCAGAGATCCCTGCCCCCATGAGCTCCGATTCTTGCAGGGACACATGCATTTTATGCCTTGTCCACTGATGATGGGACAGTGTCCATGTGGGCAGGACTTTCGGGGTTCAGAAGCAGGCAGGAATTAACCCCCGAGAGGCCCACAGTGCTGCAGCCAGGAAACAGTACAGGGCATTTGGGACTTGTGATGGGAGAAGTTCCAACAGATGGGATTATACGAGGGTACTTCAAAAAGTTCATGGAAAACTAGAATTAAAAGACAATACTAATCTTTCCATGAACCTTTTGAAGTGCCCTCGTATTAGCCAGGACTCTCTTGGTTGCAATTAACAAATCAAACTGGTTTAAGCAGTAAAAGGCGATTTATAGGCTCATGTCGCCAAGCTCCTAAAAACCCAGGGGTGGGAGCTGGCTTCACAAATATGTGGAATTGGGGATTTTAATATATCCATTCCTCAATCCCCATTTATGCTTCTCTGTGGATGTTATGTCATTTCCTCAAATGGGCTGCTGTTGAGAATTTGGCATCAGCCCTACAGCCTCATATCCTGACACTGGAACAGCCAGAGAGAAAAGTTGGCTTCCTCCATCTCGCTCCACTTTAAAATTCCCAGAGAAGGGATCTGACTGGCCTACTGTGGGTCATGTGCCCACCTCTTGGGCCCTTCTGATAGGCAGAAAGGTGAGGTTTTATGCTGCGCCAAGGCTGTGTTACCTGGTCCCCTTTATGGTTAGTAGGGACAGGAGGGGAAACAAAAATAAAAGGTGTCCACTACTGCTATTGAGACAACCAAATGCTCCCTCTACCTGATGAACAAGTTATGTGGAAAGGGGACCCTAGCATCTTTCCAGAGTACAAAATATAAATTCGCTCCTACTCAGTCTGGGGCATCAATGTTTCTCTCCTCCTCCCACACCCACCCCCACCATGTGCACACAAATTATAAAGTGATACCATCAAATAATTTAGAGAAAGAAAAAACACACTAGGAATGAGCCCACCCAGAGGAAGGGAAAGTGGATCATCTCAAAGACACAGTGTGTGAGGTGTAGGGAAGGGAGGACTAGTCAAAACCAAAACAAAACCAGGTACCAGTGAGTTCCAGGGCTCAGCTGAGCTGCACCAGCAGAGCATGCTGCCTGCATTCCCAGAGTATCAAGGCAGGACTGCCACCCCCTCTGCCACCAGCCACCACCCCCACTTCCCAGCAGGATCAGGAAACTTGGTCAGAAACAGTGCTTTCAGCTGGAGGCTCTTCATTAGCTGAGAAGGCCAACCCTGCAGGAAATACTGAGCTGAGGAACATGAACAATTTGAAAGGATGCAGGAGGCATTAAGCCAGAATGGTGCTCCAGGGGGTGGAGAGGCTAAGTGGAAACTCAGGCGAAGAGAACCGAAGGGGGACCGAGCAGGGCCATCATTCAGGAAAGAAAAAGAATGCTTACCACCAGGGAGAAGGGCAATGTCTTCACTGGGAAGGAGAAATCAAAAGCAAAATAAAGAGAAATTTTAGCAAAAATCAATGCATTAAAAACACATTCAGACTTCCAGAGAGAAGTTCTAGAAAACTTATGGAAGAGACACAGCTTGCTCTAGTAAAAAGAATCTCTTGACAATCCCCGCATCACATACAACAAAGAGTCTTGTGAGAGTCCACTGAAAATATGGAAGGGAAGCAGTTCTCATTGTAATTCATTAGGGCAGGTGAATAATTAGAAAATAATAGTTAAAAATTGGGTAGCTCTAACTTTGGAAGGGAAGAAGCAGTGAAGGAGGCTGTTTAGGGCTTAGAATTCAGGTGAGCTAGCATCCTGCTAAGTGACATGGTCAGAAGCAATGGATTCTGTATTTTTCAAAAGCATGTTTGATTGTTGAGCACCTACTATATTCTTGTTTCCTTACAAGATGTCAAAGATAATGTAGAAAAAGTACAAGATGTAATCCCTGAGACTTCCTGTCTAACTGATGAGATAAAACACGTACAAATAAGGTTGCAGCTCATGGCATGAATTAAGATAAAAGCCAAACTGAGGCTTTGATAATATATGTCCAATGAGCTCAGAGTAGAGATCTGTGGACTGATAGGCTAGGAAAGATTGATTTTGAAGCAGAATTTGGATAGATAGGCAGAGAAAATGAGGAAGGTAATTAAGGTGCAGGTCAGAAAGACCATAGAGATGATATGTGTGCAGGGCATGGTTGGAGAGATTGTCAGTGTGAATGGAACAGTGTGTAAGATGAGAGTAATAGATTGTCATTTTAGAAAAGGCGTTGTGTCCAGGTCACAGAAAGCCTTGACATCAGGTGGAGGAACTGACTGTAAAGAAGGGGGAAACCACTGGAGACCTTGGAGCAAAGGAGTTGGCTTGACCAAGTGGTGCTTAAGAAAGATGGATGCAGGGGCAGAATGCTGAATCAACAGGCGGGTAAGGCTGATGGCAAAATACTCAAAAAAAAAAAAAAGAGAGAGAAGCTAAGAGATGCAGGGGTGGCAGTCCAGTGGTTGCAGAGGAAATGAAAAATAGTAGAGAAGAGTTGGCAGACCTTTGTACTTAATTGCACATGGGGAATAAAGGATGAGGTGGAGCAATGATATCTCAGTTACCTCCATCCTAAAGAACAGGGTTAATTACAACATGGTGTGAGTGTGTGCTAGTTGTGTACTGTGCCTGGTGGGGTTGGAGGCAAAGAAGGCCTCCCAGAGGAAGTGACACATCTGTGAAGTCTGAAAGGTTATGTCCACCTTTAAGAGGAAGTAAAGCGCATTAAGAGAGAGGAAACACCTGGGCCAAGGCAAAGGCAAGGAGGTGTGGAAAAGAGAGCCACAGTTTGGGGGGATGCCTCTGAACACATGAAGAGTGGGAGAAGACTGATAACTAGGCAGGGCCAGATCATGGGGGAACCTGGACTTATGCATCAGGTATGGGGAGTTATGGAAGGATTGACAGCAGGGGGAAAACACTGTCAGATTTTCGTATAGCTGTTTGTACACATATACAGAGTTGAAAACTAGAGATAATCCCCAATGAGGTATAATGTGACTCCAAAAGCAATGTCTGGTATCCTTAAACTGAAGAAATTATATTTCTCTCTTACTATTTACATAGCTCTGCCTTTTCTTTCTATGTGTACAGACTTTTAGCTTAGTGAATGTTGCTGCCATGTTTTTTGGTGCATAAATATTCATAATACTTAGAGCATCACTGTAGGCTGCAATAAAGTTTCTCTCTTTGTATCATATACTGTTTAGTGACCTGAACTCAACCTTGTCTGATATGTGTCTGATATTAAAATTGAAATCTCTAATTTTTTTTGTGGTTATTGCTTGTTTGCCTTTGTTGCTTAGACCTCTTTACCCATCCTTTTAAACTATCCAGTTGATCTGTTTTAATTGTCTCTTGCTCACAGCATAGAATTGTTTTTTGCTTTGTAATTCAAACTGAGGATCTATTTGTCTTGACTGATACATTTTTTGATATCATCGATATGCTTGGACTTAGTCTTAACATCATATATTTTCTACTTTTATTGCTTCTTTTTTATCTTTCATTTACAGTCTGTTCTGTTTTAATTTGGTTTGTGCATAGGTTCATAGAAATAGCTCAGAAGGTTTTCTTATTTTTCATTCTTTAACTGGTTATCTTTATAATACTATATATAATGTACTTAATCCTCTGTGTCCTTAGTAGCTATTGACTGGCAGCTCTGCAAGATGAGGAAATTTAAATATTTCCTCTTCTCTGGGCTCTTACTTTCCTACCCCACCCAATTGTAATTGATGGAGATGATGATGATGATGAAGATATTTATGCTAATCTTAACTTTGTACTTTTTAATATAGATTTATTTCTATTACTTGATTCATTAGTCCTAAGAGGAAGTTTTGACTCTTAATTACTTCCCATCTTCCCTCTCTCCTCACCTTCTGAATTTTGTTAGTTTCAGTGTTTTTGACGTTATTATAGTTCACTAATATTTACTTTGTTTTTTCTAACCATTATTGCCACTCTTTTTTGTTGGGTTTTTCTGGTCATAATCTTAAACTAAATTATTAAAAACGCACCACCAGTTTTTCAGCCTCTAGTTTCTGCAAGGCAAGATGCATGTACCCATATTTTCTGGGTTATTAGATGTTTTGTGCAGTTAAACAACAGTTTAAAAATAAAACATTTTAATGTTTTTTATTTAATTTTTAATGAGGTTTCATAAGCATCATGTTGCTGTAAAAACTCTGAAACCAACCTAATTTTCAAGGTTAGAAAACAAATTTTGTTTTTGGCTTTGTTTGTGTTTTATTTATTTTTTGTTCTGGCTTTTATTGGTTTGGATGAGTCTTTTTTTACCCCTGGGTATCCATTTCTTTATTTCTGTATCCATTTTTCCTGAGACAGTTTATGTTTTGCTTTTTGTTTTGTTTTGATTTGCTTTGTATATAGATTTAAATATTATACTTCTGGAAAATGTTCTGTAATTATATTTCTCCAAATACATTTTTATTCTATTTTTTTCAGTGCTCTTCCTCAAGTACTGCAATTATGCATATGCATAGACCTATTGGATCTATTTTTATCTTCCATATCTATCACATTCTTTCTCTAATCCTTTTCAACTGTCCATTTCCATTGTGTTTTGCTCACTTTAACAAGCTTGTTTTTAAGACTATTTTTGTATTTTGAGCAGTGTCTATTCACTTTTTTGTTGCTTCTAATGGGTCCCTATTTTTGTGATGACTTTTATTTCTCCTCTACTTCTTTTCTGAGCTCTGCTAGCTAACCTTTTGTCTCTTTCAATCATCTTTAACTTCTTTCTTGAGATCTTATTTTACATAAGTGATTTTCTTTATTAAGTTGTATTGTTTGTTTGTCTATGATAATTTTCTTGGCATAGTTTCCTTTAGCTTGATGGCAACACAATTTGGTATGTGTTCTTCATCTGTTTGTTTTCTTTTATTATCACCTTCTTTTCTTGCAATATCTTTGTAGAACTCTTCTCATGGTTTCTTCCTGATCCTGGCTCATATTTGACTAAGGTAAGCTTATCACCACCTATTTTCCAGAAAGTTTATGGCACCATCCAGCAGAGTCTTTCTTGTTTACAAAGATGTTCCCTACAACACACAAGATTGTGTGTATGTATTTGTGCACATGTTGAATTAGCCTTTACTTATTTCCAGAAGAAAGAAGAGGTTGCAATCGAAAGACTGATTAGTATGAATTATCTTCTCCAATCTGACTCTCCAATAGACATGTTTAGATGACATGTCTAGGTGTTTTCTTGTTTATACCCTCTTCTGTATTCTCCGTGAGGGTCTAGGGATGCTCTCAAAGACAGCCCATTCACCTTAGACTGGTTGCTCCCCAAAAGATAACACTGGTTCTTCCCTCTTTGAAAAATGCTGCATTCTGCCAGCTTTGCTTGAGGTATTTGGCAGCAGACATCTTTCAGTATCTACCTGCCCCAGGGTGGAACTTTACTGCTTTCAGCAGCCCTTCCTCAACAAAGATGAAGTTTGCATTTCTATTTTTCTTACTGTTTTGGAATAAATTCAAAAAGTGGGCAGGGATGTCTTAACACCACTGCCTTAAAAGTAGACATTCTTTTTAAAAGGCTGTACACCCCTGTCTTGCTCCCCCTGAATCTCTAGGACCTACTACTATATCTGGGAAAGAAAAGATACTCAATAGACATCTATTAAATGAAATGAATAAATCAAAGAATGAATAAACAATTCTCAAATGTAATAATTGAGATATGACTGTGTTTAAGGCCTTTCTTCAAAAGAACTTCAGCAATGACTTCTCCTGGCTCCTGCTTGCAGCAGGGTAACAAGGCACACTTCCAGGGTGTTTCTCATGCTCAGGCATCTCCTGCCCACTTTTCTCCCATCTTTTGTTATGTCTTTTTAGCATCCTGTTCTCACTCACTATTTGGGCCAAGTCAGAGTGCCTAGCACACATAAAACAGTGAATTTTACAAGAACACTTTATGTAGTGAGGTTTTTCTGTTGTTCTTTTTTTTCTAGTCTGGTATCTAGCCTCAGTTTTCATGGATGCATTTTGAATTTATTTCTCCTTGGCTTACTTCTGAAATTGGAAAAAACCTGTATCTTCTTTACCGTACATTTTCAGAAAATTACAGGCAAAATGATTTTATTCTACCCACTGTCCTGGTAAGGAATGGAGACAATCACTCACATTACCCACGGCAACAGGCCCCCGAGTGCAGCAATAGGCGCCCGAGTGCAGCAACAGTCTGGATTCTGTTCAGATGCAGCCAGGGAGGAAAGATCCTTTGAGAAATGGAAAAGCACAGGACATGGACACTAATTTCAGCCCCTGTGAATTCCATGGGCAGGTGTGACAATGGTGAATGGCCTCCTCAAGAAAAGATCAGCATGGCTCAGTCAGTAGAGCTACTGGAGTCCAGGTTTCCCTCTGGTTTCCCTTCAAAAGAGAGGTAGCCTTTGACTCAAGAAACCTACTTCTTAAGTGCCTTCGAGAACAAGAAGTATGTCTCAGACTATCCTTATGCTTTCTGTATGGGGATATAATAGATATTTGAAAAATAAATGTGTTCATTTCTGATTTTCTTTGGGTCTAAGGTAACAACAAAAACCATCCTACCTGCTGAAAACACTTTAGTGTCTAGTCCCAGACAAGAGTCCTCATTCCTTTTACAGATCTTCAGTGGATGATTTCCTTTATTTTCTTTCTTAGTCTTGAGTCTTTCAGACTTCCCTAAATTGTTCATGCCCTGTACCCTTCTTACTGCTGAGCTGACCACAACAGGCTGCCCACATGCCTGGCTCCATGGAGTGTGCCCATGCCTGTCTCCATGGAATATGCATGTCTGCCTGGACATCAGCACTAAGGCAGGTAGGACAGTAGGAAAGGGAGGGCCTAGGAGGTGCACCCCGCAGTCCACATTAGTTCTCACCAGAAGCAAAATGACCAGCTATCTCTGCCTCCAGCCAGGTACACCAATGCTCTTTCTTCCCAACATTCATTAATATTATTCCCATGGTCCACATCCCCAAAGCAGAGCTCCCTCCTACGTGCATGAAAACCTGTGCCAACCCCTGCTGTGGGGGTCTGTATGGGTTTTCACTGGGGGCACCAAGCATTCTGGTTTGATTGGAACAGTCCCAAGCAATGTCTGGTGCACTATCCAGTTAAGCATTTGTCTCATTAAAAAAAGTAATATTTTAAATGATAAGCTGTATGTTCTCCCTCGTTTAATTTAATGCTTAATTTTCAAAAGGCAGCATGAGTCAGAATGCCTCTGGCTGTAAGCAAAGTTATTCTCTTCTTCCCGCCTCTGCAGAAGAATATTAGGACCCACCAAGAGAATGAGACAGGCAGGGACCTAAAGTCCAGGTACACAATAGACCTGGGGCAGGTGATTGGGGAAAAGTTGAAGAAGCAAGCACTAACGGTGTTGCCAGACAGACTCAGAGTCTGTGTGAGGCTTGGGGGAAGAACTTATTCCAAAGATTAGGAGGGAGGAGCAGGACTCCAGGCTCAGGGGAGATGTTCTGGAACAATGCAATCCCGAGGCCAGGAAAAAGGGCGTTTATGGAGGGCAGGCATTTTGTGCAGCTCTCTCTCCTCTCTCTTTGCCTCTGCACATTCTGGCCAATAATGCACCAGTGATTTCTCTCTGTTATTTCATTTACTGCAATGACTTTAGGTCTTGTGTCTGGTCATAATGGTGATCTATGTATGCCATCTACAGTGGGCATGGCTAATGAATCCTATTTTATTTCTTAATTAAGAATTTGAAAGTACCGCAAATTACTGCAATTAACATGGATTTTCTTCCTCATTTATTTACTTATTTAGATGCCTGAAATTGCACCCTTCGCTTAAACCAACCACAGAGTTCAGAGCTTGTTAATGTATATAGCATTCATTAAAATATTTATTCTTCCCCAACAGAAAAGGTCACAATTTGGAAATGGCGGTGGTATCTATGTACATAAAATGCTTTCAAAAAACTTGGATTGAATTGTATTGAATTCAGTCTGTTCAGCTTGGTCATTTAAAAAGTTGAATTTATTGACTACCTTTTGTGTGGCTGAAATAAGCTTAAGATTTTCAAAATAGCCCACTGTTATGTTGACTTCAACTAGTATTGTTGCTCTCCCTCCCAAAGTTCTTGAAGAATGTATGCATCACCACATTTTCAGAACTTCAGGGTTCATTGAAAGATAAGAATAATATTTTGAGGGTGGTTGAATTCATCTGATTTCAAAAAAAGGGGAGTTGAATAAATTGCTTAGTATCGAATTATCTAGTAATTTTCAAGATTCAACCTTAGTTTTCGTCCATGAGGGTTTGTTTAGAGTTTTGGTTTTGATTTCTAACTGGTTTGTATGGAGACATAGATCAAGATAGACTGGTTGAAATTAACCAAAAGTACTCTGCAAACTATAGCCAGCAGGACTGTAAATGGTTACAATTTTACCAAAAAGTGATCGGAATAGCATATTAAAAGCTTTGAAAGATGCATACCCTTTGAAATCTAGCTATTCTACTTCAACAAATTTATCCTTAAGAAAGAATGAAGAATGGGTACCAAGACTGAGCTGCAATGTTATTCGTTGCAGCCTTGCTTGTAACAGAAAACCAAATAAAATAAACAAAATGTTTGAGTAAATTATGGTACAGCCATACACTGAAATACTAAACAGCTATTTAAAACTTTGTGGTTTGTATTAGATATCAGAGGCTGTATTAGTCTGTTTCTGTTGCTTATAACAAAATACCTGGAATGGGGTAATTTGTAAGAAAATAAAGTTTATTGCTTGCTGTTTCAGAGGCTGGGAAGTCCAAAGTCCAGGGAACAATTCTGGTGAAGGTCTTTGTGGTGGTGGATTTACAGCAATGCAGGGGTCTCATATAGCAAAAAAATGGTGGAGCAGAGAGAGAGGAACTCTCATGTGCTCTCCTTTTAAAGGCCTCAGAGCCATGCCCACAACCGCCATTATTCATCCATTCACTACAGCATGGTCCTACAATCTAATCACCTCTTCAAGGCCCCACCTTTCAATTACCATAATAGGATTTCCCACCCTCAACAGTTACAATGGGAATTAGGCTTCTACTAAATGGACTTTGGCAGACACAATTCAATCAATCCACAGCACTGTTTTACCACAAAGTTCGCAGCTAAAAACAGCAAACATGTTATCTCACAGTTTCTGCACATCAGGAGTCTGGGCACAGCTTAACCAGGTCCTCTGACTTAGGTCTGTCACAAGGGTGCAAGAAAGGTATTTGCTGGGGCTCCAGTCATCTCAAGGCATAACTCAGAGCAGATCCACTCTCAAGCACACTCAAGTAATTGTTGGCAGGATTCAGTTCCTCCTGGGCTGATGGTGGGAGGTCTCCTTCAGTTCCTTGCTATGGGCATTTCTGTAGGGCAATTCATGATGACAGTTGGCTTCATCACAGCAAGCAAGCCAAAGAGCAAGAGAGGGTCAGCAAGAGAGGGTCAGCAAGAGAGAAGACAGGGTCTTTTTGTTACCTACCCTCAAAATGGCATCCCAACATTTTTGCCATATCCTACTGGTTAGAAGTCAGAGGTCCAGCCCACACTCAAGGAGAGTGGATTACATGATTACACAATGGTGAAAATGGGAGGGAGTGGTGATCCCTGGGAACCATCTTAGAAGCTGTCTACCACACAGTTGAAGTTTATTTTTGGCAAAAGATATCTATAGTATCTTATTCAAGGGAAAAAAAAGCAGGTCACAAAACAGCATGTGCAGTATGATCCCTGTTTTTTAAACTAAAATCAATAGCAAAATGAATATTCATGAGACAATCTGGAAGCCCTCCATGGGTTCATAGTGGTTATATCTGGATAGTGAGATAACAGATGACTTTCATAGCCTGTTTTCTAATGTGTATATTCTATTTAGTCATATGGTCTGTTTTCTAATCTGTATTTTCTCTTTTCTAAAAAGAACATGTATTGTTTATAATTTTTAAAAGTAGATGTTATTAAATAAAAAACAAAGCATTTAAATCCTCTGGACTTCTTGGTTCTGATCTTCACTATCTTTACAGGACAGTTTCTTGCTTACTACTTGAAGTCAACTAAACAAGTTCACAAGACCTTTTATAGAACCTGTTGATATCACTTGACAAAGGAAATTGTGAGTATGATCTAGAACTTGTTGCTATGCCTGTGTCTTCTAAAACAGCTGTTATCACCAATAATGATACCATGGAAAACCAAAATTGTTTGTCTCCTCTGAAGTCACTAGGACCATGTGGGAACTGCAGTTGACCTGAGAGAGGTGGGTCCTATGAAGTATTTTTTCCCCTTGAGCCATTGTCTTCCCAGCTAGATTTTGGTTGCTTCCAGATATGAGCTAGCATGATCAAGTGACCATCTCCTCTGCAGAATTCCAAAAGGATAGGTTCTATCTGTATGTCAAAAACAGGTGAACAGATCTTACACTGCTGAATGTAATTGCAAGTTTGAAAAAAGAGAGGGGATGGGTGAGAGGAGAAGATAAAGCCATTAACAATATCTATACTCCATGAGTTTTTCTGACTAACACCACCAGGAGGGCCTGATTTGGAATGCCACTAGCTTGGAGTTGGGCGGACTTCTCCAACAACATACATGTACATGTACATCTTAAGGTCACTTACTGATGAAAGCTACTGCTTTGCCAAACAGATTTATTGGTTGTTTGGCAAGCATATCAGCTGCTGTATACCTATATAGAGCACAAAGAAAGCTGCTCAGGATGGGCATGCTGACATGAATGAGGAATGAAGGCAATCGTCTCCAAGATGGTATGGGATTAGGACCATGTCTGAAATACTTGTGAATCTCTTCACTGGGATCTATAGTGCCATAGCTTTTGTAATAGATAACACCCAAACTTTGATGGTTTAACAAAATAGACCACTTTTCCCTCTATAATAAGGTCCAAATTTGGTTTGTCCAAGTGATGATTCAGAAACCCACATGGCTCCTGTCTGTGGCTTCACCATCTTCCAGGACCTCTGAGTTTTATGTTGGATTCTCTACATTTAACTGGGTGACTGGGAAGGAGGAAGTGAAGACATCACACCCACTTCCTACCCACCCTGGCCTGCAATTGTCACACGTCACTTTCACTCATGGCCCATTGGTGAATACTAGTCATCAGGGCTTCTCCTGATGAAGTAGTCCCTAGCTGGCAGTTACTTCCCAACAACTCCACTATGTGATAGGGGAACACACACTGTGAACTTTGCCAGGGAAAGCCATAGCGTTAAAAACTTCTTGCTGAGGAAATTCTTAGTAGGCTTTTATACATCTATCCCAGAGCAGGGATTAGTTGACTTACCAATATCTCTTTGAATGGTGAATTGTTCTATCCTATATGAAGAAACTTCTAATAGCAACCATATCCCCTTCTCATGGCTAAGGCAACAAGCCACTGGTAACAAGGCTATAAAGACTCAAGGTTGTGCTCTGCTGGAACTGCTAAGTGTGCCTGCCAATGTTGAAAGTCAGTAGAACTCAGTGGTATCTCAAGATATCAGCTTTCAAACTCTTTCTCTCTCTCTCTGCTTTGGTGTCTTGTTGTTTAAAATGAAAATAATAGCATCCTGCCTCTTAGGGTTGTTGTAAAGTCCCAAGGAGATAATTCAAGAAAGGACACAGTATACATTATCTCAGCACATAGGTAGCTTCCTCAGCAAGTAGCCACATATGTGAATAATCCCAGAAGTCCTTTACCAAAACTGCCACAGTTGTTGATTCTTATAATATCATTGTTACGATTAGACTACTCTTATGATAATTAGCACTACAGCCAAAAATAAAAGTGTAACATTTCTTCTCTATGGTGCTCTAGCATTTAGGTGTTATGACTCTTATGACACCTTATATGGTGAAAAAGAGATTCACTATTGTCACATCAATTTCACAGATGAAAGAACAGACCTTCGTGGATGCTAAGTGACAATTACCAAAATGCTTACATGATAGCCCAGTCAGAGTTGCCACTTGGCTCTCAAACCCAAGGCTTTTAAGTCAAATTTATACTACTACACCAAATGTAAAATGGGATCTTGTTGGAATAAATGGAATATTTGAAGAGACCTAGTCTCATATCCTCATTGGTCAGAAGAGTTGGGGATGTCTGTGATGGTTATTCCTTTTTATGCCTCTACCTACCAGTGACCTCAGGTTGTTCAGCCTAATTGCACCTGGTTCGGGGGGGGGAGAGGCAAGCAGTATTGATGTTGGTGATGCCATTTTACAGAAGCCACAATGGAGAGCATTCCTGTAATTGTTTCCAAGGAACATGAGTGGTGCCACAGGAGGAAGGATAAATGGTGAATTCTACTCTGGCATATTTGGAGATGACACTGGCCAGTGTCACAGACTCTAGTAGGCAGGTAGCAGTCTGAAACCCACTCCCAGGTTTCTTATGGTTTTCTAACTCCTCCAGTTAGCTCTTTGGCCTTTTTCTAGCTAACTTTAGTAAATAACTCTTTATTAATTTTATTTTTTTCTATTGAGTACTAAAGAACTGTTTTCAGTAGCCTTAGGTTTGCAGTAAAAAGTCCTTGGAGACAGTTTTGACCCAGATTTGGGTGACTCCAACTGCCAAGGGCAATGACCTATTGTAGACACAGGCTTTGACATGGAGACCAGTCCTAGCCCAGGCTGGTTGCTGGCTGCTATGAGGACACAGAGAAATCTAGACTCAAATGAGGCCACGTTTTCCTCATCTGTAAATCAAGTGCATGGTGTCCACCCTCTCTACCTCCTGTACTTTCCAATGGAAATATTTAGAACTTGGGGCTCAAATAAGGGAATAGACAGAAAGTCCTTTAAAAGCATACCACTCCAGATAAGTTTAACCAGAGTCATTATTGTCACTGTGCTATTGACATTATTATTTTGTGGTCAGTTGAAATTTTCTTATCACAAAACAGTTAATGAAGTGGCAACTCAATTGGTTACCCACAAGGAGGGTGACGGAGCCAGATGAGGCTCTGTGTTATCCCATTTTAGCGTCCTGTTTTTCTTTTACAACAGCTGTGTCTAGTGGGTTTATATGTTTTTTAATTACAGTGGCATTTCATATAATTGCTCCTGACAAAATTCAGGCTAAGGACATTTTTTTTAATGCTAAATATGGTGTATTTCCCTAAAGGCTGAGTTAACTTTCACAGCAGTCAGAACACTACCACCTTTGATGCACCTCTAAGCTTGGTACCTACTATTTTTAACAAATTATTTTCAGCATAACCAAAAAAATAAAAAAGCAATTGTACTTGCAGGTCCATTAGTAAAGAGAAAAATGACAAAATCCATCAGTCATCAGGCTCTGGTTTATAAATTGGTCACCAGCTAAGAAGCATTTTTCCCATGACTGTGAGGAGTTACGGACTGTGAGAAGGATTAGACAGACAGAGAGAAAGAGTATCTCCCTCCCGATCCTGGTGCATGGCCATTCTGTTGCTTCCTGCAGTGTCTCAGATAGGCTTGCTGCAGCATGATCATCAAAAAAGCAAGCAAACATTGCCTCATCAGAAAGACAAATGTTGCTTAGTGGGAAATCCAGCCAGTTAGGACCATAAAATGTCAAGTCAAAAGGGGCTTTGCAGAATGTGTTCCAAACTGGCCATTTTACAGAGGAGAGAATTAAGATTCAGACAGGTGAAATGCATGTCCAAGGTCATACCAAAGAGCAAGTATTAATATACCTCCTAAGGGAGTATATTAGCTTCACATTGGTGTTTTAACAAATTACCACAAACTTAGTGGCTTAGAGCAACATGAATTTGTTGTCATACAGTTCTGTAGGCCAGAGGTCTGACTTGGGTCTCACTGGGCTAAAAATCAAGGTGTCAGTAGGGCTAGGTTCCTTTCTGGAGACTCTGGGGAGAACCCATTTCCTTGCCCTTTCTAGCTTCTAGAGGCTTCCCACATCCTGTGATTTGTCTTCTCTTCCTTCCTCTTCAAAGGCAACAACATTGCATCTCTCTGACCATTCTTCTGGAGTCACGTCTTTGACTGTAGCTGGGAAAGTTTTCCCACTTTTAAGGACTCACATGGTTATACTGATTCCACTTGAATATTGCAGGATAATCTATCTTGATGTCATTGACTTTAATCACATCTGCAAAGTAGCTTTTGCCATACAAGGTTACACATTCACAGACTCCAGGGGACTAAAGCATGGGCATTTTTGTGCAGGGGTGGGAAATATTCTACCCACCACAGGGAGGATGTATGGACAGAGAAAGAAGGTGGTGAGTCAATAGAGAGTTGGCTGATTGTGCAAGAAAATAGCCATGGACACCTATTACAGGCTGGGGTTCCCAGGAATCAGACTGAGATGGAGCCTTGTGTGTCATGAGAGTGCTCTCAGAATGAACTCCTATAGGGAAAGGGAGTTGTCATAAAGGGTTGAGCATTTAAATTCTTTTCCCTGTTATTGCTACGACCACATTAAGCAGTCACAGGATGTGGGCTGCCCTGTGAGGGCGGTGTGACCTGTTCTGCCAAGAGCAATTCCCAATAGCTCGGATAATATATCCTTCACTCATGATGGTGGATCTAAAAATACAATCACATCTACTACCAGAGCACCTATTCCTGAGCTTCATGTTTACATGTGAACAGCAACAAAGAAAATCCACTGCCCTCCCAGTCTGTTTGGACTGAAACTTTATTGGTAAATTTCACAAGGTGATCCTAGACTCAGAACTCAGGAAACAGAAGGAAAAGAGTCCTGCACTTCATCTTCATGTAAAGCTAGTCACAGTAGTCCTGGAAGGTGAATGGAACCCTGAAGGTTGCATGAACTTGGGAACAAGAGCAGGCAGGGATCACAAGGGGTTAACAGAATGAGACTGCGTCAGAAATGGCATAGAACCCAGGGGGGGGAAGAAGCAGATCATGAGTTCAGGGGACTAAGATCCAAACCCAGGTCAGAAATCCAGGATTCTTCCCAAACCACAGCAGAGAAGTGGCAGAAGCTGAGAACAGGGTAGGTAGTCCTGATATTAGCTTAGGAGGATTCCAGCAACTTTAAGCAGGTACTGGTGCTCAAAAGAGTAGAGTCCAAGGTCAGCCATGGAGGTACCTGGAGAACAAATCCTGTTTCAGTAAAACTGAGAAAAGGGCAAGAACTTAATTACCAGGGAAAAGGGCTTTCTGTGTTAGATCAACCGGGTGAGCTACAGCCTCATGTCATCTGGCCCATGAATGTCATTTGGCCCAAGCCCAAGTCTGATCCTGGCTCGGGAGCAAGAGATGCTCCGGTTGCCTGAGTACAAAGGGTTAGAAAGACAGGAGGGCAGCAGCATATGTTCGCTCTAGGGAAAGTGCTTTCCCATTGCATCAGGGCTGACCTCAATGTTCATCTCCAGAACATAATGGGGGATGAGCTTTTTTCCTTGTCCCTGGATATAATGTCCTCATTTTATGGCTCTAGAGAAAAGTTTAGGCTGTAAGATCCCAGGCCTGGAAGAACAGAGAGCTCAGATAAGTGGCACATAAAGGCAGGATGTTTTGCCATTCTTCTGTGAGTTCCCATGGCTAACTTTTCCCATAATGAACTTTAGTGTCAGGCAGAAGACACTGGAGTGCTTGTTAAACAGGCAGATTTCAAAGTTCCACACCTGGAGATTTAGATTCAGAAGGTGGGGGTGGGGCAGAAATGCACTCAGCGAGGACGGAACAAAGACTGATTTGTCCTGTACCTGAGTACCCAAGGCTCTAACTCCCTCTGGAACAGTGTTGACCCCAGCATTTGTATCAAGGATAGCTCTGCCTGTTTGTGCAGACAGACATCATGGACTCCTCAAACACTGCCACTTTTCCAAACATTCAGGCTGCAAAGTCTAAAGCAAATGGTATTTAAGAAAGAAACTTCATGCATCATCTAGAAGAGCATGGAGACGTTGCACTGGATCAACCATACTTTTAGACAAAATGGGTTTGACTCTCTTACATTTCTTGGCTCAAGAAGTGATAGCAAAGTACTCCAACACATTTACATTGCCTTCCTGCAGGTCATTTTCTACATGTAAATGTCAGCAAGAACATTCATAATAACGCTTGTGATTCTTATAGAATTTCACATTTTACCAAGCACTGTCACCTATATTATTTCCTTTGAATTTTGCTATGCTGCTTGGAGGAGGGAATTATTATGCCCCTTGAAAAGATGAAAAAATTGAAATTCAAAGAGTTTGAACACCTTACCTTACGTCACAAAGTGAGAGTCTGAAATACGACTCTATCCTGCACAGAAGACTTTTGTATCTCACAACACTGGAAGTTTGGGAGAAAGGAGAGTCAGGAAGGGTAGAGAAAGCTGAAGCCAGAAATAGTCTGAAGTTTACATTTCATCTCAGGCTATCCAGAGATGATTGTTTTACTTCTTTCTAACTTTAACTTATTTTGAACTCTTTGGAGCATTCTCACACCCTTATCTCATTAGATCAGTTCAGCAACCCTGCGAGGCAGGCAGAGTGGTCTTCCAAATGAGGGACTGAAACACAGAGAAATTAGGTGACTCACCCAAGAACAGACGGGCATTTGGCAGCAGAGTCAGGACTGG
Organism: Cynocephalus volans; assembly: GCF_027409185.1. Taxonomy (NCBI): domain Eukaryota; kingdom Metazoa; phylum Chordata; class Mammalia; order Dermoptera; family Cynocephalidae; genus Cynocephalus; species Cynocephalus volans. The sequence goes on from NC_084472.1 coordinate 40,944,792, forward strand.
AACCTAGATCTCTGAGGGCAGCAGCCTTTGGAAGGGGGATGAGAAAGGAGAGAAGTATCTGCTGAAAGAGGTAGGAAGAAAGCATTTGGTTAAAAGATTAATCAAAGTTCACTTGAAAGTAAAAAGAGCCAAGAACACTCAAAAGAATTTTGAGAAAGAATACAAAGAAGAGAAATTCATACCACAGAAATGCGAACATATGATATATAGTACGATAGAAGTATAGGCATACAGAGACCAATGGAATAAACTAGAAAGTCCAGAAAAAGACCTATGAATTTTTGGAAATTGATACATGATGGGGTGATTACAAATAAGTAGGCCAAGTGTAGACTGTTTGATACATAGTGTCATGGAAATTGGCTGTTCATATTGGAAAATTAACATTAGAGCTCTGTTTCATACACAAAATAACACAAAACATTGCAAAATAAATTCCAGATGGATTAAAAGCTAAAGGTTAAAAAGACCTTTTAAACTATTAGAAGAAAACTCAAGAAGATATTTTTATAATATATGATCAGGAAAGAATTTCTTAATATTCCAAAAAAAACACAAAAAAATAAATAAATTTGATTATGTTAAAATACAAGACTTCTTTATGACCAAAGACACCATGAACAAAGCTGAAAAAGGAGTGAGAGATTTGGAGGAGTTTGTTCTGCAGTTGACCAACAAAGGATTAATATCTAAAAAGCTCGTGTGTGTGTGAGGCAAGAACTATGGTAAGTAAAAGACAAACAGCCCAATATAAAAACAGGCAGTTCACAGCAATGAAAATCAAAATGGCCTACAAAAATATGAAGAGATACCCCTACCTCATTAATAATCAGGGAAATGCAGTTAAAGCAAAGAGATAATATCTCACTCCTATCCAGTTGCCAACAATCAAAAGGTTCCACAATACCAAGTTCTTCTGGAAAATAGGTACTGTCATCCTGGACGGAGTGTATATTGTTTTAATCTCTTTAGAGGACAATTTGGAAATATCGTGTAAAAGAAGATATATATGCTTTATGACAACTAGTTATATGTCTACATATATACCCTACAAAAAACTCACTCCTATGTGTTGTGTAATATGTAGGATGATGTTTATTATTGTATTATTTTTCAATATTGAAAATTAGGAAGCTATCTAAATACTCATCAATAGGACAGTGGAAAATGTGCAGTGTAGAGCCGCAGTGGTGAACTTCAGTGAGCTACACATACATGGTGATCTTGGAAAGCCCAAGTTCAGTGTAAAAATTCAAACCATATTAATATACCATTTACACATGTACCATTATATACATTAATATACCATTTACACATATACCATTTACATGTTTTATACGTATGAAACAATGCTATCAATTACCTATGGATTCAAACATATGCATAGAAAAAGCACAAAAACAGGAAAATGCACACATGTTCAAGAGAATGGTTTATTGGAAGAAGTAAAAGAGCCTCAAGGAGAGTATAAAGAGGATTCAGTTGTATCTGTAATATTTATTTCTTTAAATAAAAATAAAAATAAAACAAGTTTGGCAAAATGTTAGCCTTATAACATTCTAGGCAGTGGATATTGAGTCTTTGAGACAGTAAACAATTCAGAAATGGAAAAAGAGAAAAAGGAAAGAAGTTAATCACCAGCAGACTCGCTCCTCCAGTGGAAATGAGAAACCAGTGGGGAGAGCAGAACCAACAGCTTTGAAAATTATTTTGGCTTTGGATATCCACTCATGCAGACACATCCAGACAGTTCCACACACGGGAGCAGTGGGTTCATGAAAGGAGTGCTGCAAGCAAGGTAGCTGAGGAGCACCAAGGGTCCTGGCCAGCTCCAGCTCTGCCAGGGTGTTCCATGGCTGGGAATAGGGCCCAGGAATAGAAATGGAAGTCCGGAGGTAGGCAGCACAGGGCAACTAGGGTGGCCGTGCAATGTCCACAGGACTCAAGCTCTTTCTGCTCTGTCATCCCTAGTCACATGGGATCCACTCCAAGGTGACTCCAAGATCAGAGATAGCCACTGCAGCCAGGCCATCCAGGAGGGAAGCAGAAAGAAGTGGGGTGAGGAGGGCAAAATGGTCCCTGTTGGCTCTCTGTAGCCCTCTAGAATTCTCTCCTGGATGTCTGTAACTTGCATGGACATTTTATTGGTCATCCCCAACCAAGGGAGGCAAGGTAATGTTTTCTTTAACTCAACCAGCCATGTGCCCAGCTGAAACACTGGAATTTCTATTGCTGAGGATGGAGGAGGAATGGTTAGTTGGTCAACAGCTACTCATGGCTGCCACAATTGGTCACTCATGGTGTGCCCATAGATAAGAGCTTGCTTCCTCTGGACAGTGTTTTCCTACCCATGCAAGAAAGAAGAGGGACCAGGTGACAGTTTCCTCACTGGAGACGATCACCTCTGCTGTTTGTTGCTTCCCACTTTGGTCAAACTTCGACTTGGAGCAATTATACTTGAAGCCCTTGTCTACACATTCTCCTTCCCTCAGGGAAAGGATGGGTCCTAATTGGTCTTTGAAATCTTTTCTCCCCCCAGAGCTTTGGTTCTGTATTTATGCTCCATACTCTCCACTCTTTAGGAATTACAACTTCTCTTCCAAGTTCATCAGCTGCTAGACACACCCATATTTTAATTTCCAACTCACCTCTTCCAAGAACTCCTCCCTGCCCACTTCATCCCACTGTCAATTGTCAAGAGCATCTCTTTAACTCAGAGAATAAAATGTTTTCATTGAGGATGAACCTTCAACCATCTGGCCCGATGATTTGCAACTTTTTTTTTCAGAGCCCTTTCTTCAAGTGAAAACTTGAAGCCCTAAGGTAATAGATCAAATGAATGAAATGGTGAGATGGGATGGGGTGTAGGAGCCTCAAGTCTTCTCAGAACATAGTGTGGAAAGAGCATATCACACCCTCATTTTATGATTGAAGGCATTGTTGCCCAAAGACAGAGCTGAATTGTCCATGGTCATACAGCTAGCTCATAATCACACTGATAATAACAATATCTTCTACAGTTACCCTTTGTGTCAAGCACAGGCCTGAGTGTTTACGTATGTTAATTAAACCTCATGATAACCCAAAGTCACACAGCCAGTCAAGGTCAGAGCCAGAATTTGAACCAGGCTTTCTGCTTCCAGAGACTGGATTCCAAACCACTATTCTGTAAGTAGTAAAACCACAGAACCTGAATAAGAATTCAAGTAATCTATAAATAATCCCAATCAGGCCACTGTCTAAGGACTAAATGGAAACATCAAGCCCATACTTGATCACCTGAATCAGCCGTGTTTCTGGCCAAATCACAACTGCAGAGAGGAAAGGCAAGTGTTTCAGACAAGCATTCTGTGCATGGTCATCTTGTAAGTCAGGTCCTGGAAGCCAGAAAATAGGTGTAACTTGATGACATCCTGCATTTTTTTCTCTAGAGTGGTGGTATCAGAAGGGCCATCCAGGAACCAGGAGGAAGGGAATTTGGTGACCACTTGTAAAACCCCAGTAGGCAGGTTCTCTTTTACATCTGGGCAGTTGAACCCTGCAGCAGAAATCACACCCAAGCTCCCCAAATTGGTGCCACTGTACATTCATGCTCCCCCCTCATCTCTGTTTAGCTGTCTGTCTTCATGTCCGTAGTCATGCATCATCAACCCTGACAACAATCGAAACCTACTCCTTATTCCTCTCTCAGTTACCAGCAACACTATGTGCCCATTTGACCAAGCCAAGGCTTGGGAGTCATACTGGACTCCTGTTTCTCCCTCTGCACCATCACTGAGATAGTCACTATGCCCTACTGTCCTGTTTTCTTCCTTTCCATCCCTCTAATCTGTCCACTCTCCTCCTTTACTCTGGGCTTTGATTTGTTCCCAAGATAACATCCCCCGATCCATTCTTGGTATAAAACAGAATTGGATCATGTCACCTTTCTTCATGGTATTCTATAAGCTTTGGGATAAAATCAAAACACACAAAATAGAAAGCCAAGTCATTCAATATCTGGCCAATACTTTCCTCCCAGCTTTATATTTCATCACCTGGATCCTGTTTTTCCTAAATTGTGAGTCTTTGTGTGTGCTGCTTCCTCTGTCTGATGCCCTGCCTGTCCTTATCTCTCAGTCACTATCTGTCAGATGCATACCTGAGTTTAGGTACAGGAGGAGAAGAAAGAGAGAAAGGACACAAAAGAAAGAGGGATAGAAGTGACAAAAAGAGAAGCTGGACATGTGAATGAAGAAAGTTTGTCCAAAGTAGGAACAAAGAAAAAATAAATAAAATAAATAAACAAAAATTCAAAAGCAGAGGCCTGAAAGCACTGTTTCTAAGACCATATTTCTATTTTAAACTAAACTGAAGGGCACAAACTTCATCTGATTGATCCCCAGGAAGCATTGCAGAATACAAAATGCCCCCAGTCAGCTGGCAATCTTGCACAACAAGGTGAGGAGGTGAAGCTTTGAGGGCAGGTCAGAGGAGCAGTGATTAGAGCCAAAGTTGAGTCTTGGCTCCAGCCTCAGGGTTTTGTCCATGTGCATTTCTGCTGGAACAGAGACAAGCTTGCCATTTTACTGAAGTGAGTCTTTTTCCACAGGTCTGTGTTAGCCCCCCTCTTCACTGGTTCTCTCCATGACACCTTGGGAAAGACAGACTCATTAATAACTTGGCTCCACATCTTGAGAGATTTGGATGACTTATGTAGGATGGCTCATAAGAGATGCCAATCAAATTCAGGGCTGAACTGGTAAAATAATTAGTACCTGCAATGTGGCAGCTCAGAGCCCAGGGAGAAGAGTGGAAAGGACACACAACACCTGTGATGTGAGACCCAGTGCCACTATCCCAGAACTTTGGGAAGCTCCAGTGTGCTGAGATCTTGAAGGCTACCCAAAGGCACTTAGCAAGGCATGTGAGCAAAGTCCTTGTGAGGCTCCGTGTGGCAGCACCAGCTTCCTGGGGGCAGTGCTTCATGCCTATTAACATGACGGGCTATTTTCAAACCAGTCGGCTGAAGTGGGAAAGGTGAGTGAGCAGAGACCATTCCCATCCTCAAGGGCAACCTGATCCCTGATAGGAGCATGAAATGTGAACAAACCCAGTTCTTAACACATATCATTATATTCAGTGCTCACAACCCTCCTAAGAGAGGAAAGGTATTATCCTTATTATACAAAAGGGTTTGAAACTCAAGAGAAGTGACATTTCCAGGGTCACCAAGAGGCAGAGCTAGAACGTGAACCGACCCTGAATATCAACAAAGCCTACATCCTCTCTTTCACTTTCCATTCTTTCAAAAATCAAAGGAAAGTCAGTGTCGTAAGGGGCTCCGGGTGCTAGCATGCTCTAAAGATGGTGGGAGTGAGGCACACAGTGGCTAATGACTGGCTGATGACAGAGGCAGAAGGTGAACCAGAAATTCGTGACTTCCACTTTGGCTCTTTCCTTGCTGTACCTCACTGCTTTCTTGATTCATTCAACCATGCATTTCACAATTGTGTAGTGAGTCCCTACCAGGCACCAGGCACTGTGCTAGGCCAGTGGAGATATAGCAGGTTGAGAATAGAAAAAACCTCTGATCTTGTGGAGATCACATTCACTTGAAGAGAGAAACAGTCACACAGTCAGGTGAGGGAGATACATCTTATGCAGAATGATAAAGCAGGGTGAGGGGACAGAGAGCAATGGGGCATGAGAATAAGTTTTATTTTTTAAATGGTTATTGGAAGAGGACTCTCTGTTGACACGTGGCTCTGAGCTTCCACCCAAAATCCATTCCAACCTTGATCTATGCCTTGGTTGTACACATGGTGTAGCAGGGTGTGACACTGAGCACATTAGACACAGAACGGTATGCAGAGGGTCCCCAAAGAAGGAAGGAGGATTAAAAAGCAAGCCCAGCATGGTCACACCCCTGCCAGGGACAGTCTCACAGTAGGGTGGGAGGGAGGGCTACAGGCTAACTTGGGGAGCAGAGAGGATTGTTAGATGATGACCTGTCCCCAGGGAAAATGGCCCAATGACTCGGGAGCCTCAGGAAGCTCCTTTGGCAGTCTGATAAGTCTTTGAAAACCTTCTATTACCTTCTATTAGAAGGGGAAGTTGGAGGTGAATAGGACAATTGGAGAATTAGTGGGGTGGGGGGGGTTAGATGTGCTTTGAGATCTCATTAAAAACATTTCTTTCATAGGCTTAGGAGGTTATGTCAATGGGAAAGGCACTAAAAGTAAAACAATAGGGAAACTCTCATTGTGCCTTAGAAACAATATGGAAGCCCATTTCTGCTGAAGTTGCAGGAAAAAAAAAGGTTTACAAACGGAAATTGTCAAATATAATCTATTTTATAACTATAGCATGGTATATCTGTACACTGTGTAGTATAAGTTTTCTGAAAGGTTTAGCAATAAAGTAAGTCAACAATGAAGACAATTGCCCAAATACATTTCTGTATTTTACTACTGGAATCACCCACAGGAGACTGGGGGCTCTGGGGTGGCCCCAGGGAACAGCTAGAGAAGCCTCTGGCAGGGTCAGTACCTGAAGCTGGGAAATGGGGAGACACAGACAGACTGGGGAGAACAGTAAGAAGCTGTCAGATGCCCAGAGCCAAGAGGCCTTGTGCCCAGGGGTGGCAGGAAGCAGCCTGGCTGATTGGCGTAGCTTACTGTCTGCTGCAAGTGCCCTAAGTTCTACCATAGATGAAATTGGCAGGAAATGTACAAGAAGCTCACACTTTCTCTGTGTTCTCACCTCTCCCTTCCATCTTCACTCCAGCTCCAGAAGAGTCTCAAATCTACTCTAAAGTTAACCCTCCATCTCAGCTCAGGACACATCCTTTCCTGTCTCCTAATTAAGTGTCTATTCTCTCACTGGGTCTCTCCCTTTAAAATACGTTCTTCCTAGACAAACACATCATCTTCCATTTTTAAGGGGAAAGGAAAAAAAAAAGGGAGAACTTTCCTTGGTCCTGCTTCCCCCTCACCCCCCAAGCTAGCATTGTGTCTCTCCACTCTCCTTAATTGTCAGCATTTAAAGAAGTGTTTCCACACTCACTGTCTTCCCTCTCATCTCTATCTTCTTTAACACTCTATGGTCTTGTTTCTATCCCCACGATTCCACAGAAACTTCTCTAACTGCTGGATACATCAATTCATTCAAGTCTTTGACCTCAGCAGTATTTGTCACTGCATAACCATTTCCTGGGTAAAACATGCACCTCCTTTCGCCTGCATGACTCTGTCCCCCTGGTCTCCTCTGTTGCCTTCTCACCTCCTTCCCGGTCCCAAGCCTCCTACCACTACCAACTTAGTCCTCAGCTGGTGGAGAAGAGACCAGAATCACTGAGGTCACTGGTTTGGGGGGCCACACTCCTTTGCAAATCTGATGATAGTTTTAAAGAATCTCCCCAAAATATAGTTTTATAAATACATATTCATATATAAATGTAATGCATATACATATATAAATACTATCTCAGGGGGAGGCTCGTGGACTCCCTAAATTAAGAAATTCTGGCCCAGAAGAATAGCCTTTTATAAAAAAATGTAATTATGATGCCATGTGGTTGTTCCATGTCACTTTTAAGCCACATGTTTCTAGTGAGTCCTTGGACTCCAGGGGTGCTATACTGAAATAAAGCATTTTATCAAAAGGAAGATCCCGGGTTTCTCATCCAGATTTTATGCCTTAAAGGCTGCATAATCTTAGGCAAGTCACCTCTCTAAGCCAGTTACTCCTCTGTTAAAAATGGGTATTATAATTTCTTCTCTGTCTCACAGGATGGTTGTAAAGATCAAATGAGATAAGGAATTTGAAACATTTAGCAAACTTCTAAGTGCTACAGAAGTGATCACTATTAAAATCACTGAGCAATGTCCTCAGAGAAGCAGTGTGCTGGAGGAGAGGGTCCAGCAGGGTGTTGACATGGGCTTTACTCCCATTTTGGGTACCGTGTTATGCTTTGACCTGAGTCTGTTTCCCAGATTGTGAACTGGAGTTGAGAATAGCTGCCCTAGATACCTCACAGAGCTCATGTGAGTACCAAATGAAATAAAGAGTGGAGAGGCACTTCGCAGCCCACCAAATAACTATTTCCCACCAAATAACTCTAGAGTCAAATTAGATTCCACTGAGTAAGTCATAGATAATGTAATTATAAGAAGTAGCCAATAAATTGATAATAATTGGCTACTTATTATTTTTTAATAGGAGTCATGGAAAGAAAGAATACAGTGTATAAGAAAGATTATCCCTGGTAGAAATAATCACTCCTGCTGGCCACTTGGTCTATATTTAAGCCCACCCCAAGGAGCGCTGGTGCCTCTCTGGCACACCGGGTTGCTGTAAAATGCTTTCTGACCTTCAATACTGGATTTGCTCCAATGTGTGAGTGTTCAGAGTCTCTAGTAGGCACGTTTGGGTTTCCAGCTCCTTGAGAAAGAGCACGGCGTCCAGAACCATTTCATGGTCCTGTTTCTGGCTCCTTCTTTGCTCTACTGTGCCACTGAGGCTCAGAATGGTAAGAGTCAGGGACAGATGCAGACAGCCTAGCCATATTAAAGTGGATCTACCTCTGCTTTTTCACCAGGTTCTACCTGGGTTTAGAAAGAGGTGGGATTTCCATGATGCTGTGAGAAGGGAGGGATCAGGTCTTACCTGGTGAGGACAAGCCAGGTGGCTGTCAGAGTCAGCACCACAGCAAGAAGTCTCTAGGACTGGAGGACCTCCATTGCAGAGGTGAGGAGAGACAACCGGGCTCCATGCACAGGGGAAGCAGGACAAGGAAATGGCAGAGAAGCTACCATTTCCTGAGCAAAGACATTACCTGCGTTGTTTCATTCAATCCACTCAACACCACCCTCTCGTATGTGTGTATTGTCCCATTTTACTGACAAAGAACCCGAGGGTCAGAAAGTCTAAGACTTGCCCAAGTTTGCAAAGAGAATAAGAAATAGAGAAGACTCCAGATGTCAGGCTATTTCCACTCTGGCCAGCTGGCTCACCAAAGGTGTTAGAGGCCATTCCAAGTGCTGGACACATCCAGAAAGAGACAGAAGGACTCTCAAGTTGTGTTTTGTCCATGAACATTTCCCTTGTAAAGGACCTTTGATTGTTATGATGGCCACATACTATAGCTGAGTAAGAATACCCCAGTTTGAGACTTGAGTCTGACACTTGCCAGCTTTGTGAACTTAACTAATCTCTAAAATTTATCTATAAAATAAACATAATATTATCTCTCTGGAAAACATGTAAGTTGCTGTGTAGTTCCAATGCAATGCTTTTTGTAAAAATGCTTTGTCTTTTGGCCTAAGTGATGCCACATCAACAGGTAGAGACGGTGGCATTGTCTCTGTTCACAGGGATGCAGATGAAGGGCATGTCCCTGGAGAAGACACAGAAGAGCAAGGGCTATAGAAGTTCTGGGACACTGGGTAAGGTTGGAGGAGGACTCAGAACACAGCCAAGGTCTGATAATGAATTACATGGTCAAGGCAGGACTAGCAGTGACAAGGGACTACTCAAGGGCCACTTAACACCTTCCTAAGATCAGAGTGGTCCCAGAGTCTTAGGCAGAGCTAAGTCTTTCAGTGGTGGACCAAGTGGCTTCTGCCCTGGAGAAAAGAGCAAGAGGAAGCCAGCAGGTCTTGGCTAGAGCCAGAACATCATGCAGGATGAGCTTTTCTCCTTGTCCCTGTATAGAATGTCCTCATTTTATGGCTCTAGAGAAAAGTTTAGGCTATAAGATCCCAGGCCTGGAAGAACAGAGAGCTCAGATAAGTGGTACATAAAGGTGGGATGCTGCACCATTCTTCTGTGAGTTCCCATGGCTAACTTTTCTCATAATGAACTTTAGTGTCAGGCAGAAGACACTGGAGTGCTTGTTAAACAGGCAGATTTCGAAGTTCCACACCTGGAGATTTAGATTCAGAAGGTAGGGGTGGGGCAGAAATGCACCTTTTAATAAACTCCCCAGTTGTTTCCCATATATGCAGGTAACCCTTGGGGAAAAAGACTTTGAGAAACCTTTGATAGTCTATTGTTTCACATACCAACTTGGACTGAAATGGTTTGTTTATGGTTCTAACTCCCCCAACCAGGACATAAATTCCTCCAGGACAAGCTCTGTGTCCTCTCCTCCTAGTACCCCAGAGCCTAGGAGAGCTCCTGCACACAGTAGGTGTTTAGTTGGGCTCAACAGACCTGGAGGGTCATAAAATACATGTTACCATAGAAACAGTTTCATATCTAGGGTTTGTGATGTTGATAAGGATCACCATATCTTCAAGCCATAACTATGGGCAATAACATTGAACCATGGGATGCTAGAGAGGTCAAGCTGAAAAGAATACACATCCATCCTTTAACTTCATAAAGCAAAGCCACCAGTCACGGTTTATTTGGAGTAGTGAGATTATACTCCAAGAAACATTTTCTTAGAGCTCACCTAATCAACTAAATAAAGTTTACCTGACAGTCACTTTGTAGATAAGAAGACTGAGGGAGGCATAAAGAAGTTAACTAACACGTCCAAGGCTATACCATTAATCAGTGCTAAACCCAGAAGCCTGGATTTTCTGGGCAGTGCTTCTTCCAAACCACAATATTCTAAGGACCTGTGTGGGTTGTGATTTTTGTTTGTTTGTTTTCTTAAAGAATGGTCGATGGGCTGACCCCGTGGCTCACTCGGGAGAGTGCGGCACTGGGAGCGCAGCGGCGCTCCTGCCGCAGGTTCGGATCCTATATAGCAATAGCCTGTGCGCTCACTGGCTGAGCGTGGTGCGGGCGACACCAAGCCAAGGGTTGCGATCCCCTTACCGGTCACAAAAAAAAAAATTAAATAAATAAATAATGGTCGATAAAATCTTTTCTTTTTTAATGCCTCTACTGCTTGCCACAGGGAAATTTATCACGAGAAGAAAGAAGGCATCATTTTAAAGTTCCCTGGACAGCTCTTTCCAGAGACCTGCCCATGGAAAGTCTTCCCTAGAGCCCCTCGTAATTCTAAGAAGGAAACAAAATGAGAGTTAATTAAATGTGTAATCCCTGTTGAGTGTGTCAAGCATTCTTCTTTTAGGTCAGATGGATGATGCAGGGGAGTGGTAGCGTTTGTGACTGTCATATGCTGGGACCCTTGTCTCAGCCCTAGGATTATGACATGGAGGTAGGTTTTATAGGACTAGGGGACATGCTGCAGAGAATTTCAGGGAACAAGCTTGACAAAAATTCTCTCCACATTCTGCGCATTAACCAAAACAGAACCACCCTGCATCTGCACTCACTAAGCAGGCCTCCCCTCAGCAGTCCTGCATCCTTTCCCATCCAAACACTCAGCAGCTCACACCAGCTTCATAACTCAATGTTCATTTCTTGTTCGTCCTCCTTCCCCTTTTTGTTCCTTCTTTTTGGGGGTTGTTTGTGGCTGTAACCCTCCTGTTCTAATGCTTTTCTGCATTTTCAGGCATTCCTGCTTCTCTGTCAGGCTTCAGCCTCTACAAAATATATACCTATTAACCAGTTCTCAGGTCCAACCTCCACTTTTTTGCCTTATACAAAGTACCATACACTCTTTCTTGGCTACTCTAGTAAAACTGCTAAATTGCAGAGGTGAGCAGACCCCGTCAATAGTGGATTCCAATGAGAGAGGCTGTGCCCCTTCTTCCTCTGCCCCTGTTCCAATGATTTGAAAGTAAGTCTCTCTAATAGCTCACAAGCTGATCTGCTGCCGTTTAATCAGCCTCATGGATTCAGAGTAATTTTACTCATCAAAGACCTTTCTCTCATGATGCTCTCCACACCTCTGGGAAGTAAGAAAGACAGAGAGGATAATATCCATTCTTTAGGTTCTCAGGCTAAGGATCAAGGATCAAGCTGACTTACCCAAAGGTAGTTAGTATACAGCCCCTCCCAGAACCACAGCTTCCTGTCCCCTGGTCTAATGGTCGCTAGTCCTTATTTCTCCCTGATCATGCTCTTGTTGTAGCTAAAGTGTACTCACAAGGTTGGCTGATGTGTCCTCAGGAGGATGGGGAGGAAGAAGGAGAAAATCTTTGTTTTCATCTCCTGGAATGTTCCAATAGTTCCAGCTGTGGCTTCAGTTCATGACTGCGGGGATTTTTTGCTTGTTTATTTTCTTTTGAAAGATTCTATCCGGATTCCAGCAAACTTTCCAGCAAACAGTACTTTGAGTCAGCTGGGGGAGGGAGGGCTGCTCCTTCCCTGTCATTTGTCCTTAAAATAACAGGATAGAGGAGGCAAGTCCTCAGGGTCCCCTTGAGGTACCAAGGAGAGCATAATGAATTGGCTAATCATAAATGATTCACTCCTGAGTTCCAAGCGATATGGTAATGAATTGCCAAGGAGCCATCTACCAGACTGCAGCCATATGGTGAGGGATGGGGCCCTGGCACATTGTAGCCATACCGTGGGTTTGTCTGCATAATTGTTCCCATCCAGAACCTTCCCATCTCTATGGCTGCTAATTAACATCCTGTTTAAGCTTCCGTTGTCAAAATGAATCATTTGTTTTATTCAGATAGGTCTTTTTCTTATCTGGTTAGTCAAAGTGACCATTAAGAAATGAAAGTGTGTTTGAGTTCACATAAAAATATTTGAGCTTCACATCTTGCATTACCCAGTGTGTTCCCGGACCTTGCAGCACTGGCCCGTGGTAGCAACCCAATCCAGGAGCCTATTAAAACCAACAAATTGTCATCTTTCCCTACAGAAACGCAAATGAGGATTCAGTTCATTAATTTCCCCATTGTTCTGCCTTTCTGTGGACATTACTCTAGTTGAATCTTTAGCTATAAAATGAGGATTTTATTATGATAGTGATGATAATAAAAATAATTAGGAGAAGAGGGAGATTCATTTATCCAAATAAGGCACCCTTTCAAACACATACTCCCCATTGATGAGATGGTGAGATCTTGGAAAGAACAGTGTTGGATTCCTCTCTGCTCAAATGCCATTTCCTTGTCTCCTAGATTGACTTCCTTAGTAGTTGCCCAACAAGAACTAGGAAAAAAGAGAGTCTGGGAAAAAAACAGAGAAAGCTACCCTAGGAGGAAAGGAGAATGAGGACCTGCTCTTAGTAAATAGCAAAGCAGATTTGAAAGGAACAGTCTGAAGGGTTTAGTAGTACAGTGGGGAAGGGGATGTGACCACGTATGCTGGGTGCGTAGCCCACTGTGTGTGCAGCGCCGTAATCTCCCTTTGCCAGCAGCACCAAGGCAGAGAGGGGACAATCACTCCTTTATCCCCTGCCTCCTCCTCCCACATTCTTGTGAGGGCCTTTGACAGACTTTTCCCACTAAGACGGCCTGTCACTCATGTAAACTGATTTCCTTTTATTACAATGTCGAAGAATATGGGGGAAAGGAGGCAAAGAGGAGAGAAGATGGTGGTGAGGAAGCCCGCAGAGTAATATTCCTGGGAATGCTCCTGGGTCCCTCGCTGTTTATAGGACTCAGAGGGAACACTCGCTCTGTTTCACAGCTTTCTAATTGTTCCCTGCATCCATGTACCGCACTCCAGAAACAGCCAATGTGCTAATTGCAAGGTCAGGCCAGTGTCTTTCGTGGCGTCTGAGACGTGGTCTAATGCAAGCAGATTTCCATATGTGATCCCTTCTAGTAGTCCTCGGCCCCCGAGCACCCACACCACGTGAGAACGCGGCTTCTCGGGAGATGGTGACATTTTAATTGGAAGCATCTGCTGCCTTTTCTGTTATTTTTGGCCAGGTTTGGTTTATTTGTATGAGCTGATGTTTGTGTACAGACCCGCCTACGTGTTTCACAAAGCCTCCCATTGCCTTCGCACTCATTTGCCTCTCCAGTAGCCAACGGGAACGTGTGACGGGGCCACTTGCCTTCACCCCAGTCTATTCTGGGGTGGATTTCTCTCAGCAGCATCCGGGCAGGGAGGGCCAAGCTGAGAACTGAAAAGCACCGTCTTGGAAAAATAGATGTTTTGGGGAAGCTAGGCCCACCTCTTCCCGCTTACTGCAAAATGCCAGTTAGCCTCCCCCGCAGGAGCCCTGGCTGCGGTGGGACCTCTCCTGGTGTCGGGCCCAGCCAAGTGCCCCTGCCAGCTCTGACTCACACACTATCTGAGGCGCTGTCCTCAAGTCTCCCACGAGCCTTGCTCCCAGCAGCCTCTGAGACCCCTGCCCTTCACTTTCTCTTGGCCTAGAAAGCCGCCTTTCTCCATCAAACCCCATTCGCCTCCCCAGAGCCGTCCTGTGGTTGTCTAGTGGGCCTGATCAAACACCAGCAGTGCTACTATCAGGCAGTAATCAGCATGGACTGTGTTTTTGCTGTATGTTGAGCTGTAGTGGGTTGAATAGTGCCCCCACGCCAAAAAAAGATGCATCCACCCAGACTCAGAATGTGAACATTTTTGGAATAATAGTCTTTGTAAATAAATGTCTCAAGATGAAGGCATCCTAGATAGGGTGGGCCCTAAATCCAAGGGTGGGGGAGACAGAAAAGGAGAGGACAGAGAGAGGCCAAGGGCATGTGAAGACAGAGGCAGAGACTGGAGTGATGCTGCCACAGCCAAGGAACGCCAGCTGCCACCAGATGCTGGAAAGGACAAGAAAATTTTTTTCCTAGAGCCTCCAGAGAGAGCATGATCGTGCTAACCCTTTGATTTTGGATTTCTAGACTCCAGAACTATAAGAGATTACATTTCTGTTGTCCTAAGTCATCACGTTTGTGATAATTTGTCACAGCAGCCCTGGGTTAGGATGAAATGGCACAAAAGTCTAAGAATGAAGGGGAATTGGAATCCACCCTGGACTTGAAGCTGGGGGACTGACTTTCCTCCCTGGTCTGCCACCAGACAGCTGTATCCCCTCAGGGAGGTCATTTAAGCTCCCTGGCCTCAATATCCTGGCCTGTCTATTGAAGGATGTGGACAGGACCACGTCTACGATCCCTTGCAGCTCTAATGTTGTATGTTTTGGTAAGGAAGGAGGGTTATAACTACACAGGAGGATGACATTGTAACCTGAGTCCCCACTGTGAGATGCAGACTAGAAAGGCCAGTGCATGTGCAGTAGAGTCAGGGGATGGCCTGCAGAGGAGGCCATCTCCAAGCTCAAGGACAGATTGGCAAAGGAGAGGACATCAGAGACAAGGGGCAGGAGGATATACAGAGGCTGGATGAGTGGGGGACAATGAGGAAACAAGACGGGCTGGTGCAGGAGGGCTGTGGGAACACCTTCCACTCACCTGGAAGTCGGCCTTTGGTAACCTCTGCCCCGCAGCCAGGGTCCCAGCATCACAGAAGTGCTGTGCCCTGTCAGAGAGATCGGGCTGCCCCTTGGCTCACACACAGTCATTAAACAAACACTTGTTAAACACACACTGTCACCCAGCGGTGTCCTGGGCACTGAAGAGCCCTTGATGAGCACAGCCTCTGCCCTCAGTGAACATACAATCTGATGGTAGAGGCAGACCATTGAGCAGGTAACTGTTCAGGGTGGTAGGTATTTTAGTCAAGAAAGTACATAGAGGAGCTCCTACTTCAGTTTGGGGAGCCGGGATATCTTCCCAGAAGAAGTGACTTTTAAGCTACCTGAGAAATGAATAAAAGCTGGCCAAGTGACAGGCATGGTGAGCACTTCTGCCTAGCTCTCCCTCATTTGAGTATGTGTAAAATAAGGAAACAGAAACACACAACAGGAATAAATAGGAACAGTGAGAAAAGATAAGAAGAACGATCAACTAGAAAAACATGGCAATCTGGGTCATCTGGCACCAGGGCAAATATCCCCACACAAACAAGAGCCTTCCAGGGACCACTCCAAGCCTGCAAGACAAGCTTAACATAGATTCAGTGTACCCTGCTCTCCTCAAAGGTAAGAAAGGCTGGTATAATCAGAAATGCCATCACCTAACACGATTATCAGAGGCTTCTCAGCTCTCTAGAAAGCTGATTTGGGTACATCTGTTTCTACCTGGGGCCACCTCCTGAGTCATCCTGTGTTGACTTGTTGACAGACTTGTCTCCACTTATGTTCTTGGTGTGACTTTCCTATCTCTCTCTCTCTCTCTCTCTCTCTCTCTCTCTCTCTCTCTCTCTCTCTCTCTCTCTCTCTCTCTCTCTCAGGCTTTGGAAAAGGGTTCTAACCCTCAAAGAAAAGGCCTTTACCTTTTCTTAGCTTGCCAGCCCACTCAAGTGCCTGACTATCTATGAGGTTTTCCTCTAGAAATGGCCAGTGTTTATTTAGCGGGTCTCCTCCAATACTCTGACATCCCTCCATCCATATGACCACGTCTGAAGATACAGGTTCAGTAATTCAACAGGACTTTATTAAGGGCCTACTACATTCTAGGCATCAAGTTTACATAAAAATGCCTGCTCTTAAGGAATTTAACAATCTGATTGTGAAAACAAGACATAAACATATAAAATGTAAATAGAATCACAAAATGTCAAGATATTTGGGGGTCACAGATGATCCTTAAGTTGATTTCATGGAAGACAATGCCAGCATCCTCCAAACCACTGCCTTCAGGTCCATCCAAGGCAAAACACTGAGACAAAGGACCATTGCCCTAGCCTCAGAAACTGCAGATGACCACGACTCTCTCCTGGGGTCCCTCTGTAGGCAATGACCTTGCAATCTCTTGGAAAAGCCCAAGGTGTAGAGGGAAAATGAAGACTGTACATGCCACTCCCCAGGATATCTTTCCCAGTTCTACCCAACTCATCAGTGGACTTGATAGTCTCCACCACAGCCCTCCTTGTAGACAGGGACACTAAGAGGAGGTGGACTAATCTCCCTGTCTCTGCCTAAATGTCACTCTGTAGTCTCCTCTCTATCTCTATCTCTGTCTTTCTGGCCATTAATTTCCATCTGCCTCTCTCTCAGATTGTCCACAAGCTTATTTTTAGTGTTTTTCTTTCTCACAATCTCTAACTTATGTCTCTCAGTCTCTATGTCTTTCTGCTACATATACACAATTTTTTTTTCCCAGGAAAACCTGCTACTGTTGTCACAGTAAGTCTCAGTTCTAGTTTATCAGCATGGAGGAGAGCAAGGTTTAAAAGAAGAGAAAAAGACATTTACAGGAAAACCAAGATAAGGTTGTGACAGCACTTTAGGTCATTGAAGGGACAGGGAAGGAAAAATAAAGGAGACAGCATGGAAAAGTCAAAACCAGGAAAACCGGGTCACATGGTGTCAGCAATCTGCCACTCTAGTGGCTCCTACTCTGCACCCTGTGGGTCCTCACCCCTGCCTCCCTCGGATTGTTCTCAAAGGAGGTTCCTGAAGCCAAAGGCTTTGAGAAATTCTGTTGCGATAGACTGTCTTTGTGGAGGAGTCTCACTGGGAGCCCACACGGGTGCTTCTCTATGGAATGCAGAGTTGCGGGGTCACGGGCTGGGCCTCCACTGCGTAAAAGAAGGAGCGGTGGCATCAGGGGGCCCTGGAGAGGATCTGATCCATCCTCTGCTTCACGGATAGGGAAACTGAAGCCTGAGAGCAGGGTCTGTCCAAAATCCCACACCTGATTAGGAGCAGACCCACGCCAGAGCATCTGTCCCTCACCCCCTCACGCTCCTGTACTTCCCAGGCTCCAGTCTCAGCTCCCATCCTTGATGGATGTCTTTGGGTGAGAGGCTAAACTGCTGAGTCTGAGGGTTCTTATCTGTAAAATTAGGGGGCATACAAGCAAACATTTTCTAAGCCGTCTTACAGAGTGCCAAATATTGTTTATATATAATTATTCTCACGTTTAAACCAGACAACAGTTCTGTGTTTTATAGCAGTCATTACAATTCCCATGTTATAGGGGAGAAGAATGAGTCTATGAGATTAAGTAAACTCTTGAAGATCATGCAGCTTGTAGAGCTGGAGTTTGAATCCTGATCCCAATGGCTTATGCTGTGGCCCCCAGCTGTCCTTAGCACAGGCTCAGAGGAAAATGAGAAAGAGCGAGAAACTGATAACGAAGCTCTTCATACTCCCAGGCCCCTTCATGCTGCTCCCACCAGTGGAGGCAGGGAGTCCCCCAGCCCAAACCTGCCACCAATGAGTGCAGAAGCAGATTGCCATGACCACAGGAGGGCAGCCCACTCTTTCCTGGAATGTCACCATGTCACACTCCCCTGTGCCTGCTGGTCAGGGCCCTGCCCCCAGAAAGGGAGCCAGGACAAAGCTCCAACCACCTGCAGAGTGAAGTTGCATTGAGCCACGCTCCCCACAGTAGGAGGTGTGCTCCACCAAGAGAAAAGCATTGAGATGCCCAAAGCCCTTCTCAGAACAGCCAGCTGATCCCCCAAGTTCAGAGAAGAAACTTATTTGGAGAGGTGACAGCTCACTAGCTTGTCCTCATCCTGCTTGCACAGCAGAGCAGCAGCTCCAGCTGGTGTTGGCAAAGGCCACTCCCTCACTTTGCATTCAGGACACTTCTCCACCAGCTGGTGCTCAGAGCTGGCTGCACTGTTACATGTGTTGTTGGACACACACACACATGCACACCACGTCCTGCTATTTTTAAGAAGATTTCTTTTTCTGCTTCTCTACTGGAAATCCAATGGAGTCCCCTGTGGGGCAGAGGCTGAGAGGGCAGCCACACATACCACATAAGTCACATGCAGACAGTGGAAAAGTCCTTTCTGCTACCTCCTATAGCAACTCCCCTTTGACTGTTTCCCGAGTTGCTGCAAGCCAGCAGCCTTGCCCTTCCTCCCAGCCTTCTGCGGGGTACTACCTGGGCCAGACAGTTCAGCACCTGATATGTCTGTGGCACTTGTTTCTACACAAAGTAGCACTTTGCTATGTAGAGTCTTTCATCATTATTTAACTGTTTACTGTGTGGGGAACTTTTCTCTCCAACTAGGTTTTAGCTCCTGTGGGGCAGGAACTATATTTTGGGGGCAGTGGATCACTGAAATTCCAGAATGTATAAAGAAGCTGGAACATTCTTTTCTCAGACTCTCTTATATCACTCAGCAGTGGATTCTCCCAGGGCACCCTTTCCCTAGGAGACCCTTGTCTGCTGTGTCGACTCCTACCCCTCTTTTAAGATCCATTTCAGATATTTTCCTATGACATCCCTGGCTCCACACCCTACTCCAAGCAGAGTTAACAGTCCCTTCCCTGTGCTTGCTTCTACACCCCTTTGTCCTCACCTTTATTATTGCTTTATCACAGTGGTTCATGTTTACCTGTTCAGTATCTAGATGTCTCTCCATTGGGAAGGTGAGCACCAGGTGGGTAAGTGCCATAGCCAGGAAGGGCCTGCTGGGTGGACTGGGATCTTAGGTTCTTGTACTTGAAGGAAAATAAGGTTGGAAATAGATGGGAAAGGAAGAGGAAACTAACCCAAGTGTCCCAGATTCCACCCGTAAAAACTCACCCATTTGTGTCAAGTACTACTCTCTAAGAGGGGTCTCATAAAAAGCACTACCTTTGGAAGAAGACTACAGGTCCGAACGGGCATGATGATATCACACAGGGTTCAGGCCTCCATCTGTATGTCAGGGATTCACTTCAGTAGGCAAAGCAACACTGCAGGAAAATGCCCAGGGCATGATCAGTATTTGAAGACTGGTATGCTGTAGTATCAAGACAGAGAGTCATCCAGGACCCTCATAGCAAGAGTGAGGTAGAAAAATGAGCTCTCCACTCTCAGGGAAGGAGCCTAGCAAGAGCCCGGGAAAGCAGACCAAAGAGACACTGCTTCAACTCCAAAAGAGAAAGAGGAAGCTGGATAGGTAAACTGAGGCAGGATCCCAGATGCATGCACAGGAGCACATTTCAGGGGAGAAACAAATGCTTGGGGACTACATACCAATGCCCGTGAAGCATCCCTGGGCAACAGACTAATTCCAGTCCCTGTTAAATGGTGGAGGTGAGGCTTCCAAATGAGTTCTTATCATCAAGTGTAGTTCAGGAATTGGGGGTGAACTGGACCAGCCTGGAAGGAGTGGGGAACAAGGAAGCAAGGCCAGATGGGGAGATACCCAGCCAGGGAGAAGGATTCATTCTCAATTTTACATCTCCCATACCAGCAAACTGCCTGATCCATGCTAAGCAGTCAAAAGGAATTTGTTGGAGCACAATTTCAAAGAGAGAGAGGCTTCCAGACACCTTTTCATCATTTTGGCAGGTAACTTCCAGCTTTCCTGGCCAGGCCCTGTTTACTGGAACCCTTCATCCAGTGCCACGGAGAAAGTGTAATTCCCCTCCTGCACTATTGCTCATTACCAAGAAAAATGACGGCTTGATGGTCTCCAGCAAGAGAGCACAATCTATTACATTTGGAAGTTTGGTAATTGATTAGGGCAATAGATTTTCTCCAGGGCAGCCTCTCTGGGAGAGTCTAGCTAGGGCGCAAGATTTACATACATCAAGCTCACTCTGCCTTCAGAGTCTGTCTTGGAGGATGAGATCACAGGGCCATTACTGGAGTGGGGGGTGGGCTGGAAGGGTAGGAAGGCAGAGTGGAATTCCCAGACATCATTTCTCAACAGTGAGGGCCACAGCTAGCTCAGAATGCTTTCAAGTACTTTTCTGTCAGTTACTATTCAGTAAATCCATTGCCAAGGGTCTTGTCTGCACTGGGGTATGATCAAAACAAGTGATTCTTTGATAGCCTCTGTTGACCAAGCTTCAGCGTAGATGGTCCCCAGAGACTTACCACTAGCCTGTGTGGTCACCAGAGAGGTGTCCAACGATGGCTGCACTGTTCTATGGCAGCACCACAACCTCAGGGAAGTGGTATCCTGAGGGTTTGTGTCCTGAGGGTTTATGTCATGGGGCTCCTACAGAGGTCAGAGGGCCAGCTCTTAGCAAACACTTGCTCTCTTTTCAACACTATCTGGAGTACATGCTGATCTTATTAACCTCTTTTCTCCCAGTCTTTACTTCTAGCTCTTTCTGTGTGTCTCTGGATCAAAACCTGCTCTAGGAAAAACTTTCAAACCTTCCATTTACCCCCCTAATGTAAACATAAATCATTATGTTCTTTTTCTCAGAGGAATCTTCACTATAAGTCTAAACACCAACTCTCTGATAAAGAAATTTCTGCATCATCATATTGATGAGATGTTGGGTACATATACCAGGGACAAAGCTCATTTTGCAGTGATATTTCCATTGTGATGATACTTCATTGTAATGATGCTACACATTCCATCATGTAATGCATGTCCCTTCTTTGGCCATGACACCACCCTCTAAATTAGTTAAGGCCTGTAGGACTTAAATAGAAAGTTGACTGTGAGATACAACAGTTTGAATTTAGCCCCAAATGCAAAAGGTAAGTAAGAGTATTGAGATTTTACCTACATATTTGCAGAGTATTGAAGGGTGAATTGTGCCTATATTGCCTGGCTTCAGATGTCTGAACATTCTCCATGAGTCAGGACTGTGACCCCACAAATAGTAGGAGCAATGACCAGTCTCTGAGGTGGCCTGAGGAAATGAGACACTCACCTGGTCTGTGTCATTCTTCTTGTACTTACTCAGACCCATGATGGAAGAATTTCCCCCCTTGACCAGCTGAAGATGGACCCAGTTTCCTTGGGGACCCCACAGACTAAGAGAACAACATCTTCACCCCCTTCTCCACCCACACACAGAGGGCTCTGCCTGTAGTGGTGAAAAACTGTCACGTTCACATCCCTCCTCAGGTAGGGATCCCTTCTACACTACAGTTACTAGGCTTCATCTCTGGAACTAAAAATTTGGTCCTAATCAGACTAATAGCATCAGCCAGCAGGTGGAAAACAGTATTTCCCCCAAGGACGATATCACGGAGGTAGACATTCACTCTGACAAAATGTAAAACTGGCCTTGCAGATGAACTCGCTTTATTAGAAAAGTGCTGTAGATGCCTCAGGTGAGAGTTCTAAGGCAGACCTGACCACAGTACTTGTTGAGTACAGGGTAATGTTGGGAAGCATATCTGTCAATCATCAAACTCTACTGAGCAAACTTTACTTACCTGTGATGTGCAAGGCTTATTCTATGAGGGATACAATGGTGAATGGAGCCCAACCCATGCCCTCAAGATGCAGATGGGAAACACCCATGAAGTGACTACCTCATCCTCCCTTCTGCTTACATGGCACTGAGGTACCTACTAATGTATTTATTAATATCCATTAAAATGTTAACTGATGTATTAGTAAGTAGATTGATTTCTACTTGTCATGGATACCTTCTGTTCCCTATTCCCCCGTTTATCAAAAATGGAAATGCAAGCTCCAGATTCAGTGGTTCTTGTGGAACACAAAAAAATAATAAGAACCCCATTAAGCATCATGATGACACTGATTTCTTCTGGAGTAGGTTGAAGAGGACATATTAACCGAACAGAGTTAGCACACAGTTCATGGATGTGTAAAAGTGCCCTACAGTACGGACCTGGCACCACAAAGGTGTCTGACACTAAGTCACTTTTCAATAAATATTTGTTTAATGAATGACGGCAAATAGAAGTTTTCAGGTGTTCTTAATACAACTATGGATTTTGGATATTATGATGTGAAAGTAACTGCTTTGTCATAGCAACCGCAGCATCGCTAAGCTAAAATGAGTTTTAAGGAGCATTGATTATAGACAGTGTAGACAGAGTATAAATTTGGCACTGAAGACATGGGCTCTAAGTTTGATTAATACTAAAGAGACAGGTTGTCCTTGGGTGGGTCTTTTAACCTCCCTGTGCTTCACTTTCTCATGAAGTGAACTGGGCAATGGAGCACAAAAGAAGCAAGATGGGTGTTGAGGCAGAAACGAAGGTGAAACATGCAGCCAACCCTCGGACACCCTCCACAGCTCACCACATTGATGCAGACACGTGGGGCCTCAGAGCACAGGCCTGGGCACAGGCACAAGTCAGTGTGACCATTGGGTCTCAGTTCAAATAACCTCTCATTACAGCAATCAGGACCCAGAGAAAGAAGGATTTAAGACAGAGTGTTCTTAGAAATAAAGCAGGGCATGCACCACATTCCTCTCCTTTAAGTTAACCATGGACCAGCAGCCTCGAACACCTAAACCACTATGTAATTAAAGGAATTACTAATTGTAAAAATTCAGAGTTGATAGGCAGTATGAAATTTTAATAAGTATTTAAATTAATCATTGATATCTGTCCCTAAATTCCCTTTCTGAAGATTTTCTTTACAAAACCTAACATTTGGACTTTTGCGGGGGGTGCTCTTCTATACCAAGTATAAGTTTGTATTGATGC
Organism: Cynocephalus volans; assembly: GCF_027409185.1. Classification (NCBI taxonomy): domain Eukaryota; kingdom Metazoa; phylum Chordata; class Mammalia; order Dermoptera; family Cynocephalidae; genus Cynocephalus; species Cynocephalus volans. Next base: position 40,968,008 of record NC_084472.1, read on the forward strand.
TGAGGTCAGAGAGGAAAAAATTGAATTAAACTCATCCAGAATGTATTGAATATTTTATTTTCCTTTATTTCCTTTCCTTCCCTCCCTGCTCCCTTTATTCCTTCCTCCCTCCCCCCTTCCTTTCTTCCTTTCTTCTTCCTCTTTCTTCCAGCCAAAAGTCAATCGATACCATAAAATGGAAAGGTCACTTGGGCAACAATTTGGAGACCTTGGTTTTCCTTCCCAATTTACCAATGAAATAAGTGTGTGAACCTAGCCAAGTCACTTTATTTTTCTGGCCCTCAGCCTCCTCATTTGCAAAACGAAGGGTCTGGACAGGTCAGTGATTTTTCAAATGCTGCCCTAGGGCCCAGGATTGGGGGAAGGAGGAGAGATGGGTTTTCCATACCTCTGTGTTCTCCTCAAACCCCAAAAGGAGTTCTCTTATCTGTTTTATGGGGGGAGGAAACTCCACAGTAGTTTATTTGAAAAGAATAAAGGGTTTGGAGTTTTTTGCTGCTTGAAAGCAAAAATTTAGAAACCCACCAGACTAGTTGATCTCAAAGGTCCTTTCCCATTCTAGGATTGTAGGTTTCCACTGTTTATTGGGTTTCTGTCATGTAAAAGACGTTGTTCACAATGCTGCAAAGTAAAGACAGGAGACATATAAGACACAGTCCATAGCTCCAAGGAACTCATCCAGCTCTGAGATTAACCACGGAGGTTCCATTCGTGTTGGGGGCACTGGGAGACACCACACTCTGAGAAGGAAGAGATCAGGGAGGGCTGCTGTGAGCAGAGAAACCTTCACAGAGGTGTGGAACCTACGCCTTGAAAGGTGCCTAGTTTCTAGAACAGAAGAGAGAGCACATTGCAGATGGGGAGGCTTGCTCCCCTGCAGGGCTCCCACTGGGCACTGTCCCCTGGGCACAGGGACACAGAGGTGAGCAAGACAAGCAGAGCCCTGCTCTCCTGTGATGTAGTTTGGTGCCATGTGCACCAGTCACCAGAGGCCACAGTGGGTTTGGGGCCTAGCTTCATTTGGTGGGCTTAAGGGTAAGGACAGAGACTTTCCCACAAATTCATCTGACTCTAGTTAGCTTAGGGAAGGCCGCCTGAGTCAGCAGCAGGGCAGACGAAATGACCTCCCAAAGTAACTTCTCCTGAGACGCGGCCCCGGCTGATTGGGTTTGGCTGGAATTCCGAGACATTCCAATATCTGCACAAAGGGCAGGCCCTCGCCCCAGCCAGGCTGACCTCAGCCTTCCCCTTCCCAATAGATAATTATGCCTTAGGTCTCCACAGCAAGCCGTGTTGTGGGTAACCCTTGGAAATGACATGCTGTTTTCTGATGGGAATTAAAGGGCCTGGAGTGGCCAAAAGGCTTCTCAGCAGGAGGGTTTGTTATTCTTTTAATTGTGGCATTAAACCTCAGGCTAGCATTACATAAACATTCATGCTGCGATCCAACTTGCCGAATTAGCTTCTTTTGACAGGCTTTATCATGGCCAGGGCCAGTATCAGCCAGAGGTGAAAGCAGCCACCAGTTCTTGGCTAGGATTGTAAATCCTGGAACTCGAGGAACTCTACACCCTGACCTTCCCTCCCAGGGCTTTCTTGCCTTTGGACTGATGCCTGAAATTCCACCTCTGCGACTTGGGCATTCTACTGAAAACTTCAATCCCTCTTTTCCTGGGAAGGAATATCAGCTAAGTTCACAGGGGTGCATAAAAAATAGGCGTTCACTGGTTATAGAGAAAAGATAGAAAACAAACAGCCTGCCTAAGAGGGCAAGTACTATAGGAATATCCAAATTAAGACCATATCTTAACTTTGACACCTAAATTAGATATCTTAACTCCAGAATAGTAATGATAATAATAATGAACACAACATCTAGATTCAGTCTGTTTTCTACTCCATCTTACAGAATAAGGAATAAGATATGTAATATATTTTCCCAATTGCAATCCCATTCTTTAAAAGAGCTGTTACTTGCCAACGCATACACCACAGCTCTGGGTTACTACAGGACTTCTGAGACATTTTTAATATCTTCTATCTCATTTCACAACTGATGCAAACAGGGTCTCTGTTCATCATGTGCTATACACTTTACCTTTCATACTTTATCAAATACTGTAATTTAAAAAATAGATCATCTTTTTAAAAAATTGTGCATTCATTGTTTTCATATACCCAGCATTAAACTCCAGCATAACTCCTGTATTATAGCATTTGTACTTAGTCATCTATTCATTCATTCAATCTATTCACCAGCTAGGAAGTACAGTTGGGACTCTGGTGGGAAAGAAAAAGCCCAAGTTCACAGTCTGGAGGGAAATAGACATATGGTATTAGTTCTTAAAACAGCCCTATAACTGCTAGGGTTGAGTAGTCACAGAGAGGATCCAGGGAAAGGGACTCTTTAACTAGCCTAGGGCCCCAGAAAAAGCTCCACAGTTCAGGCTGCTGGTGTCCAGACTCAGTCACTGATGGTCGGGGATGGAGACATTGTCCAGAGGCCACCCTTCCTTTGTGTTTTCACAAAAAGATGGATAGTCTAGGGAACTAGTGTTAACAATTTTCCCTGTTCCTTTCTTGCAAAAAAAAAAAGAATGGGAGGATCTCAGGTTTCTGGACATCTCTTCAATAGAGTGCCACCTTAACTCCTTCTCTCTGGAGAACAAAGCCAAGGGCAAGCAAGCTGGTTTGCACAGGTGTCAGGGAAAACGAGATGTGTCCATCGTGCTTCTGGCAAGCAGAGAGCCCCAGCTGGCAGGAGGCCAGCCTGGTGGCATGCAAGTAATATAATACACAATCTAAATGCAAGCATTTGGGGCCTGTTTGGGGAATCAATTAACAGTAAGCATACACATCCATTTACAAAATAGCAGTGTGCTGGCGTATACCCACATTGTAATTGGAAACTAAAATAATACCAGGAGGAATAATCATTTTTAAAAATCTTCTCCAAAAAGCCAAGAATAATATTAAGAAAATAAAATAAAAAATATCATCCATCTGCAGAGTTATATCCTCAGGGAAGCACTGCAGAGCGCACTAACAAGCAACTGAATCCATGTGTAAATGAACCGAAATCCACCACAGCAACAAAAGGCAAGGTCGGGTGTGGACTGAAAAAATCTCCCTTGTAGATGAGCTACCCCCGAATCAAGCATAGTTCCGTTTGATCACTTCTTGCAGGAAATGGAACGCTCAGAGACTGGGTATGACCCTCAGGGGAAATTATTCTTTATCTGCCCATTCACAGAGTCCCCAGTGTTAGTTCTGAAGTTGGAGCCCCTCTCCCACGACCACACCACCTCGCCCACGTGTGAGCGTGAGCACATGTGCACAAACTTCACTCGCTCAGCCCCAGGGGAAGCCACACACATCATTTACTGTCTGCTGCTAGCTTAGGAGGAGTCCTTGGCAGAGAATTAATTGGGATAAGGGGACAGCGTAAACATAAATAAGGAGACGAGAGCTTATAAACCATAGCCTGAGTGCTTGGCAATCAAAAAGGTGCTAAACTCAATATCTTCTATCTGATGACTCTAAGAAATTAAACTAAAGAGTCAGAAAAATCCCACTCATCCTGTTGCTACGGGATCTGTTCATCCTCAGAGCCTGTGGTCTGGAAGTCCTGTGGCTGTGAGATCACTTTGGGTTATACCCTAAGGTGAGGTCTCTGCATGAAACCACAGTCAGATGGAAGTCCTGAGCTAGGAATTTAGTAGGCTGGTGCTGCCAGGCACCTGGAATTGGCTTCGGATCATCAGCCCACTCCTCTGGGGGTTAGCAGGCCTTTGCACAGGTAGATGGGAGCTGGCAGCTACTGCCACATTCACACACAGGAAATCATGCCTCTGGCATGCATAGAGCTCTTTGGCTCAACAGGTATACCTTGCACATACCACTTGGTTTAAGTTCCTAGAGGGTGGAAACCATATTTGGTGTGTCCTTACAGACTAAAAAGATGCTTTAACCATAATCTTGGAATAAGCCATTCAACCCTGTTGTACTCAGTACCTAGCACAATGTGGAGAATCAAGATGTTGCAGAAGAAAACCCACCACCAAATAGGCATTGAGTTCCTACCGGGTATAAAGCCACAACTAAACACTCAAAAACTCCTTTCAAATATATGGGTGCTCTACTGATGGTTGTGGACAGATCACCTGATAGAGATGTACCTAAGGTAATGGGTGCAGGTCATGGGTCCATGGGCATGGCTTGGGCATACCCCTTGGATGCCTCCCCCTTCCACCCTGGCCTGGCACAAGGCTTTTACATAGTACTAAGCCCTAAATAAATACCTTTTGAATGACTGACTACATGTATTTAAAATTGCATTTCTTTCTATATTCTCTTTGGTTAAAATTTGTGGAATAAACTGTATGTAAAATAAGTTAGATCTTAAGTGTTTTTCTGGAAGTTTCCATCCTAAAGAGGTGTGGCCCGCAGGACAAGAAGAATGTGGTGTCCTGGAGAGATCATGAAATTTTGGCATCAGAAAATTTAGCTGTGTGACCTAGGGCAATTCACTTAACCTCTGGGAACATCCATTTCCTCCCCTGTAGACTAAGAGGGAACAATTTACCTAATTTGCAGTTAATTGTGAGAAGATAAGGGAAAAGCAAGCGTAGTACATGGCAAAGCCCATGCATACATAAGCTGTTATTGTCATGATTATTACTATCGCAGGAGGCCTGCACATGCCCAGGGCCTATGGGTCTGAGCACTTAATCAGCAGTGGGGATGGTCATGCCCTCTCTTCCCACCCTCTCCTCTGAGATCCTCTGGGATCTGAACAGCTGGACCAGATAAGAGTGATGACTGTGACCAACTGACAGGTGCACCTGTGGCCTGGACCCACGTCCTGCACCTCCCATCATCTGAGTTCTTCATCAGTTAGTCTGTCAACAATCATGCTCTATACATCCATATTTCTGAACGCAGCTTTTGAGAGCTTGGGGATTTACACCTGGTAGGGACTCAATGCCTATTTGATGATGGTCTTCTTTCTGCAACATCTTGATTATCCAAGACATGTGATGGAGGGAGTTGTGCAAGGCCCTGCATCCAAAAGTGTAATCTGGCTCTTTCCAAGATTATGGCTAAAGCATCATTTCAGTCTCCAGCATTGTGCTAGGGACTATTGGGAATACAGGAGAAGACATCCCTCAGAGAGCATACAAGGTGAGAGACAGAGAACCACACAGGCAGATGCTGAATAATGACATAGTGAGGTAAGCATGATACACCTCAGGGTCCAGAGAGATCAGTGCAGGCATAGGGCCCGAAAATATCTGGAGGGTTGGGAGAAGTGGCAGAGAAGAGAGAGGACATTTAGACACAAAGAGTAACCTTGGAAAGGACCTCTGAGGAATAAGCTTGTTTCTTTTTATGCTTTTATTTTTAATTTTTTTTTTTCAAACTTACCATTCAAGGGAAGAGATTTACATGTGAGATTATGTCTGGCTCAAGAGACCTTTAAAATCCATTGTATTTCCTAAATGAGCAAGTTGCAAAATTTAATATACATCAGAATTACTTGGTGATGTGTCAGTAATGCAGATTCCTACAGAATCAGAATCTCTGGAGTTGGGCCCTGGAATCTGCATTTGCATTTAACAGCCAGGAGATTCTGGAGCCTGAAGCTGAGGGAGGCAGGAGGGGTGTGGTTGATTATGTGAGCAATCCCCAGAAAACAAGAGGAATTTGCCCAGAGGCCTGGTGGGGCCTCTTTGAGGAGATATCTCATCATCTCTCTTTGAGCAGATGATATCTCACTGGGGGCAGCTTGCCACAGAGGAAAGAGTGCTGGGCTAGGAGATGCGAATTCTAATCCTGCCTTGACTGTTTGCCCCCTGAGTTTTGTAAAGCAATCATTTATCTTTCTGACCCTGATTTTGCACATTTTTATCAGTGGAGATAATTTCTCACTCCAGGTTTTGGTGGATTTCAAGTGGGAATATGGATGCTAAAGCACCTTGAGAAATACAAAGTGCTGTGGGAACGCTGGTATCATTAAGTTCTTGGTACGATATGTTGTAAAAAGGAAGCATTTCTTACCTTCAGCTTTGTTATCCAAAGCGACTAAGCCCTAGAAGTATAAACACTATGAGCCCATGAGAAAATGTCCAGCTTGCAGTGATAAACTTGAGAAGGTAGCCCTGGAAGGCTTGCCCTTAACATTGCAGACCAGGGTGAGTTTTAACCCTGTCATTTTAGGTGAAACAGCTTCCCGGCAACATCCCTCAGTCTCTCATTCTGCTGGAGATGGCCCCAAGCTCGGGCGGGAACAGTGCTGCATAACTCACTACCCGGAATGGAAATGCCACAAAGCACATTTAATTCTGCACTGACAGTTCCTGGGAAACAGGCCTAGTTCTCCATCGACCTCTAAAATAAGCTGATGGTTTTGGTAATAGTAATTTCTTCAGGAAATTCCATTCTTGTATTCATTCATTCATTCTAGACCACAAATATTTATCGATTTTTTACAGTGTGCTGTTGTTGCTGTTTGCTGGTGAGAATTTCTGTTTACCTGCCTGCTTGCTTTCCTTGGGCTGCCATAGGATTTCCCCATTCTAATGGGCAAGTGGATCACTGGAAAATCATATGCCCAACAGCTACATCCATTGCCTTGGGCAATAGCAGTTAAAGGACATTTTGTTGAGGATGCCTACTTTAGACGGTCTACATTGTTTGGGGTTCCCATCGCTGCTAAATTCCAGTGCAGAACACACCATGGCTCGGCACATGTGCAGCCAAAAAAACAACTGGTGTGTTCAGAGTTCAAGTCAGGGGTCAACTTACCAGGACTCACCAGTGTCTTACTAGGGTTCCACAGATGGTCTACAGCAGGCTATGGTCCACGCTGGTCACTGAGTTCATGAGAAACTGAGGGCCTCCACTTTCCCAGCTGCTAAGGATTGTAGCTTACACTTAATTTGAGGAAAGAATTAAATAAGTAAAGGAGGCAAATGCCAAGAAAGTCCCTCCAGCCTCTGACACCATGCTGAGCCTGGACAACCCAGCCCAGACAGCCTGAGATGTGGGTGAGCATCACAAAGACAGGTGTCCCAGGGAGCAGCAATGGGAGCCCTCTCTAGTCACCATTCTCTACCCCCCACCCAAGACCTCCCTGTCTTTAGAGACCCAGCTCAGATGACGCTTTCTGCCTGGAACCCCTCTCAGTCCTGCCACAGTAGACTGCCGGTACCTCCACCGAGGGCTTCCTTCACTGGTGTTACTACACTTTTTCCAAAGCACACGAGTCTTTGGCCACATTTTTTAAGTGCTAACCCCCAACATTAGGCCCTTTGTATGTATTTTATCATTTAATCCTCACATTCATCCTAAGAAAACAGTTTTGTTATCCTCGTTTTGCAGAGAGGAGATGCACGGAAACTAAGTAACTTGCCCAGTGATGTATAATTTGTAAAGGGTGGAGCTGGAATTGAACGGCAGGACTGATTACAAAACTGGAGCTCATCTTAAGACCGTGGGCTGCATCTAATACCTGTTATTCCTGGCCATCGTAAGAATTAGCAGTATCAAATATAAAGTGCCTAGGATGGAGTGGTACTTAGTAGGTGGTCAGTAAGTTATTTTTATTACTCCTGTTCTCAGTCTGGGGCTGTGGGTCTTGAGTGTTTACAACTCTGTCTTCCCTTTGAGCCTTGGAGTGGAGAGTATGTTTTTTTCACTTAATGCCCTCAACACACCAGCAAGTGTCTGGCCATGCGATGTTTTGCATTCATAAGGTCTGCCTCAAATGTTTGTTGAATTACATTGCATCGCATGGCATTGCATTGAACTCAGCCGAGCCTTGAAGACCCTGCAGGGTTTGAATAGAATGGGAAGAAGTGAAGACAGAGGCAGTAAGAGGGTTGTGCCCCAAGCAGGTGTGGGACCAGCCCAGCTGGAGCTGAGATGAGATGAAACGTTGGACATAGACCTTGGACAGCTCAGAACAGCCTGATCTGAAGCTGGTTCCTCATCCAGTCCCATTACATCGGCACGGGGGTGCCAGCCGGTGATGTGTGCACAGCCAACTCTGGCATTTCACTCTTCTTAGTTCAGAGCTCATTTAGAGAAGCAGATGAGCAGTGTCTTGGTGGAAAGAACATAGGCCTAGAAATGAAAACACGCAGGTGTAGACCTAACTCTGCTAAGCCCTTACATAACTCACCTGCCTTCTCTGGCCTCAGTCTCTCCGTCTGTAAAATGAGATGTAGGTACCTTGGCCCTGCCAGCCCCTGCATTCCATGATTCTCTGACTCTAGGTGAAGCTTATAATCAAAATGGCCTTTCTTACAACTCTAGCACCAGTTAGAACTCCATCTGCTCTGTGCCCAGATCGGTGTTGGTCACTATGGGAAACACAAGGCTATTCAAAAAATTTGTGGAACAATAGAATTAAAAGATAATATGAATCTTTCCATGAACTTTTTGAAGTACGCTTGTGAAGAGGAAGAAGAAATACAAAGCCCCTATCCTCAAAGAGTCTAAATCTCATATGGAAACCAGAAGAACACACCTGGAACACTGGTGGAGAGCAAGGCCAGTGGAACATTAATGCTCATTTGTATGATGCGGGGGTTTAGCAGTCCCTGACTATGGCTGGACTCCCCCAGCAGCACCTGCCTCTGGTGCCCCGTGTAAGGCTGGAGAGAGGCATGTGGGACGGGCTCTAGCCGGGATCTCCCAGAAGGGCATCCAGGCCTTGACCTGGGCTATAGCAGGGGAGGGCAGCAGGGCTTATAGGTCAAGGGAGGCAAATGCCTCCTGGTGGTTCTCTGTGAAGGTATTTGCCCTGTTCCCAGTAGTTCCTAAACTAGAAGATGCCCATCCAACCCACCTTCTAGCTGGTTCTTCAGGACAGTGAAGGCAATCCATGCCCAGAGTCATCGGGAAGGCTCATTTTCCTAGATGGCCATTGCTGAGGCAGGCTCGGGGACCCTTGGCTTCTGCATGCATGGATTCTGTCCATCCTCACTGTCTCACTTATTGAAAAGCTCCTAGCAGTGCACAGGCTGGTTCCTGAGATTCACCAGGAAGTCCCTGGCTCCAGCAATCTGCCTGCTCCTGCCTGTCTGTTCAGATGCTTCCCGCCTCTGCACCTCATGGCCCTCCACTCCTCCCCTGCCTTGCCCTCCATGTTCTTCTAGACACCAAATCCCTGCAGTAGCTCTGTGTGCTTCTCTGAGAGCCCGTCACATCTACTGGAAATGTATGCTCACTCCTCTGTCTCCCCCCTGCATGCCCAATTCTTAGCATAGTGCCTGGCCATTAGTGGGACTCAGTAAATATTTCCTTGATAAATAAATAAATAAATCCAGAACATTCAAAATAGATGTAACAAAAGTTTTAGGCAGTCAGAGGCTTGTGTCCAGCCTAATAATCAGGGAACTCTAGGTCCTCTCCCATCCCACCCTGGTCCCCTGCCTGCCTGATCCAGACTTCAGATACTTAAGTCCAAACACCAACCAGCTCCTCTTACACTGAGATGACTTTTCATCCCATCCAAAGAGCTACTACAGCCATTGTCCCATTTGAGGCTGAAGTGTACAGGGAAAATGGCATAATACTTAGGTTGGAATCCTAGATTCTGGCAATTACCAAACCTCACAGCTTGAGAAAGTTACTTAACCCCTTTTGGTTCCAATCCCTCATGCATGAAACAGAGATGTAATTTACTTCAAAGTGCGTTTTGTCATGATCAAATAGGAGAAAGCATTTAAGACCCTGTTCCAGAAATGGATGATCCAGGACTGCTGAGCCCCTCCCCACTGATCCATGCCTTCCCTGGCAGCCACAGGGTGGGCATGATTTCTCCTACCCCATCACCACTACCAATTAACACATAGAGAATCCGAGCTGACAGTGAACACCTTGCCCAAACATGTGGCAGAACCTGGTCTGGGATTCTGTCTGCTACCCGCCCTTCTGGCTTCCTGGAAAGCCCAGGACCACAGCCCCTGCCACAGGTGCCTGCTGTGGGGCTTGGACAGTGTGCAGCTCAAGGAGGCTGTTTCTGGTTGTACCCATGAGGTGTATTTGGGCAAACCACCTGATTCATTCATCTAAATTTCAGAAGTTTCTGTTTTTCGAACAGAGTAGTGGACTCAACCCTATCACACAGGATGTTTTCAGTGGTCAAATTAGAAAATACATGTAAAATGTATTAAACAATATAAAATGCTGGGAGTCTGTGAAGTATTGTTAGTGCCATTTCTCCTCCTCCTGAAGCTGAAAGTCTCTCCCAGCCACATTATGGCTTGCCCTCCCAGCCCAACCTTGAGATGAGAGCCTTCTGCCTTTTCTTCTGACCCATTTGCAGTTAAAGGAAAGCTTTCTTCAGAATCCAGTGAGATCTCTGGTAGGACTAATTCAGGAGACTTATAGCATCCCACCCATCTTTTGACCACATGTGGTCACCAAAGATGTAATAATTTAGAAATTCCAAGGCAGATGATTGTGTGCATGTGTGTGTGTGTGTGTGTGTGAGAGAGAGAGAGAGAGAGAGAGAGAGAATGAGAGAGAGTAGAGCTTCCTTATTATCAGGATGAAATGTCATAAAATATTCTCCCTTCAGTTCCTGGCCATCCTATAAACTCTCCATCTCTGACCTACATGGGAGTTCTTTAAATGTGGTTTCCATTGGTAATGAGTCAAATGGAATAACTTGCACTAATCATAAAATTAAGCAACTAATCATAAAACTAAGAATTTCATGGGACCAGCCCTGGCATTCTGTCTCCCTGTCTCCCTTTACCTAAGAGAGTCGGGTAGACTGGGCTCACAAGGACTGATTACAGTGCTGCTGGTGCTGTCCGCCCTTCATGTCTTGAGGAATGTCCCTTTTCCTACCACTTCTGAGATCCCTAGGGATAGCAGCTTAGAGATTCCTGGCTCCATTTCCCTTTATTGCTGGTTATTAACTCCTTTGACTTGCACTGAACGTGTGCCAAAGCCCTTGGCCCAGACTCAGAAATGGTTTTTATTAAACACTAGTGATAAAAATATGCTTATATCACCCATGATAATTTTGAAATGCTCACAAACCTAACTGACCTATTTGCTGTGCCTTCCAATTAGCATTCTGTAGATCTGCTCAAGAATTAGTTTCACATTTTAGATGATGCTTCCTATGAGCAGGGGTATATTTTCTGTTTGTGTCTAGTTGAACTGTAACCCATGAACACACTTAATGCAATAGCAACTCCAAATTTACAATTGTACAAATTCAAATTTATGGAAGGTGTACCAATTTTAAAGCAGTTGGTAGTGGCTTCTAGGTGTTTGCTGAAACATGATGGGATTCGAGGTGCATCTTCCAGCTCTTTTACACTGCAGCAAATCTCACCAAAATCAACCTACTACTTCAAAGGCTGTTTGTAAGCAAAAAGACAGTAAAATTTTTTAAAAAGTCTAAATGGCCAATAAAAGCATCATTTTACTTGGTTAAGTAAGGAAAGAAGGCAGTAAGCTATTGAGAAGTTCTCCACATGAGGGACAGCTTCAGGGAAAATGGTCTTACCTTGTGGCTGTAAGTGTTAGGGTTTTGCAGGGAGGGTCTTTGGTGCAGCACATCTCACTTAGCCTGCACAACCATTTTCTTCCCAACAGTGACCCCTCATGGTTTATAAACACCGGGATTCCCTGTCCAGCTGAAGGGAATAAAAAAAATCCTTTCTGCTTGTGTAATCTGAGAGAAAGAACCATGTGTGACAAGACCAGAAGTCATCAGGACACCTTGCTGCTGAAGCAAAATGTTAATTCCTAACTCTGGTGCCCTATTGGGAGACAGGATCTTCTGAAAGAGTTAACCAATAGGTTGATGCTATCAGACATTCCCACCAATCAATAAAACCAGACTAACTGTGCTTGGCGCTATGGGGACACAAGAAAGAATCACAGGATATCTGAGTCAAGTAGCTTGTAATTTACTTGGAAAGATAAAGAAACTAACCAGAAAATCCAGTAAATGGAATGCAGTAGTGCCAAGCTGTGCTTCAGATAAGAAACGATACTGAGTAAACTCGAGATGTTAGCAAGGGGTCACAGAGTATGTAATATTAGAGAACTGAGCCATGGGGGAGGGGGGAGTAGAATATCTGACTTAGCTGGAACAGAAAGTTCATGAGGAGGAGGTAGGGGATATTGTGGACAGGCAGAATGGAGAAAGATTGCAAAGGCCTTAAAGGCCAGGCTAAGGGGGGTGGATTTTAACTTTCTGTATTCTTTATAATAATGTGGAGCAGGGACTTTATAGGCCAGGAGGGAGCTGCCAATAAATTTACCATGACCTCACACAGAACACAAATAAAGGAAACTTTAATTAAAGAAGGAGAAATCGAACAGGAAGATTCTTGAAAATCAGAATAATAGATGCTGGATGGATAACAATGGACTGTTATAAATATAAACTGTCAGAGCTGCAAGGATCTTAGCGATAATCTACCAGACCTTTATTTTATAGTCCAGAAAACTAAGGCCCAAGGAGGGACATGCTCCCTGGAAGCAGTGTCAACACTATCTCAATAAGCAAATTTTCTTTTCTTGGAAAGAATTCTCTATTTGGCCATAAGAATAGTTTTCTAGGGGAGAAGTTGTGGGTAGTGAAGAAGAGTCAAGAACTGCAATCATTCATATTTCTACATCAATTTACAGGCAGAAAACTCTGCATGTGTGTATGTGTGGGAACACTTACCACACAGGGTCATAAAGCACAGACAGTTGTATTCTATTTCAGGTTACTCCGTGAATGAATCATCCAGCCAGTAGGAACCCATTCCCTCCACCCCCAATTAAAACACACACACATACACATACATACACATACACACTCACACACATACCTACACATGCACATATGCATACATGTTTGGTTCAGTCAAAATCTGATTGGCTCAGTCTGAACCAGAACCATGGAAGATACTGGAGATGCAAAGATGAGCAAGCCCTGATCCTGGCACTCAAATTACTTAGAGCGCCAAATTCTATTCAATTAACTAAAAAACAGTCAAATCTGTGCTAGACAGCATCCAAGGACGGCCAACCTCAATCTTCCTTTCTCTGCCATCAAGAAGTAGAGGCTGATCACCTCCTCTGGGGATGGGCTCATGACTTTCTTTGACCAATAAACTGTGGTGAGCATGATGTGCCAATTCCAGGCATAGACTAGAAGCTTCCACTCTTCTGCTTTCTGGGGAAGCCAGCTGCCATGCGGGAAAGGAGTGCAGGCTGGACTTCTGAATGGTTAGATACCAAAAGGAGAGGGGAGGCCACGTAGAGGAGAATCAAGGCACCAATCATGTGAGTGAGGACTTCTTGCACCTTCCAGCTCAGCCATCAGCTGAGGTGGCTAAGTGACATCAGGGAACAAAAGAGCCACCCAGCCAAGGGCCCTGCTCGAATTCCCACAGAATCATGAGAAGTAATAAATCTCTCTTTGGGTTTATTTGTTAGGCAGCAAATGGTAACTTAAAATCAGTGGTGGGAAGATAAACATAGTCAAAACTGCTATCTAGCTTTGGGTAGTAAAATAATTGTTTTAAAAAACAGACATCTGGCTACAGTGCAATTTCTCATTGGTTGTTTAGTCATACATTGGCACAGCTATCGAGGATATGAGGGGTCTTCAAAAGTTCATGAAAAGATTTTATTTTCTTTTAATTCTATTTTTCCACAAACTTTTTGAAGTACCCTAGTGTAACCCTATAATGAGGAACCATGGGGATTGGTTGGGGGTGGTGGAGATTCAAGAGAGAAGTTGTGGCTCCTGCAACTCATCCTGGTATTTTCTTACCCCTAGATGGTTTTCCACAAGAAAAACATAAGGTTTTCTATTCTGTAGCCCCCTCCTAGTAAAGACCTCTACATATTGTGCCAGGCACTTAATAGGTCATCAGTAAATACAAACAGATTAATTTTCTAAAGTTTAATGCCAATCCCCAGCTTGTTCCAGCTTCCCCCTCCCAATCTTTAGACCCATCACACTGAGGCCCAAGACATAAGGTTGAATTGAAGTTAATTGACCAGCAAGAGAAAAGGAGTTTGAGTGTAACTGAACAGCCTGCGCTGTAGGAGGGTGGGTTGGCATACCCCCTCACGTGTTCTCCACAGCACACCACTTCTGCACGCGACTTCCTCTCCAAAGCTCTTTGGTGGGGGACTGCCTTCGGTATGATGGTTTAAAGTAAAAGGGTGCCTGGAATGGACTTTTCTGCAACCTTCAGTCCTCCAGCTAGGCATAAAACCTTGTCAGGGTCCCAAAGTATTCCCAGGCTTCAAAGCCAGGCACTAAGATGGTTCCCACTTTCTGCTGCAAGGGGCTGTCCTTGAGCCAGCACTGTTCTCTGAGAAGAATCTGCCTGCTTAGTCAGGATGTGTTCCATAATGATTTTTGATCAGCGAATCATTGGAAAACACAATATTAGAAATAAGTGAATTTCCTAGAAATTAAAAAACACAACCTTTCAAAAAGCCCTGCTTTTCATTCATTCATTGTTTGTTTGTTGAGTGTTTGCAGCATTCTAGGCACTGTGTTAAGGATGGGGGACACAGAGATACAAATTAAGGTTCCTGTGCTCATGTGGATCTCATCAATAATAAGCTTTTTGCATCTGAACAATTTTTGTTGGCAATCTTCCTGACAAAGATCACTTTCTTATAAAGCAAATGCTGAAAATGAATGTAGCCTCTTCTTCCTAACACATTAATTAAACGGCACAAAAATCTCATAGACTACTAAGTTACTGAGGCTACCTACCTTAACTTCTACAGCTATGTTTTCACATGGGGCTTAGACAGGTTTTCTTTTTCATCCCTCTCTGTCAACTTCATTTCCTCCTAATGTAAATGTCTCTCATAACCCACCTTCCATTCTGATTCTCCATGTCTAGTCTTCAATAAGCCGTGGCAACCATCCATATCTAACCATATTGGAGCTGTGTGCCAGACAAGAGTCACTAAAGCGCTGCATGAGAGCCTAAGGAGAGAGGAAGGTTCATGGGCTTTACTTACTGCAAAAATTCTGTGCATCACCTTTTCTAATGACTAAATCTGGTTCAGTGGTTTTAGAAAGATGAACATGCCAGGCCCAAAACCCCAAATCAGGAAGAATATGGAAAAGAAAGAAACACCCTTCTTAAGGGTCTTGAGCTCTCCTGGGCTTCAGAGCCTCACACAAAGAAAAGAGAGGGGTGTGATGAAATTGTGATTTTGTTCAGGGAGGCATTTTGAGTCTAAGGAAGCAAAACTGTGACTTTAGATTGGATAGGGACCTCCAGGGTTCATTTTGCTTGCACGATTCCACTGTCCCCTCTTCATCACTGCATAGCGTTTCCTTATGAGCCCTCACTGAAGTTGGAGGGATAGTTCTATGGCAGAGTGCCAAATCTTAGAAACAGGGAGCCCACAGGGTCCAAAGACTAGTTCATGCACCTGAATCTATAGATGGAGGGAGAGGGGGATGGTGAGGAAAGAAATAGTGAGGTCCACGAAAAACGATAATATTGTATAATGTTGAATGTACTAACTGTCCTGATTTGAGCATCACGTATTGCGCACAAGTATTGACATTCAACTCTGTGCCCCACAGATATGTATAACTATGTTACAATTTTTAAAATAAATAAATAAATAATAAATAAATCTATAGATAGGGGAAAAAAAAAAGTCCAGAGAGATACAAACAAGACATTGCCCAGGACAGCAGAGCTGGTGAGCAGTTAGGGTAGAACTGAAATCCTAGCCCAGTGCTTTTTTTTCTACTATACTGTGTAATTTGGCTTTATAAACTTTTTCATTTTATTTCAACACAAACACTTAAGAGTTTGTAAATTTAATCCTCTAGTTTAATAATAATAATAATAATAAAGTGTACCATTAAAACAATAGTATTTCAGCTCTCAAAGGAACTCTAGAGTTTATCTGGTTTAACCCTGACATTGTACAGATACTTGTTCAAGCTCAAGTGATGGACAAGTTGGACCTTCATGGAGGTTGTGAAACCTGAGCAAAGGGATGTAAATAGAGCAGAAATATATAAAAATATAAATTTAGGAGTTTAAGAGATCATTAATTCAATCCTGCATTGGGTGAAATGTGACCTAAGATCAGAGAGGAAAGCTGGCTAGTTCACGGTCAGTTAATGGTCCATTATTCTCAGCCCTGTGTGCTATTGACTGCACCATAGGGCAACTTCATAGTCACTGATGGGAAGAAAAATACAACCTGCAAATATTAGCATCCTGCAAAATCTGAATTCACTGGAATTCTCAGGAAATGAGGTATTCTGATTAAATGAATTAGCTGGTTAATGAGACCCAAGGTCTGGTTCATGTCTTTAATTCTTGCCCACTTTCCCATCTGCTGTGATACCTGATCCTTCCCAAAGAGGTGACCGGAAAGCTCTTTCTGTTTCTGCTCTGGTTTTTAGAAATCTTTCCAAAATGTCAGATTTCTATTTTCTCTTTCTAGTCTGTTGAGTCTAGTGAACATCGGTGGGCCTTTGCTGATGAAGGATCTTGCCAGCACTATGTAACGCTTGCTCTTAATAACAAAGCTGGGATAGATTATTTTATGTACTTCCATTATTTCTGACAACTTTTCCAACTTGAGCTCAATGTGATAAATAAACAAAGATTTTGTTGAAAATGTGATTTGTCTGTTCCTTTCTCTGGTCTGGAGTTCATGCGATGGTGATAAAGGTTAAGGAAGGAAGGTTCTTTGAACTTCCACGGTATACAGGCTCAGTTCCTTGGTGGCATTTTCACTGAATCCTCCCAACTGCCTGTGAGGTACATTTTTCCATCCTCATTTTTCAGATGAGGAACCTGAGGCTTGGGGAAGTTAAATAACTTTCCCAAGATTGTACAAATATGGAGCTGGGATTTGAACCTCGTTCTGAATCCATGGTTAGCAGTGACTGTGTGAGGGACTAGGAGCACGTTTCTGTTTGACTTTGAGCAAAAACCCCAAGGTTAGCAATCCTGTATGGAGGCAAAATGAAAATGTTTGGAGGTTCTTAATCTTTTGGGGTCACTTCTTCTGCCTGGATCTCAGTTTCCTCATTTGTACAATAGAAAAAGGAGAGAAGAGAAGTGAGCCAGACCCCTGCTCAATAATCATTCCTTATCCTTTCTGGCCTTTTCTCTGCCATAGTTGGATTTGGAATGATAGGTGGTGAAGGGACAGGTCTGTTCTTTGTCCTCTGAGGACATTTAATCAGAGAGACAATATAGCAGTGAATGGGCCAGTCAAGAACAAATGGATAAGAATGACTGTCTACATCTTCGTAAGCCAATAGAATAAACAGTAATCATGAATAAAGAAGCCAGATGTTCTAGAATTTTAACTTTTAAATACAGGGATGCTAAGATCATTGACCCCCTCTTACTAAGCTATCCAAAAGGGCTTCTTGAAGGAGGTGGGACTTATTGTATTGTGCGTGAGAGAGGAAATACTGGAGAGCGTCAGTGGTGGTACTGTCTAGTGGTCTGTCAGTGCCAGGCGAGGGCTCTGAGGCACGAGTGGGTGAGCTTGAAGAAGAAAACGGGACGTGTGTGTCAGTTTCCTAGGACTGCCATAACAAAGTACTGCAAACCAGGTGGCTTCAAACAACAGAAACTTATTCTTTCACAGCTTTGGAAGCTGGAAGTCTAAAATCAAGGTTCTTGCAGGGTTGGTTCCTTGTGAGAGCTGTTGGGGAGAATCCTTCTCATGCTTCTCTCCTAGCTTCTGTGATGGCGGTGACCCTCGGTGCTCCTTAGCTGATAACTGGGTCACTTTAATCTCTGTCTCCATCTTCACACGGCCTTCTCCCTGTGTGTCTCTGTCTTCTTGACAGGATACCAGTCATATCAGATGAAGGGCCCACTCTTCTCCAGTATGACCTTACCTTAACTCAGTAAATTATACTACAAAAATCGTATTTCTAAATAAGTCCACATTCTAAGGTATTGGGGGTTGAGACTTCAACATATCTTTTGGGGAGACAAATCAACCCACGACAAAGTGAGAGAAGCAGAGGCCACCTATGATTGGCAGCAAAAATCCAGAGAAGTGAATACTCAGGTGTGCTGGACTGCACAGGTAATGACACCGAGAGTCTCCTGGACTGCCAAAGGTAGATCAGTCACATTTCCTGAGGCTGGACTCAGCAGGGCCCGTCACTGAATGCTGCAGGTGGGGCATCATCACAGGCCTCCAAGGACCTCACGGTCTAGCTGGGAGAGGAACTGCACCTGCTAAACAGCAATTCAGACCACAGTGCAAGAGCTCTCACAGGCTGCTCCTTCCTCCTGCCTCCTCCCTCCCTCCCTACCCTTCTCTCTTCCTTGCTTTCTTTCATTAACAAATATGTATTGATCCCCATTATGTGCCAGGCACATAGTTTTAGGTATTCTGGTCTAGGTGCTGAAGATACAACAATGAACAGAATAAACAACAGCAACAAAAAATCCCTGCTCTCAAGGAGCTGCTCACATACCAGAAAAGAGGGGCACTGGGCAATAAGCACAATAAATAAACCACATGAGACCTTCAAAGATAGTAGGTACTACATAAGGGGAGAATGAAAAGGGAGTAATGAGGTCTGGGAGCTCAGGGGGGTTGGCTGTAAATTTTCATAGGTTTGGCTGTGTAGACTTCCTGGAGAAGGTGACATTCAAGCAAAGACTTGAAGGAGGTGAAGTGAGCCATGCAGATATTTGGGGAGGAGTGTCTCAGACAGGGAGAAGGGCCAGCACAAAGCCCTAAAGTGGCAGCATGGCCCCCAGGATGTGGGCAAGTGGGAAAAGCAGTAGGAGATGAGGCAGAAGAGGAGCAGGGTACAGCCTTGTAGGCTATTTAAGGACTTAGGCGTTTGTTCTGTGGAATGGTGAGCCATGGGTGAATTTCGTTGAAAGCAGTGTCACGATCTGACTTACGTTTGATTAGGATCACTGGCTGCTGGGTGGAGAATAGACTGTTGGCCACGGGAGGAAGCAAGAAGCAAACAGAAGCCTGTAAGCAAGCATCCAGGTGATAACTGCCAGCAATGGAGGTGGGGAAACTATGGGGAAGCAGGTTGGGAGAACGAACGAGAGTTCGGTTTTGGAATGTAGGGAAGAGATGTAAAGGAGAGAGTTGGATGTACAATTCTGGAGTTCAACAGGGAGGTCTGGGTGGAAAGTAAAACTGTGGTGTCATCAACATACAGACAGTGTTTATATTAGTTGTCTATCTTTCTCCAAAACTTACAAACCTAATATAACATTCATCTGCTCACACAGTCTGTAAGATCAGGAACAAGGGAGCAGCTTAGTTGAGTGGCGCTAGCTCAGCGTCTTTCATGAGGCTGCAGTCATTTCAAGGCTCGAGTGGGGCTGGAGGATCACTCCCAAGCTTGTCAACTGGCTGTTGGCAGGCTGACTCAGTTCCTGGCTGGCTGATGGCCAAAGGCTTCAGTTCCCTGACTTGTGGACCTCTCCATAGGGCTGTCACGCACATGATAGCTTCCTTCGTCCAGAATGAGTCATTCAAAAGAAAGAGAGAGAGAAAAAAAAGACAAAAGTCAGAGTCTTTTTTGTAACCTAATCTTGGAAATGACATACCATCACCTCTGCCATATGCTGTTAGTCACACACAACACTGCTGGTGCCATGTGGGAGGTACAGGGCTACCTTGAATACCAGGAGGTAGGGGTCATTGAGGGCCATCCTGGAGTCTGGTTACCGTACTATTTACAGTCATGAGATGAGATCACCAAAGATCCCTCTCCCTCTTCCACTCTTCCTTTCTCCCTTTCATCCTTTTTACTTTCTTTCCTTTTCCCTTTATATCCCTCACCTCTCCCTGCCTGCCAAGTGGTTGCTGACCACCTACTATGTGGCAGGTTTGTGTAAAGCCATTGGGGTCAGAGAAGACTTAAACATGGTCCTCATTCCTGAGGATCCAGTGGATCCAGTGGTGGTGAGGCAGCCAGGTAAGCAAAGAATCATACCTAACACCATACTGATCCCATAACTAGGCAGACGGGGTGTTCTGGAGCTCAGAGGAATGAGCAGTGTACTCTGGGTAGATGCAGAATTCAGGGAAATTTCATGGCAGAACGTGGAGTCACTAAAGCGTGACCATGGGGGTCTACAAGAGCCAGAAACAGCTTCAGGGAGAAAGCTGGGCAAGAATAAGGTGAATATTAGGACCTGCCCCCATCCTGGGCTTGGACACTGTCTGTAAAGCTCTGTTACTTCCCTGCTTCTAGAAACCTGCCTGCCAACACAGAGAGTGCTCACTGCCATCAGAGCTGGCCACCGTGGTGGGCTGAAGGGGTTTGTGAGTTGAAAAGCCTGGGGCACCTCCATGCAGGTGGAGATTGTAATGGCATGGTCCGGAGCTGCGGAGCACATCTCCCCAGACCCTGCCCCATCCCCACGTCAGCTGGCCCTGCTCGAGCCCAGCCAGGCAGCCCCATCAACCCCAGACCATGCCGGAGAGCCTTTGAAATACTGCTGCCTCTTCCTGGGCCTGTTCCCCTTGCCCCCATGGTGTCATTTCCAAATCCATTACATTCCAATGGCTTTGGGATCTTTTAATTACATGTGACGAAACCTCACTGTTGCTGGGATTAGACGGCCTGTGTTGACGATTTATAGGCCTCGGCTTTCACGCAAGCAGGGTAATAAATAACATGAAATGGGCCCTTCAGTATTAAAAACTTCAGAGCTACCCACTATGCCATGACAGAAAGGAAAAAAACGAAAAGGGTAAAAAAATAAAAAAACAGTCATGTCTGCGTCTCATGTGTTTAAAATACTGTATGTGAAACAGGGAATGTCAAAAATACAGGGTGCTGAGCAATAGGCAACTCGTAAAATTTTATCTCTGGTATGAGGATTTTCAACCGTATAATGGGGCCTTTCCTTTCCTTTCCTTTTTTCTTTTTTCTTTTTTTTTTTTTTTTTAATCCTGGGCACTTGGTGTCTGATGAGGTGACTGAAGGGGCAGGTTAGCTGGCACACCTGTTTCACTGCTTCTCCAGATTTAATGGCACAGTGAGGACCACGGAGTGAAGCACCTCCTGCCCCCAGCTCCCCATTTGGCCCCCCCACCAGCCTCGCTCCCATGCAAAGACTTTTAAGCATGTCATTCTCTATAACTGGGATGACACCCCCACCCCTTCCATCCAGCCACATTTTCCCATCCCCCAGTGTCCAGGGGCCTCCTGTGAGCTTGCACAGCACTGCCCCAAACATACCCACTGGGGAGTTTGGGGAGTCAAATGCCACCTTGGGGAGGTGCCAGGCCCTGGGTGCTTGCAGGCCTTATATGTCCTGCCAGAGTGGAGGCTCCCTGTGGGCCAGGGTGGGGCATCTTCCTGCCTTTCTTTTCCCTCTTGGCACCTGGTTCAGGGCTGGGCACAAAGCAGAAACTCCACAAAGCCTTGCCCTTGCCCTTAAGAAGCTAAGAGCCAGAAATTCCATTGTGTTCCAGTCCAGAGAGGAAAGAAATAGCCTGGGAAGGAGGGTGATGGGAGGAAGGAACGGGGCTGAGGGAAGAGGAAAAATGTCTTTTCTTGGCCTTGGGGTCAAGAGGAGCATCAACTCAGGATGCCTTGAGCACAGTGAGGCCCCTCCCAGGCCAACACCACAGATGGGAACCTAAGAGACTTGGGATCCAAGGCCAATCTGGAGTTACGGATCATGTGTGCCCCTCAGCAGCAGGATTCTTTGTCTCCTTGCCAGTGTCCTGAAAATCCCATAATTCGGACGTGTGTGTGTGTGTGTGTGTGTGTGTGTGTGTGTGTGTGTGTGCACCCACAAGTACATGCCCATATCAGCTGTCATTACCGACAGTCTGATGAGCCCAATGTTGAGATCAGATTGGTACCCTCAAAGTCACATTGCCCCTTTGTCCCTTCAGGCACATCTCCCAAACCAAGACTGCCTCTTAGGCATCTGGCCAGCCTAGACACTGGCTGCCCCTGGATCAGGTGCCCATTCTAATCCAATCATCCATCTCCAAAGGATAGGCTTCCAGGCATCAGTTTAATGGCTCAGGTAAAAGGAATGGACCAGACCTGTGTCCATGAGGAGCTGAGGAAGGACAGGCTTTCTTGGAGATTCTAACAAGAAGAGTTCACAGAAAAGGTTTAACTTAGTTTGAGCCTTAAAAGTTGGTCCAAGTGTAACTAGGTAGATGTAATTCCAGGCCTGAGAGAGTGAGTGACCTAAGAGCCAGACCTAGCACTGTCTAATGGCCATTAGATATCCAAGACATGTGGATAAGATCTAGATTTTCAAGTGGGAAAAAAGAGGAGATGACTGGTAGGAGGCGCAGCAGCAGATGAGAGCATGTGAGGTCACTGCACTGCCTATTTTTGCCTGTGGCAGAAGCTTCATGAAACGTAATCTCCATATGGGCAGGAATCATAGACACCCCGTTACTGCTGTGCTCCAGTGCATAAGACAGCATCTTACACAGATAAGAAGTTATGCATTGAATAAATTAGTGATGTTGAAGGGCAGAAACCTCTCACTGACAGCAGACTAGCCTTTTTGACAGATATTATAAGGTACATTATCCTAGGGTCTTCTTAGATGAAAGAGAAAAGGGTTTTTTGCTTTAGGGTCCCCTAGGCATCAACAGTCAGAAAGTCTAGCTTAGGTTTTCAGCTCTCTTTCCTGAAATAACCTCCAGGGCTAGAGCAAAGATATGCTTCCCTGCTTAATAATAACTTTCTGTTATCTGTGGGCTTGGAATTCTGAGGACACAGCTGAGAACTCAGTGGCTTTGGAAGTCACAGGAGAACCCAGGTGAGTGGTTGGGGGCAAAAGATTACCACTGAGGACTGTGTCTCCTGAAGGAGGGGCAAGGGGAAAACAGAGAATCAGGCTAACTCAGCAACAGCAGTGTCCAGAGCATAGCAGGTATTCGAATAGAATTTGGTGAAAGAAAGGAGAAATGAGGAAGTTAGATTTAAGATGCAGAAGGTGGTGTGCACCAGAAAGTTCCAGGACGATTGGTGTATTTTCTTTTCTGCATGAACTTCTTCCAGTAGATAGATAATGATAGTCTTCATAAGGATGTATCTTGTTTTATACAAGAGAAAAGAATGTCTGAAAAATATTAAGTAAAAATTGAATTGCGTTTCCCACTGACATATTAACAGGTCTCGAAGGATCAGTGAAGTCTTGTCTAGTAGATCTGGAAGGTGCCCTAGAGGTTTAGTTCAAATCTCTTACTTTACAAATGAAGCATATGAAACTGGAAGAGTCCATCACAAAAGTAAAAACATGACAGTGAGGTTTCTGCAGTGGGAGGGAAGTGGGCTAAACAGCATCGGTCATCTGTCCTCTGTACTGCTGTCAAGGAGTTGGACATGACTTCTGATCCCCAGGCTATTTATTTAATAGTTAATATCATTTAATAGTGTTATTTAACATTTAATCATTTTAATTTTAATTATTAGTTATTTATGTAGTATTTAATATTATTTAATGTCTGTCTTTAAATTGACTCACATTTAAAAAAAAAAATAACCTTACCCAAAATAATACCTGTAGTATAACGGTTTTAAAGAAAAAAAAATGTATATTTACACACACACACAATATTATAAAATAACATATTATTATTTATTTTATATTATATATATAACTACACACCAAAATGAATATGTAAACATTAAAATACAAACTGTTCAGACATAGGTGGCCTAAATCATCTTTCATGCTTGCTCTTTGGAAAGTACTAGACTGGATGACTTCTGCAACCCCTTTTGAGAGTAAATTTCTCTGATTTCTGAAAAGAGGCGCGGTTTTGTGAACATTGGCTACACCTGGAACACTTTCCCTTTTACTCACCACCTTCCCAAATCATGGCCCTGCTCAAATACCACCTCTCCCAGGAAGGCTTCTGTGCAGTAGGAGCTCACACAGCAGGCCTAAGTCTGCCATCCT
Source organism: Cynocephalus volans (assembly GCF_027409185.1). Lineage (NCBI taxonomy): Eukaryota > Metazoa > Chordata > Mammalia > Dermoptera > Cynocephalidae > Cynocephalus > Cynocephalus volans. Next base: position 40,991,953 of record NC_084472.1, read on the forward strand.
TAGAAAAACCTGTTTCAAGGTTGCCCTTTGAGTGGTGTCTAGGAACTTGGATTTTAGGTGTTTCCACCGTTGCCTAACTGACAAATGTGGCTCATTGTGCTTAAGTTGGTTGTACAAACAATGTGGTTTATGCTGAACACCTGTGCTTCTTCATGAAGTCTGGAATTTTGGCATGTGCTGGGCAGAGGGTGTCTATGTGACTAGCCCCCAATAAAAGCCCTGGTCACCTAGTCTTGAATGAGCTTCCTTGGTAGACAGCACTACACATGTGTTGTCACAACTCCATGCTAGAGAAATTAAGCATGTCCTATGTGACCCCACTGGGAAAGGATTCTGGAAGCTTGTGCCTGGTTTCTCCTGGACTTCACCTAATGCACCTTTTCCCTTAGCTAATTTTGCTTTGTATGCTTTAGCTGTAATAAATCTTAGCCATGAGTACAACCATATGCAGAGTCCTGTAAATTCTCTAGTGAACTGCTGAACTTGGGGGTGGTCTTGGGTACCATACACACAGCTTCCTTCCATGACCATCCCAACCTACTCTTTCCATCCTGAACCCCTTCAGCAACTTAAAAATAAATATAATCATTTAGCTCTCCCTTTTGCTTTGTCCGTCAGTCTATCAATAGTAATATACAGTATGTCTCTCCCATTCATTAAGCTTCTATAAAATCAGGGACCATTTCTTACACAGCTTTGAATTGTGTTTGTTATTGTGCCTAATGCTGTTTTGTTCATAGTAATTGTTCTAAGTTTCTTTTTTAAAAACAATACAAAACAAAAAAAATTTTGCTGCAATATGTGGTTATTGCATTAGAAAATACAGAGAAGAAAAAGAAAACATTTAAAATCATCCATGATTAGGGGCCGGCCCGTGGCTCACTCGGGAGAGTGCGGTGCTGATAAAATCATCCATGATTCCCTACCCAGGAATAATCATTTTAACTGCTTGGTTATATATTATTTTCTCTCTCTTGCTATTCATAAATAGCTTTTATAAAAATAAAGATTTTAAAAATTATATAAAATTTTATAACAATAGTATCATGATTTTTGTTAGTTACCCTTTTTCATTTCATATATCATCAGCATTTTTCCTTGCAATTACACATTTATCAATAATGTTGTTTTAATGGTTACATAATAATTTGTTACATTACATATCCCAACTGGTGACCCTCAAGCTGAACACCACCTATAGACATGCTTTGTTTGTGTAAATAGCATTGACCTACCCAGTGTTAATAAACAATATGTTACAATTAGATGCCAGTGTGTAAATACTGCGGGACTTCATATAAAAGCCCATATTTTCAGCTTTTCTTTAAAAAATGGTAACACCACCTTCCCATCAGGCCACATGAGTGGAGCTGAATGAAAGCTGCAAGTACACTCTATTTGCCACAGTCCCCAACCCTCCCCGTGACCTCCCCAAAACTAAGGCTGGGGGTCAGTTGCTATTTATCATGCTCCTGGACTGATTTTCTTTTGCTACAGTCTAGAGAGAAGTAAAATATGTCCTATCCTCACATGTCTATCAAAAATTAGACCAAAAGAGCCTAATTAAAAATTTTACTTGTTCTCTTAGATGTTTTTAGATGCTCCCAAGGTAGATCCACCTGTGTTTTCATTCTCACTGCAGGCTGGTTGCTCTTGCTGCTGTTCACAGGCATAAGGAAGACATACCAGGCTTCTCAACCCAGGGACTAAGCCATGGTCCCTGAAGCCTCTTGAGCCATCCTGAGCAGGGGTACTTCCTAACTCCTTTCCGAACAGAGCACAGGTCAGGAGGTCCAGGTCTCCTTCTAGTCCTGGGTAGAGGCAGCTGTCAGACCAACCAGTTCTCATAGTTATGAGACCAAGGATATTGCTTTCTGAGTTAAGCAAAAGGAAAAAGAAAAGAAAATGTGTTATTGATTTTGGCTTAAGAGGTATCATCATGTTTAGAAACCCATTACTTTGAACATTAGAGAACTCGATCCCCACCTTTCACATGTCTTCTCAGGGAAAATTTTCTCAGAGACATTTAAAGCCTGGCTTTGTGTCCCCGAAATACCCTACGCCCTTCCCTCTAACCCCCTCCCAGTCTTCAGCAGTTCCCCATCTCACTTTTAGGGTATCTTCAGCCAAGAGATCTGTGGAGTAGGGGGAAGCTGCCCAGGAATAAAGTAAGCCAGACAACCGGAGAGCCCATGAGCCCCCGTGGATGCTGGAGCTTCATTGCCTATGTTGCACCTGGTAGAGCTCTTATGTTGGAACCCAGGAGCTGCATCTGAGTGCTTGTCATGCCCCCATGGGCTCTTCTTGTGATTTTGGTGACAACCTTGTGATCTTGGTCTCATTTAGTCTCCTTGACCCTCAGTCTACTCACCTTTAAAATGGGGATGATGATGTCTATGAGATGATAAAATGAGATGAACTTCATGAAAGTGCCTGGTAAAATACTTACATAGTGTGTGGGATTTTAAATAAGAAAGGAAGTTGAAGCCCAGTGAGCATTGATCTGGCCCAAGAAGTCCTATTATAGAATAGGGACTTTGGAGAATAGAAGGGCTGCATAGGAAACAGATAATGAGAAAGTCTATGAGGACCATAAGAACAGCAGGGTTGGCCTGGGTGGACAGAGGAGGGTAAGGCTGAAAGGTGGACTGGCTAGGTCAAGAGAACTGATTCAATAAGACTTTGTAGCCCAGAACTTGCAGTCTTTTCCAATCAATCAATTATTCAGAATATTGTTACTGAAAACCTTCCAAGGGCCCAGCCTGGTGACAACTTGATTTCAGGTGTCAGAGAATCTTTAGAATCTGTTTGTGGGAGGCAGGATCATCAAGGTCAAAACAAGAAGATAGTAGTGAATGTAGGGACAGTTGTCCAGCAGAAGTTCTTCAGAAGGAAACAGAAAAGCAGGCCTGACACATGCTGTCATCCTGGGCTGAAGGCTGGGGATGGAGAGCTTTCACCATTCTCCAGAGTAGAGTTGTTAAAGAAATAGGAACTTGAGGGTCCATCAGTGCTCCACCCCCAGTGGGCGCCTGGACCCAATAAATTCAGGTGCCCCAGAAGAAGGGCTGTGATGCACAGGGCTCACAAGTTATACAAACAACTGATACTCAGATGTGCTACAAGCACAGCAGGGCCAGAGCCAGCCAAGCTGTGGGAAGCATTTGGGGAGAAAGATGGAGCAGCTGCCTTCTCGGATCCCCAGCACCACCTCTGCACAGCCGCAGCTCTGCCTTCCCCAGACAGAAGACAGCTTGTTCCAGAGACACTTGTGAACATGAAAAGGGAGAGGGAGGGAAGTAGGAGGAAGAGATCCATTCTACCTCGCAGCTTTCCATCTATACCCCAATGGAGTGTAGCTAATTTGTTATGCCTAATGAGAAAGTGCCGCCTTCTGTGGAAGCAAAAATGCCAGTGGGATGATTAGGCAAGTTGCTATGGGAAACCACACGACCCCACTCAAGTTTGTACAGCCTGGCAGGGGAGTCTTTGCAGGAGGAAGGAGCGGCTGTCTCCTTCCATCAGAGTAATAAGTGCTTGCATTTGCTCTGAGTTTTATGTATTTCCAGCCTCTTTCACATCCATTGTTACAGCTGAACCTCATAACCACCCAGTGAAGTAGGTGGGTGTGACATTATTTTCCCTATTTTTCAGGTGACAAGACTGAGGTCCAAAGGAGTTAAGTTGTCTAAATTCACTAAGAAAATAGATGGATATGTTTCCTGACTCCTATTTTCCAAATGTTTTTCCATTTATGTCCTGTTTTTCTTAAAAGGGGCACATAACTGGAATAAGGGCGCTAGGAGTATTTGAGGAATATCAACTACACCAAACTTCCTAAAAAGATGGAAATGGGCAATTTAAGGTGAATCAAAGGAAGTCCCACTTTGCATGGAGGAGGAGAAGTTCATAGACCTCATTACCAAAGAAAACTTGAGATAAACACACTTCAAACAGTGACTGAATACCCCAGGGATGGGAGTCTCTAGCCAACCATGGATTCCTGCCTGGCCCTCCCACCTTTCCAGGCCAACTCCTCAGCCCTCACCGCGTCTGCCATGCCCCAGCCGGACAGAACCGTGGCTGCTCCTTGAACACACCAAGTGCTTCCCGTGTCCTTGTGCATCCTCCTCCTGAACCCTCAAGTTTAAATATCAACATTTTTTAAATCCTATATTGAGTTAATTGCTCCCTCTTCTGATCTCGCTTTGAAATTCTCATACTTCTACCCATCTATCTCCTCCATTGCACTGGGAGCTCTTTGAAGGTAGGACTATGACGTGACAATCACTGAATCCCAGCATCTGCCAACGTGCCTGGCTCCTTCTAGGATCCTAATAGATGTTTATTAAATGAGTGTTTCAATCGGCATCACCAACTTAATCTAAATCAAACTCATTTATTGAGCACCTCCTTGGCTTGGTCATTCTGTAGGCAATGGGGTGTAAGGTACTATCCCCATACTCTAGCACGCAAGGAGACTCTTAGCTTTAGCAAAGCAGAAAGAGCACATGCACTATATTGACAACTTCAGTGACATTGTAGGAGTCCAAGTGTGCTGGAAATCTGAGCTGTTAAAGGCAGGATTTGAGGAAGGATCTCCTTGAAGGAAGAGAAAGGATTAGAGGGCATTACAAGACCCAGGGCCTCCTCCTGGGCTGGGTTCTGCAGTGACTGCAAGATCAACATGAGGCACAGTCCCAGTTGTCACAGAGCTGAGAAAGATAGAAAGCCAATGCAGCTTGGGGACTAGAAGAAAATTAAGGAACTGCCCATTTGTGCTATGAAGACTTCAAAGATGTGAGGGCTAATTAGGAAGGCTTCATGGAGGAGGTGACATGAGCTGGGCTGTGGATTATATTTAGATATAGGAAGACAGACATCCCTAGAATAAGGAACAATCATGGGTCTAGAACCAATAATTAAACAATATAGGGCTTGGAACAAGCAATGAGTAGCCCTAAGTCCGCCTTCTGCTCTAGGACAAGTTCCACCACAGGCAGAAACTATGTGAAGAAATGACACCTTCCTTTGTACCAAGACATTGATTTTTTTTTAATATGGAGAATTAAAACAAAACAAAACTAAAAGAACTCCAGATGGATTTTAAACACAGTAGGGAATTGGGCGGTGTGATGGCAGATGGCTATTTCAGCTGCACATGGGTAAAAATAATTTCAACTCCCCAATACCCAGGACTGCTCTGAACTTGTGAAAATCTCTTAAGAAAAAGCTGCAGCGTGATGCTCAAAGCACAGAAATGCAGCAGATGGGGGCCGAGGGCTTGTAGCTCACCTGCAGACAGTATCTCCTGCTGTTGGAACAACAGAGCCCACACCATGTTGGAAGGCTGCCCTCTGACCAGAGTGCATCAGGGCTGACCCTTGATTTTAGCCCAGGCTAAGGAGAGCTATCTGGCATTTTTTATTCTATGTTAAGATGAAGGGGAAGTAAGATGAGTCAAACTGAAGGCTATTAAGGGTGGAGACTATGTAACACGGGGGGAACAGAAAATACACAGGAGACAGGGGTGACTGTGTGCTCGTGGGAGGAAAGGTTGGTCCAGAGGAGAGCAGTGTGGTGGCTTTGAAAATTGACACTTCTGTATGTCCAGTGACTGTAGATGTTGCCAGACTGGCATCACAGTGGCAGGCTTGTGTTATCCACATTTACTGTCATCTGTACTGCACCCCAGAGTGGGAAGGGGGCCTGTGCGGAAACTCATTTTGTCCATCTGAATGCTGACTTCTGGAACACTGATCTTTGTCAAACTGAGCTATAGCGTCTACAAGAATGAACTGACCACAGGAGTGCAGGAGTCAGTGAGCCAGTGTGCCACTAACTGCACAAGGAACCAGGCTCGCTGGAGGTCCAGTGCCAGGGAGCAGACGGGGTCAGTCACAATCAGGCAGGGCCTATGTCTAAACCCCTGGGATGTTAAGTCCCAGAGGAATCGTATAGAACAGGAGTGGTTGACAGGAGCTGTTGGCTAGTTGGTTTCTGGTCCCAAAGGTGTAGATGGGAGACCCTGAGGTGAGCTCAGACCCTAACCAGAGCAGGTGCTTGTCTCCTGAGCCCTGGCAATTAGTGACCACACTAACATACAGATGTGCACTGTGGTTTCCTGGACAACACGGCTTGTCTGGGCAGCATGCCAGGTGTATGTGAGGTGGAGGAGGACACAAGTCACACCAACACAATGGGAAGGCTGAGGACACACTGTGACATCAGGGGACACTGGATTCTCGAAATGAATCATTGACTCATGTCCCACTAGGAAGACTGACCTCCCTAAGCAAGAGTGGCAGGGTGAGGGCATGGCTGCGGGTTTATATACAGCAGTGATTCTCAGTGACAAATACAACAGGAAGCTCTCTCCACATGATTCAAGGGACCTTAGGCTCAGGACCAACCCTAAGGAGAAGAATGACGAGTTCCAGTTTAGAGTCTGGCCTATGGACTGGACTGGGGCTCAAGACCCAGTTGCTGCCCAGGAAAAATGAGAGTGCCCTTCCTGGCATATGACAGCATGCAGGGCAAGGCAGAGAAACGTTGACAAAGGATGCTTTTTCTTTATTGGTTCATAAAGAGACCCCATTGGCTCATTGTGCTGTGTGTGGTGGGAGGAAAGAATGTTGGAGAACTGAGCTGAGGGTCACTGCCACCAAGCCAGATCCCATGCAGGCGGGTCTGTGTCCAGCTCACTCCTCCCAACCCACCTTGACTCTGCCTTCCCCCTCTCTTGCTCGCATCGTCCCTGTCGTGTCACATCCAGGTGGGCCTCACTCCCTCAGGATGCATCATGTGATCCACTGGGCCCCTCAGCAATCTCGTCTCTTCCTTCTCTCCCCACAGCAACTGCACGCACCTTCCCAGCAGTGCCTCCTGTCCTTGATATCTCCCCATGGTCATCATCAGCCATCACCAAGAGGCAGCTCCTTCTGTCCCCACGCAGCAGCTAAACAGCATACTGGGGACACTCGAGGCCATCAGGAGAGTGAGAGAAACTCACAGAAATGTGGGTGGTGAGGTCAACTGTCTCCTATGGCCAAGTCAGAATGGACAGAGCTGAAGCCACCCAACAAGGGAATTCAGGGAAAGGGTGCAGAGGGGGTGCTGGGGCTTCTAGACAGGCCCTGCAGGGGAAGCAGGACCACGTATGGCCTGTGCCCAGAGGGGGCCTTTGCACAGAAGAGGAGAACAGAGCACAGGCACTGGGATGGGATTCTCGCCAGGGCCTCTGCCACTGCCCTAAGTGTTCCTGCACAGTGTTTATGAGAGTTTGAAGTTAACTTGCATCTCACATCCCTTTTCATAGTAGAATCACTTAGATGTTGGGATTTTCTAGACACACCTCTTCATTTGGTACATTTAGAAATAAGACCCAGAGAAGCGAAATAACTTGTTGGTAGCAGATCTGTGACCTGTACAGGATTCCCAGTACAAGGTTCTTGTCCGTATATGTCCTTCGTCACTAGTCCACCCTACCTTGGGGTTGAAAGAGACAAGCAATACCAGCGACTGATATGCAAACTCTCCATGCAGCTAAATCAGGTAGGAAGGGCAAGGGACATCCTCCATGTGACACATGAGGCACAGGGTTTGAGCAATTGAGCCTCAGTCCTCCAATTCTGGGTGCCCTTATCACAGAGGGAAGGAGCTGAGTGTGGCTGGGCCCCGCCATCCCCCAGGCTCCTCTCCCCACCTGAGTTTGTGTGGTTTTCCCTCCCCTTACTTGGCCCCCAAGAGTCCCCCAGTTGGGGCACTCATTCATCTCATAAAAATTGGCTGAGCCCACAGTGTGGATGCAGCAGTGGACACCCCAGGCAAGGTGCATGTTCTCAAGGAGCTGATGATCTGGTGGGGAGACACAGACAAGTACAAAATTATGAAGTGAGGTGGTACCGGGTGTTGTGGGGAAAACACAATTGGGATGAGGGATGAGGCATGTGGGGCGGCTGGCGGCTGCATTAGACAAGGTGGGAGGGAAGGCGGCTCTGATGAGTAGTGGCCTGCAAGGCAGGAGGAGACCAGCCATCTGAACACCTGGGACAGGTACATCACGGGCAGAGGGTAGCCACAAGTGCAAAAGACATGGGGCAGTCACTTGCCCAGCATGTTTGAGGAACAGCAAGGGGGCTGGGACCTGGGGAGTTGGGTGAGGAGTGCAAAGGGAGAATGACAGCAGATGAGGTCAGAGGCATGGCAAGGGCGGCACTGACTCCTGTAAGATGGCAGCCTTGGGAGGGCTTAATTTAGGAGGATCTGACATTTTAAAAGGACCGTTCTGGCTTCAGAGTTGCATGAGGGACAGAGTGAAGGAGAAACGAGGTCAGGCTACAGTAGCCATCAAGGTGAGAGCTGATGGTGACCTGGACCAGCCTGACAGTGCAGACCAGGGGCTCCCAAACTTGCCAACACAAACAGCCCTCTTTTTCAGAAAATAACCTCACAACACTTCTCCTAGCATAACTGTAACCACCTAGTATCTATTAATTGAGCAATGTCTACATTTCTAATTGAATCCACAATGTTCACATTCCAATGGTATTTACATACATCTGAAAAAGAATTGATCATGCAAACAGATGATTTTCAGGATCCCTCTCCATTGTGGCCCCAAAATAACCACTGAAATTTTGCCTCTCTCACTTTCTCCATTCCCTTGACGAGCCTAATCCCCGTTTCCTCCAGCCTCTCTGCTAATAAGCTCATGTGGGCTATAGTGTCAATGGGTGCCGATGATAACTGGGCAGGAATTCATAACTTGGAACTGATCTATGTTGAAATTTGAAAGATCTGAAAGCAGCCCGAAAATGTAGGCAAAATGCGTGTGCGTGTGTGCAGCATGAGGTCAACTTTCATTAGATTCTCAAGGGCCCCTTACTAAGAATAAACGGGGAGAGGGGTAAGAACCACAAGTTTAATGAGTTATTCCTCCCAGTTACTGTGTATGTTTTAACAGGGACTTTCAATGCTTAGCCCCAAACAGCGAGCACCAGATGGGAGAGGACAGACATTTTGAAACCATAAGGCTTCAATTCACTGCAAGCGGAAAAGGACCCACACAATTTACGGATAGAAAGTAACATTTCTAATTCCAGGAGAAAACTTTATTTTCCTCCTACAGTCAATCTTGCCCCCTTGCCTGTAATAAGAATTTGTAGAATGAAAACACGCCACACATGGGTTCCCATCAGAGAAACAACAGAAAGGCAAGAGTATCCTGTGCCACAACGTCATTCAAAAGGAACTCATGTATTTGGAGCAAAAATAAATAAATAAATACGCCAAAGGCTGTGTGCTACCCTTGGATAAGTCATGCTTGATTTGAAGGTCAAGAGCATTACAATGCCCCACTTCACGGAGGTACATGAAGGCTGAAGCTTGTGGTGTGGTAGAAGAATTTTCAGGGTATAATTATGCACCCCTTCAACATCCCTGCTGACTTCCACACGATGTGAAACAATGTGTCACAGTCCTGCACAGTCAAAGCAGTAATTTACAAGAGTCAGCAATTCCGCAGGGCAGGTAAGCCATATTTCAAAACGGGAAAGGGAGTTAGGGAAAAGAAGGGGAGAACCAGCCGATCCATGTACAAAGATCCTGTTTCTCTGCCGCTCTGTTGACCTTTCAGGCAAGACCTAATGCCAATTAGCTCAGTTATAAAGTCCATAATTCTTGTGGGGAAGGCCGTATGTAGCACATGATCATTTTACAACGTTTGCCCTAATTTGCAGCCCCCAAACATGGACTCCTGGGGCTGCGAGGTGGGGGTAGGGAGAGTTTGCTGGCAAGGGACAGGAGCAGCTGGAAGGGATCACAGAGCACAATTACTCTCTGCGCATGGCCACATCTGGAAAACAGCTCCATGCTGGCTTTAAAACAGCATTAATGAAGAATGGAACCTTGTGCTGGGAAGGATGGGGGTTGATGGGGGGAAATAAGGGGGGTGCCCTTCTGACCAATGTGGTGGGGATAAAAAGACAAGGAAGAAAACAGCAGGCAGGTATCAGACCAAATCTAGGAGGAAGAGGGTGTTGACAAGAGAGGGGCAGCAGATAAGCTGGTACTTTAGGGATAGGTTTCTAAACCCCCTCATTTTTACCATCTTCAAACCCAGACATCCATGCAGGGCTAGCCCACTTTACATTGGTTGAGCAGACATTTGTCTATGATGTGAGATTTTAGTGGTGCGATTCCCAACTGAAATATATCCCACCAGTACCAAAACTCTACCACTAAACATCCAGCCCTTTGGTTAGAGGTTTCCTTCCCTGAAATGGATTTGACAATACAAATGTACCTGCTGCCTTTAGGATATGAGATACCTGATAGTTGCTCAATAAATATTTGTTGATTAGAACCAAATTGAATGAAGTAAATGGGTCATTTTGTGACTGTGATCAAATTAATTCATATCTCTAATTTCTCACTTATCAGGGTTCCACTAGACCAGTGATTCCCCGTTATGGTGGCAAAGGGAGAGGGTAACATGTCTTTCTAAGGGGTCTATCAAAAGTTTATGGGGAGGGGAAAAAGGAGCATTCTTGGTTTGAAGAAGAACATTCAACAGTATAAAATAGTTTATATTTGGAAAACCAAAAAGTCTGCCTGTGATTTCCCTAATATAATTTATAGAAAGAAAAGCCCAACCGAATCTTCCTTGCTGGTAAGGATTCATAAAATGACCTTAGAATTCAGAATGGGCACTTTCCATCCCACCAAAAATCAGAGCATTTCTGGATCTCCAGGGCAAGAAGGGGGATTTTATTTTATCATGGGTCAAAAAAGGCTGAGAAACGCTGAGTAGATGGATTTAAGGCCTCTGGCTCCAGTTTTCTCCATTTGGCGGCTTAATGTCCTTTATGAAGACAGATCAACTACTTGGGTCCCCAAGGTCTAAGTAGCCTTAAAGGGACAGAAAGAATAAATTGCAAGAAAACAGTGCTTCCAGGATTATAAACATACTTCACCCTCGGCCTTTGTACCTCTCTCTCTGCCCAATATCCCATCCTTGGCATTGTGTAGAAGTGGGGAGGGTAGAGCCCACTGTCTTGCCCATTTGGGCTGCTGTAACAAATTACATAGACTGGGTGGCTGCAAGTCTCAGGTCAGAGTGCCAGCATGGTCAGGTTCCGGTGAGGGCCCTCTCCTGGGTTGCAGACTGATGACTTCTCACTGTGACCTAACATGAGGAAAGGGACGAGGAGTCTCTTTCAGGCCTCTTTTATAAGGGCACTAATCCCATTCACGAGGGCTCCACACTCATGACCTAATCACCTCCCAAAGTCCTCACCTCCTAACACCATCACCTTGGAGGTTAAGATTTCAACCTATGAATTTTGGGGAGACACAAACATTCAGACCAAAGCACCCATCTTAATGAATACTTTCGTGCTTGCCTGAAAATCCCAGAGACCATCCCATCGACATGTAGAGGTGGGAGGAGCCTTACCCACCCCACTCCTAAGGCAGAAATTCTCTCATCAGTGTCCCTGCCAGCCTGACCTTCATGCTCTGTTTAGAAGCCTCCAGCAGAGCGTAGAAACTAAGACTTCAGGCAGATCTGAGTTAAGTCCTACTACAGCGACCTACCAGCTAGATGATTGTGGGCAACGTACTTAATCTTCCTATGTCTTGGCTTTCTTTTCTGTGCAATGAAACTAATAGTACCTATCTCATGGTATTAGTGTGAGGATTAAATGAGACAATATATGTTACTGTGATTTCCCTGCTTCTTGGAATTCTATATTTCCATTTATGCAATACAGTTTATATTTATTTACCTGTGAGCTTGCATGCAATCTGTACATAGCCAGATTCAAGGATAAGTTGGGTGAACATGCCAAAAATGATGTAGGCAGTTGTTTCTGACATGAAGCACCCAAAGACAGACATGTTGTGATTCCCACCTCCTGAGACACACCACTTCTACACTGCTATTGCCAGTATTAGGTATAAAGACTTTATGCATATGAGACATCTTTAGAATACTCTTACCAAAAGAAAGCATTCCCACCTGTTCCAAATAGACCCAAAGTGATATATCTGCAAACCTGAGTCCAGCTAGGTTTCTACTATGATGAAATACAGCACCAGGCCCTGCACATGCTAAGTGCTCAGGAAGGAGTAGGCAAGGCTAGTGTAGGCAGCACCTTCACGTGTGGTACTGTCCTCGGGTACGGGAAGCCAGTGTCCTTGACAGTCTTAGTTTGCCACCTTGGAAGAACTACCCAGAGGAGTTGAATCTCCCCCAGTGACAGTGCATTAGGTATTTGTCCACTGCTATTTTGTACCCTCTGTCACTCTCACTCCTGCCTTCTCTTCCCATGTTTACTGTTTCTCTAACATTCCAGCAATAGGTTCCTTCCAGCCCCCACCACCCTAGCCCAGATATTCTCTGGTTGCCAATGTCTCTCTTTAAAAGTGGTGCCCAGCATGCTCAGACCAGGCTGCAAGGCCCCATAACTGTGTCTAAGTTGCATTTATTTTCTGGACATCCCTGTCATTCTGCCAGCTCAGATTCTGCGGCTATGTACCCTTGAACTTCCCAAGGAAAAGGCATTTGGAAATAGCCTTGAGCATCTGGGTCTAACTCACATTCTCCCCTCACCTCCCCAAAATGTCCCCAAACCCTGCCTCTTTCAAAGTCCCTATTCCCAGCTTCTCTGTAGTTTTACTATGGCCATGATGATTCTTCCCTTCCTAAGACATGCTAGGGGCCCCACATATTGGGCCTGGGGTGTGTGAGTAGGGCTCCCCTCCTAGCATGGCCCCCTCCCCTACTTTTGCCTATTCTGTTTGCAAGCACTTTCTCCTTATGCTTGCAAGAAGCCTAGCAGTAGTTTCCTGCCCACTTAATTAATCCTGCCTAGAGACTAGTCACACCCCTGAAGTAGATTAGGCACTTGGAAGAGACCCTCCCTAGACTGGCATGAGTATGGGCCCATGAGGGTTCCTTCCCCCCAGCTCCTTATCCCATGAGGATTTGGACATTTCCACCAGTGACATAAGCATTAGCCAAACTGATTGTCCCTGGCCTGGCCCAGGGTGGGCACTCACAGACACTCAGAAACCACCTCAGGTATAAATATGTGTGGCATTATTGAGGGCCCACCGAGCTGTCTGTCCAGTGGCCTATCAGGTCATTCCCATTCCTGGTCCCTCATCTACCTTTCTGCCCCATCTCCTATATTCCCTCTTTTCCAGCCACTTTGTTGTGTCACTTTTCCACAACACCCTTGGTTCTTGGCTTGGCACCTTTCTTTCTTTCTCCTTTGCCAGTCCAAATCCTACCTGTCCTCCAAGGCTCAGTTCAAATGCCACCTGTTCTGCAGACTCCTGGGGACCCCAACCAGAAGTGAGCTCACCCTCTCTAAGGGATGACAGCCATCACTTATGTCACTAGGATGACCCTGCCTCATGCGGTATTAATCTGCGGATCTGATTTACCCCACTCCCCACCTCCAACTGAACTAACAGAGCTTGAGTCATAGGCACAGTGCAGAGGAAGTGGGATTGAGAAAGAATCGGCACCCCTGAAGAGGACCTCATGGGAGTCCACACCAGCTGTGAGTGGAGGGGAGTGGTTAGGAATTGGGTAGTGTAGAGCAGACAGAAACCACAAAAGCAGCATCACCACAGGAGTACACAGGTGTGGGCTGTCACGTAGCGAATAGCAAGGCATTTAGCCTCACTGGGGTGAGGTGGGAAATATGGGTGGTGGAAGCTGAACCAGGTATTTGTCACCTGTCACTGCTTGCACCTTGGAGAGCATGAAAAGTTCTAATTCCCCACAAGTGTCCACTTGACCAGAGATATCAAGGGACAAGGTGTTACTTGGTCACTAAGGACTCTATCTTCCCAACCAGTCAACAAATATTTGTGGGTTTCTTATGTGCCTAGCATTGTGCTAGGTGGATTAGGGGACACAAAGAATTATAGGCTAAACACAGTCAGTCCTTCACGGGCTCAAAGGGTATGAGAAAAGATGAGATACCGATGGCCACTGTGTTAGGCAAGGAGTGCTAGAAAGTTCAATGGAGAGCAGGGACGCTGAGCATTCAGGGAGGTCAGAAATGGGAGAATGGCAAAGACCAAAAGCTGTAGTTGAAGTTGAATCCCTTAATCCAGTGAGAAGGAGGTGAGATTTGAGTAGGACCCTGATGATGGGGTCGAGTAGGCTAGAAAGAGAGGAGCAGGATGGTATGTTAAAATGGGTTGGTGTGTTCAGCTCCACTGAGCAGAGAGGAAGTTTGTGCAAGACAGCCAAAGTGGGGGAGAGTTCCAGAAAGACTGTGGAAATCTCGAGTGTCCAAACAGGATGTCCAGACTGAGACTCCCAGGGGAATGGGAAGTTAGGTGTCTCAAGTAGACAGAGCCCTGTGGTATGAAATGAGTGTGGCCCTCACACTCTCCTCCAGAGTACTTGCATCCTGGATTCATATCAGGGTCTTCTCTAATCACTTTTATGATTGCCTCATCATTTTCTAAGCATTCACTTATGGTGCTCTTTGTGCCCTTTGGCTAAAGTCAGTAGAGACCAGACTACTGACACCGAGGGACTGCTTTGTTTCCCCTGTCCTCCTTGGAATGGCCTCAACTCTGGGCTCCAACTGTAGAGCTAGAACCCGCAGGACCCTCCATTAGCTGCAAGCACCAGGTTTTAGCCCAAAGCCTCTCCCCTGAGGAAGAGGATGCTTGACCTAAGCTGTCTGGCCTTCGGGGATAAGGAGTCAACCATGTCAAGGTGATGGAGCAGAGACTTCCTGGCATGGCCCGAGTCCCTACTAAATGTCCTTGTCTAGATACTGCCTCTGCCCACGTGTCCATGTCCTGCACATCAACAGCCACCTATGAATACAGGCCCCTCCCCAGGGAGCTCATCCCTTCATCCGCTCACTCACTCATTCATTTGCCTATTCATTCTGACTCCCTGCGTTTATCTGGCATTTACTATATTAGCCACAGTGATAGCATATATCTGGACAGCACCTGAGGGTTGATAAACCCTTTCAAATATTTTATTTATTTAAACCTCAGCAGTCTAGCAAAGTTGTATCTTTCCTTTTCTAAAAATAAGGAACCTGAGTCTCAGGGAAGCTAAGTGGCTTTATCCAAGGCCCAAAGGTCAATAACTGACCATTGCTACACCACAGATAAAGACCCCATCTCTGTCCCCCAGGACCTCCTCTCCGCCGTCGACTCCCTCACTACCTCTTTCTTTCAACCCACGAACCTCGGGGATTTCTCCCAATGATGTCTTTCCTTCCCATCTGTGGTCTCCAGTTCTCCTTCCAGAGTCTTCTCCTCCCTTGGGGCAGGCTGAGGATGTCTCCCCCACCTGCCCAGCTACTTCTGAAACAAGCGACCCCTTACTTTCTACAGGATCTTACTCAGAGTCCCTGTAGAGGAATGAAAAGTACAAAAGTACTGAGCACAAGGAGTTTAAAGGACAGTTAAGAAACCCTGGCTGGAGTTAGCCTTGACCTTCTCAGAGTGAAAACAAAACTCGGCGTCTTCCCCAACAGCTGCAGGCACCTTCGGGCTCTCACCCTCTCTCTCCTACAGTCCTGGGGTGCCTTCCTGCTTGCCCCCACCTATCTCCAGGAAGGGTCCCTCTTCCTCTGACTTTGGAAATTCTGAGCACTGGGTTGTAAACTCATCGGACTCAGATTAGACACTACTGTTCTCATCCTTTCTGCTCAGCACTGAAAAAAGTCAACCTGGGTTATTCCCTGACAGAGAGATACAAAGATAAGATGTTGTTCCTGTCACCACAATATGAGCAACATCATGGGGGAGTATGTAGTGAAAGCCAAAACAAGCAGCACAGATAAGAGGTCTGAGGACTGCAGGGAGTGAGGGACGGGTGGGAGGGAGCGTGGTCTCCAGGGACAGTGGCCCAGACCAGTCAGAAGGGATTTGAGTTGAGTGTGTACTGTAAAGCAGAAAGCTGGAGGGAGGATGTTCTGCATGGGGAACAGATCAGGAATGAGTAAGGGATATTTTGGGGACAGTGAAGAGGCCAGCCAACGTAAATCAAAGGGCAAAGTGCCTGTACATGGGGCCAGCCGCAATCCATCCTGTAGGCAGCAGAAGGCCCTGGAGCTTTGCTCAGTGACCGTGCTTCCCTCCACCTGTTCCTCATGGTTGCCCTTGGTCTGGGGAAGCTGCCTGCAGAAGGTGACAACAGCAGCTGTTTACCTGCTGCTAGGGTTGCTGACCACAGACCAGGCATTCCAGGGCCCAGACCTCAAGTTGGTGTCTATCACCCCCACGCACAATCACCAAGGTCACAGGACTGCAGCTCATGGCAGATGAGGCTGGGAAATGGGGTCCAGCCATATGGCATGAAGAAGGACAGCCCATTGGGTGGACATGCTTCTAGTCTCTACCTCATGGCCACTGGTGTACTCACCACGCAGAATTAGCAAATATTAACCTTCTCTCACTGGCTTTATGTTTTTATAATGAAAAAAAAAAAAGAGACATCCAGAAGGAATTAAAAACTCTGGGGTCCCACTTCCCATTTCCTACCCCCTCCAGTGGCAACCTCTACCATGAGTTGTGTGTATTTCTTTCTTGTCCCTGTATTCGCACATGGATATATTCACAGGGACCCCCAAGATGCTCAGTAGTATTGGCTGATGTGGCACTGGGTTCACATACATTACATCTTAACAAATGTATTGTTCTGCAACTTTCCTTTTTCTCTCAACATTTCTGTTTGAGGGACTACACATATTGATGATTCAACTCTATTTCCTTTATATAACTGCTCTGTGGCAAGTCATTTTATTCCACATTTTCTTCATCTATCCCCCGTCGATGGACATTGAGCTCAGGTATTTTTGTATTTTTTCTGGTGAATAATGCTGCTTTAAGACCCTTGTACCTATTTCCTGAGGCACACAGTTCTTTCTCCTGTTGTAGAGAAATGTTGAGACTGTCCATTCCAGCCCATATGCAACTGGTAAGGCTCAATCAGATACAGAACACCAAACTAAATGCACCGAATAATGCAAAGGATGCTTACCGAGAAGGTGCTGCCTTTAAGGAGCTTGTCATCTAGCAAACGGGACAAGCCTGTTATGAAACTACCTGCTGAAAGTTCTAAGATGGTGCCCAGACAGCCCACATGTGATTAAGAGATAATATGCAATTGGCTTCATATAAAAGAGCTGAAGACAGAGAGAATAATGGGGAACTCTACATGGATATGGGTTTTATCAGGAAAGCTTTCCTAAGAGAATTTGATCTTGATAGGGGCCTCCAAGAAAATATAAGATTGAAGTGCTCAGTAGCAAGTGTTCAATGAATAGGAGAGAGTGCTTTCCTGGCAGGGAAAACAGCAGGAGCAAGCGCCCTGGGGCAGGACTAAGAAGGAATGTGAGATGTCTAGTCTGGCTGGAGCGTCTGGCTGGGATGAACTTGGAGCCATTCTTCCATTTTCAAAGTTGAGCTCAGCCCCACATTGGGGATGATGTCCATGTGGCCTGTTGCCCCGGGCAGCCAGCCCGGGTGGTATTTTTCCATTACCCTGACCAGAGAAATTCAGTCACTTGTTGATAGTAATGTGGCCATTCAAGGAGAAAACAATTAGGGATGCTAAGCTCTGGCCCCCGGAGAGGAGGGAGCTGAGGAGAAAATTCTCCCTGGGGGTAAGGGGCCAGGTGGGAAACATCCAAGAGGGTAATTGGTAAATATTATTGTTTCTTTCCACGTTTGCCTGCTCTGCTCTGGTCCCTCTGCAAGTGGTGCATTTAAATCACGCTGTCTGACTTTGGCAGGTTTAATTGAGTCGCCACTGAAAAAGAAATTATCCCTGTGCTATTAATTTTTATAGTTCCTCGGGGCTTTTAAAAAGTGTTTGGATTTTCTAGGTCTTTGAAAATGAAAACATTAAATTTTATTAAAAGGAAATGCAGGGGGGGCTGGCAGGGCCCAGCCAGACCCTGACAAGATGGTTGGTGGGAAGGTTTGGGACCTCTCAAGGCAGCATGACAAAAGTTTTGCCCCTTGTAGAGTAACAGGCAGGTGGCCTTTAAGGTGTGATGTCAGCCAGACCCGCATTCCCCACGGCTCCTAGTGGGTGCCTCATCAGTGCCACTGATAGACACTGTCCTCATGTCCCAAGTCTCTGCTAGGTATTTGCATGTACTGAAACAACATACCGTACCCCACATATATGTACAGATCAATGTTAAAATACTTTGAATAAAATAAAATAAAATGTCTCCACTGACAGCCACAGGCCAACAGCAGCTGTGAGAGGGGCTCTCTGCTAGGCTGAAGGCAGAATAGGGGCAGACCCATGGTATGGGTTCTGAGCAGCTTTTACAATTGAGGGGCCTTCCCAAAGAAAAATAATTCAAAATTATGTTTGAAAGTAAAATTTATTGAGCAAGAGAAGTCACAACACATCACACATTTTAAGAAGCTGACAAATTCTAAAATTCTACAGGCACCACAAAATTTAGAATTACCGTATGACACTTTTCTTCCTTTATTTTTTTATTTTTTTTGGCTACAAACTCTTTGATCATCTCTTTAAATGACTATAATTTTTCAATACCATTTTATGGAGAATACAAAGATAATTCAGTCTATCTTCCAACAAGTTGATCAAATTTTGTACTTTATTATTCATGGTTTGGAAAGGTTTCTTTCAGCTTCACAGTTCATCACTGGTAATGCCATGTTAATTTTCAGGATTGTTATCAACTTTGGGAAAACCTCTGTCAAGTATTTTTCATACATGAGCTATGAGATTTCAGGGTATTTCAACTTTTCTTTAACGGCAACAAATCTGAAATACTCCCTGAATTTATGAAACTTACTAACTAGATTGTCATCGATGTCCTCATTGTAGTGGCATATAATGAGTTTTATGTTATCTTCATTAATGTCAGTTTTTCCTGTCAAATCAGCAAGACATTTAAACATAGGGATTCTGATAAATTCTATGTAATTCCCATCAAAAAAGAAACGGGATGGGTGGTGCATATATAATTGTATTACTTTGCATGATCAAGTATATTCTTGACAAGAGAGAACTTTCATTATGACGAGGTGCTGAGAATCTTCTGCATATAATTTTACATACCTAAGGAATGGAGGAACTTCTCCCCAAGTAGCTTCTGGCTCTTGCATTTTAAAACTTGCTTCTCTTCTATCATCTATATACTTCCAGTGCTGGGCATTGTAGGACACATGCACTCTGGTCTCCACATTTCAGGTCCCCTCCGTGACATGACACAGAGGACATCTGCACAGTGTTCAGCAGGAATATTCCTGGAAGCCTCTCCTACATGGTGACAGCTAGTGATAAGTCACTTAGATGGAGAAGTGACGAAACATCACACAAGCACATTCCACTGAATCCAAACCAGACACCCTACTAACTCAATTGCCCCTTAGCTAGTTTCCGAAGTGGTCACTCTAATGCCACCCAAAATGAGGGAGGTAGGACAGGGAGGAAATCAGAGGTGAAAGAAACAGTGGTATTAACAGTTATTAAGTGGTATTTTAACTATAAAATATCTCACTTTCAACAACTACATAAAAACACATGGCCATGTAAACACACTGGGCTGAGGAAGGGCCCTAAATTTCAAACGTCATTAGCATGACACAAAATTTACTTCTGCACACTGGGGATGATCTGGGGGAGAGGACCTTGAACCTGAGGCTGTCGATTAACTATGCACTTGGAGAGACAAAAACAGCGTGGAACTACAAACAATCCAGACATGACAAGGGAATTGAAGTGTGGGGCAGCCTCAAAGTTGAGACAAGCAGGTGATCAGGGTGGGATGGAAAGGCCCAGGAAGGCAGGAAGTAGAACCTGAACTGGACGTGACTCGGACAGCTGAGGAGGAGCACGAGTGTATACCCATGTGTGTTTGTGCATGCACATGTTTATGCACACACATGTGTGTACTTGTGGTTTGTGTGTGCGTGTGTGTTTCTATGCGAGTGTGCATGCATATGAATGTGTTCTGTCTGTGCACATGGGCGTGTGTGAGGGTGTCTAGAGAGGGAATTAAGAGTTCGGCATCAATTCTGCAGGAGAAATGTTACAGTGTAATGGTGACATTAGTCTGACAAATAAGGAGGACACTGAGGCCCGGCAAGATGAGGCAATCTGCCCAAGGTTCTGCAGTTGGTCGGTGGCAGAACCTAAAGCATCTCCAGGCCTCCTGCCAGCATGTCCAAGATGTTCTCCACCACACCACACTCCTCGGTTCCTACCCACATACAGCTGCCAGTTCCTGTCCAGGGCTGTGGCAGTGCACCATGATCCACTTTTCCCCAGGCAGAGCACCCTTCCAGCACAGGACGGGGCGCCGATGAATCTGCTGGCTGTTCTCCTTCCTCCTGCTGAGGGGTCAGTCCATTGCTATAAGTCATCCCAGCCAGCCCTGACATCGGAGAGAAGGAAGTCGCCTTGCCCTTTTACCCTGTCCCCTCAGCTCCAGCTCTGTCCCCATTTAAAGTCACAGGGCACTAGAGTGTCAGGCAGGGAGATGAGTTAAGGGGAAAGGTGTGTTTTGCCGCAGTGGCAGAGTAGTGGGTGGTTTGTAACTGCTCCCTTGAGGAAACAAAACAGGTGTGGGTCATTTGTGTTGCAGAAGTAAGAACTCTGGATGGTTTACCTGTCGTTTCAGGTGAGGGAATAGGAACGTGGAATAACCCAAGTATCGGTTCACATAGAAAATTAAGGAATAGCCATAGCAACTTCAAACTCCCCACCCTGTGCTAGGCACTCAGCAGTCTCAAGTCTATAATGCCAGTTCTCTGATCATGCCCATCTTATAGACAAAATGAGGAGTTTGCCCAAGTCACACAGCTAGAAGTCTCAGGGCCGGGATTTAGATTCAGATAGTCTCATTTCAGAGACTGTGTTCTTAACCACTATGATATCCTGCCTTTGTTGGGAGAAAGTGAGATAATTCTTCCATAAGCACAGAACTTTAACCAGACCCCCTAAAACACAGGACCATTTAAAACCATTAAAACAGAAAACTGATAGCCACCCTGCTGGCATCCCCGACACACACACGCATGCGCACACACACAGCATGTCCATACCACTGCCCACCCCAGCCTCCTGTCCCAGCCAGACTTCCTTCCCTGTGACTGTCCCTTCAGCCAGCTAGCTGTTGATCTCTGATTCTGTTTACTCTCCACGCGGACCTTCAATACTTATGTTTCTTGCCTCTCAATATTTCAGTGTATTAACGGAAGAATGGAGGGGCTGGGGACTATATCTCCACTAACAGATAACTCCAAGGCAGCACAGGCTGAAAATACTCCCAGCTTTGCTGAGAAGGTCAGGTTTATGAGAGGTGCTGGTGAGGCTGGGAGGCAGGGTGAAAGGCTTTCAAAACGTGTTTGTGTCTGCGTGTGTGTGCACGCAACTCACAAGGAGAGAAAGGACCAGGGAGTTAGGCTGGCACAGGCTGAAGGATACCAGTTCTGAATTTTCTTTGTAACACTGTTTACCACTGAAGAAACTCACTCAATCCTGCAGAGAAGTAAAGGCCAACGCCCCCCTTCCAGACTGAACTCATAAATCTCAAGCCTGTGGGAACATGGCCCACCCTTCCCAAGCAGAGATAGACGGAGATGCTGGCCCAGACACACAGTGTGGAAACTTCCACTGGCCTGCGCTTGACCTCCCTATTTCCAAGTTTTTGCATCTTAAAGGGACCCGGCTGGTAGAGAGCAAGCTGGCTGGAAAGCCCAGATCTGTCTGCTGATGTACAGCTGTTGTCCTTGAATAGAGGGAAGCTTCTCCATTTTATTCAATATACAAGATGCCTTAAAACTGGGGAAAGAGTCAGCATGTCCCTTAAATTCAGAAGACTGAGGTATTTTTACTCTATTTCTGATAAAGCTAACCTGTGTCCAGGCTTGGCCAGGGGAGTGTATGGAACACAGCAGGGGTGAGGGAGGCAGGACTCTGGTCATAGCTGCTCTGCCCTGAGTAAGTCGCCATCTCTTTGGGTCTCCTCCTGTGCTGACTGTTTCATGGGAGAGTTGAGAGTTCAAAGTTAAAATGGTCAGCTACCTCAAGAAGGGGCCTGTAAAACAAACAAACAAAAAAGGTTAAAATCCTCTTTAACAAGCAAGTAAGTGCAGGTAACTTCACAAATAACAGACCCACCCCAGGATCTTTCAGGAGATGCAGAAGTGGAGAAGGGCAGCTGTGGTCACACACCACCTGTCCCTCAGGGCCCTGGGTCGGAGGAGGTTGCATCAGCTTAGCGGGGGCTGTCTTCCCAGGGTTATTATACTCAATTTACTGCGATCAAGCCAGTGTGGGGGTTACCCGCACTGCCCTCACCCCTGATCCAGATGTTCATGAAAGTGCCCAGCTCCCAGTGCTGAGAGGCATTGGGAGCACCAGACCACTCAAAATGGCAGCATCAGTGCCCTAGTCATTATGAGCAGCCTCCCTTCTCCGTCTTACTAAGTGACTTCCACTGCCATCCCCAGCAGAGTCTCACCTATGCCTCGGCTGGTCTGCCCCAGCAGCTCTGTGGCCTGAGGCCTGCAGAACGGTGCTGATTGGTAAGCTCTGTGGGCACAGCCTGTGTGTTGCCACTTTGTGACTGGCACTCTGCCCATCCTGCCACTTCTGCCAGAGAGGCTGGGGGTCAGTCTGCATTTCCCTCAGGGAACGTGCTGTCTGACTGGAAGAGCATGGCCATCCTGAGTGAGGACGGCTACCTGTTTCTGCTCCTTCCCATCCGAGGCACATGATAGGATTGCACTTCCAACTTGTTGTGGTGGGCGGAGCCACAAGAGTGGTGCTGGCCAATGAGTTTTGAGCAAACGTGTCACATGACCTCCAAGCCAGAGCACCTAGCTGCTGAGGAAGACCTCAGAGGGCATTCTGTTATCTTCCACATGAAGACCAGCAACATTCAAGAAGGCAGCTCCTCTTCAGCCTGCGTCCCATAATGACACCCACCCACAGACCAGGACGGATGTATAGTGTGAAAAAGAACTAAACTTTGGTGGTTTTAATCCACAAAGACGTGAGGTTGTCGCTGCAGCACAACCTCATCTGCCCTGACTGATACAGAGATATGAGGCATGTAGATCTGGGATGAGACAAGAGTACTACAGGGCTATGGACAGTCATGTTCTGAATGTTATGGAGCTGGTGGTAGCTGATGGATGCAGTGAAAGAAGAGGAATTTATTATAAGCTGGCATGGTCGGAGAGCACTTCCAGGAAACTGGGTAGGATTTAGATTAGCTCCATGAGAGTGGGAGGAAGTACCCACCTCTCCCATTCATCCCTAAATGCTGGGTACTGATTCCAGCCAAAACCGCACTTCCGGCATTTCATTAGTTAGGAGGGCATCAGGCTTCAATTGCACCCCTCATGACCCCTCCCCATGTCCCAACTACCTCTCAAGGCACAGCTTCAATCTTCTATTTATTTCTATCCTCTCCCACCCTACCTCCTCCTGTCTAAATCCCATCCTCCCTCTCCACTGGTTCCTTACCAGCCTGCAAGTGTTCTCAAATACCTTCCTATTTAAGATAAAAATTATCTCTTAATCTTGAACCAACCCCTTTACCTTAGTCTAAATGAACCATTAATAGACCATTTTGCCTTTTCTTACTCCTTGAGAATCCACTATGAACTTCATCCTTACAAAATAAAATTCAAGATTTAGGGATCTGTTGCTATAAAAAGTAACTCAAGATGTATTTAAACCAGACTTCATATCTTATCCCTGGCCAGCATTAGCCATCTCAAGACAGTATATCTAGAAAATCAATACTCTATGAAATAGGGATTTCAAGGGGGAAGTTCACTCTGGCTGGCTACATGTGGGTAATTAGGTAGGATATAGTGACAGTGAACCTGATTTACTATGAAATGCTCATCCCATTATGGTAAAATTATTTGGCTCATTTAATTATTTATCTACCAAGAGTGCAGGCCCCCAATGAAACTTACTCCCAATGACAGACAGTGAAATGCAGAGCTCTGGGATGGAAGTCAGGAATCCTCAGGCCCCTTCCACACTTCATCTAACCAAATGTATGACCTTGGGCTAGTCACATTTCTTCTTCAGGCTTGAGTGTGAAGCCCGTCCACCCTTAATCAAGAAAGTTTCACTAAAAGCCATAATGAGTTGACTGATGACCTTTAAAACTGAAAAATTCTTTGACATTCTCATTATTTTTGTGTGTGTGGTAAATTACAGAGTTGTTAAAAATGAAGAAAGAAAGGTTGCATGTTATAGCATATAAATGAAGGAGTTCCTTCATTTTTAAGGCTGAATAGTGTTCCCTTGTGTGTATATGGCACATTTTGTTTATCCAGTTATTCATGGATGGACATTTAGGTTGCTTCTACCTCTTGGCTGTGTAAATAGTGCTGCTATGAGCATGCGTGTGCAAATAACTCCTCGAGAACCTGCTATCAATTATTTTGGGTGTATACATAAGATGTTGGATTGCTGAATCATGTGGTCGTTCTATTTTTAATTTGGAGGGATCCACTGTACTGTTTTCCACAGGGCTGCACCATTTGCACTCCTGCCAACAGTGTACAAGGGTTCCAATTTAGCCAACACTTGTTTTCTGTTGGACATGAGGTCACATCACATTGTGGATTTGATTCGCATTTCTCTGTTAATAGGTGATGTTAGTCATCTTTCATGTGCTTGTTGGCCATTTGTATGTCATCTTTTGAGAGGTATCTGTTTGGGTCTTTCACCAGTGTTCTTAATCGGGTTATTTGTTTTTATTGTTGTTGGGTTGTGAAAGTTCTTTGCATATTCTGGATGTTAATTTATGAGATATGTGATTTGCAACTAGAGTAGTTCCCCCTTATCCATGGGGATATGTTCCAAGACCCCTAGTTGATGCCTGAAACTGCAGATAGTACCAAACCTGTTTTTCCTCATGCATACCCTATGACAAAGATTAATTTATAAATTATGAACACTAAGAGACTAACATCAATAAAGTAATAACTAATAATAAAGTAGAATAGTTATAAGAAAAAATGAAGAAAGAATTGGAATTGTATTAATTTTCTTCAGAAATAAGCCCAAAAATGTTTCTTCATCTCATAGTGAGTGTGTGCCATTGAAAGGGACCAGCTGGTGAGGGATTGGTATGGACTGGTGTGTGCTTAGCATCTTTCAATAGGGAGGAAGTGTAGAAAGAGTATAGACATCTGTTCTTATCTCAGCTCCATCCCTGATTAGCTGAGTGGCCTTAAACCTGTCGCATAACAACCCATTGGCTCTAAAATTCCATGACATCTTACATGTTCTTTAAGACTCAGGCTGCAGACTCCTCAAGCTCTCACCCCCACACACACCTTGAAATGAAGCTCTTCTTGTATTTTATGGTTGGCACTTAACCCAAATGATAGATTTTAAAGCACCCTACTCTAAGTCCATCCATGCCTACATGTACCAAATACTAGAGTCTGAGAGTGACATGAGAGTAAGAGTGTTTTAGAGAATGCATAGCTTCCAGGCACCAAGTTCACTATATTCTGGCACACAGCACATTAGTAACTTGGAATTATAAAATTCTTAAAACTCATAGCCATCGCTACGTTTACATAGTGTGTTGAATGTGTGTGACTTCCTTCCATCATTTTACTTGATCCTCACCATCCTGTTGCTCTCAGTTCTCCCATCTGGGACCAAGTGCCTTTGGCAGCACATGGCCAGGGCCAGGGGCCTGGACCCTGCACCTCCTCCTGGAGCATCACTTAATAAGAAGATTGCCAAGCAGGGGCAGAGGGAGGGTGAAGAAATTCAAAGTTGTAACTAATGTTTCCCTGTTTTTATATTAGACAAACAGATAAATTATGAAGTTTATTGTGTCTCCCTCCACTAGAATAGAAACAACATGAGACTAGGGTCTTTTTTGATTGTTTTTCTGTGTTGAATCCCAAACACCTAAAGTAGCATCATGCACATAGTAGGCATTCAGTAAACTTGTGATGAATAAATGAATGCACATTGTACATGAATTTTTAAGCTAAATTTGAGACTTTGGGAAAGTGACATGTTATCGAAGGTGTGTCACTTTAGGCTCTAGACTCCTTAAAGTTTATCAGTTCATTCTCCTGTGCCTTTGAGGCACTCCTTGAAGGCTGATCAACCCTACTTTACAGGAGGAAGCTGGAGCTCTAGATGAGTAAATAAAATACTCAAGGATATACAACCCATGAGGAACGGAGGCCAGGACAACATGCATGTCAATTTGGCGAGCATTTACTTAATAAATTTTTATTTAATAAAATGCATTTGCTGGGTGTTGGGCTAGTTGCTCTCTTGCTCCCAGCTGGCTTCCCTCCTAGCAGCCCTGCTCCTTTCTCTTGAAAGCTCTCTACCCCGGCTGTGCCTAGGGGTCCTTCCCTCCAAGATGCTATGCCACAAAGCCCTCCAGTTTTCTTTTCAGGTCCTTACAACAAGCCTGCCATCCTTTTTCAATTTCAAGGATTTACTGGTAGCTGCTTTGGTACTACAGAAGAGAGGATAAAAATGTGTGATAGTCCTTTTACAGTGATAGTCCTGATCTGTAGTTCCTGACTCCTTTCTGGGCATTATGCAGAAGTCTTTAGATGTCTGGAGCCAGAGTTCTTTCCACTGCTCCACTCGATGGGGCCCACACCTTATGTTTTCTTCTCTAGGTCCATATTTTTAAACATGCCAGCCAAGATCATTCATGCCTGCCAGATTCCCCAGCCTGCCAAGACCATGACAATCTGCTCCATTATTTGAAGAGTCACTAAAAACCAGGGACAACTTATGTCTGAAACAACAGAAATGTTTCCTCACTGAATAGAATATAGTACAGGTTGAACTATACTGTTGTATAGTTGCTGGGATTGGTCGAACATTATCTGATACCTACAAGGATATCTGCTGGATTCTCCAGATGGATCCTCCAAATGGATGCACATCAGAATCACCTGGGGAGCTTTTAAAAGATAATAGTGCATGGACCTCACCCTGGACCAATTGCATCAAAATCTCTAGGAGTAGGGCGCAGGTATGAATGTTTTTGAAGCTCCCCAATGATTCTAATATGCAGCCAGGACTGGTAACTACTGCTATAATAAACTTGCTTCCTTTCCTCTGGGGTGTCTGAAACTATGTAGTGAGGCTAGTCTTTAAAGGCGTTAGGAGATAGTTAATATATATGCTTTTAGACCGGCTCCATTGAGCTAGCCAAGGCAATCCCCAAGATAGGTTTCAATGTTCAAATCTCACTTCTGTCTTCTTTCTTGAAAGCAATACTTTGCCAGGTAAATATCCTAGTGACCCTGGAGAAATCTAAAACACAACCAATGACTTCTTACACTAGTGTTCTCTCTTGGAGTTTCCAGATTCTTTTGCCTACAATAAAGACCCTCAACACCTGACCCCAACATCCTTTGTAAACTTTTTTTTACTAAACCCCTCAACATATACCCCACTTCTAGTAGTTGGTCTATTCACCGTCCCCACTATGCACCCCCATTTTCATCTGTGTTTTCAGTTCTGGCATTCACCTACCTGGGCTGACCAGGAGTACTTTTTCTCACTCTTCATCTCCCCATAGCCTATTTTAAATTCCAGTTCAAAACCTATCTTAGATATGCAACCTCCTCTGTGTGAGCACTCCAGCTCTCAGAAGCTGCTTCCTATTCTGAGTTTATTGTCCATCATATGTACCATTTATTCGAGCACTTAAGTATACTGTATAGGTAGGTGAGTGTGCATTCCTACTGGACTATAACACCTGCACATGGTAGAAACCAATATTTCTTGATTGTGCAATCCAATGTAAAATAATGAGAACCTGGAATCCCTTAATTCTGAGAGGTTTTTTTTTTTTTTAATCCTGTAAGGGCATGCATGCAGTGAATTATTCAGTCTTTAGAACAACCTTGTAAAGTAAGTATCACTATTATTGTCACCATATCGCCAGTCAAAAAAACTAAGTGGAGAATAGTCCATCACTGTCCCCAAAGACACCAAGACAGAAGGAAAAATGGGCATGAGGAAACTAAGAGTGAGTTATACAGCCTTTTAATAACAAAGCCAGAGCCAAAATTCAGAGTCTATACTACCAGCTGTGTTCTCTCAACTAATAGAGTTGTTCTCAAACTTTAGCATGTATCAGAATCACCCAGAGGGATGGTTCAACTAGTAGATCTGGGCTTGGTTCTGGTAATTGCATTTCTAACAAGTTTCCAGGTGATGCTGATGGTACTGGCCCAGGAACCATACTTTTGAGAAATACTGCTCCAATACAAGCTGTTTCCTAAAAGAAAATGGATAGAAACAGGGATTCCAGGTCCACTAGAAGAGATGGTACAAAAGCAACCAGATATCATGTGGAAATAATAAGAGATAATAAATAACTGAACCTATTTATTTCAACAAACGGTTATCTATAAGAGTAATTTGTTATACATTACAAATAAAAACTCAAAGTTACAATACAGAAATCATTCTTATTAAGACTTCAGGCCAAAATATCAATATGTTCAAAGGAGTTGAAATAAACTCAGGCATGATAGATGCATAATAGATTAGAAATAATCCAATAGAATGATAAAAAATGGCAGGGAAAGAACAGAAGCCAGACCACCCACACTCTTTGGAAATCCCCTGTCATGGGAGGGGAGTTGGCAGCAAATCAATTGATTCATTCATCAATCTGCCTATCACTTAATCAGTGGGACTTTGCTAGATTTCAACTTAATGCCATTAAATTCTGTGCGCCAATGCGTGGGATGTGAAAGTAGCCCATCAGACAGTTCCTGCTTGTAAGACATATATCACCTAGTTTCAGAGACAAAATTCTCAACTGGGAAAATTTGGAGAACAATGTTGAAATTTAGTAGTAATGATGTCGTATGAAGTAGGAATTCATAAAATAAAGAACAGAGTGAGTTAGTGTAGGAAGAAATATGTCTTAATGGTTGTAACCCAGGGCTTGGTACATACTAGAGTAGCTATTAGTCATTGAATTAATTAATTAATTAATTAATTAATTAGTGAACAGTTTAAGAAGTTAAACTTGAACTGGATCTTTATAAATGGGTATGATTTGGGGGTTTTTTCAAATTTATTTTTTGAATTGAAACATAAGTCATTATACATATTTCTGGGGTACAGAGTTGACTATCAGTATTTCTGCAAAGCATGTGATGATCACATCAACATTATTAGCACATTCATCATTACAAACCATAATTATTCTTTGTGTCCCTTACCCAGTTATTCCGTAACCAACTCCCCCACCCCACCATTCCCACCTCTAGTTATAGGTCTGCTCTCTCCTTCTGAAAGTTCACTGTTTTATCCTGGTCTTTCTTTCTTTCTTAGCTCCCACTTAGGAGTGAGGACATGTGGTACTTTTTTCTGTGCCTGGCTTATTTCACTTAACATGATTTTCTCCTAATTCATCAAATGGGTTTGATTTGGAAGGGTGGAGAGGAGAGGAAATGGTATTCGAGACAGAATATGTGTCATGAGTCAATTGAGAGGAAGGAAACTGCTCACCTGCACACACATGTGCACGTCCGTGTATGTGTTCATGCACATGTGTGTGTATGTGTATGTGGTAGAGGGAAATTGGGGGAGGCATAGAGGAGCAGTGAAGGGATTTGCACTACTACACAGAAAGTGCATGAAGGAGAAGAGGATAGTATTGGGAGGTAAGTTAAGGAAAGTAGATTGGGTCCAGAATGTTTCATAGGTCTTTGAGGTTCTTCCTGTGGATGAGAGCAGCCATTACCGACTTGAGCTGAGGAGGTTTGGGAGGAGAGTTCAAGTTTAAAGCAGTACCATCCCACCCTCAAGGGAGAGGGCTGGGGAAAGACTGAGCTCACTACAGATGACACAACAGACCAACAACACACTGCCTCTGCCCTTTGGACAGATCCAGGGCACAAGTACATATGGAGGCTCACACATGCCATATGGCTACATATGCAAGAGTTATAAATCAAGACAGCAAATGTCAAATCCAATATGATTTCTCCTCCTTCATTGACAAATATACCTTTACATCAACCTGGAAAGCCAAGTTTGAATTTCAAATTTTCAAAGTTCTCAGCTTTCTGTAGCAAAGCTGGAGACCTCTGCATATACCTCTCTTCTCTTCCCACCCTTGGCTCCATCCTATATTTTAAGAGCCTTAGGCACACACCTGTTAACATCCCAGACCATGAGCAGCTCCACAGCTTCCTGTTAAGTAGCCACCACTATGCACAGCACCAGTGTGATCTGTCCTCAGAAGGATGGACCAAGGAGGGACCCACGAAGGCCATGGAAGTGGGTTTGGGGCCATTTGTTTGGGGAATTACAGATCCCCAGTATCCCTGGTGAGGTTCAGAAGAGGGCAATGGGCTCTGGGTAAGCGTATTTTCTTGGCCCCATGGGTTTCTGGAAGGTGTGGCAGGAGGAGGAGCAGAGTGGGGAACCTGGATCAGAGGCTTCTCTTGCCTGGGACTAAGGGTGACTCAGCCCCTGAGCCACAGTGAGTCTGGGTTGCACTACCACAACCCCCACCAGCCAGCCCCTCCCTCCACACCCCTGTCATCCTCTGCATGTTATAAGTTTCTCCCTTCGTGCTAGTGATGGAGGGGTCACTAAATCAAAGTGCCAGCCTCAGATCCACCCTTCGATGGAGCTCAGTCAATGGGGAGCCAAGCCAAACAAAGCCTCCTGCAGGGGTTTCACCTGCACAGGTTGTGGTCCACACTCCACGGGCTCCCTCCCCACACCACAAGGCACTGCAGACCTAGGCTTCGGAAGCTCATCCCTCGTCTTCCTTTTTAATCTCCCCATGAGCACTGTGCCCTCCTTCAAGTGCTCCAGGGTAATTTAAAGAACACCTCATGTTGCTTTCATTTTGCTCCATTCTGGCCTTCCCATAAATCAGGGCTGAGGCAGAACTTGAGAGGGACTGGGCTAATCAAGATTTCAATCTCAAGAAATGTTTAAATATAAATCAAAATAGTTGAAGGCTCTCCAGATCCTCAATTTTCTTTGAAAGCCTAGTTTGTCTTGTTTTCTTTTTCCCCCCTACTTTTTTTTCTGATTGCTCATGCTGAGCTCTGAATTTTATCCTGGTGCCCCTAGAAATATTTCTAAATAGTTTTAGATGTTTTCTTTGAGGCGCTGTACCAAGCGATACAAGAGGGACATTACTGATGCCCTGGGTGGGGGATAGGGGCATTCTACAGCATCTTGCTAGAACTGGAGGAATTTCCAGTTTTAGGAATTAAGTGATGCTGAAGAGGCATGAGCAGTGATTTGGCAGTCCAGGGGAATGGGAATGAAATTGGCATAACCATAAGTTTGATCATCTCTCCTATTTGGATGCCTGTGGCTGTGTAGCAAACTATGCAAACTGAGTGTTGTAAAACAACAATAGTTATTTACTATGACTGTCTCTTATGGTCTAGGAGTTGCCTGGCAGTTTTTGCTTGGGGTCTTCCATGCAGTTGCAAGCAGAAGGTGGCTGGAGCAGGGATCTTCTTGAAGTCTCCCGCATATGTCTGGAACTTAGGCTGAGAAGGCTGGGACAGCTGGGGCTCCTTGGGCATCTCCCAGCTCTGCCTGTGGTCCCTTGGCAGCTTCAGGGTACCTAGACTTCTTAGATGGTGTTTTAAAATGTAGGTTTCATTATTCAGGTAAGGAGAGGCCAATGGGTCAGGAGACAATCACCATTGAAAGGCAGTTTGTTATACTCGCAGATCCCAAGAGGAGGGGTATGCCACGCTGTGGGGAGCCACAAAGAGAAGCACCAGCACTAGTGGTGTGGGGGTGGAATGGGGTCAAGAGTCTTGATTGTCTCTGGGGCATGGGGGCTGTCCTTAGTTGGCTGGTACATGGCCCTGTGGTGACTAGGGCAGGGGAATAGTGGCCCAGAGTGTGGGTTTCCTACAGGAGGTGATCTGGGGCATGGCATTTGCATGGGTTTGTTTGCAGATAAAAGGCACCCTCCCAGGAAAGCTGTTTACTATCTCTAGGAATTAGCTAACCCCAGGAGGGGCAGTCCCTCCAGAGTGAGCAAGGCCTCATGTCAAAGCATCAAAATATAGAAAATAAAAAACATGGTTAATACACATGATGGCTCATAGCTCCGAAAGCTTCAAAGTCACACAGAATCACTTCTGTTACTTTTTATATGTAAGAAGCAAGTCACAAGGTCAGCCCAAAGTCAAAAGTAGAGGAATTGGGATCTACCTATTGATGGAGGGAGTGTCAAGAAATTTGTGGACATGTTCAAAAATCAGAATACCTCTCAAAATAGAGTCTCCACAACATGTCGTTAATGACTGATGGGCCCCTTTCTTCATCCTTTACATCCCAGAAGCCTTAGACTGGAAATCTGCTAAATCTAATTCCCCATCTGTTAGCAGCACTGCAGGCCAAAATGCTAGACAAAGTGGTAGAGTCAGAATAATCTCCAGGACTCTCTTAAAATGACAGGGGTCAAGAGTGAGAATTTGTGACCCCATTGCTTTGAGTTACAGGAACATGTCCACAGCAAAGTTCATCGTTAGTCAATGTACTCTGTCAGAGTCTCCCAGTAGATATCCAACTCCATGGATGATATCAAGAAAGAAGGAAACTAGCTCTACTCTCTAGGAAAACACACTCTGGTGAGAAGAAAAGTCATGAAATACTTAAAGAAGGACATGGAGTTCAGAGAAATGATAAATTAGTCTTTTGGGAGTAACCAAGGAAGGCTTCATAGAGGAGGTAGACCTTAAAGGACATGAAGGCAGCTCATATCCACTTTCATGGTTAGCTCACTCCATGACAAGCCTGGAAGTCTCTAGACCTCTGGGCCAAACCTCCAGATCTGTCCCACAAACAAAATAAAATGCTTTTCCCTTTCTCTGTGTCCTATCATTCCGTACCTGGAAGGGTCTTTCCTTTCTACTTTATCCTTTCAGATCCTGTCATGCTTTGGGGTCTACTTCCTCCATAACCTCTTTCCTGACTATTCCCAAACAACCATTGCCCTGTTTACCACACCCTTAGGACCTACTACTTTCCACAAATTTCATCACTCATGTCTCCATTTGTGTGTGCTTGTCATTAGTTCAGACTTGTTGACTTGTTTTTCCATCACTAAATTGAGATTATTGCAAACCACCAACCACACATTCTGCTCGTTCTGAATGCCACTTACCCAGGGCCAAGTCTAAGTGTACAGTGGCTACTCCATGTTTATTTTGGAGGCAGATGACTGATAATGTAAGAGTAGTGGTTGTCAAGCTGTGTTCCTCTAGGGTCCCCAAGGGGCCAACATGCAGGGAAGAGCCAAGAGGGAAGAAAGGCATGGGGGTCTAGGGCCTGTGCCAGCTTCAACAGAAAGGGGCTCTCTTAACTGACTTTCCATGTTGGGACTCCACACAATTTTACTTGAAGGAAGCACTCGGCAGCCAACCAATTGTTGAAAACCACCAGTATTGTGGAAACAGCATTGAATTAGGAACTGAAGCTTTGGCTCATCAAACTTCTGATTCCTCACCTATGAAATGGTGATAACTTTTGTTCCTGTCCTGCTTTTCTCAGCGTATACAAGTTAACTAGAGCTGCATAACAAACCACCCAAAACTTCTAGGGTTAAGACAACAACATATTTCACTCATGAGCTGAAGGTTGGCTGGGGGCTGGTCTGGGATGGCCTCACCCAAGGGTCTGTGGACAGCTAGAAGGCTGGCTACCACTTGGCTTTGCAGAACTTGCCCACATGTCAGAGGTCTTGGCTGGGATGAATCAGCTGACTCAGCTCTGCTCCCCGTGGAGCAGTTTGGCCCAAACTCACTCACATGGTTGTCACAGGTGTCCAACAGAGACAGCAGAAGCTGCACAGCCTTTAGAGGCCTAGACTGAGGACTAGCTCAATGACACTTCTGCCATATTCTTATTCTTGATCACAGCAAGTCACAAAGCCAGCCCAGGTCCAAGGAATGAGAAAATAGATTCTGCCTCTTGCTGGGGAGAGCTACGACATCGCTTTGCAAAGGATATGGATACAGGGAGGCATGGAGAATCAGGGCCATTTCTGCAACCTACACAGAGAGGTTATGAAGAACAGAGGAAATTACAATGTAGAGGTATTTGAAAAAGTACACAACTTTACACAAAGTATGACTATTATCATGGGAGTTTTCTTTTTCTCATCAATAGATTTTGGAATAGTAGTGATGCTCTGAGACATGTTCAGTTATTCACGTTAACAGTGCTGAATAGAGAACAGGTAATGTGTTTCTCCTCCTTAAGTGTTTTTTTTAAATTACTGTTATTCTCAAATGTCTTAAAATTATGTTGCCTTCTAAAAAAAGGAAGGAAATCTGCTTTCATGGTTCAAAGCTCTGTCTTTTTTAGGTATATGTTATTGCCATGCCTTGTTAAGCTTGCACACCAGCAGCATGGGATCGGGGCTCATTCATTCATTCACTAGGCAGGTCCAGCACCTGCGGCACCAGGCCCGCTACAGGCACTAGCGGTGCAATGACCGATAAGACCCCATCACTGCCCTCAAGATGCTCACACATCAGTGGGGGAGACACAGTGCAAAGTAAGGGAGGTATGAACCAAAACCTGTAGGAGAGAGAAAGAGAAGCAGCTAATTTTACTTGGGGGAGTCTGGAAAGTCTTTACAGCACAGTGGTAAAGAAATAGAGGGAATATGCACTGTTCAGGGAGCCCAGAGGAAGGAATACCAGGCGGCGGGAATAGCATGTGCAAAAGCATGGAGGTGTGAAGGGAGTGGGGGGTTGAGAAGCCCAGAGGTTGTCTTGAAACAAGGATGGTATACAAGGAGGGAGTGTCGGGATACTGATGCTGCAGAAATAGGTTGGGGCACAGTGGAAGAGGCCACAACACCTCAACCCTTAGGAAGAGCCCCAAGGTCAGATTTGCTGTTAAGGAAGATGTCTGCTGGCAGCAGGGAGGGTTTCAGTCATGTAGGGAATGAGACAATGTGAGCTAGAACCACAGCAGGGCCAGTGGGGACAAGCAAGGAGGTGCCACATTCAGGAGACAGTTAGAGAGATGGAATACACATGGTGGCTTGGGTGTTGGAGAGTCTGTCTGATTTCTAGTCTGAGGGTTAGTGGCTGGAAAGCTGCCATTTGCTGAGGCTGGGAGAACAAAACATTCCATTTGGAGCTTGTTGAGCTTGAAGTGACTATAACGCAGATGCCCAGAAAGCAGTGAGGGACATGGGTCTAGGTCCCTCAGGACTTCCTCTAGGGAAGGTAACAACCAAGTCCGTGGGGCTGTGTGCACAAAGAGGGTCATCGTAGCAACGGATTGGAAAGGGCTGAGCTGCCTACGGGAACAGTCGAATTGTTTCTGGTACAGTTTATGATGAAGTACTACACAGCCCTGCATTATTGTTGTAAGTACATATAAACATATATGTTATATATCATATGCTATGCATACTCGCCCAGCAAAGACTTGGAGGATTTTCCCAGAGATGTAACAGTTGGGGTCTCTGAGTGGTGTGGTTATGAGTGATTTACACTTATTTCTCTCTTTGCTTATCTACGTGATGCACATTTTACGATGAACATGGATTGCTTGTGTAATAAAAGTGACAGAATTTGAACAAAGAAATGTGGGCATTGTCAGCAGATCTATCTTAGTTAAAGTCACATGAGTGGATGAGATCACTGGGGAAGAACATGCAGAAAGACTAAGGCCAGGAAGGTTGAGAGAGGACAGCTCTGGAGAGCACCAATCTCTGGGGAGGATCAGGAGAGGAGGCGGATATTGCAGAGGAGCATTACAGGGCTCAGCATCAGGGGAGAGGGAAGACTGAAGGAATGTGATGCCAACCAGCCATGGGAGCAAAAAGGTCTAAGGGAGCATGGGATGAGAATCACTAGCTAATCCTCATGGAGAGCTTGCCTATTGCTGTAGCTAGTTCTCATGGAGTGCCTGCCCCCATTCCAACTGTTTTGCATGGATTAACTCCTTTAATCATGACAGCTATATATTGCAGGTAATGTTATAAGCCCTATTTACATATGAGAAAAAAAAGGCATGGGGAGGTCATGTAACTCACTCGAGGTTACAGAACTAGTAAAGGGCAAAGCCAAGATTCAGACTGAGGCTGTCAGGAAAGTCCAAGCCCTCCCCACTGTGCTCTGTGGCCTCCTATGGTGAGAAGGGACATAGCATCAAACAGACTGGGTTTGAATCCTGGCTCTGCCATACACCTGGAGCAAGTGGCGTATCTTCTCTGAACCTCAGTTTTCTCATGTGCAAAGTGTACATAATGGTAGTTCTACTCACGCAGGTGCTGGGAGAAGTGCACGACCCGTAAACAGTCCCTGTTAGCTGTGTTGCTGTTGTTGATATTGCTGTTGTTAGCAATCAGCCTCTGAGTCCTGAATGAACCTGCAGGAGTCATTTGTGCTAGTGTCTGAGCAGTACTTCCTTTAAGATGCCCAAAGAGAACTGCGATCTGATCTGTTTCCAGCCCTCCAGAGAAGCTGCCCTCATTTCCCCACCACGTGCTCAGCCTGGTGAATAAGCCCTTCTGTCTGTAACCAGCGCCGTGCCTGCTCAGCACCTCCAGCGGTCTCTGCACTCGCAGCCCTAGGCCCCATGGGACAGCTCTACTTCTCAGAACTTGCTTTCCTCCCCAAGACATCTGCCTCCTTCTGTGCATCTATGGCCTCTTTCCCAGCTCCACCCAGAATGAGCCTACCATTCTGCCACCTGACCACCCTAAAGTGTTTGAAAACAGCTATCACCCCGTCTGCCCTTCACCCCATGCTTTTTCCACTTTTTTTTAACTATGCATGCTCAGCTTCAAACAGACCCATGTCCAGTTTTTCCTGCATATGTTAGAGAAATAGCTTGAGGGGAATGTCACTGGAGCAATTGCTGTGACACAGTACAGGCAGGAGGAACCAAGAGAGGACGCTCCACAAGCATTCATAGAAGCTCTGAAGGTCTGAAGGCTAGAGACTAAGGGACAATTTCCTGAAAAGAGAACCTTCAGGGGTCTTGAAGAAATTGAAGTGGCAGAAAGGAAACTGGGGGTGGCTCTGGACCTGTGGTGGTGGCGGGTGATCACATCAAGGTGGCGAAAAGGAGGGGTCTTGGGAGCAGCCTGGAGGATAGATATAAAAGAGCAAAGCTGGACGAACAGCCAAGGCTTGCCGGGGAGAGGCTTGCTTGCCCAAAGCAAGCATGTGTCCCTGTCTGCCCCAAGAATCCACTGGTGGCTTTAAGGCATAGGGGGGAAAAATTAGACAAAATCTGTCATTTAGAAGAAATTTTCTGACAGAGAGGAGCAGACTGGCCTGAAGTGAGATACAGATGGAAAGAGAAAAGGTCAGAAAGAACATGCAAGACACCGTCCACTTCAGAATAGCTTTGCTCTTGACCCACTGGTTTCTGAAGCAGCAAGAATCCCCCAGGTGCCAAGAGATGAGCAGGAAGGGTCTACCGTGAGCACCTGGGCCAGGTAGCCGGTCCTCTGCCGTTAGCATCTAAACAGTACAATACCTGCTCTCGGGATTGAGAAATCCCCTGACAAATTAGTGATATTGGGCTAGAGGTGCTAGGAAATGTAAACCCCTTTGATCCTGGGTTAGCAATTCCACACTTTAGGTCTTAGAATCATCAACTATATCACAGCAGTGGTGTAAAGTGCTGAGATGAGAAGGATTTTTTGTTTCTACTATGTGCTACTGACCATTTGTATTACGGGCCAAAGCCACGTCAATAAAAAACAATTTGTTTAAGGTTTATTTTATAAGAAGTAGCAAATATTCTAGTCACGTGCTTAAACCTTCAGAGAAAACATAAAATAATCAACAAATATAACAAATATCAAAACACATAGAATTTAGTCCAAGCGTTCAGTTTACAGATAAGGGAACTGAAGTCTAGAGGTGGAGTGACCTTCCCAGCCATGCAGGAGGCCTTTTGCCAGGTGGTTTCTCCA
Source organism: Cynocephalus volans (assembly GCF_027409185.1). NCBI lineage: Eukaryota > Metazoa > Chordata > Mammalia > Dermoptera > Cynocephalidae > Cynocephalus > Cynocephalus volans. Next base: position 41,029,953 of record NC_084472.1, read on the forward strand.
CCACCCATTACTCTAATGTCACTGTCAGTGACACACCTCCTGACTCTCCCCTGCCACTCCCACCCTGACGCTGGCACAGTGGACAGAGAGATCTCATTTCATCTTCACATGGCATCTCCCATGAGACACACCCCTGAATTCCAAAGTCACCCTCCCCCTTAGGAACACTCCAATGACCAAAGGGAGCCCCAACTTTCACATGGAGTCTCTGCGTCCGTCTCCCTTCTGGCCCTTGGGGAGGGGTCCCCAGATCCAGTTTGATCTCTTCACCACCTACTAGGATCTGGCATCAAAAACTTCATTCCTGTATGGAACCCCTGACCGGTGGAACATAAGGCTTTAAAGGTTAAACTCTCTACATTCCAATTCTCCTTTAATGAAAGAGACATTGGAGAAGGGCAGCAGGAAGAAGAGAGAAAATAATTGTGTGTGGCTTTTTAGCCTGTAATAAAAAGCCATTCTCGTTGTGTTCCAAAATTGTCTTTCAGTCTCATCGAATATCACTCCCTTTTCCTGCCTCCCAGCTGTGGCAACCCCAAGCCACCTGGCAGTGCCATTCCACCGGGAATTGTCTTTCCCAGCTTCTCTTCTGACAAGCTCCTATTCACCCTTAAAGAGCCAGCTCAAATAGCCCCTCTCTCTGAAGCCTTTCCTGCCCCTGCTTCTCCCACTTATCCAGGCACTGCAGGCTGTCCTGTTCACTGGGTCCCAGCTTCATCACTGCTCAACTTCTGTTCTATTACAGATGTCACTGTCATTAGATCCTAAATGCCCCAAGAGCAGGATCATGATTTATTCATCTTAATCTCTAGGGTCTAAAACATAGACCTTATTCATAGAACTTATACATAGAACTTATTCAATGATTATGGGTGACCGAATAAATGAATGAAGTAATACAGGCATAGGGGAAAGAGGTAGAGGAAAGCACAAACAACTCCCACACTCAACCTACACACCCAGAAAAGAAATCTTGGGAAACAAAACATCTAGAATAGCAATAACTGAGAAATGTAATGTGAGGAGTGATATGCTGGTAAACCAGCCCTCAAAAAAAAAAAAAATAGAATAAATAAAAGCCCTACTTCATAGACCTTGCTAATTTCCATGGTGTAAAAACTCCCCCTGTGGTTGATTTCTTGCTACCAACCTTACCTCACTGAACTCAGAAGTTGGGAAGAAAGGCACACAAATGGCTCTCATGAACTAGTGTGAGCCTGCTCCAGCACACCACTGAATGCCAGCCACATGCGTAATTCTAAATTTTCTAGTAATCACATTAAAAATTGTAAAAAACTGCCAAAATAGATATAGTAATATGTTTAGTTAGCCCAATATATCCAAAACATTTAAGAAATTATTACCGAAATATTTTACATTCTTGGTTTTATATTAAGTCTTTGAAATCCCAGGGTGTATTTTACACCACAATACATCTCAACTTGGACTAGCTGCATGCGGCTAGCGGCTACTGTTGAACAGCACAGGTCTAGAATCACAGGATCGGGGCCACTCAGTAACAGAGTAAGATGGCCATCGTGCCATTTTTAGGATTTTGTCAATGATGGTGATTTCTAAAATAGTGTTGCATTTTACAACTTCAGGCAGAAACTGTGTGTGTCCCGTAGGCTAGAACAATTTAAGAGGAAGCCATATCTGTTACACCTTAAAGGGATCTCACGCCTTCTCTCACCCAAATGCTTGCTCTGTTGCGATCCTGCACCATGTATCTGCACTCGTAAATTACCACGTATTTTTTCCAGCTCTCAGTACATGAGACTGAAGGCAGCTAATGAACACCCAGCTGCATTCCCTCTGCTCCACGTGGTAATTCAGCACCAGAAACTGGCCTTCTTCCAGGACTGCTCCTCCCATCATGCAATTGCTGGACAGTGCAGGAGCACAGATAAAGAGGCTTGATTTTTCAGAAGCTAGATGTGAATGGGCAATGTTCAGAAATGCACCTGTTCGTTAGCCTAGGAGTCAGCTGCTGCACAGGAGCCTCGGGGTGGAGAATGTGAGGTGTTTTTTTTTTTTTTTAAAGGAGAGTTTTTCAAATTTGAAGCAGTGATACAGGCATCAAAAGTTGTGGGTTCCAGCTCCAGCTCTGTGTGACCTTCAGAAAATCCCTCTATCTCTATAGTGTAGCCTGAGCTTCTGTAATCTGACATTGAGAACCTGGCAGCAGGATTCTGAATGTAGAACAAAATGGGTATGAAAATGCTCTGGGAAAGTGTTAAATGCTGGAATATTGAGAACAAAGGCAGCAGAGCTTAGTGGGAGATGCACAGAATCGGAACAGAAAAACCTGGGTTCTTTTCTTGGCTCTGTCAGAAGTAGGCTGTGGACAAGTCATTTAACCTCTGGGCCTTTCCCTGGTCACTAGAATAACAGGGCCAGTCTAGTGACCAGTGGAAGTTAGATCATGTCATCTCCTAACACCCTCTAATAGCTTCTCATCCCCCTCAGATTGATATCCCCCAGCCCCCCTCTCTATCATCATCTCTTCCCCCTCTGCTCTTTGTTTTAGGCTTCAGCCACTCTGGACTCCTTGTTCCCTTGACCTTCACTTGTCACTCAAGTGACACCTTTCAGTGAGGCTCCCTGACCATCCTATTTAATTGTAACCGTGACCCATATTTCATTTCCTTTATAGCCATTATCACCTCGTAGTATAATATAAAATTTGCTTATGTATTTTGATATTTGCCTCCCCTCTCCAGGATATAAGCTCTGTAAAGATGGGAATTTTTGTCTATTTCTTTATCCTGATGCATTTCTAGTGCCCAGAACAGCACGTAGTAATTCTTCAACAAATATTGTTTGAATGAATGAATGGGGACTATTCTGGCTCTAACATTCCAAGATTATGACTTTTTATAATAAAAATTAGCACTCTACCCAGACAGGTTAACAGCTAAAATTCTAGAAACCTTCGTATATCGTAGGCATACATGAATCACCTCCCCTCCTAAGGCAGATCCAGAAGTGACACTGCCAGGGTGGCTTCCCTTCACCTGCTGAGCCCCAGCCTCCCATTGGCAGCACCTGCTCCAGTCTTCGACTCCACTCTCTCCCCATTCCAGATGCCCTAGACCTCACCTGTCCCCCCCCCACATGTGCCCTTCTCAGGAGATGCTCTGATGGCCCCTCTGAGAAGTGGCTCCACATGAGTGAGAGTCCCTGAGCTGCCTGTTGCTGCGCGGGTACCAGTTACACTCCATCTCACCCTTAGAGCAGGTTCCAGGTTTGCCCTGGGATGTCATCTCTCACTGGGAAAAGTAAATCATTCACTCACTTATTCATTCAATGTGTATTTATTGAGAGGGCTGGGAATATGGAGACAGACCAGACAAAGTTCCCTGTCCTCCTGTGGCAGAGACAGGCAATAAACAAATAATGCTAATAAATATATAATACACTGTTGGCTGGTAATAAATATGATGAAACAAAGTGAAGTGGGTTAGGGGAGAGAATGGTAAAGAGTGCTACTCAAGGTGAGGTGATCAGGGAAGGCCACCTTGAGGAGACCTCAGTGAAGTGAGGGAGTGAGTCACATATCAGGGACAATCAGTGCAAAGGCCCTGAGGCAGGAGTGTGCCTGCCTTGTCCATGGAACAGCAAGAGAGTTAGCGTGGTTAAGGGTGAAGCACAAAAGGAGAGGAGCTGGGGGAGACAGCTAGAATCTAATTCTAGCATACCTTGGAGGCCTTGGCTGATTGGGATTTTATTTCCAGTGTGCTCAGAAGCTCCAGAGCAGGGAAGTGACATGATCTGATTTGTTTGCCCAAAGGATCCTTCTGGCTGCTGGATGGAGAATGTTCTGTAGGGAAATAAGAGTGGACAAGTCATTGCTATAGTCCAGGTGACACATTTGGTGACTGGGACCAGGCCATGACAATTTGTCCTCCTCCCCCACCTCAGCATATTGCATGCTTGTCCTTCTAAGGCCCTGCTCTTCCATCAGAGGCAACAGGTCTCTCACCTCCATCCCTCAATCTACAATCAGGAGTGTCAGTGGTCTGCAGTCTTTGGTTACCTCCACCTACAAGCTGAATAGGGATCCTACAGCCCACACACTCCTAGGCTGAATGGGGATCCCACAGACCACACACTACCAGGCAGGAGGCACAGGCAGGGATTGGAGGAGAGGCCTTGGGTTATAAGAAGCAATGGAGAAAAATGCCAACTATAACTTTATCCCTTTCTCTATTAATTAAAGAACTTATGATAGAATGTGCATGAGTAGGACTGATGCTGTTGTCAAAAAAATCTTTATTCTGCTTTAATTTTTTAATTATGCATTCATAAACTCAGTACTTTAATGTTAATAATAACACATGGCTTGCAATGCACTAACACACAGCCATTTGCTTTCACAGTGTCAACAATGGGGAAGAACCCCTTCCAAGATACCCTTTAGGGCATCTGGTTATAAAATGTCTTGCCCAGCCCTTTAATTCTGTCCTTTGTCCACTTCCTGTCTCATGAATATGAAAATAGGTTCCTAAGAAACAAGACCTATGCCTTCTACTCCTCTGGTCAAGTTCACTGTCAGCACCAATGGATATATGAGCAGAGGGTAGTAGGGTCTGAGATACAGAAGCCTCCAGGGCCTCGTTCTAGTTGGCATCAATATCTGCCCTTGTGGGGCTATTGAACCAGAAGGGACCTTGGTAGTCATTTAATCCAGCTGATTTCCCAGAGGGAGAAACTGACCCCCAAGGAAGATGAAGTGTCTAGTCCAGGACCACCCAACTAGGAAAGATGGGTGAAGATAGGAAAGATGAGAAGCTATGTGAGGAAGCCCCCACTCTCACCAGTCCATGCTGGTCCTGTGTCCATGCTGAAGAAAGAAAATGCAGAGGAAATGAGCCTCTTCATCTCATTGCAATCTTCATAGCCATTCTAGAAGGTAGGAGCAAATGGTATAATTATCCCCATTTTATAGGTAGAACAAACAAAAACCAAAATTCTGCTGAGTGTTCTAGATCATGTGATCAAAGATGGGTATGGGGGTGATTGAAAATGCTGGGTTGTCAATCAAACACAGCAAACATGGCAGCACTACAGGTGACCACAAGGGCATAATCAGAAAAATCCAGATATGGTCCATTCTACCAGGCTTAGATTCTTCAAATATATCAATGTTGTGAAAGATCAAAAAAAAAAAAAAAAAGGCAGGTAACTGTTCTATATTAAAGGATATTAAAGAGACATGACACCCCAACCCTGAGTAGATCCTGGATCAGGAGGAAAACTACTTTTAAATGAAATTTGGGAAACATTTGGGAAAAATTGAATATGGACTATAAGTTACATAATATTATTTAATCAATATTAAATTCCTTAGGTGTTAAAATGAAAAAAAGAAAAGAAAAGAAAATGCTGGGTTAGTCCTTTTTCAATCCTTGGAAAGGAAAAAGTTGGGATGAATGTGATAATGGAAAGAAGGACTTGAATTCTTCTGTGTAGCTCCAGAGGACAGAATGAGGACCAGCAGACGCAGGAATAAGCATGAGGACCTGGGTTTACAGGAGGGACAGCTTTCTGATCATTAGGGCTCTGAAGGTAGAGGGAACTCGCTTGGGAGATAGTGGTCTTCTGGGAATCAGGAGGTCTTCCTGGGCAGGCTGGAAGTCGGTGAGTCAGGGGCACTGTTGAGACTCTGGCTCTTCAGGGGCAGTTGGACTGAATGACCTTTGAGGTCCCCTCTGAGCCTGATATTCAGCAATTCCAGGTACAGAGAACTTGGCATCTCTCCCTTTGAAACCGGAAACAGTTTCTCCTCCCAACCTGGCTGGAGGCTTTCTCCCCAATCATCCCAAAGAACAGCGACTGGATGTCTTCCATTCTGTAAGGATGGGATGAGAAGAAATGGCCTTAAATCATGTGACTTCCCTTGGGCCTATGAAAGATTTCCTATATTGTGAGCTACTAGGTGGGGTTCAGTTGCCAGAGGGTGTCACTGAAATTCCTCTCTGGTGATCTCTGAGGAAAAGGTTGGTACCACGGACTTCGGTGCTTTGGATAAAGCAGAGTGCAGGTGAGAGAGTGAACTGCACGACCCCTCACAGTTCCCACCAGCCCATTCCAGCTATGATTCTATGATGAAACCATTAGAGTTCCCAAAGGTGGTTTAGCTTCATTTCTCCCATTCTGGTGATTGAACACATTTTTTTAAAACCCTATAAACCCTAAACCCTCATTCTTTTACAGCAAAGGGAAAGACAGGGCAGTCATGCACAGTTTGGAGCAAGGGAGTTACAGGAAGAGGTTAAAGGGGGAGGAAGGTTTGTTTAGATTGTGGTTGTCTTTTTTTGTCTGGGGTTGGTGGGTGGGGGGTGTTAAATGTGAAGTTTGATGACTGAGCAAAAGCAGATCAATAGAGAAAAAAGAATGAGAAAAAACTCAAACCTGCAGTTTTCTGATACACAGAAGGGAAACCCAAACTCCGCTCATTATGGCGCATATTTATGGCAGATCATAACATTAAATTACAACTCTGCAGCCTCAGCCAGGACTGCGGAGTTCTTCCCATGTGCTTCCAATTAAGCTCGTTTGAAGTTGCCCTGGATATTTATTTGTAGGGGATTTACTGCGCAGAACGATTAAAGTTTGTTCTTGTTAGGAGTTTGGGGCTAGTTTTGGGGGGTGGGTGAGATGGAAAGGGAAAGAGTTAGCTAGAGAAAGAAAGGGGGCTGCAAGGGTACCCTGAATGAGTTCAAGTATATTTTAAAGTGCACACAAACACACACACAAGGAACCTTTGTTTTCAACATGGTAAGGGCCAGCATCTCTGACGGTGATTTTGTTTATAGGAAATCCTTTATAATGCACGTTTAGTGTTTCCATATGGAATTCTCATAGGACATTTCCCCACACCACCCTCCCCACTCCCCTTTTTTTATTTGGATAAGGCAAGAGAAAAGGGACTGTACATTCCAAAGATTCATAGTCATTCCGGATCAAATTCAATGGATTTTGGCAAGAGTTGAAAAACCCAGATGCAGGACTTCAGCCTCCTGCTGAGCCGCCTCCAGCTGCGAGTGTCTGGTGGAGGCACTTTGTAAAATCATGAAAACCCTATTAAATTCATGAAATATGATATACTGTCGTTTCAGACTAACTTTCCATTGAACTGTCCACGAAGAGAGAATTCGGTTAACTCGGCGGGGGTGGGGGGAGGCCGGGGTAGGATGGTGAGGCGGGAGGTGCTGTTGAGGAATGGAGCACAAAAAAGTGCTGGGAAGGATGAAGAGGTTGTAAATTTCTGTGTCTGGGTACAAGGCTCCTTTGGACTCCAACAGGACCAGGCCTTCTCAAGCTCTGACTCTTCCCAGAAAAGGAGGTGGTCACCTTGATTCCTCTCCCAAGTTGGTGAACATCCCACAATGGCCAGTTTAGCTGCTGGGATGATTAGTTTCAGAGCTCATGAGACTCCAATAGTCCTTGGTGGACCTTTAGGTTCTGTGCCCCATTGTTTTACAGCTGCAGGGTCAAGGGCAGAGAGAGAGAATGATTTGCCCAAGGTCCAGCAAATTGAAAATTCGGGACTCCTGAATCCCCATGTGGTTCTCTCCACCAAAGCACGCAACTTCCCTGGATAAATGAGATGGAGAACTTCACTGTGGGCACCAGCTCCATTTACCTCAAATCAGAGCTGCTGACAACATTGTTTTTTACATGAACTCACAGGCCCAGACTCCCCCCCAGCTATGAAACAGCCCATCCTGAAGAAGTTGGATTCTCTTAGTTCATTTCCTATTGGACTATAATTCACATCATAAAACTATTGCATGTTTATTTTCAAACAGAACAGGGTGAGGAGTCCCTGGAGGTGAATTGGTTTTGCTTTCTGGAATCCACCACAGGACATGGGCAATTGCCGGAGCTCTCGTGTGTGTGTAGAGTTTGCCTTGCAGGAAATCAATTGGGGCCCTACTTCCCAATGTTTGGGCACCCTGGGGATCTAAACGCCAGACTCCTGGAATGCAAGTATATACATGAATATCAGGACCCACCTGTCATCCATGCAGTGGTCCCTGAAATAGAAATGTCACAAACTGCAATCAGCAACATCTCTGACCCAGCAGCCAAGGCTGATTCATGCATGGAAAATGATCAGAATAAAAGCTGACATTGATGGAGTGCTTACAATGTGCTAAGGCACTGTTCTGAGGGCTAGACATGAATTAGATCATTTCATCTGAACAAGAACCCTATGCTGTAGTAATACTATTATCCCCATTTAACTGATGAGAAAACTGAGTCAAGTTGCCCGAGTTTTCATACTGATTAAGTTCACATAACTGATGTAAGTGACTGAGCCTGTATTAAACCTTAATAGGCAGGCTCCGGAGACTGAACTCTCAAACTGCTCACCATGCTCCCCACTCCCACCCCACCCCCAGCCCCAAACACACAGACCTAAATACCGGATGTCACTGAAGTCTTAGTTCTCCCCTTCTCACCCCCATGGAGATGTATTATTTTTTTTTTTTTTATTTTTATTGAATCAAAATTGATTACATATATTTTGGGGGTTCAACATTGAGATATGTTGATCAAATCAATATTACTAGCATATATATTGTTACAAATCATAATTACTCTTTATGCCCCTTGTCCAGTCTCTCCCCATACTTTTTTCATTAAGCATTTCACACTCTCCTTACCCTTACCCTTTTGATATGCAAACACTCATGAGGGTGGTAACATCTTAAGTCACTAATACCTAAGCCAGTGCTTCTCCCCACTGCAGTGGACATACAAATACCCCAGCAGTCTTGCTGAAATGCAGATTTGCATTCAGTAGGTCTGTGGAGGAGCCTGGGGTTGCACATTTCTAACACACTCCCCAGTGCTCCTGCTGGGCCATGGAGACACCTTTTGAGCAGCAAGGCTCTATCTAGGCTGTTAACCAAATGGCTTTCCTCCTCCAGCAGAGGCACCCACAGCACACTGAGTCCGGGATGGAGGCACATGTAGAAGGTAGCTAGGAGGACCAAAGACATTTCATCAATTTCACAGCTGTGGTCCAGGCTAGCCTGACTGCCATCCATCAGTGAAACCACTAGATTTGCAAGCTTAAAGTGCCAGGCACTGGGAGACACAGGGAAGGGTACAGTCTTTGTGGCCACTAGAAGCCCTTTGATTTTCATCTTTGCAGCAGCAGGCAACAGCCAAATGACACAGGAACAGAGTCCAATGTCTCTATATCATGGCAGGGGCAATTATGAATGTATAGTAATCGCTGTGGTCAAGAACAGTCAGCACCAGATGCCTCCCTTACATCCTGCAGGGAGGTGGCTGACCAAGAGGAACTGGCCCAGTGATAGTGGCTCCCACCTTCTTGCTGGAAGAGCTGGAGCAGACAATTAACCTTTCTGGTTCTGTTTGTCGGACATGTAAAATGAAAGGATTACACTAGATAACTTTTGCCTCTCTCCACCCCCATCTATGAGTCTATAAAGGCCAATACAATTAGTAAAAATTCAACCAATTGTCTGGATATCTAAATATTCTGATGTCCTCGTTGCCAGCCCCACACAGCAGGATACCAGATGGAACCAGTTTTGTTTCCAGCTGGAGGCTGAGCACCATAAAACACAGCTTCCACATGAACCTGGGCGCCCCATTCCCATCTAAATCTTGGGAAGCAGATGCAGGAAGGTTGGCTCCCCACAGCCGCCAAGCATGCTGCCTGAGACCCGAGACACAAAGGCGAGAGTCTAGCCCCCAGAGCTCTGCCTCACAGCCAAAACACACTATATTGTATTCCTACCAGCTCTGAAGGCCTTGCACAGCCAAAAGAAACAGGCCTTTGAGAACAGGAAGGGGCAGCACTTGACCCCTGGCCTGTTCTGTCTCACTCTCTCTGGCAAGGGGAGGTGAAGCAAGGGGAGGCCTTGTAACGGCCAGGGAGGCCCAGCACACAGTTCAAGTCCAACAGAGCTGGGTCCAAATCCTAGCTCTCCCCTATCTGTGTTATGCACTTTCTACCTCTGTGATCTTGAGCATTATTGTGAGCATTATTCCTTATTAGGCTAGGCACAGAGTAGGTGGGCAGTAAGGTGAAGCTATTCCATGGAGCAATTGTTGGCAACAAATCAGACACTCCCAGATCTGCTCTCCAACCTACAGAGTCCAGAGGGACCCCTTGGAACCAGTATCGTTAAATAAGTAAAGATACAGGGTTCTAAACCAGAGCTGTCCGACAAATGGAATGTGAGCCGTCAGTGTGAGTCAACATGAGCTGGTGGGGAGGGAGGTAGGCTTCAGCTCTCCCATCATCTCCAACAATCCCCCCATAATAATAATATTAATAACCATAAAACCCTAAAAATACTGTTCTTAGATATGGTGGCGAAACATTTCCTCATTCTTATGTAAAGGGTAAATAAGAAGATTTTTAGAAAACTATGCCGTTTTTAGTGATCTTTAATTTGAGCTAAGTAGAAATTATGGGCTTGCTATGCAAATGAAACCTTAGGACATTAGGGCCTTTTACCTCTTCCAGACTGTTGCCCCTAAGCTCCCCCAATACAAAATTTCCACAACTATAACAAACCAGTGGAGAGGGTATTGGGCAGTACAAAAAAAGCACCTGCCAGAGTTCCTCAACAAATGAAGTGTTTAGTGCTACTGACTTTATTCTAAAGTGTGATTAAAATGGGGACCTTGATCACAGGTGCTGGGAGAACACAGACTGCATGGTGCAGGGTGCGGAAGGTACTCATATGGTACAGATGATTCACTACTAGAGCAGAGGATTTGAGAAGGACCACAGTGCAGACTCAGCACAAGGTACCAGGAAGCAGCATGTTAACAGATGTGCTGTAGCAGTGGGGGATTTCAGCATAAGACACATCACAGATATAAAGTGCATGGGAAGCAGGGCACAGGGTGGGGGAAGTGGAATTGGAAGAATCCATGGCCTTCTGCAGTCAGAAAATGGCACTGCAGGTTTTCTCTGAGAGCTTCACGATCACTTTGTTCCTCACTTCCAACCTTTGTTCCTCATCTTATCAATGGGATTGCTTGTCCTGCTTATTCCTCCCCCCTCACCCCACCCCTTCCTCTCCTCTCTCTCCTGGACCAGTTGTCACCTCTGCTAACAGGACTCGGGACAGAGGGGTGGACCAGGGCAGAGCAGGTAGACCCATCACAACCCTCCACACCTTACTTCCCTCATCCATGTAAAAATTGGCGTAGTATTTTGAGCCTGATGAACTGGAGGCTGAACCAGATGCCCTCTAGCTCTAACTTCTGGAGCTCTAGGAAACAAGCCAGAACTCTACACCCTAAGTCCTGTCACCAAAGTGAGACACCCACATACGACCTCATGGTTCATCACTACCCTGACTCGGCCACCCTCAGCAGCGGTCACACCCAGTCAGGTGGTTGGGACCAGAACCTTGTACTCTCCATCCATTGGCCCCCAGGCCTCCTGCAAGCTTCACAATTCCCTTCCATGTACACAAGAAACAGCAAAGACTGTAAATTCCAGGCAGAGCCTCCATTTCCCCTTCTGAAATAAGAAAACAGTAATAATTTCCTAGGAGGGATGCTGTGAGGACTGGGATCAAGAAAAACTCACACATGGCCGGGCACACAGTAGTACTGGGAGAGTGACAGCCTCCAGCCTCTTCTCTCCCTCCCTGCCTCCCTCCCTTCCACACGCTGTGCAAAACTTGAACCTCCTTGTTCAATTTACCTGACTCAGTCTCTGATGTTTGGAGCCAACATCAGACTGAACCAGCCACCAGCAGTTATTCATTAAGGAGATTTATGCCCCCCACCCCACCCGAAAATCATGGACATGAAATCCCAAGACCCATGGTACTCATGCATCCTGGAGCCCCTCCTGCTGAGTGACACAGACTCCATCCAAGAAAGAGAAAACCACCCATCATCAACCAGAGGAAGCATCTGCTCCAATAAAGACCCTCCCCTCCCTCTGTCTCCAGGGAATCCCTCCCCCCAGCCCTCCTTTACCCTCTCCTATCTCACCATGGTGGCATAAGGCTAAGTTAATTAATGTGGGTAAACCATGTGGAAATGCCCAGCTTGCCAAGTGCTCTCAATAAGTTTGAAATACTGTTGGAAGCAGTGGAAATTGGCACAGCTACCTAGATCAAAATTAATTTCACCCCCAAGACTCCTGTGCTTGACTGTGTTGGTTTGGGTCTCTCCGAGCAGCACGAATAAGTCCTACATTGTACATGTGTGACTTTACGCACACAGGAGGTGGGCAGATACCTGCTTCCATTTCCCCGACAGACTCATCCCTGCTCCTCCTCCACAAGACTCTGGTAAAGGAAGTGGGGCAGAGGCGCCCTCGTCTGGAGGGTGGACATGGCTGCAGGGCACCAAGAGACCTGCCTCAGGCAAGGGCTGGGCTTGATTCCTGCCATGGCTGCTGCACAGTCAGGGTTCAACAGAAAAGCTGAACCAGTAGGAGCTGTGTATATTAAGAGATTTATTGCAAGGCTTCTGCAGTTTGGGGCTCTCCAGGCAACTCTGAAATCCATCAGAGGTAGGGGCTGATGCTGCTGAACACAAACAGAATTTCTCTTTTCTCAGGAAGGCTTCAGCTCCACTTTTGAGGCCTTTCAACTGATTGTATCAGGCACATCCAGATCATCCAGGGTATCTCCCTTTCTTGAAGTCAACTGTTTATGGGCCTTAATCACATCTACAAAGTACCTTCACACCAATACCTGGATTAGTCTGAAATTGAGTAGCTGGGGACTGTAGCCTGGCCAAGATGACACAGAAAACTGCCATCACAGCTGCTCCGCTCCTCCTCTACCATCAGATGCTTCCACTCCTGAAGCCTCCCCTTCTCTGGGGGCTCTCTGGTGTCTCAGACCCCCCGGAATGGCCTTTGAGCCATCTGTCAACCAGTCCCATCCAAACCTTGAACAGGTCTCCAAGGAAGATTGATTGCACATCTTTTCACTGTTTTTATTATCATGTCTCTGGTGAGTTCCAAAAATGGCTTCCCAACTGGTCTCCCTGCCTCCACGTCTGCATTGCCATTGCCAAGAGAATGTATTTCTAAGCTGTAAACCTGGGCCAGCCCCTTCCGTGCTAAGACCCCCTCAATGGTGGCCCAGTGCCTTCCGGGTGAATTGCACATGTCTCATAATGGTGTCCAGCCTGCCTTCTCACCCCACCTACCTTACTCTCTTTCAACCCCCCTGGGCTGGAACTTGCCACACAGGCTCAATCCTCAGCGCCAAGACCCTTGCACTCCCCTGACCTTCACCCATGCCTTTGACTCATCCCATCCTACTGACATTGAAGACAAGCCCTGGGCACCCTGCGCTTCCTCCCTGGACACCACTCACCCCTTATGTGACTCCCTGCCTGCCATCTGCCCCCACCACTAACTGATGAGTATTGCGCCCTTGCCCCCAGTGCCTATCCCCATATCATCTCACAGTGTATGCTCCATACATGTCAGTTGGATTAATAGGCAGAATGTTTGTCAAACGATCCCACTCCCTCACTTCCTCTCCAGCTCTTCCAGCAGCCTTCTCACTTTCTGCCTCTCCCATAGTACAACTTGAAATTTACCAGAGAGGTTTTTTCCTTCTCCCTCTCCCTGTCCTGTCAATTTGAAAACTATTTTGGGCAATAATAGTGTCATGATGATTTGTGGTATGAAAATTATGGTTTGAGACAGCAGGGCCTGCTTCAGGGATTGAGAAAACATAGGCTGGCTGCAGCGAGAGGCTCAGGTGGGTGGCAGGAGGCATGACTGTGAGGCTGAAGGAGCCTCGGAAGGGTCTCGGCAGCAGAGGGACAGACCCAAGTCATGGCAACATGAGGATGAGGAAGGGAGACCAGGGACTGGGCTGTTTCAGGAAGGCACCTATGACATGATGAGATGATGAGGGATGGGCTGGGGAGGGGCCTGGGTGAGACCAGGATCCGAATCTGTGATGAAAATGGAAAACCCACCTACGCAGGCAGATGTTCAGACATTTTTTCAAAAGAATAGATTACTTTACAGTCACAGTCTTTTAGCCATTCATTCAAGAAATATTTGAATATGTAATTTGTTATAGGTTGTAGAGCTATCCCAGTGAATGAGACACAGTCCCTGCCCTTAGGAGCCTTTATCCCAATGGGTATGTGACAGGGTGTCAGGTAGCCAGGAGTGCTCTGAGGAAAATAGCAGGAAAAGGGGGGCAAGTTGGGGAGGGGCAGGTGTGCTACAGTAGAGAGGGTTGCTGGAGAATGCCTTGCTGAGGAGGAGCCACAAGACTAGCTGGGGGAGGGCGTTCGAGCAGAGGGAATGGCAGAGCAAAAGCCCTGGAGCAGGACTGGGTTTGTCACACTCAAGGCAGGAGAGAGAGCAAAGGGTAAAAGGTGACATCAGAGGAGTCGGCAGAGGCCGGGTCACGGAGACCAATGTGCCATGGGAGGACTTCAGCTTGTGTCTGAGTGAGCTGGGAAGTCACTGGAGGAGTTTTGAGCAGGGGAGGGACTCAGTCTTCGTATCCCAAGGACCCCTCCAGCTGCTGTGTGGAGAATGGACTGAAGGCAGGCACAGGAAGAAGTGGAGAGACTGGTCCAGAGGCTATCACAATATCAGGAGGGTGGTGGCAGCACTTTAGGCTCAGTCACTTAGCAGTAACAGCAGTGAAAAAGTCAATTCCAGATACAATTTAGAGGTGGAGCTAATAGGAATTGCGGGTGTCTTGGGGTAAGGGGTATAAGTGAAAGAAAGGCCTGAGCAAGCAGGCAAGTGACAATCCCTTTTACTGAGATTGGGAAGCCCCGCAGGATATCAGGTGTGGGCAGGTACAGGCCAGTCAATGACACTCCTGACCAGAGTGCTCAATGCATCCCGCATTTTGTTAAATGGAACTTTCTATAAATAGACTGCCCACATGTTTTACACAGCAGTTATGCCTCACATGTCCCATGGAGATCCTGAGACCCAGAACATCCTCAAATGCCTTCTGATAGATGTGGAGTCAGCCAGAGCTCTACTGTTAGTGTGTATTGGCCCATGTTGTTTATCTCTGCCACACTTTACCCATCATAACTGCCTACCCCGAACCCTTATGCCCCAATTGAAGTGACCCCTCTGTAGAGAGAGAGAGACAAGACTTTGAAGGCCCAGGGAGGGCTCAGAGAGGCTCAGTGCAGTGGGTGGGGTTGCTCAGCGGGCTGACCCCAGCATTGCTCCATGCCTCTCCTAAGTGGTCTGGATCAGCATGATGACTTGTGGGGGCTCAAACACTTTGCTCTTATAGGTCCCTTCCTCCATAAAAAAAATATTAAAAATTATGTGTTATGACTCTATTGGTATTGAGACAAACATAATGCAAGCTGGATTGTATGCATTTTTCTTCTGATTTTAAAAGAAATGAAAGTATTTTTGTGGGCCCCTTTTGTATCAGAGGCTCTAGGCACTGCACTTAGGAAGGAAAACAGGTGGGTTTGGATTCTCCGTGGGGAGCAGGAGGCCTGGGCCTTTGTCCTGACCTTTGATCAATTCGCTCTTTGACCTCTGGGTCTCTCCACCGCTGAAGACCTCCGCCTCCTCGTCTTTCTAAGGAGCAGCGGGACTGGAGCATCTCTCAGCTGCTTTGTGGTGAAACTCTCCAAGATTCTAACTAAAGCATGCACACATCTCACTTCGTTTTTAACTTTCTTACCCCAAGGGAAGGCTCTTCCTCCTAACTGTAATATTAAACTTGTTTTCCTTTTCTGGATCTTCTTCTCTCATCAAATCATGTGCTGGTGTACGCAGCCACTGGTTCCCAAAAAGCGGCCATAAAACCATAATGAGCATGGAAATACCAATGTGAAAACGACAGAGAGAAAGTCATAAACATTCAAATAAATATATAAATATAAACAAGTCTATAAACCAAACCCTGGAGGTATTTTAAACACATAACACAGCATTTATATCTCTTACTTTGCGCGGCAGAACTTTCAAAGGAAATTCATTTAATTCTATTGCTCACACCCCAAACCCCCATCCAGGAGTAATCACTAATAACCAGCACAATTACAGCCTCCCCCCTGATCGAGGACGGTTCATTTCGGAAGCTCATTCTCAAATTCATTATTGTGCTGCAGTGAGTTGAATCGCAGCGGATGTGGCTGTGTGACAATCCCCCTTGCACTTCCAACAGCTGGGCTCAGCAAGATGCCTGACACAGTCCTGGCCCCAGCCTTCTCTGACCACTGCCAAAGTAGTTACCTCTCAATTACCTGGCCTGATTTAAAGAAGCAGGTCACGACTCCGGGAGAAGGCAGATAATTCTCCATTTTGTTATGGGCTTGATGAACGGAAGGACGTCCCCCAGGGAGTGCGACTGCGGCCCTTCCACTCCAGAGCAGGCGGGGAGAGCACTGAGCTGCCTGTGCACCTGGCACCATTCTGCTGCTTTTCAGATACTTGCTCCTCTAATCCCCACGAAAGCACAGGAGGTGGACACTGGGCCAGCTACAGAATTTGTGGGGCCCAGAACAAAATAAAAATAGGGGACTCTTGATCAAAAAAGCAGAGAAAATGAGATGCAGTTAAAGATACTAAAATATAAAACTTTTCTGAGTGGCATTCTCTTTCTCTCTCTCTCTCTCTCTCTCTCTCTCTCTCTCTCTCTCTCTCTCTGTCTCTCTTTCTCTGTCTTTTTCCCCTCCCCACTCCCAATGTCATGGCATTTTTATTTGCTGTTTAATTTCACATTCCCTGGGGCACAGGGACACTTGTCAGGTGAGTGCAGACCTGCACAGGCACCCAGGATTCCATCCTGAGACTTGATGGCGCACACAAAGGGCTCACTGGCTGCCAGGTTTCCCCTCCCACCAGCCATCAGATCATCATCAGAGGAGTTGAGCCAGGCAGCTCCTCTTCCCATTGGCCCTCCACCCCAACCCACAGAAAATGGGTGACCCCCAAGTCATGGCAACCTCTGCACCAGGATACGCTTGGTACCAGGATTGGGCTGACATGCTGCAGGGTACATGTTCCCAACTCTGACCCTTCCCAGGGCCCATGCACACTTCTGCACAGAACATAGCAGCAGTGGCTGGGTGGGGCGCAAGGAGGGAGAGGCTGGGCAGGGAGGGCCCTGGGCACCAAGAGGCAGGTGAGTGGGCAGTCAGGAAGTGGGAGGTAGTGGGAGGCAGGACTGAGTGTGAGCAGAGGATCCAGTGGTTGATGCTCCTTTATCCCACCAGACTTCACTTACAAATTCAAGATTTTGAATAAGTGAAGATACCTGAATTATCATGAGCTTCACTTTGGCATGCAGGGCCATGTGCAATTTCATTGGTTGCACACCCACGAAGCCGCCCCTGGGTTGATTTTATCACCATTCTCATTCTGCAGATGAGAGAACTCAGGCTCTGTAATCTGTCCAAGGTCACGATGCTAAAAAGTGGTGGAGTGGAGGGAGGCAAGTCTCATACTCAGTCATCTGCCTCTGGAGACTCATTCTTCACCAGTTCCCTAGGCTGCTCCTTATTCCACCAAAGCCGGCTGCCTCGCCTCAGGGTGATCATTGCCTCGCCACACGGTCTGGTGGAAAAACACAAGAGCGCGTTCAGCCCAACCTGCACCATCCTGCTGACTTCACCACCTTGGCAAGTCACTTAACTTTTCTGAGCTTTCGCCTAACCTACCACATGGGGTGCTGTAACAAAACCCATAAAGGTACATTTATATCAAATCATTCAGTGTGTGGTGGGAGAGCCCTAACAAGAACCCACATCTCTCAGCCATCTCCTCCTTTCCCAGGCTTTCCCCAGGCTTCTCTAGGCAGCTGACCCTTCCTAAATGTCCAGGAAGACAGTGTGCATGCCCTGTGGCCACACAGTAAGAGGCAGGCAAGGTTGAACCAGTTCACTGCTCAGGTCTCTTGGGGATGCAATATTTTCTAGGTCTGTGTACAACTACTTTGATTCCCTTGTCTTAATTCCAGTGGGGTTCTCTTCCCTCTCTCTATTCAGTCTAATGGGCTAACTCTCTCCATTAGTGACCCAGAAGGAATCCCTTGACCCAGACTGAGCAGATGTTTGCTAAGCGAATGTCACTAGGAAAAAGTCTACACAATGTTTTTTCTCTAATCAACTGATCAAACTGACCCATCGAGACAACATCTTGGTGATCTTCTACCTCTAAGTCTTTTCTGTTGAGCTAGAGTGACTTGCACTTCCTTGGATAAGGTTGGGAGCATCTCCTTTGGTCTGATCCAAGAAGCATCTGCTTTGGCAGGACTGGGTGAAAGATCTGAATGGTTCGAGCCCTTGGGGTGTTGGCCATTGTGCTACCTTGTGTCAGGTGAGGTTGTACATGACTGTTCAGGATGCCCAAGGGCCTCCTTCTTTCTGGGACCCAGGACCTGCTGCAGGAGTGTCAGTTAATTGCCCAGATCAAGACAGATATATCCAAACATCCACCAGAACTTCAGCTCTAAACTTCAACCTAGGAAGCTCATCTCATGAAATATCAAAAGGCTGTAGATGAGCCATACAATAGCCAGTGATCATGAACATTAAACGAGATAAAGTGTGAAGTGCTCAGCAGAGAACCTGATGAATAGTAGGTGTTCAACTAATGTCCATCCCTAATGAAAATGTAGTCTTTCTTAGAGAGGGTGAGTGAGCAGAGTAATTTGTCATTCATTCCTTTGGGGGATTAGAGGATATTTTCCCTGGAAAGGGAGAGTATGAGGGCATTGGATGCTCTCGTGGTGGGTGGAGGAATATCAAAAAGGAATTTGAAGCAGGGAGAGGTGGCAGGAGCAAGAAGTACAGAAAACTGAAAACCTGCTATAACCACTGCGTGGCTTTTCCAGGGGCTGGGTCTCGTGTGAGGTTAATGTAAGGTCTATGGTGTAATGTGAAAAACACATTTACTCCCAGGCTCTCTCCTGCTGCTTCTGCCTTCCCCAGAGACTGACACATGTAACCGTGATGGGGCACATAAGTTGGTCTTTCCTTGAGAAACTCAGGACCTTGCAAGAGATCAGAAGACACAAAAAATCTCTCAGGTTGTTTCAAAAAATTTTCCTCCTTCAGAGAATTTTCCTCTTTTTGTATCTTGAGGTCAAAAGCCTTGTGGTTCCTCATAAAACAGACATTTGAGTGCTTTCTTCAGAGCAAAAATTGGTTGACACTCTCACTGATGGATTCAAACATTTTGACTCAACTCATTCAAATTCCCATCAGTTTAGTCAATTGATGTCATATCAAATATCTGTCAGCACAACCAGCCAAGTCGATTAGACACCTGGTCTTTTTAGTTAGCTAACTTGTTATTTCTGAAAACAAAAATAAAAGATCAAGATTAAAATAACCCATCAATTTAGTTAGCAACTGACTGATAATTTCTATCCAAAAGTACATTTTGTCAAATGACTTTGATTTTTTTACCCACTGAATCTATTGAGTCAATCAGTTGTTGGGAGGGAGTGGGATTGAACAGATGTGTCAGCGTGCTGAACAAGCAGGGGGGTAAATATCAGAAGTGAATCTTCAACAAGATTCCCTCAGAATGGTCACTGCTCGATCATCCCCAATAACAATGAGAAATGGGGTCCTGTAAATATATGACAGGTAATCTTGTGCTTTGAATGGTATTTATCTATTCCTTCTAGAAATTTACCCTTCCTGCCTCTTGTTTGTCCATAATTGATAAGAAAATGGGTGTGATTTCCCAGAGTGATCTGATCTGTGCTCTAGACTACCCATCGGCAATCAACAAGCAGATGACAGTCACTGAAACTTGAGGGTTTACTGTATTTACTGGGGTTGAATGTTGGATTATACTGAATTCATTCTGAAAGATGTGATTCCTACCCAGTCCAGAGGATTATGATAAATTCAGTGGTTGACATCGTCTATTTTAGACCTGAATCAAAGGGTTAAAATTTAGGGTCTTTCCTTGTCAAAATTGAAATCATTGTAGCTGGCTTTTGTCACTCTCCTCCTACTGCCTTCACTCTTTTCCCAACCCTCAGTCTTCATCACCCCCTCCCTCATATCCAGAGCCCTAACACTCTCCAGAGTCCTCCCAGCAGGGGAACCACTTAACAGACCGACTCACACTAAAGTGTCACTGACTCCATGTGCTAACTCTTTCCAGGGATGCTTGTTTTTCAAAAGAGGATACCTGAAGAGGTCTGTGCTTAGCCCAAAGGAGTGAATCACTAATGGCGTAATTCCAGATACCAGGTAACTAGAGAGGTATCTAAGTATCAGCAGGCGTGGTTTTAACAAAACCGGGTATTTGAAGAGCCATCTCACTTAGACAACCAGAATATATTCACTCTCAGATGTACTCATACAGAATTCAGTGGCTCGCTTTTGTCCAAGTCAAATATTCCACTGGTCAAATTTTCTCCTGGTCATAGATATTTCTGGAATAAGCTGATTATTTGTGACTAGTTACTCACCACCTACAATTCACTTTTCCAATTTTCTTCTGTTGCCCATATCGTGGCATTTTGTCAATTTCCATGGTTTATTGACTGAGTTCTGAGGGCTGGAGTAAACAAATTACTTCAAGAATAACTATGGGCTGACCCCGTGGCTCACTCGGGAGAGTGCGGTGCTGGGAGCGCAGCAGCACTCCGGCCGCGGGTTCGGATCCTATATAGGGATGGCCGGTGCGCTCACTGGTTGAGCGTGGTGCGGACAACGCCAAGCCGAGGGTTGCGATCCTCTTACCAGTCACAAAAAAAAAAAAAAAAAAAAAAAAAAAAGAATGACTGTGGTGTAATAAGTGCATTCCTTGTCAGGTCCCAATTGATAGAATTGGTGTGTGCTAGAATTAGCCCTAACGTCAGGAGGAGATTCACCACGCTGAGGACGCAGGTTACCATAACCCATCCTATCAGCAACATAATTGTGTATGGTACATAATATTTACCATTTTTTGGATTCTGAGTAAATGTCTGATAATATCCAGATCAAATAACTTTTCAGATAAAATGCTCCAAATCATGAAGTCCAGTTCTTTAAAACCCATTGAAAATATACTGCATAGAAACAACCCTGCTTTGTGAGTGCATGAGGAGCACCAATTACCAATGTGTCCACATCCTTACATTGCACTGGAGGATATGCATTGTGTCTAGGGAAAATCATTACATAGTCAAGACCCAAGTCTATGTATACCTCAGTGGTCTCCAATTTCTTTACTGTGCAATACTACTAGAAAAATATTTTTGAGCAGGCATCCCCAATATGTTTGTTTGATTATAAATTATATACATGCACTTACAACAGCCAATATGTCAAGGCACCATACACACTTAGGTGAGAGTCATCTTTAATGAGAATGAATATAAATCCTTTTTTTAAAGTAGACTTCATAATATTGAACTTTTTGGTCTAATCTTCATTGTGGCTGATTTGATTGTCATCACCTTTACTTCATAATGTGGCTAGTGATGAGCTCGTAATCAGAACTGAGAAAGCAATAGTCCCACCACTTTCTTATGAATTATTTGGGATTGCACTAGTCTTTTTTGCAGGGATCTTATTAATTTAAATTTCCATTTTGTGTAAATCCTTCTGCACTGTGAGACTTCCACTCTTCTCCAGAATGATCATCATAAATATATAATATTTATAACCAATATAAAGAATTTGTCCAGGCAGTCTGGCTCCAGCAACTGCACAAGCAACCACCATTCTCTTAACTCTGCAGTGCTGATCTCCACACATGATAGACAAGGACCATATGTGACAGGTGGCAACTTTAAAGACAATATGAGCCAGGACACATCTTAGATTAAATGCTTAATTTTCTTCTTACCTTTTAGATAAAAACATACATAGAAGTTCTAATATTTTCTACCCACACCCAATGGACTGTCTTATATATCCCTCGGGGTGAACTTACCACTTTGGGGACCCCTGGTTTTATTTCATCTTAAGAAACAGCCCCCTCTCAAGAGGACCATGGAGAGAACCACTGAGACAAATAAGACTTTATGTCCTGCCCAGGAGTTTCAATATCCTGGGGGCACCAGGAAGAATTGAAGAGTCTTAAAAGAGAGGTGATACGATCTAATTTACATTCTTACAAGATTTTTCTGGATGCACCAGGAAGAATGGATTGATGCACAGATAAAAGGAGAAATGGTAATGATCTGAGTTAAGAGCAGCTTATAAACCAGACAGAAGGGGGCAGATCCACAAGATATTAGAGATTTGGTTATTAATTAAACTTTCCCAAGGTTAAACAGCTGGTAGGCAGCAGAGCTAAATTTAGATCCCAGTTCTTCTCAATCCCAATGCAATGATTTTTCTTCTGATGTTCCATGTCAAAGAACACCTGGTCCCTCCGTCTTATCCTCCCCTGGGGAGATTAGGTGATCAGGAGCTGAGCATGGGACAGCAGCCTGCAGTCTCCAGCAGGGTGATGAAGGAAGGCTGCATCAGGAAAGGAAACGAACTGCCTTTTCCAGATGCATTTATCTTTGTAGGATCCATGAGGGGCCTCCATGACAATCTGTTTTCTGCTTATTAAATCCCATATTGATATAACAGATTTCCCAGTGACAATGAACAGAAACTCCTAGTAACTATTCATTCAAGTCCAGGCCCTAATGAAAACCATAACCCATCCAGCTGGAGGGTGGGAGGTGATGGGGAAGTACCAACTTTGGGGAAAGAGAAACTAACAACCCTCATCTCTCCTTCTGGACTGTTTGAAATCCTTGCTCTTTTATGCTAAAAAGCTACCTCCTCCAAAAATTCCTTACTCATTATCCTTTCCCTCCCTTCTCCTGGCCCAATCTCCTGTAACCCTCTGGTTCCTTTCTCATGGCGCCTATCAGTCGGGGTTTAGCATAGGAAACAGTAACCGCCACAGGTATCTTAAGCAGAAAAAGATTTAATACAATTTTGAGTGGGGTTTCAGGAGGGAGTTCTACAGGTAGACCAGAAGTGATTTTGGGGATGCTGCAAAACTGGTCTGCCGTAAGAGCTACCACCTCTGAGGTTACCACTGAAGCCAGGAAGCCAGAATGACACCACCACTGCAGCTACCACCACTCAAACCTCACAAAGTTGGTGCCTAAGCACAGAGTTGCACGAAAACATTTTATGTTCATGACCTTACATCAGAAAACAGCCAGAAGAGCAGGAAGAAGTCTCCTGCTTCACTTTTACCTTCTAAATTTTGCCTAAATGACTATAACTGACAAAGCCTGATTTTTCTTAAAACCCAAACTGCAAAGGATGCTGAGAACTTTAATATTCAGCTGTCCCACCTCTTGCATAACCTAAAAGGAGGACTGAGCAAGCCAAGCTGCAGGTTCCACCACAGGAATTTTCTGCATAATATACGCTATGTCATTTTTCTGCAGCTTACCACCCCTCAGTTTCCAGAAGACAGGGATCACAGGTCTCACATCCTTCAAGGCTACAAGCCTTGCAAATGAGAGGTCCTCACTAAGATGAGCAACTAATTAAATGATGGAGTGTCCTATTTTCAATATTTTCTGTTTCAGTATTTTCTTACTTTGCTTTCTGATTTTTTTTTTTTTTTTTTTTTTTTTTTTTTTTTTTTTTTTTAGTCCATTTAAGTGTTGCCTCTGCATTTGACCTCCTTGAAAGAAATGTTGGTTAATACTCTTGGGGATGTCCCCAAGGGGGAGCCAAAGGGCTGGGTATATACCTTCCACAGTTAGTGAGTTGATGTTCAAAACTGATCCCCAGTCAGAGTTTTTCCCTGAAAGGGGCATTTCTGCCCTGTGAGATTCAACCAATAGGAAACTAATTTTCTGCAAAAGTGTGAGGCTGACAGGTCTTTTTCACATGGTCCGTCATCCCATTTTGGCAGCGGACTACCTCCAAACTGGCAGGCAAGTGCTCTCCATGATTCTACTTAGTTGCTAGGAGGATTAAGTAAGATAGCATAGGTAACAGTGCTAATACATAATAAGTACTCAATAAATATTTGTTATTTCCTTCCTCTAAGAACTTTTTCCTCCGTTAAAAAAATATAACTTCCTGGGTTCCTGGTAAGAGACCAGGTAATCTGATCCTTGAATAAGTATCCATTATCTATTAATGTGTGACAAATTACACAAACTTAGCAGCTTAGAACAACAATAAACATTTATTATCATCTCAATGTTTTGGGCCCAGAAATCTAGGAGCAGCATAACTGGGTCATTCTGGCTTAGGATCTCTAATGAGATTGCAGTCAAGGTATTAGCAGGGCGGCTGTGACCAGAAGGCTGGACTGGAGCTGGAGGATCCACTGTCAAGGCAGGTCACATACATGACTGGCAAGCTGGTGGTACAGGTTGTTGTCAGGAAGTCTCAGTTCCTCTCCACAAAGGACTGCATAAGGCTGCCTGCGTGCTGCCAAGACATGGCAGCAGTTTCTTCCAGAACAAGCAACCCAAGAGTACAAAGCCAAAGTGGCAATGTCTTTCACAGTTTAGCTTCAGAAGTCACAGACCATCATTTCTACAATGTCCTGTTGGTTACACAGACAGGTCAGGTCTGTGAGGGCCACCTTGGAGGCTGGCTGCCACACCTAATAATAGCTTAATAATTTTCTCTTCTGGTTACTGTAATGGCGATTTGAGAGGAATTTTGAATATCTCAGTGCAATAGTTTGAGATATCCTCAGAGTTACTTTTATCTCTATCAACAGTTTAGCTCTGGAGTGTTCTCATGTGACACACAGGAAATATGTGAAGAATGAATAAATTTGTTTTTTAAGTAATATACAGGCATACCCAAACATGGACCAACTCAACAGCAACTATGGACCTTTCTTCCAAACATATGAGGGTATTTCAAAAAGTTCATTGAAAGAGTCTTTTAATTCTATTTTTCTACACACTTTTTGAAGTGCTCTTGTATATGTATATGAATTACATATCATGTGTACATGTGTATGTGATAAAATATTGTCACCCACAAAATGAAAAACAAATAAGGAACTTAAGAATGTATAAGCTGAGATAAAAGAACTAGGAATGATCACTGAAATCCTTTACACATACAACATGGGTATTTTCTCTCTCTCTCTCTCTCCCTCCCTCTGTAAATTATAATTATAGAATGAAGTATATAAATCTTGATGAAATAAAAATAACAACAATAGATATACATATTATTAATAAATAAATCATTATTGATTTATTGTTTAATAAATTACTAAGTGGTTAGGCTATTTATTAATAAATTATTTGAAGTAATGGTAGTTATTAAATTATTTATCAAATAACTATTACATTAATTCAGAAATTTTTTAATTTAAGTTTTAAATTTTTTTCTTTATTTTTATAGCAGTTTTAGTTTTACAGAGAAATTGAGCAGAAAGTACGGATAGTTCCCATACTCCCCTCCCCCCACCTGCATATACAGTCTCTCCTGTTATTAACACATTACATCAGTGTGATACATTTGTTACAATTGTAAATTAATATTGATATATTATTATTAACTTAATTTTACAGTAAAGTTCCCTCTTTGTATTGCACAGTTCTGTGAGTTTGGCCAAATTTATAATGTCATGTATTCACCATTACAGTATCAAACAGAATAGTTGTGCTGCCCCAAAAATCCTCTGTGCGCCACTTGTTCAGCCCTCCCTCCCTCATCCCCTGAAATCCTGACAACCACTGATTTTTTTTTCTGTTACTTCAGACATTTTTCATTTCTTTGCATTGTAAATATTCAAAATCCTCTCTTCTAGCTAATTGAAACTACACAATAAATTGTTGTTATAGTCACCCTACAGTGCCGCAGAACACTAGAACTTACTCATCCTATCTATTGTATTTTTGTGTCCATTGACCACCCTCTCACTATCCCCCTCTCCCTACCCTTCCCAGCCTCTGGTAACCACCATGCTACTCTCTACTTCTACGCAATCACCTTTCTTAGCTTCCACATATGAGTGAGAACATGCAGTGTTTCTCTTTCTGTTACTGGCTCACTTTACCTAACATAATGTCCTCCAAGCTCACCCATGTTGCCACGAATAACAGGATTTCATTCGTTATCCATTCATCTGCTGATGGACACTTGGGTTGATTCCATATCTCGGCTATTGTGAATAGCGCTGCAATAAACATGGGAGTACAAATATCTCTTCGATATACTGATTTCCTTTCCTTTGTATATATATCCAGTAGTGGTATTGTTGGAGTTCCCTTTCTCCATATCCTCACCAGCACTTGTTATTTTCCATCTTTTTGATAACAGCTATTCTAATAGGAATGAGATGATATCTCATTGTGGTTTTGACATACACTTCCGAGATGATTAGTGATGTTGAGCATTTTTTCATATACCTGTTGGCCAATTGTATGTTACAAATTTTAATTTTAAAACATTAATCATTAAATTAACAAATTATTAACAAATAATAAATGATTATTTAATGATGAATAATAAATAATCAGTCAATAAATAAAATTATTAATAAATAATAGAATTAATAAAAGTTGATGAGAGTATACGAAATCCAATTTTCTCATTTTTCTTAGTAAGAAAAGTAATCAATACTGCCTAAATATGAAACCTAAAAATTTTTTTAAATACTAAGTTTTTTTTTTCCAAAATAGTTTTTGTTTTCTTAGCCTTAGAGGGTTATAAAAACTAAAACTATTTCTTATGATGAACAAATATTTATCTGAAGTTTAGCAGTTTTGTACTTTCACTTTAATTCATTTTTCTTTCGATAAATTAATCTAAAGTTAAATATAATACATTTAAAAAATAGCTCATATGACAAAATCCTGTTTCTAGAAAATTATTTTTGTCTATCCGTTTCTTTTGCTTCTTGTGAATCTGAGCAGAGGGATGTCTGGGAGAATAGTCTCCAGTGTTTATGATGGCCATTTCTGCATTTGGGAAATGGCAATAATGTTTTGCTCTCTTCTTTAAACTCTTTGGTAGTTGAAGTTTTCATTGTGAGTATGTAGAATTTTATGAACAAGATAATGAGGAGTTTCAAATTAAAGAATACAATTATTTGGTGGACCACATTATCATCTCATTTTTAGAGCACATCCCCAAAAATGTTTATATCTTAAAGCCTTAAAGGTCTTTGCAAACGTTCTAGATGGGTCATCAACATTTAGAGGACCCTTCACCTGCTTCTTGTCCTAGCAGGCTAGTGTGTGGACCTAATGAAGCCAAAGACAGTGGGTCCAGATCCAGTTGGACCATTTGTCTTTGTCCAAATCTATGATCCGTATCTACACCCCTCACCAGAGCTGGACCTCTTATAGAGGCACATCACTCACCAGTGGGTCTACAACTCCTGGAATCCTGATTGAATCCCACGTCTCCTCAGTTCACAGCTGGCTGCATCAACCTTGTGGATGAAGGAATTAGGAACAATGTTTTTCAGAAAAGCAACAGAGCTGTTATGTGGAAGGAAAGGTCCTAGGAGAAGAGAGATGTGCCCGTAAAATCTGAAAAACAGGAGGAAACAGGATATGGGACCCCTTAACACCCAGTTTAAAGCTCCCTTAAAAGTTGGTCTTAGGAAAATGATGATATTAAAAATATTTCTACCAATAAGCAAGTTTTTGGTTTTCATGACTTTTTTCCATCCATGGTCTACGATGACTTCTCACTGAGCATTTTGAGTGGGACAATTCTCCATCATATAGGCCTGTTCTGCATATTGCAGTATATTTAGCCTCCCTGGCCTTTAACCAATAAGTTCTAGTGGTGCCTGTCAGTCATTGAGAAAATCAAAAGATGCCCCTCCACTTCCGTCTTCCACCCCACCCTTCAGTGAGAACCACTACATTCCCATCCCTGGGCATTTACAGTTGCTTTCTGGTTACCATTAGAGCAAGAGCTTTTTCTTGGTCACTGTGGAATCCCTTGTGACTGGCACATAGTAGGTACTCAACAAGCACTTCTGAATGAATGAACAATATCCGACACAGGATCTGCTATGGAGAAATTGGTGCTTTAGGAAGATTAACTTTCCTAAATATTTACTTCAGCAAATCCGCTCCCATCAAATCCCTGATATCCAAACTCCTTAGAACTTGTGAACAACCCCAGAAAAGATGAAGGGAGGGATGCAGAAACTGACCCTTGTCAGCACTGCCTACCTGCTAGGCGGCACCCTGGGCCCTCTGTGTATGGCCTTATGAGGTAGCTCTCACCATCCCTGCTTCACGGATGGGGGGGAATCTGTGCCTGACACGGGGCTGTGGTAAGTGGCAGTGCTGGAACTTGGCGGCACTCCCGCATCCGCGTTCTTTTTGTTCCACCCGCTGTGACCGTCCCAGTGGGTTTTGCTCATCAACACTCACCCTCCTTTTAGAAAACACATCTTTAGAGATTTCACAACAAGCTCAACTAATTTTCCAGTGATGTCCAGAAAAATTCCATCTTTTCAGAGTCTTGGCTGTTTGAATAAAGCCAACTTTTCTGCCCCATTACGTCAGTCAAGCTTCAGAGGGATCAGGCGACAAGCATCTGAGCAAATGCCTTCAGCCGCTTCCAAAATGCAGACATTCTTTAATATTCTACTAATGCAACCTTCAGTGGCTCCTTTGGGAATCTGAAGAAAGCTCACTTTGTAAATCTGGTTAGGCAGGAGGGAGCAGAAAGGGTGGAACAGAGCTAGAATTGTCAGGTTCCCATCTTCTTGCCAGGTCCCCTCTGGTTTTCCTTCTTGGGTAGCTGGTCCAGGGACCGTCGATTTCGAAGTCAAGCTGGTTTGTCAGGAGCCACAGGGCAATGGGAAAGAAGAGATCCAATGCCTCTTGTCAAGGAAGACTGTTGCTCTGTCCTTCACACGATTCATGGAAGAAGGGAGGGAGAAAAAAAAAAAAAAGAAGAAGAAGGGAGGGAGGGAGAAGAAGAGGAAACCTCCCCGGGGAGTCTTCGGCAGCTTGAAGGCTGTTGCTCCCTTCGGAGCAGGGACATGTGGCTCAGGTGCATCCATCTGTGTCCCTGCCCCATCCCCTCTTCAGCCTGTTTCGCTTCCTCCTCAGCACTCCCTTCACCCTACCCCGAGCATCCAACCTCCCCTGCGCTGCGCCTTCAATTTCTCCTCTCTCCTCCTATACTCCTTGTCTCCTTGTTCCTCTTCCCTTCTTTCTTGTGTCTGTCTGCAATTCCCTGATCCTTCCCTTTTTTCCTTCCTTTCTGCCAATCTCAACTCTATTTCTCTTCTCACTACTTCCACAAAATGTCCCTTTCCACCCACGCGGGGCTTTCTCTGTTCTCTCCTCTTTGGCACTGCACAAACTGATCATTTCATTACTTACAGTTTTTACTGGTACTCTCCATTCCAGCATCCACCACCTCTCCCAGCATCCCCACGGAAGTTTGCAGCAAGACTCCATCAGGGCGCCATAACTAAAGCCTCCTCACTTTGATTCACCACAACATAGGTCTGGAGGGCCCACGCTTCTGTCCTCTTGAGGGTTGGGCAAATCTGTCTTTCCTCTCTTTGATCTTGTGTGGGTTTACAAGGCAGAAGTGAGCATTCCACTTAGATATTTCAATAATTGAGTGAGCCTTCATTCCCATACGTGATAACTTTTTATTTCTGAAATTGTGCACCACCTACAACGAGCTTACTTGGGAGCAGCCAACCCTGAGCAGGTTGCAGGAGAAGAAGGGATTTAGCTTCCCCCAGGTCGAGACATTTGCTGAAAGAGACTTCATGTGCTTGCCTCCTCCTTTCTTCTGGAGATAGAGGATGTAAATGGTGTTTAATTAAAGCCATAAATCTAGTTTTTGTTTTGGTTTGGTTTTGCTCGTGCTAAATCTAATCTGGTTTTGCTTGTTTACTGAATGCTCTGACCACTAAGCAAAAATTCTGTAATAAATGAATATTGTTTCCAGGCCCTCTACCCCCATCTCACCATTTTGTGTAGCTGGCTGCACCCACAGCCCACCTCTCAGCAACAGCGCTGTCCATTGACACCCTGCCCAGCGCTTCTCAGACCTGAAAGAGCATAGGAGTCACCTGGGCTCTTGTTCGAGTGCAGATTCTACTTTTGCGGGCGAGGCTGAGAGGCTGCTTTTCTAGCAAGCTCCTGGTGAAGCTGATCATCAGCCCTCACCTGGGGCTGCAAGGGAGAAAATATGTGCAGTGAGGACGGATATGCAGAGATCTAGGTCAGGGGCTCTCAGTCTGAGCTGCACATTAACATCACCTGGGGAGCTTTTACACATTCCAATGCCCTGGTCATACCCCAGACCAATTAAGCCAGAATCTCTGGGGAAGGGACCCAGGCATCGGCAATTTTTTAAAGCTCCCTGGATGAAGATGACCGTGGTATGCTGTCGAGGCTGAAGATCTCTGCTGTCAGGGCTTACAGGAAGGAGCACTCACATCCAGCTTAAGGGAAAGGAAGAGGTGCTCTAAAAACAAGGCCGTACAACCAAAAGGAATGCCTATCTCACGGGGGTGGTTAGTTCTCCTTGACAGCCTAGTGGAAGACACATTTTGGGAATGGCAGACTTTGCAAAGCTCTGTAATTCCATCACTCCATGGAATTCCAGGCTGACCCAGTGTGGCCACACAGAGTCCACTGACAGTCTCCTCTCACTTCAAAGTCTGCTTTGCTCTAACCCTGGTCTCCTCACCACCCACAGATCCTCTGCAAGGCAGCCACACTGCGCACTCCTCACCGGGTCAGTTTTCCACCGAGCCAGGCTATTTCATGCAGAAAATGTATTATGGGAGACCAGTTTTGAAAGACTGTAGGTTTACTGGGGGGATACTCCCACCTGCGATGACTCCTAGACACATGATGCCAGGCTGAGAAGTGACGTGGAAGGGCGCGGAAGATGGGCACAGCCAGATGCTGCCCTGGGAGAACCTAGCCCTGGTGGCCCCTTCAGCTGGTGCTTAAGAAAGACCTGAGATTTAGCACCAGCGCATTAACTACCTGCCCTGCTCCCACCCAACACCACCCTCACCCCCAACGTTCACAGCTCCATTCTGTCTGTAAGTTGCCCTTTTCCCCACCAAGAATACCTTCAATAGTCATCTGACTCTGAGTTTTACCTGAATAAGAGACTCCTGGAACAGCCTCTGAAGGGATCTGTCCCAATTTCCACACCCTCCCAGGGACAACCCTTCCTCCCCATTCCAAATAGGTGTCACTCTTAGAAAGTAAACATCTGTGCAGGAAAAAAAGGTCTAAGTTTTGCTGAAATGGAAGGGGGTGGCACAAGGGCCTAAAGGCCATGCCAGACTAAGTCCTCATGGAAGCCAAATGCAGAAGAGCAGTATCTCTCCCAAAAGGAAAGAGAGCGTTATCCGCCATCCCAGCTGGCACCTGGGAAGACCCCACTTCACACCACAGCCCAGCATCTGAAAGGAGATGTGTCTTCAAAGAAAGCAACATACATAAAAGCAGACCTCAGCGGGGGTAGCTGTGGGGCCTGAGGAAGCCACCTGCCCAGAACATGGGCACCTGCTGCAAGGGAGCTGGAGATTGGCTGAGGCACAGGTGGAGCCTCCTGGGCAGAACTGTGGGTGATGGAGAACAGTTGCTATCCTCAAAGCTTCTTAACGTCTCCCCTTAAGTACCCCAACTGGTGGGGAGAATCGACACATTACCCCTAAGCAGTCAGGGGCACAGCCTGAAGCAGGCATCTGCAGACTCAAAATTTCTTCCCAGAAATTTTTATTTTAAAAATGAAAAGGTTTGCATTTGACTCTTTTATAAGCTATGCTTGCTTAAATATACAACTGTTGTGCTATGTTAATTCCCATCAAATTCAAATAACATTCCAGAAAAATGTGCTTCTCTGTCCCCCAGGCACTGGTCACCCCAGGCTCAGAGCTTCAAGTCCAGGGGTAAATGTGCCCGATTCAAGTAGCAAGGCACTCAGACATGGAGCACCCCAGAAGTTTTCTGACCAGTGACACAACCAAGTAGTGTTTTAAGATAATTTATCCATCACCGGTGGCAAAGTGTAGAGGACGGAGGGAGCCTGAAGTCAAGGAAACCAGCTAGAATCTCACCTGGGTGGGGGAGAGCCTGGCCCAAAGGTGACAATCCATACAAAGGCACTTGAAGAAAAGTTTGATGGCTTCATAATTGCCGTTGATGGGATGGGGTGAGGCAGGGACTCAATATATACAGCATTGAAGGGTCACCATACTTTAAAAGTGCCACTGAGAAGAGTGTGGCAGGCTCCACCGATGCCTTTCCAAACACAAGCTGATACCTAAGGAGGAGCCTCAAAGGAGGTCTGGCCTGTCATCCCACCCCACAGCCACTGCAGCCTCCTCCGGCCTTGCAGCTAAGGGCCAGCCTTTCCTGCCGGCCCTGGTTAGATCCTCAGCAGCAGCACCCCAGCCCTGGTCCTGCAGGAAAACCCAGAAAGATCCAGCCCCAGGCATGCTGGCCCAGACAGTCTGCAGATGGCCCGGAGGAGGGGGCGCTGCTCTGACTCCCACCCACCCAGACTGCCCCTCTACCCCAGTGACTCAGGCTCCTCTCAGCCCAGATCAGACTTGTGCTGGAGCTGCCAAGAAAAGCTCTGTGCCACCTTAATAAAAGGCAGTGCTCAGACAACTTCTTCCACAATCCAGCTCTGAGAAAGGCATCTCTCACCTGAGCCAGCTACTGGCCTGTTTACCTGCCCTGTCTGCCTAGTGACCCAGCCTCTCCTGGCTCCATCCCTCCCTGACCTCCCTGGGGTATGGTCCACAGGCCATGGGCCTAGTCTGCCCCATTTCCACGGCCCAACCGAACACCCACCCAACCCCCCACCTGATTTCATCCCTTCAGCAGCATCCACCACCTTGGGGATCAGCACAGCCCCTGACCCCAGGGATCCAGCCTGACTCAGCAAGGTCTTTCAGAGTGGTGCTGCCTCTGTTGCCCCAGAGGCAAAATGGCAGAGAGTCTGGGGGCCTTTTCTGGTGAGCCAGACAGAAGGAAAATCAAGAAGGCTGCCCTAGAGAAAGGAAGGCTTAGGATCAACCTTGAAAGTGTGCAAAGGTGGGCAAGGGAGCTCACATGTCCTGTGCAGACATGATGGACAGGACTGGCATGAGCCAGGGGTGAAAGCAGATGCAAGGGTTTCTAGTAATCAGGGCTATTCACAACAAGAATAACCTACCTTGCAGGAGCCAACAGGAGCTAGACAGCCATCTGTCAAAGATGTCAAGAATGGGTCCCTTCATCATTTGGTAGAAGGCAAAGAACACCCCTTTCCTCCCTAAAGTTGCAGAAGTGTACGGAAGTGCTCCTTTTCTGTAATTACTTGAATTGCAAAGTCTTGGGCAAAGTTCATCAATTCAACAAGTATTTTGGAGAGCCTACTAATCCCTTTTTCTTCTCCAGAGCAGCTGTGACCTCAGTTACTCAGCTGGTCAGAAGATGACGTACATGAGGCCATTTTAAACTCACCCCCGGATGACCAGTTCACTGGGATACTTAACCCCAGAGAGCGTGGGGCTAGTGGGGGGTGGTGAACTCTGCACTGACTCACACCAGCTACCGAGGCGGCAGGAGTGTGCGGGATGGCACGGCTTTCCCCACGGGGCATGAGCGCCCCCTTCTATGCTCCCACTAGGAATGGATGGGCTTTCAGAGAAAACAGAAGAAGAATTCAAAATCAGTACAACAGAGGAGGAGGCACTTTCTCTAAACACTGGAAGGAGAATTTGGTGCAAACATAGGGACTGAGAACTCCCCACAGGCTGGCTTCTGAGCCCCTAGTTTTGCCTTTGACTGCCTGCTGCCGCCCCTCCCACACTCCAGCGGGGTCCACACTAAGATTTCCTGGCACAAACCGTGAACTTTCTCAGGCATTTCTTTGGCCTACACTGTGCTCCTCTCTTTTGCCTGCTCAGCCAAGCATGAAAGCTGGGCCCCGGTCTCTCCAGCACCAGGAGGGTGGGGGCAGCTGCTCTGAGCTCCTCCGGCTGCCCCAGCCACCCTCTACTATGCGCCCTTTCAGTACAGAGCATCTGTCACTGATCACCCTGCCACCACTCCAACATGACCTCTTTGCAGGCCAGGCCTGGGCCGTTCAGTTTCTGATCCTTCCAGGGTAGCCCACAGGTGCTCAGCAAGGAAGATTCTTCCAAAGAGGAGGGAGGAACAGGTCTGTTTTGGGAGCCCCTTGGCAGACATTCAAGGCCCGGCTTTTTGCAGAGATGTGGGGCTGATCCAAACAGCCTTTTCTGTCCATATTTGTGAGGGAGAAGAGGAGGTGCGGGCAGCTGAGGAGAGCGAGAGCATGCCAGCAGATCATTATGTGTTCTTGGAAGCAGGTTTAACGGACTGGCTCCGAGCTGAGCTGGGAACTGTCTCTGAGGCCCTCAGACGGGACGTGGCTCGGGCAGGGTTTCACGTCCAGTCCTAACAAGTGGCGACGCCTTATGGAAACTTTTGCAAGGCGTGCTGTTTCCGACCAGCCAGCTTGTACTTCATCTGATTGCTCTAGCCATTTTTCCCTCCAATTTGGGAAGAGGCAAACTGAAATCACTGAGTGCCTACTACGTGCCAGAAACCAAGTCAGCAGTTTCATTGTCCCAAGAATCCTACGTTGCCCTTTGAAGAGGGAGAGATGGAGGCCCATGCAGCCCCTGGTGGCAGGAGCAGCTTAGCCTCTGCAGCCTGTGTTCTTTCCAGATATAGTGACCTCCTCTTTACAAGGCCATTTTTGCTGCATATCTCACCCCTACCCCAAAGCCAAAATTCCCCTATTTTAACAGGATAAACATTCCCATGGCAGAGGAACGCTGTGTTCCCTAGAGGAGATGCAAGCACTTTGTTTCTACTGAGGCTGTGTGGGCTTATGAAATAGAATGCTGGGCTAAGGCCTGGCCCCAGCCTCGAGGGCCCACTGGCTCTTCATATTCAGCCTGGCCCCCACAGGCAGATGGAGTAAAAAAGGAGGCCATGGTGGGGAACTGGGTGTAAACTTGACCCTGCAGCAAGCTGCTAGTTTTCTGTCTCTGCTTCCTGCCAACAGCACAAGGAGGCAAGCTTGCTTTAGAAAGTACAGAGAGCTACAGCCGCATGAGAAACAATTCCTATTTTGCTTTGCTAGGCCTTGATTTCTCTTTAAATGGGAATATTGTCTGCATACAGGAGGGACTCAAAAGTGGAGAAGAAAGTGCCTTTTTGGAGAGTACTCTGGAGCATCCTTCCACTTGTTCAAAATTCATTCTTTCCTTAATTCGTTAAATATTTATCAATGGATCATTACATGTAAGGCTTTCTGCTGGGAGAAACAAATACAGAAATTAACAAGGTAACAGTCCCTGTTCTTAAAGGGCTCATAATGTAAACAAGTTTTTTTAACAAAAGAAATATAAAAATGTTTGAAATCTTGTGGTTAGAAAATACTTTCTGAAGATGCCCATTCTCAACTCCTACCTGTACACTTGAGCCCTATCACTTAAAAAACCACTGTAGTTCCTTTATTATATGATATACATTGTTTTCATATTATAACATTTTTGAAATCAAGATGTGCCTTACAATTATGATTGGCAGCATTTTCTTCTTTCTTGATGATATATAAAATAATGATATATCTGACAGTTGATCATATCTTAGATTCAATGAAATATATTCAAGAGAAAGCTTCTATCATTACCATTTTTCAACTGGAATTTTCATAGATTTCACAGTCACTCAATGCAACACATGGCATTTAAAGAACATTTCTAGTTCATTCAGATGTGTGGTGTCACGCAGATCACGTAGATATCTGATTGCCCCTCACTTACTTTTCGTATGATTGGCTTGGATGTCAACTTTTACCATCAGCCAGGGATGCTGTACTACCTGTTGGCCACCAGATGGCACGAGCTCATTGGAGAGGGACAGGTTCCCAGGCTTGCTGGGGTTTGCTCTCTCCTAAACCTTTTCCAGCGTGCCCGCTCCACAGCAGCGTGCCCCATCCTGCACTGACACCCCATTACAGGGTCAGAATAGAGGAAAGGGCCCCATTCTAGGGCGACGGCAGCATTTGGGTTGGTTGGATTTGAATGTTTGCAAACCCACACAAAAACTAGCTATGGTTTAATGAGCTCCTCCTGGGAGTGAGGACAGGTTCTAGGCATGACCAAGAGTTCAGCCCCCTGAAAATGCAGCACTGGTGGGTGGCCCCACACTCTTCTTAAATCATGGAGACTCCTAAGAGCCACAGGGATTTGTAAAGTTCTCCAAAGAAGTGTTCCCACTCTAGCAGTCACCTGCAGCCTTATGATTCCTTCCTTCCTTCTCTCCCTCCTTCCTTCCTTCATTTAATATTTATTTATTGAACACCTACTAAGTGCCAGGCACTGTGCAAAGAGCTGGGGATACAGCAGTAAACAGAACAGAGAAAGTTACTCATGAATCTTAAGCTCTGGTGGGAAAATACCAACTATACAAATAAATATACAAATCTGCTATGAGCAAAAGTACTGGGTCCCATGAGAGTGTAAGACAGGAGAACATGGTGGGTGGGTGGGAGAATCTGGGAAGGCTTCCCTAACAAGTGATGATTAAGACAAAGCCTGAAGGAAGAGTAGGGGCTGACCAGGTAAAAAGTGAGGGAGAGGCCTCAGGCCAATGGACCAGCATTTGCAGAGGACCTGAGCTGGAGAGTGCTCAACACATTAGCCCTAAAAGGAGGCTAATGTGGAGCCCAAAGTTGTAGGGCGAGAGAAGCACAGGAGGAACTAAAGCGTAATGGAACGTCAGCCATGCAGAACCCTACATTCCATGTTAAAGACGTGTTTTTCCATCTGAAACCATTGAAGGGTTTTAAGCTGGGAACCAACATGAGTGGACTTGGATGTTAATATGACAACTCTGCCCTGTAGAGCATGGCTTGGAGGAGAAATCTGAGAAAAAGTAAGGGCATCCAAATGAAAGTTATTGGAGAAGTGGTAAGAGGTGATTTATGGTGGCTAACTGGTGACCGTAACATGAAAGTATATTTTAGGAATAGAATTCCTGGATTTGGAAAGTGAAGGAGAAGGGAGTAATAAGTATGACTCCTGAGTTTTCTGGAGGAGCAGCTTGGAAGCGGAAGAGGAGTTTTACTGGGGTGGGCACCTTGGAGGAAGGACAGGATTTGGGAGGCAACGTGACGAGTTGCTTCAGCTTATTGACTTTAAGCAACTTTTGGAACATCCATGTGCAAGTGTAAAGGAGGCAACAGAGTCTACCAACCAGTGCTCAAAACTGGGCAGGAAATGTTAGATTTGAGAGTCGTAGGCACGTAGATGGAGTATAAAGCCATGGCACGGGCTGAGATCACCTGGGAAGGATCATCGGTGAAGAGAAGATGGCCCAGATCAAAGCTCCGCACAATGCTCCTGTTTACAAGAGGAGCCAGCCAAGGCGAGTGTGAAGGGGCAGGTAGAGAGAGGGTCAGGGGTCAAGGCTGAGGAGAGTGTCAAGGCAGGATGATCAACTCCTGCAATGCCACCGAGTGGTCTAGTGAGATGGAGGTTGAAACGTGTTTGGATTCACCACCATGGAGGTTCCAGAGACCTCGGCAAGGGCAGTACTAGCAGACCCCAGATGAGGAGGGCTGAAGAGAGAAAAGGAGCCACATGGTTGTTCAAGGATGGCAATTGTAAAGTCAAAGAAAAAGCAGTCTACCGCATGTGTGCGAATGTTCTCTAGCCGTGTTCAGCTGCTTGGTGGACACACAGAAAACGTGGAGGGTCGGGGTGTCCTGGCTGGGACTGCACCACACAAGCGTGAGGGAGCCAGAGAGGAGCAAGGGAGTCGCAAGAATAAACAACAGGCTGCGAAACCTAAGCTGGCCAAGGAGGGAGGGGAAGGTAGTCGCTGGTGAAGCCAAAGCATCACAGGTGTTCAGGAGGTCAAAGGGCTGTGTCAAACGGAGCACCTGAGCAGGTGAGCTGGAAGTTCAAGGTGCTTCAAAAAGTTTGTGGAAAGATGAGTATTATCTTTCAATTCTACTTTTTCCATGAATTTTTTGAAGTACCCTCATACAGGAGGCAGTAATCAGAGGAGAGATCTGACTTTTGAGATTTCGTCATGTCTGTGACATCAAGGTCATGTTGTGAATGTGGACATGGGTGGCCGAAAAGAGGAAGCGGAGTCACTGGAAATGGAGAGGACAAGGATCTGAGAAGTCAGCAAATACCATGATGATCCACCTGGACACCAAAGTTGCTTAAAACTATTGGAGTGGGATGAACACGATTGGTAGGAACACTTCGTGTCTCCATTGAATGACAGAGTGACCAGAATGTTTGTCACAGCAGTGAGAAGTTAGAGAGGATGGTGTGGCCAAATGGTAGAGCCTCCAGGAAGAGCGGTTTCTGCACAAGCAATGTGCGTGGTGGTCTAGAAGCAACGACAGAGAGCAAGAAGTCCTCTCATTAGTAGTAGACGAGGTGGTAGCCCAGGGAGATAGTCCCAAAGCAGGGGGAGAAATGGGACTTTATCCCCTTTGGAAGAGAAGTCTGCAATCCTTTAGCAGCGTCTGCAGTGGGAAGTGTCAGGCATGGTAGCACCCATGTTAAGGATCTGTGACCACTGTCCCAAGAAAGACTGCACTGCAGCTCAGGGGATGCAGCGTGGAACTGTGGGGAAAACTCTGGATCATATTGAGAGGAGACTGCGCAGGTCCAAAGCCACCTCTCAAAAACACAATAAACAAAGACATAACCGAGCTGGAGAAGGCCAAAGAAGAATGGTAAAAATGACCAAATATGAAGGAGAGAAGTACAGCACTACCAGGGGCAGCCAGATGAAAGAGGGAAACTGAGGACCTTGAGCAGAGGACATTCTAAAAGCAAGTCATGGTGCAAACCCTGGCCCTAGTGGCAAAGGGAAAAGGAGCCCCACCTGGAAGGGGTGAGGCCTCCAGCCTGGCTGCACACAGCTTTCAGCAGAATATGCCAGAGCTTCATACTGCTCCTGGGGAAGAAAAGGGGGAAAGAGGCTGGAAAGGCACCGAAGATATAGAGGAGAGAAGGACTGGAGATCAAGTGTAAACAATATAGTCTCCATAGCTGTTTAGAAAGTGAGTTTCTCTTAGACCCTCAGTCAGTACTGGACCTACATATATGTATGTATCAAGAGGAAAATATGTGTACAAGTAACTATCACAATAAGATGGTACAACAGGGAATATGAAATGTAGAGAAAAAAATATTACAGTGATCATAAAAAAAAAGAGAGAGAAAGACTTCAATTCTAACTAGATGGTCAGAGAAATCTGCACAGCAGAAATGAACTTTCTTCTGGACTTGGAAAAATAGGGGATTTTGAAAGGTAAATGTGGCATGGGTGGCAGGATGGCCCCAGGCCCCTCTGGCAGCATGCACTACAATAACAGTTGGTCCCACATGTGTCACTGCTCACCCCCAGGACAGACCTCATGCTTCCTGAGGTCTTAGTCAGCCTCAGCCAAGTCCCTCTGGGCCCCTCTGCCCCTGACTCACCTGTTCTTTCTCTTTAACTCTCACAGGTCACGTGACAGATGAGCAGCCGCCCCCTGAAGGAGATGTCTGACACCCACAGCAGCCCTCTCCTGCCAGAGCCTCTTTCCAGCAGATTCAAACTCTACGAGGCAGAATTTACCAACCCTAGCTGGCCTTCAAGCTCCCAAGACACACACCCAGCCCTGCCCCTCCTGGAAATGCCTGAAGAAAAGGTGAGAATGTCCCTCCTGGATGGTTCCCAGGTGGGGACTGGGGGATAAGGGGAGTGAAAGATGCTGCTTTCCCTGCTTCCCAATGGACTTGTTATATACCAAGGAGGTACCACTGCCTGGGGAGATCCTGCCCCCAATCAATACATAGTTACATTCATGATGGGTCCTACTTGGCTGTAGAAAGAAAATGTGGCTCTGTGTGAGACATGATTAAAGACAAGTAGAGAATACACACACTGACAAACCAGTCTTCCAGTCTCCAAAACATTTCCCATTAGACCTGCTCCCTTGAATTGCTCTATTGTCTCCAAAAATGAGACATTGTTAAAATGCAGGCTACTTGCATTCTTTGAACACAGTAACGCACAGGTAGACTGGCCTGCTACTGATACAACAGAGACAGACACATGAATGCTAAGATTCTTTAAAAATGAGATACAATTTATGTACCACAAAATTCACCCTTTTAAAATGTAAATTTTAGTGGTTTAGTATATTTACAAAGTTGTATGAACATCACCAATATCTAATTCCGGAATATTTTCATAACCTCAAAAAGAAACGTCATACCCATCGGCCTTCACTCCTCATTCCACCCTCCGCCAGCCCCCGCAACCACCAGTCTCTCCTCAGTCTCTCCTTCTGTCCCTGTGGATTTGCCTATTCTGGAAATTTCATGTGAGTGGAATCACAATATTTGGCCCTTTGTGCCTGGCTTTTTTCATTTAGTGTAATGTTTTCAGGTTCATCCGTGTCGTAGCATGAATCAGTACTTTATTCCTTTTTATGACCAAATAATATTTCATTGTGTGAAAATACCATATGTTGTTTTCCATTCATCAGTTGATGGACATTTGGGATTTTTCCACTTTGCGGTTATTATAGATAATGCTGCTAGAAATATCAATGTGCAGATCTTTATGTGGATACATGTTTTTATTTATCTTAGGTACATATCTAGGAGTGAAATTTCTGGGTCATGTGGTAACTCTATGATTAACATTTTGAGAAACTGCCAAACTGTTTTCCAAATCATTTTACACTCTCACCAGCAATGTATGAGTTCCCAATTTCTCCACATCCTCACCAAAACTTATTATTGCCTATTTTATTATTGCCTGGATGAATGTGAAGTGGCATCTCATTGTGATTTTGATTGGTATTTCCCTAATGACAAATAATGTTTAGCATCTTTCCATTGCTTATTGGCTGCTTGAATGTCTTCTTTGGAGAAATGTCTTTTCAAATTCTTTGCCTATTATTTAATCCGGTTATTTGTCTTTGTATTGTTGAGTTGTAATAGTTCTTTATATATTCTGGATACTAGATTCAGTCAGATATATGATTTGCAAATGATTTCTCCCTTTCTGTAGATTGCTAGTGCCCTCTGAAGCACAAAGTTTTTAATTCTAAGTCCAATTTACCTATTTCTTTCTTTGATTGCTTATTTAAGAAACCATTTTCTTATCCCTGGTCACAAAGATTTACACCATGTTTTTATCTAAGAGTTTTATGGTTTTAGCACTTACATTCAGGTGTTTTTTTACCATTTTGAGTTAATCTTTGTGTACGGTATTAGGTAGGGAATCCAACTTCAATCTTTTATATGTAGATATCCAGTTGTCCTGGGACAATTTGTTGAAATGACTGCTCTTTCTCCATTTAATTGTCTTGGAACCCTTATCAAAAACCATTTGACCACAGATGTATATTTCTGGCTTTCAATTATTTCACTGATTTATATGTTTATTCTTATGCCAGTACTACACCATATTGATTACTTGGCTTTGTAGTAAGTTTTGAAATCCGGAAGTGTGTGTTCTCCAACTTTGTTCTTTTTCTTCAAGATTGTTTTGCCGATTCTCGGACTCTCACATTTCCATATGAATTTTAGAGTCAGATTTTTCCATTTTGGGGGGGGAAAAAAAGACTACTGGAATTTTGATAGAAATTGTGTTAAATCTATAGATTGATTAGGGGAGTATTTCCATCATAACAATATTAAGTCTTCCAACCCATAAGCACAGGATATCTTTCTATTCATTTAGGTCTTTATTTTCTTTCAATAGTGTTTTGTCATTTTGTGATTTGTATACATCTTGCACCTCTTTTATTAAATTTATTTCCATATATTTGATTCTTTTTAATGCTATCATAAATAGAATTGTTTTCTTAATTTTATTTTTGTATTGTTCATTGCCAATGTATAGAAATACAATTTATTTTTGTGTGTTGTTTTTCTATCTTGCAACCATGCAGAATTCAACTCATTTGTTAGCTCTAGTAGCTTTTGTGGGGATTTTTGTTTTGTTTTGTTTTTATAAACTCTTTAAGGATTTTCTATGTAAAAAGACATGCCACCTGCAAATAGAGAT
Organism: Cynocephalus volans; assembly: GCF_027409185.1. Lineage (NCBI taxonomy): Eukaryota > Metazoa > Chordata > Mammalia > Dermoptera > Cynocephalidae > Cynocephalus > Cynocephalus volans. Next base: position 41,071,949 of record NC_084472.1, read on the forward strand.
ACTTTAATTTCTTTCTTTCCAGTCTGGGTCACTTTTGCTTCTTTTCCTTGCCTAACTGCTCTGGCTTTTCACAATGGTGAACAGAAGTGGCAGGAGCAGACATCCTTGTCTTGTTCCTGATCACAGCAAAAGGCACCCAGATTTTCACTGTTATGTATAGATATTAGCCATAGGTTTTTAGTAGGTTCTCTTTACCAGGTTGAGGAATTTTTCTTCTGTTTCTAGTCTGTTGAGCATTTCCATGTAAAGAGGAGGTTGTAGAAATCTATAGACCAGTAGTGTACAATAGAAATATAATGTGAGCCACATATGTAAGTTTAAATTTTCTATTAACCACATTAATATATAATCTATATTATTGTTATCTCTAAATGTGATCAATCTAAAGTATCATTGAGATATTTTGCATTCTTTTGTCATACTAAGACTTCAAAATCTACGTAGAGCACATCTCAATTCTCACTAGCCATATCTCAAGCTCTCAATAGCCACATGTCCTGTTGGCTGTTATGTTGGACAGTATGGCTTTAAAGCAAGCGGTCCATAGATAGAAATGAGGGGGGAATGAACTTGGATGGGGAAAATTAATTATCTTTATTTTCACTAACCTCCACAGAACTTTAGAGTTTCTGTCAATTATGAATATAGGCAATGAACAACAGTCATATTATAGTGCCTGAGATTTCTGTTACTATCACAGACTGGGTTCCCCAGGAAGCTGACTTTGAGATGGAGATTTGCATGTAAGAAGTTTACCAGGTTGTGCATTTGAAACCAAAACTCATAGAGGAGTAAAGGCCACAGTACTAGGCAGAAGGAGAAGTTGGGCTATGATGCAATCACAGTAAAGGCCTCAGCTGATTCCGCATTGAGCTCTGGAGCTGGGATGGCCTTACAGAGTTTCCTGAGTTGAGCTGATGAGGTCCCATGTATCTACTCATTACTACTTTGAAGTTATAAGAGGTACTGGATATGCTATGCATATATGTATATTATAATTTTTGTAGTATTATGATAACTGCATTTCAATATAATTGGTTTTATTTGTAATCCTATTATTTTATTTTATACACTCCCAAACATTATTCTGGAAAGAAGTCCATAGGCTTCACCAAACTGCCAAAAAGGATCCATGACACAAAGGGGGAGAAGCCCTGCTCTGAAGACTACATAGTGGCCTGGGAAGAGCAGACTCATGAGGGGCACACTGGACCACAATGTACAGCACTAGACAATGGACATGTGTCAGTCTTTGTCTCATGATCTTTTATCTTTATCAAAAAACCTAACAACTTCCTCTACCCCCAAATACCCCTGCTCTCATAAAACTATATTATTTGATAACTTGTCATTGCTTCTCCTGAAAGGATCTCCGGTCATCCAACAAAGATAGCCACATTGTGAAAATTGAAAAACCCAACGAAAGATGTAAAAGGAGAGAAAGTGGGATGGCCCATCGGGGCCCTGCAGACCGGAGGGGCCCCAGCTTCTTCCAAGCAGCAGGCTACCTCACAGGCGAGATGAAGGAGTACAGAAGTTGGCTGGAAGGTAGGCAAATGCCCAGGGAAGAGGCAGCCAGGCCAGGCCAGGCCAGGGAGACAACCCTCTCTCTGGTTTAGACCAAGGAAGCTGCTCCCTCATTTACCCATGTGAGGACTCCCACAGTCAGGTGGGGGGATCTCTGAGTTGACTCTTGATGGGGGTAATATACCCTACTGACTGGAAATTCTCATGGTTTCAGCATTAAACATATTTCACTGCTTTTAGTTTTTTGCAAATTATTTCTTGCTGATATAGGACAACCACCTTAGCAACATAGAGCCATTTCCCAAACAAGCCGAATGGTCATTCCTTCATTGTTCCACAGCCATGTATTATTTGCCTACTGTGTGCCAAGAAATATTGGCATCAGTCTCCCCAAGGTTCCTGGGTTCTTTCCCTTTAACTTCTTCCTGCACTAAATGCTGCAACAAACACCGCATCCTCCCCACTCTCACTGCTCCCTCACCCACCTGCACAGGTTGTCCTGGAAACCAACCAGAGTACAAGACAGAATGCATGTCCCCTCGCCCACACCTGGCTTCCTCTGGGTCCTGACTCAGTAATGATTTTCACAGCTGGGCTACAATAATCTCTTTCCCAGCTTCTTTTCTTCAGGCTGCTTTCTTTGCTGCTCAGATACTAGTCCTCAACTGAGTCACACAGCACTACAAAAAAAGTTTCCTTCTCTCTCCATGCCTTCCCTTGGACCAATAAATTTCCCCAGGAATGCTTCCTTGCCAACCAAGCTGATGGCTAGAATGGCGTTAAATTGGTCTCAGCATGGTGCCTCAGTTTGTACAGCAGAAACTACCAGCCACCACAGACTGATGGCTGGACCACTCAGAGATGTGAGCTGTGCACCACCATCTCCCCCACCTTCTTGCTCCCCTACCACCAGGCTGAATGAGGGGAAACATCCTGGCCCATGAATCCCTGTTTGCCTTGGTTGCCATGACAATAAGTAGTCCAGCAGGGTATCACAGGCTGGACCAGCTGATGGCTCTGTCTGTCTCTTGCAGATAAGCCCCTGGCCCTCCAGTTCACAGACTGGGTCCTGAGGGGGACTGCTCAGGTGATGTTGGTCAACAACCCTCTCAGTGGGCTCATCATCTTCATCGGGCTCCTGATCCAGAATCCCTGGTGGACAATTGCTGGGGTTCTGGGGACAGTGGTCTCAACCTTAACTGCCCTTGTCTTGAGCCAGGACAGGTAGGTTCCTTTCTATGGGGGTCTTGGCAAGATGCGTGGGTCAGACAGGTGGAGAGGTGTTTACCTGAGTGAACAACCAACCTTCTCCTACCAGCCAGCCAAAGTCTTCTGAATATCAACTTTGAGCAGGTCTCTGGAAGTCCTTCCAGCATCAAACTGCTCCTGCTCCTGCTCCTGCAAGTGACAGCACCAGGCTTCATTTGGCTATAGAGCCTTCTGGAAACACTTCCTCTGAGCAGGGTGCAGAGGGACACTTAAACTGTCCCTCCTTCAGGGAGCCTATCATCTAGTTGAGGGAGACAAGATTAACTGGCAACAAATGTCTCAGAGTGATGCAGGACAGTATACAATCGAGAGTTCAGAAAAGACAGACGTCACTAAGTGTTGGGAAGGTTAGAGAGGGCAGGCTTTGAGCTGGAAACATTGGAGATGAGTGATGGGAGAGAAGTGAGAAGAGGGGGAGGACAGAGGACAGCGTGGGACAGAGCATTGAGGAAGGGGAACACACAGGAGCAGCAGGAGGCAGAGAGGTGGGGGGTGGCAGTGGCTGTTGGGGACCTGGTGCACTGGCAGGGGAAAAGTCAAATAACAACAATGACTAGCATTTTGTAGAACTTGGCCGTTTCCTCAGGCTCTGTCATATGTTAATGGTTCCCAAACTTTCCCAATGGTCAGAATCACTTGGGGTGATTGTTAAGAAATTCAGTTTCACCATCGTGTTAAGTGAAGTAAAGCACAAAAAGGCAAATACTGTACAATTTCACTCATATGTGAAAGATTTTTTTTTTTTTTAAAAGTGATTCTCATAGAAGTAGAGAGTAGAATAATGGTTACCAGAGGAGGGGGGCTGGGGAGGTGGGGGGAAATGGTGGACTAACAGGTACAAAACTGGGCCATCGACCCTAAGTGAACCATCGTGCAGTGTATGCATGTATTGAAACAACACACTGTACCTCACAAATATGTACAATTAAATGTTTAAAAATAAATTTAAAAATAAAGGAAATACAGTTTCAGCCCCACCCAACCCCTCTCCTTCCCGTAGATGTTCCAGTTCAGTAGATCTGAGAGGGGGTATTTTTAACAAGGTCCTTCTATACGCTTTTGATGGTCAGAGAAGTTTGGGAAACATTGGATTACACCATATTTTAGTGTTTTTCAATTTGGGGACCTCCAGCCCATTTACAGATCATGGATTAATGGTCAACAGCATTTTTTACAGTTAAAACAATAGAATAAAATAAAACTGATTAGAGTAATCCATATGTAGTAAAGGTAAATATTATTTTGTAAAATTTTTGTTTCATTTATGTTGAGGTGTATGTGTGAGAGAGAAAGAGAGCGAGTGAGAACTAGGTCATAATATAAAACGTACACCCTACAGTGGGAATACAGTCAAAAATGGAAAAACACGCTCACACCTTGTTACATGTGACTCTTACCACCACCTCACAGTGCAGACAGTGAAGGCAATAGAGTCTGCATTTGCAGGTGAGGGGAAGGAGACTGGCAGGGGGCAGGTGCTCACCTACGATGCCACAGCCAGTGAGTGGCAGGACTCAGGCTCAAGGTCATGCTGCCCCTATCATGGCACCTGCATGGACAGAGTGCCCAGAAGCCCCTAGCAATCCCTGAGCAGTAGGAGTTGTTGTGTTGTAAGCAACATCTCCTCCCTCCGGGCCCACCTGACATTTCACATTCCACCAAGGCAAATGCAGGAACTGGTGTGGCTCCGAGAGAAGCTGCCCACGCACCGCACCTCGTGGGTGGCCTTGGGGGACCGCTTCCATTCTGGCAAGCTGGAAGGCCATTCAAGGTTGGAAGGAGAGGCTGAATGCTTCTGAGTGCAGGTTTGGTGGGTGAGATGAAAACTAGGCTCCAGCTAGGGTTTTCAAGCACCGGGCCCCTATTTCTTGTTTCTACTTTCCTATTGTCTCAGGGGCGGCTGGCACAGAATTGGCCCCCTGACAGATCAACTCTGTCTTACCGCTTCATCGCTGTTTGCTGAAGCTTACCTGGGGCGAAGCCCATCCAGCCCACTGCCTTCTTAGCTCTGTGACCTCAGGCACACGCTCCCCCTCTTGGCCACATTATCCTCATCTGTAAAATTTGTACAGTTCAGCTTAGATGAGCCCAAGTTTCTTTCTACTCTGACAGTCTGATTCTCCGATTTTCCACCTGGCCATAATCTACTACTAAACTTGCCAAGCCGTTCAAAAAGTCTCTTCACGGACTTCAGTTTGACAAGGGGAGGCGCACGCCAGGCCTGCCTAATCCTCCCAAACACCCTGATTAAGAATTTAAGACAAATATGCATCAGACAAAAACCCAGCTCCTCAGCTAGGCTTCCAAAGCCTTCTTGGACAGTCCCCGCGCTACTTAGCACTCATTCAGCACCACACTCATCCCAGTGAAGCACTTTCACTTCTGTGGTCCTGACACCTGGTATACCTCTGCCTATCTAATCCTACCATTTCTTCAAATCCCTCCTCCTGCAGGGAGCCACCCCTGTTTGCCCCCAGTATACTCTGAATCCTCCTTTCTTTCTGAACAACCACAGAACATACCCTACTATATTGGATTTTTCTCTAATTTTTTCCTGAGTCTTCTTTCCCTAGCATGTTCCAGACAGGAAGTTCATTTCCTATGTTCCATATTCCACCACAGCACCTAGGAAAGATTCCAGCTTTCTTGCTGACAGGTCGGTACCATGTTCTGCACCACAGGCTGAAAGTCCCAGGCACCCATCACAATACCCACAAACATGTCCTTCCAAGGAGCCACAACTTCACCACAGTCCACCATGACCCATTGGCACGGCTGCACATTCTAATCATAATCCTACCCCCACCCCCGACCCTCAACCACCCCCCATCCTCATCCCCTTCCTCCACCAGCTTGAGACTGTACTTTCCATATAGTAGCTCAAGGTCATCAACACTGATGCTGCAGTGTCCTGATGGAACGTGGTCCTAACGAAGATCCTTTTGGCTTTGAGTTTGCACTTCATTTTTTTATTTTTGAAGGTTAGGGCAGGGATGAAAGGAAATGGGATTCTTTTTGACAACAGCAACAACAAAAATGCTATGAGAAGAGACAGTCCACGGGAGGGGCAGCCGTAGAGGCAGCCCTTATCTGTCCCACCAGTTTTGTCTCCCTGGGCCCTCTCATTCTGTTACTGCCCATGCTCCACCCAGACACTGGGGCTGCAGCCACTGGGACTCCCACAACATTGGTCAACTGTCTTTCCTCAGGTCACCTACAGCAACTGATTTTAAAACAAAAAAGTATAAATTCTAACACTGAACACAAATGAGGAAATGCAGAGAAAATGCAAATACACTAAAAATAATGATTTTCTTGAAACACAGGTTTCTGCTCCTGAGGTGACACCAGTTGCCTTCCCTGCCACTCTCATTCTTTCTGAGCCCCCAGCCTGTCCCCAGCTGCCCCCATATCTTCCTGGCCTCGGGAGCAGCTAAGGACCCAGCATATCCTGTGTCCAGTACAAGCACCACACAGTGCTCTGCGTCCTCAGCCATCCTTGCTGGAAATAGTCTAAATACTCTCTCTCCTGCCTCTCTCTCATCCTCTGACTCTCCCCTAATCTAGGTCAGTGGATCTCCTGGTCACTATGAAGGTGAAAAGTCCTCCTCCTGCCAGACCTAGGTCATGGCCTCTGATGGCGGGAGCCTTCCTCTCACCAGAGTCCCTTTCTCTATCTCAGGGAGCCTCAACCTCCCAAAAACCTCTGCCATGCAAGAAGAATAGTCAGTACATGATAAGGCTTAGCACCCACACACATTCATTCAGCAGGTACTGGCTGCAAGTCCTCTGTGCCCCAGGCCCTGGTGGCATTGTTGGACACTGGGGGTCCGGCAGAGGACACAGACCAGCTCCAGCCACCGTGGAACTGAGGCGAGCGCAGGACAGAACACAAGCACATAAAGGTCATTCTCTGGCAGGGACCTTGCAGTGTGGTTTGCTCAGTTCCTTCCCTAACCCCACTCCCCATTGTGCTCATCACAGAGCCATTGGGAAGGTCAAGGACAGTGTGTATCAGGATCACGTAGCGAAGTTTAGATGCATACAGGCTTCTCCTCTGAAACAGAAACAAGTGATAGCCTCAAGTGTGGATTGAACCACACCTCTGGGCCCCTCCTTACTGAGACATGGGGAGGGGGCATGTGGACATCCAAAGCCCCCTCAGCTAGTCCACTCTGGTGCAGACACACACACAGAGAAGGCACCCAGACTTCAATTGCAATCAAAACACATAGTGCAATCAGAACACTTTCCCTCCCTCCCCATCTCTTCCTTCCTCTTCCCCCTTCACACACACACACACACACACACACACACACACACACACACACACACACACACACACACACACACACTTCGCTTCTCTGGGCTGCACCTCAGGTTTCTATTAAATTTCCCGCTATACCTAGCAATCTGAGACTCCCTTGAGAAGCAAAGGCGAGCTTAGCCACAGATAAGATGAAAGTGCATAATTTTAATTCTAGATCAGCAAGGGTAATCCAGGGTGTCTGTGTGCATGTGTGTGTGTGTGTTGTCATCTAGAAAGGTGCTAGCAGCTATGTGACTGCCCAGTACTCATTGAGCGAGCTGACTCTTTTCTATGCATTATTACTATTAAAGGAATCATCTAAATTGAGAATATCCTCAGACTACCAGAAGGGAAGGGCCCAGTAATAAGTAATTCTGTCTTTTCCCCCCGAGGTCTGCCATCGCCTCAGGACTCCACGGGTACAACGGGATGCTGGTGGGACTGCTGGTGGCTGTCTTCTCTGATAAGTTAGACTATTACTGGTGGCTTCTGTTTCCTGTGATCTTCACAGCCATGGCCTGGTGAGGCACCTCATTCTCACTGTTCACAGACCCACAGGGCCCCTAGGTGGTTGCGTCTCATCTGGTCAGGGACAGAGATATGCACTATGTGGGGCCCAGTAGCTTCATAGCCAGGCAGATTTGTCTAGCAAGACACTGTGAAAGCCCATGAGCTCAGCTGCAACACAAGGGGATCATTTTAGGATGTGAAATAACAGGGATCTTCTAAAGCAGCAAAAAACCATGTTTTTTATTGTGCTGATAATCTTCCTTGAGTGTAATAATAGAGGCTAACATCTATTGGGTATACCTATATGCCAGGCACAGTGCTAAGAAAGGTACATTATATTTGTCCCCAATTGCAGAAGGGAAGACCAAGGCATGCAGAGATTAGGTGATTTGCACCAGGTCACACTCTGTAAAAGTTTTCGATGCTGACATTCTGGATCCAGAATCTGCGTGATTAAACTCCAGGTTTGTTATGGTTTGAATGTCCCTCTAAAAGCTCATGTTGAAACTGAATCCCCAATGTGGCAGTGTTGTTGAGAGGTGGGGCCTTTAGGAGGTGATTCGATCATGAGGGTTATGCCATCATTAACTGGTTAATGGATTAATGGGTCATCATGGGAGTGGCACTGCTCACTTTATAAGATGCTCTATGCCACCTTGGGACTCTACAGAGAGTCCCCACCAGGAAGAAGGTCTTCACCAGAAGTGCCCCTTTGACCTTGGACTTCCAGCCTCTGAAACTGTAAAAAATAAATTTCAGTTCTTTACAAATCACCCAGTTTCAGGTATTCTGCTACAGATGACAGAAAATGGACTAAGACAAGGTTCCATGGGAATCATCTGTTATGTGGCCTAAGCAAGACCTATTATTAGCTGACAACAAGCTTGTAATGGAACCAGAGAGCTTTCCTGGAACAGAATGTCTACGTGTAAATCTTAGAATCTTTGAGCTAGAAGTATCAGCTGAGATCTTGCTACGCAATCATCATTGCATGCATGGTGTGCTAGGCCATTGACACATATAATCCTTTGTTTGTTTGAATTTACAGCAGGTTTATAGAGTATCTGAGGATCTCAGTAGTGTGCCTGCTGTCATGGTGAACTTTTGCCCCCAGCCCATGACTGCACATGTGTATACCACCTTGTTCTCAACTACTCTCAGACATGATTTCTTCCTGTTCTCAACAATAAATCAGGCATGATGATTTATTTTTAATATCTCTAAGAAGAAAATGTCTTTCTTTGGTTTCAAAGTCTGGAGTTACTAAAACCAGTTAGTTTAATTTAGCTTAAGTACTGTTTCATTACTTTTTAGTAGTGCTTGCAAATAAATTACTACGTTAAGCATTCTGAGCAATTTATTTTTTGTCTTAGGGTTTCTTTCTTTCTTAATCCATTGGGGGGAAAAGCTAAGGCAGTCATTTCTGTGGGGAATTACTTACTGCTCCCTACATGCTCCTGTGTGAGGAGGAGACCTTGTCTTCATTTGCCTGTTTGTTTTATATCTACATAGATTAAGCCCCTCAGCACAACTCCTCAGCCACATTGCACTGGGTGGCAGTTAGATTTTAGTGCCCCACACACACACACACACACTTCCCAACTTAAAAGACAAAAATATATTGACACCCCACCCTGGGCTGAGCTCTGTGCTACTGCTCCAGTACATTCATTAATCCATTCATGTATCCTTGAAATTCAATCCACAGGGAGGGTATTAGTAAAGCCATTTTCCAGATTTATCTAATAAACAGAGATTTGCTGAGTGCCTGGGACTATTTGTGGAGAACGGGGACCATCCTAGATGCTGGGGACAGTCGTGAAGGAGGAAGAGTCTCTATCATCTTGAAACTTACATTCTTCTTGCAAAGATAGACAAACTCATAAACTAGCTCATAAAAATGATCATTTTAAGTTGTGATAAGTGCTTTAAGGAAAGCAAAACAGGATAAGTGGGACAGAGAGTGACTTGCAAACATGGGTGGTCAGGGAAGGCACTTTGCAGAAGGGGCATTTAAGCTGTCACCTAAATGATCAGCAGACATCTGCCGTTAAGATCTGGGTGAAAGATGTTGCAGGCAGAAGCAGCAGCATGTGCAACTACCCCATCTGGAGAAGGGCGACGTGTTCCAGAAATAGAGACCAGACCAGTGAGGCTGAAGCCCAGAAAATGATGGTGGAGGCCAGAAGGTGAGGGCGGAGAGTAGACGAGGGCCACACCACATACGCCCTGTAGATCCAGCAAGCCTTTTGATTTTTATAACACCTGTGATGGGAAGCAGTTAAAGGGTTTTAAGCAAAAGAGTGATGAGATACGTTCGTTTACATTTAAACAAATCACTCTGCTTGCAGTGTGCAGAATGGATTTTAAGTGGAGCAAGAGTGGATGCTGGAAGCATCTGCTGCAATAACCTGCAATGTCTGCTACAGTAACCCACAGAGATGAGAGTGGCTTAGACTAGGGTGATATCCATGAACATGGCAACAAGTGACTAGATCTGAGGTATATTTTAAAGAAGATAGAGGCAACAGGACTTGCTGGGAAACTGTAGAGCATGAGGGAGAAAAAGGAAATAAAATGCAATACACTCCTATAACCTGGGCTGATGGAGAAGACTCAGAGAACAACAGATTGGTGGTGGGGGATGGAATAAGTTCTGTTTGGACACATTAGACTTCCAAGTAGAGATGTTGAGAAGGTAACCGGATGTATAAATCTGGAACACAGGGATATGGTCAAGATTTGGAAGGTAGAAGTATATAGCAGGTATTTCATCCATGGGACTAGAGGATATCACCCAAAAGAGAAGATTTTTTAAAAGAGAGAGAGAAGATACGAAACAGAGCCATAAGATCTAACACTTAGATGTCAGGTAGAGAAAGGGGAAAATCATTGAAGGAGACTAAGAAAGTCCAGTGTCATGGTAGCTCAGACAGAGAGTATTTTAATACAATGGGAGGGTCCAACTGCCAAATGAAGAGGACAGGGAATGACCATGGATTTGGCAAGATAGGTGTTATTGGCCAATTTGGCAAGAGCCATTTCCACAGTAGAGTGAGGACTTGCACCAGACTGGAGTGGGTTTGGGAAGTACTAGGAGCAGAAAGATTGGTGACAGCAAAGAAAGCCAACCCTTTTGAGGAGGATTGCTGTGAAGAGGAGAGAGAAATGGGGCAGTAGCTGGAGTGGACATCAGGTTAAAGGAGAAGGAATTTTAAAGGCAGGAGATGCTAGAGCTTGTTATATACTGATGAGAATGACCCGGAGAAAAAGAAGAGATTGAAGCTGCAGGAGAGAAAGGAGAACATTGCAGGAGTGAAGTCCTTGATTGGATCCAAAAAACAGGGGAAAATTGGCCTGATAAAGGAGCAGGCACACTTCCATTATATGAAAAAGGCAGAAAGACAGAGTACCTGGTGACAAAGCAGGCAGGGTGTGGATTTCACAGTTGAAAAAACAAAGCATTTCTCATCTTGTCAGTTCTATTTTCTTAATGAAGTAAAGCCAGGTGGTTGGCTGAGACTGAAGGGAAGCAGACTGCAGTGGATTGAATTATATCCCCCAGCTTTATTTTTTTTGCTCAGCATTGCTTTGGCTATGCGTGGTCTTTTATTATTCCATATAAATGTCTGGATAGTTCTTTCCATTTCTGAGAAAAAATGTCTTTGGAATTTTGATGGGGATTGCATTGAATTTGTATATCACTTTGGGTAGTATGGACATTTTCACTATGTTGATTCTTCCAATCCAAGAGCATGGAATATCTTTCCATCTTCTTGTATCCTCTCTAATTTCTCTCAGCAGTGGTTTGTAGTTCTCATTATAGAGATTTTTCACCTCCTTGGTTAACTCAATTCCTAAGTATTTTATTTTTTTGGTGGCTATTGTAAATGGGCAGGCTTTCTTGATTTCTCGTTCTACATGTTCACTATTGGAGAAAAGAAATGCTACTAATTTTTGTGTGTTGATTTTGTATCCTGCTACTGTGCTGAAATCATTTATCAATTCCAACAGTTTTTTTGTAGAGGTTTTAGGCTGTTCGATATATAGGATCATGTCATCTGCAAACAGGGACAGTTTGACTTCATCTTTTCCAATCTGGATGCCCTTTATTTCCTTCTCTTCTCTGATTGCTCTGGCTAGTACTTCCAACACTATGTTGAATAGGAATGGTGAGAGTGGGCATCCTTGTCTAGTTCCTGTTCTTAAAGGAAAAGCTTTCAGCTTTTCCCCATTCAGGATGATATTGGCAGAAGGTTTGTTATATATGGCTTTAATTATGTTGAGATACTTTCCCTCAATACCTAACTTATAGAGGGCCTTTGTCATGAATGAGTGCTGAACTTTATCAAATGCTTTTTCAGCATCTATAGAGATGATCATATGGTCCTTGTGTTTGACTTTATTAATATGGTGTATCACATTTATTGATTTGCGTATGTTGAACCAACCTTGCATCCCTGGGATGAATCCCACTTGATCGTGGTGAATAATTTTACGTATGTGTTGCTGTATTCTGTTTGCTAGTATTTTAGTGAGGATTTTTGCATCTATATTCATCAAGGATATCGGCCTGTAATTTTTTTTGGTTATATCTTTACCTGATTTTGGTATCAGGATGATGTTTGCTTCATAGAATGAGTTTGGGAGATTTGCATCTGTTTCAATCTTTTGGAATAGTTTGTAAAGAATCGGTGTCAATTCTTCTTTGAATGTCAACTTTAAGCTATACTACAAAGCTATAATAACCAAAACAGTATGATATTGGCATAAAAACAGACACACTGATCAATGGAATAGAATAGAGAATCCAGAAATCAACCCACACACTTACTGCCATCTGATCTTTGACAAAGGCACCAAGCCTATTCACTGGGGAAGGGACTGCCTCTTCAGCAAATGGTGCTGGGATAACTGGATATCCATATGCAGGAGAATGAAACTAGATCCATACCTCTCACCATATACTAAAATCAACTCAAAATGGATTAAGGATTTAAATATACACCCTGAAACAATAAAACTTCTTAAGAAAACATAGGAGAAACATTTCAGGAAATAGGACTGGACACAGACTTCATGAATACGACCCCAAAAGCACAGGCAACCAAAGGAAAAATAAACAAATGGGATTATATCAAACTAAAAAGCTTCTGCACAGCAAAACAAACAGTTAACAGAGTTAAAAGACAACCAACAGAGTGGGAGAAAATATTTGCAAAATATACATCTGACAAAGGATTAATATCCAGAATATATAAGGAACTCAAACAACTTTACAAGAAAAAAACAAGCAACCCAATTAAAAAATGGGCAAAAGAGCTAAGTAGGCATTTCTCTAAGGAAGATATACAAATGGCCAACAGACATATGAAAAAATGCTCAACATCACTCAGCATCCGGGAGATGCAAATCAAAACCACACTTAGATACCATCCAACCCCAGATAGGATGGCTAAAATCCAAAAGACTCTGAACGATAAATGCTGGCGAGGCTGCGGAGAAAAAGGAACTCTCATACATTGTTGGTGGGACTGCAAAATGGTGCAGCCTCTATGGAAAATGATATGGAGGTTCCTCAAACAATTGCAGATAGATCTACCATATGACCCAGCTATCTCACTGCTGGGAATATACCCAGAGGAATGGAAATCATCAAGTCGAAGGTATACCTTTTCCCCAATGTTCATCGCAGCACTCTTTACAATAGCCAAGAGTTGGAACCAGCCCAAATGTCCATCATTGGATGAGTGGATACGGAAAATGTGGTACATCTACACAGTGGAATACTACTCAGCTATAAAAACGAATGAAATACTGCCATTTGCAACAACATGGATGGACCTTGAGAGAATTATATTAAGTGAAACGAGTCAGGCACAGAAAGAGAAATACCACATGTTCTCACTTATTGGTGGGAGCTAAAAATTAATATATAAATTCACCCCCCACACACACACACACACACAAAGAAAAAAAAACAGGGGTGGGGGGAAGAAGATATAACAACCACAATTACTTGAAGTTGATACGACAAGCAAACAGAAAGGACATTGTTGCAGGGGAGGGAGGAGTGGGAGGAGGGAGGGAGGTTTTGGTAAGGGGCAGCAATAATCAACCACAATGTATATCGACAAAATAAAATTTAAAAAAAAAAAGAATTATGTCCCCCAAAACCCACTGAAGCTTGAGTTGTGTCCCCCAAGTTTTATATATTAGAAACTTGGCCCCCACTGTGACTGTTAAGAGGGTGGGAAATCCTATTATGGTAATTGAAACGTGGATCCTTGAAGAGGTGATTAGATTGTAGGACTGTGTAGTAATGAATGGATTAAAAATGGTGGTCAGGGGCATGGTTCTGAGGGCTTTAAAAGGAGAGCACATCAGAGGTTAGTCTCTCTCTGCTCCACCATTTTTCTGCCATGTGATACCCCTGGGTCACTGTCGCCACCACCAGTTGGACTTTGGATTTCCCAGCCTCAGAAACTGTAAGCAATAAATGTCATTTTCTTTATAAATCACCCAGATCCATGTATTTTGTTATATGCAACAGAAATGAACTAAATCAGAAAATTAAAAAGATTTGAAGGAAAAGGTGAAAATGTGAAACAGTTGTCTCGGTGAATTGAAGAGTTAATTTGCTAGGGATGTGTAGAAGGGTTTTCAGGCAATCCTAAATGCCCATTTAAGATTCATGGACATTTATTAAAGGTAGATTGTGCAACCAGATCATGTGATCTCATGTTTTGTCCAGCAGCTCACTGAGTGTGGGAGACGTGAGAAGTTAGGGGTCCAGGGTGGCTGGTGCCTTTCAGAGGAAACTGAAGCTGAGGGAGATTAATTACCTAATGTTGCTTGTTCAGCCTGTAAGTATAGGAGTGAGTTCGGATTTGTACTCAGCCCCATCTGTCTTAGAAATCCATGCTCTTTCCAAGGAAGAGGACATAAAGACAGAGGGTACAAACAACTGAACGTTCCATTGTCACTTGGCAGCTTTCAGAGTAGCTCAAAGCATTTTTGCTGAATCCAAGCCTGCATATTATCTGTATACCATAGCAGCCTCCTCCTAGAAGGTCACACTTCTAAAATGTTATCACAGCCTGGGACAATAGCAATGATGCATCTTGATGGTCCAAAGCTGATACATTTTATAATGATGTATTTTGTTTAGTTTTCTTGGTTAATATTTAAGTTCTTTTATAGTTTTTAATTCAAAATACATTATAATATTTTTAAAATTTGTTTCTCAAAGGTGTTAGCTTAAATTGGGCATCTTAGTCTCAATCCCAGATCAATGGACCCCTCCAGTCTCAAGGGAGTCAGAAACAGCTGAGTAGGGACAGCGATGGTACGGTGGCCAAAGCTGATGAGACAGTGTAGACCTGAGGATCATCACGGTGATTAACCCTTTGTCTCCTCCATCTTCAGTCCACTTCTTTCTAGTGCCTTGAATTCCGTCTTCAGCAAGTGGGACCTGCCAGTCTTCACACTGCCCTTCAACATCGTACTGACCACGTACCTAGCAGCCACAGGCCACTACAACCTCTTCTTCCCCATGACGCTGGTGGAGCCTGTGTCTTCAGTGCCCAATATCACTTGGACAGAGATCAAAATGCCCTTGGTAAGTTACCCAGCGGCAATGAATTGAGACTCCCAGTTTCCACCACAGACCCTCTCGCTAATCAGTGTGTGTATTACCCGGGCTCTCAGCTTCTTTAGAAGCATCGCTCCCTGATGATGGGCCTGAGCAGAGGATCAGAAAGCGTTACTACCACATCCATATATCCTTTCAACAAATCCTTATCGAACTTCTAATGTGTGCTGGCCACTTTTCAGATACTGGGAGTACACAGGGAATAAGGCAACAGCATCCCTGCCCTCATGGAGCCCACATTGCACAGCAGGAAACATAATATACAAGCAAGCAAAGAAGTTTCAATACAGAATAATGGTTGTTGAGCGATATTAGATAAGATGGCTAGTTTGATAAAGGGGCAAGAGACTAAAATAATTGTTTAAAATTAAAATTTTAAAGGTATTATCAATAGAAGACAGGAGATGAATTTTCACACACTTTCTATATCTGTGGCTCTCAAGCAAGGTGATTTTTCCCCTTGGGAACATTAAGCAATGTCTGGAGACATTTTTATTGTCAAGACTAGAGAGGTGTTGATAGCATCTGGTGAGCAGAGTAAAGACCAGGGATGCTGCTAAACATCCTGCAATGCGTGGGACACTTTAACCCCACCCCCAACAAAGAATTCCCCAGTCTGAAATGTCAATAGGGCCAAAGTTGAGAAACCCCAACTTTATATTCTACTATCCCACTATCACAAATATACATATTCATTTATTCTGCTGATCTGTTGTCAGTGGGGATAAAGGAATGTAATAAAAATCTAACGTAAGATGATGACATATATAGAATTGTAAAATATTGACCTTGTTAATGAACATAGATATAACTAACAGCTAATAACTAAAGCAAGCTTATTATGTATCAGACCCTGTTCAAATGCCTTAACATATTAACTCATTTAACCCTCATAATAACCCAATACTGTACATACTACTATTATCCCCCTTTTACAGATGAGAAAACTAAGGCGCAGAGAGGGTTAGTTGCCCAAAGTCAATCTGCAGTTAGTCCCTGTGCTTAAAACCCAGGCAGCCTGACAGAGTCCAAGCTTCGCACTACCCCCATCATGCAAGGCAGGACATTACCTTCAGGTTGAACAATCACAGTGTAGCCAAATCCCAGCTTCTCAATGCAGTCCAGAGCCTCATCAGCTACCTTTAAGTGCTGGGGTGTTCTTAACACTCATCACCCTTTATCTTTCACCCATTAGTTCTAGCTCTGCTTTCTAGAGTAATTCAGAACATTGCTCCCATGATAGTCTTTTGAATATTTGAAAACATAACCTACATCCTCAAATGCTGTTTGTATAATAGAATTTTGAGCCCTCCCTGCCCAACCACACCCATTGTCCTGGTGTTCTTAAACCTCGGCTGGCCCTGCTGCTGGCTCTCAGCTCCAGAGCTACCACTCCACAGGGTCCTCCAGGAACGACCATACTCTAAACCTAAACCCATTAGAAAGGGAAATGCTCCCCTGCCCCTGATGGCAAATGCTGCTGCAAACACTGCAAAGCCTTTGTAACATTTTTGTCTTTTTAAGTTTTAAGTTTTGTGCAGGGCTGAGGCTGAGGCTGAGGCTGAAATAGGATTAGAGGCAGGTTAAGGCCTAAACCCAAGAAAATGGGAAAGGCAGAGCCCTGCATTTGAGAGAAAGCCCACTCTCTCAGATGGAAAATAGCCAGGGCAAGAGCGGGGACAAAACTCAAAACTTCGACAGATTCGGCAATGATCAGCCATCTGGCAATTAGGAAAACTGCCTTTGGGTGCATGGGCCCACTGTGTCTGATCCCTACCCATGAGGTGTTGTCAGAGTGACAGCCACAGGCACATGGGGCACTACCAGAGAGAAAGGGTCACGAGCCCCCCACCCTACACTGTGAGGCTGGACAACCCAGCACAGAGGGTACCAGCCTGGTGTGGGTCACAGAAAGGACATGTCTCTTGTTTATCTTCCAAGTAAACAATCAGAAAGTGTAGAGAACACAAACCCACTACCCTGAGGTCCAAGCTCACCCTCTTAACTCCCCACCAGCCCACCACTCTCCTTTTCTTCCACACCATCAGACCTGAGTTTTGAAGATGCAATGCCATTTTCCTCTTTCTCTTTAAAATAACAGGGGAGAAAGGGGGATTCCTTTTTGTTTAACCAGCTTATTGTTGTAACATGAGAATTATAAGGAGTACGAGTAGGCTGGGTGCTTAGTAAATTTCCACAGCACACCTGACTGCCCTTCACACCGGGCTGTCAGCTGCGTACAGGCGAGGGCAGGCTGCTGGAGCCCAGTTCACCAGCTAGACTACAGATCCAGCCGAGGAAGCTTCATTCGAAGCCCAGGCTCTGTTCCAAGGCCACTTGTTCCCTCATTCCTCTCATTCCTGACTGCTTGAGCTTAACACCTGTGTCCCCGATGGAAAGATGGAAGTTGGATGCCCCTCAGCATCCCATATTCCTCAGATGTTGGCAAGTCGTGGGATATTTATTGAGTAGACTTCTGGCCTGTTCCCAACACTTCAGCTGCGTTCCCTGGTCTGCTACAAAGTGTTTTCTGGGTTCCTATAAATAAGATTGGTCCCAGCCCTGTCATTCCTTTCACAAGTTTATAGGGTCTGGCCCAAACAGTGTTGGGTCAATAAAAGGCCACCCATTCCAAGACAAGGGGGTACAAAACTTAGAAATTCTCTAGGGCTCCTCAAACACTATTCCCTAAAGAAATCACTTTGATCCCAGAATTAAACCAAATTTTTAGGAAGTACAAAATTTCATCCAAAGAAAAAAATGCAGTTACTCCCCACATTTACAGTAGCTTATCTGTAACTTATCCAGTGCACCCCACACTCTGGCACATCAGTCTCACCTGAGGCCCTGGGCATGCCCCAGACTGATTAAATCAGAGTGTCTGGGGAGGAGCCAGGAACTGGTATTTCTTTAAAGATCCCCAGGGGATTCCAATGTACAGCAAAGTTTGGTAATCCCTGAGCTAATCAATACCTATTTATTAAGCACATATTATGTCCCCAGCCATAGAAGCCCCATCCTCAAAGAGGTCATTTGGCCCGATAATGGGGAAAGGAACTTCAGAATTTTAAAGCTGGAAGATCATCTACCAGGCCAGCCTCCCCTAGTTACAGGGGAGGATTCCGTAGCTCACAATGAGGAAGGCACACATCCTCAGTCCCACCAGAAACTCATGCAGAGCCCCCCCAACTGGATCCCTGGACTCCCACTCTCTCCTTGCCCTGCCATTCTCCCTCTCTTCCCTTTTGCCCTCAAAGGACTGCAAAAATATGGACAATTCAATCCAGGCAGAGAAAGGCCTTCTGACATCACAGCCAAATTAATCATCCCCAATTGCAACACCGTCAAATCACTCTCAGGCTCAGGGGTGTTTGGGCTTCGTGCTGCTCCCAGATGTTCCACACGCCACCTTCATGCAATGCTACTTGCTCCTCCAGAGCAAGGCAGATGCCTTCTCCTCCTTCCAGGGACCCAAAGCCCCCAGGGTAGTGTTGAATGGGCAGCAGCCACCAAAGAGGACATGCCAACAGTGGCTTGATGGAGAATCAGGGAGGCTGGTAAAGACCTCAGACTAGGGGTCAAGCTCAGAGGCTCTAGCCTGCCCTTGGCCACCAACAGGCTGGATGACCTTTGGTCAAATCATTCATTGAAATGACCTAGAATATTTCCAGGATTGCAGAAGGTCTAGAGGAAACTCTCTAGTTCCCTGAACCCCTGTGGCAGTCTATGGAGCAGGTGCATCTAGTCCCCTCAAAGCTCCCACTCTCAGAGCAGCAGCCATGTGTTCCTCAGAAACACCAGGCCCAGCCCCCGTGTAGGGGGCCCTGACTTTGCATGAGGGGTGCTCAGGTGCCTGCTAGGTAGTGGAATGAGGAGCTGTTCATTTCAGCTCGTGCCCTACCCATCCTCACACGAGGGAGGACATAGTCATCTTCCCATTCCACCCCAATACCCACCCCCCCAGGACTGGCTCAATCCGGGCCATGAGTCCTGGTATCTGCAGTATCGGCCTATGCTCCAGTGACCTGGATTCTGTTAACTTTGCAGTTGTTACAAGCCATCCCTGTTGGGGTTGGCCAGGTGTACGGCTGCGACAATCCCTGGACAGGCGGCATGGTCCTGGTGGCTCTGTTCATCTCCTCGCCACTCATCTGCCTGCATGCAGCCATTGGCTCAATCGTGGGGATTCTGGCAGGTAGGACAGAGCCCCCTCTCTGCAGGGAGGTCCTTGGGATAATTTCTCTGATGTCATCTCAGCCCCACACACAGCAAGCATTCCAGACTTATTCTCCTCACTGGAATTTTAAACACTGTCAGGGGTAGAGGGTTATTTTTCCCTTTCCTGAGTATGCAAGGGGAGCAGTCATCAATAGCGGGACATGTAGAGAGATGCAAGGAGACTGAAGACATGGTTGGCATGCAAACTGAGCTCCTGGAGTGAGGGTGGAGGAGGGTCCCCAGGGTGGAGGTGGGGCGCAGCAACCAAGACCAAGCTAGGGCGTAAGTAGCCAGCACTTGAAATTTTGAGTAAGCTAAAAGGAAAAGTTTTCTCAAAACTTGGATTACATTTGACACACGTGGGTTAGTATTTTTACATATATGCATGTGCACACATTTATATACGTATGTGCTCTTTCTGACGACAGAGTCAGACATTGAGGTGGGGGCACTGGGAGTAGGAGCCGGTTTTTGACTTATCCCAATATTTTTCAAAGACTTTTGGAAGCAGAATTTTAAAAATATATTTCATTTGGAAATCATTTTAAATTTTAAAAGTTACAAAAATAATATGAGGCACTCATAAATTCTTTACCCAAATTCGCCTATTGTTCATATCCTACCCCTTGTGATATATCATTCCTCTCTGCATATATCTACATGTGTGTATATGTAATTTTTCTGAACCATTCGAAACAAAACCTTTTAAATTAATATCTTTCTTGCTAAAAATGCAGCTGCTCCTGCTGGAGGAGTAGGGAGGGCTTAGAGTCGTACCTCCTTGGCTGCCCTCACCCCAGAAGTAGCCATACCTCTGTGTGAATACTATGACTTTGAAAAACAGTTTGGAAACCACTACATTCTTCTCCTTATTGGTTTCCTAAGACCAGATGCCATTTGCAAAGTCTCCTTTGATGGGCAGAGCTGGGATGTGGGGTGAACGACAGGATGGAGGCCACCCTGAGACCTGGCACCAGCCACGGCATGGCCTTTGTTCTGTGACCCAGAATGAGCCAGAACAACACACCTTGTCCCACAGCCCTGACATTGGCCACACCCTTTGAGACGATCTACATGGGCCTCTGGAGCTACAACTGCGTCCTCTCCTGCATCGCCATCGGAGGCATGTTCTACGCCCTCACCTGGCAGACTCACCTACTGGCCCTCATGTGCGGTAGGTGTTCAGGAAAACTGACAACTAAGTCACTCTGGCTATTACTTCCCTCCTTGGTTATGCAAAACCCATGACGACCACTAGTCAATACTGAGCAGTGTGACAGAAGGACCTAATGCCAGCACTACCTTTCGCAGCTGGGGATTTTAGGTTCCTCCTCTGTCGATTGGAGTCACAACTAGCTTATGCCATTGTACTTACACAGTGTTGTGTAATTTACAAGGAAATCACATGTGCATTTCTTTGCATGCCCATGGCAGCATTCCTGCTCTCTAGAACTCTTCATTCAAGACTGCTCATAGAGCACCACTGAGTGCCAGGCCCCAGGCTAGGCACAAAAGACTCAATGGTGACCATGTCCTCATGAAGCCCCAGTCTAGCAGAAAAAAAGTAATTGCATAAATAATTGTTAAGGCTGTGACATCTGCAAAGATTGTTGGAAAGATCCGGTGAGGTGATGTACCTGAGTGCACTGCGGGCTCAGGAGGTCATAACACAGTGTCATGGAAGTGCAAATTCCATACAGTAAGTAGGGAATGTGCCATCTGAAGGGAAGTTGACCACAGTCCTCATTGCACACCTGCACCCCAGCACCATGCTCCGTGTTGTGTAAACATATGAATTCACTCATCCTCCCAAGAACACGACCAGGCACGGGTTGTCAGCCTCACTTTACAGATGAGGAAATGAGACTCAGGGGTTAACTTGCCCTAGAACACAGCTGTTAATGGCAGCCCCCCTCTCCTGGAGTTGTGACATTCCCTGGAAACAGCAGGAAATGACTTTAATAAGTAAAACTGGAGACAAGTACAGGGAAGAATGGCCTCAGAACAGCTTTTCTTTTGCTTTTTCCCAAGTGTGTGGAGACTGTAAATGATGTCCGTGTCCCTTGTATCCCCCTCAGCAGCCAACATGAGGCTGGGCATGGAGACTGTAGGCTCAACAAATATTTGTCAAGTCTAAAGTGCCAGATATTGTGGGGTTCAGACTGTAACTGCCTTTGGCCTTCAGAAAAGTGCCACATTCCAGGGAGAGGCTGGGGTTTATCTCAACCCCTGTGAGTAGGATTTGCATGGGCAAAGAGAGGGGGAAGTGGTGTCCTGGGCAGAGGAGAAAGAGAAAAGTTGCAGGGGCAAAAGGGGATTGTTCAGAGACACCAGCAGTGTGGACAAGCTCCTGTAATAGTCCTCGGGGTCCAGCTCCTGGTGTTATCCCAACTGCCTGGCCCCTGGGAACCAGCTCATGGACCCAGTAAGGTTCAACCCTGATGAGATTTGGTGAGCTTCAAACAGCATCATGCTCGTCAGGATCTTGGACAGGAGGGATCTTAGTGAGAGCTCATGTAGTCTGACCTCTCTCCCCACTGACATAATAATCCAGACTGTGCTGGCCCATCCTCAAAGTCAGTGTAGACAAGTAAAAGATGCTCATTGACCCCTGGCTCTATGCAAGGCCACCACGGAAGTGGGGGAGAGGATAAAAGGATATCTAAGCTTTTATCTCTGTCCTCAGAGAATGCACAATCTGATGGGAGATGGGCCACATCTACCCGCAAAGATTAGTAATGTCAGACAAACGAGCCAGATATCAGGGCACAGTGCAGACACTGAGTCTGTAGAAGAGAGAGTGGGACCCCTGTTCTAGGTCTGGGCTTGCTGTTCTGCCACAGCAGTGGCTAGGAGAGGGGGCATCAGGCTCTGGAAGCTGACTCTAATGGTTCTCATTCCTCCACAGCCCTGTTCTGTGCATACATGGGAGCAGGCCTCTCCAACATACTGGCAGTGGTGAGTTTGGATTCTCCTGAACACTACCCTAAGGTGTCCTTCCCCAGCCAGAGCTTCCAGACACTGCGAGTCTCACGGAAGAATCCTGTGTGGGTTATGGTAGCTAGTACTCCACACCATGCCTCTGTCAGTGTTTACGTAGGGTTTGTCCAGAGAAGGACTAGCTTTTAATGAATGGATAGATGGAGCTCTATGGCTGGATATGGGAGACGATTCCTAAAAGATTCTGATTGTGCCCAAAGGTACCAACACTTCTATTCCTTGGCCAACTACTCTGACATTCTAAGTCCAGGAGCACCAGTGCCTTCACTTGGCAGGGGGGGTCCATCTTCAACTCCTATCACTTCCTTCTCCCCCAGAGACCCTGACCCAACACAGGAGCCTAAGAACATTCTTCAGACCCCAATGCTTTTATTTCCAGGTTGGCGTGCCACCAGGCACCTGGTCCTTCTGCCTTTCTACCCTCATCTTCCTGCTCCTGACAACCAACAACCCCACCATCTACAAGCTCCCACTCAGCCAAGTCACCTACCCAGAGGCCAACCGCATCTACTACCTGACAGTGAAAAGCAGTGAAGAAAAGTCCCCCAGTGGTGACTAGCCAAGCTCCAGGCAGAAGTGCTCTTTGCCTGGACCTGGTGTCTGCTCCCTGTGGTCTCAACTCTGGATCAATCAGCTGCTAGTCCTCTTCTTTGCCTCTCTTTGTACCTGGGTGGAACTCAACATACCTGTAACTCCCTTTCCC
Source organism: Cynocephalus volans (assembly GCF_027409185.1). Taxonomy (NCBI): domain Eukaryota; kingdom Metazoa; phylum Chordata; class Mammalia; order Dermoptera; family Cynocephalidae; genus Cynocephalus; species Cynocephalus volans. Next base: position 41,095,139 of record NC_084472.1, read on the forward strand.
TGAGCTGATTTTCTCTCTGTGCCCAAATCTCCATAACTACCCATCGTGCAACATTAAAGGAAGGTGATAATGAGATTGCCAGAGTTAGAAGTTAAGGAGTATGTTTTAAATGTTGTTGACTTAAAAACATTACTTAGTCTTTGGAGAAGATGATTGAGATATGATCTTCTTGGCATGTTTAACTAAGCAATGAATGCTGTAAAAATTGAACTTGCCAAGTGGTTCCTAGGCAGACACGAAGTGGGAGTAAGTCAGGAGACACATGCTAGGAAGTGAAGATGCCCCAGAGTGCAGAGCTGGTTGCTGACGGCCACAAAAAGTTTTGCACAAAAGAGAGGAATTTCACATTGATGGAGTTTTAAAGTCAAAACGGGGATAATTCTGGCACTGAAATTGTCTAAATAAGGAGACTTGAGCATTCAGTGGTCTGAGTAAGGGGCAAAATGATACCCTATAGAGAGAGAGGAATTAATAAATTAGAATCCTATATATGATTTATTATGGAGGATAAGCATTTCTTTGTTAAGATCAAACCAGCAACTCTGATCAAAGATTTCAGCTGAGGAAAGTACCTGAGCTCAGTGTGTGAAAAGCTTGGGAAATTTATTTCATTTTTCCATTTGCTTGTGGATAATGGAGGCTTTATGAGGTCTAATACTTAAAACAAATGGTTAGCCTTAACTGTAGAGGAACAAATAATTATCTACGAATTTCATAATTTGGCTTCCCAATTATTGTCAGTAGCTTGCAGTAAGTCTTTACATATACATAGGTCAAGGGTCAACAGACTTTTTTTGTAAAGGGCCACATAGTAAATATTTTCATCTCTGGAGGACATACAGTCTCTTGCAAAGTCTCAACTCTGTCATAGTAGCATAAAAGCAGCTGTAGACAATATGTAAATGAATGGCCATGGCTATGTTCCAATAAAACTTTATTAAACAGCTGCCAATCCCTGATAGAGATAATCAACATATTAATGGTTAGAAAGCAGTGGGTATTCTATAGACCAAATGGATACCACCAGGTCCATTACAACAGACATAGTGACAAAGACATTTTATATGTTGAGTGGTCGTGTGAAGACTCCTAGGAAATTGAAGGCACCCAGAAAAGTGAGATTATCATGGCTGGAGGGGAAACTCCTAAAGCATTCTAATGAGAGATAACCAGAACTAGAAACCTCATTCACTGCCCTAGACAATCCCCTTCTCTCTCCATCAAGCTCTTCAGGCTTTCTGCCCAAAGTGGACCTGAATGGTAACTTCTAGCCATGCTTATTGGATTCTCAGCAGGAAAAAACTATTTGGATATGAAAACTTCTTTTAGTTCGCTTGGACAAGATTATCTCTTTCTCTCCCTTCTCTTCCCCCTGACACTGCTTACCCCACTACCTCCATCTTATGGGATTGGAGAACTCCCTGGAATGATCTTGTCCCCACCTTTGCCAGGGTGTCCTCATCTCACTGACCTGCTGAATGAGTAGGTGCAGGAGCCCTAAACGTAGAGACTGCTATCACCAGCATGAGGTTGCAAGGAAGCAGGCCACCATGAGAGAAGAAGGGCTTTGGGACCCTCATCCTGGTTGCTTTTCTACTATTGCCCCAAACTACCGGCAACAGCTCTGCCCTGTTGAACTTAAGTATGGAGTCATTAAAGAGAATAAAAACGTCTGGGTGGGGTTGGGGAGGAAGGAACTTTCGAGGAGGCTGAGTCGAAGCCACTCTTTCTCTCTCCCGCTTCCTCCCGTTTCCAGCTCCTCTCCTACAACACGGATGAGTTCCACTGTCAGCCAGTCTTGTCCTACTGCATTTTAAAACAGTGGATATTGAATCATCTTTTCCATCTTTTCTATGATAATTGACATAGTCAAATTTTCTACTTCATCTTGGGTCAACTTCAAAAATTTGTTTGTTAAGATATAATACGTTTTCTTTTCCTTTACAATTTTGTTACCATAGAATTATAATGTTCTCGTACAATAATTTCAGTTCTCCTGTATCTCCTTTTCATTTCTAATCTTATGTAATTTTCTGCTCTTTTTTCTTTAATCAGGTTTGTGAGGGGTTCATCCATTTTATTGGCTTTTTCAAAGAGCAGTTTGGGATTTAATTGTTCTTCCTACTGGTTTTGGTTTGTTTTCTATTTTATTATTTTTCTTGTTTTCTTATGGTTTGTTTAAATGTTCTTTTTTTTCCCTAACATTTTTAAATTGATGTAAAGTTCCTTCATCTTTGGTTTTTCCTTCTTTAGCAACAAAACCATTTAAGGTTATTAATTTTCTCCTGAGTATAGCTTTAGCCATGTACTGTAGGTTTTGGAATAAATAATTCTACTTTCAGCAGTTTTTAAATAGTTTGTAATTTCAGTTTTGATTTCTCTTTGGTTATTTGAGGATAATATAAAAATGTGTTTCTTAATTTCCAGTTTAATTGCATCATGAGTGGAAGATATGACCTGTAAAATTTCTATTTTTAAGTTTTATGAATTTTTCTTTGTTGCCAAGTACCTGATTTTGGACATATAAAATGAAATTTTTTGATTTGAAGGAAATACATATTAAATTAATTTAATTGTACTATTCAGTTCCTCTATGTCTTTATTTATTTTTTGTCTATGGAGTCTTAATTCCAAAAAGAGCTTACTAAAAATCAATTATAATTCTAGAGTTTTATCAATTTCTCTTTGCATTTCTAAAAAGTTTGCCTCATGTATTTAGCTACTACATTGTTTGATGCCTATCGATTTATGACTATCATTAATTCTTCGTGGGTTTTTTCTTTTACCCTTACAAACTACCCATCTTCATCCTAGTTACTGCTTTCAACTTCCATTCCAATTAGATAAATATTAATGTCGTCATACCTTCTTTCTGGTATTTTCTTTGTTTTAACCTTTATTATCTCCTTTTATGTTTTTTAACTTTATCATTTTATTTTAACTGTATTTCTTAAAAATAACATATAGCAATCTTTTATGTTTTAATCTAATCTTACTGTTTCTCTAATTTAATAGGTTAATTCACCCTTTTCATGTTTAGTCTAACGATCGGCATGCTTATTCTTTCATCCTACTTTTTTATGGAAATGCAATTGATTGTATGTATCGGTGGGGTACAGTGTTGAACATCAATACCTGTGTGCAATACATGATGCTCAAATCAGGATAGTTAGTGTATTCAGCATTGCACATTGATCTCACTTTATTTTTGAACTATTTATTTTTCATTGCTACTTTTGCTTTTTCATGTTGCTCATTTTGCAAATTTGATCATATTACCATCTCTTTCTTCCCTGTGCTAATTTGGAAGGTCTGCTGTTGTTTTCCATTCCACTAGTGGTTACTGCCCCTTCCCCAACACTCATGATCAAAAGTATGTTTCTATATTATTTTGAGGGGTCTTCAAAATGTTTATGAAAAGATTTATATACTCTTTTAGTTCCATTTTCCCACAAACTTTGTGAAATACCCTCGTATGTAAAAACAAGATGCCAGACAGTTCACCTGACGAGATGCCCTGTCTCTCCAATGCCCCTTCCCAACTCCAAGGGACTAAAGCCTTTATAATGCTTTCACTATAGCCCTTCCCAGTGCCCCAGCCTTAAAGCACTTTTACCTCTCCAGCTATCTCCTACCTCCAAATTCTGCTGAGATTATTTATCATTTTTAATTTTCTCCCCTTGTAATATGCCTCTTCTTTTTACAAGAATACTTACTGAGCTCCATATATCACAATTCCCAGCAATTCTATCATTGTCCGTGTGGAGTTTACTACTGTCTTGGACGTGTTACCTTTTATTACTCTTTGCTCTATTCTTCATCTTCCCTTGTCTTTCAATCTCTGTTCTGATTTATTTATACTTGTTTAGAGCTCTTTCTTGAGTATTTTCTTCAAATAATGTATGAGAGGCGATGGGTGACATGTTCTCTGACTTTTTGCATGTCCACGATTTTTCTTTTTCCTGAAGAGTGGATGGCATTTTGGCTGAGTGTGGAGTCCTTAGGTTGTAGCCCTTCCCTCAGGTGTCTGTAGATGTTGCTCCTTTATTTTCCGGCTTTCTGAAAGTTACGAATGAGAAATCTGATGCCAACCTTATCTTTTTTTCTTTTGTAAATAACCTGTTCTTTCTGGAAGATTGTAAGATGCTCTCTCTCTCTCTGGACTTCAGGAATTTTATGAAGTTAAGCCTAAGTTCGTGTCTTTTCTCATCAATCCTGACTTTCAATCTGCAGATTCGAATCTTTCTTCAGCTCAAGCAACTTTTCTTCTAACATTTGTTTATATTTTTCTTCCATCTCTTCCTTGTTCTCTCTCTGGAACTCTTATATCCATATTAGGCCCCTGTGATCTCTGTTCCAATTTGCTTATCTTCTTCTTTACAATTTTTATCATCTGTATTTTTGCTCTGCTTTGGAGGTACTTTCATGTCCCAACAGTAACCATTCTTTCCTTCAATTCAACAGGTACATTGAAATTTTTAGTTCAAAAATCATGTTTTTAGTTTCATAAAATCTCTGGGGATGGGGGCTGAAATTGAATCTCCATGCATATTTGTACTATTCCTTTGTTGTTATATATCCCCTCTTCCTCCAAAAATCAGATACAGTCTCTGGTAACTCATGGCCCCAAACTTCTTCCCTTCCCCTCTTCCATCACAGTTGGGTGCCTGTGTTGGTTGCCAAGGGCCATTTGCCAACTTTCATGACCACAGAAACTCTACCTTGTGGCCTGGCCTCACTCTCTCATTCGTCCAGAAGACATTGCATGAGGAAATATTAAAATGTTACTCAGGCCCTGGGCTTGACAATAAACCAGGAAAGAATCAGACCAGTTCTTGCCTTCAAGGAATTCATTTTATGGGGATTTTCCTGGCCAGGTGAGTAGTCTCACCTTAGGTGAAGATGAGGACGATATCACAGACTGCCTGAGCCCACTTAGGTTCACAGCACCAATTTCTATCTTGAGTAAAACTGTCTTGTCAGGTAGGTCTTCTGTTCAGGGAATGTATCAAGCATGATTTTAAGGGTTCCAGGAGATTTTCAGTGTCCTAACTTGCTGTAATCTGCTAGCCAAGCATTCCCAGCCATCCCTTCGATTCAAGGCTTGAATCTGTTAAAATGTTAGTAGTCCTGGGAAAGTAATAGAGTGAGCGTGATCGATCATCCACATCTTATGTTGAAGGATCCATTTCTAAGGATAGAGTTGATGAAAAAGGAGGGAGAGGATAAAGAAAAACTGGGTGACACACTTGAGAGGGTCTTTGGCAAAGGAGGGCATGGCTGAAATGAGGCCAAACTGGGTGAATGAGAGTCTGGAGCCCCCTTCTCTCATAGAGAACGATGAAGCTGGTTGTATTTGGCTTGAAGAAGAGAAGAAATAGCTGGGGCCATGGCTGCCTGCAGTATGAGGTAAGGCATGTGGAAGAAGTCAACTTACCCAATGTTACTCCAGAGCATAGAGCAAGCACCACTAGATGGGAGACTTTGAATCAATGGAGAGGGGTGCTTCTCAACAATGGAGGTTGTGTGAGAAATGGTGTCCTGTGAGACCCTGAGTTTCCTGCTCTGATAGTGCAGGAGCAGGGGCCAGAGTCCTGTTGGGAGTGCTTGTTTTGGGTGGGGGACTAGATCGGATGACCATTGCAGCCTTCCAACTCCAAGTTTCTGTGATTCTATGACCCTGAGTTCCTATAGAGGAATAAGGGGGCGGTATCACTGAGATGGCAAAATGGTTAGAACATGATAACCATATGTACCAAAAACATATCACTATCACCTTTCCAGCTAGCCATTTGGTCACGTTAGCAAAATGCTCAACTTGGCTGCTTGTGTGGACACAAACTGGGGGACCAAGGTCATTCCACTGGGCCTTGGCTTTGACTTTCTCCTCCCAGTCCCTCTCCCCCTGACAGAGGTTCTTCTGTTAAACCCTGTAGGATCGCCCATCGAGAAACTCAGTCTGTCCAGCCTGCACTTGTGGTTTCATCAAACTGGTGTGCCCAAGCTTGTGTGTGCTTCCTCTATGAGTCTGAGCTTTGTTTTCTTGGGTCATAAAGGTTGTGAGGGCCTGGGGACAGCTATAATCTAAAACCAGGAGGGGGCTGGCCATTTCAGTGTGGGCATGATTTCTGCTCTATAAAACACAGTCTCATTTGGCGACTTTAAAGGCATTCACATTTTATGTGATGTTTTTTGACTTGCGTGGTTTTTCCTGCCTCTAGCCATTCACAGAAGATAGAATAATCCATAGGGAACCTTTCTACCCCAAGTGGAACTAGAAATTCCAAGACCCCAAAGAAGGGGTCTGGGAGAAGATGACAGGTCCTTTTTAACCCTCTGTGAATTGATAACAAGGAGCCCCCCAGCCCCCTCCTACAGCTGCACAAGCTGCTGCAGCAGCATGAAGCAAAAGAAGCTGCTCCCTGGAGGTCTAGCTCCAATGTGAGTTTATTCCACATGGACTCTGGCCCTATCCCCTGGAGGAATCTGACCTCCTCAGGTTTAGTCCCTGGTGGTCAATACGGGTCTCCTAAGATTGGACATTTAGAGTTGAAGGGAGCCATGATCACTGTGAAGAAATTTCTATTTTGAAGTGAATTCTGATTGAGCCTTCAAGGAAAGTCTGTAGACATCAATGGATCTTTTGGATAGCCCTTGGTACCTGAGCTCTAGCCTTCGGTAGGACCTACTGGAGAGGATCCTAAGTCTAGTGTGTGTGACAGATACTCACTGCACTTCTGAGCACCACAGTCATTTGGCTCATGGGTGCATGTGAACTTCCTGAATGGCTTCTTAAGGAGCAATTGCTTCCTGTCTTTTCAGACTGGTTACATGTTGTTCACAGGTGGCATCTCTCTGTTATCTCTGGGGTGGATGGATGCTTAGGTAGCTGGAGTGAGCTCACCAGAAGCTCAAGGCCAGACCAAGAAGGCAAGAGACAAGCATCAAGGGCTGAGCCAAGAGAAAGGTGGAGGCCCAGGTGTCATCAGCAGATGGCCAGGGGCCCTGAGTCAGCAACACCAAGGACAGGCACCTGTGCAGGGAAGTGATATGCTCCCCACATCATTCCCCACCTCTCCCTGGAATGTGGGGGCCCACTGGGCTCCTCCCACCCCTTTGTTTGCTTTTCTTCCTCAGAAGGCCCACAGTCATCAAGACCCCTCTTCCGTAGTTCCCAAACACCTGGTGCGGTGGGAAGGGGCCCTTTGACGTCAGTGGGGGAGTCTGTCTACTCAGGTGTAGCTAATTTCCTCAGTGTGAGGTTTTGCTTCTGAACCCAGGTAGGCCACCTTACACTCCACCAGAGTATGTGTGTTGGGAGGGGGAATACAAGAGTTCAGGGGTTCATGCATGACCCATCATACTCACAAAACCAAACAAAACGTGTTTGGATTGGGCCCCCTGCCCAAACTCCAGCCCACCAACCCTATGGCTTCAGGCAACTTGGGAGGGCCGGCTTCCCCAACATATAAGCCTCAGAGTGCTTTCTGGAGGTAGGAGTTAGGTCATGCCCTTCTTGCTCTGAGATGGTCCCTTGGTGAGCTTCCAGACCCCCTGGATGCCAGTCAGCAGGAGTCAGAAGGAGAAAAGGTCTGAAAATTTCCACAGAACCAGAAAGACAGAATCTAATATTGGGCTGTGCAGAAATTCCCATCCAGACACCGATGGCAATACTGTTCCCCAGCCTGTGCCCTGCCTGTGTGGGGAATTAAGGGAGCTCCTTGTGGTTGGAAGGCGAACTGGCCCCCTGAGGAGACAACACTTAGATAATCACTTTAAAGGCAAATGCTGGAGCGACAATTCTAATAAGAGAAGAAACTGGGAGGTAAGGCCTGGGACAACAGGGAAGCTACTAAACAGTCCTCAGCCCTGTCCCTTTAAAGGAAGCCTGTCTGATCCAACCAGGTGGGGGAACCATGGTAGCTGGAGCTAGTGTCCTCCAGGGAGCTTAGGAAACATTTTTTGGGTGGGAGGGCCAGAGGGAGCATGGGAGAGCTACAGAAGGAGCATTTGTCTTTCCTCTCCCTCCTCCTCTGTGGGATCCTTCCTCAACCAACAGATGTGCACCAGGCATAGGTTTAGGGAAAGCTAGTTTGTGGACTTACACAAAGTCAGCAAGAGGACATGCTGTGGGGCTCAGGGAAGTGAAGGGTTCGGGTTTAGGAGAAGTCGCAGTGCCCGGAGATGAGGACCAGAGACATCACCCAATCGGAAGGAAGCTTCTTCCCAAATCCCAATGGTCTAGATTCCTCCAGCTCTGTGCAGGAAATCAAAAGGAGCCCAGGTAAGAGGTCCTCGGGGAGAGAAATGAACCAGGCAGAGCCCCTAACCAACAGGACCATCTGACTTAAAGGAGGCGCATAAAGCAAGGCTGGTCTGGTTCTGTTTCTTCCTTCTTTTGAGCTATATCTAGGGAAGACAGTCCTGGGGTGGGAACCTTACTAAGAACTCCAAAGAATCTAGATCCTGGAAGCTTCAACCCGGCAAGACTCTTACACACTTATAGTTCAAATCTCTTATGTTGTAGATGAGAAAACCACGCTTGTTCAGAGACTTGTCCAGGGGGCAAAAGAGCGTGGGCAAATGTCCAGGTGTCCTGGCTCACAACCCTGAGTGCTTCTTGTTCACCTGGTGAGGGAACCAGTTAATCCATCAGCCCTCACATCCCCTTACTACCCCACCTGCCCACTGGATGAGCCTTCGCATTCTTTGTGGTCCTTTCCACAACTCTATGACCCACAGCTCTGACCTCAGTGTGGTTCCCAGCGCAGCATCATGCTGAGTTGAGCCTCTGGGATGCAACCTTTGGTTAATGAGGTAGAGTCGAATACTTCTGCCTGGTAGTCCTGCATGCTTGCCTTAGATATTCCAATAGAACTGGATCATCCCCATATCCACAAGCATCTCAGCAACCCGATTTCTCAACAACTTGTCTCTTCAGTGTCCCTCTCTTATATACTCATCTTAGATTACTGTAGACTAACTCTGTGTCGCTACCAAGAGTAGGTGCTTTTGGAAGATAGATAGCAATGCCATAAGGAATAGCATTCCAGGATATTGAAGTTATCTGATCAGAGAATAGATAGCCTCGTAAGCATGTGATCTCCTCCAAAACGGGCACCAAAGGATTTGAGCCTTGGGGAAGTTGCTGAGGGAGAGCCATTCTGTGAGGCTTGGATGTGCCTGTGGGCAGGGCTCTTCCTACCGTCAACAGCCTGGCCTTGATGTACCCCATCCTCTCAAATGTTTACATCAACACCCTTCTGTATGGTTAGAGGGAAAAAATAAGTTTACTCTCAAGTACCAACTCTGACTGATTGGTATTGGTTTCTGAGTCATTGTGTTAAGAAGGATTCTGAGGCTGTATCAAAATTTATTGGGAAAGAGTGCTGTGGTCAATTAGCTGGGTCTGTCATAGATTAGATAATGGGGGGAGGGGACAGAAAAGCATGTGGAGAAAGGGACTATGGAAATGTTGCCGCAAGAGAAGAAGGCAGTATATAATAGTCCAGAACTTTCACTGGCCTTTCAGAGGGGATCACAGATGTGATGACACACAGGTGGTTTTTGTAATTTTTTGTAATTTTTGTTACTCCTTTTGGATATGAAATAATTTATAATTTTTTAAATAAAAAAAGACAAAATCCCATTGATATAATTTTGGAAGGCTCCAACTGTCTGTAAAACACCTACATTGCAGGATTAAAGAATCAAAACCACGAGATCAAAACCTGGCTCCATTACTGATCAGCTGTGTGGCCTCAGGTAAGCCACTTCTTTCTGGTACTCAGTTTCCTTCTGCCAATGCGTGGACTTAAAAGTCATTTGGCTAGCCAGAATTGATAGATCCAAATAGTTTCATTAGATCAAAGAGCATTTACTGAATATTTTTCATGTGCATTGTAACTATTAATATAAAACTTCACTGTGACTCTAACTTCAAAAGATGTAGTCTGGAGTACCTTCTGCAAATGCCATAGAAATTCAGAGAAGGGAATGATCCATATGGTCAAATAAGCGAAGGATGGCTTCCTGGAGGAAGCAGAACATAAACGAGACCTTGAAGGATGGATGGAACTTAGGCAAGAAGAGGGACGGAGGGAGCACAGAGAGCCAGTGATAAGGCCAGAGACCACCACAGGGGTGTGTTGGGAAGGAAAAGGAGAAGGCTGATGATGAAGTTAGCTGTGTCGTGGATCATATGGAAAGCCAGGCAGAGAAGTTTCAGCATTTTGCTCTTGGCAATAGGGAGCCATGTAGGTTATTGAGTAACAGAGTGACAACATGAGATGGTCTAGCAGTTGAAGCACAGAGTGGATTTAAAGAGGAAAGATCAAAGTCAGGGAGACTAATAACATAGACTTGCAATTCTGAGGGTGTGGGCTGGGGTAGGAACAGGGGAGGAGAGTTCGAAGTCATTCTAGAGGAAGCTCGGTCAGCTGTTACTCCAGTTACAGATGGGGTGCTCTGACTTTTGTAGTCTCTTTAACCTCATTTGTGTGAGATTATCATAAAGTATCATGAGGCTAAATGAGGTATCAACTTATTTATGCTTATTAGTCTCTTCCGCGTGGAGTGATCCAAAGGTACCAAAAGAAACAATCTAGGCGAGCCCATTGGCCAACTTGGGAACTGCGTGGGGAAGGAGAAGAGAAAGAGCTTAAAGCATTTACTATGAGGATGTCTCGATTATTTCAGGGTTACAGTGATTCACACCCATCCTTCTCTAAAAATAAAAAAATTGGCTAATTGATTAAGAAGTTAAGGCTTCTTAATAATTTATCTCCAATTGTTCCCATGGACCTGGACTTCTCTTTACTTCATCCGTCTCTCAACCCACCTCCCGTTCCAGATGGGAAGGTTCAGGAAGAATTTGGGGTTTTTTGAGGAAAGGGAGCCTTAGTTTAAAGAGAAATGGATTCTAGAATACCTAATTAGGACATTACATTCAAACACAGACTTGAATTCATAGATCGAAAATAAATCAGTAACAGAGAGTGAGGTTTAAGAAAAGAAATCTTAGATTACAAGGCAAGAGACAGAACAGATCTATGCAATATCTACTCTTGGCTTGGCTATGTGGTGTTAGACAAGTCACTCCATTTCCCTAGACCTCAGTTTTTCATTCTGTAAAATGAGAGGGTTGGACTACATAATTTCGAAAGCCTTTTCTAATTCTAACAGTCAATGCCTCTGATAGTTTATAGAATGATCTTTGAAAATGTCAACTAAACACAACTTCATAGAAAAAGGTTCCACCCCATTTACCACCAACAAACATCCACATTTCATACACGCACACACACGTGCACACACACATGCACACACACAGAGTAGCCCTGGAAATTACAAGTCATGGTGCAAATTCCATGTGGGGAAACAGCTGTCCAGATTGTGGCCAAAGCATAATCATGTAGAACTGGCTGTAGAAAATCAAATTATATCTGATGTATCACTTCCAAAATAAAATCGTTCTGGTGATGTACCTAGGAAATTGTCTTGTGGTGTGTAGGTGTGTCCACAAACATCAGGTCAGGGGAGTGAGGGACCCAAGGAGCTGGGGAGGGATGAATGACAAATGGGTCTTGATGGTAGCTGCCAGATGCTGCATATGTTGGACATTGTGAGTGATATATGGACAGCATTGATCCACCTGCAGGAGAGCATAAAACTTGTTCAAATCCTGAGAAAGACTACTTTCAGAACTTGTACAGACACGGACCTGTTTAGGTAAATGTTGATTTTCAGAAGTATCGACTAGATCATTTTTCCCTTTCTGAAATATGTCTTACATGGTTTGATTTTGTTTTGTTCCCCCCAAAGAAATTGTCATAAGCTTCAAAATTATGTTTCACAGGTGGGCTCTTCTATGAAATCTTTTTTTTTTTTTTTGCCAATGATATTTGAACAGTTTGCATTTTGTATGCATTAGAAGTCAGTAGAGACATGAGTACTTTGGGATCACTACTCCCCAGAAAAAGTGTTTCTGAGCAAATTTTTATGGCTCATGGTTGTTCTTTCCTTCTCTGTATCAGTGGGAAGAAAACATCACTGGAATCTTGCTTGTTAAAACATGGGATAGTGGCAATCCTCAAGGCAGAGACTGTGTCCCTGAAATGGTCCTGAATGGCCCCCAGCATGGAGCTACATGCATTGGGGTACTTAATAATGCTTGTCAGAGAAGTGGACAGCAGTGGTTCCTACACCGGAGGCATGCCAAGGAGTTACTCAGCTGCTAAGATGTACCCACAGGTTATTGAGAACAGAGCTTCCCAGCCCATGTGCCATAGCATGCATGTAGCTGTGCCAAGAGAGCAACCCTTTGGCCTCCAAGCAGCCTGCTGTAGCCAGAGTCCCTGGGCGCAGGACCACCGTCCATAAGTAACATCATCTGTTTACTGCACCATGCTACACAAGTACTATTTTTCTACATGTGCCATGATGTTAAGGGGGAAAAAATTGCAAAGGAAAAAAAGCGATCAAGGCACTTATTGAGTGCTTACTGAGAACAAAATTTACTGCCCAGCCTCACCTCCAAGCAGCTTAGAGTTTTGCAGCCTGATGGAATGGAGCTATGTAATAACTTGGGGACCAAAACAAATCACATCAAGCCAGATGTCCATCTTCAGTGGCCTATTTTCTTTTCTCTCATTAACTGAGTTCTTGCCACTCTTATAGAACTTCTAGGTTTCAGGTTGGATGGTCTACGTGGCCAACCATTCATCACCACTTATAAAAGTCCACTTTTATCCAAGTAACACTGGAAATAATCAAACCTTACTCTGTGACTTCAAAAATCCTACACAATCAGCTGTAACTTTTCTCAACCTGCAAAACTCTTTATCTGTATTTCAATATTTATCAAGCATTTAACATTTACCTTAAGACATATTACTTTTAAAAATAGTTCACACTCTGAAATATCCAGTGACACTGTTCATTTATACCATTAAGAAATTAAAATGTGTAGGATAATTATCCCTCATTAATTTATTCAATGAACACTTCTGAGTGCCTATAGCATATCAGACTCATGCTAGGTGCTGGGGGTGCCAAGGGAAATTGGTATAATTCTGGCTGTTGAGGATCTCACCGTTCTGTAAAGTGACAGTCAAGAACACAATTAATTATTAGTAAGGTGAGAGTCAATGCAGGGAGGTATAAAATGCCTGGTGTGTCCTAAGGATAAGGAGCCATCCTGCTTGAAGCAGAGGGGTCTGGTACCATCAGAGGGCCGCGTCCTCCCTAAGAAGGTACCTGATGAGTGAGCACTGCAAAATTCTTTTCCAGAGCATTTTGCAAGCCTTATCTCATCTTTATAACAATACAAAGAAAAAATGGCAGGTATCCCTCTGAGATATCTGTCATCATTTACAGGTTGGGTTTGCAAGGTCAGCTCTACAGTGTCTACATATTTCTCTCAGAGAATTTCAAGCCTGCAGTAGTGGAAACTGTCAATGAGATCACATGATTTGCAAAATGCCATGCAAAAATTAGCGACTTCCTGTTCCCAGCCAGTGTTGTTGTTTTCTTTTTCCCCACCATTCCAATGACACATCTCATTTCTAGAACATTTGATAGACACGTTCATAATATTATTTAAATTTCCTTTATCCATTATGAAAGTCCTGAGAATCTGTCCCAGAGGCCCTTTAAGTATTTTCCCAGCCTTGGGAAGTTTGTTATTTTATTTCCATTCTTCTTTGTGGCCTGGGTTCCCACCTTTCACTCTCAACTCTCGGCTGGCACATCTCAAGGGGCTGCTGCCCTCCCTGGGTGGTCTATAACCCAGAATTCCAATATTGTCCATGTGAGAATGTGCTTTTTGTTTTTGTGTATTGTGGCTGGACCACCAACTCTAGGAACACACAGTAATATGTGTTCTTGCCTTCACTTTCCTGGGTTCTGAGCAGGCAGCAGAATCCAGGATGCTAAATGTGAAGAACTAGGGAGAGGAGGCTGAGCCACCAGCCTTCTGCAGCCATCTGTCACCTCTACCCAATGGGCGGGCTCAGCCACACCTGGCAATCACTTACCCACCCAGATCTCGGTCGGCAAGCCCAGCTCTCTCTACCTGTGTTACTGTGGCTGACCCCTCAGTGAAAATATCTGGGCTATGTTAACAATTAACAACTTTCCTTTTTGTAGTTCCAAAGTTCCAGGTAGATGTTGCCTTGGTTTATTAAACTGACGCACCCTTTTTGTAGGTATAAAAAATAACACAGGTTAGTAAATGGCATGTCATGGTCTCCGATATACAGGACCAGGTCCCAGACTAAAAGGAAAGATCCTTTCTTGTATCAAACAGGTCTGTGCTGTAGAGCACAGTACAGCATCGGGATGGAAAGAACAGTGAATTGGCAGTCAAGAGAACCGGGTGCAATCCCTGGCTTTGCCATGATTAATGAGCTGTGTGGTGAGTTGACTTCTTTGCACAAGGGAAGTGAACAGTGATCTTGAAGCTCCCATTCGGTGCTGAATTTCTGATGCTGAGGTCAAAATAATAGCTCTGTGAAGGGGGTGACTGGGGTGGCCAGAACTTGGCATAGGGGGGAAAGAAGAAATGGGCTGGCAGAGGTGCCCTGGGGATTGGCACTATAGGAGAATGCCCCACTTTGTCAGATGGAGCAAGGATACCCATTCAGTCCTGCATGAACCCTGTCATCAAAGGTGTCCCAGGGCAAGTGGACATTCCAGGTGTCTCTGAAGTGCAGAGTCAAGGGGCACTTCCCAGCCCTGGGAGTTACAGCTCAATGCTGCCCCATGGTCAGGGTGCTGGAACAATAGCTACTTCTCCATGCTGAGCCAGAGGGAAGGGACATGGTCATGCATGTCACTTTTCAATCTGAAAGTGCAGACAGGACCTCTTTCCTTGCTCATGCATGCCCCGCAGCGCCTATGCTTGTTGGCCCTGCTGTATTCTGAGCTTTGCTAAAGTTATTTCTACATGAGCAGTGTGCTCTAGACCAGTGCTTTTGAGCTTTAATGTGCACACGAATCAGCTGGGGATCTTGTTAAAAGCAGATTCCAATTCAGTAGGTCTGGGGTGTGGGGCCTGAGATTCTGTGTTCCTAGCAAGCTCCCTTGTGACATCCATGAAGCTGGTCCAGGAACAAGACTCTACATAGCAAAAATGCAGAGAAAAGAATTGGGAGCTGAGAGTCACCTGGCTCACCATAGGATACTACAGAAATCATTCTGAGCCACAATTTTCCACCTTTTGGTGATAACAATGCCTGTCCTATCAATTTCAAGGTACTATTTGAAAGGACCAAGTGAGTTAACTTAGGAAGTGAGCAAATGTAACAGTCCAAATGTTTTCCACTATTCCAAGAAGCTACCAAACCATCTAACTCTGGGGTGTACTGGAACCCCAAGCAGAGCGCAGTAAAGCTGCATCCCCCAGGGATCAGCAGATACTCTAAGTGATAGATCTGGGATGGGCCTAGGAGCATGCACTTTAACAAGACAACGAGGTGATTCGATACTGTCAGTTCTCAGATCATACACTGAGGAACACTGTCCTTAGTGGTAAGGGTGCTCTCCTCCTCAATGTGTGAAAATTTAAGACAGCAAATACAACAGTGAATTTCTTGTAGCTGATCACAGATTCAGAACACTTAGCTCCCCATAGACTGGTATTTGTCAAACTTTAATATGCTCAGAAATCACCTGGGGGACCGTGTAGAAATACAGATTCTGATTCCTCCAGTCTGGGGTAAGGCTTGAGATTCTGCATTTCCAACACGCTCCCAAATGGTGTTTCTTCTGCTGGTCCAGAGGCCGCACTTTGAGTAGCAGGAACCTATGACAGTAGTTCTCAGCCCAAACTGCACTTTAGTCATCTTTTAAACAGCACAGACGTTTAAAAACTTTAATTTCTTAAGCTGGTCTGGAGTAGGGCTCGGGCATTTTTTTAAAAGCACTCAGGTGATTCAAATACACATCCAGCTTTGGACCTCCATGCCACAGATGGAGTCCAAGGCCCTGGCTGAAGGGCAGTGAGTGGGCATCAGCCCGCGGTCCACCTGTTCATGCCAGTCCAGTGCAGTTAAGCGGGTCTTAGAGAGGCTTCTTGCTGGAGAAATAAGGCTGGTTGGCTCATTCATTTCTTGACATAGATATAAAACATAGGTTACTGTGGAGAGAGAAAGTGGACGTCTTAATGAGGGATGTGATTCAGAGACTGATGCAATTACTGCTCCAGCTTCAGACCTCACTGCTCTCTCCTTTCCAGCTTCTGGCTGTGATTTTTCCCAGCTCTCTGCTTGGCTCTCACAGGTGCGGACCAGGTGGGACACTGACCTGTCTCCTTTTGCCCTGGCTAGGTGGCGGTGAGGAGCAGCCACCTGCAGAGAGCCCAAAGGCCAAGGAAGGCTCGGAGGCTGTGCTCCCCAAGCACAGGAATGTGTTCCACATCGAGTGGTCATCCTTCCGGAGGAGGAGCAAAGGCAAGTGTCTCCTCCCCCTCGCGTCCGGTCCCTGACTTCCTGGTCTCTAATAGAGGAGGGACATCAGCAGTACCTACTTCACAGGCTGGTAGGGAGACCCACGAGGGTGAGGCTCATTCTCCTCACACCTGACCTCTGACCAAAGCCATAGTTCCCAGTGCCTGGACGCGCCTGAGGTGGGAGAGAGACTGGAGCCAGGACAGGCAGTGGGACAGGCAGTGGCCTACTGTAGATCTAGGCCAGGGGCTAGATCAACTGAGCTGCACATTGGAATCACCTGCATCCCATACCCAGAGACTCCAATTTAATTAATCTGGGAGCATCCTGGGTGAGCATCAGTATCTTCTGAAGCTCTCACAAAATCCTAATATGCCACCAAATCAAAAACCACTGGTCTAGGAGGCTAGAGATAAAAAAATTCTCACCTTTGGCAATGGTGGGGATGCCAAGGCCATGGGAACAGGTAGAGGACCATGGTGGGGAGGGGCTTCCCAGAGGCCGAAGAGGGGTAGCGGGGTTCAGAGGGCAGCTAAAGCTGAATAGGTAGAGAAGACAAAAATTTGGACTTGGAAGCTGAAAACATGTTGTGGCAAACAGTGAGGAATCTGGGAGACCTCCCCAGCCAGCTGCAAGGTTGGAGCAGCCTTATGAACAGCCAGGATACAGGGGCAATTTCACTCCACCCCAACTCCCAGAGAGAGGAGCAGAATTGTCCAGAGTCACACAGCAGGCTAGGGGCACTGCAGGGGATAAGACTGACCCCCAGATTAGTGTCCTTTTTATAACATCTCGTGATTCCCAGAAGATGCATTAGTGACTTTCTTCCTCCAATTCACCTAACTCTCATCATTTCATATCAAAAGTCAGCCAACCCAGAGAAATGGGCCTGGAGAGGTTACAGGAAAACACACAAGATGAAGAGTGCACTGAGTATACCTCAAGAGCCCCTCTAGCCCAGGAGCTCATCTCTGACAGGGGACCCAAGGCATGGCATGGAAGAAAGGATGGTTTGCCTGAAAAGGTTTACAACCTTCCTTCTAACGTCTTCTTTATGAGAGTGGCTGGGGACTGGGGTGGGGGAAGGACAGAGTAGAGAGCTCCATGCAAAGGAGTCTGGAAGGTGGAAATGAGCCAGAATTTGCAAGGCCCTGGCAGGCAGAGGGGAGCTTCAGACAGAAGCAGCAGGTCAGCGTGAATGTCACCTACGCTGACCTCCTAGTTCAGAGAAATCCTCTCTTCCTACTCTTCCTTTCAAGGCTTCCAAAATAAATGTTTCTCCTGCATGGAATAGCTTCCCAACCACATTGGTATTTTCAGTCCCTTGTCCTTCAAAAGTGGGAACACAGTGCCTTTGATGCATCCCTTCTAGTACTTTGACACCCCCAAGACTCGTGAATGCAGAATGGGAACAGCCCATTCAGTCTGAAAATACAGGGCGGTCAGGGCACAGCCTGCCGTTCTCATACTTGACCACGGGAGGGAACCAGAGCATCAGGACCGAAACTTCTTTCAAAGGATGCATAAAACCCTACGAAATTGGTCATCTTTAAAAATAAATGATCCATAATAATGAAAATATGTTTAGAGACGCATTACAAGAGTTTTCTAGAATGACAAGAACATACCAAAAGCTATTTCAAGTGACTACATGGATATCACTTGTCCTAATCCAACCAGCAGTTGCTACTGAAATGCCTAAAATTCAGAGATAAACATCAACAACAAGAAAAGGGCTCACTTGGGAGAGTGTGGTGCTGATAACACCAAGGCCAAGGGTTTGGATCCCTATATAGGGATGGCCAGTTAGCTCACTTGGGAGAGCATGGTGCTGACAACACCAAGTCAAGGTTTAAGATCCCCTTACTGGTCACCTTTAAAAAAAAAAAAAAAGAAAGACCAAGACAGCCTGAGCTCATGCAGCTGTAGAGAGTCATAGCCAAATTCAAATATAGATGTCGCATGGCTCAGGCAGCTTAATACTTTATGAGGCGGGAGCAAAGGTCTTCAACCACAACCAAGTTCCTTTTTTTGTACATCTATGAGTTCTCCATGTGGTACAGGAGAAAGAGCCCTGGATTCGGGGATCATGAGCAAGCCACTGTCTCTCCAGGATGCTATTTCCTCATCTAAAAAATACAGGGGTTTAGCTAAATCAGGGCTTCTCAGTAAAAGTCAGTGTAGTCTCTGAACTCCATAAATTCCTTGTAAAATGTCCTGTTTACATGAACGTGTACATTTTTCCCCAAAGATGGTCCAAATGGGTCTGTGACCGGTAAAAGAAAAAGGGGATTTTCCAGCTGCAAAACACCATGGTTCTGTGCTTCCTCAAGCAGAATAAAAAATACTTACTATTCTAACTCTAACCTTGCCAGAAATTAACTGCTCAGGTGCCAGAATGGAGGCATTCTGACTGATCGTGCTCTTTCTTTCCAATTCCAGTGTTTGGAAAAGGCGAATATCAGGAGAGACAAACCAAGGATCCATTTCCCTATCGATACCAGAAGCCAGCGGTTGAGCTGCTGGTGAGTACTGAGTGTCCGTATCAGGGACAGCACCCTGCAGTCACAAAGCCTACAGCAGATGAGGGAGCTAAGATCTGTAAAAGATGTTCTCTGATTTAGACAAATTTTCTGGAATTCATATTTTCAGAAATGTAATTGCCAAGGATAAAAATGTCTATTTTTCACAGTCCACTTTGTAAACTTTCATATTTATTTTATTTGAATTATTTATTATCAGTCTTCCTCTAAATCCAGATTTCAAGCATTTAGGAAATAAGCTGGTGCCAATTTTCAAAAACAGAATCTTTACAAGTTCAATTCGATAACTTTATGTTTATAAACATTGAATTTTAAAGACTAGACATGCTGGAGGAAAACAATTGCTTCTAGAAATAGTGTCGTATAGTGAAAGTAGTAATTTTTAAAAAAAACAATCTGAAGATCTGTGGTTAAATTTCAATTCTACCCTTTGATCTTGACCTTGGCAAATGAGAACTTCCCATGCCTGAGTCCTTATCCACAGAGTGAGAATAAAGATGTCATTTTATTGAACTTCATGGTGGCTGCACATATTAAATGAGGTAACATGTCAAACAAAAAAAAAAAAAAATTTAATCTACAGAAACAGGGAGATGCTTAAGTAGTAATTTAACTAAATACCAAATAAAAATCTCAGTTTGGTCCCCAAGTGACCACAGTGTCACTTCTAAGTGTGAGCCACAGCACATCGGACATTCTTGCCCATCTCTCATCCCTGGGCAGGATCTGGACACCATGCAGGAGAGCTCTGAGATAAAGGTGGAACCAAACACCTCCAGGACAGCCCGGATTCAGAGTTCCATGGTTGCTGCTGGGAAAAGCCTCAGCAAAGCCCTCAGCTACATCACAGGAGAGATGAAGGAGTGTGGAGAGGGGCTTAAAGGTAAAGGTCCATGATGGCAGCCCCAACCCTGCAAATGTCATCTCCAGCTGTCCCCAGGAAACACATTGCCATGGAGGTTCCCTATAGACTAGTCTGAGTCTCGTTTCTACAGTCTCTCAGAGAAGCTAGGAGTTTTGCTGTTATGACAGACATTCAATCTCTTGGGATATAAATACCAATACATGTAAGGTGTGAGCTCTCATTTTTGAACACAGCAGTCCTGCTCTCTCAATATCCCATATGAATAGTACAAATGGGCATTTTTAGCACTGGGATTCTAGAGCCAGCATTCTAGAAAAACGGTCTCTGGATAGTTCATGGGAGAACTGTGTCTACTAGGCCAATAGGTTCTCTTTAGCAATCTTCCCAGAGCTCAGGTCATGGGTTTAATGCCCTCTGTGCAGCAAGAGACTTTTCTTGAAAATTTATGCTACTATCAGGGGGGCACAGATAGCTCAGGGTACCTAATCCCACTGCTACAAAAACAACCTGAAGGCAACACCTGGCTGGAAATGGGTCTCAAGTTTTCTGGACAGTCAAATGCTCTCTTGGGTTCTGTTTACCTTCTGTGGCAGGTGACAGCAGGTGGCTGTCTTGTCCAGGGCCATCCCACACTCAGCATTTGCTGATTTCCTGCCCTGGTCCCATTTCAGACAAATCCCCAGTGTTCCAGTTCCTCGACTGGGTCTTCCGGGGCATGTCTCAGGTGATGTTTGTGAACAACCCCCTCAGTGGTATCCTCATCATCCTCGGCCTCTTCATCCAGAACCCCTGGTGGGCCATCTCGGGCTGCCTGGGCACCATGGTGTCCACCTTGACAGCTCTCATCCTCAGCCAGGACAGGTGAGTCCCCAGAGGCCCAGGACCCCAGCCTGAGGCCAAGAGGTTGCTCCCTGGTAGGACCATTCTCCGCCTTCCCACTTCCAGCTCAGACACCCTTCAAAATAAGGACACTGACAACTAAAAATGACTGTTCCCTGATTATCTGTTCATAGTGACTCATTGTCTAGAGCAATAGGAAGGGTTTCCCTCCCCAGTCCCAGAAATGCAGTTTGTTTGAAGGTGTGTGTCCTCAGACCCAGGTGAGAAAAATCTGAGTCAGAGGGAAAATTTAAAAGGCCATGGAGAAGCCTCACTCGACCAGCCGTCCCCCTCTCCCGCCAGGTCAGCCATCGCGGCGGGACTTCACGGCTACAACGGGGTGCTGGTGGGGCTGCTGATGGCCGTGTTCTCAGACAAAGGTGACTATTACTGGTGGCTTCTGCTCCCCATCATCGTTATGTGCATGTCTTGGTAAGTTTGCTTCTGAGGTTGTGGGCTCAGATCCAGGACCATCAACCTTTTTATCTGAACCCCGTGACTGCCTGTCTAAAGGTGATTTTAAAGCAGCTTTTATTCAGTGTGAGCATCAGAAACATGCACTGGAAATAATTACCAGTGTTATCCAGTGACAGCACCATGCTAGGTCTTCTATATACAGCATCTCATTAGCCACCATCATTTACTCTTCTTTTTTTTTTTAATATCTAAAGAGGTTTTTGGTCTCATCTTGCCAGAACACAGAGCAAGAAACTGTTTCTGGAAATCTCATCCCTCCTGCCCCGCTGGCTTTTCTTTATCCTTGAGACCACTGACCAGACCAAGACAACTTCTTAGGGTAGGCTGAAGGCCCAGCCACAGGGCAGAGTCCACAGGATGCCAGGCCCCATTCCCTCCTTCACGTGCAGAAAATGCAGGGCACCAAGCCATGAGGCTAGTGTGCATGGTCACTCAAAAAACATTTGGTAAATGAATGAAAGTGTTTCCCTCCCCTCTGCTCCCCTAACCTGTCCTCTCTCCTCATGAATGGGGATGGAGCTATGTGACTCATCAAGAAAGTTCTGAGACTCCCTACCTTGAAACGTGTCCCAGAAAGCCCTCCCTCTTATTTTGAGTCTGGGCATCCTGCCCTAGTGTAAGGAGGCGGTCCAGGGAAAGACCTGCTCAGGGTAGTCAGGCTCAAGGAGGACGCCCAGTGGCTGCTTGTCTCCAAAAGGGTGCAGGGAGCCCCCCACCGCTTCCCAGTCTAGTGTCAGGGCCAGGCAGCACTTTCTGATCAGTATCTCCTGTGCTTCTGCTATCAGCCCCATCCTCTCCAGTGCCCTGGGGACTGTCTTCAGCAAGTGGGACCTCCCAGTCTTTACACTGCCCTTCAACATCGCTGTGACCCTGTACCTAGCGGCCACAGGCCACTACAATCTCTTCTTCCCCACGACACTGCTGCAGCCTGCATCCTCCGTGCCCAACATCACCTGGTCAGAGGTCCAAGTGCCCTTGGTAGGTACCACGGGAGGAGGAGGGGTAGTGTCTGTCCAAACCTGTCTTAAAGTGGCATTTACTTATTTTGCACATCAGAAACATCCATGATTAATAATTATTAACAACTATACAGTACAAGGCATTCTACATGCATATCTCATGAGCTACCGTCCTTTCCTCTTTCTAAGAGCTAAAAGGGCTGTTTCTGGTCCCACGCAGAAGAGACTGGCTCAGGAAGAAACTGAGGCCAGATCAGAGATTCTCCCCAAGTTACACAGTGAATTAGTGAAGAGCAAAGTCAAGGCTAGAACTCCAGCCTCCTGACTTGAGGCCTGGGTTGTTGTTGTTTTCCCCTTTTTTCAAAAAAAGGTTTTTAATGCTTTACTCTAGTTTTAATGCAGCGCGTGCTTTGTATTGTCTTTCATTTAATCACACCAAATCGTGAAAGACGTGCACATCATGCTGTCTCTATTGGCTTCAGAAGTCACTGTTCCAGCCTCCAGAGTTTAATCCATTTGCTCTGAGGTTTGCTCAAATTGCAAAGCACGGGAGCTCCCGCATTAAGGAACATATATAACAGAGCTTTTAAGGTTTTTCTTGTTGTTTTCTCACAAGTATTCTCTCTATAATGCTTACCACTGGGAGTCTTCCGAGATAATTAATAAGAAGCTACACTAAAAGCATTAAGTCAGCATGTGCCCGCAGCCTCTTTATCTCACCGGGCACCTGTTCTCTGAGGCCCTGCTGCTTCTGTCCCACTAGAGCAGGGCCCCACAGTCTGGGGCTCACTCTGAAACTTCGTTATTGGCAATTTTTTGCCTAAGCACAATGCCACTTGGGCTTGCTGAAGGAACTTCCTTTCAGAATAAATTTCTCTCCGTGTTCCATTGTCACAACGCATAATATAGTGGAAAGAGCCCCGCATTTGCACTAAGGAGCACCATTATTTAGGAAGAGAAATGCTTGTGTGAGCCCCGTCCTCGCTGATTGTGCGTGTGTGTGTGTGTGTGTGCGTGTGTGCGTGTGTGTGTGCGTGTGTGTGCGTGTGTGCGTGTGTGTCTCTGTGTGAGTGTGTGTGTGAGTGTGTGTGTGTGTGTGTGCGTGTGTGTGCGCGCACCTTTGCAGGCCAGCAGCGAAAAATGTGCTGTGTTGGCAGTTCAGCTTGTTAGTCTTCTCATTCGGGATGTTTACCCGATCGATATCTTTTGGAGGTAAAATTGCTCTCATTGATGTGCTATGAGGAGATGGTGTTAGAAAATGCTAGTTTAATATAGTTCGCATTCTCCATGCCGCATTTTCAATTGAAAAGATATTTCAGAATTTTATAGAAATGGAAAAAATAACTGCAGAATCCTATACAAACACTTTAGAACCCCAAAGTTCCAGGAAATACAAATTCAATTTGGGGTGCTTATCCTTTAAGAAATAGGTGGAGAGGGGGGAGAAAAAAGAAAGAAATTTCTGCCCAATTGAATGGATTATGATATAATTCATATTTTTTAAACAATTATAATTACAGCCTTGAGTTTCTGGGAAATAAGTGGTGAATATCACAGAGAGGGTCTAAAACTCCCAACAATTTTTAGTCCCTGTGGGTTCCTCTGTTCTTTGGCCACTAGTGAGGCCCCCTGGAGGGTGTTAGGGACAAAACTGCCCAGCCCTGCCCACCACTGCCTCTGTATAAACCTCTCTCGCCTCTCCCCTTTCCCCTGCGTGGCAAGGACAGAGCCTCCACTGTTCTCTTTCCCGGGGTAATGGGAGACTGAACCAAATGGTTACCTGCTAGGCCCATCCTGTTGTCTCCAAACACTCCCGCTGTGGTTTGAGAGTTTGGCCCAAGGCCCTTGAACTACAGGATTTCCTTTCTCTGACACTCTGCAGAGTCCTCCAAGAGCACTAGGAGCTGAGAGAAGAACCACCTGGCCATAACATGTACACAAAGTCGCCCTAGGACTCCATTTCTTCTCAGCTCACTGCCCAAGGGGTGAGACCAACTCCAGTGCATCCCAACGTGGCCCAGAGCCTCCTCCCTTAAGCCCTTCCCTAGCTCAAGGGCCTTTGGCCAAACTCTCCAAAACACAGGACCTCGTCCTAGTAGCTGGGGAAGCCCTCATCCCCAGGATCCTTTTCCCAAACTCCAGGGCCCATGTGCAAGTGCCCACAAGGCTTCAGTCTTCTCCAAATGCTTTTTCATTCACGCACTGGCCCCCGAGATACATGGAGGACTCAGACAAGCAGGTGCCCTGGGGTTTACCAAGCCAAAGAGCAGATGCAGGACAATACTAGCTTCTCGGGGCCCCTTCTGCGGATACTAGTCCAATTGCTCACCCAGACAGGTCTAAAGTGACCACACCCCCAGCACATTCAAGGAAGCACAAAGAACCATTTCT